>NC_071509.1:40042799-41278799 GCF_027887155.1 Malaclemys terrapin pileata | reverse complement strand
TCCTTGGTTACACCGAGATGTGCTGCTCTTATGAGGTTGTAACAGGGTAAGCAAAAGAAAAGTTGTGACTTGAACAATGAGTTCCGAGGACATAATTTATGAATGTGTGTGAAAAATGGAGCTGCACAGAGTTCACATTAATCTGTTATTCCGTTCATCTTTCACTAGCCTTTTTGTTTGATCAAGGAAGCAGAAATCAGGAGAAGGACAGAAATAAGAATCTATATGGTGCCTTTACATTACTGTTTTCTTCATTGTCATGAGATCTTTTTGCTAATCATGTAGGGAGAAAACCCAGTGTTTCAGGCCAAGCCTAAATTAGCCCATCAGGATATATTGTGAAGTTGGCCACTGTTTAATCATCACTAAAATCAATCCTGTAGTGCAAGGCAATGAATCACAGTGCACCTGAACATGTTCCCACTTGTAACTGGGGTTATAATAACATGCTCCAGGACAACATGCTAGAACAGAATGAGTGTATTAAAGCAGTGCTGCAATTAGGTTAACGCCTTCCTAGGAAGAAGTATATTTAAAACAGTTCTGCCTCACATGGTTTCTATCCTTGTATGGATGGATTCTAAAATAGGGGTATTTTTGTGTGTGTGGTTACATTGACATTGGCTATGTCTACATTGGCATGCCTACTTGAGTACTGGACTGTGTACATTCTTGCTCATGTTCCCCATACCCACCCTAAGAGTACATTTTATCCTGTGCTGGACACATCTATAGCACTATGTACATGCATATACGTGCCTCTACACTGCCACTGTTGTTACACAACATAAGTGCTACCATTTGGTATCCCGAGGTTCTATACATGCAGAAAGACACTATAGGAAATACTTTGCTGTGAGTTGTTGGTACTATCCTTTGCCTTCACATATTTGCTGATGGCAGTTCCTGATCACATCTCCCTCACTGTTATTCCCTGCCAAACTGTGTGAAAGACATGGAGCAATGGGATGATAGTCTGGTTGTTTCTGCTACTTATGGTGGGACAAATGGTTATGCAGTGCAGTAAGCAATTGGCAAGTTGCTGGATGGAATTTGGGCAGAACATTTACACTTCAAAGACAGCTGACCTTGAGGGTCATTGAGAATTCATTCAGCTCACATGTTTCAGAGATGGTGAATGCTGGTATTGCCATAGTATATCCTTAGATGGACCATCGCTTCTGGTGCGGGAGAACTAGCACAGCATGGTGAGATCACATTATTTTCGAAACCTTGAGTCACCAGCAGTGGCTTCAGAACTTCCAAATGAAGAAAGAGACCTTCATGGAGATGTGTGAAGAGTTTGCACCAAACCTCCAGAGCCAGACCACTCGATTCAGGAAAGCCATAGTGGTAGAGAAGGTGATTATTGTCCTGTGGAAGCTGGAAACACCAGACAGCAATAGGGCCATTGCAAACCACTTTGGGGTTGGAAAGTATGCTATTGGGGGCATGGTTGTGCAGGTTTTTTTGAGGCAATTAACATTAATCTACCCATAGGTGGTTGCCATAAGCAAAGTTCCAGAAATAATAGCTGGATTCAGAAGATGGGGTTTCCAAACTGTGGAGGGGCCATCAATAGCACCCACATCCCAATACTTTGCCTGCCACAAGGGGCAAGCATGTGAACACGAGAAGTTATTATTCACTTGTTTTGCAAGGCTTAGTGGACCACAGAGGCAGATTCATGAATACAAACATGGGAAAAACTGGAAAGGTTTGTGATGCCAGGGTGCTGAGAAGATTGGGATTGTATTTATGGGGGGGAAGAAGGGACTTTAGTCCCCGGAAATTATATTGCTCTGTATGATGTGTCTGTGCCAACTGTTATTTTGGGGGATGCTGTATACCTGCTCCTAACTTGGCTCATAAAATTACATCCTGATATCAATAACCTAGAAAAAAAGAAATTCAGTTAAAAGGCAGGCGCTGCAGAGTGGTTGTGCACTGTATTTGGTAGGCTGAAATCTTGTTAGTGTTGTCTATACACACAACTTGATGCCAGTGTGGCAAATGTCATTCATGTCATTGTTGCCTGCTGCATACTCTGTAATGTTTCTGAGGGTAATGGGGAGTGCTTCCATCTCTATTGGGCTCAGGACAAGTCTGATTTACAAACTCTGTACAGGCAGCCGAAACCCACCCATGTGTACATTGATCCTGGTTTCCAGCAGGCAGTGGAAATCAAGGGATGTACATCAGGGAGGCAGAGGAAAACTTCTGCTTGTGCTGAGGAACACCTCCAGACCTTGTCTAGCTATTGGCAAAGCACATAATGGAAGAGGACTTGTGGGACAACATAGCTTTATGAGGGTTTTGTTCCCCTGTAAGCAAAGCTTATTAGCCATTTGTTCCTGTGACAATAAATACATTAAAGACAGTCATCACAGAGCACTTCCATTGGATTATCACTTTAGGATTGGGAATTGTACTGTGAAGGGTGATGGCAAATTTGTAATGTGGTCATTATGCAAAATTTTGGGGCTAGTTTACACTAGAAGCACTACAGCGATGCACATCTAGTGAAAATGTTCTATGCCAATGGGAGAGAGCTCTTCCATTGACATAATAAAATCACCTCTGTGAGAGGTGGTAGCTATGTCAGCAGGAGAAGCTCCCCCACTGACATAGTGCTGTCCAACTTATTTTTCTCAGGGGGTGGCTTATTCACACCTTTGAGCAACATAAGTGGTGGTATGTACAAGCCCTGAGTCTTCACCATTCACACTTGTTTACAAACCTTACTAGGAGCATTCAATCTCTCTTAACAACCTTATCAACATTTGCTTGTGGATTAAACTTCTGGTGACATTGAAAACTAGAATGCTTTCTGCATGCACATAACACTAACTGCACCTTTCCCATCCCTACTATGTATCCTTGGGGCTTTGGATATTTCTGACTCTGGGGAGGGGAACAGACAGCCAACTATTTGCAGCATTATGGCACCAGATTGTTATACAATGTTCAATTTAATGTGCTGTGAATCCAGGGGCTCAATCCCCACACTTTATAATATCTTCAGTTCATCATACTTGGGAAGGAGAAGTCACACACAAGCAAGGAAAATATAACATTTCTCCTCACAGTTACTGGGGGTGGGGGATGTTCTTGAAACAGGATAATCATGGCTTAGCAGCATATTGGGCATCAGCCAAAAGACATGGTGGTGGCTGCTGATAATTGAGTAGTTCTGTGGCCTCAGCAGCAGGTAGAACCCAAAATCATTCGGCCACCAATTCTATCAGCCTCTCCATTAGGGAATGCTTACACTCCCTATGGTATGCATGCCTCTTGTTCCATGAACTGGTTCATCAGTGTCTCTTCCTGTTGAAGAGCCTTCCTCTCCTGTGACCTGAAGAATTTGAACTGTTCCTGGTTTCTCCTGTCCATCCCTACAATCAGCTATTCAAGGATCCTTCTCTGTCTGCCTCTACACTCTTGGCAGAATGGTTTCCCTCTTGGGAGACAAAGATCCTACCAAATCAAAGACAAGAGTGGTATTATAATTTTCTCCCTTTGAAAGAAGCTGAGAATCCTTCCTACATAACATAATGTTGCTATGGAAGGCCACAATATTAATCCTTTTTAGCCTGCATGGAATGCTACTGGTAGACTAGCCTTGGTTTTCAGACAACTTTCGAAGCCCATGGGGAAGGAGCAGAGGATCCTAATGGTAAAAAAAACCCCAATCTTAACTTCATTATTATTATTTATTTTAACTGTACATAGTGTCTCAAGGGGAGGCAGTTCCTTCCGGGGAACTATGTTGCCAGTTTGCAATGTCTTCTTTAAAGGCTGGCCAATATTTGGAGAACACAGCAGTTTTCAAAGTACCAGAATGGAAAAGAGATGGAGTTTTCCAGTCCTGTGGAGGAGATCTGGCAATCTATTCCAGAAAGCAGTTTTGCTAATAATCACCATTCTACATATTGCTGCATGGAGGGGTTTGGTCAGCTATGAAAGTGAACTGAGCACTGCTGTTGAACCTGAAGACCAACCCAGCTGGAGTTTTTGCTATACCAGGAATTTGCGGAAATATGCTCAGAGGACTTGGAGGAAATTTGTCTGGAAATTGACTATATTTTCAGATAGCATATGGTGTTTCCATGCAAAGGGAGATACAAACCCCAAGCACTGCACACCCATCCCCTGGCATCACCAGAAAATCCTGCTTCTGTCCCTGCCTAACAGTGGTGAAATGGACAGGGAAAGAAAGACATGATATAACTGTAATTGGTTTCCTGAAGTGTCGGATTAGCACTACAAGACCCAGAACTCTCCATTGGAAAGGGACACTTCACCATTTTCATCCACCATGTGACTGGATCCTTCTCCCATCCCCTTTTCTTCCAGGTTCTGCAACATGTCTCAATGCTGGGCAAAGCCAGATACCAGGAACCTGGATTATGACAATTTTGTAATCTTCTAAGGGAGAAAAGACAACCAAAGTGTTCTATAACTATGTTCTGTTCTCTTCCCTTCCAGGACCTATCCATCCCTCCACCTCTAGCCCCATCTCTTTGCTCCCCAGTTCTGTGCAGTGCCTGTTTGTAAGGGGATGGTAAGATCAGCAGCAGCGGGGGGTGGCAGAATCACTGAAACTGTATGTAATCTTGAAACAAACATATCAGAGAAAGGCACCTGGTAATTAGAGCATAGCCTAGAATGTGGGAGATCCAGATTCAAGACCCTGCTCTGCTTGAGTCACAAGATTTTTTTCATTTCAAATTTGACTTGCATCTACTCTCACACATCCAAGGCCAGTGCTCTAAACATCAAGCTACTCAGAAAATCTCTTTTTTTTCCCCCTCTGTGCCCCAGGACTGAAAAATCTCCCTGATGAAAGTTTCATAGAAACAAAAATATTTTAACTTCAATGAAACAGCATAAATGACTGGAAATTCATTGTGGCAAAAGTGTTGCAACCAGCTTAATTGTGGGTCTCAGACTAATAGGATTAAATTAAAAGCATAAATCCTGGCATGTTGGGAGGTATGTCTGACACAGTCTGCTATCTAATAAGTATTTTACTGATTTGTAGAGCTGCTTATATCCTCCTTTATATAGCCCCCTTCCTCTCTCCAAAAAAAAAAGAAAAAAAAATGTAAACCCAATACATTAGCTACCACCACCACCAACCTTCCTCTCTGCCCCATAACAGATAGTGTTCACAGCCTAAATATGTTTTTTGATAGCAGGATCTTGTTTAAACAATTATGCTGTGTTAGCAGCAGCTCATTGTCTCTTCCCACAGCTGAAAAAGTAGCTTAATTGTCCCAGCAACCTGGTGACAATTTTCAGCAGATCGTACAGTCCCTTTGTGAAATGGGTCTAACAGGCAGAGGATTTGTTTAAATATGACTTTCTTTAAGAGCCTAACCAACAAAAGATGGTAACTTCAGAGCACAAAGCATTGTGGTTGGAAGATAATTTGGATTACTTTACTTCAGATCATGAGGTAATTTGCTATAGTAGATTTTTTTCTGTAGTCTATCTGTTTTAAATATGCATTTCTTATTTTTCAGAATTTTTTTGATGGGGCCAGGGCAAGGAAATAACAAATTATATAAAGGAATACAAAATATAGACCATCTATAGCAGCTACTATTTTTTGCTTAAGAAGACCATATCAACAGTCCATATTATTTTCTTTTCTACGGAGTCTCATCTACACCTCTACCTTGATATAATGCTGTCCTTGGGAGCCAAAAAATCTTACCGTGTTATAGGTGAAACTGCGTTATATCGAACTTGCTTTGATCCACCCGAGTGCGCAGCCCCTCCCTCCCCTCCCCCCCCGGAGCACTGCTTTACCATGTTATATCCAAATTCATGTTATATTGGGTCGCATTATATCGGGGTAGAAGTGTACTTGCATTGTACACTGCATTTAACTTTGAAGAATGGACACATTCTCTTTATGATATAAATACTGTTCTGTATTCTCTCAGATGAGGACATTGGTTGACTATTTTGGAAGACTGTTGTGAAGAGGCAGTAAATGACACTGTAGTAGAGTCAAACAGAAGAAAATATACAGCATACAAACAAATAGTAGCTATGAGGCTTTGCTACAATTTTTACTTTGGACTTTAAAATTACCAAGTCTTTTATGTTTACAGAAGCATTGATAAAATAGCCAACTTGTCATCCTGCTATTCCAGATATCCAGACTGTCAAGCGGGCTCAGGTGGGATTGTGATTCCAAGGACCAACAGCAAAATGACAATGCATATAATTATATTAAGTGCTTTCTTTAAATACCTTTATCACTTCCAGTCTGGATTACAGCAAATCCTTCCTATATGATCTTCCAACATCTCTGCTGTTGAAGTGACAGGGGCCCAGATTGCTGCAGTCAGCCTACTCTCTCATTCAGCCCTATTTCCTATCATCTTGACTGGCTTCCCATCCAAATTTAATTCAAAACTGTCTTCTTGTTTCCTCCATAGACTAAATTCAGAATACTTTTCCTCACCTCCTATTCTTCAACCATTTATTCTGTTTCTCTAAACTAGTGGTTCCCAACCTTTTCTCTGCACTGGCACACCTTGAATTATTCTGAGTCTCACCATATTGTCTACGAATGAACTCTTGAGTATCCATGAGCCAATCCAGAATAAGGCTACTAGGGTTAAAATCAAAACAACCATGGCAGCTAACATTAGATCGTGATCTGTCTTTTGTATCAGAATTAACCTTTTTAACATTGGAAACTAACATTAAAGCTAACATTAAAGCTAAACATAAGAACTCTGGACAAAAGCATGCTCAGCGGAGAAAGTGACCCACGCTTGAGAATAATATTTAGGGATGGCAATAAATTAATAATTAATCATTTCTTCTCATTCCCAAAATAGTCTGCCCAAATATGTGTAACTTTCTCTGCTGTTTTTTTTTAAATGCAATATAATTAATTAAGTCAAACTCAGACTATTGCCAACATCAAGGGATCAAAAAATAAATGAGTCAGATCCAAGCAAATCAGGAGATTGGCCCCCAAAACATGTGGTTATTTCCAAAGAGATTACATTGTTTTTTCAGTCTGTCTAACAATTGGTGAACTGCTCCTGAGAATTAGTGCTGCCCATGCTCCCAAATGGGGATGAGGATTTTGGCCATTGCTGCAGAAGTTCTCACCCTCACATCCAGGGCTGGCCCTAGACCAAATAGTGCTCCAGACAAGGAGCAACTTCGGCACTCCCTCTTCATTTGTTAAATATTGAATACCTTATTTTTATCACATTTGTAGCCCATTTCATGACTTTGATGCATGATTTGCATGATTTATCCCTTTCATATAAGATAATAAATTTGCATGCTAGGATCTGTAAATCTGTATTTATTTATGCCATATATAAGCAAATTAAAAAAATTGTTTCCTCTAAGATTATAGAAAGTTAATTTTAAGAATAGCTGAAATGTACTAACATCAAGAAATTGAACTGTGTGCCAACATTAAATCAGTAGTAAATAGTGTTACAATAGGTGAGAGCCTTAGAATGTTAACCCTGGCCCTTTAGTTCAAAAGTTGCTTTTTTCACTTTTGCCCTCGTGAACTAAATAGCATCAGAGAGATCCAAAGACTAGCCAATGGCATTTTTAAGCACTAAAATAGCAAGTGATGTCAGTCTCTCATTGGTCATCATTGATCGAAGATATGTTTTAATGAGCCTGAGCTTCGAAAAACTGCACTCACCATTTGCGACTGCAACAAGCAGCGTGAGCAGAATCCTCAAAGCTATCCACACATTAGGAAAAGTGTCCTGCAGATCTGTATCAGAATGAATAGGAGAACTGGCAGTGGAGAATGCTTCCCATATTGCAAAATATTACAAATGTTGTCCAATTCAACATAAAGGTCTTTATCATTGACATCTGAACATTCCCCATATGTAAAGCATCCAGGGAAGGTCCGTACAATTGTTCATGAGTGTTTTCTTGTCCGTCAGCAGCTTACTAAGGTCATACAAAACCCACCAGGTCTTTTAGTGGTGCTTTATTTGTCCAAACCTTTCTTCAATGGACACTCTAGCAGTGTCAACAGTGGGCAAAAAAATTCCCTCGAGGTTTTTCTTCTGATCTACCCATCACCTCATCTCTGCCCTCGTAGCCAAATTGTATGTTCTTTCAATGAATATGAGATTCCTTGAAGATAGGGTCAACTCTTTAGTTTTCCACCATTTCTTTGGCAGTAGATGGCATTTTGAAATCTGTTGTCTCTGTAGGTCACAATGAAATAAAGGCAGCTTCTCATTAAAGTAGTAGCGGTCGCAATATCCATCAGCCTAGTTTGTAATGCCTTGCTTATAATGTTTACTTGGGATAGGATATCATGCCAAACCACAATTGAGACCAGAAATTTAAAGTTAGTGATCTGGTTTGCCAGACTTTGTGCCTTATGTCAGATTCTGGCCTTGGCCTTACTTGACTGTGCCAGTTTCATCAGGGCATTGTAAACGTCGGTCACTTGGTACCTCACTGGCCTTATGCTGTTAACGCAGCTCTCTCAGTGAGTGTCACTTAGCGGTTTTATGGTCATATTTGTAACATTGTCCATGAGGATCTTCCACTTGATAGTTGATGCTGAAAACAGGACATATATCCTTTGCAGTACTCCAAAAGAGATACTGAATCTAAAGAAGATGACACTGCATCTGACACAACCAGATTGAGGGAATGGCATCCACAAAGCATGAAGAAAGCTCTTGGATTCAGCACCAGGATCCTTGCCTGGACACCACTGTTTCTTCTTTTCATGTTCATGCCATTGTGATTAGTGAAAAATGAATCCACGTATCAAATACCTGAAACATTTTACTTCAAACATTCTATTTTCCCCTTTGTCACTAACAACAAAAGCAGCACCCCGGGTCTGGGGCACCCCAAGCCTGGCATCCTGGGCGGTCACTTGCCCCTAAATATATCCCAACATGTGAACTCCAGTCCTTCCTTCTCCTCATTTACTGGAAATGTCATATCCTTGATTTTGCCCAGTCCATTCAAAATTGTATGATCAATATCAGTGGAGTTTAGGATCGCTGCCCATAAAGCAGAATCTGATGTATCGATTTGTGGTGTGCAATTTTTCTTACTGCTGTTTCAGTCATCATGAGAGGCTGAGTCTTCTTTATTGTTTATCTCCTTTTCATGTGAACCACATTATTCTTTATCCATCACTCTCCTTTACACTGCCAGGAAAACTGGATGATTTTCCATCACTTTCCTCACATTTCCATTCCTTATCTTCAGGTATATATGCTAATTCCTTAGCAAACGACTTCCATAATTTATGCTTTGCTCCTCAATTTCTTCTGCACTGGAATGATCGCTACTCCCTAAAGCCCAGTCTATGCTGTTCTGTTTCAGATATTTTCCCATCAAATTTGTCTCTTGCTGCAAACTAGATTGCAACTGAGCTTTTTGCTTTGTATACTGAGCTCCTGAAGGCTTCTTTGGAGGCATCTTTTATTTTCTACGGTGTAAAACAGACAGTATGAGGGGTAGCAAAAGTCTAGGTCAGTGGTGGGCAACCTGCGGTCTGTGGGCCACACGCAGCCCATCAGGGTAATCCGCTGGCAGGCCTCCAGACAGTTTGTTTACATTTGCACAGCTTCCTGCAGCTCCCAGTGGCTGCAGTTCACTGTTCCCAAACAATGGGAGCTGTCATGAGTGGTGGCCAGCACGTCTCTGTGGCCCGCGCCACTTTCCGCAGCTCCGATTGTCTGGGAACAGCGAACCGCAACCACTGAGAGCTGCGGGCAGCCATACAAATGTAAACAAACTGCCTGGTGGCCTACCAGCGGATTACCCTGATGGGCCACGTGCAGCCTGCGGGCTGCAGGTTGCCCACCACTGGGCTAGGTTCTGCAGTCTTAGAAAGTCATCAAACATTATGTGTTAAGCATGGCAAAAGAAGTAATAATATTTCTTTTATATTGTTGCATAGATAGGGGTTTGATAGATATCTCCGGCGTCTCATTAAATATGTCCTTTATTAGTTGCTGCTTACACCCTTCAAGTCTTAAAACATAAGTACACTTTCAAAACTATACAATAACACAAGGTTCACAGTATCGCAGCTGGGCTCTCACTTCACTTCACTTTGTTCCTATATTTCACTGACTGACTGGCGCCACCCCGTCACTTATATATCTGTGAGGGAATAGCTGATAACATTCTAGGAGGTTCAAGAAAAATGTAGTTCTCAAAGTCTGGAAGGTTCCATGAAATTCTACACAGGTCCAGAACATTCTAGAAGTTTAGTGAAAAATGAATCCACGTACAGAATACCTGAAACATTTTACTTCAAACATTCTATTTTCCCTTTTGTTGCTAACAACAAAAACAGCACCCCAAGCTCAGAGCCCCTTAACCCTGGCACCCCAGGCAGTCATCTCTGGGTCAGTGTCATCTAAATCCGGCCCTGCTCACATCTGTCCGTCCCCTGCCCAGCAATGAATTCTTCTCACCCAACCTCCAAATTGATTCTGCGCCCCTAGTCTCCAAATCAGTTCTGGCTTCCAACTGCCATCAGTTCTGTCCTCACTCTCCACCAGTCCAGCCCCCACCAATTCTGCCTCCCCAAAGTCCCCACTCCCTTCCAGCCCCAAACTTGCACCAGTTCTGCCCCCCACCCAGCCTCCCATCAGCTCTTACTCCCAACTTCCTCCCTCCCAACCAGCCTCCAGCCCCAGTTTACCCCCCCACCTATGTTTCTCCTGGGTTTCTACCCTCCTCCCAACCCTGTGGGATTGCAACAGGCTTCCCACTCCCCTTCCAGACTGAGGGGTGGTGGTGGTGGTGCTGGCTCCAAGGGCTCTTTCCCCCACCCCCGAAGACAGCTGCAGAAGGGTGGGGAAGAGGCAGAGGAGCTCACCCATAGATCACAGGAGGGGAGAGGGAAGGAGAGGGAGATTAAACTCTGATTGGTTGCTCTGCTCCTGGAGGAGGCAGGGCAGTGAGTTAGATGGCCATTTAGAAGGTGGCTTTCCCCCTTTCTTCCCCCTCCCCTGCTCCCATTCCACAGGACTCAAATTTGCTATCTTAACCTGGCTTTGGGGAATGGAATGCATAATATTTCAAAGGGTCCTCGTCCCAGAAATCAAAAGTACAGAATGTAATATAGCTCCGACACTAATTCAAATATAAGGGAAGGTTTTTTTTTTTGTTCTCACATGTAGTTTTCCAAAAGTTCCACAGTACACCTGTTTGGGCTGTGATGGCACATCAGTTACCATGGTGGGTGGGTTGGGAAACAATGCTCTAAACTGTGTCTATTCTCTTGTCCTATTTAAGATATTTATTTCATTTAAATAATGTATTAGGCACATCTCTGTAAAGACATTGAGTTCTGTCTAATAGCTACAATATTTGCAATTGGTAATGCAATAACCTAACTGTAAAGCACCATTCAAATCCCACTCCCTATCTATACAAAAGAATACTTATACATATAGGAGAGGAGAAAAGCGGTCATTCAGTAACTGACCTGGGCCCCCACCTGTCAAGCACTGAACTTTATTCACATGAGCCCAATTAAACTAATAACATGTGTAAAGTTAAGCATGTACATAAGTGTTTGGAGGATCATGACCTGAGGAGAAAGACCTTAAAATACTAGGAGTTTTGAAAGTATCAATGGACGGACTCTGCTGGGTGTACTCTAGGTGGAAATTCCAAGGCTGAGGTCTAGAAAGCATTAAACCAAAACATTAACATTTGTCAATCTCTTACAATGTGGTTACCAAAGATATGACTTATTACAAGCACAGGGAGAAAATAATAGTCTCAGATACCACTCTGCTATTGACTTGGCAAACTCTGACTTTTTCATTTCAACCATTCCAGGAGTAGTACTGTAACCAAGGAGTGAGATGACCTGTTCACACTGCTGTTTTGGCTGATTCTACATTCAGGCTAAAGACGTTGGGGTGGGGAGGGGTCCTTCTGTCACAGCTTTATGACTGCTCTCCTAGGCTTTGATTCAGGAAAACCTTGATCATTGGAATAGTCCCAGATCACGTCCTCACTTAAAATGATGTGTGTGTTTAAGTGCACTGCTGGATTGAGGCTTTAAAGAGGGATGATGATTACCTCACTGAGGATTTGTAACTCTCACTCCACGTCAGTCCTGGACTTTCCTCTTCACTTCTGGCCAATCCTTTAGAACCTGAGTTTCAGAAATGCTGAACACCCACAGCACATTTGACTACCAGTGGAGTTGTGGTTATTCAGCAGTTCTGAAAGTCAGACCCTTAATGCCAACTTTCTCTCTGCTGGATACTACTGTTAGTCAGACCGTGGTGTTCAAACCACAGAAAAATAGTATTATGCCTTAATTACTTGTGGACAATAATGTGGATGTCTACCCAAGCAATCCACCCAGACTGACGAATTGCAGAAGTGGCTCAAAGTATATAGCATAATCTAATCCCTTTTTAGACAGCCATGAAAATCATTGGCTGGAGAGCCTTAAGAAAATAGCTAGTGGGTGGATTTGCAACAAAACCATAGCCCATGACTGGCAGATAAAGACTAAGAACACACTTCAGAAGAAGGCTGGTGCCAACATCTACCTGTTCGACTGACATGACTGGTGGTGTCCAGGGCCGGCTCCAGCGGTCCTTCCCTCTGAGAGGGACTGAGGGACCAGCCACCGAATTGCTGCCGAAGAGCCGGATGTGCGCCCCTTTCCGTTGGCCGCCCCAAGCACCTGCTTACTGCGCTGGAGCCTGGAGCCAGCCCTGGTGGTGTCATCAAGACACAGAAGATAATTAACAAGGTTTGTGTGTTTATGATGCACTAATAAGTCCCACTTTTTATTTTCCTATTGATTTTTAATTAAGGTCTCTAGATTCACACATTTTGCAAGGCCTGGTGATATATGCATGCAAATGTTGGGGTTTTTTTTGAAGAAAGATACTGTATCCTGTTTTCTAGGCATGTCTCAAACACACACAGTTCTGATTAGGACTCATTTCAGTACCATTGTGTCATGCAAACTTTGCCATTGAGGATATACTTGGTATTTCATTTATATGTTATCATGCCCTTCTAAAATAATAACTTTTTGAAAACCCTGCTCATGCTTTTCAATACGGTTTGGCCGTACTTCACAATTGGAGTTCTCTGAAGCTTGTTTGGTTGACTCTATGTTGATTTTTGAACACCTGTGCTTCCTATAAACAGCGGTTCAGGTCCTGGCAAGGATGACTCAGCCTTTCATTCTTCTAAGTCAGAAAAAGAAAGTACTGTTAAATGTGTGAGCATACATGGTCTAGTACAACAGAACCCTTATCCCTGAATGGCTTTTAGGCACTAACACAATGTAAACAATAAAACAAATATCTTACTGTGTTTCAGAGTAGCAGCCGTGTTAGTCTGTATCCGCAAAAAGAACAGGAGTACTTGTGGCACCTTAGAGACTAACAAATTTATTAGAGCATAAGCCTTCATGGGCTACAGCCCACTTCTTCAGATGCATCCGATGCAGTGGGCTGTAGCCCATGAAAGCTTATGCTCTAATAAATTTGTTAGTTTCTAAGGTGCCACAAGTATTCCTGTTCATCTTACTGTGTGGTGTTCTTTGGGAATAGATCTTCACAAGTGTCATATTGTCTGTTCTGGTGTATGTTAAACATCTGCAACATTTCTAAGTCACTACTACAGAGCAGGCACCACCATAAGTATAATAATATTTTGTAAGAGTGGAGGGTTGCCTCATATTCTTGGCCAAAAGTTTTCCGTCCCTTTTCCACAGCTTTGCCAAGTACCAACACTGTGTGAATCTTCATTACTACAGGCTGCCCCAGGATGACTGCATTTTAGGGGTGGTATTTGTATGTAGTTATTAAAACATTCAGAGATGAAAGGCACTCAAGTGTGAGACATCTAATCCCTTCTATATGTTGCATTTGTATATTATTATTCATATTAATCAGTAGGAAAATAGATGCAGAAAAGATATTGAAGGGTAGAAAGTAAAATACAGAGAGAAGCTTTTGGAAGTGAAAAATAAGAGAGAAGAGAACTACCAAGTTCTCCAAAGCAAATCAGAAAGAATAGTACATTAGGATCATTAGTAACTTGCTGATATTTAAAGCATTTGTCGAATTTTAACTCCTACCTTAATCTTGCCTTAAATAAAAGTTATTTAAATCATCAGAATATAAAATGCATGCATTTATAAAATATCTTATTTAACTCCATAGAATACAGTTTCTGCACTCAGTTGCTCACAGTATCGTTTAGAGTTCTACAACAGTTCATTAAAAACTGACCAGAATTATTTACTGCTTTACAATGGTTAATTAAGTTGATATTTTTTCCTAATACTACATTTTCCCAATACTGCATCCATGTAGGTGTTCAGCAGACAGACCTGTTTTGCCAAAGTGATCAATTGTGGCGGTTTTGGGTTACAATTCATTTCAGTATTGAATACAGGGGTAATGAAATGTTATCCTTGTATGAGTAAAGGACAGCAGAAATACACTGAGCATGCCCTGATTGAGGGGTCATCCTAAACTGAATCGCACTTGCTAAGCAGTGGGTAGAAATGCCAAATCCCAGTGAAAATGAGAGGGAGTGGGGAGAGGTGCTCCTATCTGATGATCTGGCTCTGCCTAAAGAATCCTAGACACCATTTGAACCTTTCCTCTCCAGTGTTTAAAGACAGAGCTGATTGGACTCAATTGAGAGTCCTTGTTTCTGTTCAGTGACTACTAGAGCTGAAATCGGTGATAAGCAGGTTTAGGGGCTAAGCCTCTGACCTGGTGTGGGGACAGTGTCGTAGTGAGAGATAACAAAGAGGCAGCAGTATAGAAGGTCTCTGCTACCCAGTGAAATCACTAAGAGATGAACTGGCTAAGTGGGGGGAACCTCAGGAGGCAGCACTGCTGAAGTGGCAAAGAGCAGCAAGCTGCAGTCGCAGTGATAGAAGCAGAGGTGACAGCAAGTGGCCAGAGGTGACAGAGATAACAGCAGCAGCAAAATGGCAAGCAGTGGAAGAGAACAGCAGCAGCAGTAGAGAGCTAGTTGCAGAGATGGCAGCTGCAGTGGAGGCATTGCTTGATGCCCCCGCTCTTTTCAGGGGTGGAGGTGGATCCATGTCAATGCACCTCTGAACTCTGTGTCTTTGCTGACTCAGGCCAACCAACTGTGAGTGGGGGCAGCAGAGGGAAAGGGGAGTAGTGTGTTAAAAGGGACATTCATTCATCACACTTTCACACCCGAAGGTGGGAAACTGAGGCAAAAGACACTGCCCAATGTACTGCAGGGTGGGTGTTTGCTTATGGTCACATGCTTTTGAATCATGGTTGTGGAGTTTCGAGTTTTCCAAAATTAATGCTGGGTTCCCTTTCCCTCTTAATAAAAGTTTGCTGTTGTCATACACAGACTAAATGTTTGTGAATGGGAAAGTATTGCCTCTGAGAGGTGGTCAGGGATGATGTTTAGTTGTCCCAGATTACTGAGTGGGGGCTCAAACTGGTTCTGTTTTATAATGTTAAGAGGAACCCCTAGATATTGGTATATATATCATTTGTTTCCACTGACATTCTATAGAGTCATTGCATTGGATTTTTGTTTTCAGGGGTAGGAGTGCAGTGCAAATCAGTCAGGGTACTAGAAAACCTTACACAGTTAACATCATCTGTAACCTGGCTGTAGTCATTGCTCAGGTTTTTGGTATGCCATGCCCAGGACTTAATGTGTTGCTTATGGAGCATGGATTTGGTGTCTATAGGTGAAATTGCCTTCTCCCACAGAGTCCCAATTTCTCAGACTTTATGCATGTGAAGGATGGGGTTTATGTGTAAATGATCCTCCATCTTGGAACCAGACCAGAGCCCTCCTGCTCATAACTGCTATAACATTCTTAGACTGGAGAAGCTGTTACAGCCCCTCCATGCCACTTTAGCAATGTGTCAGTAGATTGCTTGTCTGTGCCCATAACTGCCTGACACACAGAGCATAAGTGAGGCCAGAGTGAAGTGACTTGTTCATGTACAGACAGTGAAAAACACCCAAGGATTCTCAACGCATGGCTTCTCTTCAAAACCCTATGTCTGGGCCTTAGGTAGTGCAAAAGGCCTTTTATATGTCTATGCTCTCAAACCCATAACCAATTACAATTTGCTTTTAATGGTTGTTGCAGCAGGTGTCCTGCTCTTCCTCTTTTTCACACACAGCTATGGTCTTGATTCACACTGAAGTCAATGATTTGTTAAACATTAGTAGTACATAACTGGGCCTATGATTGGTAACTACTGCAAACAAATCATGTTGCTTTCAGAGATTTGTTTAGCGATAGATAATACTGACATATGACATTAGGGGTTCCTGATATATAGCATTTTTTTTCAGGGCACTTTACAAACAAAAACTAATTAACTTATCATTAAACAAGTTTCAAGGACTTAGAAAATTGTACACAAATGGTTGTTAAGTCCCTTTGAGAGGTACTCCAAAAGGTTAATATTTAGTGTAGAGGCATCATTAGCCCCGTTTTATATAGATTAGTTAAATTGCAGTTATGTATATTTAAGATATACAGTGTATTAATTGTTTTCTACTGGTTGATTTTCATTATATCCAAGTAACAAAAAAGATAAGTATGTGTGTGAGTAATAATTCTTCTTTTTCTTTACAAACAATTTCTGCATGTTACATAGTGGCAGAGGTACGTAATAGCAATGAGGGATGCTACACAATTTGGTTTGTGTTGTTCTTATGAAACTTACCTGGAATGAAACAAAAGTGGGAAAAGATATGGTTGTGTCATTGTTGCTCTCTGGTTTTGTTTTGATTTTCTTTTTTAAAAGGAAGGTGTGTTTCAAATGTTCTTCAAACTTTTGTATAAAATACATGATTTCCTTGGAAAATCCCCAAGGCTTGGAAAGGAGATCAGGTCTCAGTCCATAGCAGTATACATTTGTATTTGATTGAAGAATTTCAACACACACTACTTTTTCATTGCTGTGAGAAAGTGGTGATAGAAAAATGTGTCTTCCCTTGGCTTGTACCTGGGGATTGGGTTACAATACCTCATTTGCCCTTCAAAGTACCACATAGCAGTGTTGTACTAAAGCTGTCAGCAAGTACATAACAGCATCCTGTTTATCAATCTCTCACACATAGGGTAAAGTGAGTATAACTTATTGGAGAACCTAGAAAGGTGTATGTAAATTCTTGTCATTTAAAAAGAGGATTTTGCCAGAATACAAAATGAAGAACAGCCACTATCCCAACATAAGGGGTTACCTGCTAGTTTGCATTAAAAAAAAAAAAGAGCAAGAGTGCAGGGGGAGGGGGGAAAGAGGGGGCGTCAAAGATCACAATTAGAAACAAGAGTCTGTCTAACCTTATGCTACTTCCACAGTGCTAAATTCTTCCAAAAGGGGTCCTTTGGCTGTTCATACCAAATCTTGTTTAAAACAAGATTACCCATAATCCCTTAACCTTTTCTTTCAAAGAAAGAGAAAGCAACTGACTCACATGAGAAACAACTAGCCAAAGGGCAACTTGTTTCCAAATTTTAATTACAAAATCATTATTTTATATATAAGAACATAAGAATGGCCTTACTGGGTCAGACCAAATGTCCATCTAGCCCAGTATCCTGTCTTCCAACAGTGGACAGTGCCAGGTGCCTCAGAGGGAATGAACAGAGCAGATAAAATCATCAAGTTATCCGTCCCCTGTCACTCATTCCCAGCTTCTGGCAAACAGAGGTTATGGACACCCTCCCTGTCCAGCCCTGGCTAATAGTCATTGATGGACCTATCCTCCATGAATGTATCTAGTTCTTTCTTGAACCCTGTTATGGTCTTGGCCTTCACAACATCCTCTGGCAAGGAGTTCTACAGATTGATTGTGCGTTGTGTGAAGAAATACTTCCTTTTATTTGTTTTAAACCTGCTGCCTATTAATTTCATTTGGTGATCCATAGTTCTTGTATTATGAGAAGTAGTAAACAACACTTCTTTATCTACTTTCTCTACACCAGTCATGATCTTACAGATCTCAATCATATCTCCCCTCAGCCATCTCTTTTCCAAGCTGAAAAGTCCCAGTCTTATTAATCTCTCCTCATAAGGAAGCCGTTTCATACACCTAATCATTTTGGTTGCCCTTTTCTGAACCTTTTCCAATTCCAATATATCTTTTTTGAGATGGGGTGACCACATCTGCACACAGTATTCAAGATGTGGGCATACCATGGATTTATATAGAGGCAACATGATATTTTTTGTCCTCTTATCTATCCCTTTCTTAATTATTCCCAGCATTCTGTTCACTTTTTTGATTGCCGCTGCACATTGAGTGGATGTTTTCAGAGAACTATCCACAATGACTTCAAGATCTTTTTCTTGAGTGGTAACAGCTAATTTAGACCCCATCATTTTATATGTAGAGTTGGCATTATGCTTTCCAATGTGCATTAATTTACATATCAACATTAAATTTAATCTTCCATTTTGTTGCCCAGTCACCCCGTTTTGAGAGATCCTTTTGTAGCTCTTCGCAATCTGCCTGGGTCTTAACTATCTTTAATAATTTTGTATCATCTGCAAATTTTGCCACCTCACTGTTTACCCCTTTTTCCAGATCATTTATGAATATGTTGAATAGGACTTTTCCCAGAACAGATCCCTGGGGGACACCACCATTTACCTCTCTCCATTCTGAAAACTGACCATTTATACCTACCCTTTGTGTCCTACCTTGGACCAGTTACTAATCCATGAGAACACCTTCTCTCTTATCCCGTGGCAGCTTACTTTGCATAAGAGCCTTTGGTGAGGAACCTTGTCAAAAGCTTTCTGAAAATCTAAGTACACTATATCCACTGGATCCCCTTGGTCCACATGCTTGTTGACCTCCACATCCTTGTTGACCCCCTCAAAGAATTGAAATGATTTGATTTACAAAATCACTAATTTACCTGCAACCAAGATGGCTACCCAAGTACTCAACAGTGGTGACAGGAACAGCATAAAGGAACACTATAATCATGGCTAATGCTCCCTTCTCCTATTCTCTCTCTGGCCCAATTACTATTTAAGCATTTATCCACAGTTGGGGGTCGGGGGGGGGAGAGCGAGAGAGAGACTATTTAGTCCACTGGTTAAAGCACCCAGCTTAGAGGTGACAGCTCTTGGGTCTAGTCACCCTGTTCAAATCCCTCTTTTGTTAATTAATCCAGAGTTCGACAGGAGTAATTGAGAGTCAGAATATCTCAGTGGTTAGAGCAATCTCCTCAGAGGTTATTCAAATCCTTTCTCCCTGACTGGCAGAGTGGGGGAAAATTTAACCCAGGTCTCCCACGCCCCAGCTGAGGGCACTAATCACTGTGACAATTTATAAAGTGGGCACCACTTCCTCCTCAGCTGGCCATTTTGTGTGGAGGGAGGCTTGTGCCTAATTCGCTCCCTCAAAAAATAGCTTTGATGCATACACTGCCTGATTCCAGGAAACAGGTTCCCCATTCATGGATCTCATATAGGTGCCTCCCTGAAGCCTAGATTAAATCCCTATCTCAGAGATGGGCAGAGTTTAGCATTCATTCCTCTTGTCAGTATCTCTTATTGTCTAGCTTAGATGGGGAGATGCTCACTGGGCTGGCTTTTCTGCAGAGGTGGATTACAGTTTTGTGGGGCCCTTGGCCACAGCAAGTAGGGCCCCCCCACACTCCTGCCAGGTGGGCAGAGCAGGGCAAACCCCCACACCCTGACCCCACTTCCCAGCAGGAGCGCCAGGCAGGCAGAGCGGATCAGGGCCCATTTTTCTGGGGCCCCCCAATTGGCTGGGGCCCCTGAGCATGGGCCCCACTGGCCCAGTGGCTAATCAGACACAGCTTTTGTGGATTACATTCTTGGTTAGCTATCTCTCCCCTTTCATCATATAGAGAGCCTAGGCACCTAACTCAAAGCTTTGAGGATCACAGTATTGTTCCTATAATTTTCTAACACCTAAAAGTTAGGTGCCATGATACTCAGCAATATGATACCTAATCCCTTTGTGGATCCCACTTTTGTGCTTTGGTGTCCCATCTCTGAATGGGGATAATAGAACTTCCCTACCTCATAGGGGTATTGATAGAATGGACGTATTAAAGATTGTGTGGCGCTCAGATACTATGATAATGGGGGCCAGATAATTACCTTAGACAGAAGTAAATTTCCATAACCCTAATATAGAAGACAGGGGAACGACCAGAAGGGACAATTCGATCATTTAGTCTGAACTGCTGTGAAACACAAACCCTAGATTTTCATCCTCTTTACTCTTGTACGAAGCACATACAAATTATTATCCAAAATAAAGTTGTACTACTAAATAATAACACAAAAGTATCACTTGGGAGGAGGGAAATTAAAATTGTCTTATATCTATTTTTAGTTGTTTTTTTAAAAAAAAACCTCTAAAATGCTTATTCGAAAAGGACTTTTGCGTAGAACTAAACGTACTGTTCCTTTACGGCATTCAAGTATTGTATGGAGTATACAAGCAGGACATATTTTGTGTTACAGCATTAAGACCAGGTCCTGCAAATATACAGATTCCACAACCAATCTAATCCCAGGTTTTGTCGTGTTGCAGTGGTCTGTGCTAGAAAATGCATTAGCATAGTCCAGGGCTATAAGAAGTATATATTTTGTAACCATGCATTATTACGGTCTGATAGTCAATGACACTGAAAGATTAATAGATTATTTAATCACTAGAATTCAATGTTTGTTAATTTATCGTATATATTGAAATAATATTAATCATGATGAACCAATTAGCTATTAATGTACATGGCATAAGTATTAATATAAGATTTTCACTGTAATACAGCATTGATTAACTGGACAATTATTTTAAATTGCTACAAGAATTATACAAGGTACTTGTCTGTTACCACCATGGCTCTCAGCTGTGTGTAATTTATGCTCATTATAGTTTCCAAGGATACATTTTTAGCTATGTATGCAAATGTTTGATCATCTGTTATTAATAAATCCAAATAAATCTATTTATGACAGAATCCAATGAAACAGAAAGCAGGCTGCTGTATTCTTCACCAGCTTCAGTTTCCAGGCTGTTTTAGGGTGGGGACTATCAGGAAGTACTTATTTAAGAGAGGAAGTCACAGTCTCCCAACCAGATAGAAGTAAGTAGTCTTGGTCACTTGGTCATCTAACAGTCTAACAAGTTCCCAACATTATTTAAGAAGGCTGACACACACCATTAGAGATTCTGATATAATCTTTGCTATATCTTCTAGTTGCTTTCTCCAATCTGCTAACATCACCTCAGGCTTCTTTGAATTAAGCCTAAAATAAATTTCTATCATTCATGCCTCACTCATACTAAGGACTGAAAAAGACACTCATTTTCACCCCCATTGGATGAAATGGAGATACAGAGCCAAGTGTCAATAAAAACACTTCAGCCCTTGTCTCCTTACTAGCTTTCCCCACAGCCCTAGATACATTTTGAACAAGAAGTGGAACCCCAACTGAAAGAGGTATCTGGGCAGAAAAACAACGTACTCTCTGGGATTCCTTATAGCAGGGGTTGGCAATCTTTCAGAAGTGGTGTGCCAAGTCTTCATTTATTCACTCTAATTTAAGGTTTTGCTTGCCATTAATACATTTTAATGTTTTTAGGTCTCTCTCTGTAAGTCTATATTATATAACTAAACTATTGTTGTATGTAAAGTAAACAATGTTTTTAAAATGTTTAAGAAGCTTCATTTAAAATTAAATTAAAATGCAGATCTTATCAGTTTAGTGTAGTGGTTTTTAACCTGGGGTGCACACACCTCCTGGGGGTGCGAGATGCCCTTTCTGGGGGTGTGAGACATGCGAGATTTTTTTAGAAGGTAAATAATCAAAAACACAAATTAAGCACAGGCACGTAAGTACAACCACTTTGTTTCATCAAACGTATGTATTTATTAACATTATACATTATTTAACTGTAATATACAAATAAAGTTTTTAAGTTTTCAAGTTTTTAAGCTAATGGTAGTGTAATTTTTGATAAGGGCTGAAGAGCACTGGGACCAGGCCAGGCTGCCAGTACCCCAGGCCGGCAGGAGGGCTGAGCCGGGCCGGAGGCCCAGACCCCGGCTGGCAGGGGGCTGGAACCCCAGACCAGCAGCGAGGCAAGCGGAGCCAGCGGCTGGTATCCCAGGCTGCCAGCAGGCTGAGCGGGGCCAATGGCCAGGACCCCAGTGGGCAAGGGGCCGGCAGCCGGAACCCCAGACTGGCAGCGAGCTGAGCAGCTCAGCCCGCTGCCATCTGGAGTTCTGGCCACCAGCTCCTGCTAGCTGGGGTCCTGGATGCCGGCCCCACTCAGCCTGCTGCCAGCTCGGGGTTCCATTCACCCAGGCCGGCAGCGGGCTGAGCTGGGCTGGCAGCCAGGACCCTGGCTGGCAACAGCACGCCAGTAAAAATCGGCTTGTGTGCCACCTTTGTCACACGTGCTGCAGGTTGCCAAACCCTGCCTTATAGAAAATAATAAAGTCACTGTCTGCTCTCATCCATGCCTTCACACAAATGAAAACACACTTAATTCACAGTACTAAGGCAGATATGAGAACTGATAATGAGCATGAATACCTATTTTTTGTCCATTGCAAGAAAAATGTTAAAACCCAAAGCTATAATTAGAGTTGTCAATACCATAATCAGGTCCCAAGGCAGATTGACAAACGTCAAGGAGATCTGTCTCTCAAAAACCTTAACCAGACATGGATAATTACAGATGCAGGTAGGCAATTGGCCAGATTGTCAAAATCAAGTTCTGCTTTCAACAACAGAGGTCATAAAGACCTAGTCTACACTAGCAAATATTTGCTTTAATGGCAAGCCCTATTAGTGTAGATGCAGTTTATATCAGCAAAAGAGTGTTTTTGCTAGTCTAGTTATAACAGTTCCCTTAGTGAAGAAAGGTATACTGACCAAAGCATGTTTATGTTAGTGTTACTGTGTCTACACTAGGGCTTTGCCAATATAGAAATGTCATAAATATTAAACCCCTAACTGACATTACTCTACTGGCAGAATGTTATAGTGCAGATGTGGCCAAATATGATTTTTCAAAAGCTCTGAGCACTCTACCCTCCTTAAAAGCATCCATGGTTATCTCCACCAGCTAGAGCTTGTTGGGAAGCAGAATTTTTTTTCCACAGGAAATTCTGACACATTGGGGAAAAAAAATCATTTCCAATCAGCTTGAAACTTCATGCAAAATAAAATAAAAAAATAAAAAACGTGGGTCAATCATTTTGATGTTGATTTTTAAAAACATATTTTATACATTTGAATATTCTTTTTGTTTATATATGTTCATTTTATTTTATGTTGTTATATTATAATTTTATAATGTGTAAAATTTCTAAATGAAAACTTTTTTTTTTAAACAAATATGAAGCACCCCCTTCTAATATTGTCAAATTGTTGGAATTGAAACACTTTCTTTCAATTCTCCCCTCACTCTGCAACTGAAATGACAAAAAAGTCAACGCATACACGCGGAACATTCTGATTTTGATGAATCAGTATCTTCCAACAGAAAAACATTCTACTGGAAAATTTTCAACCACCTTATCTGCCAGCAAAGGACGTAAAGATAGATTAAAGATATTTAGGCACCCAAAGTTAGATAGACAACTAGCAGGCAAGTCAAAAGCATTTAAACAGGTTGGGTTCCAAAATCAGATTGATTTCAATTAGGTACTTTTGAAAAAAAAAATCACTTTCTACATCTCTGCGTGCCTAAATATTATTGAAAATCTGTCTCCTAGTATTTTTCCTACTAGCTTTCACCAGCAAGGAAGGACTTGGATTTAAAACAACAAAAACAGTTTATTGTAAAGAAAGAAATTAGCCTTGGATATACATGAAAAAGAGTTTTCCTTTTGTAGATTACAGAGGGATGTCATTATTTCAAATTGCTTTTCAGATAAGCAGTAGCACACATCCCTGGAGGGAATAAGGAAAACAATGTTTCTCGGATTAGCAAGCACAGAAGTGCATGTGGGCTGTAGCACTTGTAGACAGTCAATGTCAGACAGATGCAAGGATACATACTCTGCTTTCCAAAGACATTCCAGGCTGCAGGATTCAAATGCAAAGTGCCACACAATCAGAGCTAGAACTCACTGAAGACAGAGCAAAGATCATCTAAAACAATAATTGTCAAATAACTCATTTGATAAAATATGATTCAATTAATTCCATTCAGGCCTCTACATGGTAAATGCTAGTGGATTAAACCTGACCCATCCTTCTAGTATTTTTCTCACATTAGAAGGCAGAGTTCATAGAATTTAGAGATGGAAAACCCCTATCAGATAAGCTGGTCCAACTCTCAACAAGATCAATTAAGCCTCAATGAAGGTTATATTCTGGAGTCCAAATTTTGCCCTCACATTTACTTCTACAACTCCGATTTAATTGAGTGGGAACTGAATGCACATATAAGGGAGCAGTATTTGTTCCTGTAATGTAAGGTCTGGATTGTTCCTGGGACTGATATTCCAGACACACAGACAGAAAGATAAGATGCAAGGGATGGGGTTAATTGAGTCCGCAACTTATCATTTTTACTCATCTGGGGACTAACCAGTAATGCTCATATAGTGCAGGTCATCATGCCTTTTTTAATCATTTCTACCTCGTGGAGTACTGCTATCAGTGCCCCTCCCCCTTCCACTTTCTTTCTCCACTGCTGGTCCCAGCCCCATTCTGGGACCTCACTCTCCTCTTCTCATATGAGGTTTATGGGGCTGGGGAAAGGGAGTTGTTGTCTTGCTATATCAGAGGTTAGGATCCATCACCACATTCCCCAGCTTCTTCACGGGGTCTTTCCCCCTAAGTTCTCTCCCAATTCTGATTTGCTGGGGTACTGTACCCCCTATAGACACTGCCCAGCAGAAGGTGCAGCAATTAGCATGTTAATCTGGGTGTGAGAGGGGGTCTCTGGCCAAAGGGACAAGGCTTATATACCTTCCCCTAGGTGCACAGAAGGCCAATGGTTTACCAGAGCACTCCAGCTCAGGTGATGCTTCTTCCTTCCCTCCACTCTCATCACCCTCCACTCCCAACCCCATGGGAGAGAGAGAGAGAGAGAGAAAGAGAGTCTTAAAGGAGACACTACCATTTTTTTTCAGAATTCAGACAGAGAACAGGCCTTTGAGGTTGCTTGGTGGGCATTGCTCCAGTTAAGAGTAATCTAAATTGCAGAGAAGTTTCTTTCATTATTGTTGCCACTGTAAGCTCTGCTAGTTTTTTTTAGCCATCTGTTCAAATGTAGAAATGGGATAGAATCAATGACACCAATACACAACTAAGTAGTACACATGTTCATGATTTGCAGTGAGGACAGATTCTATTCTGTTTTTCAGGAGGTATTCTTTTGTTAGACACTACTCCATTGATATTGAAATGGCAGCAACAGCAGTAGAGACGGTATCATGAGTATCCTAATAGACTAGAAAAACCTGCAAGAATTATATCATAAAAGAACAAATTCTTTAAATGGTTCATTTCATTGTTTAGACAAGAAAAACATGCATAATATAGGACATTTTGTCCACAAAAGAAGATTAATTTAAAAAATAAATGAAAATCAGCTTCAGTTTTCTGGATGAAATCTGAGGCTATATTGAATTGACCAAAAGGAATCAGAAAATTTTGATTATGGAATTTTCATTATGGTTCCCTTTCTAGTAGGAATGTTTTCTCACTAAGTAATACTCCTGCTTCTGGAGGCTGTCTGGCTAGTTGGCTGCAGAATGAAATCTGATCAATTTGGAATCCTCTTTGACATATTTTGTGCTGAATCAAGAGAATGCTGACTGCTTTAAAACTACTCGCTATATTTATGGGAAAATGCTGGTGTTCATTTGAGAAAGCTCAATTATTTAAAAAGAAAAAATGTCTGACAAATATCAGATGGGAAAAATAATCCATTTTTTATACATACTAGAAAGTGAGAGATCTATGGTAAATTATTTTAGGAAGAAAGCTTAAGAATTATCAGGCTCAAAGCACCATATGCAAAGTAAGATTAAAACTTAATAACACTTCTATAAGTATGTTAGTAGAAATCTGATTTTAGACCATACAAATTCAACATTAAACTATTTTGGATTTTCCAAATAATTTGTGTATACACACATACAGTACATGATCAGACATGCCTACTATCTATCACAAAATATTTTGTAAGCATTTTGAAAGATAAGTCAAAGTACTGTATATATTAACAGAATACAATTTTCAGACACGACAAAAATATAGTTATTTAACATGTTAGTTACTTTTTGGATTTAATTATTGAGAAGGCTACAGCACATTATCTGAAAGCTTGTGAATGAATATACAGTAACTCCTCGCTTAACGTTGTAGTTATGTTCCTGAAAAATGCAACTTTAAGTGAAACGATGTTAAGCAAATCCAATTTCCCCATAAGAATTAATGTAAATGGGGGGGTTAGGTTGCAGGGAAAGTTTTTTCACCAGACAAAAGACGATTATATATATATACACACACACATATATATGTATATATATATATACACACACACACTTAGAGTATACGTTTTAAACAAACAATTTAATACTGGCACACAGCGATGATGATTGTGAAGCTTGGTTGAGGTGGTGAAGTCAGAGGGTGGGATATTTCCCAGTGATTGCCTTACTGCTAAATGATGGACTAGCAATTGGATGAGCCCTCAAGGGTTCATAGAATCATAGAATATCAGGATTGGAAGGGACCTCAGGAAGTCATCTAGTCCAACCCCCTGCTCAAAGCAGGACCAATCCCCAGACAGATTTTTACCCCAGTTCCCTAAATGGCCCCCTCAAGGATTGACCTCACAACCCTGGGTTTAGCAGGTCAATGCTCAAACCACTGAGCTATCCCTCCCCCCAATTAACAATTAACAACAATTAACTCATTGTTGTTAATGTAGCCTCACACTCTACAAGACAGAATGAATGGAGGGAGGGGAGACAGCATGGCAGACAGAGACACACACTGTGTGTGTGAGAGAGAGATGCGTATTGCTCCTTTAAGTACGCTGACCCCACTCTAATTACACTGCCTTTTTAAGTAGATCAGCAAGTTGAGACAGCAGCTGCTACCAGGAAGTTCCCTCCGTCCTGAGCCCTGTTGTGTGTCCCCCCTGCTCTATGGAAGATGGAGTAAGCGAGGGGGGGGGAGGAGCAGAGGACACCCTGACATTAGCTCTCCTCTCCACCCCCCCCCCCGCACAGCAAGCAGGAGGCTCCGGGGAGCAGCTCCAAGGCAGAGGGCAGGAGCAGCACATGGCAGTGGGGGGAGGGACAGCTGAACTGCCGGCAATTGATAGCCTGCTAGGTGGCTGCCGCACAGGGAACTTAGGGGAACGGGGAGCTGATGGGGGGCTGCCGGTCCATGGTGGTTCCAAGACCCCACCAGCTAGCTGCAATGGGCTGCTCTTCCTGAAAGCAGTGAACAAAGCAGGCAGCTGCCAAACGACATTATAAGGGAGCATTGCACAACTTTAAATGAGCATGTTCTCTAATTGATCAGCAGTGTAACAACGAAACAATGTTAACCAGGATGACTTTAAGTGAGGAGTTACTGTATTTAATTTACCCATATTACCTAAATTAAATCTATTTAAAAGCTATGTCTTCATGCAGATAACCAGTTTGAGTTAACAGGTCTCAACTCGCTTTGTCAGTAAGTCAACCTGACTCTCCAGTTATTTTTGATCTATGGGAGGTACAGAAGGAATACCTTGACACATGATTGTTTTCTACCTAGTAACTATTTGAACAAAAAAAATTTCTTCAATTTAATTGTTTGCTATGAATTTGTGTGTGTTTTTTGCATGTTAACATTTCCATATGAGACTTAAAGATCTTGAATTCACTCTTAAGGCTCTGGATAACCTATTTTCCAATCTACCTTTTTTCTCTTCTCTCTTTCCTGCTCTGTTCTACTCAAGCCATGCAACTAACCTTCCCTTTCGTCTGCTCTTCCATTCAGTACCTTAAATCTGTTGCCCCCTTTCTCCATGACACGATCTGCTGTGCCACATCCTACTCCTTGAAGATCATTCTTAAAACACAACTTTGAAACAGGTTTATACACCCTAAATCCTTCTTGTAGTGAAAAGTTGATGAATTAACCCAAACAAAACCTATGGAACTAACTTGATGCTTGCTAAGCTTCACTGTACAATCATACAAGTCTGTGTTCCAACTCATCATCCATCCTTCATAAGTACTTTGTTTTATAGATCTGCAATGAGGAACATTTACTGCAAACACCACCTAGTGCTCAAGCAGGAGTGTGGCAGATTGTTCTCTTCCCAGGCATTCTCCTTTCTTACTACTTTTCCACCCTACAGTGGTCTGTCCTTTCAGTGATTCAGCCTTCCAGCCAAGTCACATGTTCAAGTCCAGAGCTTTCAAGGTATATATGAAAAGTCCAATAACGAGGAAGTCTTCAGGTTTATATATATGGACTCAGGACTTCCTCCTTGATCAGACAATAAGACTCTGACCCCTTTTTATTTTCAGGGTCTTCCCATAACTAGGTTCCCCATTAAGGGATAGGCTTCCATTGTTGTCCCTCTTTAGGGAGAGGTAGGGGAACCCAAGCCCATCCTCTTCACTGCTCTCCAATCCAGAGCCCAATGGTAGACAGCTAAATTCTGCACCCTGGAGTGCTATGCAGCTGCCTCCCTGGATTATTTCTGACCTGTCCCCTCCTTTCCCACAAAGCAAAGTAAAAAATTAAACACCAGGATAAACACCTGGTCTATGCTAGAAAATTAAGTCAGCTTAACTACATTGCTCGGGGTGTGAAATATCCACACATCTGACCAGCATAGGTAAGCCAACTGAACCACCGGTGTAGACAGCGCTAGATTGGCACAATAATTCTTCTGTTGACCTAGCTAGCTCCTCTCAGGGAGGTAGATTAACTATGCTGACAAGAGAACCCCTCCTGTTGGCATAGGTAGTGTCTACACTGAAGCACTACAGTGGTGCAACTGTAGCATTTCAAGTGTAGACAAGCCCCAAGTCTTAGCATAGGTCCCTTCCTTATTGGCTTAGTAAGATCACTATCCCCAGGCTTCAGGCAGTAAGAGCTCCTGTGGAGCTCCTTCCCAGGAACTAAGGGTACATCTACACTACAGCGGGGAGTCGATTTAAGATACGCAAATTCAGCTACGTGAATAGCGTAGCTGAATTCGACGTATTGCAGCCGACTTACCCCGTTGTGAGGACGGCGGAAAAATCGACTTCTGCCGCTTTTTGTCGGCGGCGCTTACTACCACCTCCGCTGGTGGAGTTAGAGCGCCGATTCGGGGATCGATTGTCGCGTCCCGATGGGACGCGATAAATCGATCCCCGAGAGGTCGATTTCTACCTGCCGATTCAGGCGGGTAGTATAGACCAGACCTCAGAGTGTAGATCTGTTCATCTTCACTATCTGCCAGCTAAGATTCTCTGCTCCCCCTTTTAAAGTTTGTCCTACATCCTGTGCATACTTTGCAGGTGCGGTGGGGTGGGACAACCTGGGCCCAGAGCAGCTCTTTAGCCCTTTTCATTCCAGAGTGTGGTTTGTACACATCCATCACAGGGCCCCAGTCTTACAGTGTGATTTGCATAGACAGACTCTAGCACTTACGGGAAGGCCCGTGGAATTCATGAAAACCATGTGGGTCTGCCTTCATGGATTAGACTGCAGGATCAGGATCAGACTGTACACGGTTTGAGGCAGGGGATCTTATCTTCTTACATATATGTAAAGTGCCTAGCACAGTGCTAACACTATTTAAATGAAAATAATGGGGCAGATTCTCAGCTCGTGTAAGTTGTTATGGCTCCATTGATTCAATAAAATATGAAGATTTTAAGAAATATAAAACTTTTGCTTACACCTCTGTTCATGATGTAATGAAAGCTGAAGAATATTATATTTGAGTCATACATTCTGTGTTTCAAGGCAAGCATTTTTAAATCTGTATACTCATTAATATGAATAGCTATTCAATATTTTTCATTATTAAATAAGCCTGTCATCAGATGGCATGCAAAGACTGTCTCAGTTGTGCCCTGTTAATAAAAATATGAAGTGGGAAGCCTCCCCAGATTACCTTCACATGCGGTGGACTTGTAGAAGTGGCATCTTTACACCTTCTAAACAAAAGTAGCATTGTTTGTCACCAGAATGAACATTAAAGCATAAGATAAAACTGCCTATGCTGGAAAAGCATTCTGAGTCTGGTAGATCAATGCATGAATGTTCTAAATTTATCTCTGGCAACGTCTCGTGAAATATCTTAACCATATCTGGCAGTTTCCAGTGAAGAAAGTAATTTACTTCATATATATAAATACCCTTTTCTATTAGTAAGAAGAATACTCCAAGAGGTATGTTTATTTTAAGATAATCATACTCCTGGTGGAAAAAAGGCACTTAATGTAGCTGAACCTTCTGTAGTGCTTCAGAAGTCTGATTGATCTATAATCAACAAGCTTTGGATAAAAATATGTGTGAAAGTAATAAAATACCCACAGAGATGAACTTTCTGTGGATATTACAAATTATATGTTTCTGGAGACTTTTGCTTCACATGATATCCTTAACGTTTCTGAGTTAAATGCCTACAATTTGAATTTGTTTCCATCTCTTTAGAAGTTAGTGCACAAAATCCCCACTAAAAGCACCGTCATCAAGAAAAAGTCAAAAACCTAAGTACAACTTTACAACATAGTACAGCATAGCATAACTGGCTTGATTGAGGGATTGATTGAATAAGAGTGAAGAAGTGTGGTCTAATGGTAAAGGATCTGATCCCAAACCCAAAGAGTTCTTCCTCAGGTCTGGGAAATGTACTCAGAGTATCACAGCTAAATACAAAGTGGAACAGATTGTTTAGCATAAGTAGTTCACATGTATTTCAAGGGACTATGTATATTGTAGACATTTTACTTTGCTGACAGATCATAACTTTTTAATTTCAATTTTTGAACCGAAACATGGAGTTCTGTCATTAGCTGCTGCTCATATGCAATGATGAGGCACTGCTATGTTGCTATGTAGTATTCCTGTAAAAATCAGTTCCAAAAGGGGACTCCCCACAGCAGTGCTGATGGGCTGTCATGCTTGCCATGCCCAAGATCTGTGTCAACCCAAAGAACCTTCGGACTAGTGTTCTATCTCAGTTTGATGGGTAGGTTATCCATCACTAGCACAGACATTAACAAAGAAACCACTTAGGACAATGTGCTTTCATTTTTGAAGGTCATGATTCTACAATGTACAGTGCTGGATTAAAAGAATCCCCAGTTTACACAATTTGTGTTATGTCAACATGAATTATCTGTACATCACAGTTGCATCTTATGGGGAATGCAAATGATCATTCCAAAATCACTTCAATCTCACGTTTTGGAAGCTCTTCACAATGGTCAGTTTGGCATTGTATGGATGAAGGCCATAGTCCAGAGTCATGTCTGGTGGTGGGGGATCAACAAAGATTTTTAGAGGAAAGCAAAGTGTTACATTATGTGTCAACAAATTCAGAATGTTTCTGGCCCAGCTCATCTACACCCTTGGTCATGACCTCAGACACCTTGGCAACATATTCACATGGACTTTGCTGGACCTTTGGAAGGCTATATGTTTTTGATCATGGTCAATGCCAGAGATTTTCAGAATGATTTCTACTCCAGGTACCAAGACCATTGGACAGCTTCGTACCTTGTTTAGACAGATTTGTTTACCGTTACAATTGGTGAGTGACAATGAGTGCAATTCTGTTCTGAAGAATTTCAGAGGTTCCCAGCTTCAAATGGAATTCTGCACATATGCTCTGTTCCATACCATTCTGCTACAAATGGACTAATAGAACACTTTGCACAGGCATTTAAGCATGGTTTAAGAGCTATTTTGAGTCATCAGCAGCAATTGGACAATTTCTTGCTTGCTACTACTACCCAGGAGACATCTTGCAAGTCTTTTGTTGATGCAAACTTTGCATACCTGTTGGGACTTACTACATCCTGATATTGCCTCACATGTAGCCAAATCCCAAGCTATGCAAATTGATCAATGATATGAGAGTTGTCATTATTTTTTCAAGTAGGAGACTGAATGTGGACTAGCAATGATGGTTGTGGAGTGAAATGGGTACATAGAGAACTTTTAAAATGCACAGGACCTGTTTTGTTTGAGGTAAAACTATCCAATGTTATTTTGTGGAAATGACATATGGACCAGTTGCAGACTTGACAAGTATCAGAGCCAAGGAATGTTCCAGTAGGACTTCTGTTCCTTCAATAGAACCTCCTTCTGTTACAATTCCTAATTTTGGGAGAAACTTTGGTACCAGATCCAGCTGACTCCTTACCATTGATTGTTCCTGTTGTTCGGGACACTGCCATAACACCATCACCACCTTATCCCAATAGAGTGTGAAAACAAATTGTGCACATGAACTTCCAAGTTGTTTAGTTAGTGAATTGCTATTCCAGGGCAAAATAATCCCTGAGAGTCTGTGCTAGTCAATGTGCATCTTTTAGTTAGGTTATATAGTGGATCATATTAGCCATGTAAAGATAATGTATATGTATTTGGAAATGTTTTGAAAGTAGGGTGTAAGGACGGGATGTCCTGTCTCTTTAAATCTTTGAGCATTCTCCCCTCCCCAGTCCAAAGACTCACTTTCATGTTAGGTTTCCAAACTGAAACTATCTCCTTTTCTGCTGAATCCAAATATAATAGCTTCAATAGTAAAATAAGTTAGTATTTTGAAAAATGGAGGAAAGGGTGAGAATTGATCTAGAGTAGCCTCTTTTTTATGATAGGTTTGCATTCCCTACCAGGAATGTTTGAGTTTCCCCAGGAATTTAATGAAGAATTGATTATTTCAAATCCCTCAAACTATAGGATACTGGATCTTTCAGTTGTTTGCTCAGGCACAGCTTAATTATGCAGGGTTTAACCACCATTACAGGAAATAAAAAGTGATTTTCATTAGAAAAAAAACCCCTGCATTTTGCATAATCCTCAGCTATTTAAATATTGCATCAGTTCTGCTTGAGGTTTTTCAGGTTTTTGTGTTAGAACTGTATTTTGCCTAACACCGTTTCCACAGTTGTTAGTACTCGTCTCTTTGTACTGATGTTTCTTCACACCTCTTTTTAATTGTATAGCTTTTTGGGAGCTTTTTCAAATGTTTGGCCAGAATATTATTTCTGAGATGCAGTGACCAAGTAACTGACTTCCTCATGAAAGAGAGGAATTACCTCAAATATTCACAAATGAATTGTTAATGAGAATGTGTAGCTGAGTAAAAATATCATGTTATCTTCTCTATAGAAAATTGCACTCTGATACTGCAATTTGCATAGCAATTTCACTATAATGTTTTGAATTGTGCTCATTTGTATTCAAAAATATCTATAGTACCTACATTCACTTCCCATCCCATTCTTGTATATGGCACAAATATGGCAATTAGATTCCAAACAGCAGAGGTCAGTAAAATGTCTTTTGCAGGGAAATCACAATGGATACTTGGAGAATTTGTAAAGCATTGCTTTGTATTGTCGTTTTCCATTGAAAATGAGTGTTTTCGGAATTACTATAACCTATCTTTGTCAGTACATCGGTCTTGCTTGTCTTCTGCTTACTTACATACTCATGCATGGCTGTCAGCTATTTTAAGAGTCTCTTGGAACGTATAAGAGGTATAGTTCAAACAATTGTCAGAACCCCCTACTCTAGATGATAATTTGTCAAGTTGTCAGCCATTCTAAGATTGCTTGCTTTTTGACAGGCTAGCAGAAACAGCTACAGAATACACGTACCATTCCTAATATATAGAATTACTACAGGTATCTGTCAATCATGTAAAGAAAATTAAAATACTGCATAATTATAATATATTTAAGCACAATAGATATAGTTGGCAATTTGTTTTATTGTATCAGTACTATTATTTGATAAAAAGGACTAAGAAAAGTTGCTGTAGGTTAAACTGCACTGTATCATGAAAAATGACAAAGAAATGGCTATGCTTGTATTTCAAATTTTAAATAAACATCTTCTCCTTTTGGAGCTAGATTGAAGCAGTTACTTTTCTCGCACTGTGAGTCTGAAGCAAGTGTTGGTAATTCATGGACACTGCACTTGTAATAGTGATGAGGGAAGGAAATCCTAAGGGTGTTAGAATCATAGAATCATAGAATCGTAGAATATCAGGGTTGGAAGGGACCTCAAGAGGTCATCGAGTCCAACCCCCTGCTCAAAGCAGGACCAATTCCCAACTAAATCATCCCAGCCAGGGCTTTGTCAAGCCGGGTCTTAAAAACCTCCAAGGAAGGAGACTCCACCACCTTCCTAGGTAACGCATTCCAGTGTTTCACCACCCTCCTAGTGAAATATTTTTTTTCCTAATATCCAAGCTGGACCTCCCCCACTGCAACTTGAGACCATTGCTCCTTGTTCTGTCATCTGCCACCACTGAGAACAGCCGAGCTCCATCCTCTTTGGAACCCCCCTACAGGTAGTTGAAGGCTGCTATCAAATCCCCCCTCATTCTTCTCTTCTGGAGACTAAACAATCCCAGTTCCCTCAGCCTCTCCTCATAAGTCATGTGCTCCAGACCCCTAATCATTTTTGTTGCACTCCGTTGGACTCTTTCCAATTTTTCCACATCCTTCTTGTAGTGTGGGGCCCAAAACTGGACACAGTATTCCAGATGAGACCACACCAATGTCGAATAAAGGGGAATGATCACGTTCCTCGATCTGCTGGCAATGCCCCTACTTATACAGCCCAAAATGCCGTTAGCCTTCTTGGCAACAAGAGCACACTGTTGACTCATATCCAGCTTCTTGTCCACTGTGACCCCTAGGTCCTTTTCTGCAGAACAGCTACCTAGCCGTTCGGTCCCTAGTCTGTAGCAGTGCATGGGATTCTTCCGTCCTAAGTGCAGGACTCTGCACTTGTCCTTGTTGAACCTCATCAGGTTTTTTTTGGCCCAATCCTCTAATTTGTCTAGGTCCCTCTGTATCCGATCCCTACCCTCTAGTGTATCTACCACACCTCCTAGTTTAGTGTCATCTGCAAACTTGCTGAGAGTGCAGTCCACACCATCCTCCAGATCATTAATAAAGATATTAAACAAAACCAGCCCCAGGACCGACCCTTGGGGCACTCCGCTTGAAACCGTCTGCCAACTAGACCTGGAGCCATTGATCACTACCCGTTAAGCCCGACGATCTAGCCAGCTTTCTATCTGCCTTACAGTCCATTCATCCAGCCCATACTTCTTTAACTTGGCGGCAAGAATACTGTGGGAGACCGTATCAAAAGCTTTGCTAAAGTCAAGGAATAACACATCCACTGCTTTCCCCTCATCCACAGAGCCAGTTATCTCATCATAGAAGGCAATTAGGTTAGTCAGGCACGACTTCCCCTTCGTGAATTCATGCTGACTGTTCCTGATCACTTTCCTCTCCTCTAAATGTTTCATAACTGATTCCTTGAGGACCTGCTCCATGATTTTTCCAGGGACTGAGGTGAGGCTGACTGGCCTGTAGTTCCCCGGATCCTCCTTCTTCCCTTTTTTAAAGATGGGCATTACATTAGCCTTTTTCCAATCATCTGGGACCTCCCCCGATCACCATGAGTTTTCAAAAATAATGGCTAATAGCTCTGCAATCTCACCCGCCAACTCCTTTAGCACCCTCGGATGCAGCGCATCCGGCCCCATGGACTTGTACACATCCAGTTTTTCTAAATAGTCCCGAACCACTTCTTTCTCCACAGAGGGCTGGTCACCTTCTCCCCATACTGTACTGCCCAGTGCAGCAATCTGGGAGATGACCTTGTTCGTGAAGACAGAGGCAAAAAGAACTTCGAGTACATTAGCTTTTTCCATATCCTCAGTCACTAGGTTGCCTCCCTCATTCAGTAAGGGGCCCACACTTTCCTTGATTTTCTTCTTGTTGCTAACATACCTGAAGAAACCCTTCTTGTTACTCTTAACATCTCTTGCTAACTGCAACTCCAAGTGTGATTTGGCCTTCCTGATTTCACAACTGCATGCCTGAGCAATATTTTTATACTCCTCCCTGGTCATTTCTCCAATCTTCCACTTCTTGTAAGCAAGATTATTATCACATGATTATTATCATTATTTACAGGTGCAAGATATCTGCTCATTTTTTCTCTGGCTATCAGAGGTATATTATGGAGAAGAACAGATAAATCAGAGAGAATGGCCACTAAATGTACATGTACATCTATTAACCTGACTTGTTCCTATTTATTAGAATTTGGGAGATTTTTGGATGCCTTGTTAGGCATCTCAGAAAAGAATCAGACCTGGCAACTCACTTTTAAAACTAGCTATATAATGGTCAATCTTTGCCCATCACCAAGATGTCTGATAAACTATGTTCTCTCTGATATATGATTTAAATACCAGACACATATCTTGATGCAGTGTTAAAGTTGCAAATTAAAAAGCTCAAACATCATCAAACTAAAACTACGATTTTCACAGCAGCATTAATTTGCCCATATTGCACCTCCTGTATTTTATGGTATACAACAGCGGGTAAAACATTGCAAGGGCATACTTTCAAAATGGGTGCGTAATTAGGCTCCTAAGTCCATATTTAGGCACTTAAATAATTGTCTGTTTTTGAAAGTGCTGAGCACTTAGGGGCTTCACTGAATTCAGTGATACTGAGGGAAATGAGTGGGAACTGGTGTCTGGTAAGTGTTTTTGAAAATCAGGCCATTCATTTAGGTGTCTGGGGCAAACATCTCCTCCACCACTTTGCCTTAATAAGTGTTTTTTTTTTGTTAAAGTGTGATTAAAGAGCCCCTATGGTCAAAATCATCTCCAACCCCTACATGTGTGCAGTTTATCAGCTCTGACCCTTTCCCTGGGGGATGGGATGGGGAGGGCAGGAGTTTTCAGAAGAAGGAACTCAGGCCAGTGGAGCTAGCTTTCTGAACCAAGTAGAGCTAGATCCCAGGGTTTCCAGACTGTGTCATGAGCTGGATAATACCATCAGCCTCTGAGGTAAGAAGGTGGCCTGGTTTGTTTCTTTTGTTGACACCGGCCTGAACTAAGTCTAAGCCTTTAGTCATGCAAGAGGGGGTGGGAGCTGAGATTTCCTGTGGGGTCTGAAAGACTGCTTCCCCTCCTTTGTGTGAGGGAAGGGCCATGGTCCTTTCAAGGCTGTAGAACAATTTTCCTTTATGTCTGGATTCTTTTATGCCCTGGGGAAGGGTGCGGACTTGCAAAGAGGTACATCTGGAGAACAAATATAAAGTCTGTATGGGAAAATAACACAATTACTCCGTACTTCAGGACCACACAACAGGACAGCTGTTGCTTGGGGAATAAGACACAAAATAAGAAAGGCACCTGATTTCACCCAAAAGGGGGGAACCTCAAGATGTAGTCTTTGACAAGGTGCCTAAATATGAATTTAGGAGCCTAAATTTTTTTTTCTTTAATCTTGACCAAGGCTACTGTATAAGATTATATTCTAATCCAATCATAAAGCTTCGGTATCCCTACTGCAACAAAATAGGAAATAGAATGAATCATCAACCTTGATACTACAGAATAAATACATAAAATAAAATTTGTATCCATAATTTCAGAGGCCTCTCTGGCCTTCAGATGTTTGTGTGAACACTTTCACTCGTATGTGCAAGTGTATGATTTGCTAAAGACTACACAAAATTTACACACTTTTTTCAGAAATGGAATTACTTTTTACTGCATTGAAATTCCATTGCTCCAGAACACTAATGATAGTGTACAGTACTTTTATTTTTTCCATGTACACAGAAAAAAAATTGGATATTTTTTCTTGCTAGAGAATCTTTTTCAGATTTAGGAAGACCACAAAAAAGAACAAATATAAATTCTGCATGGAAAAATAACACAATTACTCCTCTATCACTGCATTTGAACTTAACTATAAAGTGACAGATGCAGGTACATATCTCTACATTTAAAGATACATTACACAGATAACTGGATGACAGCAACATTTTGTTATATAGCTGTCAAAATAAATAAATTAAATAACGCACACTATTGCTAAAAATATGGTCCGCATTAAATTAAAAGAAGAAAAACTTTCACATTTATATAGAAGGATAAAAATAGATTTTCAAAAATGTAATCCAACACCAATGTAATAAAAGAAAAAGCTAAATTCAGTATAAATATTCTTTTCCAAAAAAACATTTGGGTTGAAGCTTGTTCACAGAAAACCAGGAAAACTTACACTTATGAAATAATACTTTAAAATTAGCCATAAAAGAGAACCAACTTGTTGTCCAGCTGCTAGGTGTTCTATGCAATTGATGCTTAACATTTATGAACATCTTTTCTTTTGGGGTGTATAACCAGACTCCTATTTTTTTAAATGAAAGTTTGATGCTGCTTTTGCATCTTTATGCCACATACTGAGATTGACTTATCTTGCCTCACAATTTTGAAAAGGAAGCAGGAGTTGTTCCTGCACCATGGTTGTAGCAGCATTTGCTTTCCTGCAGCAATATAACACAACTGGCCTTTCCTGTTGTTTTTTAAGGAGCATCTGTGGCACTGGAGTTAGCAGCAGAAGCCACAGCAGGTATCCCATGTACAGCATTGCAGGCGGCAGGGGTGATCTTTGGCAAGAAGCAGACTCAAGTGTTGCTGCTGACACAGATTGCCCATGAAGGTAGCTTTTTTATTTCCAGTTGGCTTTTGTCAGCAGCTGAGAAAGTTCCACACACACTCTAACGCTCTAAGGAAAAAGTAGCTTACTGTGAGTAAGTTAGAGGTGGATCAGTGCCAACATATGGCTGCTTTTTGAGAACTGGGGAGCTATTAGGATGGCATTTAGGAGCACAGCTTTACACTAAACACTTTCACAAAGATAGAGAGGAAGGCCAAGACAACAACAAAAAGAAAAAAATTAACTTGCTAGCAATCCTGGTTCTCTGAGAGTGTGGGCTGTGCACTTTGATACTGTCTAAAGCCCACTAGTATTAGTGAGGTTTGGGAATCCTGTAGAAAAAGCAGTGCCTATTTGGCAGGGCAGGCTCCAGACACCAACTAAAGAAGCAGGTGCTTGAGGCGGCCAGTACCAAGGGGCAGCACTCCGGCCACTATTGGGGTGGCACGTCCTCTTTGGCGGCAATTCGGCGGCAGGTCCCTCAGTCCCTCTCGGAGCGAAGGACCTGCCGCAGAATTGCCGCCGAAGGCAGCAGAAAACTTGGAGCCAGCCCTGCTATTTGGGCCATATAGTCACCCCCTCATATTGTTAAATACTTGGAGATTAATTCTGGTGGTTCCTTAGTTCCTGCCTTTCTGCAGCTAGACACGAGCACAAGGGCCATCACACAAAGAGCTTCTTGTTTTCTCCCCTCCCCTACCAGGAAACTCTCATTAGTCCTTTTCGTTTAGGCATTTTAAATAAACATTTAGAATGTTATAGTCACTTAGGTACTTTTAGGTAGTTCAATATCATTGCATAGGTAGGAGGCCTGGCCTGTCTCCTTCTGCATTCTGAGAAACAGGGTGAAATCCTGGGCTCATTGAAGTCGGGGCGGGGGTTGCCATTGACTTCAGTGGGTTCAGGTTTCACCTATTATCTTTGAATGAGACCCTTGTGCTCTTATTTTATGAGATAAAGCAATTCCATTCCTTCATATATCACAGACTCTAGAAATAGAAAAGACCCATTAGTTTATCCATGTGCCTGTTGTTGAAGAATCCTTCTCCATTGCATATATGCTAGTGTTTTGCCCAGTGCAATTTCTAGAATGATGGAGTTTATGTCATTTTTCTTGATAGTCCTTTGGACAAGATACATGACCTCACCATATGGACATTTTCTCTGATACTCATTAGTCTCTAAGGTGCCACAAGTACTCCTCATTCTTTTTATTGTTAGGAGCGATGATAAGGTAGTATTTAGGCCTGTATATTTGCCTGAGATAGAATTTTGTGGTTTGTTTGCCCATTTGACTTTTGATATTTTTATATTCTTATGAATACGTGTGAACAAACAAAGATCTCTGTGTTACATCTTCCCACAAACAGATGGGGTGAAAAGAGACAAGAGTCAGAGCTAAAGTGTTGCTGGGTAGAGTGGGAATTTAATATACGAGCGTGCACTTGAAGGACATTCCTGCCTCAACTCCTCTTCTGAGACAAGGTCAAGAGGGATGGGCGGGAAGGGGCAGGGGGGATGGGTGGGAAGGTATAAGAAACACTAAAAGGCCAAAGAAATGCCTGTCCCTGACTGAAGCCCAACCTTACCCCTCTCATGGGATACAAAAGCTCCCAGACCCAAGACTCTACAAAACAGAACATGACCATAAATAGTAAGGGGCGGGACCAAGGGCATGCACTGCAGATATAATTATGCCTGCTAAGGAAGAGGAAAGGGGGACACTGGGAAAAAGACTCTGCAGGCATGCAGAGCTATGGATATGCTTGCCTGATTAACTCCAATAAACATTGCATTGCCTGCACTTTGGATTTCTGGTTTTCTGCTTTCTGTTTGTGTGTCAAGAACCAGGGGAAGAGTGAAGGGAAAACCCTTAACACTCATCTTAAAATTTTCACTTAATTAGCATCATAACCCCTTTTATTAATCTCAAAAATACCATAATATTCTGTTACTTACACCTTTCAAATATGGGATGATAGTTGCCAGGATTATTTTATTTTTGAAGATTCAGAGTTGGTCTTCTTTCTCTAGTCTCTTTTGAAACTAGTTTTCCATAACTTGGTATGCAAATCATCCAAATTACTTTTTTTCTTTTGAACAGCAGATGTTCCAAATAGTCTTTGCCTATTATTTATCAGTCACTGCTTTACTGTGACATTGCACTTCATATCTTTTATGGATATATGTTTATAAGTGTGAGTATGATGTAACTGGAATATGCTTCATGCACAAGTCTCTTGTAAGGTATCATTACAAAGCTTATGATCCACGAGCGTGTTCATCCTATTTGTTTGCATATATTATTTCTATGTCTGGAGTTAGGAGAATAAGATATAAACTTATAAATGTAGCCCACGAAAGCTTATGCTCAAATAAATTTGTTAGTCTCTAAGGTGCCACAAGTACTCCTGTTCTTTTTGCGGATACAGACTAACATGGCTGCTACTCTGAAACATATAAACTTTTGTTACTGATGTAAACATGTTAAGTGGAAGCCATTAAGGGTGCTTCAGAATCAATGAATGGCGAATGGGTTTGTTTACCTGCAAACCTTCCTATGTATGTGTCTTCCAGCTACTAGGTAATGAAGAAGAAGGTCTTACAGTGACATGTGATCATGTCACCTGAACTGGAATCCATCTTAAACTTGGTGCTTTTCCATTTAGAAGGAGGGGTGGAAATCCACAGAGACAAAAGATTTCCGCCTTGTGCCAAAGCTATAAAAGGGGGTGGAGCAGAGCAAGGGTACTGCTAGTCATGAGAAATCTCCTAGATACTACCTGAGCTGGAACTAACAAGAACTGTACCGGGGAAAGGATTGGGCCCAGATTAGGAAGGAGTCTAGTCTGTGAAAGAAGCTTATTGGAACATCTGAGGGTGATATTTTATCTGTATTCAGTTTTTTAATGTATTAGGCTTAGACTTGCATGTTTTGCTTGGTAACTTTGTTCTCAGGTTTCAATGTGGTAGCCATGTTAGTCTGTATCAGAAAAAAAAAACAATGAGTAGTCCTTGCGGCACCTTAGAGACTAAACACATTTATTTGGGCATAAGCTTTCATGGGCTAAAACCGACTTCATCAGATGCCTGGAGTGAAAAATACAGTAAGCAATATATATATATCACAGCACGTGAAAAGATGGGAGTTGCCTTAGCAAGTGGGTGTCAGTGCTAATGAGGCCAATTCAATTAAGGTGGAAGTGGCCTATTCTCAACAGTTAGCAAGAAGGGGTAAATATCAAGAGAGGGAAAATTACTTTTGTAGTGCTAACGAGGCCAATGCAATCAAGGTGGATGTCACCCAGTTCCAACAGTTGACAAGAAGGTGTGAGAATCAACAGAGGGAAAATTACATTTTGGAATGACCCATCCACTTACTTTGTTATGTCTGTTATTACTTGAAACCACTTAAATCCTACTTTTTATACTTAATAAAATCACTTTAGTTTATTAATTAACCCAGAGTAAGTGATTAATACCTGGGGGAGCAAACAGGTGTGCATATCTCTCTATCAGTGTTATAGAAGGAAGACAGTTTATGAGTTTACCCTGTATAAGCTTTATACAGAGTAAAACAGATTTATTTGGGGTTTGAATCCCATTGGGAGCTAGGTGTCTGTGTGCTGGAGACAGGAGTACTTGTTGAGCTGTATTCAGTTAAGTCTGCAGTTTGGGGGGGCATGGTTCAGACCCTGGGTCTGTGTTGCAGCAGGCTACCGTGTCTGGCTCAACAAGACAGGGTTCTGGAGTCCCAAGCTGGCAAAGAAAACAGGCTCAGAGATAGTTTCAGCACATCAGGTGACAGTGTGAAGGGGTTTTCTGTGACTGAACCCGTCACATTTATCTCCACAGTTATTTATCTAAATGACAGGTTTCAGAGTAGCAGCCGTGTTAGTCTGTATCCACAAAAAGAACAGGAGTACTTGTGGCACCTTAGAGACTAACAAATTTACTAGAGCATAAGCTTTCGTGGGCTACATATATGTTCCATTCTATATGCATCCAAAGAAGTGGGCTGTAGCCCATGAAAGCTTAAGCTCTAATAAATTTGTTAGTCTCTAAGGTGCCACAAGTACTCCTGTTCATTTATCTAAATGTTTATTTTATTTTTCTAGTTGAAAGCAGCTTTTTATAGTTCAGTATCCTACCTGTCCGAGTTATTCATTTCACCACACTTATTTAATGGACCTATGTTCTCCTGTGTACTTTTGAGGCCTCTTACCCAATATATTTATAAACCATTATATGTTAACCCTTTAAATAGCAGAAAGTTTATGCTTTTTTTATCACTCTTTGGCCTTATGCTGACTGGACAGATTGCTCCTCCCTTCCTAAAGCACATTCGAAAGCGTCTGTGTGTTGTTGTGCTGACCCTGGAGCATCCTTGGAGGGAGATTGTGACCTTCCGAGTGACAGCCTCACTGTGGGTCTCCTCATTGATCTGGGAAGGAAGCATTTTCTGCGCATCTATATTCAATGCACCATGTGCTCCCCAATGCAGTTGAACAGCTACACTGCCTCATGTGCATGGAAGGAGGACCCCAGACTCTGCCCTCTCCCTGATGCATCCAACCTCTTTCCAGCCACTTGTGTGAAGGGAAACAGGGGCTGCACAGTTGCTTTGTAAGAGGCTGCTACACAATGTGCCCACTTACTATCTTGCACAGCCATGCCAGCTCTGTCACAATCAGGCCCTAAAGAAAGAAAGTACAAACATATGAGATAAAAACTTCTGAAAGTAGGGTAGATTATGCTATGAGATGACTATTGCTTCCCCTGAAGAGAATAACAGAAATTCCATTGACTTCAGTGGTGCAGGAACAGGCTACATATGTCTCTTTTCTGATTCATTAGTTTATACTTAAATAAGGCATTTAGTTATATATTTATTTAAATTCTTCTGTGTGACAGTCCTTCATAAAGGTACACTAGCCACTTAATCCTTGCATTGTTTTTTGGAGGAACTATAATATGGAGTACTTTGATGCTTTTAGGTTTCAGTGAGCTCTTCCATTGTATGGTGAGTCCTAATATATCTTAGTAGTAGACAGTAATACCTACATTTCTTAATTTCTCAGATTTAACTTTTCTGAAAGCTGACATTCTTCTGCTATTTCCAATTTCTATTATGGTGACAAGATTTTTTTTTTCATTTGGGGAGGAAAGCTAAACATCTGGGAAGAGAGAAATAACTAAGTGGTGTTTTTCATGGGGGAGAAGGTGCTTTAATAAATTGGATGTCAAGATGGGATACTGAAGGAGCCAGATTTTCTAACTGACAGAGAGCAGAGCTTTCTTCTTTGACCTCTCTGTAGTCCCAGCTTTGTTGCAAGCATTGAGGATTGGATCTTCAATGGAGATTTACATGACTTTCACCAGCTGAGGTTCTGGGCCTTAAAAAAAAAAATCTACTCATATGACATCTGTAGTTCTTTTTTTTTTCTGCTGATTTTGATTAAATGTTAAGAAAATCATGCTGTTTGGTACAACTTACTGACCTTTTGCATGATTTTGTCCTATAAATTATTGTTACCTGTAATCATGTCTGTATCCAGGGAATAGTAGACTTGACTTTTTCATTCAGGTCCCTGTCCCCACCAAAGTTCTGCAATTCAGAATAACAAAACTCCAAGGAACCTGCAGTGTTGTTGAATACATTCCGTAGTCGTCATCTGTGTTCATTGCCAATATTTCAGTGCCACATTAACTTTGTCAAATTCAAGCATCAGACATCAGCTGCCTTGCCTGTTAAAAATGACTCCAGGAAAATTAATCCCTTGATGGTGTGTGGAGGTTTGTGTACGTACATGATTCCAACTAGGTGTGAGTGTAGAGTGTCAAGTATCCGGGGGTAGCAGTGTTAGTCTGTATCCTCAAAAACAACAAGGAGTCTGGTGGCACCTTAAAGACTAACAGATTTATTTGGGCATAAGCTTTCATGGGTAAAAAAACCTCACCTCTTCAGATGCAACAATAGTGTGTGTGTGTGTGTGTGTTACTACTCAAAGTAGTATGAAATGTACACATAGCATTTGGTATACTAGTAGCTATCACCTCAAGCTACAATTAAGCATTTGGAGTGAAATTCTGTCTTAATTGAATCCAGTGGGGCTAGGATTTCACTGTTTGTCCTATTTAACTTTCAAAGACCTTCAAGGAGATGGATCACCTCCATCTAATTCCTTTGGAATTATCCCTCAGGTATAACAAAAAAATCACAGGTGAAATCTGAAGTACCGGGCACCCTTCCCATTCCTGCTCACCACCACCCTTTTGAGGCTGAAGATTTGTGGGGTCAGCCCTGTTTTGAAAGAAATCAGAGTTCTTTGAAACTGAAAAAAAAAACCATGCATGGATAAGGAGTAAAACAACTTCATAAATAGGGATCTTGGAGGAAATACAGCTTTCTATTCTAAACATTGATCTGCCCCTGCACTCCTTCAGTATCTCTGAATTGAGATATTCTAAACATGTTCTTTTGTTTCTATTGAAAGCCAGATTGCTTGCAAAATGTGTATTTTATTAAACAATTTCATTTTATTTCAGAAATAAGCAGTACTGCCAATTGGGAATTAATCAAGCCTGCAGGATGGAATGGTTAGGGAGGAGGTACTGATACATTCCTGTTATAGTAAAGTATTTGCTGTATTCTACCTGCCTTTTCTCTAGATTTCTAAATGTAGACATATCTTATCAAACAGATGATAGTTTCACTGTCAAACTAGTCCGTAAGTCTTAAACTGTTCTTTAGTGTTATCCTAAACACTTCTATAGTGAGTGACATCTGCTAATTTTTGCTGACCTAAAGTTTGGGTGGGATGTTCAAAAGCACTTAAGTGGCTTAGGGACTTAAGTCTCACCACTGGCTTTAAGCCAATTAAGTGCTTTTGAAACCCCATCCAACAGTTTTAGAATACCCACCCATAAGGGCACATATAAGTGGGAATGTTCACTTTGACATTACCAATTATTTTCTTTTAAGTTTTAATCAACAAATAATATCTGCATTATTGTATTTATTTTAAAAACACAGTTATTTTGTGGTAGGTGACTTAGACACACAAAAGCAAAAAATGTTAACTCTCTAGCCAGGCTAGAATGATGGATATTAAATATAAATACAAAAAGTAATGTAAATATAATGTTAAACTTGGGAAATTAACATGCAAAATTCAGGATAACAAAGTGTTTAGCTCATTTTATTAAGCTATAACTTATATTTTATATTTGATAGCATTATTTAACATTTTAAATAGGGTCCTGTAACAAGGTGGCTGGTTTCTTGTTTCCCCAAGATGTGGGGAGAAGTAGCTTAATTCCTACTGACTCAATGAGGCAGATGTGTCTTGTTTAACTCCACCTTTAAAATCAGGGATTAGGGAGGTAGGAGTAGCCCATCAGAGAGCTAGTATTTTATTAAATTGAAGCCTCCTAAATTAAAAACCCTAGCATAGCCAAATTGGGAAGATGGAGGTTGTTTTTAGTTTGTTACTCTTGATAGAATGTCAAAACTCCTTCTTGGGATTTATAAAAGGAAACATGTACCCTTTTGTAGGACTAGCATTGAGAGTCCAAAAGCTTAAAGGCCTGAACTGAAACAGAAACACAACACCACTTACACTCTCCTCATACACAGAAAACTACACGGTACTCAGATCACTTACCTTGGGATAATGATACTCAGACATACAGTACCTAAGGCAGTAGTCTTTGTATTAGTCATTGTCCTCAGAAATAACCAGTAAAATATACCTTCAATGGATTACAATAAACTATTTAATCAAATTACTTTAATCCCAACAATCCATCTTTACCCTTGTGTCAGTTCATAGAGTCCTAGAGATCATTGTGATAATCTAGTCTGACCTCCTGCATAACACAGACCATAGATTTCAGAGTAGCAGCCGTGTTAGTCTGTATCCGCAAAAAGAACAGGAGTACTTGTGGCACCTTAGAGACTAACAAATTTATTAGAGCATAAGCTTTTGTGGACTACAGCCCACTTCTTCGGATGCCACTCTGTATGCATCCGAAGAAGTGGGCTGTAGTCCACGAAAACTTATGCTCTAATAAATTTGTTAGTCTCTAAGGTGCCACAAGTACTCCTGTTCTTTTTACAGACCATAGAACTTCCCCAAAATAATTTCTAGAGCAGATCTTTTAGAAAATGTCCTATCTTGATTTAAAAATTGTCAGTGATGGAGAATCCACCACAACTCAGTTACATCCCCAGTGTACGTTGATCAGATGTCCTGATTTTATAGGGACAGTCCCAATTTTGGGGCCTTTTTCTTATATAGGCTCCTATTACCCTCTCCCCCCCACACTCACACCTTGTCCCATTTTTTCACACTTGCTGTCTGGTCACCCTACCCTGGTGTGACTCACCTTCCCACTAACTTCCCATGTTAACTGAAAATCCATTTATCAGGATGTGTGTTTCCCCAAGCATTTCCACTGTACTATATATATATTTTTTCTTATTATATAAACAGGAAAGGGGAAGACAGTATTCCATTTATTTTCACACTCTAACAGAAATTCTACCATTATTTTGCCTCCCTGGACAAGCCTTTCCATGAAATAAAAAAGTTTTAATTATCACAGCAATCACTGTAATGTTTGTTAGATAATAAATATCGGGATTTGAAATCAGGGAGACAGGCCTTGGGTTTTCTCTCTTTAATCAACATGCTTTTATTCTTGATAGAATAGATGGAGATATAGCTGCAGCATGTCACAGGACAATGAGAAAAAAGCTGCATTCTTTTAAATCTGCTCAAAGGACTTTATTAGAATAAGAAAAGTAGTGTTATCCCTAAAGCTTCCCTGTTTGTTTGTTTTTTCTGTTTCACTATAGAGCTTCACTTCCTGCATGATTTTCTGCTACAGATTTAAAGAAACAGTTTACATATCTTACAGTCTGAAAGATTCAAACATGTAACTCTGTTTCATGGTAACTCTAGGGAAACAAATGTTTCCCTATTGGTAAGTTTTACATTATATTTTAAGTGACATTTTTAAACCTCAAAGAATTTGTTGAGCTAACAGCCCAGCAATTGGCAGTAACAGATAAGAAGTAACATGCCCATTAGTAAAATTTGATACAAAATAAATCTACAGATAAAATAAACATTGTTAATATAAAGGGATTTTTGGCCTAGAAATCTGTAATGAAGATAAAGTGAAAACAAACAAGCAAACATTATAATTTTGCTCTTGCAGATTGGCGGCACATGAAGGACCCTAAGGGTTTATATGGGTTTTATTATAATAATTAGTATAGTAGCACTGATAGGTCCAAACCCAGTACTCCATTGGTAGAAAAACATAGTAAGGGCCCATCCATGTCCCAAAGAATTTACAATATAAATAGATAATACAGGCAGACTGGGATACAGTCACAGAGAGATGAAGTGAGTGGTTCAAGATCACATAACAGGTGCTTGTTGTCCTGACTTCCAGTCCAGTGTCTTATCCACTAGACTGTACTGCCTCTCAATATTAATATGTTGATTTTAAATTGGCCCTTTATGTCCAGCAAATACTAAAGCAGGGAAAGTAAGCTATGTGATTTGGTTGGTTCGATCTGGGTTTTACGAATAAGTAAATATATTAAAGGTGGCCTAAATGTTTGGTATATGCTTTTTAGTGCATTGTTCCCTATGCACTATGCTTCCACACCAATGACTCATTCTCCTGGTGTGTTTGCGCAGGGATAACCCAGGCTGGCCAGAATACATGCTGATCTAAACCTGTCCACTGAAATTCAGAATTCTTGAAGATAAACAAAAATCTCTTTGAAATATTTGTTTTAAACATGTTAAGTCTTTTGTTTAAAATATATATAATATTACTTTCATACCTATATAAAAATCATTCTTGAAATTTCTAAATCACTATTTTAAACTCCATATAAAGCATTTATCCAGGAAGGACTGATGTGGCTTGTGGATTCAGAGACTATTATTTAGTGCAACCAAGTGATTACAATTTCATTGTTCTTTTTCATGATCTTAAGTTTGACTCATTTTTAATAGCCACAAATGATATTAAATCTTCTGTTAATTTACTCTAACATGCAGAGAAAATTGTAAGTGACAAAATCAACTTTAACACTTATATGCAATGATGGAAAACATTAAGCAAAAATAAGCTTATTTACAACCTGCTAGACCTGTCAGAGCAATTTCTCCAAAACCAGCAGAACCCTTACTCAGATGATAGGTGAATGGTGGTGATTGTTTGCAATTTTTTTGATCAAACGGTATGTCTTTCCCCCTGGAAGTTTGGATTAGGAGATAATTCCAGTTCTCAGGTGGGATATTGGAATAAAAGACTACATGCACAGAGGCTATCATCTTCTTCTTCGTACTATAGCAGATTGTCAAAATTGGAGAAATTTGTACTGATTGGCTCTAGCATTCATAAACCTATAAATAACTTGAACATTATCTTTTTTCTGTTCAGTCTACATAATACCTTAATATTTTCCCATGTCAAGTAATCAGGTACTTAACCTGGGTGTTTTTTGTTTTGTTTGTCCCTTTACCCATTCAGTTTAATATTTCTGCATTTATTCAACTTCTGCTTACGAATCTTCTCTGTTTAGTTGAGTGCTGTGGAGTGTTGCCCCCATTCTCCATGTTCAGAGGTTGTAGTTTACAGTGATTTCTGACACACTAACCTGTGTTTTGAATTATTCTTTCTTTGCAATGTCTTCAGTGTAAGGTATTCTTTCCCACCAGATTTCAGTCTATATTTATCCTATCCAGCACTCCTTTTTTTCTTTGCCTTCACAAGTTAATTCACTGAGTCTTATTTAGAAGTGTTGACATGTATTGTTGCTTTTAAAGCTCTTGTCCTTTACCATATATTGAGCTTTTCTTTAAGAACAGAAAAATGCTTGCAGTGTGCTTTTTTAACTAGATGATTTTAACAAATACAACTTTGATTATATATGAAAAGAAAATATGCATGAACCTAACATTTCCTTGCCCCCCCTCCCCCATGAAGAATCAAATTTCAGAACATAATGATGGGCAAAAAATGATATTGTTTATGCTGGAAATTGTTCATGGCTGCCATCAGTGGGTCTTTGATCTACAGATAAACACTGCCTTTGTTAAAACTGATGGGTGTGCTAACCACCCTTATTTTGGGCTAAATGGGAGAGCAATTAAGTTCCTCTATGAAGGCTGATTACTGGAGACAGCTGAAGCTACTTTACCCAAGGCAATTGGCCTCATGGCAAAGCCTGAGTAGGGCTAAACTGTGTAAATTCTCCTGTTCTTTTTGTGAAGTTTCCCTGTGACTGGTTGCAAATGGAAGGGTTAAGGGATTGCTTCACAAGCTGTGTGTATTTAAAGGAGAAAACTAGCAGATCATTAGAGAAGCAGTGGTGAACATGGTCCTAGGAGGATGCAGGAAGACAGAGTTTCTTTTGAGCACAGCATCTTCTGGAAAGGCAGACTTGGATATATAAGCTAGGAAACTGCCTCCTGTCTGTTTTGAAGAAACAAGACTTTATGTTCATTCTTTATAAATAAGCAATATTGCACCAAAGAAGTACCTGACTCACCATCACTATTTTCTGTTAATTGATACCACCCTGTGAGACTCCAACTGTTTGATTAACTGCTCAGGACAAAGGGACAATACAATTCTACATGTTGAGTTGAAGACTTTGGATTGTCTTTTTTGGCCATTTTTAACATTTAGGGCTATCCCCTGGCCTCTGGTAGGACTGTTCTGTGTCACATTAATTTGTGTATGTCTACACAGCAACTGGGACGTGAGATTCCCATCTTGGGTAGCCGTATACACACAAGCTCTACTCAGGCTAGTGCACTAAAAATAGCAGTGTGGCCATGGCAGCACAGGCAGTAGCTCAGGCTAGCCACCCAACTACAATCCCACCCAACCCTCTGGACATGTACATGGGCAGCTAACCTGAGGCACCACTGCAAAACTGCTATTTTTAGCACGAGCACACTAGCTCAGGTAGAGCTAGAACATACACAGCTATCCAAGCTTTGAATCATACCTCCTAACTGATGTGTAGACATACCCAAAGATCCTGGAAGTTGTCCTAACAGGTTGGGAAATCTATTTTTTCCCCAGCAAAATACCCAAACCATAAATATTTCAGTTGAAAATTAGAATATTCAAAATTGTGCTGCAGTGCCTCATGGGAGTTGTAGTTGAGGTGCCTGGTGGTCCCATTCTCCTTTTATGGGCCAGGATCTCTGACTGGACTTCATCTCCTATAATGCACAACTTCCTCCCCTCTCAGTGAAGGAAGAGGATGCATCATAAGAATAATAGTCCCTGGCCATTGTGCAGGCATTTGTTTTTCTCAACAAACTATCAACATTTTCTGCAAAATCCAGACACTTTGCAGGAATAAAAAAAAAAAAACACATTTTCTTGAAACCTTAATTTGTCAAATCTGTTTTGATGAAAGAGTTTTCAACCAAACCTATTACCAGGCTCCTGGGAATTCTCCTGCTGTGCAGAAATCCCTCAGCCAGCATAGAGGTGACACAGCCAACTCTGAGTAACTCCTCCAATCCTGCTGGAGGTGAAGATGTTCCAGGTGTATGGCTGGACTGCAGTGCACACAAACGAATGGCTCTTGGGGACTGATGCAGAAAATATTATTGTAAGCAGCCCTAATTTGAAGCTCTGAAGATCTTGGCCTTAGGATCATATTCTGAAGACCATTGATATAACCGAGGGTTGTGTGACCAAACCCAGAGAAGTCTGCTTCAAAGAAATTCGTGTGCTTCACCACATTCCCAATTTGCATTTGCACCATATCAAGTTAACCAGTAATGTTGTCTAATTACAATGATTTATTTCTTCCCCCACAACACATCACTCTCTGATTTGGAATAAATTTATAAGTGCATTTTGCCTCAAGCTACATTTCTTTGCAACTCCTTATCCTTCTTTTCTCCTTTAAAGTTTCACACTTTTAATAAAGTGTTTTTCTTCAACACTGAAGAGCTTTGTCATTGTCAGTGTAAAGTTGAGTGATGGCTGCAACTTCATCTTTTCAAATACATCCCTCACACATATGTCCAAAAGTCACTCAAAAAAAAAAAAATCTCTTGCAAATCTCCTGTGCTTTTTTTCTTTTTAAGCTTCTTGATTTTCATCAAATCTCCAAAACCATCTCAAGTGTTATCTTTGTGCTACTGGAGTACATTGATCTTGTAATATGTCTTCAAGGTTTTGAGTTCAGTTGTAGGTTGTTGTTTTTTTATTGTTGTTTGTGTGTGTGTGTGTGTGTGTGTGTGTGTGCCACTTTCTATATTGGAGTCATAATATCCAGTTATAACTGTGGCTATTGGCCAAGATATTCTTCTTTGTTACTGAGTGTGCTTGAGTTTGACACTACTTAGGGAACATCTAAGCCATTTACTCTAGCAAAGAACTAATGTGCTTGTGGAAATTTACTGCTGCACACTCAACTTAACACATTTCTAGCTTAAAATGAAAGAATAGTACAGAAAAACTATCACCATTATGATTTTTATTGCCATAGAAGGCCCATAATCTGAATAAAAATGACAGAGGGAACTACATACCTTGAGACCAGTTGTCTGTCCAAAATATTTAGTTTCAGTTATAATGTCTCTTCAGAGGCCTGTATAGTGTGTGTGTGTGTGTGTGTGTACTATATATATAATATAAAAAATTGGAGATTAGGTGATATGAGATTTCTCAGTTCAGCTGATGTTTTGTGGGAAACAGCTCTCATGTCTACCCATTGTATAACTCAATCCCTGATCCAGTTCCGTATTTGCTTCCTGTATATAACTCATAGGCCTTTTAATCAACTTTAAACACACCACATTGAAACCCAGTGTGCTTTTAGTGTGGCTATAGGCATACATTAGCACAGTAAAAGCAGCATTTATTACCTAATTTTAGCCCCATGGAAGTCAATTGTCAAAACTTTCCTTTTCTTCATCTTGACTAAGAAGACCATTGGGTGTAGGTCAGGTTTAGATAACATGTGTCATTTAAGCTCAGTCTAAACCTCAATATTTTTTTCCTAATATACATGCAAGGTAATACCTTGAGCATTTTCTTTAATCAAATTGAATTGTTGCATATGTTCTGGTCTTATACCCCCACCCCCACCATGGGTAACCTGCATTACCTATCCCCACGCAGGTGAGAAGAAGAAGCAACTGGCCATAGCATTCCTGTTCCCATTCCAGCAAAAAGTAAGCAAGGACCTGAGTATGCAGGGGTGAGGTATTAGTGGAGCCAAGTCTCCTTTCTATCCCTGCCACCTCTACACAAACCAGAGTAGTTAAAGAGGTGTAGAAAGGGAAGTAAGCTGCACAATTTACTTCATCTCTGAAAAAAGGGAGATGCTGGGGTCAAACTGTAACTCAGTCACTGTCTCATTCCTGGATTTCTCCCCGGGCAGTGAAACGATGTGCTCCCATAACACTCTGGATTGTAAGGCTACAATCCATCCAAAAGAACTAGAATCCTCTCACGGACTTCAAAATTGACTCCCACTGATCCTGCCAGCTGTGCCCCTCTCCCAAGGCAGGCACTTTGAACATGATCCTGAGCTTTTATGCAGTACAAAACACATGGAAGGGTTAGTGTTATCATTCCCATGTCACAGGTGTGGAGATGAGGCCCAGAGTGGTAAAACTGTGATCCACCAGTGCACTTGCTAGTAGTTCAATAAGCTATCTGTACACATCCTGATGGCTCTGCTTTGTTTCCGTTTACTGGATCAGAATAGATGGGTGGGAGAGTTTAAATAAAGAAAGCTAGATAATGATGAATTCATTAAAAACCATTCATCAAATTAAGACATTTCAGAATAGCAAAATATATTTTTTTCTAGGAAAACAATTGCTGAAGTTGCAACAAGCAGCTAGCAAACAGGAGCGGCTAACAGGAGTTTGACAAGGGAGTTTACAGGGAGAAATGTGAGGGCGGGCTAGATGTATTTAATATTCTTTAAACTTAAAGCCCAAAACACCTCCTGATAAAAACAAAACAACAAAGGAACGAGCTTCAGGAATAAAGAGAATGCAGCCAGAAGGCCAGCAACATAGTGGGTCTATACAGTTTATTTCACCCAATGCAGCATGTAAGATTACCTGCCCTATGGGCAAATGGAGTATATGTGCATTTGGTGCAAGGAGCTCCTGGCCCTCAGAGACCGTGTATAGGCTTTGTTGACCAGAGTGGCTGAACTGGAAGAGCTAAGGAAGACAGAGCTATGTAGATGAGACTTTCCAGAACCCAGTAGACTGGTCCCACCCCCGGTCTGACAGCCTCTGTGCTGTTGAGGAGGATGAAAGGGAAGGAGGACATTCAACTGAAGCAGAGGGAAATGCTCCCATAGTTGGGACCTTCCTTCCAGATGATGATGTGGTATCCTCTCGCACTGAGGATACCTCTCCAGGGCAGAGAACTCCAGTTATTAGGAAGAGACAGGTATTAGTAATGGGTGATTTGATCATTAGAAACATAGATAGCTGGATTTGCAATGACCAGGAGAACCGCATGGTGCCTTGCCTGCCTGGTGCAAAGGTTGCAGATCTCTCGAGACATCTAGAGAGACTTATGTGTAGTACTGAGGAGGATCTGGTGGTTGTGGTACATGTAGGTACCAGTGACATAAGGAAGGATATAAGAGAGGTCCTGGAGGCCAAATTTAGGTTGCTAGGTAAGAAATTGAAGACCAGGACCTCTGTGGTAGCATTCTCTGAAATGCTTCCTGTTCCACGCTGTTTACCTGAATTTATGGGTCAGTTTTACTATGGCTCGCCACTGATCTGATCAGAAGATATTTTAGGTTATTGTCCCAATTCAGACTACAGGGATAGAGAACACAGTTCAATATCATGAGAGGACTCTTGGGGTGTATGGCAAGGTCACTTATACTTAGGACAATACCAACTTGTTAAGATCTTTATTAAAATAAATGAAAGCAGAATAAGTGTTACAAAATACAGAGTCACAAAGAAGTAATACAATTCTATGACCCCTGGTGGTAACATCTCTATTCAAAAAGACTACTTAAGCTAACATACTCACACCCTTCTCTGCAGACCTGGTAGTAGGATACAAAGGACCAGCCTTATCTTTGGCATGCCCGAGGAATTGATGGTCCAGGCTTCCCAAGTTGGTAGGGATTAGGTTAGAGTGTTAAGTAGTTAAGCTGCATTGCAAAGCTGAGCTGAGAGGTAAATAGTGGTGTCTCTCAGGGGGTCTGTATGGGGACCAGTCCTATTCAACATACTGTATTTATAAATTATCTGGAAAAGGGGGTAAACAGTGAGGTGGCAAAATTTGCAGATGGTACAAAACTACTCAAGATAGTTAAGTCCCAGGCAGACTGTGAAGAGCTACAAAAGGATCTCTCAAAACTAGGTGACTGAGCAACAAAATGGCAGATGAAATTCAGTGTTGATAAATGCAAAGTATTGCACATTGGAAAATGTAATCCCAACTATACATATAAAATGATGTGGTCTAAATTAGCTATTACCACTCAAAAAAGAGATCTTGGAGTCGTAGATAGTTCTCTGAAAACATCCACTCAATGTGCAATGCCAGTCAAAAAAGCAAACACAATATTGGGAATCATTAAGAAAGGTATAGATCATAAAACAGAAAATATCACACTGCCTGTATATAAATCCCTGGTACGCCCACATCTTGAATACTGCCTGCAGATGTGATCACCTTATCTCAAAAAAGATATATTGGAATTGGAAAAGGTTCAGAAAAGGGAAACAAAAATTATTAGGGGTATGGAACGGCTTCCTTATGAGAAGAGATTAATAAGACTTGGACTTTTCAAAGATTGGAACTTGGGAAAGAGACGATGAAGGGGGGTTATGATTGAGGTCTATAAAATCATGACTGGTGTGGAGAAAGTAAATAAGGAAGTGTTATTTACTCCTTCTCATAACACAAGAACTAGGGGCCACAACATGAAATTAATAGGTAGCAGGTTTAAACAAATAAAAGGAAGTATTTCTTCACACAATGCTCAGTCAACCTGTGGAACTCTTTGCCAGAGGATGTTGTGAAGGCCAAGGCTATAAGAGAGTTCAAAAAAGAACTAGATAAATTCATGGAGGATAGGTCCATCAATGGCTATTAGCCAGGATGGGCAGGGATGGTGTCCCTAGCCTCTGTTTGCCATAAGCTGGGATGATTACCTGTTCTGTTCATTCCTTCTGGGGCACCTGGCATTGACTTACAGGGCTAGATGGACCTTTGGTCTGACCCAGTATGGCCATTCTTATGTTCTAAGGACATTATGCTAATCACAGAAAAGAGCAATGGGGTCTGTTCAGTTATGAATGGTAGGGGAAGTGTGCACAGTTCCTAACCTTAAGCCAAGAATCTTCAACATTCCACCCACATCTGGGCCTCAGTCTTTATGGGGGTGTGGTAGGGAACCAAGACACTCCTTCTCTACCAGGTCCCAGCCCAGGGTTCTTTGGAAAGCATGATCAGCAGATCCTCCTTGCAGTTGGTCTAAGTCAGTGGTTCTCAACCAATGGGCCACTTGCAGCCCAATCAGGACACAGCTATGGCCCATGTGACATACTTAGGGCCATACAGGTAGTATATATATTGTGTGGATGCGGCCCACATAACATACAGGGAGCTGCATATGCGGCCCACCATGGTAAATAGATTGAGAACCATAGGTCTAAGTTTACATCCCTGGACTACTTCCTACTTCCTGCCCTTCAGTCTGTGGCATGGCCCCTACTATCCAGTCATGCCAAAAAAAAATAAAATAAAATAAAAAAAAAAATCCGAATGAGCAGGGGCCTGAAATCCTGCTGGTTCTCAAAGGGGGTATTTGTTGGAGAAGATGTTACCTATGATCTTTACCCATTCAGTGGTCCCCTCTCAGACTCAACCTTCTGGATGGCTTCCCAGATAAAGATTCCTTTCTCCTACAGCACATCTACCACCTTTTGCCTGGGCATCTGAGCTCCCTTTTAACTCACTCTCCAGCCAGGGCATATTCAGGAAGCCTGGTGCCAGTAGTGTCTTTTAACCTTTTGGGGCCCAGTGTGGGGTTTGGATATTCCATCACACCCTGCTCTGAGTGGTGTAGCCTTGGGAATCTCTATGGCTGCAAAGGATTTCACCAAGCCTATAATGGTTGCTGGTTTACTTTTCAGTGGTCTGGGGAATAACATCTCTTAATAGTATTTTGTCCAGCTACATTCATTTAGATTCAACTGTTCCAATTTGTATTTAGCACCATTCCACCATGAACCGACAAACTTCCTTAAATCCATTGTTTAAGATCAAGAAGGAATACTAAACTTCATTTTATCCGGGCTGTGGATATAATATTTCCTATTTCATTTGGCCATATTAAATGCCAGTAAACATACAGCTTCACATAGCTATTCTTAGTCAAGTGAACCTTGCTTTCCATGCAGTCTTGCTCTACCACACGCCGAAATAATAAACTCTCACTGAGAAAGGAATATAAAATACAAAGAGATTATTGGAGACAGAAGTACAAGAAATGGAGTTTCACCTATGATGGTCTTGATTGTAAGAGCTAAAACAGTGGAAATCATAAATAATACTGAATTTTATGTTACACATTGTGTGAGAGCTAAAATGGAATACAACAAGGAAACAATAAAACTCTTCCTAGGTACTTCATAAGTTGTCGGGGGGGAATTTTCCCCACTGATGCTATGTGAACCGACTCTTTGAATATTCACTAAACAGCATATTGCACTTCTTTCCCAAAAGCTATGTAGTTGCCAATTATTAATAAGCAGGGGCTGATTAATATGTACCTTGCATGTCATTTGTTCAGTTCAATAGGCTAACTGCTTTTGTATCAAATTGTAGAAAAGGAAGCTTTGTGATAAGCCTTGACTATATTGATATGCTGTTCCATTTTCTAGAGCCTACACCATAAGGCTTAAAAAAACCTAAGAAGTTTGGAGAAGCTACTGCCAAGTCGCTAAATCAGACAGGGCACCTTTTGCATGAAAGAGTGAGTTTGATATTTTTTCCTTGACAACCATTCTGTTTTTGAAAGAAGTATGTTTCCCAGTCCATGATTCGGTCATGATTTAGTGTACCAACAAAGCTAAAAACAAATATTTTCTCCCTTGTGCCTCAGGTACTGGTGATAATGTTTCATTTTGGTCCATTTTCACAAACACACAAAGCATTTGTATCAAAGTGTTTGACATTTGAATCATAAAATCTGTTTGAATTTCTACCTGTTTCTTGAAACTGTAAAAGCATTCACCTTAGAAAAGGGAAATTAAGGACATTATATTAATACTTAGTACATATATAGCTCTTTTTATCCACAGATCTCAAATCACTGTATAAACAGGGCAAGACTCATTATCCCTATTATACAGTATAAAAGGGCTCCCATATTTAGCACTTCATTGCTTTACTGTACTCTCAAAGATCATTGCTAATAAAGTCTTCAAAGCAGGGCGTTCTCAAATGTTTTCTTAACATGAACTACATCTTAATAGAGAATTTGCTTTGTGAATCACCTCCTCTCTCATCCACAATCAAATATCATCCCTCTGGCAACACATGGAAAAGTAACTTTCTGAAAGTATTTGTGTTGTAGCATCAGAGTAGCTGAATGAATGAATGACCAGGTTGTCTTAAAATGCACAATGGCTTTATTAGCCTAAGTGGGATTATGAGGTGGGGTCTGGATTTGAAGTGTACAACTTTTAGGTTGTCCAGTTGTAAAAGTCAGCCAGTGGGGCAGTTCATCTTAGAGGAAGATTCTCATTGGGTTGCGCTGGAATAGACTCAGGTTAGCTGGGGGGGGAGGCAAAACAGGGCAGTTGATATTAGCATACCAGTAAAAGAGGGCTGCTGTCCCCTCCACTGTAAACCCCACCCTCCCTTCCTACCTTGGTGGTTATTGGGGAAGGGTATAAATGCATCTGTGTTTTGTAGGTTGTGCTTTGGGTTTCACAGGACACAGTGATTCCAGACAGCGATGTCTCACCTGAACTGCAACAAATGTGTGGATAAGTGCTCAGGTACTGATGGACTTCATCGCTAATGACACAACAATTCATGAATGTGGAAGGATTTTAAGATCACCTTGCTGACTTCATAGACCGGTGGAGTCAGTTGGTATAAGCATTCTCTGAATTCTGAAAACATCTGCAGTTTGTTGGTGTGGGTGCTTTGAGGATTTATGCAGTATGTTTACATGGGGCTGTTTTTGACAGTGAGCTTGGGTTTTGTTTGGTTTATTGTGTTTTGTTGTTGTTTTTATTTCAGAGACTCACAACTCTGGGTGGTAGGTCCTGAAAGTAGGGGTGTCAATCCCTCTCCCAATTTCAGCAGGGTAAATACTGGTTTGGTGGTTGGTTCTCCCAGCAACACAGAGGTATTTTCCCTGAGAATTAGGCATCAACATATATCTCAGGAATTAATTGAATACCTAGAAGCAGCCAAAAACAATGAGGAAAGCCTGCAGCATTTTCAGGCAGCTCTCCCCTGGCCATCACCAAGTGACTAACCACAGTGAGGGAGCCTCTTCTTTAAAGTTGTGTTGTTGATCATAATCTCTGCACTATCCTGAGACTGATAGATTGATCTTTTTTTTTTCACATCATCAGGTTAAAATATGCATAAGGGCCTTTGTTTTCAGTCTTTATTGATTTTCTTTTTCACCCAAATTTTGGACCACTCAATACATGAAAATATGGCTTGTTAACAGAAACCAATTAATTCCATTAGGTTGAAGCATTAGTTAATAATAGTTAGTCTAAGTGTAAATGTGAGGCTCTCTGTTAAAGTGAAATGTAGTGGAAGATACACACGCCTGAACATGCATGTGTGCACATTCAGTTTATGAAATAAAACACAGCATTAACTTTTATTTTCAGTACTCTCACTTTTCTCTGTGTGTTGCTTTTTTCTGTCCTCCCATTCTCCCAGTATCAATCCCAATATTTACCCTGAAAACTATGAGGATGGGGTTTTTTTGTTTTTGTTTTGTTTTTGTAATAAGCACTGATAAATTTCCAGGAAAATTTAAACAAAATAAAAACTGAAAACAAGGACCTTCTCAAAACCTTAACCTTATGAGCCTTCAGTGAATGGCATTTTGAAATATGTATGCGGTCATTATACATGGTGTGGCTGCTGTTTTGAACAAAAATGAGCCTGGCTTCTTTTAGGTCTAGTTTTAAAATAAATGCCCATACAAAAACAACTTTAACTTACAGTTCTCAAGTGCTTTCCCCATCAGCATAATCACTTAGAAGCTTGCTCACACTGTCCTGAGTAGTGGATAGATTCTTGAGAACTGTACAAGTCGGGAGACATTAAGCTGCTATAAACTCCACCAGGGCTGATGTGAACCCAACCTGAAGATCAGGAAGCCATAACTGGATCTTCACATCTGTTGTGCTCAATGGAGATTGGATGCAGCAGAGAATCTCCCTTCCTCCCCTCCCCCAATTCTGATTGGGGTCAGTGCACTCAAAATTAATAATAAGTTGTATTTATTTTCCCCTCTCCCTCTGAGACATGCACATTTGGATTCATGATATTACAAATGGCTAGATTCATAGACAGAGAGATATGGAAATGGCATCTATAAGACCCAATGGATTTGAATGCAACATCTTTTCTCAAATTTCTTTTTTAACCAAGAAATGTGTGTTGTCTGCAGGGCCGGTGCAAGGATATTTTGCGCCCTAGACGAAACTTGCACCTTGCGCCCCCTCTCAGATGTCCAGCCCCCACCTTCCTACGCCCAAGTTCCCCCCAGGGACCCAGATGTTCAAAAAGTGCAGGGGCCATGGGGGGGCTGCAAAGAGGGGGGTCATATGGGGGCTCTTCCGGGGTGAAGGTGGCAGAGAGGGGGTGCATGGGATTGTTGCAGGGGGTGGAGGTGGCCAAGAGGTGGAGGGGGCGGGGAAGACATTGCACAGAGTCAAAAGGGGTTCATTGCAGGGGGTGCAGTGGCAGGGAGGGAGTGGCACAAGGGAGGAGTGGGCAGGAGGAGGTTGTTGCAAGGGGCTGGCAGGTGGGGGTGTGTCTATGCCCGGGGTTGTTGCAGGGGGGGTGAAGGTGGCACGGAGGTGTTTGCACAAGGGAGGAGTGGGCAGAAGGGAGATGGCAGGTGTGTGTGGGGGTCCCGATGTTGATGCAGGGATGAAGGTGACTGTGGCTGGCTGGCTGGGGGGCGGGGTGTTGCTGGGTGGAGGTTGCCCAGAGGCAAAAGTGGCAGGACAGGGTGGGTTGTTGGGGCGGTGGGTGCACGGGGAGAAGGTAGCTGGTCGGTGGGTGTTGGAGGGAGTGGCGCTGGCTGAGGAAGGGGTGCCCGGGTTGCTCCCACATACACCATTCCCCAGGCCAGGGACTGGGCCTGCCCACCCCCCAGTGCTCCATGGGCCTGTGTGGCTCCTTGCGGCCCGATTAGGTAACTTGCAGGTGGAGTAGACATCAGCTTCTCTGCCTAAAGAGCAGAGAGCAGCTGCGCCTTCTTCCCCATGCCTTGGGCCGAGCCGGGCTCTCCGCCGCCCCTGGGGCTCTCAGTGGCGGCACAGGCAGCCAGCACCCCCCACGCCTGAGCCTGCTGCCACCACTGCTGAGAGCCCCGGGAATGGCGGGGAGCCTGACTTGGACCGCGGCGTGGGGAAGAAGGTGCAGCTGCTAGCGCTAGACCCTCCTCTTCCCCGCTCCGCCTGCTGCTCCCCCAGGGGGAGGGACTGGCCGAGCCTTGGGCCGAGCTGGGCTCTTCGCCGCCCCTGGGGCTCTCAGTGGTGGCACAGGCAGCCAGCCCTGCACCCGCACCCGCACCCGAGCCTGCTGCCGCCGCTGCTGAAAACCTCGGGTGCGGCGGGGAACCCGACTCGTCCCGCGGCGCGGGGAAGAAGGTGCAGCTGCTAGTGCTAGACTCTCCCTTTACCCGCTCTGCCGCCGGCTGCTCTCCCTGCGGGAGGGACTGGCCGCACCGTGAGCAGCCCCTCTGGAGCCGGGAGATGGGGAGCAGTGGCAACCTTGTGCTCCGCTGTTTAAAAAAAATATTTGGGGCACCACTTTTTGGTGCCCCCAACCACTTGGTGCCCTAGGCGGCCACCTAGTCAGCCTAGTGGTTGCACTGGCCCCGTTTGTCTGATCTGTAACCCTAATTCAGAGATTAGCATTTAATGGAGCTGACAACTGGGTACAGGAGGTCTTCTAGTGTAGCCTTAGACTAAGTTACTTTCGGTCAAAATGTTGTAAAATAGAGTGGTGCCTTTATTTCAGTATTGCCTACACACTTTCAGGAACAGATAAACCCAAACTTTGAAGTCCAGATTGAAGTTTCCTATAGCGTGAAGTAAACTGTACCCAGGATATTGACATGAGTCAATCTCTGCTTTCCGGTGTTACCAGCCTCAGTTGCAATATATAATTTTAAAGTTTAACCTTGTTGCGGGGTAGGTGCACCCCATCATGGGTGCCGGGTCATGTACGGTGAAAAGAAGGGAAAAAAACTGTATAGTAGCCAGTTAGGTCCTATGTTTGTGACCCAAACTATAAAATGTTGTAGTATGGTCTAGTAGCCAGAGTCAATAAAGTGGCCCTTCCTCTCAGGGCAGCGTGGCCCAATGGCCAGAGTCCATAAGTGGCCCTTCCACCAGGGCAGCCTGGCTTAATGGCCAGAGTCAATAAAGTACCCCACCTGTGGGATTGCGTGGCCACTTATAGGTATGTGGCACCGGGTAGGGAGCTCAGGCACTCCCTCCTCCTCTGAGTCCCATTCCAGGGCTCTAACAGTGGCAGATTAGTCTGCCACTGGGTCAACAGGGATCCTCCTGAAACACACTGACCAGTTCCCCGGTTCTCCCACTGGGGCAATATCTAAGTCCCCATGGCAGTTTCCTACCCTGTCTTCCTCAGTGGAGGTCCATGGTTCTCTGGGCCCTCTGGGATCCTCCTTCAGGTGCAACTCCTGATGGCGCAATCCCTTCTCTGGGTTAGTGGGGTATCCATCTGAGGCTCTGCATGCCTAGGTTCATGGGTCAGGGCCTGTAGCAGCTCCCCAGAGAGAGCCTACAGTCTGCAGCCTCCCCCTTTGGCAGCCTCTCGAAACTGAGCTGGGCTGCTTCCTTTTATATTCTACCTCCAAACTGAGCATGCACAGCAGGGTCAGAGGAGTGGGGCTTCCTCAGCCTGCAACACATAATTAACCCCTTTGGGACTGGTACGGGATAGGTACACCCTGTCATAAACTTATAAATAAGTATCACCATTTATGTCATTTATGTCAGAAGGAGATATTTCTTGCTGTTGCTTGATTTTTATTAATTTATTTTTATTAATTTGTCACATGGAAATGAAGGGTGTGTAATATAGAATTTTGTTTTTAACTGTGCCTCCTCATTCATATTTGATGAGTTGCCATGTTCTCCTCAGGGCACAATCCTGATCCTGTTGAAGTGAATGATAAAACTCCCATTGTTATCAGTGGTTCAGGATGAGGAGCCAATGACTTTCTCAGGTAGAGTTAAGGAGGATCAGAGAGAGCAGTATCTCCATGTGGTTGGAGATGTCATAATATTGTATCCAATTACATACTCATGCAGGAGCATCCAAACCTTGGTACAACGTGTCCTAACAGCAGCAGGGAGAAGATTGCTAAATTTCTTCAAAAAAGTGCTGGTGACAATTGAGTGGGGTTCTCAAAAGTCTGGCTAGTTCACATACTTCTTCCTTCCCTGACCCCAACTGCAGTTTTGCCATTGTTTTCAATGTTGTCAAAATCCTCCAGGTGCTTATCCAAACCTTCTGAAAATACCCAACACCAGCAGACAAATAGAAAGATTGCTGTTTCTAACATGTCAGCAATGCTTATCAAATACTGTGGTAAGATGATAGAACTCCTGTGTACAGCAGAAACAAAGAGTTGCTGTGGTTCTTCACAAACGTCGGTATTAGAAGTAAGAAAAAATGTAGTAGGAGAACTGAAAAACATGGGGACCTTTATGGTTTAAGTATGCAATTGGAGAAAAACATTTTGGAAGCAGCAACACACTGGTCTTTACTGTCACTCAGTATAGGCTCTCTGCTCTCAGGCTAAGCATTTTGTTCATGAGGGGGGAAAAATCCTGACAACTGTCAAGATCATCAGGGCTCTCAGATCTATTCCCTTTTTACCCCCGGATTGTCACTCAGTGTCAGCCTGGGATAAAATGCTAAATGTAGAAATATTAAGCTGAAAAATAACTAAACTCTAAGAAGTGAGGCATAGTGCTCTCATACAATGAACATAAGCAGACTTGGTAAGCAGAGGCTAAAATAATTATACATACACACACACAATATAAAGATGCTGCAACATAAAGGAACAAATTCATCCTTCCTGCAACTCAGTTGAAATGATATTGAATTTTCAAAACTGAGATCAACCTCTGAGAGGGGGACTTTTAATTAAAAATTCCCCTTAATTGTATTTAAAAAATACCCAAAACATTTTAAAATCAAATTTTAGACAGTGTTTTGGTTTTTAGCAAAATAAAATGTTTTGTTCGACTCAATATAGTAATACATTTTTTTTGATCTGTGAAATGTTTTGAAAATTTTCGTTTTTCATTTGACCCAAAAGAGTTACTCCCAATTTTTTAAAATTTGTGTCCAAACAAAAAAAAAAATAATTATTTGCACAGATTTACTCAAGAGTTTTACTACAAATTTCATAAAAATTGTGTATTTCAAATACTTTTTGCATTGTTGAATTTCCAGTGCATTAGTGACAGGTTTACATGACAGTTGTAAAACCCACGAGGAAAGAAGGAAAATATATTGTGCAATCCTGCCTTGATCCCCAGTACACACAGTAAATCCATTAGTGGCTCTTGGCAATCAGATAGGTGTGTTGACCTGGAATTTTTCTTCCATTGTCAAATAACTTTGTATGTCAATGGTCAAGAATCGTGTGAAGTTCAGCTTCATGCCAATCATGATTCTAGTAACAATTCAGTAGCGTAGGACATACATATTGACCAAAGAGTAAGTGACACAAAAAGGAAATGTGCAAGAAAAAACTGCTTAACTTAATAGTTTTTTCATTATTGCAACTCTTGGATACTTGACAAGCGACTTTTAACAAATCAGGTAATCATACAATTCAGCTTACACAAACAGTTAATTCTTTTAAATTAATCTGAAATATTTATTACCTTCCGACCGGAGGAGTGATTTGAACATATGCTGCAACTCAATCTAGCTGCATTGGTCCCAGTGAAAGTTTGAAGTTGTAGTGAAGTGGGCACAAAGAACAAAACTCGTATTTGACTATTGAGTGAAGTTGGCACTGAGTTTATTGTTCACTTTACATTATTTGACTGATGTAAACAAATTGCTTCATTCACTTTGCAAGTAACATAAAATGAAATTGTTCATTTAGGCAATAATAACTGATGGGAAAGTAATTTCCTGCCAACTAATGAGCATGGGAATTGAAAGCCCAAGATGAAGTCTGAGATCCCCTTGACCCAAACAGTCATTATCTGCCAGACCCAGAAACCATTATTGTTGTTATGAAACAGAAAATATAAAAATAATTACTTTGTGTTGTGAAATGTTATTGCCTGATTATTGCCATGGATACACTTTTCTCTTTATAGTACCAGTCCTTCCCAAGCAGCTAAAGACCAACAAAAAACTGATAGAAAAGCAGGGACACAATTCCCAGGTCTGGCTAGGTTCTGTTCAACACAGGATCCAGTCTGCAGGAGAGCATGAAAACAATGATGCAGGTCCCCAACCCTGGGTCTAAAGTGTGATTCACTCTTAGCACAATTTAGAGCTGATCTAAGTTGCCCATCTATTTGTTGCATCACTCTGTTATCTCTTAATTAAATTAAATACTTAAATAATTAAACATAATTTTCTACTTACCTGGAAATATTGGAACCCAGAATAGCAGAAAAAGAATAGCTTTTATTGAAGTCAAACAGAATAACTAAAGCCCTCTGAACTATACATTAAACTTATCTACGTTCCATTGAAATCTACCGGTGCAGCACTCCAGTGCAGCAAGCTGGAAATTCTGCAGCATCTTAAAATATATTGAAAACAGAGGGTTTTATTGACTAATACTATCAGTATAGTGTTCCTTGAAATACAAGTTTGAATGTGATGTTCAATTAGGTTATAGCAGGGATCGGCAACCTTTGGCATGTGGCCCATAAGGGAAATCCGCTGGTGGGATGGGACGGTTTGTTTACCTGCAGCGTCCATAGGTTCAGCCACTTGCAGCTCCCACTGGCTGCGGTTTGCCTTTCCAGGCCAATGGGGGCTGCGGGAAGCGGCGTGGGCCAAGAGATGTGCTGGCCGCCGCTTCCCGCAGCCCCCATTGGCCTAGAACGGTGAACCGCGGCCAGTGGGAGCTTAATCAATTTCAAGGCCAGAAACAATTATTGTGATCATTCTTTGTTACACTAGCCATATGACTTCCAATTCCTATTTGAACTAGAGCATATCTTTTTAGAAAAACCTCCAATCTAGAGAACTCATTGTCATGTATAGTATCTGTGCAAAATACTCCAAGCTATTTTTCTGAGTAGTCTGTAGACTGAGGAAGGTTACACAGCTTTGCATTTGGAAATGGAATTGCTCTGAAGTGTCTCACTGAAACAGTTTTCTGGCAAAAAAATATTTTTAAAAATGTGTTGATTTTAGTGACATTTCATTAAAATAACTAAATGAGATATCTTGAACTTTTTGCTTTAAAATAATTTTAAATGATTGTTTTTTTATGTTTTAAAATATTTAAAAACTTTCAAAAGGTCAAAATTAGAACAAAATGTCTTATTTTTTTTAAATGAAATATTTTAATCATCCCCCAAATATTATATTGTTATTATTGTTATTATTATTATTATTGTTTTCTTTGGAATTTCATTTTGTGGGAATGTTTTTTATTATTATTATTATTATTATTATTTTGTTTAGTTTTGTTCCATTTCAAAATGGAAAAAAAATGAAATTGTGGAATTCCCCCCCCCACCCCCCCAAAAAATCTGGTTCCTTCTCAGCTCTATGTGGGAGGCTTAGCAAATGGGCTTAAGAGGAAGTTTACATAGTGGAGCACAATTCTACACCAAACTGAAATGCTAAGAAATAATGGGTAAATTGTTCCCAATGGTTAATTATTCTCACTCTTAAAAAATTACATCTTATTTCCAGTCTCAATTTGTGTAGCTTCAACTTTCAGATATTGGATTGTGGTATGGACATAAGAACATCAGAGAGGCCATACTCGCCCAATATCCTGTCTTCCAAAAGTGACCAGTGACAGATGTTTCAGAGGGAATGAACAGAGCAATTAATGATCCTTCGCCTATCTTGTAGTCTCTGTAAAGTAATTAGTCAGTCCTGTGCTGGGCTCTAGGCACTCCACAAGCCAGGAACTGGTCTGGTCACTCCCAGGGCAGGGAAATAAGCCCCACAGGAGGAACAGCAACTCAGTCTCCTCAATGTCACTTCAGGGCTTGGAACTCTTTCCTGCCTGATGGTGGTAACAGTCTCCCCAGTCTTGCATCCGAAGAAGTGAGGTTTTTACCTATGAAATCTTATGCCCAAATAAATCTGTTAGTCTTTAAGGTGCCACCAGACTCCTTGTTGTTTTAGTCTCCCTAAGCCTTAGCCTGCTCTAGCCTTGCTCTCATTCCATCTCTGTTCCTAGCTGTACTTTCACACCAGTCCTGCTTTCACTTCAGCCCTGCTCTGGACTCCTGATTCTGGCTCTGACCCCTGGCTCCAACCACTAGGCATTACCAGCCCCATCACAGTTGCTGACAGTCTGAGCTTCTAGGAGTCAAAAGTTTACGGACACCCAGAGAATAGGATTGTGTCCCTGATCATCTTGGCTAATAACCATTGATGGACATATCCTCCATGAATTTGTCTATACCAGTGGCTCTTAAAATTTCCAGACTACTGTACCCTTTCAGGTGTCTGATTTGTCGTGCATACCCCCAAGTTCCATCTCATTTAAAAACTACTTGCTTACAAAATCAGACACAAAAATACAGCACACTATTACAGAAAAATTGCTTACTTTCTCATTTTTACCATATAATTATAAAATAAATCAACTGGAATATAAATGTGTACTTACATTTCAGTGTATAGCATATAGAGCAGTATAAACAAATCATTGTATGAAATTTTAGTTTGTACTGACTTGCTAATGCTTTTTACATAGCCTGTTGTAAAACTATCTAGATGAGTTGATGTATCCCCTGGAGGAACTCTGTGTATCCTCAGGGGTATGTGTACCCCTGGTTGAGAACCACTAGTCTATATTTTTGGCCTTCACATTACCCCCTTGCAACAAGTTCCACCAGTTGATTGTGCTTTGTGTGTTAGTTTTAAACCTCCTGCCTATTAATTACATTGGGTGACCCCTAGTTCTTGTGTTATGTGAAGGTGTGATGCCCCGCACTGGCCTGAAAGGGTTAAAACCAGCCTAGGGAGGCTGAGCGGCAGGTAGCCAAATGAGTGGCTGCAGGGGAAACAGACAATTAGGGCAGCAGCTGCAGACAATTAGGGCAGCAGCTGGACCAGCCAATCAGGGCCCAGCTGGCCCATATAAAAGGAAGCTGCAAAGCAACATGAGTTAGTGTACTGCAGGGAACTCTAGGGAGAAGACTGGCTTCCTAGATGGCTACAGAGACCAGCATCTGGTGAAAGGCAGGTCCTAGCAGGGAAGGAGTGGCCTGGCTGTGGACTGCCAAGCAACTGTGAGGTGTGTCTGGACTCCCCTGGAAGGGAGGGGGGGAAACTGGATGGTGACATGGCTGGAGGGCTGTGCTATAAAGCAGACACTGAGAGAAAGGAGCCATAATGGGCCTGCAGGCTGAGGCAAGGACGGAAGAGGCACCAACCCCCGTGCACGCACCTGCTGGGACTCAGCAAATTCCTGAAATGCCCAGCAGGAGGCTCCACAGCCATGAGTCAAACCCCATGACAGAAGGAGTAAATAAATTACATTTACCTTCTCCACACCATTCTTTTTTTATATACCTTTATCATATCTCCCCCTTAGTCATGTCTTTTCTAAGATGAACAGCACATATTTTTAATCTGTGCTCACATGGAAGCTGTTCCTTACCCATAATCACTTTTGTTGTCCTTCTGTGTACCTTTTCCATTTCTACTATATCTTTTTTGAGATGGAGTGACCAGAACTGTACATAGTATTAAAGGTGTGGGCATACCATAGATTTATATAGTGGCATTATGATATTTTCTGTTTTAGAATTTATCACCTTTCTAATGCTTCCCAATATTCCATTAGCTTTTTTTGGCTGCTGCTGCATATTGCATAGATATTGTCAAAAAACTATCCATGATGACTCCAAGATGTCTCGCTTGAGTGGCAACAGCTTATTTAGACCCCATGATTTTGTATGTGTAGTTGGAATTATGTTTTCCAATATTAATTATTTTGTATTTATCAACACTGAATTTAATTTGCCATTTTGTTTCCCAGTTACCCAGCTTCATGAGATCCCTTTGTAACTTTCTGTGGTCCGCTTTGGAGTTAACTATCTTGAATAATTTTATATCATCTGCAAGCTTTGCCACATCACTGTTTACCCCATTTTCCAGATAACTCATATGTTGAATAGCACTTGTCCCTATACAGATCCTGGGGGAAGGGACCCCACTATCTCTCTCCATTGTGAAAACTGACTGTTTATTCCTACTCTGTTTCCTGTATTTAATCAATTACTGATCATTGAGAGGTCCTCCCTTCTGATCTCATGACTGTTTACTTTGCTTAAAAACCTTTTATGTGGGAGGTTATCAAAGGCTTTCTGAAACTCCAGAGTTACACCTTTATCTGCTAGATTGAAGAGTCCATTATTAAGTAAGTTTTATATATATATATATATATACTTATAGACTGTGATCAAGACGCAACTTAACATTCTCTCTCTTTAACTAAAGAGACTGAGCTCTTTGAGTTTATCACTAGAAGGCAAGTTTTCTAATCCTTTAATCATTCTCGTGGTTCTTCTCTGAACCTTCCCCAATTTTCCAACAGCCTTCTTGAATTGTGAGCAACAGGACTTGGTACAGTATAGCAGCAGTGTTTGAACCAGTGCCAAATATATAGGGAAAATGTCTCTACTTCTATTCAAGATTTCCCCCATTTATGTATCCTAGGATCAAATTAGCTCTTTTGGCCACAGTGTCATACTGCTTGTCTTCAGCTGATCATCCATCTTGACTCCCAAATCTTTTTCCAAGTCACGGATTCCCAGGATAGAGTTCCCCATCATGTAAATAAGACCTACATTCTTTGTTCCTAAATGTACACATTTACCTGCATTAAAATACATGTTTGCTTGCACACAGTTTGCCAAGTGACTTGGATGTCCTCTTCATTATTTACCACTCCCCTAGTTTTTGTGCCATCTGGGAAGGGATGGGAGCATAACCCTATGAGAGTGCTTTTCAGTCCTAATACCCCTACAATAAGTCAGGGGTGAAGGAGGTGAATTAGGCAGGGACCCACATTGGTAATGGCCATTTTTCAAGTCACCGAGAATATAAGAGGGGTGGAAATTGAAAGTTAGTGTAGGGAACCAGAGAGGAGCCCATTTGGGTGTAGTGATACCTTTGGAATCTTGGTTCTTTACTGACCAATTTTGTCTTAATGCAAAGCAACTAGCATCTTGAAAGTTCAAGTATATATTGGGATTGTGGGGGAATTTACTCCACTTCACTATTCGAGTTAACAAGGGGTTGGGGAAGGGAAGATTTAGATAGGGCTTTGGAATTTAGGGATCTTTGAGAGAGATCTGACCCCATGACTCTCAGAGGGTCAAAAAGCAATTAAGGGATAGCAATGAGGTGTCCTAATGCTACAAGAGATTGTGGGGACTGGGATTAGTTGGAGGGATGGTCGCTAGTGGGATTAACGATCGCATCAGCAAGGATTTAGATAGGGCTTTGGAATTGGGGATCTGCAATAGGGGGAAGAGGAGCCTGACATCCTGACTCATAACGTGTCACCAAACCAATTAAGGGATGGCAAGTAGCACCATAATAGAAGAGTGTGGGGAAGGCTGGGATTGGCCAAATCCAAGCAGTACAGACTGGTTTAGTGTAGATGTCACTATTTGTTCACAGGGAAAGGAGTTCCCTCTAAGAAGGAAATTTCAGTTCATGGCAACATCAAAACGCATATTGTTGAAGTTCTCCTGGTGAAGTCATTCAGGAATGCATTGGTGACATCCACAGTATAGCTTGGAATGGGAGTCTTACAAATCAAGCCTATCACAGGTAACATTCAAATGCATACAAGGTTGGAGCACATTGTTAAGGAGAATAATGCAGTGGTTTATGTACTAAATTATTTGTATTTATTCCCTTCTTCAGGATCATGTAAATGGGTACCCGAGTGGGTGACTGGATGCATGGGCCTCATATTGGGCATTTGGCTCACGGGCTCACCTCAACAGTGAGGCAGTTCTGAGTCAACATGGTTGGAGGGGCGTTCCACAGGGAGCAAAAGAGCATATCATGGAGGGTCATGCTCTGGGGCTGTTGCACTGAAATTTAGGCTTTGAAGTTCCCCTAGAGTAACCTGCCTATCACCCCCTTAATCTGCTTTTCCTGGGATTTGGGTCTCAAGGGTATTAAGGAAACACTTGAAGGACACTGATATAATCTTCTGATCAAGTGATTGGCTCACACACTTTGTTTTTGAAAAAATACTATCTTTTTATTGATGTAACTAATAATCCCTAATACAGCATAATCTAAAATCCTAACTAAAACACAAATCTCTTATTGCAATTAAAGAGCATCTAAACTACAATAGTATACACTTTAAATTCTAAGTGAGATGTTCCATTGTAGATGGCTGGTCTACAATAGATTGCTGATAGCTATTAACTTATACTTTGTTTTACTTATATTTTATCTATGTAAAACTTAGGCACATTTCAAGCATACACATCTATACCATACACAGTAAATTTATAGTTAAACTATTACATTTACACTATTCTTTGATTCTGCTGCATTGTTACAAATATTGCTGCTGCTATTTTCAGTTTATTCTCAGTCAGTTCTGTTTGCAGTTGTTACTACAGATGCTCCCTGACTTACGCAAGTCGAATTTTTTGTAAGTCGGGAACATATACTCGACAATTACATGCCCCCCCCACCCCCCCAAAAAAGCTTACGGAACTTTTTCAGTAAGTGCGGATTTGCATAAATCAGGTTTGTGTAACCCAGGGAGCGTCTGTATTGCAACTCACTCCCAGCAGCTTCTCTGGCTCTGTTCCTTAGTTATTTTGTTTCAGTGTTGCCAGTGCTGCTGTCTGATGTTTTTAGGTGCTTTCTTCAAGATAACTCTCCTCTGAATTCTAAACTCTCTTTCAAGCAGATCTTCTGTCCTCTTGGTCATTCCTCTGACCTCTCTCTCCAGCAGTTCTTCCAGCAGCTCTTTTGTTGGTTTCCAATTCCTTTGTCCATCTTCTCCTGAGTGCTCTCATAGCTGCTGGGTGTCTTAGAAATTCTTGGCTTTCTGCCAATTAACTGAACTTTTAATTCTATGTTAGTACCAATCATGGTCAAGATCTGCATCTTCCACAAGGGTGGAGTGGCCCTTGTGTATCCAGGATAGAGATCAGGCAGGCAAAATGGAACCTGGAGCATTTCTTCGGTATCAGGACCAGCTGATGCTCTTGTACACTCTTTAGCAGCCCGGTAGCAGGTGCTGGATGTGATCATTTTTCACCTCAGTGAAAATGATTTGGGAGTATGTAAGGGGATGGACTTGATGATCAAAGCTAAGAGGCATTTGGGGCAGATCCAGGATTTTTTTCCAGGGGGCGACTATGGTGGGAAGCCGCAAAGCCTCTGTGGGTTGATATGGCTACAGTACTGCAATTATATTTTTACAAACTTTACCTTGTGAAGTATAATGTAAAAACAAAAACACTGGTCAATATCATTGTAGAATATGTGACAATGCTGCACGTGGAATTATGGATTTCCTCTGAATAATGTTTTAAAGTCTGCATTTGAACAATGTAGAAACAGGTCTGCCCAGGTCTTGAATACAAATGAAGCAGGGTGACCAGTGAGAATAGAAATACAATTTATATATGTGGTAAACAAGAACCATCAAAGCTCACAAGTAATTGGGGCATCAGCATGACTGGATGATAAAGAATTTGTGTATTTGCTTGTCTAACCAGCCTGGTTGTCAGGCAGTGACAATGAGGGTACATTTACATAAAAGATAAACAAAGCGATCAGGTTAACAAGGGGAAGTGGTGGTAACTGAGTTATCAAAGGTGATGGATACTGCACCCCCAGGAAACCCCCCTGCTTCTTGAAGCAGGATCAATCAACTTTGAGAGATGCTTTTCAAAGGTTTATAGGACTTTAAAGAGGGGGGGCAGTGAATCGAAAAAGAAAAGGGAAACCAGCACTTTGTACTTCAGTGGAAGGTCCAGATAGAGTGGTGGCCACACAGGTTGGACCAAGAATACTGGTGAGCAAAATCTAAAACAAAGACTGTTCCTTGCTAGATTGCTTTAGACTTTTAGACGTGTAGCTTTTTACACTTTAATTTGCTTGTAACCATCTCTACCTTTTTTTTTTACTTGGCATCACTTAACCTATGTCCTCTTGTTAATAAACTTGTTTTATTTAAATTTAAACCAACCCAATGCTGTATTTGAATTGAAGTAATTGTTAACTCCAATTAATATGGCAAACTCCTGAGTATTGTTTCTCTAAAGGAGCAAATAAACCTTATTTCTCTGAGTGATCCAGGAGAAGGTTTGATGCTTCAGGGCAGAGAGTTTTGGGGAAATTTGGGACTGGAGGTGTGCTGGGGTCACTTGGCTAGTAGTAACCAAGGCTGGCGAACAGTGTATGCCTGTGGTGTAACAAGCAGGCTGCTGGAGTCACATCTACTGAATCAGGGCTGCTTAGGTACTCAGTGCATCTTGTATGCTTCTTTGAGCATCCAGATAAGGGAGCTACAGCAGCAAGCATTTTAATGCACCCAGCATTACAGGGCAGTCTGAACAAACTATCATTGGTCTAGATTTTACCCCAAAATGTGACAAGGAGTAGAAGCCAATTCTTCCATAACTGGTGCCAGATAAAAAATGACCACTTGGTACTCCTTGAAAACCCAGGGCAATGGTACCCAGCTCCTTATGACAGGGTAGACAAGACACTTACTCCCAGAAGATCTCAAAGACAAGTTAGGGAAGGAAGAAATAGCAGAGGTGAGCGGTGGTGCTTGCAAATCAGGAAAAGGAGAATCTAGGCATTTGTGATGTACCTTAGCTCAGGTTTGTGAACATTTCAAATTGTAGACTTTTCCATTGTTCACTGGTAGGATTCGATCCCCAACCCACTCCATTGTATGTGGTTTCTAGTTGAACATTTCTTTTACAACCCTGCTGGACAACTGTCCATGTGAACTAGATTGACATCACCAATTCATTTCCTAGGGCCCACCAAATAACCATCAGTTACTTGTATTGTGATTGTAATGCTAGTAAATAGAGTGCCAGCTCCAGCCAAGGCTGTAAGCATTAAGTAAGAGCTGACAAACTCAAGGCGGGAAAAAACCCATCTCAGCTGTATGTTTTGTTCAAAAGTCTTATAAGAATTATTTAGTATTTACTCTATGAAATGCTTGTAAAATGCTGCATGAATTAATCTCACTTTTATAATGTCTATATTCCATGCTATAAGGAAATATGTAAGTTTTGCTTTATAGCTTTGAAAATGTTTGCTCTGAACTTGTGAATCCAGGCATGGGAGCTTACACCCCCCTCCAGCCCGTTAAGGAGGCCTATCAAGATTAAACTGGTCCTTAAGGATCATGATACAAATGATTGGTGAATGGACCTATCACACTTTGGCAATCCTATGTGTAAGGGAGCTTGTCTCATGGTCTAGAAGGCTAACTCTAAAAGATTAAACTGGGTCAGAAGAAAAAAATTCATCTCTTTGAACTCTCACGGGACCAGTGACACTAAACTAAGGTAGATCTCCAAGGGTTACATCTGGGTTCGCCTTGCAAGGCATTTTGAATTGACAGATTACTACATCTGTCATCTTTATGGTAACTCATGTTTATTTGCTTGCTTGAACCTGTAAATAACTCTCATTCCTTTCTCATAGATAAGTGTTTAGTTTATTACAGGATTGGCTACTGGCATGGTCTTTGGTGTAGGATTTAGATCTGGGATAAGTGACTGGTCTCTTGGGCTCGGAAACAGACACAAAATCATACCACATTGAGGTTATCTGTAAGTGACCATTTATCAGATGGACTGGAGAGCTTATCTTTCCACTCAGGCAAGTTGGACTAAGGGGATTCTCTGACTCCAGGGATAAGCCTATTGCTGTGATCCAGGAGTTCATATTTGTTACTTGGTGAAATCTAATTATAGAATATGCCACCAATTTTGGGGTGCCTGTATTGTTTTTGACCATCTTCCTTGAGGTAGGCCCTCATGGTTGTGAGCCACTCCAGACAGCATGACAGATCTTTATAAGTTGTATAAATTATGTCTATTGGACTTCTAATTGCAATTTCTATAACCATCATGAAGGCAATAGTTTTGTCACTGCAGAATATTCCCTTGAAGAGACCCATGGTATTTCATCAAGAAATTATATTTAATTTGCCATGCTCTACAGGCTTATCCATCTACCTCAGCACTTCAGAATCTTCAAAACAGCAAGTAGTTTGTTGAAACACAGCACATGCTGTTTCTCTGTTCTATGAAAATCCATTAAGATCAATTAGTGCCTTTATTTCCATAGTCTTTCATAACCATTCTCTCAGTGTTTCACAAAAATTAATAGTATACATTTTCATGTCCCTTATAAACAATTATTATTTATTATTACTTACCAAATAATCAGTAACATTCTAATCATATACAGTTAGTCTCTTTATCATTCTGGATGGACTAATTTAAGACATTAAATCAAGGAGTTTAAAAACAGAACAATAGAAACTTCAGAGAGCCCATTGGCCAAAGTTTCCTCCCATTGCTCAGCTGGAGAGTGCTTTTAGAAACACCTTGTTAAAATTCCATCAGCAAACTGAAGGGAGGATTGAAATGATTTCTTAGTCTCTTAGGGAGGTCACATCCACTCTGGATACAGCTAAATCATCATGCCAAAGATTGCTTTTATCCCTGGGCTCATAAAAATATTTTTGAAGAGCATTTTCCCCATCTGTTAGTGTCAGGTATTTTAAAAAAATGCAGGGGAGGGAAATGATACCCACAAATTTCACTCATTTTCACATGTATACAAGTTGATCACCATGCCTTACTATCAGTCTACTTTGCATGTTTCAGGAACAATGTAGCAATTTATCCAGCAAGTGCATTAACACAATTGTTTGCCATTTTGTGCATTTTAAAATATAAATTTTTTACATCACTCAGGTGCAAAAAAGACACACAACCCCAAGCAATGCAAGAAAGAGCGACCTAAGTACCGTCCACACAAGTGCTATGTTGGCGGGAGATGCTCTCCCACCAACATAGTAATTGTGCTGATGGGGGGAATGTTCTTCATAGGGTATCTTCACCAGATGTGCTACAGCTGCATCACTGCAGCCACACTGATGTAGCGCTTCTAGTGTAGACCTGGCCATAGATTGAACATGTAACAAAACTAAAGGGAGCTTGGACTGTATCAACTAAGAAATTGAGGGATATGTCTATTCAGAGAGGAATGATCTTCCCTTACAATATCATTCCTAACAGGTACTGCATTTACACATTTTGGAGTGAATATTCTAGATCACAAATTTCTCAAATGTCAGGCCAGCACAAATTATAGCTTCAATTACTATTCCTCTAACAGTCTTAGGCTGGGTCTAGGTGGAAAAAACATGTAGAGAGACTCTTATATCTGTTCAGATATTCACTGTAGTTGAGGGCATAAGATTCCACTTCTGTAGATCTTTACAGAAGTGAGGCCTTTGAATTTGCATGGAACATACATGTTAGTATACTATCTTCCCACCTCAGACCAACCCACTTTGTTTCCAAGCATTTTGAAGTATTCTCCTTCACACCATACATCAGAGTTGAGCATAGGAACCCATAATTTTAACCAGAGATTTGCAATTTTATATTGGTTGTAATGTGCATGAAACTAATTGTGTAGATTTAAAATAGTAGAGTTTTAAGTACACCTAGTCACTACATATAATTGCTTGTGTGTGCATGTGAACATGAACATATATAAAATGAACAGTCATTTAGTAAATGCATTTCTGTAATTGTTTTTATTATAATGGTCTTTTTTTAGGGTTTCATAGTCCTCAGCCTGGCATTTCACCCAACATATTACTAGCTGAATTTAAAAAAATCCCTTCTTCCTGATTTTGTTCTTGAATTCCCTCTTTCTTCTATGGCTAGTATAGTTTGTCTTTGAGTTAGAATTGTGTAGATGTAGACTGACTGAAATATTTGTATCTCATCTGAAAGAGTCCTTGTGAATTTGTTCTGTTACCATTCACTGAAAGCAATAAGGATTCAGAGTGGGAGCAAGAACTTTGAATTTTCCCAGCAATTGAAAAGAAAGCTAAATACTTTCTTCTCTTGCATTCCTAGTCCCCAATACTTTTGTGAAGCTGTCACAGAATATTTAAGCATTTCATGTGAGTAGTTATTTCTGTACCCCTGTCTAGATAAACATGGTCTCTACCCCACAATCTAACATGAGAGGTAAAGTTTTCAAAAAAGTACCCAAGTCACTTTTTTGGCAGATGAAATTCAGTGTTGATAGATGCAAAGTAATGCACATTGGAAAACATAATCCCAACTACAAATATAAAATGATAGGTCTAAATTAGATGTTACCATTCAAGAAAGATCTTGAAGTCATTGTGGATAGTTCTCTGAAAACATTCCCTCAATGGGTAGCAGCAGTCAAAAACATTAACACAATGTTAAGCATCATTAAGAAAGGGATAGATAAGACAGAAAATAGCATATTGCCTCTACATAAATCCATGGTACGTCCACATTTTGAATACTACATGCAGATGTGGTTGCCCCATCTTAAAGATATCTTGGAATAGGAGAAGGTTCAAAAAAGGGCAACAAAAATTATTAGGGGTATGGAATAGCTTCCATATGAGCAGAGACTAATAAGACTGGGACTTTTCAGCTTGGAAAAGAGACCAAGGGGGGATATGATAGAGGTTTACAAAATTGACTGACTGGTGTGGAGAACATAAATTAGGAAGTGTTATTTACTCCTTGTAACAAACTAGGGCTCACCAAATGAAATTAATATGCAGCAGGTTTAAAACAAAAGTATTTATTCACACAATGCACAGTCGACAGATGAGGAGGCCAGGCTTTCTTTGGACAACTAACAGAAGTTTCCAGATCACAGGCCCTGGTTCTCATGGTGGACATCAATCACCCTGACCTCTGCTGGGAGAGCAATACAGCAGTGCACAGACAATCCAGGAAGTTTTTTGGACTGTTGGGGACAACTTCCTGGTGCAAGTCCTGGAGGAATCAACTAGGGGCTGTGCTCATCTTGACTTGCTGCTCACAAATGAAAGAATTGGTAGGGGAAGTAGAAGTGGATGGCAACCTGGGCAATAGTGACCATGAGATGGTCAAGTTCAGGATCCTGTGAAAGGAGAGCAGTAGAATATTGACACTGGACTTCAGAAAAACACTTTGATTCCCTCAGGGAACTGATGAGCAGGATTCCCTGCAAAGGGGGAAAGGAGTCCAGGAGAGCTGGATATATTTAAAAGAAGCCTTATTGAGGATGCAGGAACAAACCATCCTGATGTGCAGAAAGAATAGTAAATATGGCAGGTGACAGCTTGGCTTAACAGAGAAATCTTTGGTTAGCTTAAACACAAAAAGGAAGCTTACAAGAAGTGGAAACTGGGACACATGATTAGGGAGGAGTATAAAAATTGCTCAAACTTGCAGGAGTATAATCAGGAAGGCCAAAGCACAATTAGAGTTGCAGCTAGCAAGGGATGTGAAGGATAACAGAAGGGTTTCTACAGGTATGTTAGCAACATGAAAGTCAGGGAAAGTGTAGAACCCTTACTGAATGGGAAAGGCAACCTAGTGACAGATGTGGAAAAAGCTGAAGTACTCAAGGCTTTTTTTGCCTTGGTCTTCGCAGACAAGGTCAGCTCCAAGACTGCTGCATTGGGCAACACAGTATGGGGGGGAGGTGAGCCACTCTCAGTAGTGAAAGAACAGGTTAAGGACTATTTAGAAAAGCTGGACATGCACAAGTCCATAGGTCCAGATCTAAGGCATCCAAGGGTACCATTATCTTTGAAAACTTGTGGTGATTGGGGGAGATCCCAGATGATTGGAAAAAGGCAAATATAGTGCCCATCTTAAAAAAAAAAAAAAAAAAAAAAAAGGAGAATCCAGGGAACTACAGACTGGTCAGCCTTTACCTCTGTTCCTGGAAAAATCATGGAGCAGGTCTTCAGGGAATCCATTTTAAAGCACTTGGAAGAGATGAAGGTGATCAGGAACAATCAACATGGATTCACCAAGGGCAAGTCATGCCTGACCAATCTGTCTTCTATGATGAGAGAACTGTCTCTGTAGATACGGGGAAAGTGGTGGACTTAATATACCTTGACTTTAACAAAGCTTTTGGTACAGTCTCCCACAGTATTGTTCCCAGCAAGTTAAAGTATGGATTGGATGACTGGACTACAAGGGGAATAGAAAGCTGGCTAGATCGTCTGGCTTAATGGGTAGTGATCAATGGCTCAATGTGTAGCTGGCAGCAGTGGTATCAAGCAGAGTGCCCAAGGGATCAGTCCTGGGGCCAGTTTTGTTCAACATCTTCATTAATCTCGATTATGGGTTGGACTGCACCCTCAGCAAGTGCATGGATGACACTAAGCTGGGGGGAGAGGTAAATTCGCTGGAGGGTAGGGTCCACACTGACCTAGACAAATTGGAGGATTGGGCCAAAAGAGATCTGAGGTTCAACAAGGACAAGTGCATATTCCTTCACTTAGGAAGGAAGAATGCCATGTAATGCCACAGGCTGGGGACCGACCTGCTAAGCAGCAGTTCTGCAGAAAAGGACCTAGCAATTACAGTGGACAAGAAGCTGGATATGAGTCAACAGTGTTCGCTTGTTGCCAAGAAGGGTAACGGCATATTGGGCTGCATTAGTAGGAGCATTGCCAGCAGATCCAAGGAAGTGATTATTCCCCTCTCTTCAGCACTGGTGAGGCCACATCTGGAGTATTGCGTCCAGTTTTGGGCCCCCTACTACAGAAAGGATGTGGACAAATTGGGGAGTCCAGTGGAAGGCAACAAATTATCAGGAGCTCAGCTGTTCTCAATTGTGGCAGATGACAGAACAAGGAACAATGGTCTCAAGTTGCATTGGGGGATGTCTAGGTTGAATATTAGGAAAAACTTTTTCACTAGGTGAGTGGTGAAGCACTGGAATGGGTTACCTAGGGAGGTGGTGGAATCTCCATCCTTAGAAGTTTAAGGCACAACTTGACAAAGCCTTGGTGGGGATGATTTAGTTGGTGTTGGTCCTGCTTTGAGCAAGGGGTTGGACTAGATGACCTCCTGAGGTCTCTTCCAACCCTAATATTTTATGATTCTATGATGAACTTGCCCACCTCAAATGCTGACAGGCTTTAGCAGCATGTTGAGAGCTCCAAAGCTGTCAGGATGGCCTCCTTTACTGGTGCTGATGCCAAGATTATTATAGTCACCCTTTCTAGTTTATATAATAGTGCCCCACAGACCACACAAGAGACAAACCTCATCTTTAGGAGTTTTAGGTGTCACTCTTTTTATCTGACTTTTCTGGTGGTTGCTAAGGTTGCAGAGTTACCTCTCAGGCAGGGGTTAAACTTTTTTGCTGCCCTCCCCTCCCTTGAAAAGAAATTTCAGGCTGTGATTTCCCCCTCCTCCCCCAAAAAATATATATAACAAATTACTATATATACTCATAGGAGTACTAAATAAGGCATGTAATCATTTTATCCCTGCAGTCAAAGGTGCTGAAATATGATAATCCTATTTTAAACTTTTTGAAAGGCTTCAAGTGTCCAAAAAGGGACACTGACAGAGGGAGAGCAGGAGGGGGTAGTACCATACCATGCCACCCTTAATTCTGTGCTGCTGCTGGTGGCGGTGCTGCCTTCAGAGCTTGGTGCCTGGTCAGCAGCTGCCACTCCAGCTGTCCAGCTCTGAAGGCAGTGCCGCCACCACCAGCAGCACACAAGTAAGGGTGGCAATTCTTATTTTAATAATACTAACACCCAGGTGATTCAGACTGGTTTCTAGCTATTCATCTGTAAGTATTCAGTGAGGCCTAGGGCCCTTGACATGAGCTGGCACCTGCTCTGCCAGTGTCACAGTGATGATGAGAGTTCCTGGTAATGGTAGAGGATCTCTTCCATTCTCTCTGCCACAGTGACCTGATGATGATAGCAGCTAGGTAGAGAGTATCCAGCACTGTCCAGATAGGAGTTCTGCTACATAGTCAGTAGCAGGGTGCATCCTATATTTACCTAAACAGTGGCAAGTAGGGCATTTGCTATGCTTTGATCAGTTTGTTGGCTGTATTCTTGGCTGTAGTCAACACTGGATGTTAGGTGGATGAATATTGGCAAGGACTGGCAGCCAAAACAATTTTGTGTTTCAAGATAAGTTGTGATCATTCTCATAGTATGATTAAGCTGTGTCTATTGGTCTAATGTGAATAGAGTTTAACCAAACGGGGGTACAGGATTCACCAACTGGGCACCAGAGAGTGTGCCCTGAACAACAATGTTTGTGCATTGGACCCTAACAGTTTGTTCAGGAGACAAATTTTGCTCTTGATCTTTTGAGCTACTTTAGTGAGATGGTATTTACATATGAGTCTGAGATTTAGGGTGACCCTTATATACACTGGTTTTGGATTGTGTGCCAACAGCTGACCATTCAAAAAGATGTTTAGATCAAGCTGGCTCAGTGATTTAAGTGGAAGCATGTTGACACAGATTTGGGCTACAGTCTCCATTTCTTGCAATAGTCACCTATGGCAGCCATATCACTGTTTTGGTTCTCTTCAGTATTTTAGAAGTCAAAGTCCATTAGCATTAGGTCAGTGGTCATGACAACCCATCTAGAAAAAACTCTTGACACATTGTACAGTAAACCAGTGTGTCAGATGGTGTCATATAATGTTGTAAAGTCAAAAAAGACAAGGAGAAGGAAATAACTAAATTTTAGTAGATAATGAAGCATGAGAGCATCATCACTTTAGTGTCAGTAAAGGGGTTAACAAGGAACAGTGCAAACACAAAAAAAGGTTCTGATTTATTAGTACAGTGGCATGAAATGCAGCATTATCAGTTTCTGAGGGCTCACATAAATCTTTATCAAGTCACAGACTCATAGACTTTAAGGTCAGAAGGGACCATTATGATCATCTAGTCTGACCACCTGCACAATGCAGACCACAATCTCTCTCACCCACTCCTGTAACAAACCCCTAACCTATGTCTGAGTTATTGAAGTCCTCAAATCGTGGCTTAAAGACTTCAGGGTGCAGAGAATCCTCCAGCAGGTGACCTGTGCCCCACACTGCAGAGGAAGGCGAAAAGCCTCCAGGGCCTCTGCCAATCTGCCCTGGAGGAAAATTCCTTCCCAACCCCAAATATGGTGATCAGTTAAACCCGAGCATGTGGGCAAGACTCACCAGCCAGCACCCAGGAAAGAATTCTCTGTAGTAACTCAGATCACACCCCATCTAACATCCCATCACAAGCCATTGGGCATATTTACCTGCTAATAATCAAAGATCAGCCTAATTTTGGCAATTAATTATCCCATCATACCATCCCCTCCATAAACTTATCAAGCTTAGTCTTGAAGCCAGATATGACTTTTGCCCCCACTACTCCCCTTGGAAGGCTGTTCCAGAACTTCACTCCTCTAATGGTTAGAAACCTTCGTCTAATTTCAAGTCTAAACTTCCTGATGGCCAGTTTATATCCATTTGTTCTTGTGTCCACATTGGTACTGAGCTTAAATAATTCCTCTCCCTTCCTGGTATCCCTCTGATATATTTATAGAGAGCAATCGTATCTCTCCTCAGCCTTCTTTTGGTTAGGCTAAACAAGCCAAGCTCTTTGAGTCTCCCCTCATAAGACAGGTTTTCCATTCCTCGGATCATCCTAGTAGCCCTTCTCTGTACCTGTTCCAGTTTGAATTCATCCTTCCTAGACATGGGAGACCAGAACTGCACACAATATTCCAGATGAGTGCCTTGTATAACAGTACTAACACCTCCTTTTCTTTACTAGAAATACCTTGCCTGATGCATCCCAAGATCGCATTAGCTTTTTTAACGGCCATATCACATTGGTGTCTCATAGTCATCCTGTGATCAACCAATACTCTGAGGTCCTTCTCCTCCTGTTACTTCCAACTGATGTGTCCCCAATTTATAACCAAAATTCTTGTTATTAACCCCTAACTGCATGACCTTGCACTTTTCACGATTAAATTTCATCCTATTACTATTACTCCAGTTTACAAGGTCATCCAGATCTTCCTGTATGATTATCCCAGTCTTTCTCTGTATTAGCAATACCTCCCAGCTTTGTGTCATCCACAAACTTTATTAGCACATTCCCACTTTTTGTGCAAAGGTCAGTAATAAAAAGATTAAATAAGATTGGTCCCAAAACCGATCCCTGAGGATCTCCACTAGTAACCTCCTTCCAGCCAGACAGTTGACCTTTCAGAATGATCCGTTGCTGTTTTCCCTTTAACCAGTTCCTTATCCACCTTTCAATTTTCATATTGATCCCCATCTTTTCCAATTTAGCTAATAATTCCCCATGTGGAACCATATCAAATGCCTTATTGAAATCGAGGTAAATTAGATCCGCTGCATTTCCTTTGTCTAAAAAATCTGTTACCTTCTCAAAGGAGGAGATCAGGTTGGTTTGGCATGATCTACCTTTTGTAAAACCATGTTGTATTTTGTCCCAATTACCATTGACCTCAATGATCTTAACTACTTTCGCCTTCAAAATTTTTTTCAAGACCTTGCATATTACAGATTTCAAACTAATAAGCCTATAGTTACTTGGATCACTTTTTTCCCCTTTTCTTAAAAATAGGAACTGTTAGCAATTCTCCAGTCATATGGTACCCCCTGAGTTTACTGATTCCTTACAAATTTTGAATTTGCACTGCTAGTGTTTTTAGCTGAATGTAGGTTTCAATTAACTTGAAACAAAACTCACTGGAAATTGCCATCTCTAGTTTGGAGGATCACATTAAGTACTGTGAGCATCTCTACAAGTGGAAGATATTATTGAGACATGATTCATTTCATGAATGAGCAGGGACTTGCTTGTCTTTTGAGATTGAGACCACTTCTGGGCGGATGGTATCTTTAGATGTGGTTTGTCAGCAGTTAGCACATTCTAATTGTTACAATAATACATATAATGTTCCGTCATTGTGTACTGAAGTTTCACTATCGTTTTTTTCAGTCCTTGTCCAGGAAAAGATGAAGGTGGATATATTTTTTCAAATTTTCTACAGTTTAAGATAGATACTGCTGTAGTAACATCTTTCCGTGCTTCTCTTCAGCAGGCCCCATGTGAGATGGTCACGCCAAATATATGTCTGTGTCTCTCTCTCTTTTCCTCCAAATAGAATTAAAGGTGGGATTTTTAGAAAAGCTTATTAGTCTAACTTTGCTCCCACTGAAGTTAATGGCAAAAAAGTTAATGGGAACAGTTAGGCCAATGCTACGTGCTTTTCAAAATCCCACCTTAAACTCACATTAATTCATGTACCATATCACACAAGTGCTGGCTGATTCTATCTCTAATATAAATGTATCTGACATATTCTGCCTAAAATCTGAAAATTAGCCTTCTGATTCATAATTTAAGAGTCCTTGGAGAAAACCATTCTATTTGTATCTAAATGATCAGCAGATAAGAAAGGACAGGTATTTTAGTTTGCCTATGGTAATGAAAAATACAGCATAAAGTATCGTAGTCTTAAGGAAATGTGTATGAAGAGGATAAAAAAAATGTTGACTACTTTGTTGCTTTCATCCACCTGCAGCTTCTGTTGCTAAAGCAAGCAAAGCGTCAGGGCTCTTTTCAGGCAATATTGTGGATTGGGGGCCTAAATTTTAAAAACATGGTTCTACCACAACTCCCACTGAATCATTTTAAAAGATGAAACCATACTGTTAGAATAGTGTTCAAAAATATGTTTGAGATGTATGGCCATATTTTTTTGTGGCTTTTCATCTTGTGTAGTCATTTATGCAAAATAGATGTCCCATTAGCATTCTGATTGGCTAGCATTTTACACTCATCTTGAACAGGTAAGATTATCTACACAAGGGATTGGCAACCTTTGGCACGCGGTTCACCACTCCAGGCCAACGGGAGCTATGGGAAGCGTTGCGGGCCAAGGTCAGAAATCAATGTGAAATATGCTAAATTTAAATCTGACTATTTTAGTTTCGTCTTTTATTTCCATTCACTTTTTGTACCTCTTCAACTAGTATCTAAAAGCTTACCAGACCTCTAACTTCTTACATAAAATAAAAGCAGTCTATAATTATTTCCACTTGGAAGATTAAATGTCTCTTCCTACATCGTAACTATCCTTCTACAGAAATCTTCAGCATGAGAAAAGCAAGACATATAATTCTAAAGTCAGAGAGAAACTTCGCATTCTCATAAATCATTTGACTTCAAGTTAGACCAAACTCCATTTTTAAATCAGAGCACTGGCTAAACAGGTGTTTGTAAAGCTCTTTCCATTGTGTCATCTGTTTTTTTTTTCTTTCTTTTGTGTAGGGAGAGAGGAAAAGTTCTTAGCAAACTATTAAATATTTAAAATCACATTGAGTTAGCATGTGTTCTTTCAAAAGTCTTCTAAAAATTAAGTCTACAGTTTTAAAAAATTGAATTACACTTGTCTTAATAATCAATATGTGAGTTATTTTATTAAATAAATTTCATCTCTATTCTAGAAGTTAATGATTTCATCTTATCCACTGAGCAATGCAATTTGGGTTTCAAAGGGGTCACTGTGTTAAAGGCATATTCTTATTCAAAATTCAGCCTCACATACATAGCTGAAGTGTGTGTGTGTGTATATATATATATATTTTTTCTGGTCATAAAGTTAAAATGTTTTCTGTACAGAAAATATTCTGAGGGGTATGAATGCTTAAGGGTGGTGGTGGGGGAAGCAAGTGTTGTAACAATCAGCTCAGATACATTCTCCTTTTATAAACAGCAGGAAATCTTAAGTGTACAAAAGGTATAAGAATTTTATTTAGATTTATGAAGTAAAATGTAATGTTTTAAAATAAAGTGTTTGTTTCAGACAAAAGGGGAGATTTTTTTTTCACAACTCACTAGGAGACTAGCTTTCTTTTGAGAACTGAAGAGAATAATTAGTTTTTACAGCTTCACAGGTACTACATTATCCATTTCTAAAGGAAAAGGAATAATTATCCTACTGTAAGACAACCTGTTTCCTGAAATCTCTTCCATAATGTGTTTATTTTAAATAATCATAGACTATCAGGGTTGGAAGGGACCTCAGGGGGTCATCTAGTCCAACCCCCTGCTCAAAGCAGGACCAATCCCCAACTAAATCATCCTAGCCAGGGCTTTGTCAAGCCGGACCATAAAAACCTCTATGGATGGAGATTCCACCACCTCCCTAGGTAACGCATTCCAGTGCTTCACCACCCTCCTAGTGAAAGTTTTTCCTAGTATCCAACCTAAATCCTCCCCCACTGCAATTTGAGACCATTACTCTTTGTTCTGTCATCTGCTACCACTGAGAACAGTCTAGATCCATCCTCTTTGGAACCCCCTTTCAGCTAGTTTAAAGCAGCTATCAAATCCCCCCTCATTCTTCTCTTCTGCAGACTAAACAATCCCATTTCCCTCAGCCTCTCCTCATAAGTAATGTGCTCCAGCCTCCTAATCATTTTTGTTGCCCTCCGTTGGACTCTTTCCAATTTTTCCACATCCTTCTTGAAGTGTGGGGCCCAAACTGGACATAGTACTCCAGATGAGGCCTCACCAATGTAAAATGGAGGGGAATGATCACGTCCCTCAATCTGCTGGCAATGCCCCTACTTATACAGCTATCAAATCCCCCCTCATTCTCTTCTGGAGACTAAATAATCCCAGTTCCCTCCACCTCTCCTCATAAATCATGTGCTCCAGCCCCCAAATTATTTTTTCAGAGTGGTAGCTGTGTTAGTCTGTATCAGCAAAAAGAACGAGGAGTACTTGTGGCACCTTAGACTAACAAATTTATTTGGGCATAAGCTTTCGTGGGCTAAAACCCACTTCATCGGATGCATGGAGTGGAAAATTCAGTAGGAAGACGTATAGACACAAAGCACATGAAAAAATGGGTGTTGCCATACCATCTCTAACAAGACTAATCAATTAAGATGGACTATTATCAGCAGGAGGAAAAAAAACTTTTGTAGTGATAATCAGGATGGCCCATTTCAAACAGTTGACAAGAAGGTGTGTCCAGTTTGCAAATTAATTCCAATTCTGCAGTTTCTCGTTAGTCTGTTTTTGAAGCGTTTTTTGTTGTTGTTGTTGGAGAATTGTGACTTTTAGGTCTGTAATTGAGTGACCAGGGAGGTTGAAGTGTTTTCTGACTGGTTTTTTAATGTTCTAATTCTTGACGTCTGATTTGTGTCCATTTATTTTGCCTAGAGACTGTCCGGTTTGGCCAGTGTACATGGCAGAGGGGCATTGCTGGCACATGATGGCATATATCACATTGGTAGATGTGCAGGTGAATGAGCCTGTGATGGTGTGGCTGATGTGATTAGGTCCTATGATGGTCTTCCTTGAATAGATATGTGGACGAAGTTGGCAATGGGCTTTGTTACAATCCTTTGATGCAAAAATGCCCTTTTCGTTCCATCTCAGGGTGAGACACTAGACGGTCCTCATGTAGGAGAGAAGTGAACCCTTCTTTCTCTCTTTTGCTTTCCTCTCACTATAAAAGGATGAAGCATACACAGTTTTCACTGCTAGAGATATAGAACTGATCTCTCACAGGACAGAGGTCTAGCTGTTTCACAGACTGCCCTTAAAGCGCTGGTCAGAGGCCTTCCCTAAGGCAATACTGACATTTCATCAGGTAATTGATCCTAGAAAGATTCTTCAGGACTAGTTTTATAATTTAAAAACCTAATCTGGTTAGTTCCAGGCACTTAACATAATGCTATTTAAGACAGTACAAGGAACCTTCCTAGTTTACTTTTGAGCAGACAGAGCACAAGCACCAGTCCCAACTGGGGAAAAAAAATCCTATATAAAACATTCATCTTGCATGTTGAAAAACATATTAAAATAAGGGGGAAGCCCTACCTCTAATTACAGGGGACTGTCATGCATCAGACTCCCTTGGAACATGCCCCTTCAGCAGGCTGTAGCATGAAAAGTGCACCTGTCTGTTTCCTTCCATCTGAGTCCCTAGAAATAGTCCAAGCACCTTCCCAAGTATAGCCCTTGTGGGGGTAATTTATTATGAAAGTCCCATGCACATAAATCATGACAATAATGCCACAACCATAGTCCAGAATTCCCCAGTAGTTCAAATAGTACATGCAACTTACAGTCCTGGCATCCCTTACCATGTTCTAGCTCTCCAGTGCAGCACCAGCCCTCTTCTAGCCTTGTTCCAGGATAGAAGCTCTGGAACCACCTCACCCCTTCCCACTGATGTGAAACCCTATTCTTCCCAGGAGGAACCTCCCACAGGCTCTCTGCTGGGAGACTCCTTTCTAGCAGAGTGTCCCTCCTTCCCCCTGGCCATTTCACAGCTCCTCTGGGTCCAACTCTCCTGCCATGGCACTGTCCAAAGGTAAGTTCCATCACTACTACTTCTGCCTTCAGCCCTCTGGCTTACGTAAACCCCCTCTTACTGCTTACTTTCCTTTTGGCCTCCCCATAAGCCTGCTCACCCCTGAAAACGCATACACATCTGCTTCCTTCTAGGACTATCCATGGTCCCCTAACATTTCTCATCTTCCCTTCCTGACTGAACCAGTCTGCTTTGACTCACTAGGTCTCCCTTCTCTTTAAGGCCCAGGTGCTGCCCCCCTGTTAACTGGCCAAATGAGAGCACCTGCTGTGGCATACAGGTGCTAGTCTAGCAACCTGGTGATAGAGGCCTTTCCCCAGACTATAAGGGATACCAAAAGTGATATATGTACAATTAAAAAAATAAGTCCTAAAATGCAATTAAATAAATATCTATTCTTTTTTTGCTCTCAGATACACTACTCTATTACAGTAATGATATGGACCCCATTACTGTAATATCTGAATGCTTTCAAAGTATTTAAAAATAGAAATAATTCTCACCTTGACTCTTTCTCCTTCCCAGCCTGTAGCTTGTGTGTGTGTGTGCACGATGCTCTGATGCACTCTAGAACAGCAATCATAAAACATACCCACCCACAAAAGAAACAAGACATGCAGGTAGGTTGTCAGTCAAAACACGTAATGATCATGAACTGCTTAGGTCAGCAACAGTCTGAACAAAATGTGATAGCACTCTGGACATGAGATGTAGCAGCAGGCCCTGAGTAGCTGCATATGCACACAAACGTGCACAGAGACACACACCACTCATGATGGTGTATTGAAGTTAATGAGTGAAAGCAGAGATGAAGTTTTGCATTTAGTTTGCAAGATGGTTAATTCAATGATCATTCTTATATCATGTGGGAGTGAGTTCCAGTCTTCATCCAGCTCCTGTGAAAGTTCTATATCATGAGCTTATGAACCTCCCCATATAAAGCTGAGAGCTTCGTTGTCCCAGTGGAAGATAACTGTCATGAAAGGCTATAATCAGGGAAAGGAAATATCTCAGGTAGCTAGGGCCAGTACCATGGATAGTTGAGAGAATATTCGGAAAGGGAACTGGACTGGGTATATAGTGACAAGACTGTGCATAAAAATGGAGCCCTGCGGTAGTTTGTTCACAGTGACCTGTGCTGAGTAGACTTGCTATTGCATTAGTTTTAGCTGGGGCTCTTTCAGTTTGTGGCTTTGTTCCTTATATAGTGAGTCCCAATAACCAGTCTTAAAGACCACTTTGGCCAGGTCTGTGCCTGACAGGCAGAGGCACAAACTTCTGGCCAATTACAGATGAAAGTGTACGGTTGGTATCATCCCTATTTGGTCATCTGACAACACTGAGGCATCCAAAAGGACCCCAAGGCTGCAGTCCAACTAGCCAGTGTATATAAGAACTCCCATTTATAGAGAGTGGCTCAGGTGTATCTGAGAGCAGAATTTAATAACTTGTTTTTAAACGATCACTTGTAGCAACTCCAAAATAAAACTGCCTGTAATTTCTTTGAATGTCACTTTAATGGGCGGGGGGGACTTGCTGAGGGGAGAAGCAAACAGTAGCTGAAAGTGTTTCAAATTGTGAAGCACCTGATTTTCACCTAACATAATATAGATTTGAGAAGCATGGAAGTTTTCATAAAATGGACTAACAGATTAAGCAGTATGGTACAAGTGCTACATTTAGTCTAGAGGGGAAAAAACAAAACAAATAACTATCTAAAAACTAATTAAGCACTTGGGGGAATAGACAGTGGGGTCCTTGCAGTGTTGCTATTGTTTGTAGTGCCAAATCAATTCAGGCATGGGGAGGTTGGATTTGAATCAAATCTTTATTAAAAAAAAAAAAAATCCTGTCCATTTTCCCAACACAACTGATTTTTAACATATTACCAAATGGGGCATAAAATCTGAGATTTCCTTATCCATGGTGGTATTTGTTAGGGATTACAAATTTAGAAATGATAGCATCCCTGAGCTGGCAGTTCATCCGCTGCCCATGGTTGTCATTCCTGGCTGGAGCACATTTATATTTCCAGATTTAACATCTTGTGGGCCCACTCTTCCAGAATCAGGCCAGTCCCTTCTTGGCAGGGGCGTAGCCACTTACTTAGCATCCAGGCCCACTCAAATCTGAGCTGGGGGGTAGTGCTGCCACAGTGGCCCTGAGCGTCATTTGGGCACCTGAAATCCTATATGGAGCATGTGCCTGCCCTTCAGAAAGCTATGCTCCGCCTGCTTTGACTTGCCATTTTCTGAGTCACCCCATGCATGTGCCCAGCTCAGCAGGTGAAGCCCTGTGTCTGGGGGCACCAGGGCTAGGAAGAGGGCATGGTGTTGGGGGAGAAGCTGAGCTAGCACAGTCTGTCATTGCCCGTTCACCCGAAAGATGGGGCCCACCCAAGTTTCTACTTCTAGCTACACCACTGATTCTCGGATCACTACCTGGTGACTGTAATGGTCTCATTGATGTCTGACTGGCGGGGGCCAGCCTACTGGCATTTTAATAACAGCTGGCTGGTGGATGTGGGCTTTGTGACATCTTTTGGGGAGTTCTGTATGGCCTGGAGGCAGCAGAGGCACACTTTTCCCTCAGCACTGAGGTGGTGGGATGTGGGGAAAGTAGGTGCCAGTTCTGCTGCTGCAACCCAGGGGGGCAATTGCAGAAGGAATGTGCAATGAAGCAGTTGGAGTGGGAGGTTTTGGAGCTAGAGAGGTGCCAGCAGCTCATCCCGGGAATCTATCTCTCTGTAGAGTTTCAAGAGAAATGGGACAAGCTACAAGCCCTTGGCTACCATTGGGACCAGGGCACTTTTGTTTAATTCCGTATCTGGCTCTTTTGGGAGATGGATAACAGCTCTTATTTCTTGTATGCTCTGGAGAAAGAGGGGTGCCAAAAAAGCACATCATCTTTCTCCTGGAGGAAGACGGCACCCCTATTACAGATCTGATGGGCATGCAGGAAATGGCCAGGTGCTTTCTATACTACCCTCTTCTCCCCAGAACCAACCAACACCAATGCTTGTGGGATCCTGTGAGATGAACACCCTACAGTCAGTGCAGGTAAGTGAGACTGGCTAGAGCACCCTCTCACTCTAGCGGAGTTCTCAGAAGCTCTCCATCTGATGCACATCAGTAAATCTCTGGACATTGACCGTCTGACCATAGAGTTCTACCGCACTCTTGACCTCAGAGTATACTCCCCACTCAACCTTTACTTCTGGCCCTCCAGAGCTTGCCATTAGATCCTTGCCCTACGAGCCATCCCTGGCACATAACATGAGTAATTGAATGCCATGCAGCCAGTCCATCTGGAAACTGCACCCAGATAACATCTCTTTACTCATGATCCACACCATCCATTTTCTTGCCCCAATGTTCCGACCTGACACCAAATGGCTGGACATGCTGCCACCTGCAGAGGGCAGGAATCATAGTGGGCCAGTCTATGCTCCACTCTAATTCTACTGCCCACTGAGGATATTAAGTGGAGTCTCTTCCATGGAACCATGAACATGGGTATGTATTTGGCACAATTCATAGAATCCCAGGCACTTATCCCTTCTCTGGTGAGAGGGTGTCCCTGGTGCATGTCTACATAGAGTGTATCAGGCTGTAACTTCTCTTCCAGAACCTCTTACTCAGGTTCTGGCTGCATTTTTCAGATCATCTGTTTATCTTGTTGCACCATATCTGTGGCCCCACAAAGTCACAGAACCTCCTTGTCAACCTCCTCCTGGCACTGGCCAAGATAGACATCTGCCAAAACAGGAGGCTGAAGCTTGATGGGAGAAGGGATGTGCTCTGTGAGTGTAGGGCTTATTTCCAGTACCTCATCAATTCACGCCTCTGGGAGGTATTCACTGACTCCTTAGACACTTTTGAGGAGTGGGTGGGCACTGTGGGGGTTGTCTGCTCAGTGTCCCCTTGTGGTTCCCTGATTCTTAACCTTTTTATCTTCACTCCTGTTCCTGTATAGCTAGGACAATAAATGACAAATCATTTGTGGCTTGGGCTCAATAGTTCCTCCCCCATGGTTGAGGGGATGGGCCTAGGCCCATCATTTCCTGGCTACGACAATAGGTACACCATACTAGCAATTTAAAGTGGCTCTAAATTGCATGTAAATTGCATTTACACCCTCCCTGAGGACTCTTTATATTGCAAGAGTGGTGTAAAACGTCCTTAGAATAAATAATAAGCAGGCCCGTGATGTCACATAGAGGGCAAAACAATTCAACTACATGATTTGATTTAATTTAATTATGTGACATTGAAGCAGGAGCTCAGAATTAGTTTATTCAGCATTGCAATTGATCATGCAATTTTAGATATGGGCATGCAATTTAAGAAACAGCACATAATCAAAGAATTTGGGTATTTGTGTCCTTGACACGACACAACACTTCCGAGATGAGTATACTTGAAATATGCAATGGGATTTCACATTGACATGCATACCTAATTTAAATCGGGTAGGAGAATGACCAATATAACACTATGCTCACATTTCTCAGCTGTGAGTCAAAGAATTCCCCAAGAGTATAATGACGTTATAACATTTATATAATATTGTTTTGACCCTGATTATATTATCAGCTGAACATGTGAATGAACAGTCAGCAAAATAAAATTAAGTTAGCTGCGATTCATGGTGGGGAAAAATCAGTTGGAAGTTTTGATGCTGATGTCAGTAGGTCATGACATTATTCCAAATCTGGATAATAAATTTATCTGAAACTGGAATACCTGACCCTGAATAATCTTTTATTATATATAATATGTATGAGAGCAAACCATTGATTCATAGGTATATTTTTCTTCCCTCATGAACACATCAATAAAAATACAGTTGCTATATACTACATTTGAAACAAAATATCAGGGGCAATTCATAACTTGTATAACATGGAATATGTTTAATGACCTAATGACCTTTTCCTTTCATTGTCTCCAGTAGTATTTGGATGAAAATACCAGTCAGGTTCTTAACATACATTTTATTTCTTAAAAAAATATAGAAAGTTTCCTAATTAGTGAAAGTGGCCAGATTATCATTATTTTAACTGCACCAGGCACCTCCTAAAACAGACTGAAAGACCAAGGGTGAAATTCTGGCTCCATTGAAGTCAATGGCAAACTCTTATTGACTTCAGTGGAGGGAGGATTTCACCCAAGACCATTGACTCAAGGAGTTTAAAGACTCAGGCTTTGCAAACACTCGTGTATGACTGTATTCTGGTGAATAGTCCTATTGAAGTCTCCTTGTACTCACACATTGAGCTACAACAGTCTTGGTAAAGACAACAGAGCGCCCTGTGGCACCTTTAAGACTAACAGATGTATTGGAGCATAAGCTTTCATGGGTGAATGCCCACTTCGTCAGCTGCTTATGCTCCAATACATCTGTTAGTCTTAAAGGTGCCACAGGACTCTCAGTCTGGATCTGTAAAAAGCAACAAACACTGCTACCCCTCTGATATTTGGTAAAGACAGTATTACACAATGTCCTAGAGTTCATATGGAGCAAGCAGTCAAAAGCGAAGTGCCTGCTTTTGCATGGCATAACCATTGTCAAGTTTGAGATGCTACTTACTTTATATTGTTTGTATTGAAACAGCATGGGATAACTGGCTCTTTAAGTAGTGTTCACAGTTTATAATGTGAAATCCACTGATGCCTCTGAAGTTCCTTCTAAAAACCCCTTCCTTCCCCGGAGCCTACAACAATCTTGCCAGTTAAGTCTCTCTCCCACTTATTTATTATGTCCATTTATCTAATTAAAACCATTAAAAAGTGGTCAACTTAATTGATAAGACTCTAGTTGGCATTGTGGAAGAAGTAAATTTTTAGCAGGGATTTAAGAAGTCAGTGGAACCAGAAATATAAAATCAATGACAGAAAAATTGGGATTATTTTAGTTGTTGGAGTTTGTCAGCTGTCTGTTCCCTGATGATAGTTATCCTTCCCACCCTAGTTTCAGAGAATGTAAGTGCCATTGACAGCTGGTTTTGAGATGAAAGATTTGATTTTGACCACACTTTAAGATTTCCATGACAACTTCACATGATTAACACATTTAAATCTCTCTGAAAAGTATGATTTGCAGTTTTTAGGACATCCATGTCTTTTTCCTAACTGCGAAAGAGATATTGCCTGACAAAGGATCATTTACATTTTTTAATGTAAAAGGATATTAGTTTATCATCTCTAATGAAAGAAACCTTAGAAGCTTTAAAATAACTCTCTTAAGATGCCCTAATATTCTGAAAGAATAACAGATGGTTAAATTAAACATCTTGATAACAGTAACTTCAGTACACATCCTGTAATACTGCCTCTTTGGGAGCTAACATATCTTTGTGATCCACACAGCCTCAATTACTTGTAGCTAGTTTCTTGTTTGCTGCTGCAGAGATAGCACTAAGCATTTTATAAGTTCTAAAAATATGAAGGTTTTTTTGTGTGTGTGTGTGTGTTCAGTTGCTTAGTATTGATAGTTAGCTATCAAAATAAACCCTCCAAAGGAAAAAACCATGGCCCATTAAAATCACTGACTTAGGTGATAACTATTTTATGCTGGGTCAGATGTTGAGTCTATAACTTTATTGTCCTTTTGTGCAGCCATTTGCAAGAAGACCTTTGAGCTGTTGGGCATGATCCTCAGCTGGTATAAATCAGTGTAACTCCTGGTCCCTTATGTTTGGGGAAATGTTATCTGATTTCAATGAAGTAGGTTTCCTTTTGCTTTATAAAATAGGCAAGATCATGTGAGGTTAATAAAGAGTGGCAGCCAAGGCACAGGATCTTAACAAAGGATTTGCATGTGTTCTGGGTGGAGTTAAGTCAGTGTCTTTAGAAAAGCATGGAGCAGAACCTGGACACAGAACTGTCTTACTGGAGTTCTGAAATAATTGTAACATCTGACAGTTAAGTCATGTATTACTTTTGCCATCTACTATCCCTTTCATATACCTGTGCTTATTATTATGAATAAATTAGATTAGGAATATAGGACCATACTCTGGTTATCTAAACTAGTAACTCCTTTGAATTTGGGCTGGGTACAGGCAAGAGGATTAGCCCTTAGTTTCTTGGACACAGTATTTATTTATTTATTGGAGGGGGCGTGTTAGAGTGTACGGGGAGAGCATTGAAAGTGCTAGGCTTACATTATCCTTTCTCACTCAGGTAATCCATTTCAACCCTTAAGGCACTTTAAAGTGCTGTTTTGTAGTGTAAGAGGGGGAAGGAAGTAAAATTTCAACAACTAGAGGTAGCTGGGAAGAGGGGACCAAAAAAATATTCTTTTTAATATATCCTTTTATTTTTGAAATTTAAAATATTTCAGCCAGCCACCTATAACTAGATAAAAAGGTAAACTGTAACAAAAAAAGCATATTTCCCACTTACAAAATCATGTTAGTTGTAAAACTTTTGATGAATTTGACCAGCTCTGCATAATATGCTCTCTGATGCAGTTGTTAGTGCTGTCATTGAAGTGCTTCATTCTCATTCTTTCCCAGATAAATCAAAATGACCATCTTGAAGCAGTGAACTTGTTTTCCATACTGATGGTATTTTACTTCAGCAGGTCTATTAGATTCTGTGTGTCTCATCTTCGTTTCTTACTACTTTGGATGCTTATATGTGCAATATTTCTTCATGCTCCACCAACACACAGTAGTGGGTTTTTTTACTAATCAAATGGTAGAAGACCTCTGAGCTGTAATTCCTGAAATGGATGTTTGTGCTGGAAGTATCTCAAGCAAACAGTTTACTCTAACTTTACCAGATAAAATATTCTGGGGAAAGGCTACCTTGGTTCTGTGATTATATCAGATAAATTGTCCCTTTGGCACTCTAATTAAATGAGAGGTTAATTGATGCAGAAATGGCTTGATGAGGCACGGGCAGCACAATTATTTGGAGAAGCATGGTTTCTCTAAATTTAAACAAACTCAGGTTAGATTCATATAGATTTGGATCTGTTGGGATAGAAACATAGGATGCAATTCAAAAAGCAATTTAATTCAAAATGCTACTTAATGCTATAGGCCTAAACTTTATACCTTTGGGCATGCATGTGGCTGCCTCACTCTAGGTGCCCAGGCATGATCTCATGTGTAAGCCCCAGAGTGATTCAAAAACAGGAGGAAGACAGATGTTTGTCTGCCTAAATTGCACTCCTACCCAGATTGGGTCCCATTCAATATCCAGCTGCTGGAGGAGGTGGTGTGTCCCTTATAAATTTTAGTCTAGTGTTTAGAGCACTCACATCAGTGGGAGGTTCAGGTTCAGTTTCCTTCTCTCTGCCAGCAAGAGAGAGGATTTGAACAGGGATCCCCCCCTCAAGTGACTGTTCTAACCACTGACCTATAGAATAGTCTGTGAGTTCCCTCAATTTCTCATATTGAAACCATTCCACTATGGCAAAATAATTAAAGTGATTGGAGTAGGAAATAGGACCCTAGGTCTCCCCAGAGGGTTTGCTAATGACTAGACTCCCTTTATTCTCACATTCCCTTCCTATCTCTGGCCCAATCTATTTAAGTGTTTATCCATAGGGGGAGATTTATCCATCACTGGGGTGGGGAGAAAGAGTGGGGGGAAATGATTCACTGGTTGGAGGTGGGAGACCTTGGGCCCAGTCTAATCACCACCACCTCCACTGGCTGTTGTGTATAGCAGGAGGGAGATGCTTAACTCATTCTTGGAAGAAGTGGGTTAGGTGCCTGAGCTGCCTGATTACATGCGATGGCTTCCTGTTTGTGGATTATAAGCAGGGGTTAGGTGCCTCCCTGCAGTCTTGACTTGGGCACCTATCTCTGAGAGACAGGGTAAAGCTCTGAGCCCAAAGACTATCTCCCATTGCCTAGCTTAAGCAGCTCCACATCTGGTGTTCTTGCTTTTGTGCATTGCATTCCTAGGTGCCTTTCTCTCCCCGTTTTTTTTGTATGTGGAGCCTACGGATTGTGAATCAGTGCTGTTCCCATGATCTTTCTAGGCACCTAAAAATTAGGCACCAAGATGCTTACTATTGTGACAAGTACATTCCTTTGTGGCTCCCACTCATAATTGTATTTCCTTCCAATGTTCGTCACTTTGGTTCCCATCCTCGTGACTGTCCCCAAAGGAGTATACCTAATAAGGATCCCAATCCTGAAATGTGATGCATGTAACCATACTCCTTTGCTTGCAGAGAACTACACTGAAGTCAGTGGGCTCTGAGAGCTCCGGCATCTGCCCATGTACATCACATTACACTATGATGGGCTAAATCCAACAGTCTACAAGACTAAGTAGGTGTTTAATTTTATATAGAGAAATTATTTACATTTGGCTGCTCCTCATTTCAGTCCCCAATTCCTCTGCCACTGTTTGACCCAGAGTCCCCTCTGCCTTTGAATGGACTGTCCCCAGTCTCAACCATCTCCACCTTCATTAGTCTTTACTTGCTATCTCGGGGCTGCTGCAGTGCTTGACCTATGTTTGTACATACATATAATTTATATCAAAATTGAAGCCACCCTTTCATGTGGGTCAACCATGACTTTTCTTGTGTGATTAAATATAATTGTGGAAAAGCATTTGGATAGCAGAACAAACACTCCTAGTGTGGGCTGATTCACACTAGAAACTTTGCATCTGAAGAAGTGAGGTTCTTACCCACGAAAGCTTATGCTCCCAGTACTTCTGTTAGTCTCAAAGGTGCCACAGGACCCTCTGTTACTAGAAACTTTGTTCTCTCAAAGTAGAAAAACATCCTCATTGAGCTGCAGCAGGAAAACAACTTTCTCAAACATTACCTGAATCAAGATGTTCCAGCTCATTGAATCTAAACTTATTATATGCCTGAGTGCACTCATACAACAGAGATCAGTGTATAATTAGTAGGCAAGTCCAAGATAGACAAGGTGAGTGCTAGCCTGCCCTCCACACACTAGAATTTCATAGCGGTTCATATCTCATATCCATTTAAGATCACTTAAAAATTGTGTTGATAATGACTTAAGTCAGGTCTTGCTATCTATCAGTTATCTGTACCTCCTTTTTGAATGCATGATACCCAGCTTTAACAGAAAAATAACGTGAATTAGGAACACTTCTATGTGAAATAGCTTTCAAGCTGTCTGAAGCGATCAAAACCAGCTGGCATGTGACAGGGAAGACTGTCCTGGAAGCATTACATTAGCCCTTTGTAAGCGGGGGAGGGGAGGAAATAACATCTTACTTCCTTGAAATACAGACACTGGTTATTGAAAAGATGTACTTGTAAATAGACCCTACAAATCATGGTGACATCCTCCCTATGCATGCTTATGTATAGTCTGCATGTGTTTCTCTAATGGGAGAAAGTGTGTAAAATGCAGTGCAAGCACAGAAAGAGAAATGTTAACATTGTGCAATGTATCTGAACTGAATGTGTGCATTACTTTTCTCTGATCGTTCACATGCACTCTGAAGAAAACGGTGTGTGAAGCAACTTTTTTATATGGCCACAGTTCTTTTCCCCAAAACTCTTCTTGGAGGATCACATACAACCCCTATACTCAGGTCTGAGCCTTATCGTTCCGTCTAGCTCTGGATAATTTTCCTTGGTGTGAGTTCTCCATAAATGTGTCTAATTTTTGTTTTATTTTCCCCCTTAATTTACTGAGCTCACCCTGGAAGAGGCTTTACACTAATCTCAGTTTGAGGAATTCTGGTGTAAATTATTAAAGGATAATGTTAAAAGGATAACTTAAAGTGAGTTAAGTATTGGATAAAAATACAATACAAAAACTCATTTGCACAATCAAACTTCCAGTACAGTACAATAAAAATACTGGTATCCCTGCTGCAGTGGATGATGGGGCATATCACTGGGAGTGTGATTTCAGGATCTTGGCATGAGGAAGGGAATGAAAATTAGCGGAGGACCAAAGACTGAACAGAGAAAGGGACTGAACTCAGGGCTGGCTCTGGCTTTTTGGCCACCCCAAGCAAAAAAAAAAAACCTGCGGCAGGAGGGTGCAGGGGGACTGGGGGAGAGATGGGGGGATGGCCAAGGCTACAGCAGGGGAGCTGCCACGCGGCCCCTTCCGCTGCGCTGCCTCCTGCCGTGAGGGCTCCGCTCCGGTCGGTGGGGAGGGAAGGAAGAGGACTGCCCTGTAGGGCGCTCTGGTTCTCCACGCCGCTGTCCCCTACAGGGCGGCCGGAGCGGAACAAAAAAAAGCTGCCATGCCGCCCTAGGATTGGGCAGAATGCCGCGTCGAACAATCTGCCGCCCCAAGTACCAGCTTCCTCAGCTAGTGCCTGGAGCCGACCCTGACTGAACTTCACAGCATCTCTTTTCTCCCTTAACTCAATGGGTCAGACTGTCAGCTGTTGCCCATCAGCATAGCTAATGAAATGGCCCAGTGGCTTCTAAATCTGGGTTTGTAGCATCAAGAAACTTTTTTTTAAGAATCTCTTCACTTTTACCAGTAGACTCAGACTTTTTTAGTTTTCCTTTAAATGTAGGAGAAGACACATTGGATAATATTTCAAAAGGTGCCCAAGTGACTTACAAGCCTATATCCCATTTTCAAAGTTACTTAGGCATTCAGGAGACTAAATCTCATTGAAGGTAAAGGGATTTAGTTCACTTATTCACTTTTTGAAAATTGTACATGCTGTCTCGTCTTTAAGACCAAGTAGTGGGAGTCAGGACATCTAAGTTGTTTTCCCCATTGTAAAATGGGGGATAATATATGCACCTGCCTCTCTTGGGTCTTGTAAGGCTTAATTCTTTATTGTTTGTACAGCTCCTTATGTTTAACTGGAAAGTGAAAAATATTGTAAAAAAAGAAAAATACAGGCCTCAGCAAGTGCTCCTTTCCTCCTCAATGGATTGACCTCTTCTGTGACTTGCAGAACTGTGGGAATCTGCCTTATTTTGGAATAAGCTGGATAGTGACGAGTGTTGCACTTTTGAGTATTGGTGCACGTCTCACGAGCTGGAAAAATTGATTTTTTGTTTTCGGTTGGCTGGCAATTTTGAATATACACACATACCCCCTTCATTTAGGCTTTCAGTCATTTTGACAAAAGTGAGCAAACGATTCACAAAATTGGCTGGGTGAGGAGGAGGAGGTGGTGCTGCTGCTGCTGCCTCTTTTTGTGTAAGTATTAGTCCAGTGATGAGGACTGCCACTTAGGAGGTAGGAAGAACTAGTTCAAATCCGTGCTCCAATAACTCTTTATTTATTAAAAGTGGAACAACTTCAAAAGGAGATACTGTGAGCCCCATACCAGAATAATCCATCCATGACTAGGGCACTCTCCTGTGATGTGAGAAAACAAGTTCAAATCCCTTCTCCATGGGGGGGGGGAACCTGGGCCACCCACATCCTAGGTAAGTTCCCTAATCATTGGGCAAAACTCATAAAAGAGGCACGACTCCCACCTCCCTTTGAAATTCCTTGCTTGCATTTGTCAAAATGCCTGAGTCAAAATGAACTTTTTTCAGGTTTGACTTTTTCAGTTTGCTCTCAATTTAGTGAACTGACATGAATTTGTGAATAGTTTCAATTAACCTGAAACTGAATTTTTCAGTGAATAAACTATTTCTCTGAAAATTTTCACCCAGATCTACTTATGATCTCACAGTATGTTTCGGAGATGCATATGAAAGGGGAGAGGGGCAGGTTTATATATATATATATATATATATATATATATATATATATATTTGACTATTCCACTGAGAAATACAGAAGGACAGGTGAAAACACTGAATTTTGATCCTTTGATTCTTTTGTTTGTTTGTTTTCTGGGGACTTGCTGTTTGAGAGCCAACTGCATGGAGACAAGAAATGGCCTGAGTACTATTAAGTCAGATACAATTGGATCAATATGGAAATATGCTTCTCGTAATCAGGCTCTGAAATTGAAATATGGAAAAAAAAATCCACTCTCCTTTTGAATTTGAATTCCATCACAGCAAGTTGAAACTTTTTGTCCCCAGCTCCAAGTCCCTGCACAATTTATCTCCAACCTACCTTGCTGATCTTAACTTGTAAGGTGTTTTCAAAAGTGTTCCGTTTTGGCCTAACTCTGTTCCCATTGAAGTCAATGGCAAAACTTTGGCCAAGCCCCCAGCACTGAGAGCTTTCAAACCCCTCCTCCACGCCCCTGGCTTTCAGATGGAGGTGCTATGTGAACAAGGCTACTATTGAAATCAGTAATGGCTCATCATTTCTGAAAATCAGGACCTTAGCACAGCGGTGTCCCCTTAGATCCACATTTTCTACACCACCGGTTGTATCAGCCTCTCTTTCAGGGTTTAACACTCTACTGCTGTAGCCAGCCACTCATTCGTTGTCTTATGCTAACATGAAACCGAATCCGCTAATGCAGGGGTTTGTGACTTCTTCAGATTGTGGGTCACATTTTAATACATTATCTTGTGGCCACCTGCCCTGGCACCCTCAACTGCACAGACTACCTCTTCCATGTGCGGAAATGCAGGATCCGTGCAGTTATTGCTTACATGGCAAAGTATTCTTAGGAAAATATTTAATTTTTTAGCTGCATTTTGCAGCTCAACATTAAAAGGACCTAGCACTAAGTGATCAGCCAGCTCTCTACAGACCATCAGCAAGTGTCCCAGAGAGCACCAGTTGTCCACAGACAAGTGGAGGGAGCTTTTTAGCTAACACATCTATATCTTGGTAGTGGTCTTCTTTAAAGTGCTCTAAAAATAAACCACTCCTGTCATAACTAGTAGCTCCTCAAACAGCTTCAGTTATGTTTGTTTATGAAAAACTTTTCTAATAAAAATATTTTTCTTGATTTAGGATTGTTTAATTACTATAGTACTGGCATACTGACTTAGATCATTTGTGTAATATAGCTATCTATAATACAGATTTGTGACACAATTTTTTGCGTCATGCAAATAATTCTTTCATCTATAGTTTAGATTTAAATAAATAGGCTTTCATCTGCATTCTACTTGGAATTCAACTGGGATTTTAAACCACAATTTGCTACTGTATATACATGTGAGTTCATCTGTCTATGAACAGATGCACACTGAGAGGACTGGGGCTTCAAGATAAATCTGCTTATTAGTCACATGCTGTGCAAGCTACTGTAGTGATAGCACCAGTGTTAACGCCATAGTTACAAAGCACATGCTACAAATTGGAGTGTATTCATCCTTCAAATGCCGACACAGCTATCTTATCTCATCACGAATTTAAAAGTTTAACTCAGTACTTTTGTTAATAAATGAGTGGAGAGTTACATAAAGTGGAGCTCTAAGGTGCTCTCAAATTCATTATTTTAAATCTCAAAATATTCAGGAGGCAGCTGTTTGGAGTATGTGGGGTGGGGGTGGGAGGAAGAAACTAAAACTATTGTCCTATGACTTATTCTATCCGCTTTCTGGAGTGAAAATGGTGAAGAGAATGAATATATGCAAAATATTCAGACTATATCTGAGATGCTGAATGCAATAAAGCTAAGATCTTTTACATGCATTGGGGAATTCCAGTAACATGTATCACTCTACAACATTTCTTCACTAATATTGATCTAATGTATTGCAGACAGATTGTTTTCAAGATAGTAAACATTTTAATTTCATTTGTTACACTGAAGGAGGTCATTTTGGCAATAGCCCTTGGTATTTTAACTCACATGGAAAAATGATCAACGTGGTAAACCATTGTTAGATTGTAGTGCCTGACTCTGACTAATATTATTATCCTTATTCACTTATTGGGCTTTTCTGGTTAGGTCAAAGCATCTGCCAGCAGTATAAAATTGGGACCACATCACCAAACAAAACCCCTCATATCTACCCTTTATATTAAATGGGTTAAAAAGGAAAGCAGGTGGGGAATGGCAGAAAAGTGGAACTCCTAATATTTTTCCCATTTGTTTGTTTCCTTTTAAGGGTAGTAAGAAATTTCATCTTCTATTTATTGCTGCAGCCTCATCTACCTGTGGCAGCGGTTCTCAAACTTTAGCAGCCTGAGGACCCCCATTTTGATTTAATTTTTTTGCGTACCACCAAGCCTCCTGCTCAGCCCCAGACCCCACCCCCACTCCACCCCTGCCCCTCTTCCATGCCTCTTTCCACCCCCACCCTGAGCGCTCTCCATCCCTGCTCCTCCTCTTCCCTCCCAGTGCCTCCTGCACACTGGGAAGGATGGGGAGGAGTTGATCAGAGGGGCCCATGGCCCTGGACATAATTCCACCCCCCACCCGAGCGTGTCCAGTCCCCTCTCCTCCCTTTCTCTCCTAGCACTTCCTGCAGACCAGGGAACAGCTGTCCCCGGTGTGCAGGAGGCACTGGGAGAGAGAGGGAGGAGTTGATCAGTGGGGCCTGTGCCCCCCTAGAGGGGAAGATTGGGAGATTCCCAAACCTCGGCCATCCTTTGCAGGTGACGAATCTGAGGAATTGTCACCGATTGAAGTGTCACTAGAGGAGGTTTTGGAATTAATTGATAAACTTAACAGTAACAAGTCACCGGGACCAGAGGGCATTCACCCAAGAGTTTTGAAAGAACTCAAATGGTGAAAGTGCGGAACTATTAACTATGGTTTATAACCTGTTCTTTAAATCATCATTTGTACCCAATGACTGGAAGATAGCTAATGTAACGCCAATATTTAAAAAGGGCTCTAGAGGTGATCCCGGCAATTACAGACTGGTAAGTCTAATGTCAGTATCGGGCAAATTAGATGAAACAATACTAAAGAATAAAATTATCAGACACATAGAAGAATATAAATTGTTAGGCAAAAGTCAATATGGTTTTGTTAAAGGGAAATCATGTCTTACTAATTTATTAGAGTTCTTTGAAGGGCTCAACAAACACGTGGACAAGGGGGATCCAGTGGACATAGTGTACTTAGATTTCCAGAAAGCCTTTGACAAGGTCCCTCACCAAAGGCTCTTATGTAAATTAAGTTGTCATGGGATAAGAGGGAAGATCATTTCATGGATTGAGAACTGCTTAAAAGACAGGGAACAAAGGGTAGGAATAAATGGTAAATTTTTCAGAATGGATAGGGGTAACTAGTGGTGTTCCGCAAGAGTCAGTCTCACAAAGCTAAGTGATTGAGCAAGAAAATGGCAAATGAAATTTAGTGTGGATAAATGTAAAGTAATGCACATGGGAAAAAATAAACCCAACTATACATGCAATATGATGGGGGCTAATTTAGCTAAAACTAATCAGGAAAGAGATTTTGGAGTCATCGTGGATAGTTCTCTGAAGCCGTGCATGCAGTGTGCAGCATCAGTCAAAAAACCAAACAGGATGTTAGGAATCATTAAAAAAGGTGTAGAGAATAAGACAGAGAATATCTTATTGCCCTTATATAAATCCATGGTATGCCCACATCTTGAATACTGCATACAGATGTGGTCTCCTCATGTCTAAAAAGATATACTGGCATTAGAAAAGGTTCAGAGAAGGGCAACTAAAATGATTGGGGTTTGGAATGGGTTCCATATGAGGAGAGATTAAAGAGGCCAGGACTTTTCAGCTTGGAAAAGAGGAGACTAAGGGGGGGGGGATATGATAGAAGTATATAAAATCATGAGTGATCTGGAGAAAGTGAATAAGGAAAAGTTATGTACTTGTTCCCATAATATAAAAACTAGGGGCCACCAAATGAAATTAATGGGCAGCAGGTTTAAAACAAATAAAAGGAAGTTCTTCTTCACACAGTGCACAGTCAACCTGTGGAACTCCTTGCCTGAGGAGGTTGTGAAGGCTAGGACTATAACAGGGTTTAAAGGAGAACTAGATAAATTCATGGAGGTTAAGTTCACTAATGGCTATTAGCCAAGGTGGATAAGAAATGGTGTCCCTAGTCTTTGTTTATCAGAGGGTGGAGATGGATGGCAGGTGAGAGAACTTGATCATTACCTGTTAAGTTCACTCCCTCTGGGACACCTGGCATTGGTCACTGTCGGTAGAAAGGATACTGGGCTGGATGGACCTTTGGTCAGACCCAGTATGGCCGTTCTTATTTTTAAAAGTCTTTAGATGACTGTCTCACAATTTCCCCCATTATATTAACTAAGATATTGATCCAAACCTCACTAAAGTCAACAGGAGCTTTTCCACTAACTTCAATGGTTCTCAAATAAGGGCCTTACAGTCTACACCATTTTGTGACTAATTACTTTTTATCAGCCTTTTATGCCAAGTGTGGTTTATTTTTTTTCTTTACATATTAAAGGTTACAGTATTCTCCCCAACCCCCCTTTGTCCCAAAAGACCAGTTCAATAGCATGGTGATATGGTCACTGATTTCATTGTATTTAAAATCTGCCTATAAGACTGTTATTTTGTTACTATTTATCACTTATACACTGTGCAATGCATTAAAGTGTAATGAATTATCAAGCAAATGCTAAAGAAAGCTGAAGCAAAATGACACGTTTAGTTTTCTGATAAGAGGGTTGACTTTTCAAACTGAGTAGGTTATACTGCATAGAATGAGCACAATTGGGATAAGTACTTGGAAAGTCAGAAATTAGATGCATGTAAGGCTTTCTTACATTTAAGCTGGGTCCACGCTAGCCCAACTGATTCTCAGCTGTTCGGGCCTAATGCACTAAGGGTTCAGAAGGGGTTTGTGGCTGCTTTGCAAAAACATGCAGTCTACGAAGGTGCTCTGAGGAGAGGAAGGGTAAAATATGGAAATTGGGTCTGCTGTCTGAGCACCCCTTCTGCATGACTTACTTTTGTCTCATCTGCCAGACATCAGGAATTGCTAAAGCACTGGTGCTTTAGCAAAATCTGTGGAAACAGGAAAAACAGGAGCAAGCACAGCTCGCTAAAATGACCTAAGCGTCAAACACATTAATTTTTGTTTTTGTTTTTGTTTTTCCCTTTTGGAGAGGCCGCGAGACACTTTGTTTACCTGAGCGTCCGCAGGTACAGCCGCTCACCGTTCCCAGTGGCCGCAGTTCAGCATTCCTGGCTAATGGAAGCTGAGGGAAGTGGCGCGGGCCAGGAATGGCGAACTGCAGGCAGGGTCCTGGGTATGTCAGTGGTATTCCATGGGAGAGATGGAAACATGAGCTGTTTGGATTTATATTTTTTTTATTTTGTGGACAAAATGTGTTTTCATCTAAACCAAACCTTTTTGTGTGTCAGTGTATTAATTTCAACACAACTTTTGTTGGGAAGGTTTTTTAGGATCAGGATGGATTTTTCTGGTTAAAACAAGAGGGGTGGGGTGGAAGAGACTGACCAACCCACAATAAACAATTGCTTGGTGGTGAGAGCTCTCCCCAGGGATATGGGACATCCTGGTTCAAGTTCCTTCTTTGCCTCATTCAGAGTCAGCTGGGATGAAAATCTATGCTCCAAATCAGAGCCTTGAAACTGTCTCCCCCATATCCCTGGGGAGTGCCCGAACAGTGGACTATTGGCTATTCTGTTGTGTGTGTCTCCTTCTTTCTTTTCTTTTTTTTTTTTTTAAGTTCTTGGTTTTGTTTTGCATCAGAACAAAAACAAATTCGGAAGCCTCAACACTTTCTGCAAGATGAAAACATTGTTTTCTGGCCACCCCTAGTGGGAACCCCTTCAGGGTACAAGAACATTAGTGCTCCACAGCACAGGTATGCTCCAGCTCCAGCAGGGCTTTTCACCCCAAGGGAAGCAATGCCAGGCTCTGGTTCTGTGAACATACTATTCATGTTTGTAATTAATGATTTAAAGAAAGCATTTTGCTTTTCTTAACCACTGAGTTTAAAACTGCCAGTTGTGAATGTTTAAATGGCTTTCATATTAGTATATATGATATAATATATAATGCATTTTGTTATAGAAACTCTTTTCCTGTTACCTCATTCACAGGAATTCTTTACTAAGCACATTGCTTCCCTGGTGGCTTGCTTGTTACTTTGAAGTTATGACTCTTTGGGCTCATCAATATCTTCTATCGACTTTTTGCACTTTTATTTACTTTTCCATTACTTTTTTCAATGAGACTTTGCAGTGGGTAAGGAATGGAAAGTACTATGCTGCATATGTACAGGCTGTACTGAATTAAACCTCTTGCTTCATCTTTAAATATTAAAAGATAAGCAAACGTATCTTGAAATATATTTAAACATGGGAGCTGTGGTTTTTGAATTTCCATTAAAAATTTATATCTTTTAAGAAGTAGGGTTACTGTTGCATGCAAGAGCTATGAATAAAATCAATAGTAAGCAGCAGATTTAGCTGTAATATAATACAACAAATGGGAATATTATACATAATTGTATGATCTTTGAAAGTGAAACAAAATGAATGGGAAGGGCTTAGAATGCTCTGAGCAGAGATCATACAAAATTTTTTCTTTTTAAACTGGAATCTTTGTTGCGTAAGAAACTATGCCTTGAAGAGAGAAAGCTGAGCAAAATATGCAACTTAGCAGAAGAAATCTGCAGTCTATAAGGAACACATCCCATAGTAATTACACTGTCAAAAATTGAAATCTGTGAGAAATTTTCCTGTGTAGGGAATAAAAGACTCAGAACAGCAAATCTGGTTCATGACATTAGTGATATGTCCCATTCTCTTTTCAGACTCATTCAGCAAATCCTGGCCCATTCCCTCCTGGTACACTAGTAAGCTTGGCTCACATGAATCACTACTGGGGAAATTCTGTACTACTGCACATGTGCATAATTAATGAGCCACACACTTTTAATTTTTCACGCAGAAAAAAGCTTCTGCCACAATGTTACTGCATTTCTGCCTTTTGCCCACCAGATGGCACTGATAATAGAACACAGCAACTGCTGCTAGGCAGCTAGAGAAGAAAAAGACCTTGCCTTCTTCACAGCGCCTGTCAGGCCAGGTCAAGAGACAGGCTATGGGGAAACAGTGTCCTCAGTCTGAGTGGGGGTGGAGGGACATGTGGACGGGGCATAAGGACACCTGCAGGTGCAGAAACACATGGGGACAGGGGCAGATGTGCCTGAATGAATGGGAGCGGCTAGAGGTCAGCCAGGGTCTGCATGGGCTCCCTAGCAATCCCTCCCCTCCTCACCCCCCACCTATTCCATAGTTTTCCCTCCTATACCCAATGACCTTCGAAGTTCACAGCCAGGGTCCTTCCCAGCAATTTACTTCTCTCTCTCTCAACTCCTCCGTTACCTCTGACTCCCCCAAGCCTTTGCACTGCTTCTGAGTGATACAGGAAATATAGTTCTGTATTGTAGTTTAAATTAATTATTACTCAAAGTTCTGTATTAATATGCCTAGTAAGGAATCTATTTGTAAATAAATAAATAAATCCTGAATCTTTTTTGTTTGTATTGTTAGACAAGCTTGTTTTCATTTTTGAAATAAATGACCAAAAATAATTTGAAACTGGTGTGATTGTATTGTGTTATCTTCACAAATAAAATATGCAGAATTTTAAAATATTGTGAACATAATTTTTAGGGTTTTTTGCAGAATTTTAATTTTTTTGGCACAGAATTCCCTCAGGGAATGTCCCAATAACTTCAGTGAAACTAGTCACACAAGTCAAGGTTCTTCATGTGATTAAGAATTAATCTAATATCATAGACTCAGCACAATCTGGATTCAGGCCATGACATGGGATGGAAACTGATTTAATGGCACTAATGGATGATTTCTGTTTTCAGTGAATGGGGGACAGACATGCATTCTCATCCTCCTACTCCTTATTGAGGCATTCAGAACTTGAGATACTGCTGAGATATCAGAGAGATGACAGAGATCCAAGAGACTATGATAAAATGGTTGAGTCCTTTCGGGAGGGACTCACCCTACAGGTAGTGTTGAGAAACTGCTCCTTTACTACCACTATTTTACACTTCTGGAGTAAATACTTTCACTGGTCTATTCCATATCTTCATGCAATCACTAAGTGAACTGATCAGAAAACATGGACTAAAGTGCCAGCAATATGTAGAGGACACACAGCTCTACCTATTATTTTTTACCATGCCACAATCAGTAAGATGGGTCAGTGTTTGCATGAGATCAACTCATGGATGAAGAACATCTGGCTGAAGCTGAATCCAAGCAAAAGAAATATTATGCTGGTGGGCTGAGGAAAGCACTGAAAAGTTTGCAGCCACGGTGCAGTCTCCTTTTTTTGCAATTCAGTCCATAGTTTAGGGGTGATCCTGGATTCCTACCTGACACTAAACTCTCACATAGCAGCATCTGAAGCTAGTGATTTCTATCATTGCCTCTTGGCTAGAAGAGTCCCATCCCATTCTGGCAGATGATGACCTGGCCTCTGTTTATACTGTGTTCCTGGGCACAAAGCTTTCAATGCTTAGGAAACTCCAACTAGAACAGAATACTGCCGTTCATCTCCTCAGTAATACAGGCTACTGTGAGCATATCAAACCTGTCCGCTGCCTCTCTATCTAAACAAAACACTCACTGCACACACAGTTCTCTCTCTGAGCAGAGGATGAGAGGAAAAAATGTTCCAGTTACATGGCAATGGAATTATGGGAACTACCTGTGGCAGTTCAATGAACAACTTGAGTAAGAATTTAGATAACTAAAGAATGTGAATTCAGTTGAAAATTACCGTGCCTAGGTAATATCATAGCAACATAGCCAAAGATTTACCACTTTGACATATGAAATTATTGCACCTAAGCCCCAACCAGTATAAGTATTTAATTATTTAAACTTATTCTAATTTCTCTGAAATTTCACCAGTATTGTAGGCTCTTATGCCACTTTAAACAAATGTTTAACCAGTTGTAAAACTTTAGCTTACAAACTGATTCAAAGCTTCATTTTTTTTAATTTTTTTTTTTTACTAAAGCTGTCAGTTCTCTGGACCATGAAATCTATTACTTCAACTGAAGTCTTTGAAACATTCAAGGTTTCTCTGAGTTATCTTTTGCTGTAAGCAAGCACAGTTTCCTGTTAATTCTAGGTTCAGTGTAATGAATTTTTTCAGCCTCAACATTCAATTACTTATTGATTAAGCTTAATTTCTAGATGATTAAGATTAAACTGGTGCTAAAACACAAGTATGCATTATACATTTTAGTCATGCACAGGGTTTTAATTCAGGTATACTTTAAGAAGTGTTTAGCTTAAAATAACCAATTTTTACTTGGGTAAACAAAACATATGCACAAGTCTTTTTTGCTACTTATCAGTTGGACCCAGTATGAAGGTGAATTTTTAGCTGAGCTTCCTAATTACAATGACTGTTTCCTTGAGAAACATAGAAAGTTAATTGTTAGTTTTAATTCAAGATATTATGACAGCAGTAGTTCTTCCTGGGTTTCACAGTGTCAGTGATTTTCCTAAGTAGAACTTCAAAAGACAGTGAATACGTTGCCTGTCTTATGACAAGATTTTACAGTTGGGGAATGTTTCCCTGATCAGCCAGTGTCTCACTTGTCCAGATGTTTTGGCTTCAGCAAGCAATATGATGAGCAAAAAAAGGTCATTTTATATATTTTCTTCTGGGTGGAGTAACCTGATTGGTCCACATCAACTTTGCCAGGAGGAAGAATCAGAAAATGACCCATGCTCTTGGTGAAGATATAAAATGTCCAACCAGAGTAAAAGTTGTCACTTCTTGCCATCCAGTCAGGAAAGCCAATATCTCCATAATTTCATTCTTGCAATTTGTCTCTGGAAAATTCTAGTATCTTCATGCACGATATCTTGTACCATGCCAGTTTCCATTAGATGTTAGGGACACCAGTTTGTGTAAAACATTTTGTAATGTGCCTTGAATCCTATGCTTGAGCTCTGCTCAGCAACCTATTTTTGCTGTTTGTTATCCATGAGGCCCTCTTCTGATGTTGTCCTTTGGCCAACTTTGGATGACACCATATTATTTCCAAGTTACAGTTTCTCTGTCAGCACTCATAGATGTCTGCAGATAGGTCTTTTTTGAAATTGGGATAGTTTTTTATGTAAAGTTTCTTAATGTTCTTTCAGGATGCTACTTTTATTTAGTGTCTCATCTTGCAGCAATATAAAGCCACATAACTCAATTGCTTGGTCCTTCACCAATAAGATGTAACAGTTAACAAAAATACAAAAATATACCTCTGTACCAGTAGTTTAGTAACTGACAATATTTTAACTGTAAATGAGTAGCATTGCTCTATTAAGTTGTCTCTGTGCAATGTCAATGAAACCTTAGTTATTTAAGACACAGCATTTTTGTTGGGTTCACCTTAAAGATTTTTCCATTTAAGCTGGCTTCGCTGCATAATAATTGAATGCTACTTTTAATGTAAAGCAAATACCTTTTAACAAATATGTTTCTTATTAGTAACTTATCTCTTGAGAACCTCCTCTGTCCCATTCCCTCTAATCTGTCCTTACCTTGTCTCTTCTCCACCACAGCACTATTCTCCTTACCTAGCCAGGTTTCTCATCAGTCTACTTTCCCAGCAAATCTTAATCTCCACCTCTGGCCTACTTGTCCCAGTCCTAGTCTCTGCCCATCCCCAGTTCCTGCTTCTTCCCCACTAGTCCCCAGTTTCTTACTCAAATAGTTCCTTTCCCACTTCCTGATTCCTCCTATTCTGACTCTGATTTGGACCAGGGACTTGAAGCTGGATTTCCCACATGCCAGGTGCAGGCTTTAACCACCGGGCTATTAGTTATTCTGGGATGACTCACGCCACTCGCATACATTGTTTATGTTGTATTACTGCATGATTCAATTTCACTATTATTTAAAATGTCATTGTTCCAGAGCACAACAGTACTCTGATTTCAACAGGACATGTCATTTCTATTTCTTTATTGTTATTTCCTAGGCAAAAGAAGCACTTTCTCCTGAAAATATTCTAGGGAAGTTTGCATATTTTAGTAGCAGTTCAGCAGCTGTCTTAGTCGTATTTCTATATTTCACAGCTTGCAGCTACACAATACCATTAAACTTCTCTGAGAGGTAATTCTTTAACACCACAAATCCTAATTATTTGAACATCAGTGGTCCTTAATTCATAACAGATTCTTCTGAAAACAAAAGATTCTAGTAACCAAGGATGAAATGCCTTTGAGGGGCACTCTCCGTTTATCAGATGATGAACTCCATTTCTGGAACTTCTGCTCCCTTAGATGTGATAATTATCACAGTAAGAGGCCTGCCATCATTCCTGCTGCTGAAGCAGTTGGACAGTTAATAAATTACACAGTGGCACTCCTCATGTTCAGATATACCCATAGCATCTCATCTTAGATTCGTTTTTAGGGAGAGAGTCCTGTTAAGTGTTCTTTTGTTTTTATTAAACTTGATTTTCATTTCATTGTCTTTCTTCTTGAATTAATTATTGTCACATTAATATTGTTCAAATAGTTTCAATTAAGTGTTGTAGTAATGTCCACAATGTCCAGGATGTGTTGTCCATGTACACATAAAAGCACTGTCACTTCCTCATGGAGCTTACTGTTGCCCTTTCCTTGGAATCAGGCCAAGAAATAACCACAAACAAAGGTCGTACTATAGTAGTATTGTCATAGAAATTCCTGTCCATTCCAGCTGAGGAATAAGGAGGGACGGACACAGCTAATCAAGCAAGGAGCCCCGGGATGGCCGATCCATTTATTTCAATTGCAATTGGGTTCGAGCTCATAAGTCAACAAGAACCCCGAAAACACTTACACCAAAGCATTATATGTAGTTGACTATGATAATCTATCACTCTATGATTGGCCAAAATTTGCTATCATTACCATACGTAATTAGCAAGCTACATGTATCTGCCCCTCTTATGACCCCTTATTGTTCATCTACTTCCCCCCCCCCCCTGCATTATTTTGCAAACCAAGCAGTTAGTTATCTACAGGACACAGGCACAGAAAGTTCCATTGTCTGCAGGTCTGGAGTTTGGCTACATTTCCTCTCGAAGGAACTTCCTGAGTTAAGACTATGCATAGCTGACACTGCATATCTCCCTTCTTCTATCTCCCATGTGTACGTGACAAATTTGCCCCCTGGCAGTTAAGCAGAATAATTTTATTTCAGTACTGAGGGTTGATTTATTGCTTGCTTCCCTTATTTGCACAATTATACTCACACACACATTCCATTCATACTGCTGACAGGCTGCAGGTGTGGCTGTTTGATTTAGTTGGGGATTGGTCCTGCTTTGAGTAGGGTGTTGGACTAGATGACCTCCTGAGGTCCCTTCCAACCCTAATATTCTATGATTCTATGTTGCTTTTGATCTTAGGTGACTGAGACTGGCCAGGTTCCAGCTTCCCAGAGATCAAACCAGTAGGCAACAAGAGCCCCTGGCGTCCCTTCGGATCTGCAGGAGGGCTCTACTGCTTCTGGTCCGGTCCTGAGTTTGTGCTGTTGTGGGTTTTATTCTTCTCTCTGGCCGCTACTGCCGTAGGTTTATATACAGCCCCATATACACCTTGATTATCCTTACATAGTAATATTTCAGTTCAAGCCTTGCGATTGGTTCCTTACACTCATACTATCTCATTCATTCATTCATTCATTCCATATTGATTACATAATCAATAAGCATGAATACAATTGGTAATATAGCTTTAAGCAAGCCTCTCACATCAGTAGGACTTCCGCTGGTGTTTGTGGTTCAGACAGGAAACTGTGCAAACTGCACTTTTAGACTGCTTGAAAAGGCAGGTGCGGGGAGGCCATGGCCTGTCCCACCTACCCATGGAGCAGGAGCTGCTCCTGCCTGACAGAGGCCAAGCCATGTACAGGGCCGCATCCAGCTACACTTACCATCTAAGCTCCCAGTTCTGCAATGAGCTCTGCATGAGTGGACCTTTGCCTGCACAGAGCCCTAGTAACTTCAGTGGGGTGCTGCACAAAGCTCATTGAAAATTGGGGCCTAAGAAGGCAATTGCTTTATGAACAGTGGGGGGAGAATAAAACATACAATCAAAATAACAGAATAGCTGTGGTGTTTTTTTTTTCTTTCTCCAAACAATTCTTAAAATGTTTCTCTGACTAAATAGAAAAAGATAATTTCAGACTACCATACTGCTATGTTTCAGTCCATTTATAACAAACTGGCAGACCTGATATTTTCTAGGAAGATAATACTGGGAAGCAATAAATTAGAGACACCATTCCTGTGGAATACTTTAGATTCACACTTTAAGGCCAAGAAAAATGTTCATGGTAAACAGGACCCTGAAACTTCCCACAGTATGCAGTAGTGATACTCAATCAGCAGCCCACAGGCCGTGTGTGGCCCATCAGCTCACCTTAAAAAAATGTTTATAATTAAATTCATGAACAATAATGTGCTACCTATTATTTGTCTATGACTTCCTTTCTAGGTACCTTACTGGCAGTGCTTAATTTATAATGAAGCATTGGCACAATTTAAACACTGGCTGTGTGGCCAGAAAGTGGCAGCTACTGGCGAGGTGCCCAGCTGTGAAGGTAGTGCCACCACCACTAGCAGTGTGGAAGTAAAGGTGGCTTGGTATTGCCACCCTTACTTCTGTGCTTCTGCAGATGGTGGTGATACCTTCAGAGCTGGGCAGCCAGAGAACGATGGATGCTGTCTGGGAGCCCAGAGGTGTCGGGGCTCTGAACTGCCAAGCCTAGAGATGTTGGGGCTCAGCTCCAGCAAACGGCCCAAATTAAGCATTGCTTACTAGATCTTAAGTTCTCACAATAGTTGTAGAAACGACTGGGCTAGAACACAGGCCATTTTTTCCTTAGCAATGGAAATGGAGCCAAAAATGAACATGAGTGGGAGTAAATGTTGCAAAGTCAACAACAAGAACCAAGCTTTTAACCCAAATTGGACATCACATTTTTTTCCTGCCACATCATTTAAATGCAAAATCTTTGTTTAAGATGCCAAACCACTTTATCCCTCTGTAAGGTCATCCGTGTGAGGCACCCCTTTGAATCAAAGCACAGTAACTTCAACGTGGCCTATGCTCTTAGCAGAATTGCAAGACATTAAATTCTGAAAAATTTAATATCTGAAGTCTTAGTATCGCTATACAATTGTAATCCTCACAACATCAGGAAAAGGAACAGTGGCTTCTTTTTGGATAATGTTGGTACTTGCAAAAAAAGAAAAACCCTTTCCTGGATGCTGAGCTTGTGAGGGAGTGCTTTAGGAGCTTTTTCCTGGAGATAAAAACAAAGATGACCTCGTGAACTGTAAAGCAAATTCCTCTGTCTGCTTGCATGGCAGTGCAAAGATTAGACATAATTTATGAGGATTGTTTGTCAACACTGCTTTCCAATTTTAAAAATGCCAAATACATGTCTCTTACTTAAATCGCTTGATTTGTCCACTGTGATGCTGCCCAACTATCATTGTTGTTTGTTACATGTCAGGACAGTGAAATTTTCAAGGAAGAATTTTTTGTGCTTAACATCATTACAAAACCTATACCACAGACGAGATCATTTTTGAAAAAGTAAAAGGCTTATTTTTTTATTTTTTTTTTTAAATGTGGTTTAGAGCTGCAAAAATTTAACTTGCTTGTTATAGATGGAAATCCCTCCATAACAGGGAAAGAGAAGGGGTTTGCTTCACATTTGGCAGCGATGCATCCTTCACTAAATAGACCTCACTGCATCATTCACCAGATTGTTCTGACAGGTAAGTTGTCTGGAGACTTGAGAAAAACAATGGGTATTGTGCTGAAATTTATGAACTACATATGCTCAACTTCTAGCTTGCAATGTCATCTTTTTAATACTCTTTTACAAGACATTTCAGCCAAATATAGTGACCTATTGCAGCACAGCAATGTTCACTGGTTACGTAGGGGGGCACATATTAGGGAGGTTTTGTGTGCTTCAAAAAGAAATAATAGAATTTCCTTCAAGCCACAAGATGAATAAGACTTGTGAATTACTAGAATTTGATGAATGATGTCCTCTCTGTCCAGGGCCGGCTCCAGGCACCAGCCTGGCAAGCAGGTGCTTGGGGCGGCTGCTCTGGAGAGGGGCGGCACGTCCAGGTATTCGGCGGCAATTCGGTGGACGGTCCCTCACTCCCGCTGGGAACAAAGGACCTCCCGCCGAATTGCCGACGCAGATCGCGATCACGGCTTTTTTTTTTTTTTTTTGGCTGCTTGGGGGGGCCAAAACCCTGGAGCCAGCCCTGTCTCTGTCATGTAGCTTTTCTGTGCCATATTACTGGTTACTTGAATTCCCTCAGCTTGCAACTCAAAGGCCGTGCTATCAACGTTGGTGATCTGTTTGGAAAAGGCGTGTGCCTTTCAGAGGAATCTTGAAATCTTACAGATAGTACAACATCTTTCTTGTTAAATCTTTCCCACATTGTGTTGTTGCTACAGATGAACATTTGATGAAGATGATGCAAGAAGTCCTAAACAATAAATACAACATTTTAAAATGTGATTTGGGAATTTTAAAATTCCAAAGGATTTGCTTTTATGTGTTTGTGATCCATTTGTTGTCTCTGCTAATGGACCTGCTCTTCTGAAGCTAAGAACATTCTTGAATCAATTGATGAAGGTGCCTTACAATTTCTAAGTGAAAGGCAAGGTTTCAGAGTTCAGGCATCTTGAAGGTAAAATTCATACTTTGTGATTTGTGAACTAAATATGCTGATCAATTTCAGAACAGCCAGAATCTAGCCATCTATCTTTTGACAATGTTCAGATCAACGTGCTTCTTTGAATTTGGGTTTTCTACCATGAACATTAAAAAAACAATAACCCAGCAATCACCTGACAGATGAACATTTTTACCAGTGCATGCACCTTGTCCTGACCTCTACAAACCACTCTTCACAAAGCTTGCCAAAGATCACTGATGACACCTTTCCCATTAGAGATTGCCACAAACACAGGTGGTAATGTTGATTTATAAACTTTGGGAAAAGATAGAAACTAGGGCTGTCAAGCGATTACAAAAATTAATCACGGTTAATCGTGCGATTAAAAAAAATTAATTTTGATTAATTGTATACCATTTATTTAAATATTTTGGGCTGTTTTCTACATTTTAAAATATATTGATTTCAATTTCCACACAGAATAAAAAGTGTACCGTGCTCACTTTATATTATTTTTATTACAAATATTTGTACAGTAAAAACAAAAGAAATAGTATTTTTCAATTCACCTAATACAAATAATGTAGTGCAATCTCTTTGTCATGAAAGTTGAACTTAGATAATTCTACATTTCTACAAAAAATAACTGCACTCAAAAACAAAACAATGTAAAACTTTAGAGCCTACTAATACACTCAGTCCTAATTCTTGTTCAGCCAATTGCTCAGATGAACAAGCTTGTTTACATTTGCAGGAGATACCACTGCCTGCTTGTTTACAATGTCACCTGAAAGTGAGAACAGGGGTTTGCATGGCACTGTTGTAGCCGATGTTGAAAGATATTTATGTGCCAGATGCGCTAAAGATTCATATGTCCCTTCATGCTTCAACCATCATTCCAGAGGACATGTGTCCATGCAGATGGGTTCTGCTCGATAAAGATCCAAAGCAGTGCAGAGCAACACATTCATTTTCATCATCTATGTCAGATGCCACCAGCGGAAGGTGGATTTTCTTTTTGGTGGTTCAATTCTGTAGTTTCTGCATCGGAGTGTTGCTCTTTTAAGAGTTCTGAAAGCATGCTCCACACCTCATTTCTCTCAGATTCTGGAAGGCACTTCAGATTCTTAAACCTTGGGTCAAGTGCTGTAGCTATCTTTGGAAATCTCACTTTGGTGTCTTCTTTGTGTTTTGTTAGATTTGCAGTGAAAGTGTTCTTAAAATGAACAACATGTGCTGGGTCATCATCCGAGACTGATATAATCTGAAATATATGGCAGAATGCCAATAAAACAGAGCAGGAGACATACAAGTCTCCCCCAAAGAATTCAGTCACAAATTTAATTAACATTTTTTTTTTTAAACGAGCGCCATCATCATGGAAGCATGTCCTCTGGAATGGTGGGCAAAGCATGAAGGGGCTTACAAATGTTTAGCATATCTGGCACATAAATAACTTTCAATATTGGCTACAAAAGTGCCATGCAAACACCTGTTCTCACTTTCAGGTGACATTTTAAATAAGAAGTGGGCAGCATTATGTCCCGTAAATGTAAACAAACTTGTTTCTCTTAGTGATTGGCTGAACAAGAAGTAGGACTGAATGGACTTATAGGTGCTAAAGTTTTACATTGTTTTGTCTTTGAGTGCAGTCATGTAACAAAAAAATCTACATTTGAAAGTTGCACTTTCACAATAAAGGGATTGTATCTCAGTACCTATATGAGGTGAATTGAAAAATACTATTTCTTTTGTTTATCATTTTTACAGTGCAAATATTTGTAATAAGAAATAATACAAAGTGAGCACTGCAATATATTTGAAAATGTAGAAAAAGATCCAAAAATATTTAGTAAATTTCAATTGGCATTCTATTGTTTTACAGTGTGATTAAAAGTGTGATTAATTTTTTGAATCGTGATTTTTTTTAGTTAATCATGTGAGTTATATGCGATTAATCAACAGCCCTAATTGAAACACTAATACTTATGTTGTAATCGAGGTCTTTATTTATTGACAGCTGTAGGTGTGTGTGTTTTTTTTTTTTTTTTTCTTTTTTAATTTTGTCAGTCTTCTGATCAAATGACCAGCCTCTTGTCATAAAATTCTCAAATCAGCCTGCAGATTGATCTAATTGAGTATCACTCGTATACAGGGTACCTTAATAATTCTGATCCAGGAACAGACTGTTGTTAGGAGACTTGTTTATTAGAGGCCCACACAGGCACCAGCAATGTAACAGAAAATCCCTATTCATGGTCCTGATCATGCAACTACTTACACATATGGTTAACTTTATTCATAAGCAGACCCACTGACTTCAGTGAAACTGCTCATGGTAAAGTTGGGACAACTCACATGGCAAAAGGCAAAAATGATTTTATGATCAAGGTCTATATTCTGGGCCTGAGAACTATTGACTTTTCTCCTCTCTCTACCAGAAGAGAACTGCAGTTATATGGTATTCTCTTTTGTTTTATAATTAGTTTTATTTTATGTAACTATGGGATGGTTTAAATTATTGTACAATCTCATTTATATAGTACTAATATTTACATTTGCATGACAATGCTGTATACATATACCATCCTACACATTTATTATTGGACAGTACATTTTGCAATTTTTATCCAAAATTAAAAAAAAAAAATGAGTCAGAGACCTTGTTACAAAGTCTCTCCCTATTTCAAACTAATCAAGTTAAAGAATATATTATACTATCAATATTCTCAGTATATATTTCCGAAGAAACATTTCCATTAAGTTCACCAGTGGCATTGCCTCATTTCTTGTTCATACCAGGAACAAGTGCCTTTTGTTTAAAGGAGCAATCAAGCAAGTAGCCTTTTTCTATTCCTTCACCCCTTTTATCTGAGAATGTTCACCTGGTTACTTTGGGCTTGTAGAAACCTTTGTTAAAATATATGGGAACACATCACTAACATATTATTACTAAGTTTTAGGACTATTAAAAACATTGAAATATTTGGAGAAATCTTCTGTCTGGCTAAGAGATGACTCTCAGTCCTGTAGCTGGTGGCATCAGAGAGCACTGTTCCATGAAGTACGGTGAGCACTGAAAAAAGTTTTAACAGAACACTTGGATCAAAGATTATACACTCTTTTAGTAGCAACAGTGCCATTTGTGATAGTGGTTTTGTGGCCAGTGTGATAGTAACTTCTGTTAGCTACTGCTCTGTGTGGATTCGAACTGGTGACATATTAGAGACTTCATATTCCATTGCCAATCATCCAGTCTCCCTGTGCCCCAATTATTTTCCAGAGTAATTTATTTGACTACTTCCCCCATGATCATAGCAGTTTAAGAATCAACTTTTGCCCCTCAGTTTGGAAACACACATCTTATCCATTCCATAAAGAGAAGAAATAATAAACCCCAAGAATAAAGATGATCATGAAGCAGTTTAAATTATACTTGTACCTTTGTTTTAACTCTGTCTTTGATTTATTTTTGTACACACTCTACTCTCTTGAGACTAGGAAATCACTTTCAATTTGTTCTGTTGCCTTCAATTTCATGCACATTAAAATACTAAACATGTGCTCCACTTGCCTTTATACAGTACTTCACAGTACTGACAAGCATCCATCAACATAAACTCAACAAAACAATTTAAACAATGCCGCTAACACATTTAAAATGCTTTTTTCCAAGTACTTGTAAATTAGTTTGACAGTGTTCAGGTGCCTTTATATTATAACAATATATTTTCATGGTTTTAGAAAAGAGACTTAAAACTTATAATTTATGCTGTACAAAATGTCACTCTCCCTTTTTAATGGAAGCTTACAAAATCAAAGTTCCATATTCTTTGCAGAAATCTTTTTCCTTTAACATTTATACTTTAAACTCACATCACACTGAAATTTCCCTTTTAACAAAAAATCCTTTTCTCAATCTCTTTCAATTGCAAATGTATGCTTTGTTTAGTCATCTTAAACTTACATTTAGGATTCCCAGTAAGAAACTGCTCCCTGAGTATGTATTTGTAATCCATGCCAATATTATCAAAATCTTTACACAATATTTTAACCTAATGAACTCACTATTCTCTTATAATCTCTATCAGAAGGAGTTAAAATAAATAACACTAGTGAATTTCACCACCACATGAATTGCCTATGTCCCAGACAAATTGGGTCTATTTCACTTGAAAAGTGGGCTGTGGGTCTTTAGACACACCGCTGGCATACTAGTCTTCCAGTTCTGTACCATGGCTTGAGGCAGCTTCATCTGTGGGAGCTTCAGGCAGCTCTGCTATGTTTGGGCTCTGCAAATCTCTGGCAATTCTTCAGTGATTCTACTAACTGCCATTTTGGCTTGCTGAAAAGTGTTTTAAAGAGAGCTTCTTTGAAGTTTCATAGCTTTTGGTAAAGCCTCTGTACCTGTTCTTAATTCCTTTTGGCAGTTCCTCTAAGGTTCTACTGATGATTTCCCCCCCCACACCCCCGCCTTGGCATTATCTTTAGACACTTGGCTTTCTCCCATAGGACCCGATTTATTTTCCCGTTGCTTTGTATTTAACAATGATTCCTAGCTCATATGCTCTAGTACAGCTTTTTCAGTACAAAACCCATTTTGGTTATGGCTCACTCTTCTCTATTTTTCCGATATAAACCATCCTAACACAATCCACTGATTCAGATGAACAGTTCAAACTGCTCATGTGCTCTGATGGTTCTGGCTCTGCCATGATCCCTCCTGTTTTGAGTCCAGCAGTAAAAAAGATCATGTAAAAGACAAGTTTATTTTACCCATCTGTTTTCTTTTCAGTCATCTTTCTCCCAAAGCTACAGAATGTGCTGATGGAGATAGGAGTTTATCTCTAAAAATTCTTCCTTTGCTCCAAACTAGAATGTTCTTTGGCTCCAATTTTAGATCTGGTTTTGGCCTGATCTCTGAGCTGGTTTCTTTGGATCTCTTTCTGGTACTAAGTAAAACTCAAGAGCTTTTAGACCTGTTGACTTCAGGCATAGTTTGTTGATTATATGGTGGAGTTCATAGTTGTGGGTCCTGGCTGCAAAAGGTTGCCTTTGAGCTCCATTCTTTCCTCTTTCAGAGAAATCAGAAGATTGTAATGGAGGTGAGGTTTTTTTCCCCAGAGGGTCCAATACAAGGGCTAATGAATTGTTCTATTCTGTCATTTAGAAAATATGTATATGTCTTTGGGGACTTCTGTAGTTTTTAAGTGTGAGGGGTCTTTACTTGGTGCTCTGATCATTGCCAAAGTTTCCTTGCTGGTGAGATAGCTGAGCCAGAAAGCTAAACTATAGCTCTACTCTTCAGGCTATCAAAAGTTTAATTTAACAAAAAGAATCTATACGAAACTTCATATCGCCACTAAAACCTTCAAGGGAAATCTGTGACCAGCAATATAGGCTGAATCAATTTTCACCCAGTCTCTCACTCTTTAGGTACAAAACAGACATCAGGGAGAACTGGAAGTCCTGGCACAGTCAGGGAACTATGATGCAATTGGAATAACAGAGATTTGGTGGGATAACTCACATGACTAGAGTACTGTCATGGATGGATATAAACTGTTCAGGAAGGACAGGCAGGGAAGAAAAGGTGGGGGAGTTGCGTTGTATGTAAGAGAGGAGTATGACTGCTCAGAGCTCCGGTATGAAACTGCAGAAAAACCTGAGAGTCTCTGGATAAAGTTGAGAAGTGTGAGCAACAAGGGTGATGTCATGGTTGGAGTCTGCTATAGACCACCAGACCAGGGGGATGAGGTGGACGAGGCTTTCTTCTGGCAACTAGCAGAAGTTGCTAGATCGCAGGCCCTGATTCTCATGGGAGACTTTAATCACCCTGATATCTGCTGGGAGAGCAATACAACGGTGCACAGACAATCCAGAAAGTTTTTGGAAAGTGTAGGGGACAATTTCCTGGTGCAAGTGCTGGAGGAACCAACTAGGGGCAGAGCTTTTCTTGATCTGCTGCTCACAAACAGGGAAGAATTAGTAGGGGAAGCAAAAGTGGATGGGAACCTGGGAGGCAGTGACCATGAGATGGTTGAGTTCAGGATCCTGACACAAGGAAGAAAGGAGAGCAGCAGAATACGGATCCTGGACTTCAGAAAAGCAGACTTTGATTCCCTCAGGGAACAGATGGGCAGGATCCCCTGGGAGAATAACATGAAGGGCAAAGGGGTCCAGGAGAGCTGGCTATATTTTAAAGAATCCTTATTGCGGTTGCAGGATAAAACCATCCCGATGTGTAGAAAGAATAGTAAATATGGCAGGCGACCAGATTGGCTAAACAGTGAAATCCTTGCTGATCTTAAACGCAAAACAGAAGCTTACAAGAAATGGAAGGTTGGACAAATGACCAGGGAGGAGTATAAAAATATTGCTCAGGCATGCAGGAGTGAAATCAGGAAGGCCAAATCACACTTGGAGTTGCAGCTAGCAAGAGATGTTAAGAGTAACAAGAAGGGTTTCTTCAGGTATGTTAGCAACAAGAAGAAAGTCAAGGAAAGTGTGGGCCCCTTACTGAATGAGGGAGGCAACCTAGTGACCGAGGATGTGAAAGAAGCTAACGTTCTCAATGCTTTTTTTGCCTCTGTCTTCACGAACAAGGTCAGCTCCCAGACTGCTGCACTGGGCAGCACAGTATAGGGAGAAGGTGACCAGCCCTCTGTGGAGAAAGAAGTGGTTCGGGACTATTTAGAAAAACTGGACGTGCACAAGTCCATGGGGCCGGATGCGCTGCATCTGAGGGTGCTAAAGGAGTTGGCGGATGAGATTGCAGAGCCATTAGCCATTATTTTTGAAAAGTCATGGCTATCGGGGGAGGTCCCAGATGACTGGAAAAAGGCTAATGTAGTGCCCATCTTTAAAAAAGGGAAGAAGGAGGATCTGGGGAACTACAGGCCAGTCAGCCTCACCTCAGTCCCTGGAAAAATCATGGAGCAGGTCCTCAAGGAATCAATTATGAAACACTTAGAGGAGAGGAAAGTGATCAGGAACAGTCAGCATGGATTCACCAAGGGGAAGTCGTGCCTAACTAACCCAATTGCCTTCTATGATGAGATAACTGGCTCTGTGGATGAGGGGAAAGCAGTGGATGTGTTATTCCTTGACTTTAGCAAAGCTTTTGGTACGATCTCCCACAGTATTCTTGCCGCCAAGTTAAAGAAGTATGGGCTGGATGAATGGACTGTAAGGTGGATAGAAAGCTGGCTAGATCATCGGGCTCAACGGGTAGTGATCAATGGCTCCATGTCTAGTTGGCAGCCGGTTTCAAGCGGAGTGCCCCAAGGGTCGGTCCTGGGGCCGGTTTTGTTTAATATCTTTATTAATGATCTGGAGGATCTGCACTCTCAGCAAAAAGAAGAACAGGAGTACTTGTGGCACCTTAGAGACTAACAAATTTATTAGAGCATAAGCTTTCGTGGAGGCGTGGTAGATACACTAGAGGGTAGGGATCAGATAGAGAGGGACCTAGACAAATTAGAGGATTGGGCCAAAAAAAACCTGATGAGGTTCAACAAGGACAAGTGCAGAGTCCTGCACTTAGGACGGAAGAATCCCATGCGCTGCTACAGACTAGGGACCGAATGGCTAGGTAGCAGTTCTGCAGAAAAGGACCTAGGGGTCACAGTGGACGAGAAGCTGGATATGAGTCAACAGTGTGCTCTTGTTGCCAAGAAGGCTAACAGCATTTTGGGCTGTATAAGTAGGGGCATTGCCAGCAGATCGAGGAATGTGATCGTTCCCCTTTATTCGACATTAGTGAGGCCTCATCTGGAATACTGTGTCCAGTTTTGGGCCCCACACTACAAGAAGGATGTGGAAAAATTGGAAAGAGTCCAGCGGAGGGCAACAAGAATGATTAGGGATCTGGAGCACATGACTTATGAGGAGAGGCTGAGGGAACTGGGATTGTTTAGTCTCCAGAAGAGAAGAATGAGGGGGGATTTGATAGCAGCCTTCAACTACCTGAAGGGGGGTTCCAAAGAGGATGGAGCTCGGCTGTTCTCAGTGGTGGCAGATGACAGAACAATGGTCTCAAGTTGCAGTGGGGGAGGTCCAGGTTGGATATTAGAAACACTATTTCACTAGGACGGTAGTGAAGCACTGGAATGAGTTAGCTAGGGAGGTGGTGGAGTCTCCTTCCTTGGAGGTTTTTAAGGCCCGGCTTGACAAAGCCCTGGCTGGGATGATTTAGTTGGGAATTGGTCCTGCTTTGAGCAGGGGGTTGGACTAGACGACCTCGTGAGGTCCCTTCCAACCCTGATATTCTATGATTCTATGATTCTATGACATCCTCTAGTGGTCCCTGAGATCTGAAGGGAATTCCTGCCCCTTCCCTCTTTTGAGACCTATGACATTTTACCCTAGATGACAAAGCAGGAGTTTCATGCAACTCCAAACTCTCCCATACAGGTAACAGGAGCTTCCCTTTCCTTCCCCCGCTCCCCACAAGATACATCCTTCAGCCTCCCTCTTGGGGACTAGTTTGGCCCAAAATATCAGCATCTTCTGGAGTTCTCTGACTCAGCAATCTATTCATGGCTTTTTAACAGGTTTTATCCAAAACTCCTCCCAGGCTTCTTACCAGGTCATTGGACTGGAGAGACCTGCCACTTTCCTAATAGGTCTCAAGAGGCAGCAGCTCATGCTCCCTCTCCTGCCCCTCTACTGCAGAAGAAAGGGAGCTGCTAAATCCCTGTCACTTTTCCATCTTGCTTTGCTGTGTGATATTCCAACTCCAGGATGTCCCTCTAGACTGCAAGCTTTGATATGCTTTACTCTCAGAATTGAGTGGTGCCAGATACCAGGTCTGGTTTACAGGACCACTACACTTTGTCCTAACACATTTTTGGGGTTATTTATATGACAAAAATGCAGCATCTGATGTTTATATACATGTATTTTCACATAAAAATAATAAGTCCTTATTTCATTTCCATAAGTTTTAGGGTGTAACCATAAAAGGATAAAGGATTTTGACATGGGAATCACCAGACTGTAAGTTTACTTGTACAAGTACCTTTACTGATCTAACAATTACTATGCAGTCTTACTAGTTTAAAATGTAACCAAAGATCTAAAATCTCTCCTGAAATGTAGCAGTATTCCTTATCACTTTAATTTAGTAATTGCTTACTCAGACTCTCTGGCTTCTACTGGCTTTGACTCTGAAAACCCATGCTGATGTATTCATGTTAGCTTTTAAAGAATGCAGTTTACTGTGCCTAGCTCCCAAAGGAATAATTAATATCTCAACATAGATTGTCTTTGGCAGCTGAAATCCTGTTTTTTACACGGCATCTTAGGCTATTACTTTGCACAGGTGTTACAGGAGCAAAAAGTTCATCAGTTCCAGTTTCTGGCTCATGTGACTGACACCCAAGGGACTTGGAAAACATCATTGGAGAAACCTGCTTTCAGTCATCAGTTACATACTTCCAAATTGTTAATTGTCTCATTAGACATACTACAGAGAGAATGTCTGAGTTATTAATTGCAGCTTCTCCTATATGAAATTGCTTTCACAGATCCCTGCTCAGATTCTTTTGTGGAGTCTCTCAGACTCCAAAATCTTGTAAAGCCATATAATCATTAGTTGTCTAGTGTCTCCAGTTTGCTATTGGAGACAGTGTCTACAATGTAACCTATCCCTGAGGCTTTATTTAATTACCTCAGGTACTAGTCGTCACTGAATACATTTGGTATGACTTTGATTTTGCATATTCATATTTAAAATAGTGCAGTATTTTGTTTTCTATTAGCTTTTAATTGTTAGTAGCTTCCCAATGTTTGATACTAATATTTTTAAAACTATCTTTTTCTCCTGTCCCAGTAAGTTTAGGTGTGCTGTCTCCTTATTGACTTCGTGTCCAACTTGACTACTGGTTGCATTTGAAAAGCCACCTGGGAGGTTTTCTAATTAGATCTCTAAATTAGATTTCTGGATCCCAAATTGGATTCCTGGTTAAATTCAAAACCAATTTGAAGTTCTATCAACAAGTCTTGCTTTTTTGTCTTTTATAAATAATTGTTCTTCCATGTTGAGATAATGCTGTCATCAAACTAACTCTCAGATCCACTAGCTTCAAAGTCTTCTAAGTGGTCTACATTTTCAGTTCCAAAGCACTGAAGGAAGGACACTAGAAAATTCAAGGACTCAACATGGACACTCCCCTCCTTCTGTTAGCATTTGATAGCAAGAATGTTATTGGCACAGGTACAGGCATCATATTCAGTCTTAGGCTTATCTTCTGCCTCTCTATCAAATTGGACATCATATATGGCCTAGGTAAGATGTCTGACCACAACATCTGTCTTAGCATCGATAGCCTAAACACTGACAATTAAGTCACATCTACTTTTCCAGCTTTTAGACTTCCCTGCCCTTTATTATGACAAGACACATCGTGACTTAGGTAGGTGTCTGTGTCTGCTTTCTCTTTCTTCAGCAATGCTAAGTTTATTGATAATCTCATTGACACAAAAGGTCGTCTTAATATACTGTATTGTTCAATGAATGGGACCACCTTCTGCTTTAATGCCAATACATCATTGTATGTAGTATTGAGGCCAGTAAGTGGGCCCAAGATTTTCCTCAGCAAAAATAAGTTTCTAGAAGTCAACCTCCTCTCTAGTTCTGAAGGAGTCTTGGCCTAAGAATTGGAGCATTACTAGTCAGCAAGAAATTCTAAGGATTCCATGCACAAACTTCAAATTTCTATTCCTTCCCACTGAGGCTCTAGATCTGTTAAAATAAAAGTTTACTTTTATTGCTATAGAGTAGTGTTGATAATTTTTACAAAACAGGATTTTTTGAACTACAAAATATATAATTTACAGCTTAATTAAATAAAGGAATTTATCTTAATTTAGGGTACAGCAAGCTAGTCACAGGAGAGTTCAGTGGAATCAGTGGAACTTGACGGTTCATACCAGCTGAGAATCTGACCCTGTTTAAGTGCCTGATTTCTCAAGGCCCATAATTTTCTCCCTTCATCATCATTAGCATTGATAACTGTGGAACAAGTGGAATATAGTACTATGTAAGGTAAGGGTGGAATAATCACGACCATAAATTTAGATCTCCAGTTAGAATTTAAATTCTAAATTAAAAATTTAGATTACTCCTGTAGGTAACTCTTCATTGTAGATGTAATCCCCCCAAACCATTAGAATTGCTGTGTTACTTTTATGGAGAAAGGGAAAGATGTAGAGCAAGCATGCAGGGGCCCTTGCACCTCCAATGTACAGCAGAGATGTCCTCTGCGTAAAATGGTGGCTACAAAACCCCCATGGGGGGCTGCATGAGGGTTTGACCCATGGCTTTGAAGTATCTGCCACTGAGGGTCTGCAGATTTCTCCCTGTGTTCAAACTTCAGTGTGTGGAGTGGATTCCATCCCACATGATACCCACAGGTCTCTATACAAAATGTATTTACTCCTGCTCTGAATGGGAAGAAGTAGGTGGAATTTGACCCATCTGAAAGTCTCCCAGCTGGACAAGTAATGTCAAATCATGAGTTCTTTTTTGTAAAGAAAAACTCTGACCAAGCCAGGGGAAAGTTTAAATAGCACTAAGTGAATTAGCCCATGGAGAAGCTAGAAATGTATGACACCACTGTATAGTTATTGGTAATAAGGCTATATTCATTAAATAGAAATCACAATAGCTGCAGACATTAATGACTGCATTAGAAATCTTTGGAATTGACAGAGAATGGATGTCCTAGAGAAAGTACATGTAGGAGTAACAATATGAAACAAAGTAAACAGAATAACAACAGAAAAAGGTAGGCTTCATTTTAGGAAGACATTTCTAATGGTGAGATCTGTTAGATTGTGGCATAAGTAATGGTGGAAGCTTCATTGGACAGAATGTTGTCAGACATCCAATAGAAAATAATCCTGTATTGTCAGGGAGATGGTCATGAGCTACAATTAAAGAAATCAGAAACAGAAAAATCATATGATTGCCCGGTTTGGTCAGAACTGTTTAATATAAGATATCAAATACCACAGTAAGTATCCTAGCTAGCTAGATATAAAATTGTGTGTCAGCATATTAAATAGTTCCCTCTCTCCTTCTTGTTTGTGGAGATGGAATACGGTAACAGACTGTAATAGTCAAACTACTTTTGGACAAAATCTTGCCCCTTTTGTTCAGGGCCGGCTCCAGGTTTTCTGCCGCCCCAAGCGGCAGAAAAAAAAAGAGCCGATTGGCTCTCTTGTGCAGCTCAATCGCGCCACAATATTCGCCGGTGGAAGTTTGGCGGCGGGTCCTTTGCTCCCTCTCTTCCTCTTCAGCAGCACTTCGGTGGCAGCTCAAAGAGGAAGAGAGGGACTGAGGGACCTGCCATCGAATTCCAGATGTGCCACCCCAATAGTGGACAGACTGCTGCCCCTTTGTATTGGCTGCCCCAAGCACCTGCTTCCTTAGTTGGTGCCTGGAGCAAGCCCTGCTTTTGTTGCTCCAGTGTAAAAAGATTCCTGAGACAGGAATGGAACTGTCTTGTTAATAACATACCTAGCTCTTATATAGTACTTTTAAACAGTAGATCTCAAAGTGCTTTACAAAGGATGTCAGTAGTATATCCCGATTTCATGGATGGGGTACCTGAGGCACAAAAGGGTGGTGTTAGTCAATCAATTTTCCATAGTTTTCTGCTTAGGGTTGTGGAGTCAGCTGCTCTACCTTCCTGGTGCTTGTAAGACCTTGGATTTTTCTCCTCTCCAGTACTTTATTTCAGTTCAATAAAGCCAATGAAAAGTATGTCAGCTGGGAATGAAAAAATCTCATGTACAATTACAAAATGGGCAACAACTGGGTAGGTAGTATTGCTGTAAGGCATCTGGGGGTTACAGTGGATCAATTCTCAGCAAACACATGTATTTTAGGTATAAGGTCGCATTTTGCCTTTTATATTGAGCGCCTGCCGGTATGGTGACACATCACACACGGTTGGGCAACAGAATTCGGTTTGCAGGCAGCCATGGTAAGCAAAAGGGTATATGGGATTGGCTTCTTCCGCGTTCATAACATGTGGGAATGGTTTTAAACTGCAGCATCCTCCTTTCCCATAGCAACCAATGCCAGTTGTGTTTGCCATTTAAAAGGAGGAGCTGTGTTTAAAAGGAGGGGCTACGGTTGCCATTTAAAAGGAGGAGCTGCGGTGGATGTGCAGCATACCCCTTCCCCCCCAGCATGGCTATTCTCCGGGATGATCCCTTTTAGCCAAGCGCAAACAGCCCAGCATGCCCAGGGTCTAATGTGTCGTGGGATCACCAAACAGAGGGGATTACCGTTCCCTTACAAAACTTCCCCTATTTCAACCAGGTGACCATGAATGATATCACTCTCCTGAGGCTGACACAGAAAGATAAAGACCAAATGTTGCATGAATGCAATGAAAACCCAGGACCATTCACTGCCATGCTTTGTGCTGCAATGATTCCAGACAACTTGCTACTGGCTTCACGTGGTAAAGTGTCCTACCGTGGAGGATGAAATAAGGCAGCTCTCCCTAGAAACCTGCAAAGCTCCAGGAGAGCTTCATGGAGATGTCCCTGGAGGATTCCCGCTCCATCCCCAGACACGCAAACAGACTTTTCCATTAGCTGTACTGGCAGCGAATGCATCCCAATAGTTCAGGCCAATCAAACATTAAACATAATTACTTTTAACCCCTGTAGTATCATTACAAATGTGCACTCACCAGAGGTGCCTTCTCCATCATCAGGGTCCGGGAACAACAGGCCCTGGGAGGGTATTGGCTCCAGGGTGAGGAAAAGGTCCTGGCTGCTGGGGAGAACGGATTCTCCCCTTTCCTGCTGCACATTATCCTCCTCCTCTTCCTCTTCCTCATCCACAAAATCCTCTCCTGTGCTGCCTGAGGCTGCCACCTTGCAGGTGTCCATGGAGAGTGTTGGGGTACTGGTAGGGTCCTCCCCCCAGAATGGCATGCAGCTAATCATAGAAGCAGCATGTCTGGGGCTGTGAGCCAGATTGACCGTTTGCCTCCTTTGTCTTTTGGTAGGCTTGCCTGAGCTCCTTAATTTTCATGCGGCACTGCTGTGCATCCCTGCCGTAGCCTCTCTCCACCATGCCCTGTGCGATTTTGGAAGATAGATCAGCATTTCTTCTGCTGGATCAGAGTTCTGCCTGCACTGATTCTTCCCCCCACACTGCAATCAGATCTAGTGTTTCCCGTTTGTTCCATGCTGGAGCTCGTTTGCAATTCTGGGACTGCATGGTCACCTGTTCTGCTGAGCTCGCCACGCTGATCAAACAGAAAATGAATTTCAAAAGTTCCCACTGCTTTTCCTGTGTACCTGGCTAGTGCATCGGAGTTGAAAGTGCTGTCCAGAGCGGTCACACTGGAGCACTCTGGGATAGCTCCCAGAGGCCATTACCATCAAATTGCACAGTGCTGTGTCTAGATACCCCAAATTCAATCCAGGAAGGTCGATTTTAGTGCTACTCCCCTAATCAGGGAGGAGTACAGCAGTCTATTTTAAGAATCCATTAGGTCGGCAGAACGGGGTTGGTTGTGTAGACGCATTCATTATAAAATTGACCTAATATGGCTAAATTCGACTTAACCTCATAGTGTAGACCAGGCCTGAGACTCTGTGCTTGTGAGAGGGGAAGTATTGCCTGTTAAAGGCGCCCAGGGCATGGTGTGTAATTGTCCCAGATTACCTGATGGGGGCTTGAACTGGTTTTGTGTTGAATTGTTGAAAAGGAACCCCTAGATATTGAACCCAGCCCTTGTTACTGACAATGTTGACTGGCAAAAGGGTTGCACCAGTGAAGGCAAGACAAGAAGTAATGGGCTTAATCTGAAGCAAGGGAGATTTAGGTTAGATATTCAGAAAAAAACTTTGTAACTGTAAGGATAGTTAAACACTAGAATAGGTTATCAAGGGAGGTTGTGACATCCCCATCATTGGAGGTTTTTTAAGAACAGATTAAACTCCTGTCAGCAATCCTGTTGGTATTCTTGGTCCTGCCACATGTAGATAAATCTCTGATAATTTTCATATGACTTTACATTGTGCCTCTTCATACAACCTTGTGGTGGGTCTACCCACGTGTGACCTCTGTTTTCATGGGACTTTGTATCAAAGCCTCATTTAGAAACTTTGCATTGCCCTTGGTATAATATTATAGCCCCTAAGGATAGAATAAGATAGAAGGAAAATTTCTTTTTGCTAGGAGTAGAACAAGAGCTCTCCCCCCCACTCTTAATCAATTGCCCTGTTGAATGAATGAGGTATGGATGAGCAAGGCATGGAAGGCAGCACCTCCAGACAGCCTCAACTGTTGGAGAGGGGCTGGGAGCCAGACCCAAGGACAATAAAATGTGTCAAGTGGGCTCATTAAAGACAAGCAGACATACCGACGGCCTCGGGGGTTAGAAGCAAGCACCTTCTTTTGGAAACACCCTCTTTGCAGCATTGGGACAACACTCAGAAGAAAGCAGCACAAAGGACCAATGAACACAGACACAGAGTTTGAATCTGGTATAGATTTGCATAAGAGGGAAGCTGCTATAAAAGTGAGGTGTCTTGCAGAGGACCCCGGGTCTCGTCTTGTCAACATGGGAGCATCGATCCAGATCGGCAGAAGCCCGGCTCCACCCTCTCCCCCATCTAACTCACCTGGCCAGTGAAGTTAAGGGGAGCAACTAATTGGTAACAACAAGACGGAATGTGTTTGTGTGTGAGTGTAAGTGTAATATATTATATGCATATGATACAGTGTTAGTGAATACATGTATTACTAATAAATGTGGCGTTTTGCCTTATTCCCCCTGAAAAGATCCTGTGCAGTACTTTAAGTACAACACACAGAGAAGGAAGATATAGTAGATGACCTCTTGAGGGCCCTTCCAGCCTACATTTTTTTTGTACTGGGCAACTAGTAGATACATTAAGCTCAGAAACATAAGTGGCCCATACTTTTAGAAAGCATAAATGCTTACCTGGATATGTACTTTAGTTTGTGCCCTGCTTGAGTGCACTCACAGACCTAGATTTACTTAAGTCACAACTCTACAAGATTCCTTTTGTTGGATCCTTGTGCTGTCACAGAACCTCCCTGAATGCTGTAGAGTTTTATATGGGTGAAAAAGTATGCTGTACACACCAGCTTGCAGTCTTGGGGGGGGGGGGGGTGTCTTAGTAATTCAGGCCTTAAAATTTGGACCTACTAGTTATTTGGTGGTCACATTTGATAACCTCAAATTTGTCTATGAAATCTCTGCAGACAGCTGGATCCATGCAAAGAGTTCTATCAAAATCACAGCACAGAATAACATGTAAGATTGTTGTTGCCTACAACAGTCCACTAAGCGCTGCATATCAGCATGCTGATCTTCAACAGAGGAGAATTCAACCACAGAGGAGAAAGAGATAAGAGATGGGATGTGCAGAGTGAAATACTGAAGGACATTTTTATAAAGAAGAAAAGGAGGTATACATTTTTGAGTAATAAAATCATCACAAGCAACCTTGCCATTGCAAAATAATTATAATTCCATAGATTTATTTATACAGATGTTGTTGTGGGCCCTACTGACTCATATATATATATGTAGAGAGAGAGAGAGAGAGAGAGATTTTTACTGACTATATTAAAGCTCGTGTGCTATCCTAGTAATCTGGAAAGCTTAATTTTAAAAGTCCTGTTGATTTTAATGAGGCTGTTTTCCAAGCATATCCAGCTCTAATGAAGATGCTTTTTGCTATTAGGAAAGGTCAGGTCACTTGAAACTGCTGAGCCTATGCACTTATGTCTTTATAATGCATTACAAGACATCGGTGAGACACAGACTGAAAATAAAAATAAAAAGTCACCTTTCTTTTAGCTGCAGGTGCAAATCTGTACCACGTAGATGTATATTTATATCCTGGATTATGAATGAAATATTACAAGGACTCTGTGTGTGTGTGTGTGTGTGTGTGTGTGTGTGTGTGTGTGTGTGTTTAATTCAGTGGCTCAGAAGTACTGGAAGGGAGACCCTTCCCCCCCATTGAAACTAGCACATTAAGATCCTCTCTGTTCTTTTATTTAAAAAATGTAATTGCATCCTTAATCAGATTGTACTTTGAAGCTTCTGTATGGATTCTGTGTCCTGTGTTTTATATGAATTGGTGCCAGCTACTCTCCCCTCCCCTCCCCCCTCTCCCCCCATGAGATGGATTTCAGGTTTTGGTAAGAGTTTTTTGCATGGTTCAGAATTCAAAGATGAATAATCAGGTTGAAAACTTCTCTTCACTGCAATGATCTCCATCAAAACAAGGTGACCGTCTGTCAGTTTCCATTAAAAAAATTAATCTTAATATGTTGCACTCAACTAAGTTTTAATGTTAACTCTTGTTTAAAGGGATGCATCACATTTAAAATTTCACTAATATCTACTGGAATAATTAGTATTATGGCAGTAATTACTAAAACTAAAACCTCCCTAGATACTTAAAAAAGTAAAAGCATATAGTAACAATCAGATGAACATTAGCAAGATCCATGAATTCCGGTGTGTAATACTTTCAAGTAACATCAATTCTTTTTAAACTAGAAATAGCCGAGCTCCTGCACTTTTTTTTAAAGGAGAAGGTGCTGATTTTAATATTCACCTTCTGAAAACAGTAGTGGTAATTGACTTCAACTGCTCATAGTGTTGCTAATAACATGTGCAGATACCATGATTTTTCAGTAGAAATAACTTAATTATTATACTTTCTTTAACTGCAGTTGTGCACTTTTTAAATGTATAAGAACTGTTAAAAGCTTGCAATTCCCTACATTTATTAATCTCTTGATATTAAGAATTGTGATTGAATGATGCTTTCTTTGAGAGATGACATTTCAATCTTTAAAAGCTGAACAGAATTTATAATCTACCCAGTGAGCTCCTCATTTATAATATTAGGCATTCATACAGACATAGAATAATTACCATATCAAATTGTTGTTCTATCATCCTTTTATCCAAAAATTTAGAGAATTATGTTAGGAAAAAATATTGGAAGTGAAATTCCTAGCATAGAGCAATGATCCTTCAGACTTTGCAGGAAGTCAAGGAAATCTTTGTTTTATATTATGCTTTCTTTAGAGAGATTTGCAGAATAACACATAGAAAAACTGTTATTCAGTGTTCACCACTGAATGTTAAAATAAGCTGTGGACTAGGTGATTTTTGCTTAGGAAGAACAATTACATCAAAATATTATAAATGGTTATTTGAATGTTGCATTAATCATATGCTAAGTTTCTTTGAGGATTGACTGAATCATAATAGCATCCAACAGCAAGGGGAGCTCTAAGACAAGTTGGAGTAAATGAAGAGGCTGGTGAGGGAAGATTAGAAATGCAGCCAGGATGGTGAGAAGCTGGGTGGGGGGGGAAGGGGAAGGAGAGGGAGTGTAGGGGAGGGGGAACTGTTATTCAACCTAAGTCATGCAGACGGAGGTGTTTACAAAGTGCATGTAAGAAAAGGAAGAGAAACTAAGAGAAGCAGCCCCATAACTAAATAAAGATGGCCAAAGAACTTTAAAAAAAATCAAGCACAAAATGTAAGAGATGTCAGGTAGCTAAGATAATGATTACAGAGATGAATATGTAATAGCTGAAATAAGGAAATCAGATGTGGATTTTACAATGTGCAGCAACCTCCATAGGTTACAAAGAAGCTCACTTCTTTCCAAATAGTCAAGTGGAAATAGCCTATGAATTGAAGTTATATTGATTTTTTCCCCCTCATTGGTATGAACACTAACACAACTTTTTGGCTATTTAATCTCAATTTGTGGTGTCTTTCACAAATATATTACAAAATTAAACATGTTTATTTTCTTTATCCTGAGATTTGTGGTATTAACTTCTGGATCTAATTAGAAAAAAGCATAATTTCTGCTAAACTGTATATATATTTATCACACTTTTATGTTTAGTATTAATAATCCAGGCCCTAAATTGTAATAACAGTGGAATTTTCTATTATCTCTGTCTATATGCAGTGTCTGGGTAGCTATATGTTACATTATGAAACATTAGACTGAACCTGCAAAAGAACTTGGCAGCTACAGAAACTATATAAGCAATTATACTGCATTCATCACCTTCAACAAGCATGCATGGGAGGGTTTGCTTCCAACCCAAAACTGCAGTATTCAGCTTGCAAATCCTTTCTCAAAGACTGCATGGTTCACAAATCCCAAGTGTGTGTGTATACATTCCTGCACACTATACGTACACATTGAATTTTACAATATATATACAATAGCATGTAAGGTGTTCCATTGCAGCATTCTGTATTAAGAAGCTATTTTAAAGACTCTGTTGATTTGAAGATGAGATGGTCAATAGACAGCAAACAGAAATAGTGGAAATAAACAGAGCCCCATCACAACGTTAGTGAAAATGGGATACCTTATTAGCAATCATGATAGAGAGAATGAGATTCCTATTGCAGCAGGTATGCTGATGAGTTTTGATGTAGTCCCAAAATATTGAATCCAGTTTCTTGTAGTCCTGATTCTTTCCACAGAAGTTGGTCATCAACTTCTCAAAGTCAGTAATATCCTTTATTTGATTAATCCACTGATCAACCTTTAGCTTTCATATGTGAGATACAGCAAGAAATCTTGTCGTTTGTGATGTAGGTGAGATGACTAGTTAGTCCTCTGTTCTCTATGAAGAAGTTCTTTTACATGCCAGTTCAACAGAATCTTCATTCCCAATGCCAGAAGCCATTTGGATGACTTTTTAAAATAATCTTTTAGAACCTTTCCCATAAACTTCTCACATTTGGGCAGTTTTAACAGAAATGTTAGGTACTAATCCAAGTTCATATTCCAATATGTATATGCCTAGAACTTTTCATCTATGTCAGGCATTTAAGACTGGTCTATAAGATCTTTAATATATGCTATTTTGAGTGCTTGAGAGAAACCAATTAAGATAACAGAGACCAATTTAATATTAAGATTTACAGAAACCCAGGAGTTCTTGGCCCTATCTTGCCACTGATATTGAAACAGAATCCTCTAATAAATTCAGTGGGGAGTTCTGCTTAGAAAACAATGACACAGTATAGCTCTGTGTTTGCAAAGCTTTGTTTTTACTGACTTTTATGGGTTTTTTTTCATAATTTACAGTAAAATATAAATCTGATTTATCAAATGCAGTTTCAGACATAATTTCTTACAGTTTCCACTACAATATGGGCCTGCTCCTGCTCTTGTTGAAGGCAATCAGGTCATAAATTATTTTAATAAATTTTTTCTAGTTAATAGGGCATATAATTAGAGGATTTTGTATAGCAATCTAGTCTCTATAGCTACAAAAATAATACCAAATTGTATTAATTAGTTGGACACAGTGTGATGTTAATGGCCTAGTTCTCTTTATTTAGGAAGAACTCCAAATTATTTCAGAGGAGGGTTTTGCCTGACTAATAAGTTTGGACTTAGGTTTGAAGTATAAAAATGAGGTAAGGATGAAATCTATGATTTGAAATATTCAGTGTGGGCAGCATGAGAGAGCAGTTTACACTAGAAAAATAACTATTTTCAAAATCCTAATAGGAATTAATTAAAAATAATTCTGCATTTCTGTAACATTAAACAGTTACCATACAAAAAATTACATCCACAAATTCCATTGTATACAATGCTGTCTAATGAAAAAATATGGTGTCCCACAGGGCAGGAATGGTAGCTAACAGATTTTTGTATATATTTTAATAGGAAGCTGAGTGTCCCAACTTTCAACCTGATTACATTTGTAATAGTCACCACTATTCTGTGGATAGTATGCTAGTGAAAAATTCCAATGGAAGAAGATGAATATTTTCAAACAAATGCATTTTTGGATTAGGACTATATATACGTATACTTTCAGGAAATAAAGTTGCCTTCTGAAAAACAAACAAACAGAAATGGAAAGCAACTGGCTGCCCATAAATTGAAGCTCATATTTGGAGTCAGAAACATCTTGTGAAATCACTTGTGTATGAAGAGATAAATGCACTAAGGAAAAGAAGTATATTTAGGAGCTGTCAATATTTTTTCCACTCTAAACTGCTGTATTTCTATCTGACTGGTGCATTCTATCTCATTGCTTGGCAACAGATTGAGAGGAACGGCTAGAGAAACTACACCATGTAGCTGTAGATCCTGGAACGAACTCCATCTACAAAGCCAGAATGTGAGAGAATTGTCAATAGTACGTATTTTGCTAGAAAGGTAGAAGGTTTGTGTTGAGTAGAATAAAATCCTATGTCCTCCCTCATAGGATGTTTCCTCTAATTGTTTTGAAAGACCCCAACATTCAATTTTTTCTGTATTTATCAGTAATGGTGGCCAAATGTAGAAGGTAAAGATACATTGGATTGGGGATGTCTTCCTTACCGTAGTGCTGCTAAACTTCGATGCAATGATTGATATAAAAATAAGTATGTATCGTCTATAGAAATTAAATTTACTGTGGTTTTTTGGGGGCAATAGTTTCTTTCATATAGTTTTTGAAATAATGTGTAAATATCAATATGTCTAATGGTACTCACTGCACATGAAACAGATAATGGCCCAGGTGCTACTAAAGTTAATTAGTTGCTTATGACTAAATTGCTAATGTCTTCAAACAGGGACTAATCAGCAGACCAGGTTATAAGCATAAGCTTTTTTTTTAGGTAGATTTCTTCAGAGGGACAGATATGTTTCAAGGTCTAGATCCTCAGCTGATAGCAAATCAGAGTAACTCCACTGAAGTCAATGGAGCTATGCTACTTTACACCAGCTGAGGATCTGGCTATACATCTTTGTTCAAACAAATTATTGTCAGAAATATGAAGTCATTGGTTCAGTTGGTAACGATATAAAGCAGACCCACAAATAGTGTACAATATATTGCCATAATTAATACTCTGTAAAAGTACAATTATAAACTTTTTTCAAACAGTACCATAAATAAGCTAGAATTTTAGATCAGGAGTTTACCATCTAAATTAGATATGACATGTCACGCAGATGATCAGATGATGACATGCAAGAGGAAGGGTCACACAATATTACATAGTGTGGCTATTTAAATCAATGACTTATGTATTATGTTGATTCATTACCTTTAATGTAGGTTTTAAGATATGATAGAGAATCAGCTTTCTATACTTGAGATCCATAACACTTCATGTAGGAATAATACATACACTGAACTGAAGGATAGAAAAGAAATAGAAATCTAGCCTCCATCAAGCCATACTAGAAGGAAACAGAAAATTCTTTGTTAGATACCAAGTTTGTTTGTTTTTTCACTAGGAGTGCAGCAATCGATGAACTCTGAAAATTTCCAGAGTGATAAATCTAGTTGAAGTTTTGATTCAAAGAGCTTTTGGCTGTAGATCAAGATATGCTTTACTTTTTTTCCCTAGTCACAGAAAACACACTCCTAAACAAAAGCGCTAGCAAATGCTATCCATCATCTTAATAGAAACTCTCATCACCTTGATGAATTGATTTGAACACATATTTCCTAAAAGCAGAAGACCTGAAATGGCTGTTTGCTGAATGCAGCAGTGGGAGCATGATGTTTTCATAATTCTTTAATGAATTTAATATTGTGTTTAAATTCAAATGGCGACATTCACCATTGACCAACTGGAAAGACTCCATTTCTTGTGTGACTCTAGTTCAAAATAATGACTGACAGTATCAATACTTTGATATATCACAAAATGAAAAACTAAAATATGTCCATTCATCATGGAAAGCCTAACCCACCTGGTCGAAGCATAAACATAAATACATTGAGCCAAAATAACATTATGAGCCATCATTTATGGAGGCTATCAACCATTAAAACATTGACAAATATTGTTGGTTGTGGAAAAGATACTCGGTGTGGCAATGTGTGAGCTCAAAAAGCATGAAAGGTTTATGCCATATAGTCTGTGGGATGCAAGGTTTTTACTGGGATCAAGATGCTTATGAATATATTTAATCTTTCCAGTCTCCTCACAGCAAATGTTGTAATGGTAGCTCTTTCTCCTGGCTGGCTATTCCAAACTCTTGCTAGTCCTGAAGTAGAAAGCAGTGATATGTAAGAGATGAGGAATAATGTGTGGTGGAAATGATGCATGAAGGAGGATTTCATAACAGGTGCTGGAACTGGTTAAAATTTCCCCACTCTTTTACACATAATTTTGAACTAAAAAATAAGGAAAAATGTTAACATTTTTTTGTGAAACTTACCTCCTCTTTTTGATCTACAATAGAGAGAGTTGAATTTGAACAGTTTTGAATTTTAGAGGAAAAAATTGGGGAAAGATTTCTAAATATTTGCTTTCTTGATTAGTTCTAATAGAAATCTTATACGCACATGTCAAAAATTGCTCAGGACACAGCCATGGAGACAGCGATGTTATCTGTAACCGTATACTCATTTAATCTGGGCAGAATACCAGGAAAAAAGACCCAATTGTGTGATAAGCCCCTTAGGACAACCATATCATGGTGACTATGATAATGAAACTGACTCTGGTCAACAGGAGACTAATACTTCCCAAAGATCTCTCTCTTGCTCAATTGTCAAGTGATCTCCAGGGAGGAGGAATCAAAGGAGTGTCCACATTATCTCATCAAAATTGCCAAGTCTTTCCATTACTCATGTATGGTTATCTCCTCTCATCTTAATTTTCTGATTTGGAGACATAGAAATCTTGTAAACTCATCAGGATTCTCAAAAAGTCCTAGTCAGTAATGCCTCTAGCCCAGGCACACATGTTTCATTCCATTTTTGATTACTTTCAACTGTAGAGCTGAGCAAATAATTCATTTACTGGTTTGGTAGCCAAACAATTTTTGTTAGGGTCAATCCAAAATGGATTTTTTCTTTTTTTATGTTTTGTTTTTCTTGCTTAAATGAAAAACTATAAAAAAAATACAATTTGGGTCAAACAAATAACTAGTTGGCATAAAACTATTTTTTCTTTTGTTTGGGGAATGTTTTGCCATTGTTTTCTTTTTAAATAAATCTAGATACATTTCAAAATGAAACACTTTGAGAAACAAAGTCAATATGTTTTTGTTTTAGAAATGTTGAAATAATCACTAATGTTTTTAAATCAAGCTTTGGCTGAAATAATTGACCGCATTCAACTTGAATTTGTGAATAGTTTTGGTTGACCAGAAACTGCAATTTTCTGTTAATAAACTATTTATTTGAAACACTTATCCCATCTCTTTTCAGTGTTGTTTTTTTTTACATATTTACAGATTAAAAAGACATCATATTACATTTCACCATGCCAGACAAAGGTGGGTTTCAAATAGTAATCTCCTTCCCCACATAAACTAATGGCTTTCATGGAAGTTCCCTCTCTTCTTCAAGATTCTGATCACTTATTACAAAGGATCCCCGTATAACCTCCTTAGAAATCTGAGGCAGAACTCCTCCTGCAGCTCCTGCTACAGTGGTGATGGAGCACTGGACTAGTCCCCATGTAAACCACTGCCTAGAAGACAACTAGTATTTGGGTGCCTCTTGATCTGTACTGAGACAATAATGTTAGGGTGCATGAATACTGCTATGAGCTGGGTGAAACCTTGTTAATAGGTTGAATTAAAACCTGGTTGGGATCAATGGGTGTGAATATACCCTTGAATAACAAGACTATAAGGATTAATTAATCACAATCCTCCACCTAAAGAATGTAATAACAGCCATACTGAGTCAACCTAATGGTCCATCTATCCAGTAATCTGTCTTCTGACAGTGGCCAGTGCCAGATGCTTCAGAATGAATGAACAGAACAGGACAACCAAGTGATCCATCCCTTGTCATCCAGTCTCAGCATGTAGCAGTCTGAGGTTTAGCGACACCCAAAGCATAGAGATGCATCCCTGACGATCTTGACTAATAGTAATTGAGGGAGCTATCCTCAGCGGCGGCTCCAGGCACCAGCGCTCCCGCGGATTTGGCGGCAATTCAGTGGCGGATACGCCAAAGCCGCGGGACTGGCGGACCTCCCACAGGCATGCAGCCGAATCCGTGGGACCGGGGACCTCCTGCAGGCATGCCGCTGAAGGCAGCCTGCCTGCAATGCTTGGGGCGGCAAAAAAGCTAGAGACACCCCTGGCTATCCTCCATGAACTTATCTTTATAAAATAGTTATTTTGGGCCTGCACAACATCACTTGGCAACAAGTTCCAACTGTGTGTTTGTGAACAAGTACTTCCTTTATTTGTTTTAAACCTGCTGCCTAGTAATTTCACTGGCAAAAGGACTATGTGAACCTGCCCAGGAGATTTGCACTGTCTAGATGGATGGTTGTGTGTGTGTGTGAAGGAAGGCAGAATGCAGAAAATGATGGAGATTGAGACAGCAGCAGACTGAATAAATCCAAGATGAAGATTGTAAGCATGATGGACTCTGAGTGAAACTTAGAGATTGGTTCTGGGTCACCGGTGCTGTCTGAAAAGGTTGGGCCTGTAAATTAAAAGGCAAAAGGAGTAGTTTCTTGGTTCCTCCTGCACTTGGAGAAGGAGGACCTTGTACAAGTTGTAAATAAACAGGACAGCTTCAAAGAAAATACCAGATTCCATCACCAGTTTCTAGTCTCAAGTGGATCATCCCCAGGACCAACACTTTAACTAGCTGCTCAGGTCAAAAAGGGGCAACAGTGTCCTTGAGTCAAGAAGCATAGCAATCTTTCTTCTGTGTAGCTCATGTGATAGTTATATATTTAGAGGAGCAACTATTAGTGAATTTAGAGGCTAGAGAAAATAAGGGATTGGCACTTTAGGAGCAGGACAGAGGTAAACATGTGGTTGTTAGGAAACCGTTAGAACAGCAAATATACACCTTTGGGAAAGGTTGTAAAAAGAACTGGAAATACACTCAGAAATTAGGAAAACAGCTTAGTTGCATCTCTGATTGTGTTATCTGTTCTGGAAATATATGGAAAACTGACAACTTAGATTCAGATGATGGAAGATGACAGATTTCATTTCATTCTGTATTTCTATTTGATTACACTGTGCTGTGTCTGTGGGTGTGGTTACTTGCATGTATTCATTCAGTTTTGTCCTATATACTTCAGTAGAAAGCACCAATTGAGAGCTTAAACTCTTTAAAAAAACTGTAAAAAGTTGCTAATGACAACCCCCAACAATGTTATACAAGTTATTTTCCAGTTTGGCTGCTTGGCTAAATTTGGATTCAATTCCTACCAAAAGAAACAAAACAAAAAACACCTGACTCTGTCAGCTTGTGATATATTTAAACAAACAGTATGTCAAGCTAGGACTTTTTAAGACACCTTTTGTAGGCTTTTTCTGAACTGCTCTGCCAAATAAATACATAAACCTTATTCAATATTTTTACTATGTTTAAAAAGGTAAATTAACTGGAAATAATCCCACAATGAGACAAATGTGTAGCTCTACTGGAGTCAGTGGGACTACCTGCATAAGAGAAACAACATGAATTAGGCCATGATAAAAAGCTTGTTCTGTGGAATAGATTTATGACGTGGCTATTTCCTCTACATTCAAGTTTTATGGTGTAAAATGGAAATTGATAACACTGCACACTAACTAAATGCCATTTAAAACTCAATAAAATTAAGAAAGGCTAAGCTGAAAAAAAATTAACACATCAACCTATTATATTTACCCATTGACATGAATTAGTATACAGAAAATGTATTCTTGCTTTAATTATTATGGAAAACACTACCTTGTCCATAGTTAAAATTACATCAAGCTTGCATTAAGCCCAGCTTCATTATACACCAATCCATCCCCAAATAAATTTGGCTGACAAAATTGCTTTTTTCCTAAAAATTGTTGTATACTTAGCAGGCAAAAAGGCAGAGTTTCTGCAACGTTTGAAGAAAATTCAGCAAATGGTTTTTCAATTGCATATCATAAAAATGTAACCTGTTTTGAAATTTTGACCTTTGTTCCATATTCTTTGTCTCCCTGTAGCTCAAAAGGAAGTTTGTTACCCTTTCCTGTTTTCCATATACTTAAACCTCTGTGTGATGAAGAGTTTGTCCCTTCTTGCTTGAAGAATTGTTAGTGGGAAATTTTTGCTATTGACTTCAATGAGATCAGGATCTGGTACCATGGCTGTTTCTCCCCATCTTAATTTGGACCTAATGTTTATGAACACATTGCCCCTCTTGGATGGCTACAAGTTGGGAAAAACATAGGGATCCTCAGAACCTGATCTGCGTTGTCTCTGTAATATTCTGGGACTGACGTGGCTACAACAACTATGGTGACCAGATAGCAAGTGTGAAAAAAAGTGTAGGGGGTAATAAATGCCTATGTAAGACCTGAATGCCAGGATTGTCCCTATAAAATCAGGACAGGATTGTCCCTATAAAATAGGTGTGATCACCCTAACAACACTGCATATGGCGTATGGGTCCTAAAGCTGACAGAGTCTCTTTAAGCTCATGAGGCAGAGACCTGAGTTTCTAGAGTATACGGTTCTAATCCCAGCTCTACAGGCTGGGTTTGATATATTATGGATAGGTAACATCATCTTTTGTTAAGGGTGCAGCCACAGATCTTTCTCGAAGTTTAATTTAGATCCCTCTTGTAACTTCAAAAAATACACTCCAATCTTTAGGATTAAGTCTCCTTGACAACTTTATTCTAAAAAAATATAGAATAAGTAAACTTAATACTTGAAAATGTTCCTTTCTGAATTTTTGAAGTGTTTAATATTATTTAAATAAGCTTTCATTTCATTGTGTTCCCCTAACTGTTCAATAAAATCACATCACACCCCACAATTTAAAACATATTGTAGGGAATTTTTGCCTGTTTTACAAAAGAAATTGTATGCAAGGTCAGGACATTTAAACAATCACCTGTTATTTGAAAATGAGACGCAATAGTTAAGAAAATGGAGGAAAGAAGTGTGATGGCCAATATTTTTGTTGTTGACCTCTAGCTCAGCCCACTTTTCAAAGGTGAAAAAGTCCACAATCTGGCAAAACATTGACTGCTTCCAGATTTTCCACCAAAATGTCCCCTTTGCCTAAGAATATGGGGGCCAGTGCTGTCTGGGCTGAACTCATCTCTTCCACTTGGAGGTTTATCTAGTCTTTTATTTCATTAGCTTTTAACATTTGATCATGTGTGCTGTAACTAATCTATTTTTTTAAGTCGGTGAAAACCAATCACTGCATGACATTTTTTAAAGTGAAACCACTTGTTTAGGCACCTCAACATGGATTTAGGAGCATCACTTGAGGTGCCCGTTTTTTAAAAATCTTGACTAAAGTTTTTGATTTTGTAAATTAAAGGGACTCAATCAAAATGTAGGAGCAGGAATAATTAGATGATTAAGGTTCTAAATTACTTTATTCCATCAGTCTCCCCTTGAGCAAGTTCCTTATCCACCTTTTAATTCTCATATTAAGCCCCATCTTCTCCACTTTAATAATTTCCGATGTGGAACTGTATTAAATGCCTTACTGAAATCCAGATAGATTAGATCTACTGCATTTCCTTTGTGTAAAATATCAGTTATCTTCTCAAAGAAGGAGATGAGGGTGGTCTGCCATGATCTACATTTTCTAAAACCGTGTTGTATTTTATCCCAATTACCGTTCACCTCTATGTCCTTAAATACTTTCTATTTCAAAATTTCTTCCAAGGCTTGGCGTACAATCAAGGAACTATATTAGAAATTCTCTAGTCATAGAGTATCACCCCCAAGTTCACAGATTCATTAAAAATCCTTGTTATTGGGCTTGCAATTTCATGTGTTACTTCTTTAATATTCTTGAATGGAGATTATCCTCCCCATCCCTCCCCCGATTTAGTCCCATTAAGCTGTCTGAGTTTGACTTCCACCACAGATGTGATAATCTCTACCTCATATCTTTATTGCCATTTGCCACCCTGCCAAGCTCTTCATTAGCCTCAAAAAATCAGAGGCAACGTATTTGTTTAGGTGTTGGATCTCCACCCCATCCTCAGTGCTTAGCGGTCCCACTTCCTTTGTTTTCTTCTCATTTATATGGCTATAGAAACTTTCATTACTAGTTTTAATTCCCAGGTCCAACTCCCCTTGGCTTTTGGCAGTTCTCATTTTATCCCTATACTTCCCTATACTTCCTTACCTCCAAGAGGTAGCTCTCCTTGCTGATCCGTCCCATCTTCCATTGTTTGTAGGCTTTTGTATTTCTTTTAATCATCTGCTTGAGATACTTTTTTTCCTCCAGCTTGGTCTGCACCCCTTCCCTATGAATGTTTTCCCCTTGCTTGGGATGCAGGCTTCAGAAACCTGTATTTCTGCTTCCTGGTCAGCAAGTTCTTCAAACATTTCCCTAAAGATTCGTAGCCTCCCCTTGGACAGGAGACACAGAAAGAAAGCACCGAGTCAGGTTAAACACAGATTATTTATCCAAAAGTCTTTCTTTGTCTGCTGATCTCTAGAGAATCCAGTTTAAACCGGTATTTGCATGCCTCTCTAAGTGATGGTGCCACCATATTCCAATCCACTAAAGAGATGAGAGTCTCCTTGCAAAGGATGCTTTACTTTGTGGATTTCTTCTTAATGTAGGTCAGAAGATGCTTTTTGATATTCTGTTATACAAGTTTTTTCTTGAAATAAGAGCCATGATAGAAGAGAAATAGGTATGCTTTGAAAGAACACACTAAAAATGTCTCCAAACACATATTGCTTGAATATCTACCTCTGCGATCTAGTTATTTTACTAAATCTCAGGTGTTTTGATCTAGTCTTGATTCATTTATAGACATTACTCTAATGACCTTATTTACTACAGTTTATTACTTATGTTCAACAACAAAAAATCATACTGCATTATGCAAACTATCCTTCATGTTTATAACACTCCAACTTTTTAATATAATTTTTTGTTTCAACTGTGCTTTTTTCAAGAATGGAAAGAGAAAATAAAATCTGAGTTAGGCAAAGCTGACATATTTCTTCCTCCACAATGAGCACTTGAAATGTGCTCAGAAACAAAAGAAGCCATTTGAGAGAGACATTAAGGAATGCAGGTACACAAGGTACTATCTTCAGACGTGTCCTGATTCAAAGCCCATTGAAGACAATAGAAAGATTCCTATTGACTTTCATTTTGGATCACAAAAAAGAATTAATCTTTGCTCTTTCCCCTTCACTGGTTCTTTATCTCAATGCCTTTGCTCATTCCTTGGGACTTGAGTCAATTTTCATGAATTGAGTTGTACATGTTAAATATGGTTTTGTCTGCCTGACATTCCATTTGCTTTGTATGTGGCTATGAAGTACTTTTTATATGGTACAGTGGAAACTTAAAGGACTCTAGCCCATTCATGAGTATAATAAACTAATGTGTTTTCATTGAAACATAAGGTTGAAAGGGACCTCGAGAGTTCATCTACTTCAGTTCCCTGCACTCATGGCAGGACTAAGTATTATCTAGACCATCTCTGACAGATTTTTGTCTAACCTGCTCTTAAAGATGTCCAGTGAGCAATTTATTCCAGTGTTTAACAATCCTGATAGCTAGGATTTTTTCCTAATGTCCAACCTAAACTGCCCTCACTGCAATTTAAGCCCACTGCTTCTTGTCCTATCCTCAGAGGTTAAGGAGAATAATTTTTCTCCCTCCTCATTGTAACAACTCTTTATGTACTTGAAAACTGTTATGTCCCCTCTCAGTCTTCTCGTCTACAGACTAAACAAACCCAATATTTTCAATCCTCCCTCATAGGTCATGTTTTCTAGACCTTTAATTATTTTTGTTGCTCTTTTCTGGACTTTCTCCAATTTGGCCACATCTTTCCTGAAATGTGACACCCAGAACGGGACACAATTCTCCAGCTCAGGCCTAATCAGCATGGAGTAGATTGGAAGAATTCTCATGTCTTGCTTAAAACACTCCTGTTAAGACATGCCAGAATGACTTATTTATTTATTTTGCAACAGTGTTACACTGTTGACTCTATTTAGCTTGTGATCCTCTATGGCCCCCAGATCCCTCTCTGCAGTACTCCTTCATAGGCAGTCATTTGCCATTTTGTATGTGTTAAATTGATTGATTGTTCCTTCCTAATTGGAATACTTTCCATTTGTCCTTATTGAATTTCATTCTATTTACTTCAGACCATTTCCTAGTTTGTCCAGATCATTTTGAATTTTAATCCTATTCTCCAAAGCACTTGCAACCCTTGCCAGCTTGGTATTATCCACAATTGGATAAGTGTACTCTCTATGCCAGTGTTTCCCAAACTTAGGGTGCTGCTTGTGTAGGGAAAGCCCCTGGTGGGCCGGGCCAGTTTGTTTACCTGCCATGTCCGCAGGTTCAGTCAATCGCAGCTCCCACTGGCCACGGTTCACCACTCCAGGCCAATGGGAGCTTCTGGAAGCGGTGCGGGCCGAGGGACATACTGGCCACCACTTCCAGCAGCTCCCATTGGCCTGGAGCAGCGAACCGCAGCCAGTGGGAGCCGCAATCAGCCGAACCTGCAGACGTGGTAGATAAACAAACCGGCCCGGCCCTCCAGGGGCTTTCCCTACACAAGCGGCATCCCAAGTTTGGGAAACACTGCTCTATGCCATTATCTAAATCATTGATGAATATATTGAACAGAACCAGACAGAGAACTGATCCCTTCGGGATCTCACTCAATATGCTGTTCCAGCTTGACTGTAAGCCATTGATGATTACTCTCCAGGAATGGTTTTTGTAACCCATTTTTAATGCCCCCAAATATACCTTCCTTTATAAAAAGGATAACCCCAGTGGATGACAAATTTTTCACTTAACACATTGTTTATTTTTCATCCTGTTATTTTTTTTTCAACCATTAAAAGATTGAGTATATTCCAGAAATACTTTGGAAATTTTGAATAGCTTAGGTTTTCAGTAATCTCTCTTCATAAAGCTCTCTGGACTGGATTTTACCACCTTCTAAGGAAAGTATATATTCTTACGGTGGTGCTGTTGTGCATCGTCTTCCAAGCTTTTTTCTCCTTAGTTTCTGAGCAAGTTTTGACTCTTGGGAAGACGTACTGTGGTTTTAGTTTTGGGGTTATGCAAGTTATGTATATGTACTGATAGCTTCAGAAGAGAGGGAGCTGAGGAAGCAGCAGGAGGGTTTGCTCTCTGCCTTAGGCTCTGATTACAGTCAATTCTGGAAGCAGAATTGCTTCAGAGGAACTGGGCATTCATGTTGGACTGAAGAGATTGCTCTGCATGCTGTTTGATGACCACATTTCAGGACTGATATATGTGTGTAAATAAAGCAAATTACACTTATGGTATAATCCAGACTCCTTGACACTGAATTTCTTCTCTACTGGGAAGCTGACTTGCCCAGACTGAGACATCTGCTACTGCTCAATAGAGGGGCAACACTGGTGTCAGAAGACAATAGGGAGTTGAAATAGGCTGACTGTGTCCCTAGTTGTTAGACTGGAGAAAGAACAATTAGGCTGAGAGAATGTTTGTTTTGATAATGGAATCCACCCAAGATGTATTTGTGTTAAACATTTCACTGCTGAACCTAATTTTTTTTAGCATAATGTTTCATTAAGTGCCCTCCTGTCTGTGATGAGAAGAGGAGGAACATATGGTAGTTTAAGTTCTGCGCTCTCAAGTTCTCCAATAAAAATGTGGCACATATGCAGTCATGGCATCAACTGTGGAAAGAATGCACCAGTGACAGGAAAGTTCAGAAACCACCTAGATGAGCAGTGATACATATTATCTCATTAAGTCCTTTTTTACATAAACTAGTCCACACTTTGACATTATAAAGGGGAAAAAAAGAACTAGAAATATTGAAGTAACATGCTTCAACATCAATGGAACAAAAGCAACCAAAATAATTACTTGGTAAAGATTATGTTAAACTCCTTTCAGCTTAACCACTTTTCCCTCACACAATCTCCTGAATTCTGCACTGGTTAGGCCTCAACTGGAGTATTATGTCCAGTTCTGGGACCACATTTCAAAAAAGATGTGGAGAAATTGGAGAGGGTCCAGAGAAGAGCAACAAGAATGATTAAAGGTCTAGAGAACATGACCTATGAAAGAAGGCTGAACGAATTGGGTTTGTTTAGTTTGGAAAAGGGAAGACAGAGGGGACATGATACCAGTTTTCAGGTATCTAAAAGGGTGTCATAAGGAGGAGGGAGAAAACTTGTTCACCTTAGCCTCTAAGGATAGAACAAGAAGCAATGGGCTTAAACTGCAGCAAGGGAAGTTTAGGTTGGACATTAGGAAAAAGTCCCTAACTGTCAGGGTGGTTAAACACTGGAATAAATTGCCTAGGGAGGTTGTGGAATCTCCATCTCTGGAGATATTTAAGAGTAGGTTAGATAAATGTCTATCAGGGATGGTCTAGACAGTATTTGGTCCTGCCATGAGGGCAGGGGACTGGACTCGATGACCTCTCAAGGTCCCTTCCAGCCCTAGAATCTATGAATCTATGAAAAACAAATAATTTTACTTTTAAATTACAATTAATGATTGAGTCTTTTCCGTGAACTGCGAGCTGGGGCTAAGAATGCTTTGTTTGCAGTGCTCTTCAGTCACTTGTCACAGTGGTGAACATTTTTTTTTTCATTGGAGTGCATAGTGTAGTTTTCCTGAAGTTCATATTTATGTTGTTTGTTAAATTTGACAGCTATTTGGGAGTAATTACATGAATTATGGCAATAAATGTTTCTAGCTGGTTGACAAAGTCATTAGATGGTTAAATTAGTCATCATTCTAAGAGTTTTTAGCAATCTTTTCTTTGATTTTAAATCGTTGTACCTCCCATTTGAATTACAATTTTGAACCCTCCCCAACTAGCTCCCCCCACCACAAAAAAAAAATATTGGCCTGTAAGGTCAAAAATCAAATTCACACCTGTTATGAATTAAAGTGTCTTAAGATTTGGAATTCTCCAAGCATCTATTATAAGTCTTACTGTCTGCATATAGCAAAAACTTGCAATCACAGATATGGGTGGATGAAAAATAGCATGTTTTTGACATTTAGAGATGGTTTATGAACATAAACAATACATTAGACCACAATGTGCACAGTAACACAGGCTAAGTCAAATAAAGACTTTTAGCATACCCATATGCATTTGTGATATCTGCATTTGGTTAGCAAAACTGTATGTATTTTACATACAGACAGTTGAAAAAAAATTTTTTTGATGAAATTTCCTTTTTGATAATATGCAAGTTTTCACAAGAATTTATCTAAACCTCAAATATTTCAACAAAAATAGAACCAGAAAAATCACATACAAATTTACAAAATAAAACACTTTGAAGTAAAACAAAAAAAATTGAAGATTCATTTTTGACCTGCTCTAGTTGGGTACCTTCCCAATATCCTTTATCGGTAACATTACATAAGGTGTGCCATCTATCCCTAAATTATTTCTCAAGCTTGTCATTACCTGCAGCAAATCTCCTTTAGAAGATAACAGCAAAGGTATGTTTTCAAGAGTTCAGGAAGGTGTTCTGTGATTGGAGGGAAGCCCAGGGATGTTTGTGTGAGAAGCTGACAAATGGATGGGTAAGACTGCCGTCACTGATGGAGTGATGTAAATGTTGAAGAGGGACAATGAAGAAAGAGAGAAGGGTGGATAATAAGGCAGGAACAGAGAAATACTGAGCTTTCATGGCAGTAAAAAAAAGAAGCCTGATTTTATGTAGATGAGGTGGAATCTGTTGGAAGGACTGAAATAGGGAGGTGATACGACCAAAACAACAGGCATCAAAGGCTAACTTGGTGGTATCATGTTGTATGGACTGAATATGAGTGTGTCAGGGAATACAGGGAGGAGGAAGTTACAGTAGTCAAGAGAGGAGATACTGAGGGCCTGGATCAGAGCTTTTGCTATAGATATAGACAGACAGAAAAGGATGGATATTAGAGATGTTAAAGAGGAAGAAGTGGCAGGATATGGCAGCTTTCAAATACATGTCGCAAAGTGCTCCACTTAGGAAGGAAAAATCAGTTTCACACATACCGAATGGGAAGAGACTATCTAGGAAGGAGTATGGCAGAAAGGGATCTAGGGGTTATAGTGGACCACAAGCTAAATATGAGTCAACAGTGTGATGCTGTTGCAAAAAAAGCAAACATGATTCTGGGATGTATTAACAAGTGTGTTGTGAGCAAGACACGAGAAGTCATTCTTCCGCTCTACTCTGCTCTGGTTAGGCCTCAGCTGAAGTATTGTGTCCAGTTCTGGGCACCGCATTTTAAAAAAGATGTGGAGAAATTGGAAAGGGTCCAGAGAAGAGTAACAAGAATGATTAAAGGTCTTGAGAACATGACCTATGAAGGAAGGCTGAAAGAATTGGGTTTGTTTAGTTTGGAAAAGAGAAGACTGAGAGGGGACATGATAGCAGTTTTCAGGTATTTAAAAGGGTGTCATAAGGAGGAGGGAGAAAACTTGTTCACCTTAGCCTCTAAGGATAGAACCAGAAGCAATGGGTTTAAACTGCAGCAAGGGAGGTCTAGGTTGGACATTAGGAAAAAGTTCCTAACTGTCAGGGTGGTTAAACACTAGAATAAATTGCCTAGGGAGGTTGTGGAATCTCCATCTCTGGAGATATTTAAGAGTAGGTTAGATAAATGTCTATCAGGGATGGTCTAGATGGTATTTGGTCCTGCCATGAGGGCAGGGGACTGGACTCTATGACCTCTCGAGGTCCCTTCCAGTCCTAGAATCTATGAATCTATGAATTTATTTGGTAATTTAGCACAGCTTTAATTATATCTTTTGAACAAACTCTCTTTGTCTTTCTTACTCTTTTCAGCCAAAACAAGGTTTTATTTTTATTTTTTAACTTCTACATTAGAATCAGGCATTCATTTCTTGATCCATCCTGAATGTGGCAAATACAACAAAAAAGCTCACTTTTCATTCATTTTTGGGATGGATGGGGTTGGGTGTGCGTGATGTTTGTGTGTGTGAGAGAGAAATACAAGGTGCATAACTGTCTTTTTATCTAGATGCTCCATTTCAAGACTACAGTGGCACAGGCTGACATTTAGTACAGCATCCATTAACATTCTTTAATAGCATTGTGTTTTATGGTGGAAGTGAAAAGAATTTTCTGATTCTTTGCATGTGCCCCTTTCCGCGCCTTCCATAAGTATGTGCAATTGCCAAAAAAGCTGAGAATGCAGAGACAGAACATGTTAGAACCCCAATGGAATCTCCATGTAGAACATGCTTAGACTGTTCTGTATTGCATCCTCTTTCCTAATGCTATGGAATCATCTGGTTCTCCCATACAATTACTGACAGAACCTGATTCTTTGTTGCAAAATAGAAGCCACACCTTATTCTCATATTATTTTTTGTCAGTATAACAAGGGGAATTTTTTCTTGTGTCCACAAATGTGTGAGCTAGTTGGTAATTCCTGGTTATACAGAAGGGATGGTTTGCATGTTAGAACTGGTCAGAAGATTTCATCAGAATGATTTTTTTCTGACAGAAATGCAGCTTCTGCAAATATACATTTTTCATGTGAAAATGTTGATTTTGCTGGCAAGGGTAATGGATTTCTCCATTGGGAATCAGTTCAACCAATATCAGAATATCTCAATCTGTTGAGCTGACCCAAAACATTGCATTTCAAATCTGTTCAACATAATTTCCCTATCAACACATTGACTTATGGGAATTGTAGTTTTCACCATGGTTCTCTTTAATGAATCAGTCTGATTGGAGGAATATGTATCCTATAATGCAAAACAGATTTGTATCTGACCAATCTGTGTGGTGCATTATGGGAGACTCATGACAGTGTTCATCATAGGAGATGTAGTTTGGCCAGGGAGCCTGGCCCATAGGAGAAAACATGGGACATCAGACTCAAATTTCCACTCTCCTGAAGCACTGTGCCTCTATGGGAAAATGCAGTATATATATTGAACTGACTCTAAATGAACCATTTTGGGTCATTTCAACAAATAGAAAAAGATTTATTTCAAAATATAGAAATGCTTCATTTCAGTTGAAAATTTGGAATGTCCATTCCAGGAATAATTTCTGAACTACAACTTTCCATCCCAATTTGTGATAAGAAACAAATGTTAAAATGTCAGGATTTCCTAAGAGATGGAACTTTGAAATGTTGTTCAGGTCTATTTAAAATATTGTTTAATGGTGAATAATGTGCAGAGAGAAGAACAGGAGTACTTGTGGCACCTTAGAGACTAACAAATTTATTAGAGCATAAGCTTTCGTGGACTACAGCCCACTTCTTTAGTGGGCTGTAGTCCACGAAAGCTTATGCTCTAATAAATTTGTTAGTCTCTAAGGTGCCACAAGTACTCCTGTTCTTCTTTTTGTGGATACAGACTAACACGGCTGTTACTCTGAAATGTGCAGAGAGTTCCTCCTCACTATGGATTAATTAATTATGGGGAGTTTTTGTGAAGGGGGAAGATAAGAATATGCATATTCAAAACATCCTGGGTTGTATCCTCAACTCACTTCAACCTTTAGAGTATGTAAAAGGCTTAGAGCAACATAAATGTCACTAAAAGCTGCCAGGGGAGGATTCTATGGAAGATAGCTGTAAATCTGCCCTCCAAGTCCTGGCATTAATGTGTCTGGGGAGGGGGAGGAAAGGGTTGGTGGGGAGAATAGGCATATAAAGAATGAAAGACTGTAGCATACAACACTGTAGAGACTCCTAGCGGCATTCTGAACTATAGAGCAGCATTGGGCAACCTTTTGGAGCTTGTAATAACAAAAGGCTTGTCTACACGGCCTCCCAGTTTAGACTATGGGTGTGTAAACTGAAATGCAGAGTAGCATGCTGTGCTTTAACAGCTCATGCTCCCAGTGCCAACACATGGCAAACAGGTACCTCGTAGCATCTACACAAAGCAGTTACATGCCCTTTGGCAGGACCTAGTGTCCTGAAACAGACAGGCAGGATAGTCTGGAGTAGCTCTCCTCTTCTGCTCTGAGCTGTGCTTCTTAGAAAGACAGCACAGAATTTCTCCCCTAAAGTCTAAAAATAACATTTTTCTTTCCTTTATTATATACAGGCCATTTTTTTTACACTGTACCCGCCTGTATACAGAATTGAAGTTATTTTCAGTTTAAACCTCAGAAGCTATAACAAGGACAATGTGGCTTTAAAAAAAATCTTATCACTCTAGCACAAACATTAATTATATTATTCTAGCTTTTGGCAATTTTACACCTGCTCTTCATTAAGTGCCAGCAAAATATTGCAAACTCAGTTGTACCTCAGAAACAGAAAAAAATCTTTTTCATCTATATTTAGACCTCTCAAAAAGAGCATCAATTTAAATTGTCTCATAGCTAGGGGTTTTTTGTCATTATTAACTATTTTCAGATAGACTTATTAAATCCTAATGGATCATTATTTGATTGTATCCCACATTTTAATACTGGATGTGAGCAATGTCATCAATAATAATTAGTCTAAGAATAATTAACAGTTCAATTATACAATATTTATGCAGGGTATCTACTTTGACAAAATGGTTGCATTTAATATAGTGTTTTGAAGGCTAATTTGAAAACAGTGTGGTATCATTATGACATAATTAAGTCTGAGAAAAAGAATTGAAAACCACAAAGGAAAGCTTTTGTGTCATATAAGTGATAGAACTAAGATAGAAAAGAACAAACTCTCCCAGAACATATTGCTTTTCAGCTCCATAAACTTCATTTCTGTCACAATGCTTTCAACTTGCAATCTTCGGTCTTGAAAGTGTTTTCAATATCTGCTCAGCCTAACTTAGTAAAAGCCACCTAAATACTTTAAAAAATGACAAGCCTTCAAAAAATGAAGCTTCATAACTGCAGAACACCAAACAGTTTTATTATGCAGACTGTTTTTTTTATTCTTTCAGCTAGACAAGATTATCATTTAAGAAAGACAAACTCTGTTCTGTCCTAAATTTTCAGTTTAAGGCCTGAACAGATCTGTAGCTTATCTAATTTTATTTGAAAACAAGAAATGCATTTCCAGCTCATCTATCTGACTATGTAAAACCATTTATAGAAGAGAGGATACATGTATGAGCTTTTAAAATGATCTCTTGTAACTCTTTAGTCTCCAATAGCAAATCTTTCCATAGCAATATGTAATAAATCAATACTACTACATAATTTCAGCACTGGTTTTCTATATTTATATACAAATATATATATATTTTTAAAGTTTGATCCTTAACTGGTGTAAATTGGTGCAACAATGACTTTGATGGAGCTATGATGATTTACAACCATTGCCAGTTTTGCCCAATGAATTGTAGGTCTTGCGCAAAGCACCAAATTGACAGATGTCAAGTCTAAGATTCTTTACACACTTACAACGTAGGTAGGGTAGAGGCAGTGCAAGTGCAAGATGACTGTTGGTACCTTGACAGTGTCCTTGTTCCTTACCCAGAGACACCACCTCTGAAAATGTCAGGGTGAGTCTCTATTTAATAGGATTGCTCAGATTATTTGTGTCTGGTTTTAAAATTGGTAATCTCTCATTACAAAAACTTCTACTGTTACTGAGGATTGGAAAGATAGCAAATGATGCATCCATATTTAAATAAAACAAGGTTCTAGGTTCTAGCTAACTGTTAGAATACATAAGGAATAGAACGGAGAATAATACTGAAAGCACAATGTCTTTATATAACTCAATGGTGTGGCCTCACCTGGGATAGTGTGTGCAGTATTGGTCACCAAAAGGATATTCCAGAACTGGATGGGGTTCTGAGAAGAATTATTGAGAATAATCCAAAAAGTGAAAAAATCTTCATAGGAAAAGAGTTTGAACAGATTGGTATTGTGTACCTTAGAAATAAAACAAATAAGAGAGGACATGATAAAAATATATAAAATAATGAATGGTATAGAGAAAGTGGATCAGGCACTTCTGTTCTCCTTGTCCATAACAAAAGAGCAAGAGGACATTCAAGAAAATTAAAAGATAAGAAGTTCAAAACTGATAAAAGAAAATATTTTTACACAATATATATTTCATCTGTGGAACTCATTACCACAGGAAGTTGTTGAGGCAAAGAGTCTAACCAATTTCAAAAAGGGATTGGATATTTATGTTTATCAAGAGTATCAAGAATTCTCACAAATGACAATAAAATGGTGGAAGGGGTATTATTCATTGGGTTTCAGGGTTTAAGCTAATTTCAATTTTTTAGATATCAAATGAGACCTATGTGGGGGGCTATGATAGGGTGTGCACCCCCCCATTAACCCTGATAGTGTTAATGAGAGCCTGATGCCAATTAAGTCACCTTGCATCACATGAGAGAAGTGAGTAAAGCCCAGCTGGGGAAGGGCTAGGCCAGCAGTATAAAGCCAAGTGGCTGAAAGCAGAAGGAGGCTGCAGGGGATGAAGTCTGTCGTTGGTCCCTGAGAGAAGGGAGGCCTTTAGGAACAAGGAGGAAACTCATGGAGTAAAGAGTCTGGCAAGAAGCTAGGAAGGGTGAAATAGCTATGGGGAGTACAATAGGTTCCAATTGTAAACCAGAAGCAGGAAAGAAAACAGTGACAGGGACTGAGATCCTGGATTGTTAGTTAGAGGGTTCCTGGGATGGGACTCAGTATAGTGAATGGGTCCGGGTTCCTCTGCCAGCCATTGATATAGTGGCACAGAGCCCGAGCTGGGGCTGAACAATGGCTGGAGACTGCACTCAGACAGTGGTGCAGTTGGACTTCATAACTCTGGAAGGGGTGGACTAAATGGTGCCCTGTCTGGAGGCCCAAGTTACCAGAAGAAAGGCTATTGCAGAGCAGAAAGGAGGAACCCAATGCAGCAACATATATGTTCTCCAGCCTAGATGCAAGGAGAGCTAGCAGTGAGTGACCACCCAAATACAGGGGCAGATTATCCCACATCTACCTACTGCAGAGTTCTTATGCCATCTTCTGAAGCATCTTATAGGACAGGATTTTGATCTGGATGGACTGTTGGCTTGATGCAGTATGGTAATTCCTAGGTATCTATGTTCTCAATTCTACAAATAATGGTCCCTAAACACAAGTACATGATTAAGGCAGCAAACATTTTATACCAATGTTTAAGTATGTGAGTAGTCCTGTTCAAGTCAGTGGAATTAGGCACATCCACAACTGTTTTCAGGATCAGGGCCAAAAACCTCTGTAAAAGGTTTTTCCCATCTGTAAAATACTTCTAAAATCCTAAAATGTAAATCTATTATTTATTATTACTGCCACCTAAAAAAAAAAAAAGGTAGACAGTTTCAGATTTAACTCCTGCTGGTTCGAGCAACCACATTGTTGTTACTTAAATTATCTCTGTAATTTCCTTTTTTTAACATGAGTTAAACAGCTGTTAGTGCTGAAAGGATGGTGCACATGGTCATAAGTAACCTCTGGGCATTTAAAAATGTAAATATGGAAGTAAGATCCTTTACATATCAGTCCTTCAGGCTTTTTGTAAAAGATAAATATATATTTTTAAATTCTGTATTAGTTGTGTAACAGCAGTAGTGAATGATAGTGACAACTAAAAAAAAAAGTGAAGACAGTTTTTCCAGCAAAGAAGCAACTAACTAGGCAGAGAAATGTGTTCAGAATACTGAATATTTTGACAGTAAATAAACACCTGGCACCACTGAAATTAGTGATAAATCTCCCTTTTACTCCAATGAGGATTAGATTTCTAATCTAATAGGAAGTGCAGTTTTTTTAAAGTCAGCAAATATATGAAAAACATTGAAAGAAAACCCAAAATGTTAACTTCAGCTATGTTGCAAAGGGTGGATGGGTCTATGCATTGCTACAGTATAATTAATGTCAGTGTCTGCTATTTTGTTTTCATTTCTACATTTGCTTTAAGTGTTGTTTGGTTCCATGTAAGATGTTGCTGCAGCAACATAACTGGTTAGAGAAGAAGGGCCAAATTGTGTTCTAAGTTACATCTTGGACAACAACATCTCTTTGGTGCCTTTTGTTGTCTTCTGGCCATTTAAGTTCAGCTGATTCTCTATGGGTTGTCTACTCAGTACAGGGAAAATCAGAAATAGCAAAATGGAGTTTATGCAAAAGAAAGAAAACTTAGAAAATATTGGAGGGAAGGAGGCAGATACAAGTTAAGCTGTCATTCAGTCCGGGTACCTTGGCATTCCTGTTATCCTGAAAGAAGTATAGATAATGCATCACTGATGATGTCCCAAGACAACCAGATGCTCTAATGAGAGCCTATGGTCTCTAAGATAGACTAGGGAGGGACTGGAACTTTATCTTCAGTTTCATAGAATCTTTATAGAGGGAACAATGCAATTCTCATTAAGTCAAAAAAGACACCCATAGATTTAATGGTAGTTGGATCAAATCGTTAATCCTCAAACATAAATAGATGCTTTCTGAGAGGCCTGAATATGTAATATGCTCTTTCCTCCCAGATCTCATTCATAATCACATACTTATTTAATGACCCTTATGTCAAGTTAAAAAAAGTAAAAGAAGGAGGTTTAACACATTTATCCTCAGGAAACTTACTTTGTGTGAACTATGAAGAATAGAATTGTTCCCTTCCTAAAAGCATATTGACCATTGCAGCAATTATCCTATAGGTTTGGCCTTGAAAAAGGAATGTAACAAATATGCCTCAGAAAAGAGAAGGAAAGAACTGTTGTGGTGGAGGGGGCAGAGGGGAATATGAAGGGGTGAGGGATGGATAAATTAGATGGATCCATTACCAAAGAAAATACCTGAAAAGAACTTGAACTGCACAAATATGACCCCTGATCCATGATATGTCCCCCCCCTGAATGAACTCCCTTGCCAAGATCAAGTGCCAATAAATTCCAGTCTCTCTGGAAAAATTGAATTTCTAATGTCCAGAGTAAAACAACATTATGAATTGTGTAACTGTGCCAGCAGACTCCTGGTGTATAAAATGAATGATGAAAAAGCTGCCATAACAATCCCCATTTTAATAAATAACAGTGATGAAATAATAAATGACCCTCTGGGCATCAATGCCTGATTTAAACAATTTTTCACAACAGCTCCCATTAGGATTTTAGAGAGCTTTCTCCAAACAGCTGCCCAAAATATGCTGTCACACACACAGTCAGATATCTTGGATTACCACAAATCCTTGCTGGGAAAACAAAGACTTCAAGGTTTTTCAGAAACTAATTTTTCCTCACTGCTGCAACCGTTTGTTATTAGGATTCTAAGTACAGTCTCTTTCTCCAAAGAACTGTGAATGGTTCTGAAAACGCTGTTCTTCCAAACAAGTTTATCTTGGAGAAAATGTATAAATTAGAGATTGAACAAAATTGGGATCTTGAATCCAAGAATTTTTTACTTTATGGGTAGTACAGTTTTGCTTTCAGTTTGCTTATGTAAAAGCAGAAGAGAATATTTTCTTGTTCCACTGTGAACATGGCTGAAATCTCATAAGAGTTCTTGGGAGATTTCATCATTCGAGATAGCCAAAAATTTAATTGGATCAATTGCTTTTATTACATTTTTGCCACTTTGGGGCAAGAAACCATGAAAAGAACTCACAAGATCGAAGGTACTGCTAATCCAAATTTAAGCCTTGATTTGGTGTCAAAACTAGCTTGAACCTAATCCTGCTCTTAATGCTTCTGTGATTTACCTCTAGGACTATATTAGACTGATCTCACCTTCATATGAAAACTAATTTTTTTGCCTTGGATCTGAAACAATATTTATCTTTTTCTTTATTCGCAAATCTGAGGCTATTTGCCAACACCAGGAAAACAATCTGCCTCCACAATAATCCAATGACAGGTTCACAGCAACTCTCTTTCTTGATTCAGAGAAAGCTTGCTTGGTGTCGAATAGCTTTATCTAGTGTTGAGGCAGCCTCCTAGACCTTATCCCCCAGGAGTACATTCGGGTGGCTTCTGAGCCCACCAGTTGGTTCACAAGAACTCACCTCAACTCTTCGCTTCTCACTGAGGTCTCTTTATTGGAGTACAATCAAACCACAATTGAGTTGATCGGAGGTGGGTACATGTCATACCACGTATCCAAACTTACACAAAAAGCCTCTTCCTTTATATAGAGTTACACATTAAATTGTATTTACTATACATTGCATCACACATTTCGGTATTGGCCTGGCCACTTTGTAGGAACCAATCCCTGTACAGCATGCACTGTCCATGTGTGTCTTACTCTTTACCTCATCTTACATTCTAGGCATAGTTTATTCACGGCTATCTTGTCCATTGTAAATAGTTCCCTGTGTGTTCCCCCCATCTTAATTAGTGCAGACATTCTGTTTCCAGTGTGCTGATCCATTTCCCTCCTTAATCCTGTCTCCCAATCACCTGTGTCCAATTATTCCTGTCATGTCAGGTCTACAACTAGAACACCTTGTTCTGCTAATCATCAAGCATGCTAATATAGAGATTGTCACCCTAACCATCCACAGGGGCCCAAACCTGGTGCTGCACTGAAGTAAATGACAAAACCTCCAATGGATATCAGTAGGGGAAGCAGATTTGGGCCTGAGTTAAAATATAGAGAATATATTTTCAAAAGTGCCCTACATTGGTCTAATTCTGCTCCCACTATAGTTAGTGTGAATTTTCCCATTTACTTCAATGGGAATAGTTAAGCCAAGATGGAGTTCTTTTGAAAATCCCATCCATAGACCCTGATTTCCAGAGATGCTGAGCTCCTTACCACCAACTGACTCCACTTGATGCTATGGTTGCTCAGCACCTCTGAAAACAAGACTGATACAGTACACTAAAATTATCTTTTCCATTGATTTCACTGGGGCTCACTGCAGGTATAGGAGTTAGTTCCATATATATCACATTGCAGGATAAGGATACAATTTATAACCCTGGGACATGGGGTCAATAGTGTTAATGTCTGCAGTACCACACAGTAGTGTGAATCCATCATAACTATGGTAATTATCTTATTAAATTAGTATATGGGCAGAAAATTGAGTACTGTAGTGTCTTTAATAATAATGCCTAGTTATTAGGTAACTTTTTTTCATCAGTAGATAGCAAAGCACTTTATATAATTCCAATTTTTCAGATGGGGAAACTGAAGTACAGCGGGTGAAGTGATTTGCCCTAGCTCACACTGAAGTTCAGTTGTTGAGCTGAGAATAGAACGCAGGTCTTGTCAGTCCTTGTCCAGTGCTTGCTCCACTAGTCCACTCTCCCAGCACAAATAATGGGTTAACTGATTTGACACAACTTTGTGTGGCTATTTTTTTGCTGACTTGAGACATGTATCAGTACTTACAATAGGACATGAATATGTTATCTTGTGAAATGCTGCCCTTTGCACCCAAAGGGTTAAAGTAACGAATTCACAACTATATTAAATGACAATATTGCTTCCACGTTTTTCTGTTCAAGACTTAAGGGCATTTGTTCACATAGCGCCTGGATATCTTCCAGCTTAATCTTCAAATTTACAAAATGTAGCAGAAGTTATCTTTCTGAGTCCCAGGCTTAGGGGAAAAAATCTTATAAGAAGTTGCAATGGAAAAGATTTTCTTTTGAAATCACCTCTCTACCTAGTACAAATGTTCTCTTTTACAAATGTAAGCAACATAAAGCATAATAATGGGGTAGGGAAAAATAAACCTTCACAAACAGGAAGGGGAAAAAAGCGTAAGCAGCCTAAAAAGGTAAAATAAAGTAACATATGGCCACATTCTATAGTCTTATACCAGCAAAACCTCTATTAGCATTAATAGTATTTCTGACCTAAAAACTGTAGGGTTGGGTCCATAGATATCCAATTCTTCATCCCCTTATTCATTCAAGTAGTTGATATCTATCAGATGACATATATAAGTAAGGGGTTCTAAGCATGGGTGCTAGGTATTTAAGATGCAACAGAATGAATCTGTTTATTCTGTCTGAGTACATGATACAAAAATGAAATAAAATGTCTACTCCAACAATTAGATTTCCAGCTTCTTTTCAGATGCATGCATATTTTAATATATGTCATAACTCTGCCATGCATTCCTGTTAAGTGTCCATCCTGCATATTTCAATACATTCTTCAAATCTGATTTTATTGGATCCAGAGCACCAGATTAACTCATAGCATAGTTACTCAATGGAAGTACCACAGTTGCGCAGATTATTAGGGTTGCCAACTTTCCGATTGCAGAAAACCAAACACCCCTGCACTGCCCCTTCCCGAGGTCCCACCCTTGCCACATCTGTCTCTGATGCCCCCACTCACTCCATCCCCCTTACCTCCATCGCTTGCTCTCCCCCACCCTCAATCATTTTTACTGTGCTGGGCAAGTTGGGGTGCGGGAGGTGGGGAGGGCTCTGGGGATGGGCCAGAAATGAGGGGTTCAGAGTGTGGGAGAGGGCTCCGGGCTGAGGCAGAGGGTTGGGGTGCAGAGAGGGGGAGTGAGAGCTCCGGCTGGGGGACTGGGCTCTGGTGTGGGGCTGGGGATGAAGGGTTCAGAGTGTGGGAGGGTGTTAGGGTGCGGAAGAGGGTTCTACTCTGGGTTGGGGTGTGGAAGGAAATTCAGGGTGTGGGCTCCAGGTGGTGCTTACCTCAGGCAGCTCCTGAAAGCGGTCAACATGTTCAGCCAGGAGCTTGAGTGAAATGCCGGATGCTTCCAGGAGCTGCGTGGAGCCAGGGCAGGCAGGAAGTCTGCCTTAGCCCCGCTGCACCACTGACCGGACTTTTAACAGTTCGGTCAGCGGTGCTGACCGGAGCCACCAGGATCCTTTTTTTTTTAAACCGGATGTGTGGCAACCCTACTACAGAGACCACATATGATCCATACAAGATTTTTAAAAACAGAAGGCAGAATTCTGCTCTTAGGTCCACACTGCAGAATTCTAAAAAGTGTAGTAAGTGAAGCTTTTGAAGGACTATCTTAATTTACAATATCTGCTCATAAATACTTCAAAAAGTATTCATATTCATAGCAAAACATTTGTGATAGTAAATCTTAGTATGCGTAAAGGACTGTACAATTTAAAGATTTCTATACACCTTAATCCTGAAACCCTCTCTATGAAATAAGTAACTATCCCCATTTTTACAGAAAGGGAAATTGTAGCCTATTGGGCTAGCCTGATTGCTTGCCTATATATCTTTTCTTATGGATTTCTTATGGATTTTATTATTTGTTTTATTATAATAGATTTATAGGGTTATATTATATATTATAGGTTGTAACACAAGAGACCTACAGGCCACATTCTATATGCTGAGCTAAGGCAAAGTTAGCATACATATGTCTGGGATCTTTAACTCAGATAGCAAAGTTAGCATACATATGTTCGGGATCTTTTCACCTAACTAGGTGGTAAGGAGCTAAAACGTATGGTCCATATATGGCTGCAACTTTTAACATAGATACATAAACAATACTTAGAAGCAGGTTGGCATAGGGGGCTTCCTAAGCTCCTACCCTTAAACTTAACAGGTACACCACAATGAAAGAATGGAAATAACCGGGTAGGACAAAAATAACAGATGTGACAATGATCTAATGCCATTAATACATACACACATCAATACATACACACATACCAGCCTATGGAGTAAGTGTACCCTCACATTTTGTGAGTGAGGAAACAAAGTTTGGACATAGGAAGAGGGGTCAAATACTTAAGTTCTATAAGAGGGGTGACCCACCATGCCAAGGAAGCTTCAAAGTTTCTAAGCTTCAGGGTTTCTAAGTTTCATGCTTCAAGTTTCAGGCTTCTTTGTTTATTAGTCTGTTAATTCATAATGGTACGTTTAGGTCAGTTAGTTAAATAAAACTCTAAAGTTAGCTTTGATAGCTCTTTAGCTTCTCCTAAGCTCTGCACCTTTCACTCAAGAATTGAGGAACCTGGATCTGAATCTCTTGGCATGCCAGAGGCAAGGCTGGTCCTTTGTCTCTTATCACCAGGTCATCCAGAAAGCCTGTGAGTATATTAATTAAAGCTTTATAGTATATAATATCACATATATTCCTAGAACAATATTATTGCATTTGTAACTCTGATTATGTTACCATATGATTACTATTTGAGTACTATTCCATTTATCTCAATAAAAGTCTTTAAGGCTAAATTTGTCTCAGTGTGAGTGTCCTTGTAATACCTCCAAGGGTCCTTGCAAACTCTGTGTAGCATGGTTCTAGGACAAGAACTTTATTATCTTCTGATCAGATTGATTGGCGAGCCTATAACCCATATTATCTGAAATAATAACATTAACCTCCTAAAATCAGGCAACAAAATCTACACAGAGAAGGTAAGTGACTTGTCCAAGGTCTTTGTGCCAGATCAATGGCACAGCAAGCCCCTCTTCCCCATTCTTTTACTGGATTTGCTAGATCAGAGCCATTGACTTTTGGGCAATGGTGCAAGTTTTTCACGGAAGGGGTGGGTTTGAGGAACTTTGTTTTTATTTTGCTTGGCAGAGGGGGAAAGAGTGATTGGTTTTGTTAAGGATTTTAACTATGCTTATGTGTGATTTTACCGGTTATGTTGTGATGTGATTGTGGGGTAATGAAGTTTCTATATTCAGAGTATTTACCTTTGTGGAAAAAATTACTTGTTTAGGTAGTTAGAATTTAGAAAAGGAGTCTTTATTAGTTAACCGTCAATAAATAAAATGTAGAGGGTAGAAATGTGAGCCAATGTAGTGATGGTACAATTCACCTTGAAAAGATTAATTTGTGCTCTTGAGCCTTTTCATCTGTGTAACCAATAGGAAGCTGTTGGGTTACATCATGCTTCACACAGCTTTCAGCTTAGTCAGACACCCAAATGAAAAATGTAGCACTCAAGGATATCAAATAGATGTGAAAATTGCTAGATGGACTCCACATGCAGAATTCAATGAAAGGGTTACACTGATTAATAAATGGAGAGATTTTCATATGGAAAAAGTTAGGAACACTAACAATATCCAACTTTAGTCAACTGAGTGAGAACACAACTGAAGGAAATTGCTCACATTCAGGAGCGGGGGGTGTAATTTCCAGGTTGGGTAGAGATACCATGCTAGCTCTCATTGAGGTAGCATGCTCAAAATAGAAAAGTGTAGCTGCCGCAGCATGAGTGGCAGGACCAGCTAGCCACCCTGAGTACAATCCTGTTTGAAACCCTAGGTAACGTTCTCAGGCACCTAGCCCCTCCCACACCCATGAATGGGAGAGATGGATGCAATAGTTTGTACCATGTGTCAAGGGAAGGCTTAGCATTCTAGAGGCCCAACTATGAATATGAAGTCGCCTCAGAGCTCCTACTGCCATTTCTGTGCCCCTGGCAGATCAGTGGTGGATTACTAAATGGAGAGTCCAGACTCACCAGAACAGTTTCTTGCTGCTCATTCCATGTTTGCGGCATTGTGAATTCACACTCAAGGTGTAGGTGTAAGTAAGCTAAATACATAAGTATATATAAAATAATGTACACATAAAAATGCTCTCCTCTGTTGCATCTCTCTACTTCTCTTCTACTTTTCCGTTCTCTTGGTTGGAATATAAGTACTTAGGAAACAATCTGTCTCTCAGTCGCAATGAAGGAAGGATTCCCTTTGGCCCATCCACAGGGATCCTGCCTTTCTCCCTTATGAAAATATGATGATTTAGGTGGGCTTAGTGTTTGCCTGCCCTCCAAAGCAGATGGAGAAGCTCATTCATGGGGGTGAGGATACTGCCTTTCCTTCCCCAGCCAAGATGAGAGTGAAGCTCTGCTCTCATCCATGGTACATGTGTAGGAGTTTGCAGCGGTTGTCTTGATCTTTCCTTCCCAATCCAAAGGGGAAGCTTTGGGGAAGGAAGAGCCACAAGGGAGCAACTGCCTCTCCCTCTGGCTGGATGAAGAGTGGGGGGCCATTTTTCTCCCCTATGTTCTCTAGTTGTCTCTTCCTTTGCTGCCTGCAGAGTTCTTTTAGAGGAGAACAAGGGGCATTTTCAAGAACAGAAGCTGAGGAGGAGAAACTTCCAAATACGTTGTGCCATGTTAACCACTGTTGGCCAATACAGTATATTTCTCCTGCTCCCTTAAACCCCGACCTCTTAAAAAATAAACACACACACAACCTCTAGCAACTGAGAAACCCACTTAAGTGAGAGGTATGACCTCCAGTTTAGTGAAACATGTCACTAAAGGTACTAGAATACTGTCACAGAACATGAATGTGCTAGGAATATAGTAGAACATTAGTTAATAATAATTAAGGGAGATATCCCATCTCCTAGAACTGGAAGGAACCTTGAAAGGTCATTGAGTCCAAGCCCCCTGCCTTCACTAGCAGGACCAAGTGCTGATTTTGCCCCAGATTCCCTCAAGGATTGAACTCACAACCCTGGGTTTAGCAGGCTAATGCTCAAACCCCTGAGCTATCCCTCACCCCCTGAAGTTGAGATATCCTTCTCCAGTCCTCCCCTATGCAGCACCCCCAAAGGGAGTGGACTGTAGACTTAGACAAATTACCATCATGGTTCTAAGACTTTGACAGTTCAGTACCAAGAAACCAGTCTCTAGTGGAAGAATGGGATCTATCTCAGAACAGGGATAAAAGAGGAAAACAGGAAGAAAAACAAAAGTGGTGAAGGCCGGGGGTTGGGAATGCATTAAACATCATACAAATTTGGAAAAAGGAATAATAATCAAACTACACAATAACTTGCAACTTATAATACACACAATATTTCAGGATAGTCAGAGGCCAAGGCCAAGCTCAACCTTCAGGCTGACTCATATAAAAATCCTTATATATTTTGTGGGGGAAATGATTGCTACTGTCTAATTGCACCCTCATCCTTTCAAAATGGTTTACATTAAGAAGGAAATAATTCCCCTTAAAAAATAAACCCAAGATTCAATAACAAAATTCAATTAGTCTGGCAGTCAGCGTACTTGAACATGAGCGACCCAATATCCTGCATCAGCCCAATGATATGTCAGTGTTTGAAATGTGACCAGTATTGGCCCATGCATGTGAGGATTTTCAGAAAATTGTATTTCATTCATACTGAGCCCCACATAGATTACAATGGATAGGCCTTGCCTAAACAGACTGCTGCTGGAGATGTGGGTTTCAGAAACATGTGAGCAAGAGTGGTTCTGGGACTGTAACTGGATATAATCCTCTTTGCTAGGCAGGAGGATTAATTTGATTATGGAAGTCTCCTTAAAAATTACTTCTCAGAATTACTTCTAGAAGCTTGGCACAGTAATGTGGGTGACCTTCCTATTAAAGGCAACGTTTCAGAGAAGAGGAACCTCCAAATTTTTTTAAAAGAATTGGGCTAACTTTAGAAACCTCTGATTAATACCTTGTGGATGGAAACCAAGGTGTTACTCTTCTTTCTTCTCCTTGCCTCCCTTCCCTCATTTCCTTTCCCTCCATTACCATTCCTTTATTCTTTTTTTGTTGTTGCTCTTTTGTTTTTGTTTTTGTTTTTGTGGTTATTGTCTCCTTTTTGTTAAAGAAAATAAATCAATATAAATAAACAAACCTGACTGTGCTACAAAAATTCCACCCTTTCTATATAAACTTGCCACATTGATGCCATTAGGGAGCATTGCTGACTTGTAGGCATTTGGTTAAATGTAAAAATCATTTTCAAAATATGGGATTTCAGGAAAATATTGTTGCTGACATTACCACAATAAGTGAAGCTATAGGACAGGCTGACTTCTGGTTTGAATTCAAACTTGGTACTGAAATGATGTAGGGACAGGATTAATAGACCTCCCTTGCAGCAGGGTAGGGTAGTGACTTCAGTGGCAGCCGGGGGATGCTCAGTGCCTTTGAAATTCAGGGTACTTATTTATGTGCCTAAAATGCCCATTTCTGAGTTTCTTGACCATAATATACTATATGAGCCTATTAATGTTTATCACTGTGCTATCAATACTCATCCCTTTTCTCTACTATACTAGTTGATCTGTGCCATTTAAACTATGCTTAGCTTGTGCATTATTTCTTCCAAAATGCATCACTTTACACATTAAATTTCAAACTCCGCCTCTGAAATTGTTTGCCTGATCTGCTAGGAATATCCTATAAAACAGCTACTTTCTTGTAACTCATAACCACTTCACTTGTTTTAGTGCCATCTGTAATGTTAATCATAGAAATGTAGGGCTGAAATTGACCTACAACTCATAGAGTCCAGCCCCGTGAGCTGAGCAGGACTATGTAAAACATCCCGAACAGGTGTTTGTCAAATCTGTTCTTAAAAGCCTTCAGTGATGGGGATTCCAGAACTTGGAAGCTATTCCTTTACTTAACTACCCTTAGAATTATAAAGTTTTCTAATGTCTAACCTAAATCTCCCTTGTTGCAAATTAAGCCCATTACTTCTTTTCCTACCTCCAGTGGATATGGAAAACAATTGATCACAGTCTTCTTTATAACACCCCGTAACATATTTAAAGACTGTTACCAAGACCTCCATGACTAATCTTTTCTCAAGATTAAATATATGTCAGTTTTTCAAAACTTATTTTTGATGCTCTCCTCTGGACTCTCTTCAGTTTCTCCACATCTTTCTTAAAGTGTTTGCCCAGAATTAGACATAGTACTCCAAGTCTCAGCAGGGCAATTACCACCTTTAATCTTACATACAACATTCCTATTAATAAACTCCAGAAGGATGTACTTCTTTTCACAACTGCATCACACTGAAATCAGATTCAATTTGTGATGCAATATTAGCCCCCAGACCTCTTTCAGCAATACTATCACCTAACCAGTTATTCCCCATCTTGTAGTTGTGCATTCAATTTTTCCTTCCTAAGTGCAATATTTTGCACTTATCATTGTTGAATTCAGACCAGTTCTCCAATTTGTGAAGGTAATTTTGAATTATAATCCTGTCCTTCCAAGTGCTTGCAATCCCTCCCAATTTGGTGTCATCTGCAGATTTCTGCAAAGCGTACTTTATGCCATTATTCAAATCACTAATGAAAATATTGACTAGTTTCAGACCCAAATTGACTCTTGTGGAATCCCATTAGTAATGCCCTCCAAGTCTGCCAGCAAACCATTAATAACTATTCTTTAAGTATAGTCATTCAACCAGTTGGCCCCCCACAGCTCCCAGTGGCCACAGTTCCCGGCCAATGGGAGCTGCGGGAAGCAGCGGCCAGCACATCCCTGCTTATAAAGGCGAGCCATGACAACTGGTGAGGAAGCAAGATACATTATCAATGTTTATCTTAATTATATCCTAAAGCACAACTACATAAAAGTGAATCTGGGCCCTATCCAGTCAATGGTAGTCTTTTTTTTCTTTTTTTCAGTTTACATCAAGACCAACATGGTGAGAAAGAAGATGAGCTTGTTGTTGTTTTTTTTTAAAATACCCAATTTGTAAGGAAGGAACAAATCATTAAAAAAACAGCGTAGCATTCAGCATTAATAGCTTGAAGCCAAGGGGGGAAAAAGTATACAACATAAAGAAAATAAGAGCTCCATGACTGCTAATGCCTGTGTAAAGCAACTACTCAGTCCAAGATGACACCCAGAATATTTATTTTAAATATATTTTTTTCTTTTTAAGCGATAATGCAATCTTCCCCTACCATGCTGTCTTCTCCTAAGCTCTATAATTGAGATAGATACAGTAGAAAGGGGTGCTTTGTAAAGAATGCAGCTCCTGGTCTGGCTCTCCCTGTTAGTGATACTGTGAACACTTCTAATAGAAAAGAAATCTCTGAACTAAAGTCTTAACACTGCAGGTTAAAAAATATGAATGTAACAAATACCTAATATGGCTTTGATCTATACGTGAATCTAATTTCTCTGAAGGTATTTGGATTCTGTCAGATAGCAACCAAATAAAAGCATACAGGAGATGATTCCTGATACAATTGTACATTTTAATGTGATATAACCTAATGTAACATTTGAACTACATGTAACTCTATGCACAATAATGGAAGCTTTCAGAGTTATAAGAAATACTCTTGCAAAACAACCTACCTAACTGTTCAAAAATAAAACTTTGACTGTTACATCATTTTTCTAATGTTAATTAGGATAGTTAAAATTACAAAAGGCATTGCTAAAATTAAAGTCCTTTCTTAGTGCCCAGTCTAGCAGTGTTTCTGTCTGAGATTCTATTGTACTGGTAGTCAAGCATTTCACCCCTCCTTTCAAAAATCTGTGGGGGAAATAATTGCTACTGTCTGATTGCACCTTCATTCCATACCCAAACAATGAAAGTCTTAGCAGTGTGGGATAAGGGAGCTGGTTCAGACTGAGTCCAGACATACATAAATATGAATATGTGAACTGAGCAACACAAAATATGCACAACTAGAGTTGTGGCTCCCAATTGTTCAGTGATGTTGGGGGTTGTACTGTTTCCTTTTCTCACTTTTTTGCACTGAGAAACTAAATACTCAGTCTTCAATATATGCTTGAGAAGAACCAAGGATTAATTTCATCCCCTAGAGGAGTGTTTCTCGAACAGGGGGTTGTAAGGCTATTATAGGGGGATGGCAAGATGTTACAGAATTGCCACCCTTACTTCTGGGCTGCTGCTGATGGTGACACTGCCTTTAGAGCTGGAAAAGCTGGAGAATGGCAGCTACTGACCAGGCGCCAAGCTCTGAAGGCAGCACCGCCACCAGCAGCAGCACAGAAGTAAGGGTGTCATGATATGGTACCACCCCTCCTGCTCTCCCTCCCTCCATCAGTGTCCCCTTTTGGGAACTTGAATATGGTAACCCTACTTTACACTTTTTGAAAGGCTTCAGCGCCTTTGACTGCAGGGATAATAATTATATGCCTTATTTAGTGCTCTTATGAGTATATACAGTAATTTGTTATAACTTTTTTGAGAGGGGAGGGAGAAATCATCACAGCCTGAAATATTTATTTTCAAGGGGTGGGGGCAGCAAAAAGAAGTATAACCCCTGCCCGAGAGGTAACTCAGCAACCTTAACAGTCACCAGAAAAGTCAGATAGAAAGAGAGACACCTAGTTCTCCTAAAGATGGGGGTTGTGTCTTGCTTGGTCTGTGGGGCACTGTTATATAAACTAGAAAGGGTGACTATAATAATCCTGGCATTGGCACCAGTAAAGAGACCATCTTGACAGCTTTGGAGCTCTCAACATGCTGCTAAAGCCTGTCAGGATTTGAGGTGGGCATATTCAATTTTGCATAGTCAGGACCACTTTGCACAAGTTAATGACCCATTAGTTGTAATTTAATAGGTATTTAATATCAATATTTAATAACTGTTGTCCCTGATATTTGGTACCCAGGTGGCAAGCTGTCCAATATCTTTACCAATATTTTCTTTTTGCTAGCTGCTACATGAAGAGTCCATGGACTAGTCTCAGCTGCAGCTGTCCTGTAGGGTCTGGGGCTAGAAACAGCATCGCTGAATGACCCAAAGTAGTAACTTTCTGAAGTTCCAGTTATGTTCACATACACAACTGGTGTTGGCCATATGTTGGTATGGGCCAGTTATTTTTGAGCCCATGTGCACATCAAGATTAGAGCTGGTTGGTAATTATTTGATGAAATGTGTTTTGTCAGAAAATGCTGATTTATCAAAACTGAAACTTTTCAGGGGATTGTATTGGTTTTCATTAATTTGTATTGGGAAAGTTTTCTTGGGTCCAGGACAGTGCTGGCTTTTGGGGCAGGTGATCAGAGCCATTGTGTTTTTGCTCTTGTCCCTGCTCTGAGTCAGTTATTAATTTCCATACAATTATAGTGTTTTTTAATCTCCTACTACAGTAATGTTGTCCATTCAATAGGGCATTGGGCTGGGAGTCAGGAGATCTCATTTCTAATCTTGGCTCTGCTATTGATCTGCTGTGTGACACTGAAGTTACTTCACTCTGCCTCTGTATTGTTTTAGATCATAATCTCTTTTGGCCTGGGACTCACTGTGTGTATGTTCAGTGTCTATTTCAGTGGATTTCAGTTAGGCTTTACAACGTACTACTATAATATAAATAATTCAATCCTTTTTCATAATAAGGAAACCTACTGAGTTTGCTCTATATACTCCTACATGCTATATTCCAATAATATTAATTAAAAATACATCTTTACCATGATTGGGGGTACAATCTTGCAACCTATTGCAAGTGAGACTGCAGGACTGAGCCCTGAAACATCAAGCTTTGCTCGTTATTTTGGTTACATCATACTAAGCTTCCTAACAGTCTTTGATCCTGGCAGGATAATATCCTTGCAATATTGAAGGTTATGATGAAACAGAATCTCCTAATTTTTTAAAAAAATGACTCCCAATGCACAGGTAATTGGACCTAAATAATGTTAGACTCTCTTGCTCCTCACAGCTACAATCAATCAAAGACAGTTGAGAATAACAAGGGCTTACATGAAGCACTGAGTAAAACCATATTCCACCAGTGCACTTGTTACCAGTACCCTCAGAAGGAAAGATTACTAGATTATATCAGCTATCACTGGAAATGATGAGGAGTATGAAGGTATATTAACTTAGCAGCACATAAAACATAATATGTATGAAGGGGGGGGAAAAGGATACTGTGGAGTCCGAATATCAGTAAGTGGATAGACAGAAGTCAAACTGCCTGTCTCAGAGACAAAATTAAACTTTATTTTCCACCTAAACTGGTCTTTTTTTTCTCATTATATAACAGAAAGCCTCTACCTACTACACTGTACTTCCTTCCTAGTTTAGTCTTGCATCTCACCTTTGGGATGCTGATACCTTCATCTGAGTCAGCTGATGTTCATCTGATTCCATCCTTCTCTATCCTACTGCTCCATCTTTCTTTTATATATAATAAGCCAGCTCATTCTTCATCTGTCATATGCTATCTCTTGCCCTCTGTACCATCATCTTCCTGTCTCTGAATTGCAGTCCTAATTGCTTCCCTGCCTATCATATTGTCCTAATTTCTTACATCTTACAATACTGTCCTGTTTCTGTAACTCTGCACCCTTCTGTCCTTCATCTCTGCCTCTATTTGAATATGAACATCAAAGGGTAAATGTATTTTGAGTCCAGAGACGTAAGAGATTGAAAAATTTACAAAGATGTAGGCAGGGTGAGTTCACGCTAAAATGAAACATGCTGAAAAGTAACAGAACTTCTAAAGTTTAATTGTCTATCATGCATAAAATACCATTAGAAATTTTGAGAGTATGAAGAAAAGGAAGTTTTGAGACCAAAAAAAAAAAAATAAAATAAAATAAAAATCTAAACAAAAAAAACCTACAGCCCAAGAGACTGGAATGTCAACTGAATGTAGTGTATCAATTTTTAAAGTTTTTCACAAGTCAAAATCAACCTTGTATGGCTTCAGGGTCAGGAGCAGTCTTCTTTGGTACTTGTCTGTATAGTACCTACCATAATAAGCCTCCCCTGGCACTTGATTTGGGGTTCCTAGGGGTTACTATTTTACTACTCATAAATAACCTACCTCTAATATTTAATAAGTCCTGAATATCAATGTAGAAGTTAAGAACTGATCCTTCCTTAGATATGCAAATACATATTGTCCATTTTTTTTTAATTTTACAAGATAGACACCAGTATATTTGACATCTGTATTAACAGTTAAGAAGGTGATGGAAGAAAAACAATATCTGCTTTTATACATTGATTCACTAAAGCATGTGCTTAATTATAATTATGTGAACAGTTCCACTGATTTCAAAATAAAGCAGGTGCTTATGTGTTAACATCCTTGCTTACACAAAGGAGAATTAAGGTGGCAAGGTTAAATGATTAGACCAAGGCCACAGAACTTTATGAAAACTTCTGCTAGAGCAGCATGATGGGGTATGTTTCTCTGACAAGGGTCTTAATAAAATTTATTTAAGCTGGGGGCGCAAAGCCTTGTAGAATCTGTCTTGTGAGCAACCCACTAATCCTGTAAACTGATTAGATGCTGAGAACAAACTGTCCATCATTAGATAACCCTGGCAACTCAGGCTAGGTAGAGACTAATGGAAATAGAGGAAAACATCAGTTAAGGCAGCATCAGGTAAGGCACCAAATGCTATTTAAAAGTTAATTAGTTATTTTATATTTTAATAGTTATGGCTAGTATTGATAGCGGCCATTGAATAAACAACAAAGGTAATGGTTTGAAAAAGTGCATGGTAATTTTAACTAGCCAGCAAAAACAGCTTTTCACTTGGAGCTAATTATATTACTTCTCATTTGCAAAAACCAGGAATAACATATTGCTTTTTTGTAAAACTGGCAAAAACATATTTCACTAGTTTCACTGGGTCTGCAGAATTTCTCACACAGCTGTAATCAAACCCAATGGCTATGCCTTTTTAGCAAATGTGCTTACAAAAATTGCTTAGAAATACTTTGGTTGACAATAACTCTATTTTGAGAGCGCTACCTCTATGAAACATGCTCAGCTTTTTTATTTTTTAATTGGTCAATGGAGATTGGTTATTTCACAAAGATTTGATACCACAGAGAGTGTGGTGCTGACTTTCAGTCTATAACCAGCTAACTTAGGAAATGAGAATTGCATTGACTCAAGAGGACATTTACCCACAGCTCTGGATTGAGACTAAATTATATGATTTAGCAGCCCATAAAGGAAGGCGAGAATAGAAATAACTAGAGAAAATAGAGGTAAAAATAGCTTTTTGTGATCAGCTCTTGAATCAAGTTGTCATTTTTTGCAAGCCAAAGCTCAATCTTCTATGATGCTAGCTTCAGTTTTACATAGAACTATTACAGGTGAATCAGTGGTGATAAAACCAAAGCTATGAATGTCTCCTATAAAACAGAAATGAACAACCTGCCAACACTGCATGTAGATGGCAATAACATTGAATGGGTGAATAGTTTTATCTATCTGGGTAGTCTGTTGACAGCAGGAGGTTCTATATCCAAAGAAGTCACACGTCGGATTAGTCTTGCATCAGTGGCATTTCAGTATCTTCAAATGCCTCGGTTTGGGCAGTGGGATGCTTGCGTGACAACTAAGATATGAGTGTTCAATGCAGTAGTGATGACAACTCTGTTATATGGAGCAGAAACATGGCTGGTAAAAACAGCTGAAGAGAGGAAACTAAACAGTTTTCAGTGTCAAAAGTTACGCTTATTCTTAACATCTATTGATTTGATTTATTACAAATGTGGACCTACTTAGACAATCCTCGCAAGTTGCAGTCTTGCACCAGTTGAAAACAAGATGACTGAAATTAGAATCCTGTCAAACATTCAGAAGAATGTACAGAAGTTTTATCAAATGGAGGTAGAAGGAAGCATAGCACAAGGCAGAGGACAACTATGAGGTTGTAATATGCAATTGGAAGAATCTAAAAAGTGTTCCCCTTCCTCCCAACTACCACTACCACCATATTGACTCTCGCCAAAGAATGAAGACCTGTGGGGGACTGTTCAAAATGGAAGTCCATTCTATGTGCCACCATAGCTACATCATAGCTATGTGAATCTGCTGATGATGATGATTCACTAATTACTTTAGCTAAATCAGGGATGGGGCACCGCCCGTTGCTTAATTTCATCCAGCCACAGCAAATCTCAGAGTCGCAGGCTGGAAACCCCAAGCCTCAGCACCCCACTGTGGGAGGAAGTCCTGAGCCTCGACGCCCTCCTCACCCCTCCACGGTATATGGCACGCGATTGATTTTTTCTGTGGGTCAATGGTCCATGATAGAAAAAAGGTTTCCCACCTCTGATCTAAACCAATTAGCAGGTTAAAGGTGTCCCTGATCTACCTCACAATAATTCAGACATAGACAGAGAACACTTTAACTTCTGGTGGACATGGTTAAATTCTTGACTTGAGTATCCCAACTCTGCCAATTAATCATTAAAAAAAAAGAGCTCAGTATTAGAAAATAGTAATAAGTTAAGCTCTGTCTATACCATTGTGTTGTTTTGTTTTCATAATGATGTAGCTACACTAGTGCAAACCCCCAGCACATATATGTTTCACTGGTGCAAGTTGGGCCTTGCACTTTGTGACTTGTCCCAGTAAGATACTTAGGTAAGTTGTGCTGGTGCAAGCTCGGTCTTGTTATGATGAAGTGTTTCTAAGTTAGGTTTGCATCAGTGTAACTATGCTGATGTAGTTTCAGAGGTGTAAATTTCACTAATCTAGACCAGTGTTAAGAAATAAAACAGATAATAGCCAAAGTCACACATAATCTATATTCTGAACCATAGAATGGTTAGATGTTCTGCAGTACACTGTTTTAGGCCTGATCTACACTTAAATATTAGATCAACCTAGCTATATTGCTAAGGGCTGTGAAGAATTTCACATCCTGAGCATCATAGTTAGATCAACATAACCCCCAGTATAGATGCAGCTAGTTCTTCTGTTGACAGAGCTATCACTTATCAGAGTGGTGGTTTAACTACATCAATGGGGAGTGGGGGGGAATCTTTTGTTTAAAGGTGGAAGTATCTACACTACAGTGCTTCAGTGGCACAGCTGCAGCCCCATAGCTGTGCCACAGTAGCGGTTGTAGTGTAGACATGTCATTAGTTTGAAAGTAGCAAACCTGGAGTGAATTTGATTAGGTATATCTATCTATGTCTATTTTAGGGTTTTATATTTCCACTCATCACTATGTATTGGAGTGCATTTGACATAAAATTAGTAGCAATATCAAAGTCCATCCTCGAGTTCATGGAGTCTCTCACCTTTATCAGGTCAGAACTTGGGATAAGTTGTTTCCTCGGGTGGGGGGAGGGCTGAAAAAGTTTGGGAATAAAAGGGGTATTGACATTGTGAGTGTCACTCATAGCAGAAAGACTTTCTCAAAAAGAGACTTTAAAATGTTTCCTAGCGGTGGTCAAACTTTGTTTTCACCTCTGGATTTCCTCTGGAAGCTTGCTCCATAGCCAGATCTCCTTGACAGAAAATCTTTGTCCCCAGCTCTCACATCCTGGATTTTTAGATCAGTTCTTTTCCAGAGGAGTGCAGCTGTTGTAGTGATTTACAGATCATAGTTTGGTCTTTGATGTATCTGGGAACTGATCCACTAATTGCTTTTAAAATTAAGACCAAGGCCTTAAACTGGCATTAGAAGCTGACCAAGCTCATGGGATCACAACAGTCTGAGCCATGGAGGTGGTGGGCAGCTAAATTCTGCACTAGTTGGGTTCTGTGCATCATCTTCAAATTCAACTTCACAGACAGTGAATTACAGAAATCCAGCCTGAAGATAAGTATAAGGATTACTGAGGTCAGGTCTTTGTCTGGGAGGAAAGTTCCTAGCAAACTGAAGGTGAACAAAGATATCTTTGAAATCTGACACTAGAGTCAGACAGGACTCTGAGGATTCACAGCACTTCGATAGATGGAGACTGTGTGCCTTCAGTGGAAGGTGGGCACAACATCTTGGCCAGTTATTAAAAGCATTTCCCCTTTCCAACGAGCATCCTGTTGGTTTTGCTTGAATTCAGCTTGAGCCAGCTTCTCTTCATCCAAAAAGTTGACTTCCCATAGGCAGTTTGCACACTAGTAGTGGAGATGGTTCTCAATTGATGTAATGAGAGAGAGATTTGTCTCATCCACATTCTTTCCCCATAGTGTCATGTAGATATTAAAGAGAAGAGGGGGTATCATGGATGACTGTGGGGCCCCACAGATGAGCCATCTGCTCCTGCTCTGCCATGTAAAAAGATTAGCAGTACCTTGAGTCTAGAGCAAAATACTTTAAATTTTTAAACCCTGACATAAAAGGCTCCTTTAGGGAGCATTCAATGGAAAGGGCATACCTGAGGTTGTGAGTGTTTTATCAGGAGCATGTGTTTTGTGACAAACATGAAGTTTAGAGGGTTTTTTTGTTTTGTTTTGTTTTTTTAATTAAAAATCACTGTCATACTTCTCTATGAATTTTACAGATGTGATTCTTCTCTTGGTGCTGTTCTGGTGCTTTGCAGTTAAAAAAAAAACAAGCAAACAATAAAAACCTACTAGTAACAGCTATATCAGGCTTTTCCAAAAGAAAATCAGCCTAATAATTAAAATATGCCTATAACCCATATTAATGTGGATGTAATGATGTATTGAATGCTAGGATTTATAGAAAATCTTTTAAAAGTGTCCCTAAAATTTGTTATTTGTAATACTATTAAAATATGTCTAATGTGCTCATGGAGGTAATACCTGCAGAATGTTATTGCTTTTGTTATTTTTGTCATTCATTAGTTGGTTCTGAGAGAAGACAAAGAACAATACACTAAGCTGTCATGCTTTTTAATACACTGTGAAATAAAACAAAATCCTGACATAACTAGTGCTTGGCAATCTCCTTCAAGGTATTCAAACAAGCCAAAGATTTAAAAATAATTGGAAGCTTTTACAAGGACATTAGGATGATAAGCAAAATCTTTGGCAAATTGATTCCACTAAGAACAAAACTACTGTGTCTTAAAGCAACCCAGATACCATGTTCAATAATGCAGGATAGCTTAAAGAAACAACAGGATAATATCAGTAATCAGTGGTGAATAATTTGGTGGCAAATGCTAAAGCAATAAAATACTACAATTAGAAGAAGGAAAAACTCAGGACATTCAATATGAAGTTGGACATTTGAAGATAGGAAAGACACCAGATATTCACATCAAACCCCTCATTGTTCATTAATAGATATGTGGAAAAATGCCATAGGCAAATCTATTATCAGCTTCTACCAGTGCAGGAAAATAGAAGCATGCAGTAAACAGACCTTTTTTTTTTTTTCTTGTGCAGAAGAGTATTTTATAGTAATTGCCGCAGTTTAGTCCTCTAATTGCTCATCCAAGACCATCCTTATGCAGACATAAAGTGTGGGGGGGAGGGGGAAGGAGGGGAATGGCACAACAGCTCTGTATAAAATGACATTTAATTACAAGATATTTTCCTGCAATTTCTTAGGTGACTTAATTAGGAAGTTAATGCCTGAAACTTGAGCTGCTTTAAAATGTGTTTAACCAATACAGAACTGACTCAGGATTCTGAATATCAATACAAAGTATCTTATGAAAGGTAAAAGTAGTACATAAGTAAAAGAGAGAAACTTACAAAAACCCAAATAAGCACATATCTTCAGCGGGGCTAGAAGTACGGGTGCTATCGCACCCCCAAGCTTGAAGTAGTAATAACACCAAATACATTGTTTCCATCAGCACCCCCACTATAAAAATTGTTCTAGCACTCCTGCATAATGTGTGGGACTAAATAAAATGTTGGGCTATCTTAGCTGTCTCTACAGTAGAAACCTTGCATATTAACTGTATAACCACTGATACAGGGAAAAGTGAGCTCATTGTGCAATATTAACTATTTGTTATTTCAGTATTATACATTTTTTTCATTATTTGAATAGTAACAAAAACAGGCCACATGCTTCACAGATTGAATGAAGTAAAAGCTTCTGCTGCAAATAGCCCACACAGGCGACATACAGTGCTGGAAATGGATAAGATGCAATGAAAAGCACTGTGATTGATTAACAAAATTTAGCAAAAGCCTTGTTAGTTCTGTTACTTTGTATTGTTAAAGATTTTCTGTCATCTAAGGGTAAGATGTGCGTTCTGAGGGGGCTCTCCAAGGATGAGTGGGAAGAGGCATGCCAAAGGTCAGAGAGGGGCCAACAGAAGGGGGGAACTACACAGAAGAAGGCCTGGCAGTGTGGTTATTTGGGAGGTATGGGATAAGCAAAGCGAGTGTTGTTAACACCGGTAGAGAGGGGTCATTTTATTTCCAGATTTGACCCTTTAAAAATTTACCACTTTATTACAAGTTTGAGGAATACAGTTGTGGCTGGGTGATGTAGTAAGGAAGCAATTTTAAACTGTATGTAAAATGGCAGTCTCATTTTTGCATATACTTGAACTATGGTCTGTTTGCTTAATTTGGCATCAGCATCTTCTGCAACTGATAGGGACTGGGGAAGATATATTTTTACTTCCAACCTTAGGGCACATGTAGCTGTACAGGGATTTTTGTTGTACTCGATATTTCACTTTTTTTCTACTCTATCAGTAAAAAGTTATTTTCTCCATTGGTCTCAGTAACATTTTCATGAAAACACTGATCTTATTTCTTCTCATCTCTTTGAAATGTTTTCATTTCATTGTAAACCTGTCAGTTTTCAAATGTAGCCATTTTGCCTCTTCTATTTGTCTCCCTCCCGCCCCTCCTCCCATTTTTAAATGGGAAACCTCTTCACTGTTATTTTCTTTCTCTGAGCTGTTTGTTGTTATTGCCAGAATTGTTTGTTATGCCTATCCTTAGACAAAAAGAAAACAGACAAGAGGGATGGCTAAGGGCTTAAGAAGTTAGCATGGGAGTTCGGAGAGCTGGATTCTAATCCTTGCTTTGCCACAGACTCTCCTGTGTGACTGCAGCTCCCCATCTGTAAAATGGGATAATAGTCATTCCTGCCTTCACAAGGGTGTTGTGAAGATAAATACATTAAATATGAGTGTGCCACTACACTCCATATTCTTCAGAGAAATATAGTTATGATTAAAGCATAACTATGATATATGTTTGTGCAAGAAAAGGCATGTGAGATCTCATTTAAATGTTATGATTTACTGAATATGATTATACTATTTGTATGCATGAATTATTTTTTATCTAAAGTTAGGAATATTGACTATACATCTGTACTACAAAAGTGTTTTCACCTGGGGAATGCCCACCAGTCAGAATGCAATCAGTCTGGGTGGGCCATTAGGAAAAACAATAAGTCTTTGAAAATCCTAATCTCCCATCTTCCTGAGCTGCTACAAATGGCCTCTGACTCATGGCTGCTTTGACACTACAGGGTCATGTAATCAAAGTCACCCGGTACTGGACTCCATAATTGAATACCAGTATTCAACTGTGTGGGCAACCACACTGGAAAACAAAGGGTTCCCGCCATATGTAAAACCTATTTAAGGCCAAGAAGTGACTTACTCAAGATCGTTCTTCACTGAATCCCAGCCCAGGATGACTGCTGGAAACATCTAGGAGACAAAGAATCCCTAGCTGAGTCTTCCCATGCAGATTTAATTTCAGTATCTGTGTCTTTCTGCAGATGGATGTGTCCCTACCTGTATGTTTGCTGGAGGAGGCTTGAGGGCCTGGCTCTGCAGGACAGTGTAACGGAGCCCAGGCTGGTGGAACAAGCGGGCTCAATGGTACCCCAATACATCAGGTGACAGCCCGGAGTGGGAGGTAACCCATCACAATGACATGTTCAGATGTTATGGAATTGCAGCCATAAATACAAGCACCTTAGATAAATGTACCTTCAGTCTGGATTATTTTATGTTGTACATAAAACAGATTCATTTTGAAGCAGCAGCCCTCTTGAGCTAACTCAGTGAGAGTACTTCTTCAGAGTGCCAATTTCACAAACAAGTTTCAAGGACCAAGTAGCTAACAGTGAAAATATGTCACTTAAATATGGACAATAGGACCGTTAGGTACCTATTTTTAAAAATCTTGAATATGGTACATATTAAATAACCTTAGATATGTATTCTATAGTTGGGAACTGGCCAAGGACAACATTTCTAGTATTAATCCAGGGTAAGAAAGGAAATAAATCCATTAGTGCCTCTATGCTGTCACTTAATTCAAAGAAAATCTTTTTCTCATTCAGAAAGATCATTCATGCAGATTATCCTATATCTAACCTTGGATGGAACATTATTTTATAAGAAAAATTTTAAAAACCTTTTGCAAACAATGGAGAATTAAAATACAACTGCAGTATAATATATTTGACCATTCAACTTTAGATTGGCCACCCAAACTGTGGTAGAATATTTCTTTATTTATATTATATTTGGAAAGGAATATAATTAAATACTTACCTGGCTGTATTTCTCATACAGTTCTTAACCTAGTGGAGTAATAAAAAACAACCTGTGTACAATAAAAAAGGATCTGCTAACCTGGTAGATTAGGCTAATTGAATGGAGATGTTTTCTGTACTACTTGATGTGCCTGAAGCCAACTTTTTCATGTAAAGATTCTCCAGATGTCCAACTTTAAGCAGGTTTTCCCTTTCTCTGAATATTAACTCCAAATGAATAAAATAGCATCACATTCAAATGTAGCTTTTAACTATGGTTTTCACAATTGAATCTTCCATATGGTTCCTTAGCATTCCCCTCTGAGTCAATACCTGATCCCAGCACCCAGTCTGAGTAGCCAGGCTGGTATGTGTCAGTGCCAAAGAGGAGAAATCAGTTCTGCAGAACATAGAGTTCCATGGAGGCTAATTCAGCCTTTGTGTGATTGTGAGGCTGACATATATTCTATGGGTTTTTACACATCTCCTAAAAGAGAGGAGATCTGCCCAGTAGGAGATACTCTGGCCATGTCTCTCCCACAGCTCACCCATTGCCTCATGCATGCTGCTGCATGGAAAGCTCATGCAAGAGGTGTGCAATACATGTATAGATCCCCACGCTGGTTTCAGTCACTATTTGCCATGGAGAAGAAGAAGCTGAATTTACCCCTAAATGTAACCTACAAATAGTGTTATCTCTATTCTGGATAGTTAAACTTCTATTGTTCTTAAACAGGTCAGAAATGATCTTGAGTTCTTTGTGAACCACATCACAGTGTGATGGAAACATTTGGCTGGGAACAACATGGCAATTCCTGTAATATCAATCAACCATTCACCTCCATGTGACTCTAATATTCTTCCCCAAGACTAACTTGTTATATGTGGCAATCAGGATAAGCTGAGACATGGGCCCCAACCCTGGAAAGCAGTGGCTGTGAAACAACCAAGCCTGTATTCTGTGAGCAGTAGGGAGTGAATACTTGCTCTTTGAAAATGAAAGCTGCTTCCGTGGATCAGGAGCCATAGAGTCTCCATTTAATCTGAAATTTTAAGGACCAAAATGTGCCCCTGGCTACCAGAGTGGTCAGGGGATGCATACATACAATTTAAGGGAAAACTTGTCCTTTATGATTCTGTTATAATAGGAGATATATTTGATTTTATATCCTATGTTTAGAGGCAATGTATAGTGCTTTCTGATTTGAACAAAGAATATTTACACTTTTTTTTAACTCTGGGAAAATATGAGCAACATCATTCATTTGCTACATGTCACAGGGTTTCTGAAAAGTTCATTTGCAGATGCTAATAGAAGCAACAAGGTACACCCTTCCTAGTGTTTTTTTTTCCCTAGGCTGAAAAGTGACTGCTTATGGCAATTACTGCCTTAGGACTGTGTATAGCAATTGTATTCATTGATTAAAAGGATACCAAAGACAAATCTAGACTGAGTGAAGTACAAATGAGGCCTTTCAACCCTATCAAAGATATCTAATGATAAGGTTTCTGCAGGGCACATATTTCTAACACTTCCAAACCATTCACAAATCTCTTAATAAACTGTACCTCATCTGTTTTGGTAAAGGACTATAATAATTCTTTCCAACTTGTGTTCAAAAACTAAAGAAAGATCTTCACATCTATATTTAATGAAGAAATAAGACCCTTGTTAGAACAAAGCCAAGATTTCATTCCTTTTTATGAATAAGGGCAATTATGGTTAATTCCACTTCCTCTCTTTTTTCTCTGTCTTCCTCCGACAGTGTATGAAACTGGAATGCCTCATTATAAGTGGTTATTAGATGAGAGCTGTTGTGCTTGAAAAGCCTGCTATAAAATGAACAAGGCGATCCATCTAAGCCTAGTGCTGAATCTCATTCTAGTGTTTGAACTGTAGTTTTGAATTCTTCCATTGCAATTATGGTATATTTTTTCCTTGTTCTCTTTAAACAAATGTATTTGGTTTTTAACCTGCCACATATTTGTGCTTTTGTATCCTTAAAAAGAACTGCTAAAATGTAGATTTCCCACCCCCCACCAATTACAGTAAACTTTCTTCCTTATTTCTGATGAAATAGTCTTATCATTATTACTAAACTTTTATAAAATGTCAGAACTATGTGTGGTGCTTTACTAAGCAGTTCTGAACATCTTACCATTTAACAGCTTTAGTTATTTTGCTATAGATTTTAAAAGGATCAGGATCAAGTCCTGAACCATTGTCTTCACCACAAAAAATACCCATGACTGACAATTTCTATCAGCAACAGGTGCTTCTTGGTAATAGTGACCATAATATAATTAAATTTAACATCCCTGTGGTGGGGAAAACACCACAGCAACATAAAACTGTAGTATTTAATTTCAGAAAGGGGGACTAATAAAATGAGGAAGTTAGCTAAACAGAAATTAAAAGGTACCATGCCAAAAGTGAAATCCCTGCAAGCTACATGGAAACTATTTTAAGACACCGTAATAGAGGATAAACTTAAACGTATACCCCAAATTACAAAAACATAGTAAGAGAACCAAAAAAGTGCCACCGTGGCTAAACAACAATGTAAAAGAAGCAGTGAGAAGCAAAAAGGAATCCTTTAAAAAGTGGAAGTTAAACCCTAGGGAGAAAAATAGAAAGTAGCATAAACTCTGGCAAATTACGTGTAAAATATAATAAGAAAGGCTAAAAAATAATTTAAGAACAGCCAGCCAAAGACTCAAAAAGTAATAGCAAAAAATAAATTTAAGTACATCAGAAGCAGGAAGCTAAACAACCAGTGTGGCACTGGACGCTCGAGATGCTGAAGGAGCACTCAAGGACGACAAGGCCATTGTGGAGAAAATAAATGAAACTTTGTACCGGTCTTCACGGTTGAGGATGTGAGGGAGATTCGCAAACCTGAGCCATTCTTCTTAGATGAAAAATCTAAGGAAGTGTCCCAGGTTGAGGTGTCATTAGAGGAACAAATTGATAAACTAAACAGTAATAAATCACCAGGACCAGATGATATTTACCCAAGAGTTCTGAAGGAACTCAAATGTGATATTGCCGAACTACTAACTGTAGTCTGTAACCTATCATTTAAATCAGCTTCTGTACCAAATGACTGGAGGATAGCTAATGTTACACCAATTTTTAAAAAGGGCTCCAGAGGTAATCCCAGCAATTACAGGCTGGTAAACCTGATTTCAGTACTGGGCAAACTGGTTGAAACTATAGTAAAGAACAAAATTGTCAGACACGTAGATTAACATAATTTATTGGGGAAGAGTCAACATGTTTTTTGTAAAAGGAAATCATGCCTATCCAATCTACTAGAATTCTTCAAGGGGTGAACAAGCATGTGGACAAGGGGGATTCAGTGGATATATTGTACTTAGATTTTCAGAAAGCCTTTGACAAGGTCCCTCACCAAAGGCTCTTAAGCAAAGTAAGCTGTCATGGGATAAGAAGGAAAGTTCTCTCATGGATTGGTAACCGGCTAAAAGATAGGAAACAAAGGGTAGGTATAAATGGTCAGTTTTCAGAATGGAGAGAGATAAATGGTGGTGTCCCCCAGGGGGTCTGTTCTGGGACCAGTCCGATTCAACATATTCATAAATGATCTGGAAAAAGGGGTAAACAGTGAGGTGGCAAAATTTGCAGATGATACAAAACTACTCAAGATAGTTAAGTCCCAGACAGACAGTGAAGAACTACAAAAGGATCTCTCAAAACTGGGTGATTGGACAAGGAAATTGCAGATGAAATTCAATGTTGATAAATGTAAAATAATGCACATTGAAAAACATAATCCCAACTATACATATAAAATGATGGGGTCTGAAATAGCTGTTACCACTCAAGAAAGAGATTTTGAAGTCATGGATAATTCTCTGAAAACATCGACTCAATGTGCAGCGGCAGTTAGAAGAGCAAAGAGAAAGTTGGGATTCATTATGAAAGGGATAGATAATAAGACAGAAAATATCATATTTCCTGTACATAAATCTATGGCACATCCACATCTTGTATACTGTGTGAAGATATATTGGAATTGGAAAATGTTCAGAAAAGGGCAACAAAAATGATTAGTATCAGAGGGGTAGCCATGTTAGTCTGAATCTGTAAAAAGCAACAGAGGGTCCTGTGGCACCTTTAAGACTAACAGAAGTATTGGGAGCATAAGCTTTCGTGGGTAAGAACCTCACTTCTTCAGACTTGCATCTGTTAGTCTTAAAGGTGCCACAGGACCCTCTGTTGCTTTTTAAAAAATTATTAGGTATATGGAATGGCTGCCGTATGAGGAGAGATTAATAAGACTGAGACTATTCAGCTTGGGAAAGAGATGACTAATGGGGCATATGATAGAGGTCTATAAAAACATGACTGGTGAGGAGAAAGTAAATAAGGAAGTATTATTTATTCCTTCTCATTACACAAAAACTAGGGATCACCAAATGAAATTAATAGGCATCAGGTTTAAAATAAACAAAAGGAAGCATTTCTTCACAGAATGCACAGTGAACCTGTGGGACTCTTTGCCAGAGGATGTTGTGAAAGCCAAGACTATAACAAGGTTCCAAAAAGAACTAGATAAATTCATGGACGATAGGTCCATCAATGCCCATTAGTCAGGATGGACAGGGATGGTGTCCCTATCCTCTGTTTGCCAGAAGCTGGGAATGTGCGACAGGAAAAGGATTACTTGATGATTACCTGTTCTGGGTTCATTCCCTCTAGGGCACCTGTGGCCACTGTCAGAAGACAGGATACTGGGCTAGATGGACTTTTGGTCTGACCCAGTTTGGCTGTTCTTATGTTCTAACTAGTGTTGAACATGGCTTAGCTTTAAGCATAACCAAGGACAAGCAATGTTCAATCATGTTTTAGGAATTTTGATCCTTGAGCATGTCTAAAATTAGATTTTGGTGCCTAATGCTGGACACCATGTTTGAAAACTTTGGTCTTAATCTGCCTATGCCTCAGATTTCCTCAATGAAGTGAAGGCCTCAATCAAGGCCTAAATTAGTAAAATGGAGGAGTCCCCACTAAGGCCAACCTCCAGAAAACAACATGCAAGTTGCAAAGAACTGAGACTATTTTATTTAGAGCTGCAGTTAAGCACATGCTTAAATGCTCTCTTGAATATGGATGGATTTAAATAAATGCCTTTTTTCCTGAAAATATTCGTTAAGAGCTCTTCAGGGATTTCAATACAGACATTGTTTCTTTATGCCTGGCCTGGTCTCGAAGAGCAGTTCAGATGACATCTTAAGGTTTATTTCTAGTCCTTTAAGATAATACATGTAGTCTCTTTTTTGGGATACACTCTGAATATTGCTTTGTGAGATGACTGACTCCCTGAAATGTAGAGATACAAGGTGGGTGAGATAAACTCTTAGTGGAGCAACTTCCGTTGGTGAGAGAAACATGTTTACACAGAGTTCTTCTTCAGGCCCCTGAAACTGGCAAGTTACCTCCATAATTGTTCTATAGGCATTTACATAACACTGTAAAAGTACTCAGTGCTTACAAAATACAGAATAAGGCATAGTCCTTATCCTAGTGAGCTTACCTCATGGCCAAGGTTGCTTCTAATCTAGGTTCTCTAAACATCACCACATAATACCACCAAGAAATTGACAGCGAAAAGCCCATTTGTCACAACAGCAATGTTATACTTGCCTAATCTCATAGGTATATCAGATTCAAAAATCTGTCATACTCTGAAACAACTATTTCTTCTCAGAGGCAAAAGAAACTAAGCCTCTCTCATTAATTTCAATAGATAGTTTGTCTGGTACATTAATCCCTGCCACTCATCCACAAAACACCTGGTTCATTATTTTTTAAATTTGGAGGTTTAGTGGTATATACAGCAATGTCATCAATCAGTGACTGATTTTCTATATGTAGGATACATCCCTCTGATGATATGCCTGCACAGCGTGCACCAGCAAGCACACAAGACCAGGTCGAGAGACTAGGGCTTGTGCTATGGTGTTAAAAATAGCTTGTTGCAGGTCGGGCCCTAAAGCTTATGGAGAGGGAAGGGCTTCAGTGCCTGAGATCTAGCCCAAGCCACAACTTAAAAGCTCTGACTACACACCTATTTTTAATGCCATAGTATGAGCTCAAGTCTGTCGACCCACGTTAACAGGATGAATTTTGGGGAGGGGGAGATGTGCCCTAACAGATTCTGGCAATCCTATAGCATCACAGAGGATGGTTTGTGTAGAACAAGTCATCAGTCAGTGTGATACATTTCACTGCAGATTCTAGTGTCTGTTCTGATTATGTACTACACAGCAAATACAATTATTTCCTCTAGAAATGGATCATAATATTAGTTAAATCTGCAGTAGGAATTAAATCTACAATACGATTATTCCTCTAAAGTATGATTAGGAAAAATGTCACAGTGTAATTAAGACTAAACTTCACACACAAAGGCTGGAAGATTATAAAGCTACAACATCACAAGATGGTTTACCAACAACAGAGAGAGAGAGAACTTGTTTTAGTAAAAAACAAACAAAAAATCCCCAACAAAAAACAAAACCAAAAACCAAAGAATACAAACCCTAAATAATATTTATAATTAAGAAATATAACATAAATTGGAGGTAATTTTTATATGAACCTTTGTAATTGTTTATTAGAAATACTGAGTCAGGAAAATCCTCAATGGAAAAATTCTAACTTTTTTTTTTTTTTTCTACAAAAGAAAAAAATTGACACTTTCTTTTTTATAGTAAAAATGATTTAAAATTTCCTTTACTTAGAAAATGCACTTTCCAGTGCCAAAACTGTGTGCATGATTTGTTATTTACTTTAAAATACCACAGAATATGATAGATCAAATTCATTTCTAATTATTCCATAGAATACAAAATCAGGACAGGAATCATAATCAAAATCCTATTGGCACATCAGCAATACCACTTCATTAAAATTCTGTTTCCTATTCTTCTGAAAGTTCTTCTCTGCACACCAGAGTACAAGTTTTAATTAAAATTATATGCATCTAGAGTCATTAATAATCTGAAGATTAATTGCCAAATCATGATTAGGAGATGGCTACTAGAAAAGGTTATAAATTAAGTCATCTATGTAAAAGAAGAAGGTGATTAGCTGGAAAAAAATGGAGAAATCGAGGAGGAAAAAATAGGATAAATGGAAAAATGGTATGTAGTTGAAAGAAAAGGACAAAATGCAAGATATAGAACAATTTTGATCAATAGTACACCCAGGAATAGACCCTCTGATTTTGGATTGAATATTTAAAAGTCTGATTTTCACCAGCCTCCATGCACATAACCAGACATTTTTTTGTGTGCTGTGTATGAAAGAGATGGATTCTATTATTTGCATACGTAGGTGGTGATGCATTAAAGAAAAACTGCATGTGCTGGCATCTGGTGTCAAAGGCTGGAAAGGGAGTGAACTCAACTGAAAGAAAAAATTGAATGGCAGAATCTCATTTTTTTGTGAGCAGTCCTTTGGTAATAAAGCTATTCCACTCAGTCATTTAAACTAGAATATTCAGAGTCCAAACAACCTTTTCCTTTAATCATAGCAACTCCCAAGTAGAGACTAGATGAGATTGCTATTGTTTGAATGTAGGTCATAGTTCAGAGGCAGGTTTCAGTTTATCAGAGTACACTAAGTGCACAACCTTTCTGCCATTATTAAACTGAAGTCACTTGCAACGTTTTTTTGTTTGTTACCTTCTAGTGACCAAGACTTTAATTATAATGAATGTTTTTCCTAGCTTTACAGAACTATCTACAACAATGTAAAATATCTTTAATATGGAACTGTTTTCCACATATGAGGACTTTATGTCATGTCATTTTTTTTAAACTTCTTGTATGCCAATACACAGCACTTGTTTTTTTCTCATAATTCCCTAGTCCATTAACATCCATTTTTCTATTAACCCTTGCACAAGTTAAGGTCATCTGGAAACTTCATAGGGTTTGTCTACACTGGCAAGTTTCTGCCCAGTAAAGCAGTTTTTTGCGCTCAAACTGCAGACATGTACACACTGCCAAGCCACTTTGTGCGCAGAAACTCCTCAGTTGCAGCACTGCAAAACATCCACCTCGACAAGAGTCGTAAAGCTATTTGCACAGAGGCTCCAGCGCTCTATTGCCAGTGTAGACACTTGATTGCTTTCTGCACTGTAATTGGCCTCTAGAGCTGTCCTATAATGCCTCAAATGACTGCTCCGCTCATTGTTTTGAACTCAGCTGCTCTGGAGACATGCGCCTCTCCCCTTTCAAAGCATGGTTTCTGACAGCCGTTGTGTGCTGTGCTGATCTTCTCCGGGACACAAAGCAAGCCATTAATATGGAATGCTTGTGCTGTTGAACACAGAGTCAGAGGTGTGTGTGTGTGTGTGTGAGAGAGAGAGAGAGAGAGAGAGAGAGGGAGGCAGGGGGTGAGGGGACTGATGTTGGGGTTTCCCCCTCCCCCTGCCTCAGAGCTGGTTGCTTCCTGCCACTGTCTGAATTTACAAGACAGCATGCTGACACACTCTCTGTCCCCCAAAACACATTGTCTCTATCCACTCCCCATATATACACACGCTCCCTATCACACACACACACACACACACACACTTCAGTTGAAAAGCATCTGGCAATGTAGTAGGATGACCATGGAACAATGGGACCGGGAAGCCTGCATCATGTGACGCTATGCCTGCCCCGTGAGGCATTGCAAACCCTTCCCAAAGCACCTTGTGGCTAGTTGGGATAACTACCACAATGCACTGCTTTCTTTGCCACTGCAAGAGCTGCTAATGTGGATGCGTTCCAGTGTCACAAGGAACACAGTATGGACATGCAACAGTTTAATTTCAGCATTTTAATAAAATGGTATAACTTGTGGTGTAGAAACTTTCCAGTGTAGACATACCCATATGTTTCTAATAATGATGGTAGTGTTCTGATAATGTACCAGTTTGTCTGCTTCATTCACAACCATCTCTGCACCTTTTTCCACAATGCCCCTTGGGAATGGGGTAACCTCTCCAAATTGGCTTGATAAGATACCACTTTCCCGTTGTTAAGACCCACTTCTGTCTTGACCTCCACAAAAAGCCGAGTCATCAAGATATTCATGTATTATACTGTTTCCCCTTTTGATTCAAGCAGTTAGCCAAACGGTTTGCAGGTTATTTCCATTAGGAGAAGAAATTGATGATGGAATCAGGTAACTTTAATGCAAGCCTGTTTACTTACAAAGAATGTACAAAGTCCTATTTCCCTGAACATGGTAGGAATCAAAAGACATAGTTTCATTGTTCGGAGCTCCAAGCACCATTAGCCAGCATTCAGCCTACAAGCTTGCTCTTTCTCTTGGCTTTTCTAAGAGCCATGCACTCAACGCTTATTCAGGTTGTGTCTGAGTTTCTCCTTTTTCTCTGTATATTTGTGATGGTTCTCCTGCTTCTCTCTCTCTCACACACACACCCACACACCCATCTACTAAAAGCAACAGCCAGCCAAACCCCTCTCTCAAGTAGTTTAAATTCCTGAGTGGCCTCACAAGTGCCTTTGTTTTGGGCAATGTTGTGCCTGTGTTTGGAGTAGAGGCTGCTGCTGTTTCATGAAGGAGCTTAACTGTTTCTTAAAGCTATTTTAAATGAAGGGCAGAGTTAAGGGCACTAGCTTCAATGATGTTTTGCCTAACCCACAAGAATACATATGTTTAATTTGTAATCAAACAGTCAAACTAAAACATTTAAAAACAAAATCAACCATGCTGTCAAGCTGTGTTTTTTCAGTTACTTGGCAATCTTATTTCTCTGACCACAGTCTTCTTGTCACCACCAGAGCCATGTCCAATCTATTGCTTGGTGCACATTTTGTTGCATCTTCTGTGATATGAGGTTGTAAATCCTCAAAAAAAAATACCTTGTGCATCTTTATGGGAGGGATGTTTCAGAAGCATGCAACACTGGCCTAGTTCTATTCCACTGAAGTAAATGGTAAAACTTCCATTGACTTCAAAAGAAGTGCTAACTCAGTGCTAACCACTTTAGAAAATCCCACTCTATGCAAACCCTGAGTTGCCCTAGGAAATTTGTGGTGTAGAAAAATAATGAATAATATGTGGTAACTTTCATACATGGTTCATTTGTCTGTGTATAAGCAGCATACCACATTTGGTAGATCTAGTCTTTCCTTTTCAAAATAAGTGGGTCGATATCCTTATCTGGTGCAAATTGTAGATTTAGAATTGGAGTAGATTTACACCTGCTATGGATATGGCTCATATAAATCAATGTATATATTGTAACTAAACCACTAATAAGTATAGTTGTGTGCCTTAATGCCTCAATGATATATAAATAGATAATACTCTTATCCCTTTTGGCCAGAGTGGCTAGTCAAGTTTTGGGCCTTGCCAGGTTGTTTCCATTAGGAGGAGAAGCTGATGACAGTGTCAGATATTTCTTCGATGCACGTCTGTTTATTTACAAATAATAGGTACATAATATCCTGTTTCCCTGAAAAGAGCAAGAATCAAACAGGAGGAAGTTTCTTTCTCTCAGTTCAGCCAGCACTCTGTCTCTCAGCTTTTTCTCAGGGTCATGACCCAAGTATTTCTCTGACTGCCTCCTCCACCCCCTCCCGAGCTTTTCTGTCTGCTTCTGTGATGTTTCTCCTTTCTTCTCTCACAACCACATCGCTGCAATCAATTCACTTCCCTGCCCGTAGGTTTGCTTTCAACCCTATCGGAAACCTTTTGGATTATATGGCCTAGACATTGCCCAGGCTTGCATGAGATCTAGTCTTTGGGCAGTGGCTTTCTATTGTTTCAGTTATCAGTAAACCATGGGGCATTTAATTGTTCCCTTGTTTACCCTGAATGGAACATGGCCTTTAGCATTAACAAGGTGATGTGATTGTCCAACACCCATAATAATAAAAAGGTGAATATTTATTTTGACTGCACATTCAGATCTTCTCTGATAACCTTTTTTAAAAAGCTGTTGAAAATAGTCTGTGAAAAAAAAATTTAAGCATTCCTGTGTCAAATATGGTAGGTGAGACACAAAGGGCCAGTTTTTGAATACCATAGTAACATTAGTGAAGGTGACTTACTGAAGTAGTCTTGACTTTAAGGTAAAGGACTTCACAATTTGTCCAAGAGCATTTTACAACTCCTTTGAAGATGTAATTTTTCTCAGTATATACAGGAATATTTCCTGGGAGCTGCTTCAGAATTTTTATTTCAAGTATACCAGAATGTAATGGGCTGTCCTAAAAGTTAAGTGGCCATAATGATAACATCTAAGAAGAATTTGAACTGAATTTTAGGTGTATGGTCTCAGTCCTGAAATCAGATCTGTGTAGAAGGATCCCTGAAGCTTTATGGAGCCCAGTTTAATTTCAGGGGCATGTGGAGTTGATTGCAAGATATGGAGGGGGGTTATAATTTGGAATGTTTATTAGAGGAATGTATTTAATAGAGTTCTTTTATAATATGAAGAAACTTACAAAGTAAGATATTGATCAATAATCATGCTTTAGTAGATGATCTAAAATTAGCATTAAAACATTGTGAGTCAAGGGACAATTTGTTAAGTTACATATTTCAGAAAGAAAAAGAATGTGAATAGTCTGTTTATATTTCTGTTAAATATGAGAAAGAATTGCAAGGTTGGGTAAATATACTCATTGCACTGTTTGTAAATAAATTAGCACCTTAGCTTAGTATCTTGTGACATGACATCCTCCAAACTGTAATTCCCGCAAGTAGCCCTTTTCATGTGACTACTCCCATTCATCTCAATGACATTAGTTGTGTGAGTAAGGATTTGCAGAAGCAGGTTATTGGGAAATTTGACAGTTCCTCTGTATGATGTTGAGAAAGAGTTCTTAGAACTATGTTTACTTTGTATCAACAACAAATAATATCCCATTGAGGCTTAAACAGGAGCTGTATGTCACACATCAAGAGAGAGGAAAAGGGGTGCAGTGAAAGAGGCCAGAAGTTAATCTACAGAATGGAAATCTAGCTTTAAAAAAAAAAAAAAAATCAGAAGCTGTTTCCCATGCTGCTTTCGAGCAGTACTTTTTTTTTTAATTTTCTCAACTTTGTAAACTTATGTAGTAATGGACAGCCTCATTTCTGCTACTCTTTCAGCTGTCACAGCCACTTTTGGTGTTGTCATTCTGTAGCCACTAGAGTAGAAGTTCAGCTGTAAATATGTATTGCTGTACTTTTGCAGGGAAAGATAACTTATTTCAGTGTGCTTACAGCTGTACTGCCTCTGTGGGAGATAAGACTGACATAATTTTATTTCAATTTTTTAAACAAACTGGTAGGAATATATGTGTAAATAGTGAAATTTTAGCAAATATTGCAGTATACGCACAGAAGAGTGAATATTGAATTCATGAGCAATTTGCACAAAATATTTGAATCTGAGCTCCCTGAATGAAGGAAAAGAAATATACACTACAATCTCAGTTCTGAATCAATCAAGATTGAATTTTGAGTAATGACTAGTCACAATGAACAGTTCTTGAATGAGCTACAGACAAATTATTTGGTGGATAATTTTGAATGAGAAATTACAGAAAATACTGAACAATTCAGAGCCAATTCCTTTAAAAAAATTGTATGTTAGAAACTTATTCACTCATCTCTAATAAGAGAGATGAACAGAAACTTTTTTTCTGCTGAAAATTGACCAAAATATATATAAAAACAATTTTTGGAGATGTTTTCTATGGAGAATATCAAAATTTCAGTGAAAAATCAAAAAGGGAAATTTTGATTCAGAAATGATGCTGCAGTGCCTCCTGGGCATTGTAGTTTAGGTGCCCCTTTATTTTCTAAAGGACAGATTCACTCTGGTCAGACTACATCTCCCATGTCAGAACTTAGACAGCGGAAAGGTTTATGAAAGAAGACAGCACAACCCAAGAAATGGACAAGGGGATGTGAATAATAAAGTCATAAGGCCAGGCCATATGCTCTAGTTTAACTTCCACTGGTGGACTTCCATAGTCACGTTACTTAGTGCACTATTGGACGAGGCTCGGATACTATGCTGATGAAAGCAATATAAGAGCCTAAATAGAAATGAAAGTCCCAGAGTAACTTAGAACTCTCCCTTTGAGAACACCCGAGCTCAAGGCTCAGCTAGAAATAGCGGCTTCCCAGCTGGATTTCTTCTTTGGCACAATAGGCTTAGTGGATATACCAGGAGTTGTAATTTCCCTCTGCTGCCTTTGGCCCTAAATCTAATAAATTTTTGGGAACCTCAAAGTCCATACTCAATCCTTCTTTCTTTAAGTTTATACCTAAACAAAACCAAGCCCCCCAAATCAGTGTTTTGGTGAGTGAAACGTGAAAACAGCTAGACAAGCAATGATAGGATGGGGAATGAAACCTTATTTTCTTTTATGTTTGGGACACTGTAACAATGCTATAAAGGTTACTTGTTTCACCTATTGGCACTTGTTTGGTTTCTGAGTCCTTATTAATAAGGATCAGAACTTTATTCAAGTACCAGAGGGGTAGCTGTGTTAGTCTGCATCCACAAAAACAATGAAGAGTCCAGTGGCACCTTAAAGACTAACAGATTTATTTGGGCATACGCTTTCATGGGTAAAAAAACCCACTTCTTCAGATGCATTTATTCAGATTCTCTCATCCTTAACATTAACAGTTAAATGGTTGATTTCATGTCTGTTATAGCACATTGGGCAATTTTCCATCCTAATAATGGTGGAAAGTACATTAGCTTGGGAGAAATCTGTAAATTAGAAATTAATGGAGATATCCCATCTTCTAGAACTGGAGGTGACCTTGAAAGGTCATTGAGTCCAGCCCCCTGCCTTCACTAGCAGGACCAAGTACTGATTTTTGCCCCATATCCCCAAGTGGCCCCCTCAAGGATTGAACTCACAACCCTGGGTTTAGCAGGCCAATGCTCAAACCACTGAGCTATCCCTCCCCCATAAAATTCTGTGGGTATCATGCTATGGCTTTTATGTCCCAGAAAAAAAGATGAGTCATTGTTCAGCTTCAAAACACTCATAACAAAGCCTCTCCAAACCTAGAAATTTCAAACTTGCTAAAACACTACAGTGAATATGCTTGGTTAAGTCATGCAGTAGTTGAAAAAGCAGAAAAATGCAAGCTACAAACAGGGCCGGCTCTAGGATTTTTGCCGCCCCAAGCAAAAACAATTTTGGCCGCCATCCTGCCCCCATTTTTTTCTTACCCCACCCCCGGCCCTGCCTCAACTCCGACCCTTCCCCAAATTCCCATCCCTGCCTCTTCCCCCAGGCTCTCAAGCCTTGGAGAGAGGGAGGGAGGGGGAGAAGCAGTGCACGCGCCGCGGCCACTCGGGGTCTCCTCCTCCCAGGCTCTCAAACCTGGGAGGGAGGGTGAGCAGCTGTTTCGTGCGCCGCGGCCACTCAGGATCTCACCCTCCCTCCCAGGCTCTCAAGCCTGGGAGGGAGGGTGAGCAGTGGTGCACGAATCAGCTGTTTTGCTGGTGTGGCGCACGAGCGGCAGCAGCAGAGGTGAGCTAGGGCGGCCGGGGCACATTTTTAGGGGCAGCTTGGCCGCCTCCAGAACGCCGCCCCTAGAAATGTGCCGCCCCAAGTGCAAGCTTGTTTTGCTGGTGCCTAGAGCCGGCCCTGGCTACAAAGTGATTATTTAAATATTGTCTGTGCTGCAGTGTATTTACTCATTTATTACCTTTTCAACAATTTTCAAGGCTGCTTTTGGCTATATTCTTTATTACTGATTCTTATTGTTATTTTATCTGTTTCGAACATGTTTTTTCCCATGTTATTTCAATTGATGTTGAAGGGCAAAATATCACCTTTAATTTTGATCTTGTTCTGTATTGCAATATAATAACAACAATGAAAAATGTTGAATAAGCAGCTCAAATGGATTTATGTAATCAAAGATTATCAATCAAAGATTAATACAGTACTATACAGGATATAGAATGAAAACATACATTTTCAACCCCACGTCGATGTTGAAGAGAAGTTGATATAGTTCCTTCCTCTGTACGTGGTGGAATGTTGATAGTGTTCATTCCCAAACTAACTCCCAAATCGTCTTTTTCCTTTTATAGGGCATGAGACAAAGACATTCTTTTTTGGAGGAAAAACTCCCTTCTCACAGTTGATTTCACTGTGTGTTCTGTTTTCAACATTTTATCTTATCAGAAATTCCATAAGTGTTCCATAAGTCTCTTCAGTTACATAATCAATAAGCTAAAGGATTTTTAACCCTGTTGTTATTAACACCTATTGCAACAAGCACTTCCTAATGAGTTAAACATTCTTCAATGGGTCATCATTTCATTCATCGTAGAAAACATCTGCAAACAACAAATATATCTTATCAATTACAGAACATAATTGGATTATGAGCACACCTGCTTATCAATTACGCAGTCTCATGTACTATACCATGGACCTATAGTTTTGAGGACTCCCTTCCCTGGAGATCTAGTCTATATTAGTAAGGTCAGGGTAAAACAAAGTTTAAAAGATTATACATATTCCATTTCTGAGCTAATTTCCCCTTCACCCATTAGCTGCAATTGAAGAAATATTTTTTTTTTCAGTTTCAATAGATGTAGGGCACTGAATATATAGATACACAACATGGAAATGATTTTGGTTAGAATACAAAAGAATTATGGAAGTTTAACATAATAAATATTAACTTTTCATGATTTTTGTAACAATCTGAATAAGTTTAAAAAATAAGTCAATTTTCTCTTACAGCCGTGAGCAGGTCACATTTAAAGGAGCTACCTAATTCTGAAACATGTTGCTTGTTGATTTATGATTTATTTGTTGAATCTATTTCCATGCTGCTGTTATTTTTTTAATTATTTTTTATTTTATTTACATAGTCAAAATTCCCACTGACTTCAATGGGGGCAGGATATATAAACAGTTACATTGTTTATGTAAAATGAGAAGCAGGGTTTTGCTATATTATAGATGGAACTTTTAGCAACAGCTGTGTTTAAGATTGCCTAAGCATTGCTTTTAATATTCACCTTTCAGGATGAATTTTTTTAAGTCTTCTGGTGGGTGATTTGTTTTTGGAAGTTTGAGTTAAAGCGTTATGCCATTTTGGGGAACAAAAGGAATGATGAAAACATACTTTTCTCATTATAAATGGAAATGTTGTCTTTGTCATTTTTAAAAAAAAAACACGTGTAATGCCTCAGCAGTATAGGATAGAAGATTAAAATTTGGTACAAAGATGATACAAAGAGATGCTGATTATTGGTTGTGACTGAACCCAATTATAAAAATGTAAGGGCAGTATTTCAAAAGTAACTAGTGATTTGGCTACCTGACTGGAGACATCTTACGGAGGCCTGGTTTTTGAAAATCAGGCCCCTTTAAGGTGTCTCAAGTTGGACATTCAAACAGTGAGGCATCTAAAAGCATTAGTTACTTTTGAAAATCTTGGCCTAAATACATTCTAGATTATATAAAAGGAGGACTGCCTTATGAAATGGGATTTACGAAGTTAAAACTATTTCACTTTTGACATTATGAAGCTGGCTAGCCAAAGTGTCTTGGCAAATAATGGAATTTAAAGCTAGGGCATTTACATTTTTAAAATTCTACACTAAGGTTGCAGAATGAAGCATTCAAGATTCAGGAAACTCTGAAATGAATGCAGCCAATAGCCAACCCAATTTGAACCCAATAGCCACCCAATTTGAACACTATGCCATCATGCACATACATTACCATACAGTCTTCAGTTAAATGCCTCACAAATTCCTTCTAAAATGCCTCAAATATGAGCAAAAGTTGTCTACTGGTCACAGAAGGCACCTGCAAAACATAAACTAGAGAGGGCAACTTGAACATTTTAGTGAAGGGTGGGCCAAAACTCAATTTATGATGGAATTCAAGTCTTCAACTTAACCATAATATTACTTATCTTCTGCTTATATGTAGCCATCTAAAAATGTGAAAGACTCTGTTTTAGTTGTCTGAATATTTCTGGCTTTAATATCAAAGTGTACTTATCTCAATTGTTAAGAGATTGGCATAACTGGAGTATTTATACCTTATGGACTCTAGTGTTGCTAGATATAAATTGAGCCTCTCGCCTCTTAAAAATTGGCATCCCACTAGTACATTGCTGAGATCAGTTTAATCAAATTCTCATTAATAATGATGCAGAGAAAAGGGTTCCCACTATTACTACTCTAAAAGGCTGATTCCTGCTTTACTCTACAACTTTTCATTATATCTGACATTTCAAACAAGGATTATTTTCTTCCTCTACAAGAAAAAGAAATATCTCTAAATTTCCATGACACCCAGTAAATGTTGGTTTCTTTAAATAAACCATGGGGATTCAGCATGTGAATTTTAAAAATATATTTTAAAAAAATTGTAACAAATTCTGCCCTGGAGTAAGGAGATGCAACTTTATTGCAGTCAGTGGAATTGTAAGCAGTTACACCAGGATTGAATTTGGTTCACTGAATGTAATTTGAAGATGACTGATTTTGGAATGGAATTTTTTGGAACTCAGATGTTTATCATGTTTTGTGGCTTGCCTACATGAATACGTTAACTAGAACTCCCAAACTATGTAATTACTCATGTCACATTTTAAAGGCTAGTGATCCATGGGGTAATATGATTCTTCATAACAAGAGCACCACCAAACACGACATCTGCTACAGTTAATTTTGTATCAGCATTTTCATTATAAATCCCAATTTTCAGGGTAGGTCATTGTGAATGCCTCACATTTCTCCACAAAGTTATATAGCAGTGGCGGTCAAACTGCAGTTCACGAGCCACATTTCGTTCTTCTACAGATAAAGTGGGGCCTCTCTCCCCTCAGAGATCCCCCCCTCAGGGCTGAAGCCTCGAGCCCTGGCAGGTGCCTCCCATGGGACAGAAGCCCTGAGTCCCCCTTCCCCAGATGACACCTCATCACAGGGCAGAACCCCATGCTCCAGCAGGTGTGGTTCTCGAACTTCTGAGGGTTGTGATCTGTGGCTCAGAGGCTCACTAAGTTTGGCCACCCCTGTTATATAGAAGGGGTCAGCCCAGAAACAGTGTTGTTACAATTGTTTCCCCTAACCCTCACCTCCCCCAAAATCAGTGTAGTCACATATAATTAAATGTACATGTTATGTTTAAAGTGAGAGAGAGGATCAAGTACAGCATCATTCTTAACTCCTTCCCTTCCCATACACACAGGACCGTGAGATCACCTGCATAGATTTGTTGTTGAATGTCCTGAGGTTTTTCATCCATATTCCTGAATATGAATCATCAAACAGTTGTCTGTATTCAAATAATTCATCCCACGTTTTACACCCGAAGTACCAGACATGGTAGGATTTCATTTTGGAAATGTAGGTTAGTGCTATATAAATATATAGCTAGTATTGACTTAGTTAATAAAGCATATTTTTATTAGGGCTGTCGATTAATCGCAGTTAACTCACGTAATTAACTTAAAAATTAATTGTGATTAATCACAGTTTTAATCACACTGTTAAACAATAGAATACCAGTTGAAATGTATTAAATATTTGTGGATGTTTTTCTACATTTTCAAATATATTGATTTCAATTACAACACAGAATACAAAGTGTACAGTGCTCACTTTATATTATTTTTATTACAAGTATCTGCACTGTAAAAATGATAAACAAAACAGACTATTTTTCAGTTCACCTCAGACAAGTACTGTAGTGCAATCTCTTTATCATGAAAGTGCAACTTACAAATGTAGATTTTTTTTGTTACATAACTCCACTCAAAACCAAAACAGTGCAAAACGTTAGAGTCTAAAAGTCCACTTAGTCCTACTTCTCGTTCACCCAATAGCTAAGACAACCAATTTGTTTACATTTATGGGAGATAATGCTGCCCACTTCTTAATTACAATGTCACCAGAAAGTGAGAACAGGCATTCACATGGGACTTCTGTAGCTGTCATTGCAAGGTATTTATGCACAGATATGCTAAACATATTTGCCACTTCATGCTTTGGCCACCATTCCAGAGGACATGCTTCCATGCTGCTGACACTCATTAAAAAAAGAATGCGTTAATTAAATTGGTGACTGAACTCCTTGGGGGAGAATTGTTTGTCTCCGTCTCTGTTTTACCCACATTCTGCCATATATTTCATGTCATAGTAGTCTTGGATGATGACTCAGCACATGTTGTTCATTTTAAGAACACTTTTGCTGCAGATTTGACAAAACGTAAATAAGGTACTAATGTGAGATTTCTAAAGCTAGTTACAGAACTTGACCCAAGATTTACAAATCTGAAATGCCTTCCAAAATCTGAGCGGGACGAGGTGTGGAGCCTGCTCTCAGAAGTCTTAAAAGAAAAACACTCAGATGCGGAAACTACAGAACCCAAATCACCAAAAAAGAAAATCAACCTTCTGCTGTTGCCATCAGATTCAGATGATGAAAATGAACATATGTTGGTCTGCACTGCTTTGGATCATTCTCGAGCAGAACCCATCATCAGCATGGACACACGTCCTCTGGAATGGTGGCTGAAGTATTTAGGGACATATGAATCTTTAGTGCATCTGGCACGTAAATATCTTGCAACGCTGGCTACAACAGTGCCATGTGAACACCTGTTCTCACTTTCAGGCGACATTGTAAACAAGAAGCGGGCAGCATTATCTCCTGCAAACGTAAACAAAACGTGTTTGTCTCAGTGATTGGCTGAACAAGAAATAGGACTGCGTATACTTGTAGGCTCTAAAGTTTTACATTGTTTTATTTTTGAGTCTAGTTATTTTTTTTGTATATAATTCTACATTTGTAAGTTCAACTTTCATGATAAAGAGATTGCACTACAGTACTTGCATTATGTGAATTGAAAAATACTATTTATTTTGGTTTTTGCAGTGCAAATATTTATAATAAAAATAAATATATAGTGAGCACTGTACATTTGTATTCTGTGTTGTAATTGAATTTAATATATTTGAAAATGTAGAAAACATCCAAACATATTTAAATAAATGGTATTCTATTGTTATCAGTGCAATTAATCATGATTAATATTTGTAATCACTTGACAGCCATAATTTTTATTCAACTCACTCTTGACTATCACTGTCCTGATTTAGATTTCCCAGGACCCAGAGACCCAGTATACTGCATATATGGGGTCTGCATGTCACTGTTCTGGGGTAAGTGCACCTCTGCCCTCCTCCATAATCTGATCGAGGGATCCCCCTTAGATCTCAGGCCTCTAGCTGGCAATTTATGATAGGAAGAATCCTGAGATCCTATCTCCCCAAACCAGGGTTTTAGGCTTGCAGCTCCCCTGAAATTCACTGTGATTATCCCAGCAGATCTGACCTTAGCTTAGCACCTGCAGTTTCACTTTCTTCCAGCAGCTAACACAGTGGTTTTCCAGAGACCAACTTTCACATATCACAGTACATTTATTTTAGAACAAAAAAATTACAGAGAACATACAAAACAATAAAGTATTTAACAGAGATTGCACATCTTCCACATGTGGGTCTGGTAGGTCACATTCCTTCAAACCCCTTTCGTAAGGTTTGCCTCCTTGGTTAAAGGTTCATTTCAGGTCAAGAACGAGGGGCGCCTTCAGTCAGTTTAGCCTGGCCATTTGTATCCCGAGCTCTTTCTTTGCATCGGGGTTTTGTGAATCCAGTCTGAACCAGTATATATAATTCACTGGAGTGAATGGTACTTCTCTGGAATTGCTTATCTATCCCAGGGTCTGAAGTAATCATGACCCACTGATTTTAGTTCCTGGATGGACCTTGTAACCTCCCCAACCAGCCAGCACTCAATCCCTGGCTCAGAGAGACAGATAATATTTTATAAAGTTGATACAATAGTTGTCACACCCATCACACTATGTATTTAGATAGAATGAGGAGATGTAGTAGGGGTACTTTGTGGGTATGTCAATACTAGAATGTTTGGTTGTATTTTAATATGTATTCATTAACCTCAGTTAACAAATGCAACAAAATTCTAACATAGCTAGGACACACATGTATGTTGCTAGTCAGGTTTAAACACAAATAGGAATAAAAGTTTATGCCCTGGAACAAATGTTGGCATTTATACTGGAATTTACAATCATGTTTAAGTATTAACACATGTTAAAACATGACTGGAAATTCAAATGTAGCCCTCCTACTGGAAAGTCTTTAAATCAAGGAAATGTCTTTTATCACAATCAGCAAACATGGGAATAAACATGTAGAAGTTAATGCTTCATTGTCCATATTTTTCCTTGGATCTATCTGAAAACTTCCCTGAATGGAGCAGATACGACATAAGAACAGCCATACTGGGTTAGACCAATGATCCATCTAGCCAGTATCCTGTCTTCTGACAATAGCCAATACCAGATGCTTCAGAGGGAATGAACTGAAAGGGGCAGTTATTGACAGATCCGTGCCCTGTTACCTAGTCCCAGCTGCTGCATGGGGTTGCATCCCTGACAATCTTTGCTAATAGACCTTGATGAATCTATCCTCCATGAATTTATCTAATTTTTTGTTTGAACCCAGTTATAATTTTGGCCCTCACAATATCATCTGGCAACGAGTTCCACAGATTAAGTGTGCATTGTTTGAAGAAGTACCTCCTGATGCTTCTTTTAAACCTGCTGGCTACTAATTTAATTGGGTGACCCCCGGTTCTTGTGTTATGTTTAGGGGTAAATAACACTTCCTTATTCCCTTTCTTGAGACCATTCATGATTTTATAGATCTTTATCACATCATCCTTTAGTCATCTCTTCTCTAAAATTAACAGTACCAGTCTTTTTAATCTCTCCTCTAATGTAAGCTGTTCTATACCCCAATCATTTTTGTTGTCCTTTTCTTTACTTTTATACAATTCTGTTATCTCTTTTGAGATGGGGAGACCGGAACTGCACACAGTATTCAAGGTGTTGGCAGAACATGTATTTATATAGTGTCATTATGGTATTTTCTGTTTTATTTTTCCCTTTCATAATGGTTCCTAACATACCGTTAGCTTTATTGATTGCTGCTGTACATTCATAGAATCATAGAATATTAGGATTGGAAGGGACCTCAGGGGGTCATCTAGTCCAACCCCCTGCTCAAAGCAGGACCAATCCCCAACTAAATCATCCCAGCCAGTGCTTTGTCAAGCCTGACCTTAAAAACCTCTAAGGAAGGAGATTCCACCACCTCCCTAGGTAACCCATTCCAGTGCTTCACCACCCTCCTACTGAATTTTTTCCCCTAATATCCAACCTAAACCTCCCCCACTGCAACTTGAGACCATTACTTCTTGTTCTATTATTTGGTACCACTAAGAACAGTCTAGATCCATCCTCTTTGGAACCCCCATTCAGGTAGTTTAAAGCAGCTATCAAGTCCCCCCTCATTTTTCTCTTCTGCAGTCTAAACAATCCAAGTTCCCTCAGCCTCTCCTCATAAGTAATGTGCTCCAGCCTCCTAATCATTTGTGTTGCCCTCAACTGGACTCTTTCCAATTTTTCTACATCCTTCTTGTAGTGTGGGGCCCCCTTCTTGGAGTGTTTTTTAGAATAGTAACCACAATGAGTCCAAGATTTCTTTCTTGAGTGGTAGCAGCTAATTTAAACTCCATGATTTTGTATGTTTACTTGGGATTATATTTTCCAATATGCATTACTTTGCACTGATCAACATTGAATTTAATCTGCTATTTTGTTGCTCAGTCACTAAGTTTAGAGAGATCTCTTTGTAACTCTTCACAATCAGCTTTTGGACTTAATATCTTGAGTAATTTTGTGTCATCTGCAAACTTTGTTTCCTCGCTGTTTACATCATTTTCCAGATCATTTATGAATATGTTGAACAGCATTGGTTCCAGTACAGCTGTTTGGGGGACCTCACTATTTTGCACTTTCCATTGTGAAAATTGACCATCTATTTCTACCCTTTGTTTCAAACTTTTTAACCAGTTACTGATCCAACAGAGGACCTTCCTCCTTATCCCACGACTGTTTACTTTGTTTAAGATCCTTTGATGTGCAACCTTGTCATAGGCTTTCTGAAAATCCACTATATCACCTGGAACTCCTTTCCAGGGGATATTGTGAAGGCCAAAATTATAATGGGTTTAAAAGAGAAATATATATGTTCATGGGGGATAGCTCTATTAATGGCTGATAACCAAGATGATCAGAGATGCACATCCATGTTCTGGGTGTCCCTAAGCCTCTGACTGTATGAAGCTGGGACTGGACAACAGGGGATGAATCACTTGATATTTGCTCTGATTTGTTCATTACCTTTGATACATCTGGTATTGGCCACTGTAGGGAGATAGGATACTGGGCTAGACGCAGAATGGCCATTCTTAATTTCCTCTGTTCTTATAATTGCCCTTGTTGACATGCTTGTTGACAACCTTAAAGAATCCTGTGATAACTCTTCTCCATCATATCATATTAATCTACCCATTTGCCTGGTATTGAAGTTAGTCTTACTGGCCTGTACTTGCTTGGATGGTCTCTCTTTCTTCATCTTCATTTTCACCACTTTGCTAAATAGTTGGCCGTAGTGATTGTTCACCATTTGGTCCATTCCTGTGTGGCTACAAGGACTTGATGGGCCAAGAATCCAATGTCAGAATAGACTTGATGCATCCATGTCATAGGGCCTCTGCCTTTGGGCTGCCTCCACCCTTGGTTGATGGAATTTTATCCCAAGAGATGTTACAAGCCACCTAGCAAATGGCATTCTGCTGACATGTCTGAAAAGATGCCATCTGTGGACAATGGACTTAATAGTCTGTAGCCGGAGTGACTGTAAACATCTGTGTTATGAATGAAATTGTTCCACTTTATGCCCAGAATTCAATGTTGGCATTTTGTGTGGAAAGCCTCCAGTGGAAACAGTGTCCATGTTTCACAACCATTTAGCAGCATGGAGATGATACAGATCAAATAAATATTGAACATGGTTTTCATGCAAAGATGATGTTGATTGCAAGTTTGTTGTAAATGATGATTGCAGATGCTGCAATGCCAATCCAGTGAAGAACCTCCGAAGCTTTTTTTTTTTTAAGCTATCCTCCAGTCATCTGGTATAGAGGCTGATTTAAGTAGTAGGTTACATTCTACAGTTAGTAGTTCTGCAATGTCATAGTTGAGTTCCTTTGGAAGCTCTTGGTTGAAAACCATCAGGTCTTGGTGACTTATTACTGTTTAATTTATCAGTTTGTTCCCAAACCATCTCTGTTGACACTTCATTCTGGAACAGTTCCTCAGATTTGTCAGCTAAAATGAATGGCTCAGGTCAGAGGATCTCCCTCATGTCGTGTGCAGTGAAGACCAATGCAGAGAATTCACTTAGCTTCCTCATAATGGTCTTGTCTTACTTAAGTGCTTCTTTAGCATCTCAATTGTCCTGTCACCCCACTGACTGTTTATCTAACTTCCTGCTTCTTTAATATATATATTAAATTGCTGATAGTTTTGTGTCTTTTGTTAGTTGCCCTTCAAATTCTTTTTTGGCCTGCCTAATTAGACTTTACATGTGCCTTGCCAGATTTTATGTTCATTTCTATTTTCTTCAGCAGGATTTGACTTTCAATTTTTAAAGGATGTCTTTTTTCCTCTTTTACTCTGCTGTTCAGCCATAGTGGAATTTTTGGACAAGATACTTTTTATTATTATTAATTTGTGGTATAAATTTAGTTGAACATCTATTATGGTGTTTTAAAATAGTTTTTATGCAGTTTTCAGGCATTTCATTCTAGTGATTGTTCCTTTTCATTTCCATTTAGAATAATTTTTGTATAGTTCCCCTTTTTGAAGTTAATTGATATGGGATTTCTTGGTTTCTCTCCCCCCCCCCCCCCGCCACACAAGGATGTTAAATTTAATAACATTGTGGTTACTATTACTGAGTAGTTCAGATATATTCACCTGTTCGACAAGATCCTGTGCTTCACTTACGATTAAATCAAGAATTGCTTTTCCCCTTGTGGATTCCAGGACTAGCTGCTCCAAGAAGTAGTCATTAATGGTGTCTAGAAAATTTATCTCTGCATCCCATCCTGAGGTGACATGTACCCAGTCAATATGGGGCAGGCTGAAATCCTCCATTATTGGTCTGAGGATTTTGCAATCTAATTTCCTTGAGCATTTCACAATCACCATTGCCATTCTGGTCAGGTAGCCAGTAGTATATCCTACTGGTATGCTCTTATTATTCAAGAATGGAATTCCTAACCATAGAGATTCTCTCAAACAGTTTGATTAATTGAAGATTTTTTTACTATAATTGACTCAGTGCTTTCTCTCACATATATAGTGCTACTCCCCCACCAGTGCAAATTACTCTGTCATTCTTATGTATTACGTACCCTGTTTTTACAGTGTCCGTTTGATTATTATTGTTCTAAGTTTGTGATGCCTATTATATGAATGTTCTCATTTAATACCAGGCACTCAAGTTCACCCATCTTAGTATATAGACTTATAAAATTTATCATGATTTTTCTGTCTGCATTCATGTGGTGTAATTGAATGGGACTCTCTTTCATTCAACTGTTTCTCTTCAGTTCCTGTGTATATTTTGTCAATTTCTAGCCTTTCCTTTTTACTAGCATATAGCGTATCCCCTTTAATAAATCCTCCCTAAGGGATGTCTCTGTCCTAACTGTGTGCTCCTTCACGTCTGTTGACTTTCTCCCAGCCCTTAGTTTAAAAAATCCTCTATGACCATTTCAATTTTACATGATGGTGATCTGCTTCTGTTTTGGTTGAGGTGAAGCCCAGGCTTCCTATATAGGCTCCTCCTTTCCCAAAAGGTTCCCCAGTTCCTAATAAACCTTCTCCCAACACCATAATCTTCTCCACTAATTGAGACACCACACTTTTGCCCATCTAAGTGGCCCTGTGTGTGGAACTGAAACCCTTTCAGAAAATGCTATCATGGAGGCCGTGGACTTTAATCTCTTACCTAGCAACCTAAAGTTTGCCTCTGGGACCCCTCTCCTACCTTTCCCTATTGGGACCTACATATATTATGACCACTAGCTCCTCCCCAGCACATAAGTCTATCTGGATGTCTCAAGAGATGCTCAAGCTTTGCACCCAGCAAGCAATTCACCATGAAATTCTCTTGGTCATCATAAACCAACTATTTATATTTCTATAAATCAAATCCCCCATTACTATTACTTGTCTCTTCCTAATAACAGGAGTTGCCTCCCCTGGAGAGGTATCATCAGAGAGGAGACCATGATTGTCTGGAAGGAGAGTCCCAACCAGGGGATTGCTTCCCTCCACTCCAGCTTGATTTTTCTCCTTCCCCAAGACTTTCACCCTCCTCAACAGCACACAGGCTGTCTGACTGGGGTGGGACAACTCTACTGTGTCCTGGAAAGTCTTGTCTGTATACCTTTCTGTCTCCCTAAGCTCCTCCAGTTCAGCCACTCTGGTCTCAAGAGTTCTACTCGGTCTGTGCGGGTCATGAGTTGCTTGCACCTAATATATGCCACCTGCTCACAAGGCAGGTAATTGTACATGCTTCATTCATCACAATAAACTGGATAGCCCCTGACTGCTGCTGGACTTTGGCCTGCATCACTTTTTCTCTTGCAAGGTTTGTTTATTTTTTGTGGGAGTTATTGGCTTAAGTTTAGAGTCCCTTTGTTATGTATATCTGGATCTCATACTCCCACTCTAAGCTCCCTCACAAAATTTCCGTTTGCAGGTCCTGTTCCTTTTTAAAATCCTGCTCTCAATGCGGTAGCCCCACTCCCTTGTCAAGGTATCCCAAAGAGATTAGGGATCAAAGGATGGCAGGCTAGAAACTTGTTTGTAAGCTCTCAGCCTAGCCAAGCAGGCTGCTTGGCTCAGCACACAGTCCCCGAAACAGATGACATTATAAACTTCAAGCAAGCAAGCATACGGCAAGCAACAAGAATAAAGTACTGCAAAATAAAGCTTCTTTCTAGAAAACACTGGGAATACATCTGTTGTTTCGTGTAGACACAACTCCTACTGAAGGTAATGTGAGTCTGACCCATGTAACCAAGCAGAATTTTGGAACAAAACGGCTTTTCTACTGATTTAATAATGTTTGTTTCTCCCTTAAATTTCTTTAGATCCGTGTACCTTTTTTCAACTTAATTATTTATTTTTTGTGTGCATGCACAGTGGAAGATTATTTTATTAAATCTTAGGTGTGATTATATCTTACAGAAGCTGATATTTTGAAAGAAATCTGTACCCATCTCTCTTCTGGTATTTTCTATTTTAAAACTATAGCTTTTTCCCCTTTTTAAATTAACTTTAAATTTTGCGCATGAATAAGCACATATTTGCAAATTTATCAGTATGATATCCTGCTTCTTACTGACCATATTCTCGAGGAGTATATACTCATGCAGTTAACCAAGGTAATTGTTTCCTACCTACACAGATGAGATATATAGCAATACTAAATGAATCTGCAGGGTCTAATTGACCTTACTCGCGCTTAAAGGAATTCAATTGTTTATTAGTTTCTGCATCCAAAAGGACATTCAATTTCTTGCTACGCATTTGTGTTTTTAGCACACCAATTTCTATTTAAATAGTTTATATAAAATCTGAATTTATTCCTTAAGTTTCTTATCTCACTTGCCATTTTAATCTGTTAGCTGCCATTTACTGAAAAGTATAACATGTCATGGCATTAATGGTATGCTTCATCTTAACAGTGAGCTCTAGAAAAAATGTTCATCATAAAATCTTTTCATAATATATCCCAAAATGAGTTGCTTAGTTTTTGTTTGCTTGTGTGTTTGTTTGTTTTAAACTTTGCCATTCAGAAAGCAAGGAGGCTGCATGAATAAGAATGCCAATCAAACATAAAGATAAAACCACTAGGGAAAGTTGTGAAATTATTGCAGCTTTCAGCAGCTCTCAGGATTAAATACTTGTCCTCCACACTGTTGTGTTGAACATATCTTCAGATTTCTTCTTGTTGCAGAATGACAAGGTCTCATCCTTGAAATTAAAACACAGGGAACTTGATCTGATTTATTTTTTTAGCTTCTCCATAACATTAAAATATCTTATTTTAAAGGCCTTATCGGCAGGATAGTCATTGATGACAGAATGGTATTATTCTTCTGTCAGAATCTCCTGTCAGCCTACACAATTAGTTCTTTCTCTCTAATTTTGCAGGTTGTTTGCAGGTTTGTGACACACTGATAATGTGTGACTTTGAGCTGATTATTTGGGGGTCAGATGAATCTAAAATGTGATAAATTGTGTCGTAAAGGCCAGATTTCCAAAATACATTTTCAAAAACCAAAATGGGATCTGAGCCCTTCAGGGAACTATATACACCAAATGTTATTACAGCAGCTCTCATTTTCTAAGGTGTGATCCCTTATTTGCAAGAGCAGTCCCACTGACCTCAATGGGATTAGTCATGTGAGCAGCTGCTCACCATTGGAGTTAAAGGGGTCACAATCTAGCCCTGAGTCATCTAATTTCTTTGTATATTCAAAGTGGGATTCTCCAGAAGACTTGGCATTGGCTTAACTCTGCTCCCATTGAAGCGAATGGCAAGGTCTCATTGAATTCAGTGGTAGCATTTAGGCCAACAATAAGCACTTTTGCAAATCCCACCCTGAGTGTTCTTTTCTGTTAGATTTATCTAGTGTTTAGTTAAGAAAGGTAGTATTTCATCCATTATTATTGCAAGGCGGCTTCAGATCCTTGATCCTTCATGTTCTCCTATATGTGCTGAGAGGGGCTCTTTCATAGCATCCACCTTGGGTACAATACATGCAGATTACTATTTCTGCAATCTACTGGACCATCTAAACAGTCTGTCTGGCCAGTTTTGCAGCTTCACCATGCAGTCTTCGTATCTGTCTCTGGGTTATATTCAGATTAGAGTTTACTAGAAGATAACAATTCTACTTGGCAGCAACTTTCAAGGTTTCAGAATTGTTGTTGTTCTGCGTTGGAAATTGTGTCAAAATGTTCATTTTCAAACTAGAACCTAAGCTATTTGTGAAGGTGTACGTGTGGCCTGGTAGTTCGGACACTGGATTGCGACTGGCAATACTGAATCAAACAGAAGAGGGACTTCAACTAAAATGAAATTTTCCCAACAATGGTCTGATTGGCTAGAATTCAGATGTGTATGAACAGGGCTTTCCTATGGGTTACTTTAGCTTTTTGAACTCCCATTTTTGCACAAAAGTGTTCTAGGGACATAACACTTTCAGGAATTGTATGGGGTTATTAGGGTAGTCCAGCTTCATCAGAAATATTTTAAAACTATGTTTGATCAGACAGCCTTAGCTCCAGTTTCTACTCAGAAATGTGCCCCCTCCTACCCAATGTCCCATTACACTTTCTTATCTTTTTAAATACACTAAGGCACAAACATTTCAGACTTTAAAAAAGTTGCTTGTTCTATAATTAACAACAAATGTGTTTTCAGGAAAAATGATACATCATTTAACTTTTCAATTAAATCCTAAACTCTCTAATGAAGCATAAATCAAGGTAAATTACTTTAATCATCTGACATCTTTTCAGTGAATGCTTGCATTTTCCAGAATCAGAGATAGACCCTATGTTTTACGTAGGTCTCTTAACACCAATGGAGGTACACTAGTTTACATCAACTGGGGATGTGATACTTGATGTTGAGTTGCCATGTAGATAATAAAATGGTGTAAAACTTAGTGGTGATTTTAAAATGTTCTGTCTTAACCATTTAATAAAAGAGAAACCATGGGCCAACTGAAATCTCACTTGTACCTCTATCCTACCTTCATGCAGGACAGGTGGGATATTAAGGCTCTAGGATACACTATAAACATTGTAGCTCAAGTTGTTTGTTTGGCTCTACCATATCTAGTTACGTATAGAGGGAATAAAGTAAGTAATACTTGATGGTGCTTAAAAAAAACAACCATACAAATGATTGAAGAGGCAAGAAAAGTAATGGGGATTAATACAGCTATTGATAATCTTATAATCTTCCAAATTTGTCTACACTATTCTGCCCTGTCCTCCTGCTCTTTGAATCCTTTCACAAGCTCTACAACTCCTTCAACATCAATTTCTAAGGATATGTCTACACTTACCATGGATTGAAGCTGCGATCAATCCACCAGGGGTCGATTTAGTGGGTCGAGTGAAGGCCAACTAAATCAACAGCAGATCGCTCTCCCATAGACTCCAGTTCTCCACTAGAACGAGAAGTGTAAAATAAGTCAACAGGAGAGTTTCTCCTGTCAACCCAGCTTGATATAGACACCACAACATAGCTGAGGTCGACTTATCGTGGTGTCTACATCAAGCTGGGTTGACAGGAGAAACTCTCCCGTTGACCTCAGCTATGTTGTCTCCAGCTACGTTATTCATGTAGCTGGAGTTGCATAACTTAGGTCGAGTTAACCCCGTAGTGTAGACCTGCCCTAAGTCTTTACTGCCTGAGACATCTCACCCCCAGATTATATCTCATCTTGTGTCCCACCTCTCTCCTCATTGGGCCACAGAATTCACCAATTCTTCTTCACTTCATGTCCCCTTTTGAGGCCTTCTCTGATATTGTCCCTGTCAAGGCTGGATCCCCACTTTGAACTTTAGGGTACAAATGTAGGGGCCTGCATGAAAAACTTCTAAGCTTAACTACCAGCTTAGCTCTGGTTCGGCTGCCACCATTTCAATGGATTCCCTTCCTGGGAAGCCTTGAAAAACCTTCACCAAATCCCTGGTGAAAACAAATCCAAACCCCTTGGATCTTAAAACAAGGAGAAATTAACCATTCCCCCTCCTTCCTCCCACCAACTCCTGGTGAATCAAGTTCCAACCCCCCTGGGATCTACAACAGGGAGAAATTAACCATCCCCCCTCCTTCCTCCCACCAACTCCTGGTAAATCAAGATCCAAAACCCTTGGATCTTAAAACAAGGAAAAATCAATCAGGTTTTAAAAAGAAGGCTTTTAATTAAAGAAAAAGGTAAAAATCATCTCTGTAAAATCAGTATGGAAATTAACCTTACAGGGTAATCAAACTTAAAGAGCTCAGAGGACTCCCCCCTAGTCTCAGGTTCAAAGTACAGCAAACAAAGATAAACACTCTGGTAAAAGGTACATTTACAAGTTGAGAAAACAAAGGAAAACTAACATGCCTTGCCTGGCTATTTACTTACAAGTTTGAAATAGGAGAGACTTGTTTAGAAAGATGTGGAGAACCTGGATTGATGTCTGGTCCCTCTCAGTCCCGAGAACGAACACACTCCCAAACAAAGAACACAAACACAAGCCTTCCCCCCCCCAAGATTTGAAAGTATCTTGTCCCCTTATTCGTCCTTTAGGTCAGATGCCAGCCAGGTTACCTGAGCTTCTTAACCCTTTACAGGGAAAAGGATTTTGGAGTCTCTGGCCAGGAGGGGTTTTATAGTACTGTACACAGGACAGCTGTTACCCTTCCCTTTATAGTTATGACAGTCCCCTATTCTTGGTTTATTATAGTTGATTCCCCATTCTATGCAACATTCACTTTCCATTTCATCTCTTGTTTGAAACCAAACTCTTTTACAGTCACTGTAGAAGTGATTCACTGCCCTATGCCAATCTTAATTTACTTAGACAAAAAAGTATTCGGATACTACACTGATAAGTGTGGTGTAGACAGAGAATAAATAAATAATTCTCTGTAAACAACAACCTCATAATCCTATTTTGTGGATTCTTCCCTCCCTTCCCTATGCCTTTTGTCATCTCTCCCTGCATCCTCTATTTTCTTGTATTTAACTTAGAGCTCTTTTCTCCCTTACCTGGGGGGAAAAAGCAGCACTGGGGTTGTGAAACTTGCATAGCTTTTTTTGAATTCTTCTGTTGTGGAGGTGGAACATGGGGTTCATGAATATAAGGATGCTCCAACTTCCCTGCAGCTGAAAAACCTTTCTGGCTTGCTGCACTCCCTGGACAGCATGGTTTTTGACAGGTGTTCACCAAATCTACAACTGCCACTGGTGTGAAGTCCCATAGATTCATAGACTTTAAGACCAGAAGGGACCATTGTGATCGTCTAGTCTGACCTCCTGTACATCGCATACCACAGAACTCACCCATCCACTCCTGTGATAGATCCCTAACCTCTGGCTGAGTTACTGAATTCCTCAGATCATGATTTAAAGACTTCAAGTTAGACAATCCACCATTTATTCTAGTTTAAAATTGCAAGTGACTCATGCCCCATGCTTCAAAGGAAGGCAACTCCACCCCCCAAAACAGGGTCTCTGCCAATCTGATCTGGGGGGAAATTCTTTCCCGCCCCAAATATTGTGATCAGTTGAACCCTGACCATGTTGGAAAGATGCCCCAGCCACACACCTGGGAAAGAATTTTCTGTAGTAAGTCAAAGCCCTCCCCATTTAGTGTCCCATCACCAGCCATTGGATACATTTGCTACCAGCAGTTGCAGATGGGCCACATGCCATCATAGGCAGTCTCATCATACCGTCCCCTCAAAACACTTATCAAGCTCAGTCTTGAAACAAATTAGGTTTTTTACCCCTGCTACTCCCCTTGGAAGGCTGTTCCAGAACTTCACTCCTCTGATGGTTAGAAATCTCCATCTAATTTCAAGTCTAAACTTATAGATTACTAGTTTATTTGTTCTTTTGTGAACACTGGCCCTTAACTTAAATACCTACTCTTCCTCCCTGGTGTTTTATCCCTCTGATATATTTATAGAGAGCAATCATATCTCCCCTCAGCCTTCATTTGGTTAAGCTAAACAAGCCAAGCTCCTTGAGTCTCCTTTCATAAGGTAGATTTTTATTCCTCTGATCATTCTAGTACCATCTCTGCACCTGTTCCAGTTTGAATTAATCTTTCTTAAACATGGAGACACAGTATTCCAGATCAGGTCTCACCTGTGCCTTGTATAATGGCAATAGAACTTCCCTGTTTCTACTGGAAATACCTTGCCTGATGCATCCTAGGTTCACATTAGCCTTTTTCATGGCCATATCACATTGTAAGCTCATAGTCATCCTGTGATTGACCAATACACCCAGGTCTTTCTTCTCCTCTGTCACTTCCAATAATATGTCCCCAGCTTATAGCAAAAACTCTTGTTAGTTCATAAGTGCACCTTGCACTTTGCACTATTAAACCTGATCTCATTTCTATTACTCCAGTTTCCAAGGTCCTCCAGATTTTTCTGTATGATATTCTGGTCCTCCTCCTCCATGTTGGCAATCTTTTTGGCATCTTTGTGCTATCTGCAAATTTTATTAGCACATTTCCACTTTTTGTGCCAATGTCATAAATGAAAGTATTAAATAAAAAAAAAGACCGATCCCTGAGGATCCCTTGTAAAAAGACCGATCCCTGAGGAACTCCACTAGTAACCTCCCTCCAGCCTGACAGTATTACCCACTGAAGTCTCTCCTTATCCACCTTTTAATTCTATTATTAATCCACATCTTATTCAATTTAACTAATAATTTCCCATGTGGAACTGTATCAAATGCTTTACTGGAATTCAGGTAGGTTAGACCTACTGCATTTCCTTTGTCTAAAAAAATCAATAATCTTCTCAAAAAGGGAGATCAGATTGGTTTGGCATACTACCTTTTATAAAACCTTGTTTTTTTTTTATCCCAATTACAATTTACCTCTATGTCCTTAACTACTTTCTATTTCGAAATGTGTTCCAAGAACCTTTTTACAATTGAAATCAAACTAATGGGCCTGTAGTTTTCCAGATCACTTTTCTTCCCTTTCTTAAAAATAGGTAATATATTAGCAATTCTCCAGTTATAGGGTAAGACTCCCAAGTTTTGGATTAATTAAAAATCCTTGCTATTGGGCTTGCAATCTCCTGTTCCAGTTCCTTTAATATTCCTAGATGGCGATTATCCAGGCTCCCCAACTTAGTCCCATTAAGCTGTATGAGTTTGACTTCCACCTCTGAAGGTATACCCTGTCACACTATCATATTGTTATTAGAAATGGTGTGACTGGTCAGTTGTCACCAATTTGTATTTCTCAAATACTTGCCAGAAATACACCTTGACATTAACTTGTTCTATCTCCTTTTACTTACAATGAATTGAGATATTTAATATGAGAAAGGAGTATTAGGTGTATGTCATCAAACCATACTACTGTGACAGATGATGTTTCTGTAGTTGTATTCTGTGGTCCAGATGCTGATTTTGCTTGCTCTCCTGCAGTAGGAAATTCTGTTGAAGTCAGTATGGCTCAGAGAGTGAGGAATGCTGGAAATGTGGGATGCATTTGGGGGTGAGGGGAAGCATTATTGTACTTTATAAGGTAAATACTTTTAAAAAGCCCTTCTTTCTGGCAAGGCTTATGTGATGTTGTGCAGTCTACCTGGTTTTATAAAAACATAATAAAAAGTGAATAGAATGTAACTGGAATAGTTTTATAAAAATATGATAATAAGTGAATAGAATGTAACTGTAATATGCTTCATGCAAAAGGTCTCTTGTAAGGTATCATTATAAAGTTTATAATCTACTGAGTGTGATCATCCTATTTGTATAAATGTACCACTCTTGTATCTAAAACTAGAAATATAAAACATAACTCTGAGGGCCTATTGTAATTATGCAAAGTATGGGCCATTAATGGTGGTTTGGAATCTTGATGACTCCCATTAACCAGGACCATTGTCTGCAGATGGCTGTGTTTACCTGTTAATCTTCCTGTATATGTGTGTGATGGCAAGTGGGTAATGAAGTCTTGCAATGACATGTGATCATGTCACCTGACCTGGAATCCATCTTTAACCTGGTGCTTTTCCAGTGGTGGGGGGAGGTGGAAACCCAGAGGGACAAATGGTTCCCTCCTTATGCAAAAGATATATAAAGGGGTGGAAGAGAACAAGGGGCGGGAGGAGTCATCATGAAGAATCCCCTAAGTATCACCTGAGCTGCAACAAGAGCTGTACCAGGGGAAAGAATTGTGCCCAGGCCTGGAAGGTGTCCAGTCTGAGTAAAAGCTTACTGAAGCATCTCTAAGGGTGAGATTATCTGTATTCAATTTGATTAGACATAGAATTGTGCATTTTATTTTATTTTGCTTGGTAACTTACTTTGTACTGTCTGTTACTACTTGGAACCACTTAAGTCCTACTTTCTGTATTTAATAAAATAACTTTCTACTTAGTAATTAACTCAGAGTATGTATTAATACCTAGGGGAGCAAACAACTGTGCATATCTCTCTATCAGTGTTATAGAGGGTGAACAATTTATGGGTTTACCCTGTATAAGCTTTCTACAGGGTAAAGCGGATTTATTTGGGTTTAGACCCCATTGGGAGTTGGGCATCTGAGTGCTATAGACAAGCACACTTCTGTGAGCTGTTTTCAGGTAAACCTGCAGCTTTGGGGCACGTAATTCAGACCCTGGGTCTGTGTTGGAGCAGACGGGAGTGTCTGGCTCAGCAAGACAGGGTGCTGGAGTCCTCAGGTGGCAGGGAAAACTGGAGCAGGGGTAGTCTTGGGGTACGTCTATACTTACTGCCGGGTTCAGTGGTAAACAATCGATCTTCTGGGATCGATTTATCGCATCTTGTCTACACGCGGTAAATCGATCCCGGAAGTGCTCGCTGTCGACACAGGTACTCCTGCTCCACAAGAGGAGTACGCAGAGTCAACGGGGGAGCCTGCCTGCCACGTGTGGACCCGCGATAAGTGTAGTTCGAACTAAGATACTTCGACTTCAGCTACGTTATTCACATAGCTGAAGTTGCGAATCTTAGTTCGAACTGGGGGGTTAGTGTGGACCAGCCCTTAGTACGTCAGGTGGCAGCTCCCATGGGGGTTTCTGTGATCCAACCCGTCACAGCTTATATTAATGTTTAACTTCCAAGTCTCCTTTTTATGCTCTGGAAGTAAATACACAGGAGGGTAGCTCTGTGATTGGCACATCTAATTTTCAAACAGAGGCTCTGTCTTTATTTTTAGTTTAGAAAACTAAACCATTCTTTACTGAAATGTGACCATGTCAGTCTCCACCTGCATATTTATAATTGAAAAGATCCATTGTGACCACTGTGGTTTAATAACACTCCAGAAATAGCATTTTCTCCCACTCTCTGTCACAAAAATGAATCAAGTGATATACTGATTGGTTATTTATTTATTATTTTAATTATATATAATTTCTAGTAGGGTACAGTTTTAAACCCAATTATGTTTCAATCAAGTAACTTCTTAGCACAAACCGATTTTAATTAATGGATTCATCAGTTTGGCTGACTAAAAGCTAGCTTGCTACATTGACTGGTATTGTATCGCTGAGCTACTGAAATGTAAAGTCAGTTCCATCTCTTTCCCCTGCATAAAATGATTGTCACTTTAAAAGGCTGCTTTGATTTCAGCACCCGTGAACTATACCTTGTTTTTATACTTAAATATTTGCTGCCCTAATGCATTGAATTCCAGTCACGTAAAATTGCATAAACTAAGATGGTCAGGACTGGCTCAGAATTTGCATGGGAGCCCACTTTAAAAAAAAGTGCCTTAGGAAGTGGTGTTGATTCAGTGGCTTTTGATTTTTGCCCTCACTTAAACTTGTGAGAATGAATGGGCGGTGGAGTGAATGTCTGTTTAAATTAGTGTACTCCATTGATTAGAATGGAGTTACTTACTTGCATTGCTGTACATCTATATTAAAAAGCAGGATCAGGCCCCATATTTGGCACCCGTCTGAGTCAGAGCTGAAGTAATGCCACAACACTAGTGGTGTAAGAAGACACTGAATTGCCAGAGGTGCTCTCTGGATGAAATGAAGAGTTGATATTGTCATTCCAGATCTCAGAGAAGAATCTACAAAATTGTTAAATCCAGGGTTCTGGCCAATTCCAATCTGCAAATTATATCCATCTGCAATTAGAAAATGATATTCTAATATTTTTCTCAACTCCTGACTGAAACTTTTGAATAGTGCTTCTTTACAGTTTTCAGAATAAGGCAACTCTTTCAGTGTTGGTTGAAATTATTTTTATCTATTTATCAGTTGTCAGAGATACTGCTATTTGTTCTATTTATTACACTAGCATCTTGGGACACCAACTGAGATTAGGGACTATATCGTATATACACATAGAAAAAGACATTCCCTGTAGAGTTGCTTTAATAGCTGATTTTTTTGTTTTTGTGTCAGTTCCAAAAAATTGAAAAAATTACTTCGTTCAATCCAAACCAATGCTGTTTTTTTTCTTCAATTTTTTTTTTATATAATTGGAAAGATCAGACATTTTTGGTTTGGGTTAAACTAAACATTTTGTTATTCCTGAACTTAAATATTTTGTTTAGGGTATTTTTAATAAAGGCAAATGAAATGTAGTACTAGATTCACAAGGGGTTTAGGCAGCATTCATACCAAATATTTACAAATATTCAAAGCACATTTTCTATTATTTTTTCTGAGTTACTGTAGTAACTTTAACTGCTTATAAATATAACTTATTCAAGCAGTGATGAAAAATGCCTTGCTGACAAATACATGCAAAACTTACAAAAACCTGGAGCAAACTAAGGCCAATATAGTTTTACAGCATGCAATTAAGATAGTATTGCCATTACTATAGCCAAATGCTTTGGGAAATTGAGCTGAATTTGACAAAAAAGGAAAATCAATAAAGTCTCATGAAGGAAAATAGCACTTTTTATTACAATAAAACATTTATCTAGACAATTAATTTTGTTCAGAGGTGAAGTCGGCGACATCAAGTTGGGACCAAGTTATACGATTTGATGTCAAATCAGGATGGCATTGATCAGGCTTTCAAAAGAGCAGCATTTTTTCATAGATTCATAGACTCTAGGACTGGGACCTCAAGAGGTCATCGAGTCCAGTCTCCTGCCCTCATGGCATGACCAAATACTGTCTAGACCATTCCTGATAGACATTTATCTAACCTACTCTTAAATATCTCCAGAAATGGAGATTCCACAACCTCCCTAGGCAATTTATTTATTTTTATTTATTTATTTTTGATGTGTGTTGATTTTGATTTTAAACATAATACAAAAATGCACCTGACTTGATTTTGTTTATGAATTTTGAAAGTATTTTTCCCATAAATCTAATATACAAAATAGATCATTAGACAATATCCTGAAATCCTGAATCTAGTCCCCTATAAAAAATAGAGACAGACACTTGCCATTCCAAATTTATCTACTTGTTATGACCTCTTGAAAATTGTCACTTTGTATTATTTGTCTCTAATGAAACCACAGAGCTTCCCTGTATTGTTGCTTTCTCTCTTACCCTGCCTATATAATTTTATCTTCAGAGAGTGTGAGAGAGAGAGAGAGAGAGAGATTTTGTGAATGAGACAATGATAATGACCAATAGATGTATACTTCCAGATAGATACAAAAGTATTTAAAAATGTTACTAATTATGTACAGTTTGTACTCTCGCTTACAGTACTGGACTGGGACTCAGGAAATCACGGTGTATTTCTCAGCTCTGCCACAGACTTATGGCGCCTTAGGCAAGTCAATTAGTGTCACTGTGTCTCAGTTCCACATCTGTAAAATTGAGGATAAAATGTTTTTTACCTTTTATCTGTCTTTTCAAGATCGTAAATTCCTTCAGGGAAGAGAATAAAAGGTGGGTGACATTTTTCAGACACAACAATTTTTTTTCATCAAAAATGCATGTTTGGGTAAACCAAAACATTTTGAGAATGCATGTTGATTACAGTGAATGGTTTTGCTCAAAATGGAGGGAAAAATAATCAGAATTGTCAAAACAAAGTTTTCAATTTTTCAGGTTAGATTCATAGTTTGGATCTTAAACATCACAGTCTAAAAGTAAAATCCATAGTGTTGTCAGGTCTATAACAGTTGAAAGCTACTGCTGATATGCTATTGGTCCCCAACCCATGCCCACTGTCTTGCTGAGTCATCCTGGCTTGTTAGTGAGAGATATGACCCAGCTACTATCAGAGTTGGCTGTAGATTTGCAGACTGGTGGCCGAAGCAATAGTGGCCAGAGACATCCTAGCCAGAAAATAGCTGAGCTTCTCTCAGTAGATGGGGAACACACTCAATTCCCACTGAATACAGCATGTCAGGTTCTGCTCTCATTACGCCAATGTAAATCCAGAATAACTCTACTGGAGTCCAAGGAGGCACTGTAGAAATGCATCACTGTGACTGCAGAATCTGGCCCAAGATGAGTATGGGGGCTCAACACTGCAGGACTGGCCCCTCATATAATATATTATAAATAATTTAATTGTGCAATTTGCTCTGCTGTGATATCTGAATATGAAATTTACTCAGAAATGCATTGCAATTTGCAGGCATGAACATATTAAGCTAAATGTATTAGAGCTGGGTGGTGTAGGAATTATGTTGATCTCAAGTGTCTAATTTAAATCACTGATATTTCACAAAGTATGAAAGTATAATTTATCTTAAAATTATTGAAATCTTAATATTTACTTGTTTTGCAAGTAAAAATTGAGAGACTTACAAATTCCAAGGCCAGAAGGGAACAGAGTGATTGTCTAGTTTGACCTTCTGTATAACAGAAGCCACGGAACTTCCCCAAAATAATTCCTAGAGTAGATCTTTTAGAAAAACATCAAATCTTGATTTTAAAAATTGCCAATGATGGAGTCTTCCTCACAACCCTTGGTAAATTCTTCCAATGGTTAATTACCATCACTATTAAAAAGTTGTGTCTTATTTCCAGTCTGATTTTGTCTAGCTTCAACTGCTTGACTAAACTGAAGAACCCATTAGTAAATATTTGTTCCCCATTTAAGTACTTAGAGATTGTTATTAAGTCACCCCTTAACCTTCTCTTATCAAGCTAATTAGATTGATCTCCTTAAGTCTGTTACTAAAGGCATTTTTTCTAATCCTTTAATCATTCTCGTGGCTCTTCTCTGAACACACACCAATTTATCAATACCGTTAAAGAACTGTAGACACCAGAACACCTACTATTATTCCAGCAGTGCCAAATACACAGATAAAATAACCTCTCTACTCCTACTCGAATTTTCCCTGTTAATATATTCAAGGATTGCATTAGCCCTTTTGGCCAATGCATCACATAGGGAGCTCGCTATTCAGTTGATTATCCACCATGACCCTAAAGTCTTTTTCAAAATCCCTTCTTTGTTCCTAGATCTACATATTTACATTTAATTGTATTAAAACACACATTGTTTACTTTCACCCAACTTACTAAGTGATCCAGATCATTCTGCATCAGTGATGTGTCCATTTCAATATTTACTATTCCCCAAAATTTTGTGCCATCTGGAAACAGTGATGATTTTGTTTTCTTCCAGGTCATTGACAACAAAGTTAAATAGTTTAGGGCCAAAAATCAATCCTCACAAGAAGCCCCTAAAAATACATTCACTCAATAATGATTTCCCTTTTACGGTTACATTTTGAGACTTATCAGTTAGCTAGTTTTCAATCCATTTAATATATGCCATGTTCATTTTATATTGTTCTAGTTTTTTAATCAAAATACCAGTTCAATATCTTACAGAAATCTAAGTACATTATATCAGCATTAGTATCTTTATCAACCAAACATATAAGCTCGTCAAAAAGAGGTATCAAGTTAGCTTGACAGGATCTATTTTCCATAAACCCATATTGATTGGTATTAATTAAATGTTCTCTCCTTTAATTCTTTATTAATTGAGCCCCCATTATCTTGCTTGGGGTCAATGTCAGACTTACAGGCCTATAAGTACTGGGGTTATCCCATTAACCCTTTTTAAACATTGGCACAACATTAGCCTTCTCCCAGACTTTTGGAACTACCCCAGTCTTCTAAGATTTGTTGAAGATCAACATTAATGGCCCAGCAAGCTCCTAAGCCAACTCCTTTAAAACTCGTGGATGCGGATTATCCAGACCTGCTGATTTTAAAAAGTTTGATTTTAGTTGCTGCTGTTAACATCCTATTGAGATACTAGTGGATTGGACAGAGTGTTATCATATGATATGACTACATTACCTGGTCTCCCCACCCCATACAGAACACTTTTGCATTTTCTGCATTATTAGTGATAATTCTACCATTTCCATCTAGTAATGGATCAGTACAATTATTAGGATTCTTTTTCTTCCTATTATACTTTTTAACCCCTCCCCCCCTTTATCATCCTTAACTCTTCTGGCCATAGTTTTCTATTTGTGTCCCTTTGCTTCCCTTATCAATTTTTTACAATTCCTAGCTTCTGATTTATATCATTACTATTAACTTTTCCTTTCTTTGATTTTATCTATCTATCTATCTATCTATCTATCTATCTATCTAAAATAAATTTTATCTTTTATAGCTGACTTCACTTACCCTCTCAATCAGGTCATTTTCTTAAACCACTGTGTCCTTCTTCTTCAGTTGTGGAACTATGGATGTTGGGGCATCTATTAAAGTGTTGTTAATAAATTCCCAGTTATTCACATTTTCCTGGTTAAATTCTTCTTTCCAGCTCATTTGGCTCATAATTGTTTTCAGCTTTATGAAATTGGCCCTTTTTAAAGCACCAAGTGTGTGTGTATCTATCTATCTATCTATCTATCTATCTATCTATCTAGTTTGGGCTTTATTCTATTCATACATTATAAATGTGATCAAGATCCTGTATATGTTAGGGAATGCAGCTGTAGTTTGAATCACATCCCACAGTAAACATCAGTTTTAATGGTTTGGTTGGATTTGCAGGCTGTGGTTTCATGTTAATCTTTCTATTGGTGGTTATTCTAAGGTACACATCTAAAATAGATTTTTTTCAGAGAGTAACTTCCAAGCAAAAGCATGATGAAAATCTTGATTGTATTACTGTATTTACAAATGAATGACTATGAAAACCTTATTCTTTAAGAATAGGAGACTATTGTAAATTTCAGTTAGTGAAATAATAAATGCTATATTTAATTATATTTTTTCCATTTTTTTTCACATAAATTTTACAATCAATTTTGTGGCTTCAAAAATGAAATACATAGTTTGATTATGACTCAAGAAGTCTAAAAGATAATGCAATTATATCCCATGGTCCAGAACTGTAAATCAGCACAGCACCATTGGTTTCAATGGAGCTACATCAATTTACATCTACTGAGGATTTGATCCCACATATAGTAATGATAGGTAGCTGCCTCTGAATAATGGGAGCATCCAAATTGTTTCAATACATTGAAGCAATTAAATCTTTAGATATTTAACTAAAAATATATAACATTATTTATCTCAGGCAGCTAATTGAACAAAAATAAAGTTAGTCAAAGGTACAGTAGAAATTAAATTATATTTATCAATTGCATGGATATTAAATACATTTAATTCACAAAGGGCCAGTACACTTCAGAAATATTGCCCAAAAGATGTAGTAGCAGCTATATTTTATTTTGGGACACTACAAAGCATTGTATATTCTCCTCTATTTATATTCCGCACTCATCACCTGTTACATGTTTGTGCAGTGACTGAAAGAATGACACCCAACCTGGCTGTAGTGTTTAGGTCACAAAATATAAAAGCATAACAATTATTATTATTAACAATCTGAAGGCCTTTCAGTGATGCATTGGACAACATGACTAGCATCTGTCATGTTATGGATTCATCTCTGTTCCTATGTCTGGTGGAAGTAAGAAGTTTGTTTGTTTGTTTGTTTTTAACCTTTATTAATGAAGGCAAGGTCATAGAGGTATGTGAATTTCTGAAGTGTGAGCTTAGAATGGAAAATGATGAGGTTTGAGGAAGTGAATTCCTATGGCAATGCATTCCCAGCATGGTAAATTGGCTCAAGTTATAGCATGTGTAGATACTTCTATCAATATAAATTAAATTTGATGTGTCTGGCCATTATTAGCATTTTACTTTTATTAGTATTTACATATTGTGAAGACACTCACAAAACATTAATCTTATGGAAATACCCTGGAATCAATATAATGATGATTCCAGCAGTTCAGTATCCCCTAAGCATATGCTGAGCTATTTGTATGCTATTGGCTTTGAAGGAAGAATAGCTGTTGCTGAGCCAGCACTGTTATCGCCAACATTTCTGGCAACATCTGATGTTCTGTAATGGTTACCTATTCAAATAAGATCAAATAAGTTAGTGATGGAAAAGAGTTACTGGATCTTCATTCTTCATGTCCAGCCATCTACAAGTTCAGGACGCAAACCCCAGTAGAAAATAATACATCAGATGAGACAAAACTCAACCCAGCTTAATTTCTGATATGTGGAATCATCAGTATTAAAGTTATATGGCTATTTAACTATAGATAAACCATTTTGGCTCTGTTCCCTAATTAGGGAGCTCCTTTGGAAAAAAACACACACACACACACACAAAGTGATACTAGATTTTCCAACTGGCAAATATTGAGTAGACAATGAAATGCCAGGGAATTATAAAATTCATTGCGTGTTTCTCTATTTTACAGGTAATTTGTCTTTGGAATATTTTCATTCAGCTGTTTACAAGCCTGACTTTATTGGCATTCACTATGCAGCCTATTATAACTGTATATATTATTTGCCTTTTAAGCCTTTGAATTTCTATTTGTAATGCCTGTAACATGTTTAGTTTGGGCATGCATCCCTCCTTTTGTTTCATCAATATACTTGGCACTGCAGTGATTTCATAAAGAAAGACAATTTTGTCATTGTAGAACGTGCATAGTTTGTCTTTTGGCTTATTAAGAATGTCCCTCAGGTTCTGTTATTCTTGGTAAGCTGAAAGCTAAATTATTCCCACACTACATGCTCTGTCAACCTGATACTAAAAAATGACTGAAATGTCCCATTCAAAAAGGATACAGTAATTGCATATAAAAATAGAATAGTAAAAAACATAAACCATGCAAAGGAGCCACTATTAAGTGAATGAACTCTGAAAAGATAAAATTGCACCTTCCAAACTTAACCTAAAAAATTAAAACAATCATAAAGCTTAGGCAATGGAAAAGAAAGAATAAATAATAATGTATAGTGAGAGATACTTAGTGTTATTGAGCCAATTTAACAGGTATAAGGAGCTGTTCTAAAGCTTCCTTAAAGCTATAATTTAGAGAAAAAGATAGACAGGAAGAGAATGTCCACGAATTTGCATAGCATGAGCAAAAGTATCTTTAGAGCCATCCACAAATCTACTAAGAAAACATACAATCATCAGTAGTATAATCTACCTATAGATGCATAGGATATATTTCTTAAAACAAACAAAAAACTCTGAACTGTTTAAGTATTTGGTTGTTTGTTGTTATTTTTATATTCTTTTTTGCCTCTCACATCTTTATGCATGTGGGCTTTCAAGTGCAAGATACTTCAGGGCTCGATCTTATCATTTCTTCGGTTCAATGTGTGTGTTACTCTGCTGGGAGAGATTTTGAGGTGTTACAGACTAGAGTGTCAATAGTATACAGCTAGACTCAGTTCTGATGTATATCTGATGTGTATCTGCTTTCTCACGACCTGGCTGAGGAATTAGTTATAGAATGAACAGGTAGAGACTGAAACCAGACAAGGTGAAAATTGTTGTGTCAGGAGATTTATCTACACAAAATATAGAAGGATTTTTTCCACAACTTCAGTTGTAGTTTGTAGTGCTGTCTTTTCCCAGCATACTTTACAGCATCAGGGTTTTATTGGTTCCCTTGCTGCTTTTTGATATGGCAAATGCAACAGTGGTCATTAGCATATCTCCTCAGAAAGCTGGCTACCTCCTAGTCCACTGAAGTAGACTGGAGTCTGTGGCCATGCTACACATACCGGGGATCAATTCTGCTGCAATCGATGTAGCATGGGTCGATTTAGTGGGTCTAGTGAAGACCCGCTTAATCCACTGCAGAGTGCTCTCTGGTTGACTCCAGTACTCCATTGGAACAAGAAGCGTAAGGTAAGTCAATGGGAGAGTATCTCCGGTTGAAGCAGCATGGTGTAGACACCACAGTAAGTTGACCTAAGTTACATCAACTCCAGCTACATTATTCATATAGCAGGAGTAGTGTAACTTAGGTCAATATACCCCGGTAGTGTAGACAAGCCTGTGACATCCATGTCTCAGAGTATTCCCCTGTTTTTTCATAGGATGCCAGATGATCACTCTCTCCAGCAGTTTATTCAAGAAATTTCCTGGTAAGGATCACAGTGTCCAACAATATATAATAGGGTCTTCCACAATGGCTCGGTTCCTTTTACCACAATGAACCATACTTTTGCCTTATGGTATGTCTCCACCAGAGCATGTGGCTGAAACAAAGGTATTTTCATCCTTCTGCTGCACTGTGAAGGGGCAAGGTGGGTGTGTCTGTTCATACCAGAAGACCCTCTTAGAAATGAGGTAGGCATCAACATGTACCAGGAATTCTTATCAATAGACAGCTGAAGGAGCATCACTGTGTGGCACTAGGAACTGAGTAAGAATCCACACCAGTTCTTCCTGAATTTGTCAAAAGTAAAATACTACTATTGGTGGGGGTGAATGGGGTTACTATACTAGGGAAGGGTAGATTTGCATTTAACTCAACTCAAACTCAACTCAAATGAAACTCAACTCAAACATAACCCTTTTTTCCCCTCCCACTGCCACATGTTGTTTGATGTCACATATAAGCAAGAACAGACTAATAAAACTAAAACAATAACATGACCTAGCACAAGGACAATTCATCTCTAAGGATCCTAAAACACATTATAGATAAGAGTAAGGGATATACAAACTATGGGTGAAGTTCATCTCCAGTGTCACTCTGTTGGTTTTAATGGAGTTTACCACAAGGATGAATATTTCCATAAACGCAGAGATCACCTCTAGAGCCATATGAACTCTGGTCTGAACCATATATATATATACTACCATTACTGTGAATTTCTGGTCACCCAATCTCAAAAAAACGATATACTAGAATTAAAAAAGATTCAGAGAATGTCAACAAATATGATTGGGGTATGGAACAGCTTCCATATGAGGAGAGATTAAAAAGACTTGGACTTTTCAAACTGGAAAAAAGGGGATATGATAGAGGTTTATAAAATTGTGAATGGTGTGCAGAAAGTGAATAAGGGAGTGTTATTTATTCCTTAACGTATCATAAGAACCAGGGGTCACCCAATGAAATTAATAAACAACAGGTTTAAAACAAACAAAAGGAAGTATTTCTTCATGCAATGCATAATCAACTCATTACCATGGGATGCTTCGAAGGCCAAAACTATAATGGAGTTCAAAAAAGTATTAGATAAGTTCATGTAGCATAGATTCATCACTGGCTATTAGCCAAGATCCTCAGGGATGCAACCTCATGCTCTGGGTGTCCCTAGCCTCTGATTGCTAGAAGCTTGGAGTGGATGACAGGGGATGGATCATTCGATAATTGCCTGCTCTGAAGAACATGGCATTGGCTACTGTAGGAAGAAGGACACTGACTAGATGGACCAGATGATCCAGTATGTCCATTCTTATGTTTTTCAAATTTCATCTGTGAACCAACAGTTGTTAGGTCAAATTTTATTTGTGTTCATCAGCAGTTTATAGAGGCTTTTCATAAGCTATCTTACTCAGTCTGTGTATCTATGAACTTTATCACATAGCTGATTAATAGTATATTTAGAGCACAGGCATGGCTCGTTGCAAGAGAACACATGAGGAAAATCACATGCTAGAAATCAGATAGCTATTTTTCTCTGTCCTTCATTGCCTGAGCCTGTCCCATACAAATGGCAGAGTTAACCCAGCTCTGCAGAATCCACTTTAACTCCTTGGATACAGGCTGCTGCATTTCAGTAGAGCTTTTTGATCTAGTTGGAAAAAACAGATTTTTAGTCTCCTAGCCTGTGTGTCCATCTGACTTTGAAAACAATATGATAAATATCTGTGCTTCCCCTAGAACTGTCTTGTTTTATATTTTACCTCACAGAATAATTTTATCACAGATTTATTAGGAGATTTCTATTTTGCTACAGGCATGAGGCCATGTCCCATTTATGGCTTTGGGAAACCAGTGAATGATGACTAAACTATGAGGCTGGGCATGAACCCATCAAACTCGAAACTTCTCTGAGAAAAATGATGAGACTCAACTATGAGAAAACCATATTTGCTTCAGTGCAAACGTTTGAACATTGGATCAGTGATGACTCAGCTACACCTCTTCCAGAAACACCTGTGTTCCTTGAAGTTCTCCCATTCGACTACTTGTCCAGCTTTACCATGCTTAGTTTGTGAGTCCTGACCTAATCAAACTGATGCTGCTCAAAGATTTGGCATAGGGCAATGTTTTTAGCATTAGCTATAGCTGACTTTGACTTTGCAAGCTGAGGAAACCTGGCTGCTAATAGTTATGCATTCAGCCTAACCAATCTTCCTAGGCTGATCCTTCAATAAAAAGTTGTGCTTTGTCAGCAGCTATGCATATTTTAAAACATATCCATGCCAACTGAATATTTGCAGTTTGCGTTGTAGCAGATCCCTGAACTGAGTGTAAGGTTATTGTTCTTTTGATAATGAAAAGGGCTATCATAATTTGAGTTATTTGATTTGTATTTCTAGGGCTTGTGATAACTAATCCAGGTGCAAAAGTTACCTTGTTACAATAAGATGTTGCAGATGGAAACCTTGTTGTTTTTTAAAGGGTTTGTCAGTAGCCCTCTGTGTTTGCTACTTCTTGTGTTATACTGTTCAATTACACTGTAAATTCATTGACATAGAGTCTTTGTTTTCTTCTCTGAAAAACGCCTAGCACAATAGGGACTGATTGGTGCCATAGGACAGTACTGATTCAAATAGGGCTATTTGCAGTGCATGGTACTGCCTTACAATGAGGACAGAATTGGATTCTATATTAGCAACACTGGCTTTAGACAAACTAAAATTATGAGTTAGAGTGAGCAGTAGGGAAGCAACCTCTCTCAAAGCATTATAACATTGTTTTGGCTTTTTAGCATTCTGTTTGTTTACTTATGTGCTATATTATGCTATTTTAATTGCTGCAGATATTATGTACTAGCTGTACAGAAGCTGAAGTTCTTCAAGTAATGGATTGCTGGCTTTGTAAATTAAATGTATTGATTAACAATTACATTTTTTCTCTCAAAGCATCATAGAAATGTAGGGCTTGAAGGGGCCTTGCGAGGTCATCTAGTCAAACCACCTGCACTGAGGCAGGACCAAATAAATATAGACCACTCTTGACAGGTGTTTGTCTAACCAGTTGTTAAAAAAACACCAATAAGGAGGATTAGACAACTTGCTTTGTAACCTAGTTGATTAGTTTAGAATTTTTCCTAGTATCTAACCTAAATCTTTTTGCTTCAGATTACACTCAATACTTCTTGTTCTACCTTCAGTGGACATGGAGAACAATTGATTGTTGTCCTCTCTATCAGGGCCGGCTCCAGCAAAAAAAGCCGCGATCGTAATCGCGACTGGTGGCGGCAATTGGGGGGGGGGGAAAAAGCCGCAATCGGCGGCGGCAGTTCGGTGGCAGGTCCTTTGCTCCTAGAGGGAGTGAGGGACCTGCCGCCCCCGAATTGCCGCACATGCCGCCCCTCTCCCTTGGCCGCCCCAAGCACCTGCTTGTTAAGCTGGTGCCTGGAGCCGGCCCTGCTCTCTATAACAGCCTTACACAAATCCAGGCCCTGCTCTCTGCCTCAGTTTTCCCTTTTAGCTATATAAATCAGTCCAGAGTCAGAGTTTACCTTCCATAACCCCTTTTATGGGAGGGGAAATTTATTCATTAATAACTAATAAATTAACATAAAGAAGTAAGTCTAGGCTTCATTTTCCTCCTCACTGGAGTCATCATCTTTTTCTTTCTGCCTCTTGTAAGTAGATCAGTGAGAGCTGCGGGGGCAGTGCCTGCAGGTGGAGGCAGCATGTGGAGCTAGCAGCTGAGAGGGAGGGACATGTCGCCACTTCCAGGGGCTTCCTAAGGTAAGCGCTACCCAGTACCCTCATTTCCTTCTGTGCCCCAACCCCCAACCCTGAGTCCCCTGCAACATGCACCCAAACTCCTGCTGCTGCTGTGGGAGGTGAGGGGGAGGGAGGCAGTGGCCCGAGACTGCCTCAGCAACGGCCAGTGTAGCTGGCCCAAGGGCTGCCCAAGCTGCTCAGGTGGCCCATATATTGCCTGAACTTATAATTTACCACATAGGTCTTTCTAAGTAAGGACATTTATTCTTATGGGGAAACCATTTCAGAGAAGGCATATTAAAAGCAACAAAAAACCTACATACATGCTAAAAAGCTTACCAGAGATCATCCTCAACTCCCTCAATGCAGGAGATTGGACTAGCTGACCTATTGAGGTTGCTTCAGTCTACATTTCTATGATTCCATGTCAGTCTTTCAAAATCCAAAGATCAATTGTTGCTGTGGTTACAAATTCATAACTGTTTCAGATTCAGGACCAGACTCCCATCTGGGCAGTTCAGCCATTTCTTTATACAGTTTGGGACGCTTTAGCTTCAAAAGGCTGGGGTTTTGCATAAGCAAGGATGGGAAATTTGTATTAACCTCTCCCTAGGTATTCCCTAGGAAATCCCCTTCACACTTATTGTCCCCAAAGTCCCTTCTTGTCTAGCACATTTTCAGTATAATCCTTTGAACTCCCACAGCTCACAATAATTCATAAACTTTGCATTTAATACAGTTGACCCCAAAGAAACTTAATTCAATAAGGTCTCACAAGGGTATGTAGGAAACTGCCACATTGTCATAAAGACAACATGTAAGACTATACCTTCTTGGATCACTGGTTCAGTGTCTTGAAAGAGTTATAAATGGAGATGATGACGCTTAGAATACAGCCAAAAATCACATGCAAAGTGTTCAAGTTCTATATCATGATGTATCTCCTCCTTGCTTCTCCCCCCTCTGCCCCTTCCTTTTAAATTGATGGAGATAAGATTTCTCAGGAGAAAAGACAATGGAATGTTCTAGGATTTTAGCATGTCTGTATAGCAGTAATGAAAGTGTATAGTGGTTCCACTACTATTCTACTGCCCCGACAACTGAAAAATTTCTTGCATGCAACCTTAGGTGATATCGAAGGGTAGAAAGAAAAAAATAGTTTTTTGGAAGGTGAGGCATGGCAGGGGAGAAGAGAACCATAGATATTAATTTAATTTAAATAACTGGATGGAGAGGGAGAAGTTTCAGAATGAATTTTTCTTTTTTTTACTCTCTTTTCTCAGGATTCAAGGAATGAAGGCAATGAATGGGACTTGCAAGTGAAGAAACTGGATCAAAATGTGTTTAAAAACATTGTCAGTCATACCATGTAATTAAGGAATAGTACCTAATAAAATGATATGCAATATTATTTCAAAGGGATGCTAAAGATATGTTAGGTGGGGTACAACCTTGAACAGATAGGAACAATCTTGCATACAACATGGACACTATTCTTATGGTTCTTTTATTAATGGTAATTTACTCAGGTATGATAACTATATTATAAATAAAGCTTATACAGCTTCAGCCTTCTATTTTAATTTAAGTGTTAAATGTATTAATTTAGATTTGTTAGGAACTGGGAACACACATGGGTGGCAGCCTGTCAGTGTAATGAATGGAGATTACATGTGTGAGCAATTTGCTGGTTTTAAGACTTCAGAATCAATTTGCAACAGAAAAGCTTTTTTGCAATTCAAAAAGATGAGTAGGTCAAAAAAAGCTTTGTTTTTCTAAAAGCCATTTCTAGAGCTGAAACTATTTGGGCCTGAAAACTCAACCAAGCTTGAATGATTTCTATTTTAATATGAAGGTGAGACAAGGTGAGTGAGGTAATATCTTTTATTGGACCAACTTCTGTTTGGTAAAAGAGACATGCTTTCAAGCTATACAGAGCTCTTCTTAAGGTCTGGGCATATTAAGGTGACATTATAATTAAAATCATGAATATAAGTGACTGCCTGCTCATATTTAAGCCCCACTAATTAGACAAGAGATCATATCACATTGAACTGCATAAAAGGGGTCCAATTGTCCTCTTCTTATTAAAGATGGTGCTTTTAGACTCAGAGCAGTTGGCTGGATCCCTGAAAATGTGGTCATTTGTGTAATAGTTATGTGTGGACACGAGTAGAGGACATTTAAGACTGGTCCACCTTTGCTTATGTTTGATAATGATGAAAATGGGTTGAAAGTAGACGGTGTCTGAACATCAGGAGTCAAGAATAATAGGAGTGTTAAATAATCAGAGCAAGGGGGAAGCAGGGAGGGTGATCTGAGGCACAATGCCTTCATCTTTGGTACTGTCCATTCCTCAGACCTCTGCCTAAAGGCACAGTGTAACCCTATAATCTGAATTCTATTTCCATTAACTCTTACAGAGTTAGGGACAGATTTTGATACCATTATTTATCCTGAATAGCACCTTTTCCCCCAAATAATATCACCAGGACCACTTGTGGAGTAAGGTATTATTTAGCACAGCTGTTCTCAAACTTCATTGCACTGCAACCCCCTTCTGACAACAAAATTACTACATGACCCTGGGGAAGGGTAGCACAGAGGGCCAGAACCCGAGCCCTGCTGTCCCAGATCGGGGGAGGGAGGGGCAGACCCCAAGCCCCAACACCCCGGGTGGGGTGGAGCTCGAGCTTCAACTCCAGGTCCCAGCAAGTCTAATGCTGGTCCTGGCAACTCCATTAAAATGGGGTTGCGACCCACTTTGGGGTCCCAACCCACAGTTTGAGAACCACTGATTTAGCATAAGGGTGCCTGAATCTGACCCTTAAAATCTGATTCTGAAAGATGTTGAGCACTCTCGGCTCCCCTATCCCCCTCCTAATATTGGGTCTTTATTGCTGTGAGAGCCCCTAATGACACCTCCAAAGTGTTGAAGACCTTGTAACTCACATGTTTATTTTTATAGTCCACAATAATCAGCAAATTCAGCAGATCTTGTGGATGTGTGAGGGGGAATTTGATACCCAGATTGTCATTGATGTTTACAAATTGATGATGCTTCTGGAAACACAAGATTTTAATTAGCAGTGCAAAGTCATCTGAGAGGCAACCAAGCGGCTTTATAATATTACTTTAGGAAGTATCAGATCATCATTCATGTCAAAATGACATTACTTCATTTCCTACTTTCAATCTATCCTTTTTTGATCAGTTTCACTTAACTTGAATATAAATAAGATTATTTTTGCAAAATGTATTCATCCAGCGTGTCAAAGACCTGAACCATCCATTAATTTTTAATATGCGGTTGTGAAGGTTTTTTTGTGTTTGTTTTGTATTTTAGGTCATAGTGGTCATAGTTTTATTTTTTTTCCCCATGAGGAAAGAGTGCTATTTTTATTTCAATTCCATAAACAATTGGCCAGAACCTCCACTGGTGTAAATTGGGGCAACAAGACAGAAATCAGTAGAGCTATTCTAGCTGTAGATCTGGCCCAAAACATGCAAACCAGAACTGACAGTGAAAGAGACTTAAATTTCCCACGATTGGAAATAATACACTAAAAACATAAAGAGACAAAAATATTTAGATTTTTTTAAAAAAGGTTTACCGAGTCAGTAGTTATGGTAACTAGTGCAATGTAGCTCATTAGTTCAGGATAAGGGGCAAAGTCAAGGTAAGTTGTGGGTATTGTTTATTTAATCTGACAAACTTCCATAAAGAGATATAGATTCCCTGCTCCACTCCTCCCCACCCCCCCAACAGATACAGCATAATGCAATACAGATGTGGACCTAGAACCCCAGCTGGTGTAAATCAGCATACCTCCATTGACTTGAATGGCAATATCTTGATTTACACTAGAAGGGCACCTAGCCCATAGAGTAGAACAAGCTTATAGCTTTTATTTCACCTTCCATTCATAAACCAACTTCCCCATTAAAAATTAAAGTTAGCATTTTAAGCACCTAAATCTGTGTTTCAGTTCTTAAACACCACAGGCCTGCTTTCAATGAGAATTTGTTAGGTGCTCAGCACTTGTGAAATTCAGGCTACGTATTTAGGTGATGAAACATACATTTAGATGACTAACTTTAGGTACTCAGGTTTGAAAATAGCTGCCAGAAAAAGCAGTAATATTTCTGACCAGGCTGATCATTTCAAGTATCTTGGAATCTAGTTTGAATCTCTTCTTGTGGAGTATATGGGCCTGAGGTCACAGGCTTTGGAGAGAACAAGAGAGAGTGAGTGAGTTTGTAAGAATGCAGATTAGCTGCAGCCCAAATCAACCAATGTACAGTGATTTGAGGGGAGGGGGAAACCCTCAATATTGCCAACAATTAGTACACAGTGCTGTCTTCATGTGTCATTATATAATGCCTGCATCTGTAATTTTCACTCCATCCATCTGAAGAAGTGAGGTTTTTTACCCACGAAAGCTTATGCCCAAATAAATCTGTTAGTCTTTAAGGTGCCACCGGATTCCTTGTTTTTGAGAATATCACTGTTTTCCCCTCTTCTTAGAACAGAGGATGTTCAGCAGGAATGACTGGAAAATGTTGACTTTTTGTCTTCCATGTTTTTGGAGTTGTGTAGGAGGTGGATATGGAAATATCTGGTAAATACTATGACCACAGCTGAGTGTCTGGCCTGAACAATAGCTTCACTGAAGTTAATGGAGTTGTGCCAATTTGCATAAATGGACATTCTGGACCTCTTTATCATTTCCCATGTGCACATTTTGATATTGACCAACAGAAATAATCTGCATTCTTCAGGGCCCAGCCACGTTAAATAACTTGTCAGGACAGATTATATGGTAAACATATGCACATGCCCTAGACAAGACTTAGGTTGCTGTGTGAGGACATATACACTGTTCTTTCTGTGTTGCCAGGCTAAAGAACACAGTATTAGATATAATTTATGATAGGATTTCAAATTCACGTTGGTGGTTTTTCAGAATAATTGAAAGCATAATTTAGATCAGTTGCACCTGCTTACACTATATCTGAATTTGGCCCGTAATGGGTAGGTCGGTTGTTTTTTAATTTGGTGTCCAAAAGATTTAAAAGCAAAAAACAACCCACCCACAAAACCCTCACAGCTACATACCTACAAAATAGTGCAAGGCTGATGTGAAGATGGAGGAGAATATCATCAGAATATAGCAAACATATATACCTAGTTCATGTAGGCACTCACTGATGGGGGCCAACTCACTTAGACCATGTTGAACCATGATTATGTAGCTGTGGTTTGTTTACAGAAATAACTAATACAGTAATTGCACATCTGGGAAAGCTTTCAGTATATCAGCTACTCAGCCTCAATTTCAATTTAAGACATTTAAATCTGGTAATTTATAAATCTGTTTTAATTTTCTTATCACAAATGCTACCAGTAATAAGCAGGTAGACATACCCAAGAGAAGCTGATGACTTCTACCTATAGGCATAGTTCTTCCATTTTTCTTGTAATAGAAGAACAATTATTTTTGGAATAACTTGTTTTTTAATCCAGATGTATCTTTTGCTAACACATACTTTGTTTTAACTGCTATTATGGTGAATTACTTTCTTCTGAGAGAATAAGCTATACAGATTTGCTGACTTTCTTGAACAGGAAAAAATCCATTTTCAACACATTTTGTAACCAATAACAAAAACAATTAAGGCTTAATAGACACCAGCCTGAAGTGCATGGTAGTAAATTTCATACCATTGCTTGTGGCAAAAAATGTTATCTTGTTCCCTGATTTTGAAGTCATTCTAAATAAACACAATTTAAACTTCAAAACACTCACTGTTTCATAACTCTTATGACTCAAGTAGCCTGTATACCAACTGACACATCCTGAGAGTGGGCATTTTACAGCAATGGGCTGGTAGTACCAGATAAGTTAAAAATAACAAATAGTTCCTAGTGAGAACTTCTACAAAAATGTTAACTTATAAGAAAATTAAAGAATAAAATAGACACATTCATATGTTATAATATGCAGAAACAAATTCTCAGTGAGTTATTGACAATTTTCCCTAATGACTTCAATATATTCTTGCTCTGTTTGCAACCCTCTTAATATACATTATCACAGTTCAGGGCAACTACACCTATATTTCCTCCTTGTGCTCCTCAGCCATCACCTCTCTTGGGTGGTATTTTAGGGCTCTTTCCCTCCTGATGGGTTTTTCCAGGCTGTACATTTCCTTGCCTCTACACTGTGAATTCCCCAGCAAGTCAGACTGCCTAAACTGACCTGTTTTTTGCTTTCTCCTCAGTGTAATTATTCACAGTTAAGTTACCACATAGCCCTTTCTAAGCAAGCACATTTTCTTTTAAGATGAAAGCATTACAGAGAAAACAAAACAATATAAGAACCGACACACATGTTAATAAGTTTATCAGAGATCACCCTGTCTCTAACAAGGTCTGTGGTAGGATACAGTCCTTCAAACCCCACCAGAGGGATTTTCTGTGGTTAGAAGATCATAACAGCTTTTGACCAGAACAAGATCAAACATAAATCTGTGAGTCCCTTCTTTATGCAGCTCAGAGCATCGATCTTCAGATTCTGGGAACAGTTAATCAGCAGACAGTGTTTTTCTCTTCGGGGCTTAAATTCAAAAGGTCGGGGATTGGAATTTGCATTCACCTCCTCCTAAGTATTTTCTAAGAAGCCAGTCAACTTTGTTCCAAAAGTTCCTTCTTATCTGTCACATTGTTTCAAATAATCCTTTGAAGCTCATAACACTTCTCGGGGTTTACAGTTGTTTACAGGGTTTACCGTTTTTCCCCCCCCGTGGGTGCTCCAGCCCCAGAGCAACCACGGAGTTGGCATCTATGGACCAATACCATTGTTAGGATTCTTTTTGTTCCTACTTAAAAGCCCCTCCTTCTTAATGTACCCGACTTTGCTGACCATATGCATTCATGTCTAATTTAGACCCCCAGTCCTGCAAACCTTTGTGAAGATGAACCACTCCATTGACTTTAACTGAATTATCCATGTGAGTAAAGTCATTTACGTGTTGGGTCCTTAGCTAGCTAAGGAATGTTCATCTCTTGTCAGGCATGCAGGGAATATGTCAGGGTCCTATATTAGCTGGGCTAGCACCATATCCTTACTGCAATAATCTGATGACTGACTTATCCAATTTATTTAACATTTCAAAAAACGGTGCCTTCAGTTATCTGAATAAGTGGGGGGAAAGTGTTTTGTTTTGTTTTTTAAATTCCCAAATCATAAAACTTAGTTTCAAAATCAGTTAAGGTTGCTAAGTAACAGTAATGCAACTAAGTGGCATATAATGTACAAAATCAAAGAATTGAAAATAAGGAATAATTATGTACATTATAAATTTTATACTGGCCTTGTACTAAGCAAATATATTCTGATCAAGTACCAACGATGGTATATTCCATCACAACACGACATTCTTACCTCAGTCCCAAACCATATATATATTTATATAATTCTTTAACAAAAAATCTTAAAATGTAAACACAAGATACAACCCATTTGAAAAAGAAAGTCTAACAAATAAGTGTATATTAGTGACATTTATCACCCTTAAACAAATGTCCGTACACATACAGAGTTTTACCAGGAATCACTAATAACTTAGACACATTCCTATTAAACTACATATTATTCTTAAGAAATAGCAATTTTAAGTATTGTACTTAAAAATTAACTCTCAATTGATATATATATATATATTTAATGAAGATATTTTCCATCTAATTGTATCTTTTTAAAAGAAAATATTTGGATATTGAAATAAAGATAACAAAATCAATGCATATAAGAAAAATAATCAAACAATCACAGAATCAGTCAAAAATTGCATGGAGATTAAAAGTAAGAAATGTTTCTGTAAGAAATAAAAATATAAAAAGGCAAAAATAGAAGATCAAGACGAGTGCTTTACGCTGAGTTTACATATATAACAACAAAAGGTGAGGAACTCATACCTCACCCCACCCTCATGGATCTTTAGACGTAGTCTTTAGTACTTTAAATTTCCCACTTTGTGAATACAGAGTTTATTGTGGTTTCCAAACAGATTGTTTTGAATATATCTAGCCATTCTCTTTCTGAGCAGCTCCAAACCTTTTGCTCAATGCACTCTGTTTATTAGGCTTCCCCCAAAAAGTGTGTTTTAGATACTTAAATGTTATGGGATTATTTGATTACCAGATTGCAATTTATTGTTTCACGAACAGAAGGAATGGACAACGTAGAAACAAATGAAAAAGAACATTGTGTGATTCCACTAAATAAAAGGCAGAAAAATCAATAGTAGCATAGGATGATTATATAAAAGGGCATTTTTAACCCATGTACAGCCTCTGAAACATAGAACTAATATTTAAAGTTTTGGTGGATACTTTTTGAAATATATTCATAGTGCACAGAAAGTTCATTCACTCAGCAAGTTTATTCCTTTAGGAGCTTGATAGACTTTCCTAAAGTCAATTACTTTGCTTCATAACTTTAATGATAGTTTATGTTCTATTTAAAAAATGAAGTGTGACTTCTACAAACACTTTTTAAAAAAGTGTTAAGCATATTGGGTCAAATTCAGTCCGATTTACAATCCTGTTCTATGACAGTGAGGTTGCCTAGGATGTAAGTCAGTGCATTAATGGCCCCATTACTTTAATGAGCTCTTGATTTCTGCAAGAATCTGCCTATATGAAATTCACTACCAGTGTCAATGTATGGTCTCTGGGAAAGAGTGAAAATACCAAGTAGTTAGTTGTGATAGATTCAAGTTTTAATGTCCCTCCTCCATTGACTATTTAGCTATTTATAAAAGTTGAATTGCTTCTACAGGAGAGATAAAGACCTATATGATGATATTCCATAGCTCAGTGGCTAGAATCCTTTCCTGCAAATTTGGAGACCCAATTTCAGATCTCTTTGCCACATTAGGCAGGGAGGGAAATTAAAGCTGGGTCTCCTACTTCCCACTCAAATACACACTGTGTGAATCCAGTACACCTTTGCCTTTGTCTAAATGCCTAACATTGAAATGAAAAAAAAAATTCATTTCAACCCAACTTGATTTTTTTTTACCTTTTGATTTGCTGCAAATTTTGGGAAAAAAAACAACCACCTTTTTTTTTATTGCCGGAGACCAAAAAATCCACTATTCACCCAGGTTTAATGTTAAGTGTTATATAAAGCTTAATTCTCTGAGTAGTCAGGTCATAGGTGTCTGAAATTGGGCACTCAAAATTAAGTAGAATTTTGACCTCAATCTATCTGCATCAGTTCCTCCTCTGAAAAAAATAAGGTTAATATTGCTTCATAGGTTCATAGTTTCCAAGGCCAGAATGTACCACTGAGATAATGTAGTTTGATCTCCTATATAACACAGGACATAGAACTTTCCCAAAATAATTTTCCAAAAGTTGAACTAGAGCATCTCTTTAAAAAAAAACATCCAATCTTGATATAAAAATTGTGGGAGTTAAAGAATCATCCAGAACCCTTGGTAAATTGTTTCAATGGTTGATTATTCTCACTGTTAAAAATTTACACGTTATTTCCAATCTGAATTTGTCTAGCTTCAGTTTCCCCGTTGGGTCTTGTTATACCTTTGTCTGGTAGACTGAAAAGCCTATTATCAAATATTTCTTTCCCATATAGCTTTTTTAAGCTCCCGGAGACTCTCACTATAATGCAAGTCTACACTACAAAATTAAATCAACCTAAGTTATGTCAACATACAGCCAATGCCATAATTAACTCGCTTTTACATGTCCACACTACTCCCCTTGTGTCAGCAGTGTGCATCCTCACTACCAGAGCTTGCATTGATGCAGAGAGCAGTGCACTGTGGGTAGCTATTCCACTGTGCAGCTTGACACCATCTAGCACAGGGTGTTTCAGGAAGGGTTGCAATGCTTCCTGGGGGAAAACAAACCATGCAGGAGTGACTGGGAATGTTGTTTCAATGTCCTATGATGCAGTATTTTCATCCTATAATTGTATCTGTATCCCATAATGTTTTGTGCATCCTTTCAAAAGTCCCGCAAACCTATGTGTTCACCATCTCTGTGAGAAGCATGGATCCTGCACATATCTGCACTACTGTGATGAGTGTTACAAGCACGGGGTGCCTGATCATGCAATATTTGCACAGCTGACAGAGGAGCTTTCTTGAAGGATGGCTTGCTGTGGGACATAGAAACAATTCAAGCTTGTCATTGACATTCACAGAGCAGGTGCAGATGGTGGAGCGCTGGGTCTGGCCCCAAGAAACAAGAACTGACTGGTGGGATTGCATTATTATGAAGGTATGGAATGAAGAGCAATGACTGCAGAACTTTTGGATGCACAAAGACACATTCCTGGATGTTGTGCAAAGCTCACCCCAGCCTCCAGCACAGGGACACCAAAATGAGAGCAGCACTGACAGTGGAGAAGCAAATAGTGATCGCTGTGTGAAAACTGGCAACGCTTGCTACCGATCAGACAGGAATCAATTTGGAGTTGGGATATCCACTATGGGGGTTGCTGTGATGCAAATGAATAGGGCCAATAATCACATCCTGCTATGAAGGCCTGTGACTCTGGCTAATGTGCAGGACATAGTGGATGGTTTTGCAGCAGTGGAGTTCCCGAACTGCAGTGGGGCAATAGATAGGATGCATATCCCTATTTTGGCACCAGACCACCTTGCCACAGAGTACATCAACAGAAAGGGCTACTTTTCTATGGTGTTGCAAGTGCTGATGGATCACCGGGAACATTTTACCTACATCAACACAGGATGGTTAGGGAAGCTGCATGACGTATTCATCTTTATGAACACAGGCCTGTTCAGAAAGCTGCAAGCAGGGACTTTCTTTCCAGACCACAGGATTACCACTGGGTATGTTGAAATGCCAATAGTGATCCTGGGAGACCCAGGCTCCCCTTACTCCTGTTGCTCATGAAGCCGTACCCAGGCCACATTGACAGAACCAAAAAGTGCATCAACTACAGGCTCAGCAGGTGCAGAATGACAGTTGAATGTGCCTTTGGACATTTGAAAGGCTGCTGGCATCTACTCCTGAGATTAGAACTTCAGTGAAAAAAAATATCTGAATGGTTATAGCTGCTTGCTGTGTGCTTCATAATATCTGTGAAGCAAAGTGGGAAATATTTTTGTCAGGGTGGAGGGTGGAGGTGGAACGGCTGTCAGCTGATTTTGAGCAGCCAGATACCAGGGCTATAAGAAGAGCTCAATCAGGCTCTATACAGCTCAGGGAGGCTTTCAAAGACCATTTTAATCATGAGCCATAATAGTATTGTGTGTTGCTGTAGTGTGCTCTGCCTGGCATTGCTTTTTTGCACCCCAGTATGAACCTTGTAATAAGTGCTGTCTGTGTAGTAATTTAACGTTGCAAATAAACCTATTACTATTATCTATGAATGATGTCAGGCCCAGCCAACAAATATTGTGAACTAATAAAGATGAATTAAGTTTCCATAAATAGACTTTTATTCCAAACCCATGCAAACAGACATATTTATAATTGAATGAAACTTTATAAATCAGGGGAAAGAATCTTTGAAGTGGAAAAAACAGTCATTTCCATTTCACAGACACATACACCAACCATGTCTCTCGCAAGTCAGTTATGTGTGGCTGTGATTGTCTATACTCTCCCGCAGGGTGGAGTGGTAGGGGTAGTGCAGCACCCCAGATGTCAAATGGAATGTCGTGTGTGTGGGGGAAGGTCCTGGAAAGCAGCTCTCTATGGGCTGCAGAGGGAAGTGAGCACGGGCCTATTGAACCTGAAGGTCAACAAGACTCTCCATCATGTCTGTTTGCCGCTTGAGAAGCACTAGCATCTCCTGCGGCGTGTCTCTCTCCTTTTCCTCTGCTTTTCTCCTCTCCACTCTGTCCCTGTCCTTTCTGTCCATGAGGGTGATCCTCCAACCCTGTGCTTGGTATCCGAAGCATGAGAGGCATGAGTATATGTGGATAGGGCAATTGAAGTGAATACTAGCACTGTTTTCCCCAGGTGGTGGTGATTTTAGCTGTTATTTCACTCTTAAGGGTAGCAGAGGCTGAAAGGGGACAGCTCCTGCATGTTTTTGGCTGCATACAATGGCCACATGCTGCTAGGCTGTGTGCTGCTATGGTGTCTCCTGCCGTAATTTCTGAGTGGTGTGGGAAAGTTCCTACCGCAGCACAAGAAATAAGGCAGCCCTCCCCAGAAACATTCAGCAGAGGATTGCAAGCTACCTTCAGGAAAGTTTCCTTAAGATCTCTATGGAGGATTCACAGGACATTCCAGTGCATATAAACAAACAGGTTGCAGAGTAGCAGCCGTGTTAGTCTGTATCCGCAAAAAGAAGAACAGGAGTACTTGTGGCACCTTAGGCCTGGTCCCCATTAAGTCCCCACTTCGGACTAAGGTACGCAAATTCAGCTACGTTAATAACGTAGCTGAATTCGAAGTACCTTAGTCCGAACTTACCGCAGTCCAGACGCGGCAGGAAGGCTCCCCCGTCGATGCCGCGTACTCCTCTCGGCGAGCTGGAGTACCGGCGCCGACTGCAAGCACTTCCGGGATCGATCCCAGAACATCAATTGCGTGCCGCCGGACCCTCCGGTAAGTGAAGACAAGGCCTTAGAGACTAACAAATTTATTAGAGCATAAGCTTTCATGGACTACAGCCCACTTCTTCGGATGCATATGCATCCGAAGAAGTGGGCTGTAGTCCACGAAAGCTTATGCTCTAATAAATTTGTTAGTTTCTAAGGTGCCACAAGTACTCCTGTTCTTCTTTTTATAAACAAACAGTTCTGCAGGCCCCTCTGCCTAACTGTACAAGGAAATTAGAAGCATTTCAACTCTATCTATATTGGTTATTTCACTACCTGTGATTTAAAAAGAGTAAATGAGAAGATGTGTCACTCCAATATCAAAACAAACTGTATACTTACCAGATGTTTCTTCCCCTGAATCAGGCTCACCCGTTCTGGACTGTAGGGACTGGCTCAACTGCTCTGGGGTCAAAAACAGGTCCTGGCTCATTGCACCACAGGATCCCCCAGTAACCCATCCTCCTACTTCTCTTCCTCACTGTTCACTCTGGGGACCTGTGACTCTGGCTCCTCTGAAGTATCCATGGAATTCTTGGGTTGGTCGTGGGGTCATCGCTGAGGATGGCATGCTGCTTTCCACCAGAGCAACTGTTAGGCTCCCTTGCCTTCTGGTATGCCTGCCGTAGCTCCTTGGCTTTCACATGGCACTGCTGCAGGTCCCTTTTGTAGCCCTTGTCTCCCTCCCCCAAGCAATCTGCTTGTAGACACTGATGTTTCTATGACTGGATCAGAGCTGTGTCTGCACAGCCTCTTTTCCCACAGACCCAAGAGATCCACCATCTCCTCCAGACAGGACCATGTTTGCTGCGTGGAGTTGGCACGGTCATCTGGGCAGTTGCTAAGTGAGCTCTCCACACCAAACAAACAGGAAATGGAATTTAAAAAATGTGCAGGGCTTTAGAGGGGAGGGACACATACCTGTGTACATGACCACCGGGTAGTGGAGTTCAAAACGGTGATCAGAGCGGTCATGGTGAGGTATTGTGGAGGCCACTAAAGTCAACATAAGTAACACAGTGTCTGTACTGACACTGTATTGACTTAACAACGTCGACCTAAGCACTATGCCTCTCGTGGTGGTGCAGTTATTAAGTCAGTGTAGCAGGAGACTTACATTGGTGGGACCAATATTTTAGTACAGGTGCGTACAGTTAGGTCGATGTAAGCTACCTTGTGTCGGCCTAACTCTGTAGTGTAAACCAGGTTTAATGCATGTTTTCTAACCCTTTAATCATTGTCATGGCTCTTCTTTGAACATTCTCCAGTTTATCAACATCCTTCTTGAATTATGGACACCAGATCAGGGCACTGAATTACAGCAGTGGTCACACCAGTGCCAAATTCTCCTACTGGAGATTCCCCTATTTATGCATCAAAGGATCAGACTAACCCATTTGGCCACAGTATTGAACTGGAAGCTCATGTTCAGCTGAATAGCTACCGTGACTCCCTATATCTTTTTCCAAGTCATGGGTTCCCAATAGAGAGACCCCTCCATATTGTAAGTATATCATACATTCTTTATTCCTATATGTATACATTTACGCTTGATTTAAAACACATATCCAGATCACTCTGTGTAAGATACTTGTCCTTTTTGTTATTTACCAAGATTTACTAATATTTATGTCATCTGCAAGCTTTACCAGTGATGATTTTATGTTTTCTTCTAGCCCATTGATAACAATGTTAAATAGTGTGGGGTCAAATAAATACTATTGTCTGACCCACCCCAGCACCACTTATTGTCTGATCCTCCTCCTCCAAAAATATTTCCTGCAACTGTGAAAATTGAAATAAGAAAAATGCTTACAAATAAATATTGATATGATCCATCAACATTATAATAAAATAAAAACTGAATTCTGCTAAGCCTAATACAATTTAAACCACAGTTTAACTTTTTACTAAAAAAAATAAATCATAGGAAAATTGGTCATGTTGGATTAACTCTGAGACAAAATTATGTGCAGGAATATTCAACTCAATCTGAAGTGCTGAAAATAGGTTGCAATAATAATGAATAAAGAAAACTAACAAAATATTTTAAAAATCTAATAAACAGGAAAAGATGAGGATATAAGAAGAATATGATACAATGAATTATCAGAAATTTTATATTGAAAACACATGCTGTTGTTGAAGTTTTATTTAAGCAGATGTTCTGCTTTCCTACTGCTGCTATGTATTTTTCTTCTTTAAGGTTGTTTTTTTCTCAATACTTCCTTTGCAACTAAAGTTACTTTCACTGGTAAATACATAGAAATCCAGGAGTGTTCAGCTCAGTGACCAATTATAAACTTAACAAGACAATTCCTAGCTCAGCAATTTTAGCTTTCATTTTTGTGATCCAAATCCCGCAGCAACACTAAGCATTTTCTTTGCTTCATACCCTGATAAATACCCTGTTCAACCAAGAGACTAGTCAGCTATGAAGCTCATGAAGCATAAACTGAACTATTTGAACATGAAGCAGGAGAAGGGACTACATCAGAATAAAATGACTACAATGGAAGGGATTCCATTTTGGGTACAGCTGAGACCATTTTTGTGGTATGACAATGCTCTCTATATTCATGCAATAGTTGCAAGTTACTTCTGTGGGCTAAGTGAAAACATTTAGTCGTTGATCCTGCTGGCTGCTGGAAGACATGAGGAGAACCAGAGTTGTCCTTTCTGACTCAGCAGCTCTGCAAAGATGCTTCTGGATAGTGCTGAGAAACATTTATAGTGCTCAATAACGTGAACAAACCTCTACTCTTACAGTGAACTGAGAACTGGTAAACAGTCAGGATGAGGGTAGAGAGAGAAAGCTTGCTAAAATCATTACAATCAGTGACAGAACATGATGGCCTTGACCCTACACCTACTGCAACAAATGAGATTTTTGCTATTGACTTTCATTGATTCAGGTCTGGGTCTGCTGTGTGTGATATTTGCTATTTTCATTTACTTTTACTGGCCCATTCAAGTATGCTTAAGAGCTCAGAGAAGGTTAGGCTTTGGTGGCCAGCCAGTGTCTGAAGGTTTTCAGAAGGCAATATCTCTGACAGCTAGCTGCTCAGTGCCTCCTGAGAAATAGTGTCACAGTGTTCCTACAAGCCCACCACCCTGTAGTCTCCTCACTTTACCTCCATTTAAATGGTCCTTGAGTAACAAAATACTGTGCTCGGCATCTCTGCTGGTGAGTTATTACTGTTATCACTTTACCTCTCTTTTATCTCTCATGTAGCTGAGCCCTTTTCTACTTTGGAAATTGATTACCTATTATATCTACTATTCATGTAAACCTATATTTGCAGCATACTCTTTGGTTCCCTGTTTAGAGTATTTCATATTATAATCCATATCTTTTAGGATACATCAACGTCATCAGACCAAGAGCACTAATGGATTGGATCCTCGTCTAATGTAAATTGGCATAGATCCATTAAAGTCAGTGGAACTACATTGATTTACAGCAGCTGAATATATGACCTGTTGTCTTCTATTAAATTAAGTCACATTGAGTAGTACACAAAGATGACCTTGTTGTGGGGAGAAAAGCCTTAATTATGAGAATTCCAGTAATTCATCTAATTTTTCATTAGACACATACTGTGACGGGTTGGATCACAGAAACACCCTTGGGGCTGCCAACTGATGTGCCAAGACTATTTTTGCCCCTGCTTTCCCTGCCAGCGTAGGACTCCAGCACCCTGTCTTGTTGAGCCAGACATGCCAGTCTGCTCCAACACAGACCCAGGGTCTGAACTATGTGCCCCAAAGCTGCAGACTTAACTGAAAGCAACTTAAGAAGTGTTCCTGTCTTTAACACTCAGATGCCCAACTCCCAATGGGGTCCAAACCCCAAATAAATACGTTTTACTCATAAATTGTTCACTCTCTATAACACTGATAGAATGATATGCACACCTGTTCCTCCCCCCCCCCCCAACCCCCAGGTATTAATACATACTCTGGTTTAATTAATAAGTAAAAAGTGATTTTATTAAATACAAAAAGGAGGATGTATGTGGTTCCAAGAAATAGCAGACAGAATAAAGTGAATTACCAAGCAAAATAAAATAAAACATGCAAACATTTCATATTTCTAGTTTCAGACACAAGAATGATACATTCATACAAATAGGATTAACACACTCAGTAGATTATAAGCTTTGTAATGATACCTTACAAGAGACCTTTTGCATGAAGCATATTCCAGTTACATTATATTCACACTCATTAGCATATTTCCATAAAATCATATAGAGTGCAACATCACACATACCATTGTTAATCTTAGTTCTACATGCATTAGTACAAAGTAAACCTCCAAAATCAATGAGCATCAGTTCATAAAGAAGCTTTTAATGATTTGGTAGCTCATAAGATAGTGTTCTGTTTATATTTTAATTAAAGAAGTAAATCTTAAGGTTCTATTATACAACATTCATGCCAGGATAGTCCAATGATGCCTGACATTTTGTCTGTTTTCACGAGACAGTTATGTTTAACATAAAGCAGTGTGAAATCACATCAATGGTGCAATTATAATTACAAAAGCAAGCAATTTTCAGCAACAGAGTACATAATAACAATTCACAAGAGTTTAAAAAAGCTGAAGGGAATGGCCATCTGCATTTATATACACAAAGCCATGACTAAGCTTCATCTGTTGACTGTTCTTCATTGTGGGATCCTTGTGCTCAAGTTTTGTTTAGGGGACCTATATGCCTGCCATGTTAACTTTACCTCTACCACAGCAGCAGATTTCTTTTAAGCCTTACTGTTGATCTGTGGCAAAAATCCAATATGCTAACTAAAGGTAACAAGTTCAAGAACTTTAATCAGCATAACAATCCTTTAGCTGTTCTTCAACTGGCAACAGGTTTATGGAAAATGCTCCTCTAAATTCATTCTCAGGTGGAGGGTTCTATTCAACCTTTTCTTAAGAACTGTATCCATTTTGGTGTAAATTTATGCCTACTGTAAGTGGATGCAATACCACTGGATTCAACAAAGTTACACTGTCTGAACCACATCTGAACTCAGCTCTATGTATATGCTACAATAGTGTTGTGCTGTCACAGCTCTTTAGAAAGCTGCATAATCTCTCAGAAGCCTTTAGTCTGTGAACTAATTACAGTGAAATAGTGGTATGGTCAAGTGAAATGCCTGAATAACACTCAGCTTCTAGGTACATAGTTAATTAACCTCTCTTTTTCTATTTCCCCCCTCTCTGTCTCATTTCTCCACCTGTCCAGCAAACAGACATAGCTTACAAAATGTTTGGGGAGGGGGGGAGAAGAGACAGAGACAGGGGACACTTACCAAATATGAATAATGACAAATATGAAACCTATGTCTGCATGTAATTCTGAATGAAGCAAGTACACTACAAGAAAACTAATTTGTTGTTATGCATTAATATTATATGTTGATTTTGAAAATCGATAGTGTTTGAGAACAAAAAATACCAGTTTGAAGATAAAGAAAATGGAATAATTGTAGATGCAAATTTAGAATCATCTGGAAAAATGGCAGTATAAAGTTCCTAGAGTACATTATGTACTATTTTCTCTGATGCCCTACAAAAAGGGGTAGGTGTTTGACACTTATCAATTTAAATGTTTGACACTTATCAATTTAAAAGGTTAAAACAGCTGATATTGATGTTGATATTACTCATTATAGATAGTATTCCATGAAATATCAATAGGATTTCTGTGCCTGTGGAGAGAAGAGGTCAAGTCATGTAGATCTAATAGCAGATTGCTCTCTCTTTCTGCCCATATGACAGTGCTGCACAACAAAGACAGGATTCCTTGCACCTGAACAAGAGTGTGCACGTCCTATGCTCCATTGGTGTCCTTGAAATATTCGTATAAAACTATTGTTCGGGGGTGAAGAGTGGGGGTAGGGACACAAATCTGCTGTTATATGAGTCCTGTATTATGTTCCTCTGTTATGGTTTTGGGGATGAAGGGCACAGAAGCTTCTTCAGTCCTTAAAATGGAATAGCAACAACAACCAAGTAGCTTTTCTCCCAATGCCACTCAGCTGCTCAAAGAGCAATACTTTCATCCTTCTCCCTGTGAGTTACTCAGTACCCATATGGGTACTGGATGATGGGCAGAAGAGTTGGGCCTAGGAGTCTAATCCTGCTGAAGTGAAGGGCAAACTTTGACTTCAGTGGAAGTACCACTGGCTCAGACTAATTAGTTCATAAATTAAGTGAATTGCTCAAGGTTAAAATGTGAGTCAGTGTCAAAGCACGATTTACAACATGGTAGTTCTAATAATTAAGAATAGCCCTTTTGGTGATACAGAATTTCAGATTTTGACATGTATTTTTGATGAGTTACTTCATTTCAAATTTGACAGTGAATAGTCTTTCCCTTTAGAAAATAACATTGAATTTGCAATTACACAGCGCTTAACTAATTCCCATAGTGAGTGTGAACTTTTCATTTCTAGAGTGAAGATGACTTTTTTCCAACAGTACAACTTTAATAATTAGGCCTCCACACCCAAGTTGGGTGTTTGGGCCAATTTTTCACATTCAGTTAGCTGGCAAAGCAGAAAAAAAGATAATAAAGAAATATATGTAGGAGCTTTAGCTTGCAAGCCTATTAAAATCCTTCTTTCAGCTTTAGCAGCTTTAGTAGTCACAGGATCTTCGTTATTTGTTAAACCAGAAATATGATGAAGCATGCTGCCAGTGCTATTTCTTGCTCACTAAAGGTTTTTGTTTAGTTGGTTGGTTGTTGTTTTTTTGCTATTTGTTCTCCGTTCAGCATGTTCAACTAAAAGTGTAGTTATATATATGAGAACAGTAAATATATTGTTCTTTTAAATAGATTTGCTGGGCAAAACTACACCTAACAAGCAGGAAAGTCCAGATGTAACAGATTCATTACACTGAATATCTGGATAATCCAAGGAATTAGGAAACTCCCATTAAAATCGATGGCTCACCTGATTACTTAAATGAGTTTCAGGTTAATTAAGTTAAGGTTTTACCAAAGATTTGTTTATATTTTAAAATTTCTCCATATTTTATCTCTTAGGCTTCTTTCTTAATTGAATATCTCTTTAGATTTTTCAGGGAAGACCCTGAGTGGATGTTAATCAGTGTTGCTCCTATGACTTTGAGCTGTGACAGTTTACATGAGCCAAGAATCTGCCCCTAAATGCTCTGGCGATGCAAAGTGGATTTAAAGCTGCTGGAAGTTGGCAGCTGAGCATTTCCCGAGCATAGGAAAGTCAGTTATACCAGCTCTGATCCACACTCTTTCAGCCTCCTTGGCATAAATGCTATGGTGGGCATTTTCCAGTGGAGGGAGGATAAATGGCTAGAGCCCTGGGGCGGACATTTCAAGCATTTCAGAGCAAATCTTGCCCATCATTTGTGGGTAGTGTGGAGGGCAATAGAATATGGTTCATTTAATTGAGCAAGGTGAGAGCAGATTTTCGGAGGATGCTTGGGGAGAGCCCATCCCTATTTTCTGTGTAGCCTAATTCATCACTTGATTCCACACAGATAGAATCTGGGCATAGGACAGGGTGAGTCCAGAGTATTTTTTGCTATGTAGATTTAATGGCTTTCCTCACACATTGAGTGGAATCAAGGGTTAAAGTAGATTGAAAGAAAGGGGGAAATTCTCACCTCAACTGCCAAGGAGGATGGGGAACTATGGGGAAATACTGCTCATCCAAATAGAGAAAGGAAGGGTAATTCTGCTATTTTATGCTCCTCTTACTTCAATCCCTGGTGGGACTGTTAGGATCATAGAGTCTGATTCACCACTGGTGCAAATCAGGAGTATTAGTGGTGGATCATCCCCATGGAGTTTACTCCAGCCATGCAGAAGAAGGGGCTACCCTCAGCAGAGTGTCACTGCTTCCCCACCGCAATCTGGAGAAGGATTCCTTTCATAGACGCTGACTTCATCGGTGCTCCGGGGCTCCAAGTACCCATAAAAAAAAAAAAAAATAGGAGGAGCTCAGCATTCATGAACCACCAGTAGGTGTCATGTACATGGCAGAAAGCACACACCAGCAAAAACAAAATAAGAGTGATTCCTTTCCCTTCTCTTCTGAAATTCTTCATGTCCAGCCCAGTTACTGTGTGAGAGCACTGGAGAAAAGCTTTGCCTAATAATGACCCTATAACATTGTAAAAGCCTAAGGAAAAAGAGAGAAAGAAAAAAAAACTATTAAAAGAACATGATCTGATTGAGTTTTTAAACCACTAAGAGATTTGTATGCACTGAGGATCTATCCATAGCTCTGTACCCAACACTCTGAAGCCAACAGAATCTTCTATTTATCTGAGAAGAGAAAATAGCATTAACTGAAGTTTGAGGAACAGCGATAATGAAAGATAATACAGAGTAGTTTAGCATTTTACTGTGAGAGTGTACTACATCCAGTGGACAAGGCTATATTTCTCTGTGAAATGTGAGATTTTTGTTTCTGAACTCTCTTTATACACAGCTACGTTAGCATATACAGAATACAATTGAAAGCCCATATCAAGACCTTCTTCCTATAAAATACTCCATGTTCTGTTTGGAACAAATAAGACTGGAGGAGAACATCCATAGCACAAATAGGAAACATGATTTTCTACTCATTGATTTCCATGTATCTTCTTTTCTTTTATTCTCTGGTTCCCCCCTTCTTTCCCCATTATTTTGTGCTCTATTTATTTTCCTATATTTCTCTTTTCCATTATTATTTATTATTTTTCCCATTCCCTAAATATGGCAGCTTACTTTTTTTTTTAAGTGAGGTTTTTTCCTTGCCAGGGGATGGGGGTGGGAGGATGATAGGTTCTCAAGCTCTCACAACTCGAGTCCTGCTGGTTTGATGCATAACCTGAGGCAAAAAAGTGCATTTGTATTCTCTTACAAGTTGGAGGTGTTTTTATGTGTGTAATAGAATAATTTATCATGAGTAGATAGCAGTTGGCATCTGTAGTTCTTGTGCCATCTTGCATCACATAATACATATGCTGCAGGTTATCGCTGCATGTCACAAAACATTTTTTTCAGTTGTAGAGTAGATTTTGAAATGTAAGGTAATGGATCTTACAGCCTTTCAGAATAAGGGAGGGTGTCAAAACCTAGAAAAGGAATGAGTGTGTCAGGTTTTCTCTCACAGTTCTCCACTCATTTCTTATGTGGTTCCCCTCACCCCTGAGTCACCTTCCATTCCATCAATGACACCAGCCTGAACTGTCCACTTGTCATCTCCTCTCATTAATGCTTTCACACGAATAGAATACCTGCTTCTGAACTGACCTGTATGGCCACTACCTTCTCCTGCTCCAAATTCCTCCATAAGACACACTGCTGCCAAGATGCCTACAAGAAATCAGCCAACATTTCCAGTCTAGCCTGAGGTGCTATATTCAATTTCAAAATTAATAAAGGTAAACAGACAGTGTACAATCATACACAGGCCCAGACCTCTAGCTGATGTATATCTGCAAAGCTCCCCTCTCTTCAATAAATTTACTCTGATTACAACAGCCCACTGTACACATTTCATTGTTTTCCCTGTGTCCTAGGCTTGGTATGTTATTGTCCTTAGATTGTAAACTCTTCAGTGAAGGGAATATACCCACTTCTATGTTAGTTCCGGACCAAGAACAACAGGATTCAAATCCCGGTGGGGAAATTGGATTTCATAGAATATGAGGGTTAGAAGGGACCTCAGGACCATCTGGTCCAACCCTCTGCTCAAAGCAGGACCAATTCCCAAACAGCTTTTTTTTTTTTGCGCCAGATCCCTAAATGGCCCCCTCAAGGATTGAACTTACAACCCTGAGCTGAGCAGACCAATGCTCAAACCACTGAGCTATCATACCCTAATATAAATGTCTATCTAGTAACAACTGCTTAATGTAGCTAATAATAAAAATTGTCACAAGCCCATGATCCCACCAGATAAACCAGTCACCAGATTCATTGTACCCATGTGTGTGATAATATGCGCAGCTGGGAACACAACTGTAGCCATTTCATCCCAAGTAGGGATGGACAAACAGTTTGAGTATAATGAGAATTGACCCCAAACCTATACCAAATCTTTTACAATGTTTAAAATGTTAGGTTAACTTAAGAATATTCATTTTTTTTTTCATTTCTTGTTGGCATTTACTAGGACTAGCATCACTGCAATATTGCAAGGAAAACTGTTTCAAGATGTTTTAGTCTCCAATGAAACAGAATGCAATCAAGCTTGCACAAAAGCCACATCTTGTAAGAGTTCAGCTCTACTTTTTTGGACCTAAGAAGTTTAGATGAGCTTAAGAGAAACATCCAAAGTTTTAGTTCCTTATCCAAACAGACACTCACAACAACCTTTTCATATTCACCTGGCATAAGCCTCCAAGAACTTGCTGGTGTTACAAGTATTGCTGAACTTTTACACTAAGTGGAACATTTCATAGTTCATACAACTTCCGTTCCAGTCTGTTACTCAGAACACAGTGACTCCGTGCCCTTGCTTAAAAGCAGAGTAAAGCTGCGGGTGTAGCTTTATTTAAGTAGGCCTTGAAAGATAACCTTTCATTGGTAGCAAATCTTTTAATTAGTTTTGACCTATTTGAGGTCTGCACAGAGCTGGGAGTGTATACACATAGATCCCAACATGACTGCAAGTGTGCACCATTTTGATCATAACATGTGGCTTACTATATCAATGCCCCCAAGCCAAGAATTCATGCTGTTAGAAAGAAACACACCATATGTGGTATTCAATTGCTCAGCTCAACCTATTACCTCACTAAGCATAACTGGTTGTTATAGAATACAAGGAAATGGCCTGAGTCAACTGAAGGTAAAAATCTGAAAATGAGTATTTGAAAAAAATCTTGATATTATTGTAAAGATTTTCTATTAGTATCAGTTGCAGTATAACAGTTACTTCCTTATTCTTCAGCTATTAAACTCCCCTCTTTACCCTACTCAGAACACCAAACTATACATTTGAAAAGTAGATTACAATATCACTGATCTTTACTGTTTATGAATTACATCTATCTTAGCTGCTCATATGGTCTCAGTCACTATCTGAGCAACTTACAATTTGTAAAGTATTTATACTCACAATATCAGCGTGAGACAAGGAAGTGCTGTTACATAATTATCTTTTTTTTCAAGATGGGGAACAGAGGCACAGACACACTAAGTGATTTACCCAAGATCACACAGAATGTTTGTGAGAGCCAGGAAATGGACCCAGGGCTCCAGCTAGTACCCTGGCTAGTTCTGTAAGCACCATGCTTCATTTCTGGCTTCTTCTACCTAGTTGCCTTAGTGTAATGAATACTTTTGGGTTGTGTACAATTGTCTCTTGCTGAAACTTGATGAAGAACACTGTGTTTTACCTAACACTGATTTCTTTTATTTAAGCTGCTGGATGTGGAAGAAAATGTTAACTTGAATAATATGTTAGCTGGCCCAAATGATTTAACAGGCCAAGAAATGTCCATTTACGGATTGTACAAAGAACACTGAGTTTTCTTCCATTTCCAATTTTCATTTAATTTATATTAAGAAAGGATTCATGTTGTCTCACTTTCTTTCCTTGTTCAATAATTAAATGAAGCTTGTACTGTCTCATGATTCTGTGGAAGACAGTCACATGCTACAGTCCTTTTCATCACTTTAACACTGAGTATTAGGATTGTTGGCTTTAATGTCACCTCTTCTTAGAGGTCAGTTAATCTATAAACAGGGAGAAGAGGAATCAATGGTCAGTGAGTCCAGCTACCAAGAGTTCAAAGCAGTATAACATTGTTCAGAGTACAGAACATTTCAGGCCTCATGAAACATTCTTCTGACAGTTGTAGCAATGGAAGGTTATTTATTATTTATTTGTATTACAACATCCTCTAAGTGCCCCAGTTATGGACCAGTACCCCATGATGCTAGTGTAACCCATTTTCATTAGCTTCCAAACAGAGGTTAACAGAATAGGAAATGTTGCAACACCCCAAAGGTCATCCCCACCGTAAAGAAGTATATTACAGAAGTCCTGCTTGTTAAGGCTGACCTTTGCACTTGACGCAGGAATTCAAACTTCTATTTGATATGAAAAATACAGCATATCTTTGAAATCAGTTTAATCTAATCTGGGACCACACATGCTAAAATACCATAACTATAATCACATGGTTATTGCATGATGTCACTACAGTGCAGAATTAAAGCTGTACAAGTGCACTGTGCATTTCTCTAGTTCAACATGGTTGGAATTCTTTTATGTTTAACCATGATTTATGGTGCTTACATACTCCTGGTGGAATTCTACGTCACTATGCGTGCACAAAATTCATGGCCCCCAAAGATTTCTTTGCTTCCCTGAAGAAAAATGACTTCTGATGGGGAAGCTGCAAGAGTTTTCACACACCCCTCCCCGGCAGTGCAGGCAGGTCACTTTGAGCACCTGGAGCAGCCGGTAGAGAGGTAAATCACCGCCAGGGTGGGAGGGCTGGGCAGTCGTCCATGTGAGAGAGACACTCTGTCCCTCTTGCTCGCTATTGCAGCATGCTCAACACGGAGGGACAGGGCTCTGGGGTGTTTCTGGGGAGGTAGGCATGGAGCAGTCTCTGTCCCCTCAGGCAAAGCAGAATGTACCAGCCTGCCTGCTTAGTGAATTGTTTCCATTGTCCTTGTGAATTCCCCCAGGAGTATAAAACAGGTGTAAAATTGTAAGGCTCCTTTACAGAGTGGTGTAAAAGAACCTTATTGTAAAGGACAGTGTGGCCTTACAAATGCTTATAGTACTTTAGTGATTAGAACTGTTCTAAATTTTTGGACTGAAAAAATTTCCTATCAAAATGTGCTCCATGAACTGTTTGCTACTGACTTTTCTGAAGATGGTCAATAGCCAATGTAAATTGTGAGTTTGAGTCCCCAGCTCTCACTTGCTCTTCAGTTTCCTATGATATAACACTGAGCTTATGGCTGCATATATTTGTTGACTAATAACTAGAAATAAAGGGTCAATACAAGCTACATTACTATTAGACAGAGGGGATTTGGGGATTTCCTCAAGTGCTCCCCACTCCCAATCTTCATCCATTGTTCTGTAGTTTAAATAAATTAGCAAAATAACTGAAACCAGGGTTTTAAATATTGTGCACAGAATTTTTAGTTTTTTGGTGCTGAATTCCCTCAGGAGTAGCTTATACAGGCAAGGCTTGATATGACATGATGCAGGGAGAAATGTCATTAGGCAAGGAGAGAGGGTTTAGAGATAAGGAGGGGAGGGATTACTTGATTTTGCAGGATACCCTTCGTGGTAAGATCCTCAGCTGGTGTAAATTGGCATAGCTCCTTTAAAGTCAAGTCATGAGTTTCTGGTCTTATGTTAGCTAGAAGATTGGCAAGGGAAAGCATTATTACTACAGGGATTGCAGAAAGTGGTACTTGAGGAGGTATTTGAAGGGGAGAGGAAGGTAAAATAGCCTACAGGATCAAGGGGGTACTAATGGGATTTACAGGCACGTGGAGAAGACACAAAAGAGGCATGAAGTCAAGTGAAAGGAGCACAATGTAATTCGGGTGTTATGGGAAATAGGCAAGAACAAGCAGTTTAATCTGCTATGAGGCCAGTGAATTGAGTAATAAATTTATTTAATTGCTTAATGAAATCTGAAGTGCACTCACACACATAAATACAAATTATTCTATGAGATCTGATAATACATAAGGAAACTGTAGGTAGCAAAGTAAGACTTTCTTATCTTCATTTTAATTGTTTTAATCTGCATGCACATATTTGTATGACGGGAGGTTTGGAATTTAAACCTTACACATTTTTTTCACCAACTCTTTTAAAAGCATGCGTGTTCCGAGACCTTGCTAAACTAGGCAAGCATGGCAAACTTTCTTGTCAGCTCATCAAGCCTGAGGCGAGCACATAGAGCTGTAGACTGTCATCGGCTTAAAAAAGAAAAAGACTGAAATCTATTTCATTTTCTTTCACATTCATTTTTGACCTAATACACTATAGGAAAATGTCTTTCTGGAGGGCATATAGTCAAGTGCCTTTGCAATGGTAAAGACCTCGCCTGCGCCCTTACTTTCAATTTTAGAAAATAGTTAATGTGTTCCTGTTATTTGTGTTATACTTTTGTTTATTTCTAGGACTCTAGGATATACTGGGCATGCATTTCCTTTCTTCTGTTTTTCTACTGTTCTTAAAAGGCCAGCTATTGTTAGCAGCTATTACAGATGTTATTTCAGTTGTACTGAGCTTTGCTAATGAAAAACTGTTGAATGACACTGCTTTTGACATTTATGGCATACCAAGTTGAACAAAGGCTGCCTTTAGCCAACAAATCCAAGTCTATGAATGTTAATCCTTCACATTTATAGAATGATCCTGTTTTAATCACTTGCTGTATTTTGTTATGAGAAAAAGAGTCTTTTATGGAAGTTTATTCCTAGGCTGTATTTCCTGAGTCACATTTAACTTCATAACCGCTGGGAGGAAAAATCTTATTATTCTGTGTATGAGCATCTATTAGCCATTTTATGTTCTCATTTATCTTTGATGATTCTAATGTGCCCAGTGCTGTAATATGTAGGTGCCAAAACATATCATTAAGAAGTGCATGAAATTTCATGTAATGGCCTTTGCTGTTTGCTACTCCTAGATTGCGCTGCTTTTATTTGGAGGTGTGTGTTTGTGTGTGGTTATGAGTCCGTCGTTTTGTTATATTTCTATTTGCTGGTTTCCCGGCAACTGTTATGGAAAGTCTCTGAGGAAAGGTGCACTTTAATCACGTTCACAAAACAGTTGCATTTGTGCTCATTCTAATCCCCGCCATTAAGGAAGTCCCAGAAGTTACTACAGAATCCAAAATGTCGACTGTCTTGCAGCTCTCTCGTCAAGTCACAAATGGAGAAACATCTCTCAGATCACAAGGCCATTGGCTGTCTTAACGGTCAGGACTGGAGTTGATAGAAATTTTTGCTTAAAAAAAATTGTTTATTTTTTGGGCAGAAAAATTACGTTTTAAAAAATCCCCAAACCCATCAACATTGTTAACATTTCCCTTTGAAAATAGGTCCATTTTAAATCCTGTGAAATGGAAACAACTTTGAATTCTTTTGTAAAATAACTTCTTAATTTTTCAATGAGGTCTAGTAAGGCCCATAACATCACACTGGATCTGCAATTGGATGGGGAGCCAATGGAGGGCTGGTGTGATATGTTCTGAGAATATTTTATTGTTTTAGATTTGGGTAACTGAAAGTTGCACAAGCTGGGATTTCCATATTGCTTTCATCTTCAGCTTAATGTAGGGTGAATCAAGGTAGTCCTATCTCATATTTAATATTCATGGATCACAATAGCTTGGTCCCTATCTGAGAGGAATGGATACAGCTTGCCACTGTTATCAGAGCATACATGAGGAGTTAGGAGCCCAGTAAGCCACCAAGATCTTTCCCTATTGTGTTAAACAGAAGACAGATGCTCTCATTAGAGAATAATATTAATGGATTAACTAGGTCTTTTGAAATGTTTCTCTTCCCCACCAATTCTAGCATAGTTTTGCCTGAATTAAGTGTGAATGAGCTATTTTGCATCCAAATGTTTTGCCTTTTGCGAACATTTTGACATCTGTGTTATTGTTGAGTGTATCTGTTGTGGAGGATGTGAAAAATATGGGCATGCTTATCATATTTCCTTTTTGTGCCTCTCACTTCTGACCACTGTATTCTACATATTATTCTTAAGTGTATAAGGCTATTGCTGGTTCTCCCTCTCTATTTTTTTTCTGGTCTCCATCATTACTGCTGGATATACTTGCTTTGCTTCCCTGAGGTATGGGAGCTCCTCTGATGGAATTGGCATAAATAAATGTAACGGAGACAATCACCAGATTATGAAATTAAAGGAATGAATGGAGTTGGACAAGCTAATGATGACTGAGAAGTAAAACCAGTACCTCTTCTCCCTTAGTAATTTGTTTTGTAAAGAATGTCAGAGAAATTGCAGTCCTCATGCAATATACCTCACCCCTGTATGTTTTTAAGGGTCATGAAAGCACTCATCAATGAGAGTGTCTTATATACAAATGAGACATCACAGTGGGACCTTTGTTTTAGTATAAACCATTCCCTTTCATCTTTTTCTTTTCGCTGTCTGCTTTAATGACAGAGAATTGTGTCTATGTTTCAAGAAACAGCAATAATTTTAAACATTTTACTCTTCAGCACTTGCACAATGTGCAGTGTAATGAAACCCTGATCCTAAATATTGTACAATATGTATAATAAATAAATAAGACTAATTCTTACATTTGAAAACTGCCCATTACATGAGCCTGTGTCAAGACTAATCAATTTACATTTATTTAGGTACTTATTTACCCTCGTGCTGTATCTTAGCATTGTACAGTACATGAAATGGAGTAAGACTGTCTGTTAAATGTACTAGCTTTGCATTTTATGATCAAATGTGAGTCATAAAGCAATTTTAGATGTTTGACAAACATTTCTAAATGGAGAATGTTTTTAATCTTCATATTTTATTTAATATTTTCAGAATGCATTTATCAGTGACATTCCTAAATGTTTGAAAAAAATGAATTGATTTTATTTGATATTACAGGAGCATCAAAATAATCCTTAACATGGTGCATTACCATCTCTTCTTAATAGATATTGTCCCTGCTGAACTGGGATGGAATCCTGGTCCTATAGCTCCAAACACAAAGGTCTCTGTTAGCTATAGAAGGACTCTTGTTCTTTCTCAATTACAACTAGTCACTAGAGGGCAGCGTGCTGTCTTTCACACAGTGCCTTACCCTGCTCCCACTGAAGTCAATGACAAAAAATTTCCTGCTGCCTTCAACAAGAGTAGGATTGGACCTATAACTCCAATTCCTCTCATTAGGGCAGGATTGGGCCCTAAATTATCCACAACAAAATTATTTAGTAGGAGAACCAAGCCAGTGGAGACAGATAAAACTAATGTATGCTGACAATCTGGCCCTTTTGGCTGACAACAAAGAGGAATGGGTAAATATGGTATCAAAGTGGGAATCTGTGTTCAAGGCTCTGATGTGAAGATAAACACAAAGAAAACTGAAATAGGGAAGGTGGAAGAAGAGCTTTTGATTGAAGTTTCAGGAGAGAAGCTGAAGGAGAAGAAAGAATGTGGGTACTTGGGAAGCACACTTAATGCCATCAGAGACAGATCTGGAGACCTGAAAGAAGAACCCAGTCTGCATAGGCAGCAGTGAAAAAAGTGGCAGGAGTACCATGGAATTGGCAATTAAATAGCAAACTGAAAGGAAATGTATATGATGCATGTGTTTGTCCCTGCCTGCTCATTGCTTGGAAATGGTTAGATTTACAGAGATGGAAGATACAAGTAGTAGAAAATAAGAAAAAAGAAGATACAGGCAGTAGAAAATAATATACTGAGGAGATTGGCAGACAAATGGAGGGCAGAGTGTGCATGGAACAAATTAGGGGTAAAATGAGCTTGGGACTCTCAGAGATAAATGTGCTACAGGGAGCATATATGAGGTATTCTAGACATCATAAAAATGGGAAAAGAATGCTCAGCGAAGAAGAGAAGAGGACAGCAAGAAAACACATGGAAGCTGAAAATATAGTGGAATGACTCTGCAAAGTGTGAAGAAAAAAGGACTGGAAATCCAAGACGTACAAATCTGTGCCATGGATGGGAAGAAGTGGTGAAGAATTGTGGGTACCTCCACCCCTTTATCGATGGGAAAAGGAGTTGAGAAATGAAGTATAACCTTTTTCTTTTTTCAAATATTTCCAGCACCTGAATCTAAGGAGATTTATCTATAGGAAATATGTGAAGCAGTACTAATGAGTCACTTTTGAAACAGAGGGATTTAATAATAGAAGCTAAATTGCCACTTTAGCTACTGCCTTTTCTAATACAGAAATGGTGAACACTTGTGAACATAGCTCTTCCTTTCTGTGTACATCACTCTGGACGTGTTTTCTGAGGATGACTATGTGCTACCTATGAACCTCTCTTCTGGTACTATTTTCTGTGCCCCTTCTGTGCACTTTTTCCCCAACCCAGAATATCTGGCCCCAAACATTTTGGCTAAATGATGGCTGACTCAGTGCATCTCTGTCTCTGATGTCACTTAACAGTACAGATGTCAACTGATTTCAGTTTAATCATACTTCCTTGTTTGACTTACTGCAGTAGTCTTCTGTCAATGGAAGGAACATACATTTAGAATATTTCAAGGTACCATATTGAATCTAAGCCAATAATTCAATCGCTACATTCTGAAAGTGATACAAACTATAAGATCAGAGCTTAGGCAGTTTATAAATAGCAGCAAATTTTGAGATTGAATTACAACCCAAGTATTCAATCTAGAGCCATGCACTCATATTTGTAACACAAAATGAATATTTCAATTTGTGTCCATGTACATCTGATTTATATATACATCTACAAACATACCCACAGGGAGACTGGAACACACTCAATGTATACTATTTTAAAATATATAATGCACTGATATTAGATGTAGCTGTGCATGTAAACTAGGGAAAGTATATGATTATCAAAGAAGTATATAAAGAGACAGCTTGTAAGAAAATTAAATTTAGCCTTTTCCTGGGAAACAGCTCACAATATGACATTTATATTCTACACACATTCCTGTTATTCCTGAGGATACATTACATTTTCTTTTTTTAGAGCACAGAGTGCTAAAGTCGAGTCTATGAGTGAATATTGGCTGGAAAAGAAACCTATAGTAGCTGTATACTTACCATAGGAACAATGGATTACGGTGCTTGCAGTACCATCATATAATTGTATTCACGTTTTCTCTTCTTTTTTACAGGTATGATTATGCCTAGTAGGAAACCTTTTAAAAGTAAAAAAAATATAACTTTGCTCAGGTGTTGCCTAAAGGAAATTTCCTTTCAAGTCAGCATAACTGTTACAGGGCTAGTTTCATGTAGTGCTTTCAACACTATGTGCTGGTGCAAGCTCTGGCACCATGGAAAGCCTGAGCCAAGATTGTGGTAACAAAAGTGGCCACAAACTAATTTACATTGGTGAAGAGGAAAGTGACCAACACAACCTAAAAAGTGGTTGAGACTTGGGGTTACATTGATTTAGTTCCCATCCTCCATATCTCCAGCTGGCAGATCTTGCACTGAGCCCTGGTCAAGTTAAACTCATTCTCCAGGGGAAAACTCCATTAAAAGTCTCACCTTTTACAGGAGTGCATGATGATAAGCTGTCTGAGGATGGCAGAATTTGCACCTACCTTTGTTAGCATTATCCAACTGGGCCTACAGTTTCTGAAAATAGATAGTCCTTTTAAATTTTCTGCTAGGGGGCAGGAGAGTAATTGATAGAGAGCAGACAGGTTGAATATTTTTTCTGCCTTGTAATAGAAAGTAAAGTTGGGAAGCTAGAAGGTAACTTCTGTTTTTTTTTTTTTTTTCTAGAAGCTTAAACTGAAGGAAAGAAGACACCTAAGAGACAGACACAAGTGCTAAAGATTATTATTTTTGATGCCAGCACAAAGGAGTCATAAAGTTGGCTAATCTAGCCATCTGGGAATTGTTGGTGGAGTTCCTATATGATTTCCATGCTACTCCCTCCTTTACTGATAGGCATGACCTGAGCATGAAAAAAACAGTCGGACAAAGTGGTGTCCAAAGAGCTAAGTTCACTACTAATGTACAACATGCAAGGCCTAGCTACATATAAACACGGCTGATCTTTCAGGGTTCTGTTGACATCTGAAATATGTTACTCCTGGGAAATTCTGTCCCCCCAAAATAAAAAATCTGCACACAATATAATTCTCCATATTTTATTTGTCAAAATAACACAACATAATCACACCAGTTTCAATTCTTTTTAGAGTTGTCAATTAATCACAGTTAACTCACGCAATTAACTCAAAAAAGTAATTGTGATTTTAAAAAATTAATCGCAATTAATCACACTGTTAAACAATAGAATACCAAAGAATAGTATTGAAATAGTATGTTTCAATTCAGCTGATACAAGAACTGTAGTGCAATTTCTCGATTGTGAAAGTGCAACTTACACATGTAGATTTTTTTGTATATAACTGCACTCAAAAACAAAACAATATAAAACTTTAGAGCCTACAAGTCCACTCTGTCCTACTTCTTGTTCAGCCAGTCACTAAGACAAACACGTTTGTTTACATTTATAGGAGATAATGCTGCCCGCCTCTTATTTACAATGTCATCTGAAAATGAGAACAGGTGTACGCATGACACTGCTGTAGCCAGCATTGCTAGGGATTTACGTGCCAGATAAGATAAACATCCGTATATACCTTGATGCTTTGGCTACCGTTCCAGAGGACATCCCTGAGGATGATGCTCATTAAAAAAAGAATGCATTAATTAATTTTGTGACTGAACTCTTTGGGAGAGAATTTTATGTCTCCTGATCTGTTTTACCTGCATTCTGCCATATATTTTGTCTTATGGCAGTTTTGGATGAAGACCCAGCATATGTTGTTCGATTTAAGAACACTTTCACTGCAAATTTGACAAAATGCAGAGAAGGTACCAATGTGAGATTGATAAATATAGCTACAGCAGTTGACTCAAGGTTTAAGAATCTGAAGTGCTTTCCAAAATCTGAGAGGGACGAGGTGTGAAGCATGTTTTCAGAAGTCTTAAAAGAGCAACAGTCTGATGCGGAAAATACAGAACCTGAACCACCAAAAAAGTAAATCAACCTTTTGTTGGTGGCATCTGACTCAGATGATGAAAATGAATGTGCATAGGTCTCCACTGCTTTGGATTGTTATTGAGCAGAACCTGTCATCAGTATGGATTCTGAAATGGTGGGTGATGCATGAAAGGACATATGAATCTTTACTGCTTTTGGCAGGTAAATATCTTGTGATGCTGGCTAAATCAGTGCCATGAGAATGCCTGTTCTCACTTTCAAGTGATGTTGTAAACAAGCAGGCAGCATTACCTCCTGCAAATGTAAAGAAATTTCTTTGTCTGAGTGATTCGTTTAACAAGAAGTAGGACTGAGTGGACTTGTAGGCTTTAAATTTTATGTTGTTTTATTTGTGAGTGCAGTTATTTTTTCTTCATAATTCTACATTTGTAAATTCAACTTTCATGATAGAGAGATTGCACTACAGTACTTGAATTAGGTGAATTGAAAAAATACTATTTCTTTTTTCTTTTTACAGTGCAATATTTATAGTAAAAATAAATATGAAGTGAGCACTCTACACTTCATATTCTGTGTTGTAGGTGAAATCAATATATTTGAAAATGTAGAAAATATCCAAAAATATTTAAATCAATGGTAGTCTATTATTAACAAAGTGATTAATTGCGTGATTAATAACAATTATTTTTTATTAATAGCAATTATTTTTTTAATCGCTTGACAACCCTAATAATTTTGGTAATTTATTTCAAAATACTTGTCATCAAGTATATCTGTAACAAAGCAAACAACACAAAAGTTCAGGAAATGATTTTAATTAATTAATTAAGTATTAATATGCCTAGTAAGGAATCTATTTGTCAAAAAATATTTAAACAACAGTACAGTAATGTATTTCCCAGAACCCTCAGAAGCAGGGCAAAGGATTGGGGGAGTCAGGTAACAGAGGAACTGAGGAAGAGGTAAGCAATTGCTGGGAAGAAGATTGGGACTGACCCTGAAGGGTTGTTTGGGTGTGGGTGGGAGATGTATGGAACAGTTTTGGGAGGGTTGGAATGGGAGAGATTTTTAGGAAGTTGGGGAGCTGGCTGACCCCTAACCTCTCCCATTCAGTGAGGCTCATCTGTCCCTGCACCCCCACTCCCATTAAGCCCCCGGCACAATGCTGTCACCCCACTAGCTCCTGTACCCCCACCCCAGTCTTTCCCCCCACTAGCCCTTCAGAACCCCAGTCTATGTACCCCCCCCCAGGATCCCCCAATTTCTTACTCTATCTTTCAACGGGCAAAGTGCTGTGAGGAAGGCAACCTATTCCCCTCCTTCTCCACGGTTGGCTGCTCCAGCCCTGGCCAGCTGCCCTCTCTTCTGGTGCCACAGTAATCCGTAGTGTGCAAAAGTATAATTGCAGTGCCTCCTTGGCAGAATATATTTTCTTTGGGACATGTGTGTGTGGGGGGGGATCTGCTGGGGATATTAATTCTTCATGTGTGCAGTGAAGCAGAATTCCTGCAGGAATAAATATGTGAAGGCCAGACAGGACTATCAAATTATGTAAAGAGTACCATCCAGTGCTATAAATTATATCTACTTGTCTCTCTAAGTGTTTGTCATGGTTCTGGGTTCATTGGAGTTGTGGGGAAGAAATAGGGCCATCGCCCAAACCCTCCATATCTTGTGTAGAGGGGAAAGTATGCTTCATCTTCCTAAGTGATGGGCCTTTATAAATTGCGGACACACATAGATAAATAATTAAATAAAAATCAGTACTATTCCACTTCTCAGCAAACACGTGCAATATTCTATAGTGAATTATAGTAAATTACTAAGCATTCATTATTTCCAAAATATACTACAGGGAATCCCAAGGCATACAGTGCTTTCACACTTGAAAATTTTCTTCCACTTTAAAAGATGTTTACACTGAGTGTCTGCAACCAGTAACAGACAAGCCTGTAAGAGATATTTAAAAAAATACTTTAAACGTTTTTGTTTTTTTTAATCCATCATGGTAGACTATTCATTTTTGAGAGAGCAATTGGAAACATGACACCTAGATCAAGCATGATTGGTCTGTCACAGGGGAAAGAGTATCAAAGACATTGTCTGCATTGAAATACTTGTAATAATCTATTATATTTCATCAAGACCCTGTATTCACACAACTACAGGAACCAGGCACAATTCCATTCAATGGAGCTGATCCTGCTTATGGCATAGAGTTTACTACACTAAGGATATGCCTACACTACCCGCCGGATCAGCGGGCAGCGATTGATCCAGCGGGGATTGATTATTGCATCTATTCTAGATGTGATCAATCAACCCCCGAGCACTCTCCCGTCGACTCCTGTACTCCATTGCCGTGAGAGGCATAGGCAGAGTCGATGGGGGAGCGGCAGCAGTTGACTCACCGTGCTGAAGATACCACGGTAAGTCGATCTGAGTACGTCAACTTCAGCTATGTTATTCACATAGCTGAAGTTGCGTAACTTAGATTGATCCCCCTCCCCCCACGTGTAGACCAGGCCTAAGGGTATGTCCACACTACCCGCCAGATCAGCAGGCAGCGATCGATCCAGCGGGGGTAGATTTATCACATCTAGTCTAGATGCGATAAATCGATCCCTGAGCGCTCTCCCATCGACTCCTGTACTCCACCGCCGCGAGAGGCACAGGCGGAGTCAATGGTGGAGCAGCAGCAGTTGACTCAGTGTGGTGAAGACGATCTAAGTATGTCAACTTCAGCTACGTTATTCACGTTATTCACGTAGCTGAAGTTGCGTAACTTAGATCGATTCCCTCTCACCCCCCACAGTGTAGCCCAGGCATAACAATACATGGGCATAATATGAGGTGCTAACACAATTTGCCTTGGCAGAATATAGAGCAAAATATGGTGCTGCAAGCACATTACTTTTAGACTATTAAGAACTTTATGTATTTGTCTTACTGACAACTAATGCAGTGTGTGTGTGTGTGTGTGTGACAAGTTCCCTTGCTACCCACCTTTATTTTTTGCCAAAGTTCCAAGACAGCTGTTCCATATTGCATACATCATTCCTTTCCTTTTTCTCTTGTGTGTGTCTGACACTTTGGGTACGTCTACACTTACCTCCAGGTCCGGCGGCAGGCAATCGATGTTCTGGGATCGATCCCAGAAGTGCTCGCCGTCGACGCCGGTACTCCAGCTCGGCGAGAGGAGTACGCGGCATCGACGGGGGAGCCTCCCTGCCGCGTCTGGACCCGCGGTAAGTTCGGACTAAGGTACTTCGAATTCAGCTACGTTATTAACGTAGCTGAATTTGCGTACCTAAGTCTGAAGTGGGGGGGTTAGTGTGGACCAGCCCTTTATAGCTCACTGTTTGGTCTTAATTAAATACATAATAAATTAACAATGAATAAATAAATGACTGGGATTATTATGGTTGAGTTGGTCATGTTAGTTTACTATTGGAATAGTTCTTGCCTCTCCTCTGGCCTTTTTTGTCTTCCCCCACCTCTCCGGGCACTCACCTGAATCCACAAATCTCCAGTCTGGGAGTTAATTGTGATTATTGCTGGTGAAAAGTGTCAGATAATATCTGTATTATTGCTAGCTAAATCTCCTCCATGCCTGTTATTTCACCTTTAATAATTCATTAACTACCAATTTTCATGCGAGGCTGTGTGACAGTATATTCCCCCAGTGATCAGGTATTTATCTGGCAATAACATTAATCAGGTACCATTATGGATCTCAGAAAAACAATGTCAGTTCCATCCGGTAACTTGTTTACTAAATGACCTGAAACAGAGATTAAAGATTTCTTCAAAGCCCCAGTCAATCTCTGCTTTGCCCCCACCCTTAATATGCTATGTTCTGCTGACATTTTATATATAACTTACTCCACCTTAAGCTCTTCAACTGGCTCTATAGGCAATCTAATCTTTGTTACAGGTTATGTCTAACCCAGCAGTTGTCAAACTGTGGGCTGGACCCCAAAGTGGGTTGCAACCCTGTTTTATTGGGGCTGGCTTAGACTTGCTAGGGCCTGGGGCTGAAGCCAAAGCCTGAGCCCCACCTACCAGGGCCAAAGCTGAAGCACGAGGGCTTCAGCCCTGAGCAACAGGGCTCAGGTTACAGGCCCCCTGCATGGGGCTGAAGCCTTTGGGCTTCGTCCCCCTGACCAGGGAAGTGGGGCTCAAGCTTTGGCTCCCCCACCCAGGGTGGTGGGGCTCAGACAGGCTCAGGCTTCAGTCCCCCTCTTGGGGTCATGCAGTAATTTTTGTTGTCAGAAGGGGCTCGCAGTGCAATGAAGTTTGAGAACCCTTGATCTAGTCCTTGCCTGAATGTGCAGAGGTGAGGGATTGTGGGGAAGAGCACAAGGAACATTTCCCTTCCTTGGGACTAGATGATCCCCTGAGGTCTCTTCTAACCCAAATCATCTATGATTCTATGATCCTGTCCCTAAGGTCTATTTCCTCCTATTGCTCCTTGGTATTAAAAGATATATGAAAGAGGACAGCAAGGAGGCAGGACTATGGACCCATCCTAGAGGATGGGTAACACAAATCCATTTGCTCCTCTGCACTAGGGAGCTGCAGAAGGCAGAATCCCTTACTAAGCACGATGCCCAATTTGGCATAATTCTTCTCAGAGCTTTGCCTGGAGTTCTGCAGCCTGGAATTGCCCTAGGCACAGTCTGACTGTGATGGGATCTATAAACCCCACACCAGGCAACCAAGCTTTAACAAGCAACTCTGGATCCAGAAGGCCCTGCCCAGCTGCATCTGCTGGCTTATTTGCAATGGAAGTAGAGTTCAAAAGGGAGCAGCCCAGTTTAGTCAGGGTGGACAGAGCAGACCCAAGCCGTAGAAGGCCCCTACCCTTGGGTGTGGTAAGCTGTGACTGAAGGAGAACTTCCAGATCATGGTCAGGGAAAACCCTTCTCCCCACCATCACTTTTGTGAGTCCATAAGCAACCAACTGATGACTTTGGAGGGGCAGAAGCTGCGATAGGAAGTGACCCCAGGAGCAGGTTTGGGGGCATCTGCCCCAGGCCAGATAGCTGGCTGGCTAGTTGTTGAAAGGGATCTTTAATGGCCCACACCTGGACAAATTGTTACTGGTACCAGTGAAAATTCAGAAAACAATATGCTTAATGCAGGGGTCGGCAACCTTCGGCACGCAGCCCATCAGGGTAATTCGCTGGCAGGCTATGAGACAGCTAATGGGAGCTGCAGGAAGTGGCGCAGGCCTCAGGGACGTGCTGGCTGCCACTTCCCATTGGCCAGGAACAGCAAATCGTGGCCACTGGGAGCTGCAGGGGGCTGTGTCTGCAGACGGTCAATATAAACAAAATGTCTCAGGGCCCACCAGTGGAATATCCGGATGGGTCACGGGCTGAAGGTTGCCAACCCCTGACTTAATGCATAATAATTTATTTGAGAAAGAATCACACAAGCAATAAAGATTATATATTACACATCTCCTTAATAAGCCTCAATTCCCCAAGCATAAACCCTCAGTAACTATGCTGGCCTCACACAGTATCCTGATTGGCAAATAAAGCAGGTATATCTACAAATTCTAGATGAAGACATCATTTCTTCTCTTCTTTCCCCTCTCAGGTACTTGATCTGTCAAATGTCCCCCAAAACAGGGTCTAGGTTACCCTAAGGACTTCTGGTTCAAAAGTCCCACAAAAGTCCCTCGCAGTAAAGTCTTGATTACCCCGAGGCCTTCTGTTTCACAGTGTCATGGACTTCTTCAGATGTTAATTGGGAAACTAACTAACTAATTTACTTTGCTTAGCATTTATACCTTTTGCTCTTAAAGGAGTCACATGTCTCAGAAATATGCATTCATTACTGGGTTTTCTCTAACTAATATTTTAGAAGGAGGGCTGCAAAATAGGCACAGACCAAAGCTCAATCAATGTTTACCCTCTCATCAATCGTTCACTTGATCTCTTAGCATGATGCCATCCAGAGGGGTCATTTTGACCCAGGTCAGCCTTTACCAAGCCCAGCGATTGCATGTTTTTACATCTTCTTTACTTTGTGAGCTGGTTCCCCTGGGTGATATATTCCAAACTTCGGTGTTGAAACGTACATGCAAATCAAGCCTTTATTAACCATTGAAGTGCAGTTTCAGCACTTCCAGTAATTTTCCACATCATTTATTTAATGCTAAGAGAATCCTGCTTCCAAAATCCTCTAGCAAATTCAGATGTACCAAGCCATACCAAGCTCATGCTTACCACACTTATTCATAACAGCCACAGTAATTCACAGTAATTTGGCACCATCCCAACACTAATCACAGAGCCCTGGGTTGGACCTGGTGGAGCAGGGAGGGCCTTGATTCCTGTACCAGTGGCCCCAAGACTTTTGCCACAAGGTAACATGGCTATAGACTTGGATGACCCTGCCTCCTGATAACTTCTGGAGAATACATTGACCCAGTCCTGTAAGGAGGACAGCAGACATACCGACAAAACTGTCCCAAGGGAGACCATGGACACAGAAATGGATGATAGGGAGCGAACAATAGCAGGCATCCCAGCAACAGCAGGATCAGCTACCACAACAGATAGCAGCCAAGCAGCAACAGCAAACAGCCCAACAGCTACAGCAGCTACTCCAAGAACTGGCAGCACAGCATCAGGAGCAACAGCAATGCCCAGTTAAGCAGATAACAACATTCCTGAGTCCCAGGGGGCAGGTAATGCTATGGCACCAGGACCCACAGGTGGTATTGTGCTTACTGTCAGGCTCAACAAAAATGGGCCCTGGGAATGAGCTAGAAGCCTTCACCTTTGAGCGTGTGGCTGCCATAGCGTGCTGACTGCAGGAACACTAGGCCATCTTTATAACCCCATACTGGATGGGATCTACCCAAGCTGCCTATAGGACCATAGATTCTGTAGAGATGCTGGATTATGTTAAAGTAAAAGTAACCATTTCAAACAACATGGATATCAGCCCCGTTACGTTCCAAAAATGAGTCCAGAAGGAAAAATACACACCTGGTGTCTGGCCACGAGCTGTGGCACAAAGCCTGAAAGAATAGTGGTGACACTCTCTGGACCCTTAGAAGCAAACCAAAGTATAAGTAGTGGAGGCCATCATACTGGAGTAGTTTGTCCAGGTCTTCCAGGCTGGTGGAAGAGAATAGATGAGCTGCCATCAACCAGCAACACTGGTGGAGGCATAACCCTGATGGAGAACTAATGGCAGCTGCGTGTATGGCCTTTCTGACACCTAGGACCAGGGCACCAAAATTCAGGACATGAAACCCTATTGAAGGCCAGACTATGAGGGGAAGCCAAGAGTTGCTGAAACAATGTCTTGTCTTCAAGTCGCTCCTGCCCAGGGGCTGGAACCCAGCCACCAAGATGGATCTCAGAGAGGTCTCCAAGAAAAGCGGCATGAACCCCTAGGAATCTCCACAACCCTGGAGGAGGGACAGCCAACCATGACCCCAAAGGGGAGATGTTTCATGTTTGGCCAGCAAAGGCATTTTTGGCAGGAATTCCCCTTTATGGACTGTGGCTACTGACAAGCATGGACTTCATGCATCAGGCTTATAGAGTATGGCCAAAATGCTAATCCCAGTGTGGGTCTGGGTCTGGAGTAACAGGCCTGGTAGACTCTGGTGCCTGCTAGCTTGGGGTATCTGAAGATGTAAATCTCAAATGGCTTCCTGAGGATGAAGATTTAGTGTGGGAATAATGGGAGGACAAAACTCTGAGCCAGGCATGGGAGCAGATAGTCTTCTCCAAGGGGAAGGAGGGTGAATCTTGATAACTTAAGCAGTGGCCCCACTTCGAGCTCCAAAATGAACAGCTTTACAGGTTAACATGAGACTCCCAAACTCAAGAGTTAAGGACTTGAAGGACAGAACAGAGCATCATGATCATCTAGTCTGAACTACTGCAGATTGCAGGCCACAGAACCTCATCCACCCACTCCTGTAATAGACCCCTAACTTTGGGATGAATTACTGAAGTCCTCAAATCATAATTTAAAGACTTCCAGTTACAGAGCATCCACCATTTATACTAGTTTAAATCTGCAAGTGAATTGTGCCTCATGCTGCAGAGGAAGATGAAAACCCCTCATGGTCTCTGTCAGTATGATCTGGGAGAAAATTCCTTTCTGACTCCAAATATGGTGATCAGCTAGACTCTGAGCATGTGCACAAGACTGAGTAGCTCCAGACACCTGGGAAATAATTCTGTGTAACTCAGAGCCCTCCTTATCTAGGGTCCCATCACTGGCCATTGGAGATATTTGCTACATGCCATTTTAGGCAGTCTCATCATACCGTCCCCTCCATAAACTTACCAAGATCAGTCTTGAAGCCAATTAGGTTTTTTGATCCCCTTGGAAGACTGTTCCAGAGCATCACTCCTCTGATGATTAGAAACCTTCATTTAATTTCAAACTTAAACTTATTGATGGCCAACTCCTTCTTTTCAAAAGTTCAGCCAGAGGCTTCTCCAACTAGCACCCCTTGTGTGGTTGTCAGGGCACATAAGGAAGGGGAAGACTCTGGAGAAAGTGGCCCTCAGGTCTTTCTGGTCAGGGAGACATAATTATGTGATTTTTATGCCTTGTGCCCTGAATGCCAGCTTGAAGGGCCCACAGGGATGCTGAATCCCCCCACCTGGTTCCATTCCAAGTGGTGGGAGTACCCCTCCATGCAACAAATGCACCAACCATTGTGAATGAGCTTATGAAGACCTTTGTGAGGGTTGATATACCTATGGAAATACTGATAGACCGGGCATCTAACTTTTTATTCAAACTGATGTGAGAATTGCCAGAATTACTAAAGATCAAGGCCCTCAAGATCTCTGTTTACCATCCAGAGACTCATGGGCAAGTGGAGTGGTTTAATAGGACCCTGAAGGCAATGTTAAGGAAATTTGTGAGTACAGACCCCCTTGGCACAGGGACTGACTGCTGACATCATTGCTATTCACCATATGGGAGGTCCCCCAAGCCTCTTACCTTTTGAACATGAGACATACCCCAGAGGGATTTTGAACCTCCTCTGAGAAGCCTGAAAGGAACAGGAACCCAGAGCCATAGGCTCCATACCATATGTTTTCCAGCTATAGAAATGGCTGAAAGTCCTAGAGGGCTTCTTGAAAGAGAAACTTGTGAAGTCCAGGAACTCACCTACTACAAAGGAACACAATTGTGCTCATTTGAACCTGGCAATAGGGTATTATTGTTACACTTAACTTCCAAATCAAAATTGCTGACTTGGTGGCAAGGGCAAGTTGAAGTGGTAAGGAAGGTAGGGCTAGTCGACTATGAGATCTGTCAACCCCCCCCAAATGGAAACAAATGCAAATATATAACATCACTCTCCTAAAGGCCTGGAAGTCTCAGGAGGGCCTGCTGATAACACTGTACTCAGCAGAGCCAGAGCTGGATGCCTCAAGCCTTAACATCTCTGGACCCAGCCAATGAGGGCAGAGCTTTGCCTGATGCAGTGAGCACAAATGCTGCAACTTATCCAGGCATTCTCCGTGATGTTCTCAGCCCTCCTGGGGATGACACTCCTAAGACACCACCCCTTTGTGATAGTCTCAGGGAGGCAACTATGCTAGAGTCACCAATCCTGCCGAGGAAGATGTAGGAAGTGGTCCTCAAAGAACTACAAGCTATGCTAAACATCAGAGTCATTGAGGAGTCCCACAGAAAGTGGAGAAGTCTGATTGTGCTGGTACCAAAAGCTGATGGCTCAACGTGGCTCTGCATAGGTTTTCGGAAAGTCAGCACAATATTGAGGTTTGACACGTATCTCATGCCCCACGTGGACAAGCTACTGGAGAGTTTGGGGAATGCCGAGTATATCACCACTCTGGACTTGACCAAAGCATACTGGCAGATCCCACTGACCTCAGAGTCCCAGGAAAAGACAGCCTACCCTACCCTCTTTGGCCTATAACAAATTTGTGACTATGCCATTCAGCTTCCGTGGAGTAGCAGCCATCTTTCAGTGGCTGATGGACCAGGTGGAGCAGCCTCGGCATCAATATGCCGCTGCCTATATTGATGACATAGTAATTTATCACTGCAACTGGGAAGACCACCTAGAGCACGTCACTGTGTTTATTTGGGCCCTTGAGAAGACAGTGCTTACAGCAAATCCTGCCAAATGCTGCCTCAGACAGAGAGAGGTGATGTACTTGGGATACACTGTGGGGCGAGGCTGGCTGTTCCCTCTTGCTGACAAGGTCCAAGCACTGACAGATTGCCCACTATCATCAACTAAAGAAGCAGGTACGATGCTTCCTAGGCTTGGCTGGCTATTATAGATAGTTTGTACATGACTTCACCACAATAGCCTCCCGCTTTCATAGACCTGGTGAAAGGCTCCAAGAAGGTGCAATGGATGGAGGTCTGCCACAGGACCTTCAGAGCCTTAAAGGACTAGCTAACTCAGGGACCAGTTTTCTTCCACCCTGACTTCACAAAACAATTCATTTTCAAATGAAGTGGGCCTTGGGGCTGTGCTAAACATAGAGGTTGAGGGCGAAGAACCATGTATCCAATTCTATACATGAGTAGAAAGCTGTTCCCTTGGGATGTGAACAATTTGAAGAAAGAGGTCCTGGCCATGAAATGGGCCATAGAGGCACTCCACTATTAGCTCCTAGGAAACCCATTCCTACTCACCGTAGACCATGCGCCACATCCATTGGCTAAACTCCATGGATACCAACATACAGATCATGACATGGTACCTTTCCCTGCAGCCCTCTGACTTCCAGGTACTCCATTGCCTTAGAAAGACACAAAACAATACTGATTTCTTCTCTCAGAATGGAGACGGGTGGCAGGAAGAATACCCACCTCTGGGTCCTAGCCTGAGGGGGAAGCTGTGTGATGGGTTGTATAAGCCTCACACCAGGGAACCAAGGGTTAATGAGCAGCTCTTTGCCCAGAAGGTCCCACCCAGCCATGATACCTGCTGGGTATGGAGGCAGATTTCAAAAGGTAGCATCCCAGTTCAGTGAGGATGGACAGATCAAGGGAGAAGTCCTACACTGTCAGCTTCTGCAGAGAGGCAGCAGAAGTTTCACATCATCAGGACCGGACCCCACTGCAGAGCTGCCAGAGGGCTTCCCCTGGGGAGACCAGGAACGGGCCATGACTGATGGAAAAGAACCTCTGGATAATGGCCAGGGAGGACCCTCCCCTTTTGTGGGTCCATATGCATATCCTGTGGTGACTTTGGAGGGCAGAGGCCGTGGTAGTAGGTGACCCAGGTAGCAGGCTTGGAGGTGTCTGCCCCAAGGCCATATATCTGACTGGCCAGTCATAAGGGCTAAGTTGGAAATGGGTGGAGAAGGGAGGATCCAGGTTTCCCTATCACTGCCCCACTGATTCTCGCAGCTGGGCAATACCGCTGGACTTGGGCACAGCCCCACTGACACTGACTCAATGGGAGCCGCCTCACTGCTGGAGTATTATCAGGGGTTTCATTTTCCACCTTCATGTTTGAATCATTGTGTTTGCAATATTCTATTTTTTTTCTAAATCAAAATGACCTTATTTAACAAACCTCATTATACAACTCACTCTCCATACTTAATTCTGTACACCGGGTAATCAATATTAGACAGGCTTAGATGATACTATGGGAAAGTGCAGAATGCAGTTTCCCATAAATTGCATTTTTAAATATAAATAACTATAATTCAGAACAATTCCCAAGTCACAACAGGCACCAGTGAGCTCTACTTTATATTGCCTAAGGGCCTTTGTGGGGTCTTAAAGTATAGGCTAATACCACCATAGAATAAACAAAAAAAAATTGTTTAAAGCTATGTTGTCTCTACTGAGGTCTTTCACACAGGGATGTTTTTGTTAATGCTTGAGCTTTCCATCTCCATTCCTCTCTCACTTATTGTGCTTTCAGATTTCATATCTACATTTACTTTCTTTGTGTTTGCCTGGCACGCATACGCTCACACCCTTTCCTCCATCACAAGGAGTTAGCTCATGACCAATTTATTGCAAGCTTTTGGAATTGCAAACTTTTGGAATAGAGCTGGTTGAAATATTTGGTACAAAACTGTGTTTGTTGTGAATGTTCTGTTGCCCTTCTTCCCCACTTGCAAACAAGGAATAGGATGACTGTCTGAACAACCTTTTTTTGAGTGTATGTGGTGTTTGTGAACTGTTCTCTTTGACTATTGACTATTTTGGTACTTGTGAGTTGTGTTTAGTCACATGGTATTGGTTCTGTTCCCCAAATAGATAAATTTAATGTTTTAAACAGGAGACTGATGAATATTGAGTAAGGGATAATAAATGCCTGAAAAACAAATTTCAAAGGGATAATTATTCCTGCTACATTTCAGAACATTTTCTACGTTTTGTGAGCATTTCAGAAATACAGCAATCAACCACATATTCTTGATTAAAAAATAATATAAGCCTGTGAATAGCAGTAGAGCAGAGTCAGCAGGTTTAGTTATTAATATAGCCACAAATCTTTGATTTGTCTGACCAGCTCTATTCAGAATTATCTTTGGCTGGTTGCATCATTCAGGTAACCCAGACACAATAGCTGAGATTGTTTTTGTGACTGAAGGTTTTGGGAACTCAGGAAAAGTCAGAAAATTTCCACTTGTGGTGGACAGCGTGAAGAAGTCTCAGCCAATACCTCCAGGAGTTTCTGGATGACAGTGGGTTGTCCAGCTCACCTGACAGTCCCTATGTCATTCTGTGAAGAACATTCACCTGGACTGATGCCTATGAATAAGCCTTACACCAGCAATAGGATTCTATAGTCAAATCTTGTTTGGAAATATTGTGTTCATCCACCCACTATGGATACTAAGTCCTTTAATGCCTGAGGTAGAAGAAATCTTGTTCCAGGTCAGTGCAAATGGTGATGAAATACTAGGCTATTTCGTTCAGTCCCTGTCATTAGGCATTCATTAATAGCTCACCCACAGCCTTGGACATTAAATGACATGTATTGCACATAAAAATGTTGGACAGGATATGATTAATTTTTTTTTTTTTTTAGTGTTCACAGTGTATTAGACTGCTTGGGGATTTCCCACAGACAGTTCTAAGGAACTGAAACAATCTGCCCAATGACTAAGAAGAGGCAATGAAAGAAGGTTTGCAGGAGAATACATCACTTTGAAGATTTGGTCAGAAAAGGCACAGACTCGGAAGTCGCCCACAAGATGTACTATTATAAATGCTGGGAAATAATTATGTACAGAAAAGGCTTAAGGAGAAGCAGTTTAAGGGACTGAATCTGCCAGCTGGGGTTATCCATTGTTTGCAAAAAAAGAAAAGAAAAGGGTGGGGGACGCATTAGCTTCTTAAATTCCTTCTGGACTATTCCCAGATAGTTACATCTCCTCCAAAGTATGACAGTCTGAACAATATAGTATCCTAATATTTTACATTGCAGTGCTAGCATTGGGCATGAGTCACTGGCCTGGCAAGGAGTGTGAACCTACTTTCTGGGCCAGTGGTGAACCTGTGACCAAATTAACATGATATATTCACCCAGCACCATTCTTCCATTCTCTCTGATTTTACTGGAAAAAATAAAGACTCAAACTACAAATATCCCCTTTTCTCAAGGAGATGAAAAAAGTAACACTTTGCATTGCAGTGTTTTAATGTTAAATCCCCGATTTTAAACAATATTCCAACTGCCCTCCTTTTATTTATTTTGTCTGCAATACAAAGTAATGCGTTGTAAGATTCACTCTTTCCTCGTAATGCATTGCAATTTCTTCCTTTGATTTGAAATACTTATGCTTACTAGCTTACTGGGTTCAGAAGAAGCTAATGTCAGATCTCTCTCCCCTCCCACCCCCAGGAATTTGCTTCCACTTGCAAAGAGGATTTGTCCCACAGGGAGCTGTGGCTGTAGTTCTTCTCCCATTTATTTAAGTCCTACAGAGACCTCTTTAAAGTTCCCCAATGAGCTTCCAAGTTCTACCCTCTCATCAGGCATAGTCGATTTAACTTGCTTGTTGGAGGTTTTCTTCTTCCATCGGGACTGCTTTGTTGTCAGAGTTCCGTCTAACGGTGCCTTCCCATCTAAATGCGTTCCCTATATCCCAGACAGATTTCACACCAAATGTACATGTATAGCAGTGTAACCTGCCTACTGAATTTTCTTTCTTCCATTTTATCTTCTTCTCTTTTACAGGAGGAGAGGGGGATGTATACTGGGGAGGGTGCATGTGCATAACATTTGAAAAATCCTCCTATTATGTTCAATATCTATTTCTCTTTGTACAATGTTAAGATCACTCTCTTTGTACAATGTTAAGATCACTGTCCTGAGCATTACTACTAATCATGTTTTTGCTTTTAAAAAATCTTTTCAGATAAAGGCCAAAAGCATTAAAAAAAAAACGTATAGCAGCCAGCACGATTGTGTTATCTTGTAATATAATAAGAAAGTGTGTATGTATGTGTGCACGCTCATGCACACACACTTTCTGAATACTACACACAATTTAATACTGCAGTCAAGTGATACTGAAATAGGAATAATACATGAAACAATAACACAGAAGCTTGATTGTCTGTCCTTTTCTCTCTCTCTCTGTGTGTTTTTTAAACACCCTCAATCATAGAATCATAGACTTTAAGATCAGAAGGGACCATTATGATCATCTAGTCTGACCTTCTGCACAATGCAGGCCACAGAATCGCACCCACCCACTCCTGTATCAAACCTGTGTCTGAGCCATTCAAGTCCTCAAATCATGGTTTAAAGACTTCAAGATGCAAAGAATCTTCCAGCAAATGACCCATGCCCAATGCTGCAGAGGAAGGCGAAAAAAACCCAGGGCCCCTGCCAATCTGCCCCAGAGGAAAATTCCTTCCCGACCCCAAATATGGTGATCAGCTAAACCCTGAGCATGTGGGCAAGACTCACCAACCAGACACCCAGGAAGGAATTCTCTGTAATAACTCAGATCCCACCCCATCTAATATCCCATCACAAGCCAATGGGCATATTTACCGCTAATAGTCAAAGACCAATTAATTGCCAAAATTAGGCTATCCCATTATACCATCCCCATCCATAAACTTATCGAGCTTAGTCTTGAAGCCAGATATGTCTTTTGCCCCCACTACTCCCCTTGGAAGGCTGTTCCAGAACTTCACTCCTCTGATGGTTAGAAACCTTCGTCTAATTTCAAGTCTAAACTTCCTGATGGTCAGTTTATATCCATTTGTTCTTGTGTTCACATTGGTACTGAGCTTAAATAATTCCTCTCCCTCCCTGGTATTTATTCCTCTGATGTATTTATAGAGGGCAATCATATCTCCCCTCAGCCTTCTTTTGGTTAAACTAAACAAGCCAAACTCTTTGAGTCTCCTTTCATAAGACAGGTTTTCCATTCCTTGGATCATCCTAGTAGCCCTTCTCTGTACCTGTTCCAGTTTGAACTCATCCTTCTTAAACATGGAAGGCCAGAACTGCACACAGTATTCCAGATGAGGTCTCACCAGTGCCTTGTATAACGGTACTAACACCTCCTTATCTCTAATGGAAATACCTCGCCCGATGCATCCCAATACCACATTTGCTTTTTTCATGGCCATATCACATTGGAGGCTCATAGTCATCCTATAAATCAGTATTCAGCAAGGTTTCCTTTTCCTTTTGTTGGTACAACAATAACACTCTTTGCAGTTCACGTGTCATCTTAAAACAATTTACAGTAGAAAAGGAAAATAATACATACACTCATTCTCTATTTTTTCTTCTTACTTTGTTAAATTGGTCTTTTCCAGACTTTCGAAAGTATATGACGTCTGAAACACAGATGTTTCCAAGCAGTGGGTAAGTTACTCAACATAATGAGGGTTTTGTTTTTTTTAATGTATTTTGTTTGCTTATTGTGCTTACCAATAAATCTCTTGGCAACATCAGCTGAACTCAGTGGAAAGTCTTCCATTGACTTCAATTGAATTTGGATTAGGATTGTTGTGCACAATAAGGAAAGGACTGCAACTGCTAGTGAACCTGAAATCTCTTTTCAGAGCCACATTTCTTAATAAAAGATAATTCTAATATGCTCCCAACTATTTAATGCTCTGAATGGTATTGTTTTTTGAAAATCCTACCCTATGTGCTCAAAAATGGGCCCTTTGAAATTAATAAACAAGAATGAATGTACAATGAATATACGTACATGGAGTATTCAGAAACTGCGGAGGCAAGTTGATATCAAATCATTCTCTTTTATATACGTGACAAGGGCATGTGCAAAAAAGAGAAGTATGAACTGATGGAAATAGAGAAAATACAAAAATTCTTGAAAGAATTTCTTCTGTCACAGTAATTGTCTTTCATAAGAAACATAACATAGCCACTGAGTTCTTTGATACCAGTTTTAAACTTCTAAATAATAATATTAATGCAAAACTTTTTGTTTTGATCTGGTATTTAGATATTGTGTGAAAAGTTAGTTGCTGATTGAAGATACCTCTTAATGCTTTGTGGTAACTACATAAAACTTTTTTTGTATATCATTCAAAGGGCACACTGAATATGTTGTTTATAATGGCGATGACCTTCTCTGGTGGTACAATATACAATATTTAAATGTTTTCTTTAGCAGTTCAGTGATTGCTTACCACCTTTTCAGAACTCAATGCACATGCTGTCACGAAAATATAAGAATGTGGATGTCTTTCTTAAAATGGGTCTCTGGACCATCTGCAAAGAGCCATGGACACTGCACTGAACTGCAGTTTCAATAGATCACTCCTGCCTACCAAAAATGATTTATTTATCCAAAACAGTCAGTCACATACAGCCATGTTTGGATACCTTCACAAGAAATTCCATTGAACTCAAAGGGCCTGATCCTCAGCTGGTATAAATCAGCATAGCTCCATTTAAGTCAGGGCAGCTATGATGATTTACAGCAGCCGAGGCTAGGGATTCATGGGTGGTCTGGAGGACTAAAATTTTATTTGTTTTAAGTAAAGGTATTGGAATCTGGCCCATGTTTTGCTTTGTTCCAGTCCAGACATAGAACTTCTAGGTCAATCTAGGTCTAAATGTGACATTCAGTATGGGCCTGATCCAAAGCCCACTGAAATCAATGGGAGTCTTTTAATTGTTTGTAATGGGCTTTGGGTTAGGTCCTATGTGCACAGCTTCTCTTCTTTACATGGTTGTTTCTTCTCACATTTCACATGTGACACTGAATATCTCTTTCTCATTAGAGTATGTTGCCTTCTGGTCCCTGAAGAATTGGTATCAGGGATATTTAGCAGTATGACAATACAGTCTGCATATGTTGTCCTCAATGATTTTATTCATAGTCCCCTACTACCTTTTCTTTAATTTAATATTTCACATATTTTGTTTTTTTCTCTTTGCATTCACAATCATCCATTTTCCTTCCTGCTTTCTCTTCCCAATCTCCATCATCACTTCTCTTCCTTCTTCCCCTTCCTCTGCTACCATTATCTCGCTTCCCATCTTCCTCACCCTTCCTCTCTGCTTCTCTCTCCATCTCGCTTCCCTTCCTTTTCACAATACTCTATATTATTCAGAAAATAAATACATATTAAACTGATAATGAGCAGAAAATGCTAGTGTCCTACTAGCGATGATGTTTTGTCTTTCAGAAGGACCGACTGATAACTCAGCTTGGAAACAGGGAGGCACACCATTAGACCACAGCAATGGACAGTTGCCCTTTACTGCTACTGAACACAAAAGTGAAATTAAGGCCTTGTTTACACTACACAGTTTTGTTGACAAAAGTCAGGTATTGTCAACAAAACAGTGGAGATGTACACACTACAGTGCTCCTTCTGCCGACAAAACTCTCCTGTTTCGCCAACAAAATAAAACTACCTTACTGAGAGGCATAGTGTTTTTTTTGTGGCACAGTTATATTGACAAAGTGTCAGTATCGACACTGTACTTGGTTACCTGACTGTAAATGGCCTCCAGGAGGTGTCCCACAATGGTCCCAGGTGACCACAGCGGCTCCATGCAGCAAATGCACTCCTACCTGGAGAACATCTGAGTTGTTGGATCTACTGGCACCATGGGGAGAGGAGGCTGTGCAGTCCAAGCTCAACTCTGGCTGTAGGAACGTCGATACATTTGGGCAGATTTCTCATGGCTTGTTGGATAAGGGCTACGAATGGGACATGCAGCAATGCCATCTGAAGACAAAGGAGCTGAGGGAGGAATACCAGAAGGCAAAGGAGGCAAACTGTTGCTCTGGTGCTGCGCCAAAGACCTACTGCTTCTATAATGAGCTGGACACCATCTTTAGTGGTGACCATGCCTCCACCAACAAAAACCCCATGGATATTTCGGCAGGGCTGGAGGCAAGGATAGTGGACCTAACTCAGAGAATCAAGTTGTGGACAAGGAGGTTGAGTTGGATGACGATGTGGAGCACATGGCAAGGTTGTCCAGTGGTATGGCAAGCAGGACCTCTTCTCCACTCCAGAGGGGCCTAGCCAGTCTCTGGAGTCTGTCTCTGGTGCACATGATGTAGGAGAGGAGGGGCCTGGTATGTGATCCATTGAGTTGATGCTGCTCCATTATATGAGGTAGAGGTGTCCTTTGCTTTGTATATTCTAGAAGTGACTGAAAGGATAGACATGTACAAGACTAGCTGTGTTTGAGTGTGCTCCACCTTCCCCGGTGCAACCTACCCCACCCCCCACCAACCCCCTCGTTGTGCCCCTCTAATAGCACTGGTATCTTGCTGCTCAAATTCAGCTGCCAGGTGATTCGCCTCCGTGTTCCACCCTGGCGAAAACTTTTGACCCTTAGCCTCACAAATATTATGGAGCACTCAGCAGGCTGTTATGACCAGGGGAATGTTTTCCTCACTTAGGTTTCACCTGCCATAAAGGCAGCACCAGCAAGCTTTTAATCTGCCAAAGGCACATTCCATGGTCATTCTGCACTTGTTCAGCCTATTGTTGAGGCACTCCTTGCAGCTGTCCAGGTTTCCTGTGTAAGGCTTCATGAGCCATGGGAGTAAGGGGTATGCTGGGTATCCCAGGATCATTATGGGCATTTCAGCATTCCCCACTAGAATCTTCTGGTCTAGAAAGAAAGTCCCTGCTTAGAGATTGCTATATAAGCCAGTGCTCCTGAAGATTCATGCAACATGTACCTTCCTGGACCAACCCGCATTGATGTTAGTGAAATGACCATGGTGATCCACAAGCACCTGCAATACCATAGAGAACCCCTTTCTCTTGATGTGCTACATTGTAAGATGGTTCAAGGCCAAAATTGGAATATGTGTGCCATCTATTGCCGCTCCGCTGTTAGGGAATCCCAATGCCACAAAGCCATCCACTATTTTACGCACTTTGCCAAGAGTCAGAGTCCTTTGTAGCAGGGTGTGATTAATGGCCCTGCACACTTGCGTTAATGAAGCTGCAATGGTGACTTCCCAACTCCAAACTGATTTGCGATCAAATGGTAACAGTCTGGAGTCACCAGCTTCCACACAGCAATTGCCATGTGCTTCTCCACTAACAGGACAGCTCTCATTTTGGAATTCTTGTGCCGTAGTGGTAGGGTAAGCACCGCATACAGTTCCAGGAAGGTGACTTTACGCATCCAAAAGTTCTGAACCCACTGCTCATCATCACAGACCTGCATAAAGATGCAATCCCACCGCTCAGTGCTTGTTTCCCAAGCCCAAAAGTGACGGTACATCACTTTCAGCTGCTCCATGAATGTCAAAAGAAATCTGGTGTTGTTTCTTTCCATGGCACACAGCAGGTCAAGCAACTCTGATTCCTGTTCAGATTGGGAGCTCATGATATACTGCATGGCAACCCATGATATGTTCATAACAGTGAATAAAGAGAGCAGTGTGGAATCCATCCTTTCAGACAGAGATGGTAGACACACAGTAAACAGGGGTAATTGAAAAATGCTGTGAAACGTGGTCAGAAGACCATGGAATGCTGGGTCAGCATCATGGGATGTTGAGCCCACCCTTATGTTGTACTGATATCCACTCTACATTCCCACAATTCTTAGCTGCAGAAGGTGACAAGTAGCACAGTGGGATAGCTACCCACAGAGCACTGCTCTCTCTGTCAATGTTAGAACAATAAGTGTAGACATGGTCTGCCAACAGAAGGAACATAGTGTCAACATGCACAAGTGACATAATTATACTGTTTTTTGATTGTAGGCTTAACTTGCATTGACAAAACTCTATAGTGTAGACAAGGCCTAAATATGCGTATTATGACAAGAAACAAATATCTATCAGTTTCCATTACTGCTGATTAATGAGAAAAATCTTAATTATAAAGCTTGCAAGTAACATGGGTGGAAAGAAATTACTAAACTTGCATTGTTAAACCAACCAATGTGGATATGTTACAGAAGTATTTGCTTACTTACATTAATTTCTCTTCATGAGCGGACATGCTAATTTGAAATGGAAAAGCTGCTGATCAACCTTTTTTTGGGGGGGAACACTTGACAAATGTAAAGAAAAGCAAGGTAGCACACAAATGGATGATAGTAGTTTCTAGCTTTCTGAAGACTGTATGCAGGTTTCACAAAAGGAAATTCAATTATGATTACCTTTTGTTTTATATTTAAACATAACATTTAAGAATGCTCTGTAAAAAGTACTTGCAACTGTCATTTGCAGAATGCTCAGAGCAGTGTCCTGGCACTGATCCAGTAAAGAACCAAAAAAGACAGCGAGGAAAAAAATTCTGTGAATAAACTAGTCTCTTTTCTAATTTTATCATTTCCATATTCCTCAGGGTGTGCTTCCAATGTAGTTTACTTGTTTCAAAAGATGCAGCATTGCTGGTTTATTTAAAGTAAAATGGAGCTTGTATCATAAGCCAGAGGATATAAGATTGTGGTTTTATAATTAAAGTTGGGGTTTGTTTCCGATCAGCTGAATTCGAAAATCTTGAGTGTTTAAATGTAATTGTAGATTCCTAATGGATATTAGCAGGAAAAGGGGCTATGATAATAAATAATCAAATGGGAGAATGCAATTCTTATGGTAAACATGACTGTAAATTGCCACAAGTTTTATCTTTGAGACTTTCTGAAGTCCAGCTAATGTAATTTTCTGAAATGTGTTAGCCATGCTGTGCTACAATACCATGAGTAAGAAAAGCAAAAAATAAAATAAAATATATTTGTGTGTGTGAGTGAGAGAGAGACAGAATAATATATAGGGCCAATCCTCAGCTGGCATAAATCTGCATAGTTTATATATACCTATTACTACAGCTGAGGATCTAACCTCATGGCACCTCAAACAAAAACAAAGATGAAAATTGTTGTTATTGCAACCCTTCTGCCAAGTGAAGCCTATAGCAACAAGGGCCGGATTTAGTATCTAGGGGTTCTTTTTCAACAATAAAACACAAAACCGGCTCAAGCCCCCACCCAGTGACCTGGGACAATGACACACCATCCCCTTGGCGCATCTAAGGGTATGTCTACACTACGAGAGTAGATTGATTTTACTTAAAGCGAATTTGTGGAACTGATATTACAAAGTCGAACGTGTGTATCCACACTAAGAACAGTAATTCGACTTTGTGAGTCCACACTAATGGGGCAAGCGTCGACATTGGAAGCGGTGCACTGTGAGTAGCTATCCCACAGTTCCCACAGTCCCCGCTGCCCATTGGAATTCTGGGTCGAGCCCCCAATGCCTGCTGGGGCAAAAAATGTGTCGAGGGTGGTTTTGGGTACTGTCGTCATTCAACCCTCACTCCCGCCCTCCCTCCCTGAAAGCGCCGGCGGACAATCAGTTTGCGCACTTTTCTGGTGATTGACAGCGTGGACGCCACAGCATCGTGAGCATGGAGCCCGCTGTGATCATCGCTGCAGTTATGGCCGTTGTCAACACCTCGCGCCTTATCATCCACCTTTTTCAGAGGTAGATGCTGAGAAATTGGGCGAGAAGGCTACGGCAGCGCGGTGAGGACATTAAGTCTGAGAGGGGCACAGACCTTTCACAAAGCACGGGACCTCGTGCCATGAACATCATGGTGGCAATGGGTCATGTTGATGCTGTGGAATGGCGATTCTGGGCCCAGGAAACAAGCACGGACTGGTGGGACCGCATAGTGCTGCAGGTCTGGGATGAATCACAGTGGCTGCAAAACTTTCCTACGCGGAAGGGAACTTTCCTGGAACTTTGTGAGTTGCTGTCCCCTGCCCTGAAACGCAAGGACACCTGGATGCAAGCAGCCCTGACTGTCCAGAAGTGAATGGCCATAGCCCTCTGGAAGCTTGCAATGCCAGACAGCTACCGGTCAGTCACAAATCACTTTGGCATTGGCAAATCTACCGTGGGGGTTGCTGTGATGCAAGTAGCCAACGCAATCATTGAGCTACTGCTCTCAAAGGTAGTGACCCTGGGAAACGTGCAGGTGATCATAGATGGCTTCGCTGCGATGGGATTCCCACTCTACAGTGGGGCTATAGGTGGAACTCACATCCCTATCCTGGGACCGGACCACCAGGCCAGCCAGTACATTAACCGAAAGGACAACTTTTCAATGGTGCTGCAAGCACTGGTGGACCAGAGGGGACGTTTTACCAACATCAACGTCGGAATGCCAGGCAAGGTTCATAATGCTCGCATTTTCAGGAACTCTGGTTTGTTTAGACAGCTGCAGGAAGGTATTTACTTCCCAGACCACAAAATAACTGTTGGGGATGTGGAGATGTCTATAGTGATCCTCGGGGACACAGTCTACCTACTAATGCCCTGGCTCATGAAGCCCTATACAGGCGTCCTGGACAGTGAAAAAGAACTCTTCAACTACCGGCTGAGCAAGTGCAGAATGGTGGTGGAGTGTGCTTTTGGACATCTCAAGGGGAGATGGAGAAGCTTACTGACTCACTCTGATCTCAGCAAAACCAATATCCCCATTGTTATTGCAGCTTGCTGTGTGCTCCACAATCTCTGAGAGAGCAAGGGGGAGACGTTTATGGTGGGGTGGGAGGTTGAAGCAAATCGCCTGGCTGCTGATTACGCCCAACCAGACACCCAGGCGATTAGAAGAGCCCAGCGGGATGCGTTGTGTATCCGGGAAGCTTTGAAAGCTAGGTTCCAGAGTGACCAGGGTAACCTGTGACTATTACGTTTTTTAAACAGAAGCTGAACCTGCCCCTGTTTCTTTACCCAGTTAATGTTGACTATCCTCTCCAGTTACCAACCCCCTTCCCTCCCTTCCAACACACCTTTAAAAATAAAATAAATGAAACTTTGTTCATTAACACCATTTTCTTTATTAAGGATTTCGCGGTAAAGGGTTGAAACTGGGACACAGACTGTGGTGGGGAGCGGATGTAGTGATGGAAAGGACGTTTCTAAACTCGAGGAATGACAGGTCCCTGCTCCTAGAGTGGTCCGCAGTGTTGGACTGGTTGTTTCAATGGAGCCTGCCACCCCTCCTTTTCGGGACTCTGTGTGTGGGGGCTATGTGAGTTTGTGGCGGGGGAGGGCGGTTACAGATCCCCTGCTGCGTGCCTCTGTCATCCAGGCTAAGGACTGCTGCGTAAGATCTGTAACCGCCCTCCCCCGCCACAAACTCACATAGCCCCCCTCCCCCACACAGAACATGAAAACCACCTCCCAGACTGACCAGTGTGCCTAGTTACTGCAATGTGTGTGTGACCTTCTGCTGAACCTGCCCCCATATCTGTACACTGGTAAAGGTGACTGTCCTCACCAATTACCAACCCCCTTCCCCCTCTTCAAACACACTGTCCTCTAAAAGAACATGTCAGAAATAGTAATTAACAGAAGCATATTTTTTATTAAGAACTACACAGTTAGGGGATGAAACTGGGATGGGGGCTTGGGTGAGGAGCATTTAGAGGGAAGGAAAGAATGTATCAAATCTTTGGGAATGAGAGCCTTCTGTTACTTGAGCAGTCTGCAGGGGTGGAGTGACTGTTTTCACGGCCCCTGCCGCCCCTCCTTCTTGGGACTTTGGGTGAGGGGGGGATGGGAGTTTGTGGCGGGGGAGGGCGGTTAGCGATAGATTGCAGCGGGGCTCTGTCCTCCTGCCACCGGTCATGCAGAACATTTACAAGGCACCGGCGCGTGTCTGTTTGCTCCCTCATTAGTCCAAGCAGCGTTTGAGTCGCCTGCTGGTCTTCCCGCCGCCACCTGTCCTCCCGTTCGCTGTGTGATCGCTGGTATTGCGACATGTTCTCCCTCCACTGGGTCTGCTGTGCCACCTGGGCTCGGGAACAGACCATAAGTTCTGAGAACATCTCGTCCTGTGTCCTTTTCTTTCGCCACCTGATCTGCACCAGCCTCTGGGAGGGGGATGCCGGGGTAGCTCGGGAGACACTTGCAGCTGTGGGATGGGAAAAAGTGAGTGAATTCCTCAAAAAGATACATTTTTGCAAACAATGAATATAGTCTTTCTCTGTGAACAAGACCATGCACAGTACCTATCACATGTGTACTCAGTACAAGGTCGAATTTTCTGTCTTCACATTGAGTGCCTGGGGTCTTGCTGTACAGATCACACAAGCGGTGCCAGACAATGGAATTCTGCTAGCAGGCGGCCATGGTAAGCCATAGACTTTTGGCTGCTTAAAGCTTAATTTACCGCAGTGCCCTCCTTTCACGTTCCAAGCAATGCTCCTAGCGTTGGCTAGTTCCTGCTGCTGGCGATCTGGCCAGCATGAACTCTGCCCCTGTCCCACCCCTGTCGCGGCTGTCCCCGGGAAACATCCCTGCATGCTGCCGGTGAACCGCTCAGCATGAATGGTTTGCCTCTCCGCCCCCATCGCGTGGCTGTAAACTGCCGGTTACAGTTATTTAAAGGAACAGGCAATCAGTCCCCATACTAAAATTCCCCTAATTCAAAGCAGGTCACCATGAGTGATATCACTCTGATGAGGATTACGGAGACAGAGAAAGACCGCATGCTGTGTGAATGCCAGCAAACACCAGGGCCGTATGCCGCCATGCTTTACCAGGCAATGATACTGGAGTACCTGCTGCTAGCCTGGCGTGGAAAAGTTTCCTACTATGGAGGAGGCAATAAGGCCGCTCTGCCCAGGAACCTCATGCAAAGGCTTTCACATTACCTCCAGGAGAGCTTCATGGAGATGTTCCAGGAGGATTTCTACTCTATCCCCAGACATGTTAACAGACTTTTCCAATAGCTGCACTGGCAAGGACTAAAAAGTTAAGTGCCTAGGGCAAACTAGCAAGAGAAGGTCCTGTGGCACCTTTGAGACTAACAGAAGTATTGGGAGCATAAGCTTTCGTGGGCAAGAAAAGATGGAATGCCAAGAATTATGATTCAGACTGAAGAAGCGAGGTTCTTGCCCACGAAAGCTTATGCTCCCAATACTTCTGTTAGTCTCAAAGGTGCCACAGGACCTTCTGTTGCTTTTTACAGATTCAGACTAACACGGCTACCCCTCTGATATAAGGCAAACTAATCATTAAAAACCCATTGCTAACATACCATGCCTATTCTATTCAAAATAAATGTTTAAAACACTTACCTACTCATTCTTCCCCTTCATGGTCCGGGTTACCACCTTGGGAGGGTTTGTAGGGGATCTCCGTGAGGGTGATGAAGAGATCCTGGCTGTTGGGGAAATCAGCATTGAAAGCGCTGTCGACTGCCTCGTCCTCCTCATCTCCTTCCTCATCTTCCGCATCCGCAAACAGCTCCAAGGAAGCGGCCGTCGACAATACCCCATCGTCAGAGTCCATGGACAGTGGTGGGGTAGTGGTGGTGGCCGCACCTAGAATGGATTGCAGTGCCTCGTAGAAATGGCATGTCTGGGGCTGGGATCCAGAGCGTCTGTTTGACTCTTTGGTCTTCTGCTATGCTTGTCTCAGCTCCTTGATTTTCACGCGGCACTGCGCTGTATCCTCTCTCCATCATGGCTTTTGAGATCTTCTCGTAATTCTTGGCATTCCATCTTTTCAATCGCAGCTCCGAAAGCATGGACTCATCGCCCCAGACAGCGATAAGATCCAAGACTTCCCGATCAGTCCATGCTGGGGTCCTCCTTCTATTCTGCGATTGCATGGTCACCTCTGCTGGAGAGCTCTGTTGCCAGTGCTGCTTAGCTTACCACCATGTCCAAACAGGAAATGAGATTCAAACTGGCCAGACAGGAAAAGGAATTTAAATTTTCCCGGGGCTTTTCCTGTGTGGCTGGTCAGAGCATCCGAGCTCGGACTGCTGTCCAGAGCATCAACAGAGTGGTGCACTGTGGGATAGCTCCTGGAGCTATTAGCATTGAATTCCGTCCACACTAACCCTGATTCGACATGGCTGTTGTCAGATGCTACCGGTGTGGTGCTTCTGCTTTCTCCTGTTGATATCACTCGGCTGCATGCGTGTGTTCCCTCTGTGTGCTGCCCCAGCTCTGCGCAGATAGCTGACACAGCAGACCCGACAAGAATCCCCAATAACCACAGAGTCTACTAAGATACAAAGGCACCTCGGCCAGGTTTATTGCGATCTCAGACACAATTGCAGTTCCCCGTAGATTACTTAGTCTACCGGGCATACTACTAATAGATGCCTCTTGGCAAGGACCCGGCTCAGTGGTGGGACTTTCCACTGCCCCCGTGGCCGGACAAAGACACCATCCCAGGGACACATTCTTATACACAGGTACAAACAAGTTACACATCACTCCTGACGTATTGAGGTGCAACCCCTCTACGTAGCAAGGTACAACCCCTCTACGTAGTAAGGTGCCGCCTCTCACCTTGTACCTGTTGGTTCGATCAAAACAACTCTATCCATCATTTTACCCTTTTGCCCCTGTCATTGGGATGGGTCGGCCTGTTCCATGTTATCTGTGGAATGTTCCAGTATAGTGTGTCTTGGTACCATGTTTATACTGTAACTATGCAACATCAGCCCTTTCCTTGCCAACTTCTGTGAGCAGGGCCTGCCTCTTGCTCACAGCTTAACTTTGCTTCATATTAGCAAAGTCTTGACCATTACTTCAGTTTGGTTCAGGCCTCATACTGGGCCTTCATTAGGCCTTTACTTACTACATTGCCTTCACTTACTACATTCCCCCACTTTTTGTCTTTTTAAGGGGAGGATGTTTACCCATTGTCCCGGAAAAGCATAATGCATGGACTAAAGATAACCCAGTGGGCTAAACACTGTTAGGTGGTTACTTTATTTTACTATCCATACACTTATGCCCCATCCGTCTGTTTAGTCTGCACATTCCCTCGTACGACTGGCAGACAGATTTTATTATCCAATTATTTTTTAGTCCCTTATGGTGGGCCTGGGAATGTTAGGCCCGGGACCATGACTGAGGAATGTAGTATTATGATTGAGCCTTAGAGGCACTCCCAAATAATTAATATATATCAATTATATGGATATGGCTTATATATTTGGCGTGTGTATGGGCATATATGTATAGTATGTATGTGTACATATGACACCACCTTATATTTAAGCATAACCATGTTTTTCCAGTCCGGTGTTGTACTCTGTCCCTTTTACTTTGGTGACACAGATAGAAACGCACTCTTATTAGGGCAATTCTAGTTATCACCTGTCTCATCAGTAGTAGTAGGCTGAGTGTTTTGAAATACTGGATAGGGATTGTGATGGTGTGTCTCACAATGCTATGTATATGAGAAGAAAAACAGAAATTTGGAGTAGTGACACTACCTCTGAGGCATTTATATAGAAATATATTGTAATTAGTTACTACCCAGTACTGTCCATTCATGTTATAGGTTACTCTTACTGCTAGTTGTCACCCTCTGGTTAGCTTCACTGGGCAGGAAATAGACGTGGTTAACTTCTCTGTTCCATTGGTTGCACGGCTCTGCGATACACCAGTAGTTGACATAGATCCAGTTGTTTCTTATGGATGCTGTCTTCCAGATAACCTACTGAATGGACAGTAACCAATTTATCCAATAGTGCTGTGTCAGGATGTAGTATTGGTATCCAGACACTGAACAAGATTGTTTTGAATAACATGTGCCTCAGTTAGGATGCAGTGTCAGTGACCCAAATTATGACTGGTACTAACAGGCAATTTGTTTACCCAATTTGTCATTACTATGTAACTTTTTGTTTGTTTACCACTTTGTTTTTTTCTTGCCTTCATGTTGTTTGCTGCCATTTGTTTGTTGATTTTTACCTGTGTGTTGGTTAAACAGTTTAGCAAGGTTATGCACATTGTAAATGTTGTACAGCAATAATACAGTACAGCAATAAGACAACAGTACAGCAGTACAGCAATAATACAGTTGTTTTTACATAGTAACCAAGTTGAAATTAAATGATGGCTTATCCTGGTCCAGCTAGTGGTTTTTAGCTGATTGTTAACTTAATTGTCCATATATGGTCGATAGAGGTGTATTTGACCAGTCTCTTATTTATAAAGCACTTCATTTTTCTGTTCTTGATGCTTGGCAGTTTCTTCACTGTATACTGATATCTTCTGGTTTCTTCAGGGTGTGATATTTTTTGGTGTCTTTGGTCTGTGGGATGCAACTTAAACAGCTAGTTAGTTAACATAATAAAGGATTTTTGTTTGTTTCTTTCTTTTTTGTTTTTGTTTTCAGTAACTTAAACTTAATACATAGTTTAACTTAGTTTGTTTACAATGTAATAAGAACAATGTAATAGGGACCAAGCGTTTTATAACACAAGCTATACTTTTGCAATTGTTGTTGTATAGACATTCATTTTCATTTGAAGTGCATTACTAATATTTTTATACGAAATGTAATGCTTAACGGCTAAAATAAATGCTCACAATCTTCCATGAGAAGGTGTATTGCTTTCCTTTGCTGAACAATTTGTTTCAGCAAAGGAGTTAACAGAATTTTTACCAAGCTTTTTAGAGTTAATTTGCTTGTGATACTAATTTCACTTTTGTTAACTGTTTAGAAGCACAACTTTAACAACCACTGCTTCCCATTAACATAACATAACAAAAGAAAAGCATAAAAAATTAAACCAACTATAAAATTAAACCAAAATAAATTTTAAATACAGTACTTTGAGGGTATTTGAGGGTATACTTTCATGATGCTTTGCTATGTTTGGGAGCCAAAGGTGGAAACCTGTTGAAAACATGGAAACCTGTTGAAATTGTTTGGTTAGCTTTATGCATAAATTGTTTTTTAAAACATTTTGGTTATGACATTCTTATAACTATATTTAAAAGTGCAAACAAGTTTATAAAAAGCCCAAAAAAGAAATTAACATTTTGTTAATGTTACTTTTACCTTAATGTTGAGGTTTCCCCTTACATTTTTTTCTTTGAATAACAAATAAAAAAAAATCTTAAAAAACAAAACAAAATTGTGATTGATAAGACAATATTTTTTGTTTGCAATTGCATTATTTGTTGAGGCAGAAATATATGAAAATATATGTACATATATTTGTAACTGAAACCTTTTTGAACTTTGCACAAAAAATTGGTGCTAATAATGATTATACCCCAACCATGATCTTAAAATAGTGTGGTACCACAGATATATAAATTTTTAAAAGGGTATAAAATTGACTTTTGTTGCAACAAAATAAAAATAATAGTCACGTGACACACAACATACAGCACAAAACAACACACATGACATACAAGACAAACTTACAATTAAAAACAAATGGCGCCAGAATTCTATTCATAACTATACAAAGTAAGGCAAACAAAAATAAAAAGGGTTATATTTGAATAAACAAATTATTACCTTATGTAAAACTTGTTACATAAATTGTTAAAAATATATTAATATTTGCCAAATGTATTGTATTAATTTGGTAACAGGGAATTTTACATTACTTTATATTTAACATTATTTTAAAACTCTGCTATATGAAAATAAGAAAAGCCCATGTTTCAAATATTAGTAAGTGGTTAGGATTAGAAGCAGAGTGTGCATTTCTGTTGCTTGGCAACCATATCTTCAAGAAAGTTAGGAATAATTCCAGCTGTTGCATTCCTGAAGGGTTAAAATACTTAATTTACTGGGATTTATTTAAAGTAAAGTTTTTACCTTGTTTTCTTTTTGTTTCTTGTTTTATTCTGTTTTCAATTGCTTTATCTTTTGGAGGTTTCTGTAAAAACTATAACTTTTAACTTTTAAAACAAAAAGAGAGCAGAATTGAGGAGAGATGGGGGAGAGAGGGTGGGGTGAAGAGCAACCTAGGAAAGTAGTGAGACCTGAGCCAAGAGAGATTAACTCTATCAAGATATTTGAAAGTACAGGCAGCAGCAGCAAATTTAGCAAACTAAGAAAGCATATAAAGGACAAACCTTAACCGGTATGTAAAAATATTTGAGAAAGAATATTCTATTTTCAGATATGAGCGTAGAGTGTGGTTCCGTGGGTCAAAGCAGTTGGGAACCTGCACAGTTAGGAACCGCACCCCTGTTTTTTATCCTGGCTTTGAGAGGAGAATGGGGGTAGTTACCTGATCTTGTAAAACCTGAATTTGTTCCCCCAATGTCTGTTGCTTTTGTGTGCATGCCAAATGCAGGGCAGGAGTGCCCTTTTTTGGTGCAGATAACTGGTTTTGGGCAGCTCCATGTGTTATTGCATCAATTCTAGGTGTTAACCCATTTAATTTTGGTTTTTTACTTTGAAATGCTTTTTTATTCACTCCCCTGCGATCGAGTCGCAGCTCCTGTCTCCTAATGTGCTCTGTGAACTGTTCTATATTTTCCTTCATCTGATTTACCAATTCTGTGAAAGTATTATGTGCTACTCTTTCCTTCTGTGCACTTACTTGTCCCGTTCTGACAGGCACCAGTCTAGGTCTCAGTTTAGGTTTAACTGGAACCTGGCTTTTATCATAAGGTGGTGGTTGCAATGCAGTGGACCCTGTTTCATCTTTTAATTTTACTAGGACCACGTTTTTCCACTTCTGTCCCCATTCTTCAGGCACAGGGTAGCTACCTGAAGCCTGCTGTTTATGACCAATATTTATTACAGGGGACGGCACTTTTTGCTTCTGCAGGTTTTCTACAGTTGTTTCCAATTTTTTATTTTCCTGCTTTACTTGCTCGAGCATATCATGAGTTTGGACCGCCTGTTGCTCTGCTAACAGAGCTTGGGCTTTCCAGTGCTCGACTGCCTGGGTTACTTCTTCTACTTCTCCTGTTTTTTCTGTTACTTGTTTGGCCAGCATTCCAGCATGCTGTCTGAGCTGTCTCACTGCCAGAGACATGAGTTGCAAAATTCTTGCTTTTTTACTCTTATTACTGTTTCTCAGAGCTTCGGTTTCTACCATCGCTCTACATAAGCCAGTCCATGTTTCCCCACTCTCTTTTTAAAATTCATATGGACCCCCCTTACTGGCAATCCAGCGGGTCCAACAATCATCAAACTCCGTGGGGATCATGAGGGAGGGGATAAGGGGGTTCCCTAGCTCGAGGTTTACTGCCATGTTAGATCGCGATTCCTACCACGGCAGTTTTGCTTACTCACCAGATCAGCGGTCGGGGTCACCAGTGTTGTCAGATGCTACCGGTGTGGTGCTTCTGCTTTCTCCTGTTGATATCACTCGGCTGCGTGCGTGCGTGTGTTCCCTCTGTGTGCTGCCCCAGCTCTGCGCAGATAGCTGACACAGCAGACCCTACGAGAATCCCCAATAACCACAGAGTCTACTAAGATACAAAGGCACCTCAGCCAGGTTTATTGCGATCTCGGACACAATTGCAGTTCCCCGTAGATTACTTAGTCTACCGGGCATACTACTAATAGATGCCTCTTGGCAAGGACCCGGCTCAGTGGCGGGACTTTCCACTGCCCCCGTGGCCGGACAAAGACACCATCCCAGGGACACATTCTTATACACAGGTACAAACAAGTTACACATCACTCCTGACGTATTGAGGTGCAACCCCTCTACGTAGCAAGGTACAACCCCTCTACGTAGTAAGGTGCCGCCTCTCACCTTGTACCTGTTGGTTCGATCAAAACAACTCTATCCATCATTTTACCCTTTTGCCCCTGTCATTGGGATGGGTCGGCCTGTTCCATGTTATCTGTGGAATGTTCCGGTATAGTGTGTCTTGGTACCATGTTTATACTGTAACTATGCAACATCAGCCCTTTCCTTGCCAACTTCTGTGAGCAGGGCCTGCCTCTTGCTCACAGCTTAACTTTGCTTCATATTAGCAAAGTCTTGACCATTACTTTAGTTTGGTTCAGGCCTCATACTGGGCCTTCATTAGGCCTTTACTTACTACATTGCCTTCACTTACTACAATGGCCATCACATGTGTACTGAGTACATGGCCATGTCGAATTTAGCGCTACTTCCCTCGTCGGGGAGGAGTACAGAAATCGATTTAAAGAGACCTCTATGTCGAAATAAATAGCTTCGTTGTGTGGACGGGTGCAGGGTTAATTCGAATTAACGCTGCTAAATTCGACATAACCTCCTAGTGTAGACCAGGCCTAAGAGGCAATACTTCCCCTTTCACAAGCACAGAGTCTGAGTGTAACAAAAACTTTTAATAAAAGGAGGGAATTAACTCAGCATTAATTTGTGAAAACACCACAACTAGGGCTCATAAACACAAACCATGAGCAAAAGACCCACACCCAAGTAAGTTGGGCTGTGTCCTTTTCCCCTCAGGGTCTTAAATTCAGCAAACTAAAAGTCCCTTTAATGTGCCCATACTTTCTCTGTACCCCACTCACAGCTACTGTTCTCGGCCAGTGCAGCCCCAGAGTTCAGAGGTTCATCTGCAGAGTTCACCTCCCACCCTGTGTGGAAGGTGGGAGGAGGGCAAGGAGGCACCTTACATGCTGTACTACTTGGGCACTCGCTCGTTACCCCAATGGCCAATTTTCATGCCTCTATGGGGCTCTGCTCTGGCCCTCTCCACCAGTTTCTTTGTTGGCTTCTTGCTGTGCCTCTCCACCAGTTGCACACTCACCAAGATGGCCCCCCCATACTTAACACAGCTCTCAATGATTTCAGCTGTTATTGGGGAAGCCTCACTGCTGGTGCACACTGGGCAGTCTCAGTGCAATAGAGACACTGTCCCAAAGTAGGTCTAATACTCAGACCTAGATATCAGTGATTTCAGCTCTGCAGAGTAGAACAAGTCTCTCAAATGAGTCTAAATTAGCTCTTTTATTACACCATGAAGAGACAAAAGGTTAAATTGTATTTAGGACCTTAAACAGGGTCCACACCACCAGGCACAAGTATCTGTCCCCACCCTCTCTCAACTCCCTGGGAGTTGTAACCCATGTCCCCTGCCTAGTGAGTGCTGTTAAGTTGAGGGTGAATCCTTCCATTGGGGTATGCCAGGTACAGTTCTGCTGCCTTTGGTTCACACAACAAGGATGGCAACCCTTTATTACTTCTATCCCAAGAACAAGGAGACTGGGGATCCCTCACCACCACAAATGATCATTTGGGCAAGCAGTCCCATTATGTTAAGCACCTAGGCAAGGTGGGTGTATCCATGCAAACGAGATCAGCTTCTGAAATCTTTTCCCACAGTTCACCACTATATGTCAGGGGAGAGCTCATCCAGACTCTGCTTACATGATAGTTATGTGGCTGGTTATCACAAGTGAATATTTACTCTTTGAGAGAGTAGGCAGTTTAAAAACCAAGCAAACAAAAACACTCCTACCTTAAAAAAAACAGATAGTAAATTCTATGTAATTATTAATTATTCATATAATACTGGAGAAACTCACCTAGAATGGATATATTTAAAAGAGCCAAATTATGATGTTGATTGAGATCAGTAATTCACTGTGAGACGTGAGACCTTTTTGAAAATCTAGAGGAAGTTACATTCCAAATAATACATAGTAGGCATGTCCTTCAGTTCAAAGAATTAATATATATGTGCACACATATAAATGCAGAATCCTCAAATTTATATTAGCCAAGTCTTAGCTAATATTTTGCATGTAATAGATGCATGTAATAGATGAGTATTGCACATGTGTTTTATTGCTAGGACTGGTTATCAACAATTAATAAGACCAATATTTTTTAAAAAGCTTAAAGTTAAGTTCCAAAATCTTTGTCTACCTGTATGCATATGAACATAGGAACCCAACTTTAGTAACAAACTTTTGAAAGTCTCAAGCAATAAATAAATCAATTTAACCATTAGATATCCATCTTCTTCCAAAACAATAGTCATAACTGTTACTTTACAGCAGTCGTTCTCAACCTATTTACCATTGTGGGCTGCATATGCAGCTCTTTATGTGTTATGTGGGCCACATCCACACAATATATATATACCACCTGTATGGCCCTGAGTATGACACATATGCCGCAGCTGTTTGCTGATCAGGCTGCAAGCAGCCTGCAGGCCATGGGTTGAGAACCCCTGCTTTACAGACTAGTAAGGAGCAGTTCAGAGAGAATTTTAACACAAGGAATCACAGTTACACATGACATCAGTGACGTTGCATGTTTGTATCCAAAAGAAGAATTAGTAGGACTGGCTAGAAAATAAGAATTCTTTTTCATGACACAAGGTTTAAAAAACAGGGGAAAAGAGACACAGCCTACACTAGCCAATACTCAGTGGTAACAGCACTCGCCTGAGATGCAGATCCTAGAATCATAGAAGATTAGGGTTGGAAGAGACCTCAGGAGGTCATCTAGTCCAACCCCCTGCACAAAGCAGGACCAACACCAACTAAATCATCCTAGCCAGGGCTTTGTCAAGCTGGGTCTTAAAAAGCTCTAAGGATGGAGATTCCACCACCTCCCTAGGTAACCCATTCCAGTGCTTCACTGCCCTCCAGTGAAATAGTGTTTCCTAATATCCAATCTAGACCTCCCCCACTACAACTTGAGACCATTGCTCCTTGTTCTGTCATCTGCCACCACTGAGTACAGCCAAGTTCCATCCTCCTTGGAATCCCCCTTCAGATAGTTGAAGGCTGCTATCAAATTCCCCCTCACTTTTCTCTTCTGCAGACTAAACAAGCCCAGTTCCCTCAGCCTCTCTTCGTAAGTCATGTGCCCCAGCCCCATTTTCGTTGCCCAAAACTGGATGCAATACTCCAGATGTGGCCTCACCAGTGCCAAATAGAGGGGAATAATCACTTCCCTCAATCTGCTCAAAGTGCTCCTACTAATACAGCCCAATATGCTGTTGTCCTTCTTGGCAACAAGGACACACTGCTGACTCATATCCAGCTTCTCATCCACTGTAATCCCCAGATCCTTTTCTGCAGAACTGCTGCTTAGCCAGTTGGTCCCCAGCTTATAGCAGTTCATGGGATTCTTCCATCCTAAGTGCAGGACTCTGCACTTGTCCTTGTTGAACCTCATTAGATTTCTTTTGGCCTCCAATTTGTCTAGGTCACCCAGTTGAGGTCCCTGTTTTCAGCATCCAGGTGAGTGCCCTAACCACTATGCTGGAGATTCATCTAGCGGGTGCCTGACTTAAGAAGCATATCAATAGAGTGTTGCAATACATTTTGAATAGTTATACATATTCATTGTCAATATTAAACAAATATTGATCCTTCTATTTGGCTATGAAACGTTATTAAACATTGTATGGGAATAGGTAATGGGATTAAATAGGATCAACACAAGTTAAATTAAAACAAGCAGTCTGCTAGTTTAATACCTCTAATTCATAGCTATACATGAGAAAAAGTGAGTTAGTAATCATGTGGAAATTCTATAAACCTTACTTAGATTTATACCTTTAATCATAATTATGAATAATTAATACAGAAGTGGTAAAAGTATAAAGCCAGTAAACTCTTCCAGAGTGAACTTATTTAAAACTTAAAAAAAAAAGTTATTGACCTGATTCCCCAATACCCCACAGACTCTCTTTTCTAAAGCTTAGTTCCTATATTACCTTTTGATGTTGATACAGAACAGGTGAGTGGTTTGCAACACCAATGGCCTAATTAGGAAGAATAATGTTGCTGGGAACAACAAAACCTTCTTCATACTCAATCATCTAGTCCAAAATTATACAGGGTGGGGTAATGTATCTTAGAAATGCCAATTTAGTTAGTTTCTAATCACAGATACTTCATCAACTGACAAAAGAAAAGCCTCACTAGGTGCACCACTTCAAAATCTGGGACAATTTACATGTAATTTCAGGAATCAGCAGGGATACACAGCTGGATAAAAATAAAAGGCTTGCTGTAATTGAAAATTGCCTTGCAGCTTGTTTGTGATTAAAACAAAGTTCAGTTCCTTGAAATCTTGTTTAGCAATTAAGTCTGTTTTATTTAGGGAATGAAATATTGTCCATGGTCCTGAAATGATAAAACTAGTACAGGCATGTTTTACTATTTGATACTAATTGACCATGTGAACTCAACAAAAAAATGTGACAGAATCCATATTGAGCAACTGGAAGTCTTTTGTTCTCCCTTAAGGCAGAAGTGCTCTCAGTCCTTGGAACAGGCAGTGGTCTTCTTTCTTTCTTGTTCAAAATCTTATAGCCTTGATAAACTACACTATGTATTTTGCACACACAAGTTCTTCTCTATATATATTTCTAAGCAGAGAGATACCTTTAGAATGCTGGAGTGAGGTCTTATACTAATCATAGAATTATAGGGTTAGAAGGGACCAAGAGGGTCATCTAGTCTAAGCCCATGCCAAGATGCAGGATTTATTATTTAAACCATTCAACACAGATGGCTATCTAGCCTCCTTTAGAAAACCTCCAGTGAAAAAGCTTCCACAATGTTCCAAGGCAGTCTGTTCCATTGTCCTACTGTTCTTACATTTAGGAAGTTTTTTTCCTGAGATTTAATCTAAATCTGCTATTCTGTAGTTTGAACCCATTGGCTCTTATCCTGTCCTCTGTGGCAAGAGAGAACAACTTTTCTCCATCTTTTTTATGGCAACCTATCAAGTATTTGAAGACCACTATCATGTCCCCCCTTAATCTCCCTTTTTCCAATCTAAACATACCCAGTTCCTTCAGCCTTTGCTCATATAATTTGCATTCCACCCTTTTGATCATCTTTGTCACTCACCTCTGGGTCCTTTCCAGTTTCTCTACATTCTTGATAAATTGACAGGTTATTTAAAACTGATCTGAAAATAAGGCATTTGTCCTTTTTTCATCCATTCTGACATTAAGGACTTGAGAAATAGTGATAGGGTATTTCCTTGGTTATTTTTAAGTGATTATTTTTTAAACTTTAGAACTATGTATCAGATCTGTCTAGTCTTGAGATTTTGTTTTCCTGGAGATCTTCATTGGACGACCTAGAAATGTTAGGGTGAAATTTTCTTCCAGCTGTTTGTTAGGCTTCGAGTAAAATTGTTGTCAACAAAACAAATGGAAGGTAAAAAAAAAATGTTTAACAAAGAGAGAGAAAGAAAGAGAGTTAGGTTTCATATGTTTTAATCAGTTAGGTTTCATATGTTTTGTTTTTGTGTTATAAAAACATACTAGTTAGCCAGGTTTTAGTAGACTCAACTGGCGAGATAAGACCTGAATTTCTAAGCTAGTAAAACCCAAGCCAAACCAACCAAAACACAAATAGGGGGAAATAGAACCAAAATCCTTCTGAAATAATAAAGCATCTACATGCATCATAAAGAAATAGAAAGTGGGCAACTTGCATTCTTCCAACTGTGGAGAGGTCACCTTTTATATACTCATACTGTTCTCTCTTACACACCTTAAGTCCCCCCTCCCCCAGCTCCTACATCCATACTTGGTGCTTGTCACATGGAAACTCTTTATTCCTCAAGAAGATGTAGGTCATCCAATAAGAAAATGGAAACAACAGCATGTGACTTAAGTGGCCAATCACTAAGCTCATATAAGGAGTTTTGAATACTTACTAACAATTAACTGAATATTTACTTTGAGCAGTTTGTGATCAACCCATAGCTTATATATGAATTATTTATAATAGGTCTGATAATTTCACGGACAATTTATGAACTAAAAAGAAGGCTAAATCTACCTAATCCATTATTTGCAAAGAATAGTTCACCAGAACTAATGAGATTGATACTACTGCATTTACTGAGCTAGTGTAAATGGGCTCACAGTACACAGCAGAAGGTTTTCAGCTGAGAAAATAGCCAAGTCTAACTCTAAAGCAACTTAAAATTTCAGAGACTGATCTCTCACTATGTGAGGAACCACCATTCAAAACAGTATTAGTAGCTTAGAACTACAGAGGCATCATGAGTGAAATGTAGTCCAGGATTTGTTGAAAGGTCAAGACCATAGAAAGGCAGGAAAATGGATACAATAAAATATAGAAAAACAGTAATGGACCCAGAAAAGGGAGGGAAGTGTGCAAAAGAAAGAAAAGGGGGCAAAAAAAAATTAAAAATGGAGATAGAGGGAAGACAAGGGTAAAAGTGGGAAAGAAAAAAAATAGTCATTCAGAAAACATAAAGGTACATGTTTAAAAGAAGCACCAACCATATTTTAAAATCCTGGAGGGACATCTGTGAGATAATGTCAAACAGGTAATTAATTGATGCTAGCAGTTCTTTCAGAGATTGTAATCACTTTTCATGAATTTTAAATTTAATTTTCCTTTGGGAAATAATTATTTGTGCATCACATACACAGATGGGAGCTATTTTAAGAGAGAAGATAGTTACCATATCAAAATCTCATAGACTTTGTGACACCAGTAAACCAGGTGCCAGCTCTTGCCAAGTCTGTAGGCATCAGCTGAGCACTGACAAATTCATATCTGGAAACCAGATGAGCTCACCTATCTGTTAATATTGTTCAAGATAGGTGTTGAACTTGGAAGAATGTATTCAGTGTTTAGACTCTCTGAAATGCTTGTAAGTTGCTGCATGCATTAATCTCACTTGTAATGTCTGTATCCCACACTATAAGGTAATATGTAATTTTTTTTATTTATATTTATTTAAACTTTATAATTGTAAAAAATGCCTGCTAATTTGAAGTTAGGCAGGAAAAGTGTTTCTCCCACCCAATCAGAAGAATTATCAAGCCTAAATGGGCCATTATGGAACATTACAACAGAAAGGCTGGTTTAATGGCCCTCTTACACCCATGAAGATGCTACCTGAGAGAATGCATGACCCATCAGCTTGAGTTCAGGAAGAAAGGAATAAAATAGCTGACATGAAGATTTTTCATCTGTTTATTGTTTGGACTCTTACAGGGGTTGCAGCTAAGAAACATAAAGCAGAAATCCCCCGGATCAATCTGGATTAGCCCTAAAAAGACATTCAGTCTTGACAGATTACAATATCTCTATCAACTTTTGGAACCATAGACTGAAATCATTGGTGGACATAGGTTGCCTGCTTTATATGTAAATGACTCTCCCATTACTTTTTCCTAGTTAATAAATCTTTAATTAGTTTACTATAGGACTGGCTATCAGCATTGTCTTTTCTGTGAGATCTAAGGTACAAATTGATCTGGGGTAAGTGACTAGTCTCTTAGGACTGGGAGCAACTTGAATATTTTGTGATTTTGACCATTTATCACTAAATCCCACTTGCCTGGGTGGCAAGATAGACTGGAGAGCCTAAGGGGACTGTCTGTGACTGCATGGAAAGACTGTTACTGTGATCCCAGAGTTCACATTTGTTACTGGATTGGTCCAATCTAATTATAGAACATACCACCAGGTTGGGTTGATTGCCCTGCTTTTGACAGTTTGCCCTGAATTTGGTATTCTTGGTCATGAACCACTCCAGACAGTCTGATAGACTTATTAACTTCTGTGGAAAAGCTGCACCCTGAGTACCAAAGTCCAGCTTTTAGTTGTTCCACTTACTGGGCTATATTCACAATTCAAACATAGATATACTTTCTACATCAAAAAAATCCAATTTACTGGTACCTATATGCCATAGCTCTGTCATTCTACTTGTCATTCCCTATAGAATTGTATATCTTAAAAACACTAATGTTAATTTAAATGAATCTTCAGACTTGTACATAGAGACATTATGTGGTGGTATAAGAACGGCCATTCTGGGTCAGACCAAAAGTCCATCTAGCCAGTATCCTGTCTTCCAACAGTGCCCAGTGCGAGAACAGGGCAATTATTGAATGATCCATACCTTGTTGTCCCATCTCAGCTTCTAGCAGTCAGAGGTTTAGGGATATCCAGAGCACAGGCTAATAGCCATAGATGGACCTATCCTCCATGAACTTATCTAATTCTTTGTTGAACCTGGTTATACTTTTAGCCTTCACAACATTTCCTAGGAATGAGTTTCACAGGCTGACTTTGTGTTGTGTGAAAAAGTATTTCCTTATGTTTGTTTTAAGCCTGCTGGGCATTAATTGGTTCTTCTGTTATGTGAAGTGGTAAATAGAATTTCCTTATTCACTTTCTGCATCCAATTAATGATTTTATAGACCTCTATCATATCTACTCTTAGTCATCTATATCTTTTCTGAGCTGGGGCAACCAGAACTGAATACAGTATTAAAGGTGGAGGCAAACAATGGATTTATGTAGTGGCATTATAATATTTTCTGTCTTATTCCCTTTCCAAATGGTTCTTAACATTCCATTAGCTTTTTTGACTATTGCTGTACATTAAGCAGATGTTTTCAGATAACTGTCCACAGTGACTCCAAAATCTTTTTCTTGAGTGGTAACAGCTAATTTTGATCCCATTATTTTGTATGCATAGTTGGATTATGTTTTCCAATCTGCATTAGTTTGCATTTATCAACATTGAATTTCATTTGCCATTTTGTTGCCCAATCACCCAGTTTTGTGACATCCCTTTGTAATTCTTCTTAGTCAGCTTTGGACTTAATTAGCTTGAGTAATTTTGTATTATCTGCAAACTTTACTACCTCACTGTTTATCTCTTTTTTTTCCAGATAATTTCTGAGTATGTTGAACAGCACTGGTTACAGTACAGAGACATGGGGGACTCTTCTATTTATCTCTCTCCACTGTGAAAACTGACCTTTTATTTCTACCCTTTGTTTCCCTGTTTTCAACCAGTTGTTGACTGCCTACTTTGCTTAAAAGCCTTTGACTTTCTGAAATTTTAGTACACTATATCCACTTGTCCACATTTGTTTATCCCTCTTGTCCATATTTGTTTATCCCTCAAATAATTCTAATAGAATGTTGAGGCATGACTTCCTTTTACAAAAATCAAGTTGACCCTTCCCCAATATATTTTGTTTATCTATGTAAGTAACAATTCTGTTCTTTACTATAGTTTCAACCAATTTGCCTGGTACTGAAGTTAGGCTTACTTGCCTGTAATTACCAAGATCACCTCTGAAGCCTTTTTTTTTTTAAAGTTGGTATTGCATTAGCTATCTGCCTTTTATCTGATACCGAGGGTGATTTAAGCGATAGGTTACATACCACAGTTAGTAGTTTTGTAATTTCATATTTGAGTTCCTTCAGAGCTCTTGGGGGAATCACATCTGGTCCTGGTGACTTATTACTATCTAATTTATCAGTTTTTTCCAAAACCACCTCTACTGACACCTCAGCCGGGGACAGTTCCTCAGATTTGTCACCTAAAAGGAATAGCTCAGGTGTGGGAATCTGCCTCACATCCTTTGCAGTGAAGACTGATGCGAAAAATTCTCCACAACAGCCTTGTCTTCCTTGAGTGCTCCTTTAGCAGCACAATCTAGTGGCCCTACTGATTGTTTGGCAGGCTTCTTGCTTCTGACATTGTGATGAGGTGTTCACTCCAGACTTGTCCTGAAAGGATTAAAGCAGGTTGAGAAGAGGGCTGCTGGGAAAGTCTGCAGTCACTCCCTGGAAGAAGGGAGCACTGGAATAGAGGGTGAGCCTGGATTCCCCTGCCAACCACGGAGGGGTACCAGAAGGCAGTGAAAGGGATGACGGCCTGAGACTGCTAGGGAGAAAGACTTTGGTGCCCTGGAAGGGGAAAAGTATATAGTGACCTGGCTTAAGGGCTGAGTCATGAAGAGGAAGCCGTGACAGCAGCAGAAGCTCATGGAGCGGGAGAGATGCTGCAGACCAGGAGGGAGTGATGGTATGCAACTGCAGGAAGAGGCACTGGCCTGGCAAGCTATTCCCCAGAGTGACTAGGAAGAGGCAACATACTAATGAAGAGTGTAGCTCCCCATCGTAGATGTACTCAATTGTTTTTTGCTGTTAGTTTGTGTGTCTTTTGCTAGTTGCTCTTCCAATTCTTTTTTTGGCCTGCCTAATTATACTTTTACACTTGACTTGCCAAAGTTTATATTCCTTTCTATTTTCCTCAGTAGGACTTGACTTCCAATTTTTAAAAGATGTTTTGTTGTCTCTGTCTGCCTCTTCTACTCAGTTTAGCTATGGTGGCATTTGTTTGGTTCTCTTACTATTTTATTTTATTTTATTTTATTATTTGAGGTATACTTTTAGTTGAGACTCTGTTATGGTGTTTAAAAAAAAAAAAAGTTTCTATGCACCTTGCAAGCATTTCATTCTCTTGACTGTAACTTTTAATTTCCATTTAACTAGCCTACTCATTTTTGTATAGTTCCCCTTTTTCAAATTAAACGCTATTGTGGTGGGTTTTGTTGGTATTTCCTCCCTACAAGGACTTAATTACATTATGTTTGTATTATCAAATGGTGCAGCTATATTTATCTCTTGGACCCAGATCTTGTGCTCTACTTAGGACTAAATCAAGAATTGCCTTTCCCCTTATTGGTTCCAGGACTAGCTGCTCCAAGAAGCAGTCATTAATGGTGTCTAGAACATTTATTTCTGTATCCCATCCTGATGTGATATGTACACAGTTAATATGGGGATAGTTGAAACCCCCCATTATTATTTGGTTTTCTGTTTTTGTAGTGTAATATCCATGAGCATGTCACAATCACCATCACTGTTCTGGTCAGGTGGTTGGTAATATATTCCTGCTGTTATGCTTTTATTATTCAAACGTGGAATTTCTATCCATAGAGATTTTATGGCACTGTTTGATTCATTTAGGATTTTTAGCATTTGTAATTAATTTAATTTTTAGAATGAGACCATTTGTAAAGTGTATTTATTGCCTCTATCATTCTAATAGATTATTATTATTTTTTTTAAATTTAAGTACGATCAGTACTAGTTACACTTTAAAAACAAAGATGTAGTCACTAGCATGTATGCTATAGAGTTTTTGGGACAGATGGTGGAGGTGGCCAGCAGTTGTGGAGTCTGTACAAAGGAAAAAGGCTGGCATATAAAACAGAGAACTTGATTCTGTAAAGATTTACAGGTGAGAATTTACTAAGAGTATGTGGAGCTTTTTTAGTTTCATCATTTTTTACCTTTGTCAACTTTTAAAAACAGGGAATGTATATATTTTTTGTAACAAATGCAGGGCTACATCCCTAGCTGACTCAGAGCAGGTGTCATTGCACATGGAGAGTAAGAAGGACATAGCTATTTAGCTTTCTGATCCCGGAGACTGCTGGGGCCAAAGTGGATACCCTGGTGCAAGCCAGAGCATCCGCAAGGCAGCAATGGAGCAAAGGGACTTACAAAGCTGAGAACTTGGCCTGCAGTTTCCAATATTTTAGTTCAGCTCTTCACCATATATTTAATATATCTTGTAGTACTGAAAAATTTAATCAACCATACCATAATATTTTCTGTTCAGAATTTTGTACCAGAGCCCATCCATATCATTTCAAACACTCCTTTTCACTCATGGGAACAGCATGCTATTTCCACAACCAGTAAAAGCAATGCAGCATTGTTTCTGGACTGTGACTAATTATACATGTCTAGTTTTATGTTTCCGATCTAGTGTTTACAGACATATAAATAGTTTCAAATGCTGCATTTGTTCAGTACCTGAACAAAAGACAAAATACTGATGTGTCACATTTTTTCCACAATGTATTAAGAAGAAAACTAAAGGATACCCTTTGTTCTGGAAAGATTTGGTCAAATGTGACCATCTAAAATGCATAGAGAAAAGCTTTTTGATGGGTAAATGGTTGATGTGAAAATGTTTTACTTGAATATAATTCTATTGGATATAGTTTCTCTACAGACAGAAGACAATGAATGTAAATACGTGAGTTAAAAAGTTAATGTTAAAGAAAATCACTGCTGTTATTGTCCAAATGTGTTTTTGAGCCAGAACTTCTGCTTTTATAAATAAGCATATTTTTATTGAAATGAATAGAATGATGCTGATCTATATTAACTGAGGATCTGGCCCTTTATGTACATTCATTGGGCTGTATTGATATATTCCTTATAGTTAAATTAGTAGCTTTCTCCTAAAATGTCTTCAACCAAATCTGATAAAAATCCATAAGGCCAATAGAAGCCAAAATAGTCTTTAGATTCTGGACTGAGTTCATGCTACTAAGCAATGGCATAAATGTTAACAGGTGGCTTCTGCAGTGGGTAATGCTCCAGAGGAAAGTCTTTACTAGTGTACAATGGCCACAATCTCCCTTGCATAGGAGGAAGAGGGAAGGGACAGGAAGCTAGTCCAGCCCAAAATATGGGATCTGTGCACCTTACAACTAGACATCATCAGTGGAGTATGAAGGAAGAATGGTCATTTTGCTATACTTTGGCGTTTGGTTTCAATTTTTAAAAGACGCCAGGCACAGGCACTGACTTTTGGTTTTCTTGGTGGGTGCTCCACTCCCGCACCATCTGAGGCCCTGCTCCCGCTCAGCCTCTTCCCTCAAGGCCCTGTCCTCACTCTGCCTCTTCCGTCCCTGCTCTGCCCCTCCTTGAAGCCCCCCACCCACTCACTCCTCTCCGTCTGCTCCCCCAACTGCCTCCTACCAGCCACTCACTGATCCACAGCCAGCTCTGGGGCCCTCAAACAGCTGATCAGCAACCAGCCTGGGGGCCACCAAACAGTTAGTGGGCAGCCCTGGTGCTCTGCTGAACAGCTGGTCGGTGGCCAGCCCTGGGGGCCATGAAACCACTATTGCTGGTGGATGCTGAGCACCTCCTTTTTTTCCCCTGTGGGTGCTGGAGCCTTGGTGCACCCACAGAGTCGGCACCTATTCCAGGGTTGGTCATTCTTTGCAATGCTCACTGTAAGGACTATATGTAGTGGTCAAATAATGGCAATTTCTCAAACATTTTATAACTACTTCCCTTGAAAACAGCTTCTTTCAATGCACAGTAATGAAATTTGTCTATGCTTTTGTCAAGGTTGCTTTCCCACTCCGCAAAAAGAAGAACAGGAGTACTTTAGGGTACAAATGTGGGGGCCTGCATGAAAACTTCTAAGCTTAACTACCAGCTTAGATCTGGTCCGCTGCCACCACTCCCAAAGTGCTAATTCCCTTCCCTGGGTAGCCTTGAGAGACGCTTTACCAATTCCCTGGTGAATACAGATCCAAACCCCTTGGATCTTAAAACAAGGAGAATTAACCATCCCCCTCCTTTCTCCCACTAACTCCTGGTGGATCAAGATCCAACCCCCTTGGATCTAAAAACAAGGAAAAAATCAATCGGGTTATAGACTCATAGACTCATAGACTCTAAGGTCAGAAGGGACCATTATGATCATCTAGTCTGACCTCCCGCATGATGCGGGCCACAAAATCTTACCCACCCACTCCTGGAAGAATTCTCTCCCTTGACTTAGCTGTTGAACTCCCCAAATCATTATTTAAAGACTTCTAGTCGCTCAGAATCCTCCAGCAAGCGACCCCTGCCCCATGCTGCGGAGGAAGGCGAAAAACCTCCAGGGCCTCTGCCAATCTACCCTGGAGGAAAATTCCTTCCCGACCCCAAATATGGCGATCAGCTGAACCCCGAGCATGCGGGCAAGATTCTTTAGCCAGGTTCTTAAAAAGAAGGCTTTTAATTAAAGAAAAAGGTAAAAATCATCTCTGTAAAATAACTTTACAGGGTAATCAAACTTAAAGAGTCCAGAGGAATCCCCTCTAGCCTTAGGTTCAAAGTTACAGCAAACAGAGATAAACACTCTAGCAAAAAGGTACATTTACAAGTTGAGAAAACAAAGATAAAAACTAACACGCCTTTCCTGGCTGTTTACTTACAAGTTGGAAATATGATAGACTTGTTCAGAAAGATTTGGAGAACCTGGATTGATGTCTGGTCCCTCTCAGTCCCAAGAGCGAACAACCCCCAAAACAAAGAGCACAAACAAAAGCCTTCCCCCCACCAAGATCTGAAAGTATCTTGTCCCCTTATTGGTCCTTTGGGTCAGGTGTCAGCCAAGTTACCTGAGCTTCTTAACCCTTTAGAGGTAAAAGGATTTTGGAGTCTCTGGCCAGGAATGATTTTATAGTACTGTAAACAGGAGGGCTGTTACCCTTCCCTTTATAGTTATGACAGCTTTAGAAGTGTGTAGTCTGATGTGACTTTAACTGGACAAAGAGAAGGACATAAAGAAACATTTGACACTGTCAAAAGAAAAAAGAAAAGAAAAAGAGCCCATAAACTACAGACTCACTGTGAAGTCCAGATTTCGTCCACTTTGCTCAGCATCTTTCAAAGCAGCAAGGGTTCCCTGTTAGGTATCTACTTGGATACATATAAACATACCAAGATTTGTACAAGAGTCAGGGGTTATACAAGAAATCAATTTGACCCACTATGTTTGCTTAATGTCACCTTCAAAAAGACATGTAAACTGGCTATTTGATAGCAGTAAAGTAGGTAGCCCAAGTAATAGAGAAAAGTAAGATAGATAGGGTGTTCAAGTATGGTGTGTGTGTGCGCGTGTGTGTAAAGTTGTAGTTTAGTATGATTTCTTAGGAAGGTACTTACAGTTATACTTAAGGAATATGCCCAGCAAAGTTGACATCATTGAACATAACTTGGCCATCTCATTCCACAGGAGAATTAAAGAAAGAAAAAGGGCATTTCCAGCTGTTATCTTCCTCCAACCTCTCCTAGAAGACTATTAATAGATATCTAATGTACCATAATGACGTTCGAAAACTTGCCAATTTGCCTTAAATGGCTAAATAGTTATTTGCTGTTAGATAGTAGCTTGAATATTGAGGTTTTCTGTAGCATTTATAGGGTGGTACAAGGAAGCCACATAGATGCTAAGGTAACTTCATCAATTTATCTTAGATAAACTGGCAAGTTTTTAAAAGGCACTGCAGCTAAGTAGAAATCCAAATATGAGATAACTCTGAAAACCTGCCAGTCTCTTGAGAGGGTCTTGTCACCGCTTCCTGCACCAACACCCTTGCTCTCCTTTTCTGTGGAGGTAGCATATAACAACAGGAGGATATAATGTGCCAACCAGATTTCACCTAATATCCAGTAGTATGTTATCCACAGAGGAAATACAAAGCCTCAAGCAGCATTTCATACTTGAAGCAAGTTTAACCTGGCTCTTCAGTTTAGGAGAGTTCACAGTGATTGATGCCAGAGATGCTATTGTTCCTGCCCATTCATTTTTCTTCCAGGTTGGCACAGGAGAGGATGTTCTTTGGTTACATTTTTCTGAGTACAGTGTGCAAGGGATTTGGTCACATTCCTTCAATTAAAGTTAATGTTTTCCAGCCACACTATGCCACAACTCAGTCACAATATTGTAATTATGATTTCATTATTCATTAAATTTCTGAAAAGAATAAATTCTACAATGCACACAACATTCCAAATAGGGAAAAGTGAAATTCCAGATTCAAGTACAGTATTAAAACTACAGGCAAGGTCTTTCAGATTTTGTGTTGGAGAGGTTCTTATGCATATAAAATTTCTTCTTCTCTTACATATCAGAACATTTGGATTTTTGTTTTAATTTGGTATAGAATTTATAGATAATAGTACTGGAAAGGTCCAAACCCTTTCACGAGAAATCTGTACTTTCTAAGTCAAACTTTCCCATAATATTAATTTAAACCCATTTCTACTTATAATGTGACTATGTGGCAAATTGCCTTCCTTTCCATATGTACAACTCCATGGGGTTCAGTAGACTTGCATGACTGTAGATAAGGGAGAATTTTGTGCTATCTTCTTTGTTGTGGATTCTATGGCCTCTAGGAATTTCAGAAGTCAATTTCACCTATTCAGATGTTTAAATACCACAGGGGATGAGTACAGCCTGAAAATCTATTAGACAGCATTCCCAAATTAGAAATGTAATTGTGTTTTCATCTTTAAATAACCATTGACCTGCTTTTAGCACTACAACAGCAATAAAAGCAAACATGCACACTCCCGCATTAATTTAGGAAAACAAAATGTATTATTAATTAAATGTTGTCTAAAGTATGCTAGGTGCTTTTACGGAACAAATAAAACATGGCCCCTGCCCCAACTATCATTAGATATAACACAATAAATGAGAGCAAACAAACAATGGTAAAAGGAATAGGATTACAATAAATATTATCTTAATTAGGTTAATTACTGTACTAGATTGACTAATCTGTCCATGAGCCAAATCATATTTGATAGAAAGCAGAACTAATGTTAAGTAGGAATAATAAGAATTATGTAAGTCCTAAAGAAGACACTGGCTGGTTTCTGATCTAAATGCTTGATCTTGCATCATTGAAATCAATATGAATGTTATCACTGACTTCAGTGAGTATAGGATCAAGTTCTGAGTGGCATTTTTGAGCCAGCCAATGCTCTGGTGTAGGTTAGAACGGAACAAAGTGATGCTCAGGGATGACCCTTGTAGCTTTAAAAGCAAACTGAGCTAGCCTCAGTCAGTACAATTCAATTGTAAAAGCATGATTGTTATACCCAGTGATGGGGATTTTCCTGAAAGGCCCTCTGTGAAGCTCAAGTCCAGGACCCCTACTGGTGATCTCGCATGTACAGTATATGCAAAGTCACGCAGTATGGAGGGTGCCATTTTGCAGAACATCCATCGGGCCATATCTGGCTTTTGGGGACTGCTTGCTTCCTTGGGGCCAGCTGCTATTGCATGGGTTGCAGGTGCCTAGCACTGCCATTGTTATCCTCCAGTAAGTATTCCTCCCCGCAAGTACTTCCATTGCTCTTTGTAGTGGTGTGAAAATGGATGGGGAAATAACCATCATGTGGATACATCTTCAGTGGAAATTTTGGGTTGTCAATTAGACAATTAGAACAGGAAATACAGGAACTGAAACTGTTTATCCAAAACAATATATATAATCTTCAATGGATCTGGGACATGGTCAATGTCTGTGGTACATAATTTAAAATATAATTTAAGAAAATTCCAAGCAGAGAGATTCTTTGCATTTTTCTATAGTTTTTAAATTGCCCCAGGAAAAACCTGCAATATTTTATGTTATTTCCAAGTAACATTTTCAAACTATTTTTTGGACAAAAATCAATTGACCTAATTTTATATATATGTGCCAATGGCCACTTCACTGTAATTTCAGAATAAAAATTCTGGGTCATGACAAGACCTGAAATGAAAGAATAAATTTGCAATTGAAAGATCATGAAGACATTTTCACAACTTTTGTGTGACTTCAGCAGGGATCTTTTTCTTTTGTAATTTCCTATCATAAGACAGTCAAATTTAACCATGAGAGCATAGAATCATTGAAATAAGAGTTGGAAAAGACCAATTAGGACACCTGGCCTCCCCCCAATTAATCATTTCTATCATATTAACAATACATTCCTACTTCCTAAAGTATATTTTCCAGTACTTTATTCAGTCCAGTTTTTAAATGACTCAGGTGATGAGCATTCCTTGGGAAACTATGCTATAGTCCAGGGGTCGGCAACATTCAGCACGCGGCTCGCCAGGTAAGCATCCTGGCGGGCCGGGCCAGTTTTATTTACCTGCTGATGCAGCAGGTTCAGCCGATCGCGGTCCCCACTGGCCATGGTTCACCGTCCCGGGCCAATGGGGGCGGCGAGGAGCTGCGGCCAGCACATCGCTTGCCTGTGCCACTTCTCGCCGCCCCCATTGGCCCGGGACGGCGAACCGCGGCCAGTGGGGGCCGCAATCGGCTGAACCTGCCATGTCAGCAGGTAAATAAAACTGGCCCGGCCTGCCAGGGTGCTTACCCTGGCGAGCTGCGTGCCGACCCCTGCCGACCCCTGCTATAGTCTAATAAAGTTCTGTTTGATCAAGAGCTTTTACCATTTTAGCGAAAATTGCATCCTGACAAAATCAGATTCAGCTTTCCATTTGTGACTACCTAATCTCATTCATAGAATTATGAGAGCAACCTGCTGCAAGGTTAAAGATTTCAATTAACAATTTGAGAATGATACTAAAAGTATGAATTATAGCTGAACATTTGATGAAAATTAACACTTGCTCGGTTATGAGCTGTGATGCATGGAAATGTAGACAATGAGAGATTGCTCCTAATCTATCATTAGCAATGCCATTTTCACAATGGATCATTTGGCATTTAAAAGGTTTACTTTGGTTATAGAAAAGCTTTCTATATCTACAAACTTTGAGCATAGCTTGAGAGACTTCAATTATCCTCTAAACACTTTCAACTTACTTTGGTTCCAACCCTGCAAGGGTGGAGAGCGTCTTGTGAGGTCAAGCACCCCACATCAGTGAAGCCAATGGGAGCTGGGTGCACTCAGTACCTCAGACAACCAATACTTGCAAGATTGGATCCAAAAGACTGAGCCCATTGACTCACTGGAATTAAAAAGGAGTTCATAAGCCACATAGTATCTATTACAATTTGGCTCTTAGGTTGGGCCAAGTAGATGTGCTGTAGATTTAGGTAGATCTAGGTAGGGTTGGGCAACGTTATACCATTTATTGTTGTAACTCTGTTTTTATTAACATTTTGTTTTGTATATTTTAGCTCATGAGAAATGCAGAGAGAGACTGCTTGGTAGAGTGAACAAGCCCTGAATGGGCTGATCATCTCAAAATCTTCAGATTTGTTTTGCACTCTTTTCTCATGACACTGATAAAACTTTTGTTGCTCCACTTCTACACCATTTGTGACATTTCTTAATGTTCATAACCTGAAAATGTCTCTGTGTCAGTGGGTTTTTTCCATGAGTTATGTGAAGTACAATAGTACTTTCTGTTTAAATACACAGAGCCTGACAAGTATCAGAGGGGTAGCCGTGTTAGTCTGAATCTGTAAAAAGCAACAGAGGGTCCAGTGGCACTTTTAAGACTAACAGAAGTATTGGGAGCATAAGCTTTCATGGGTAAGAACCTCACTTGCATCTGAAGAAGTGAGGTTCTTACCCACGGAAGCTTATGCTCCCAATACTTCTGTTAGTCTTAAAAGTGCCACAGGACCCTCTGTTGCTTTTTTAGTGCCTGACAGTGCATCCCTTGCTTTGGTTGTGTAAGTGAGCAAGGGTTGCACAATCAAGCATGCAGGATAGTGTATACTTATTTCAGGTTTATTTTCTATTTGCCTTCTATTCTCTTTACTTCTCTTTTTTACCTTTTGCATTTTCATTATACCGTATGTTTTCTTTTGCTGAACCAGAGTTAATGTTGGGAATGTAGGTTTAATGATGTCTGGCTCTGATTTTCTTTTATCCCTGCTTGACGCTTAGATATGCTACCTGCTATAAAATATCTTTATTTCAAAACACACTCTCTCTTTTTTTCTCTGCAGAAGTACTTCAAAATATAGACTATATGCTAATAGTCTGCAACATACTCTGCAACATACATTCACTGAATGTCCTCTGTGTTTCAACCCTCAAAGTTCATTCACTGATGATTTAAGTACTTAAGCATGCTGGCTACTTCTGAAACTCTCAGTAAGATAATAAGTCTCTTGAATTCACAGACTTCAGATGCAACCTTTTTTGGGGTGGGTGGCATATACAAGAGCAATCAATAGGCATTGCTAGCATCAAAATCTAGCTAGTACATGGATCGCTATGAGTGCAGAAAAAGACGCTTTGTTTCAGAACAATATGGACACTTTTCAGTCGGCATACCCCAAAGCAATTTGATTGCTGACTCAAGGCCTGACCCTGCTCCCCGGCACGCACTGGCAAAATGATCTATCTGTGACTGTAATCATTTATTAATATAGTATGTTGGGCTGTTTGTTGGAGGTGTTTTCTGTATGGAAATATATTGGTTTAAATCTGAAACTGTCTGGAAAAAAAGGCAAGAAGAAAAAAGAATGGTTTGAGATAAAGGGACTCTCCTCAAACACAAGTTGTTAAAGGATAATGCCAAGACTGGAAATGACCCATGACCACAGGAGAGTAAAAGAACTCTGGCAGGTTTAAAAAAGAACACTCCTTCAGCTCATCTGGACTTTATCTGCCTGGTGAGAAGTTGATACACCAGGCTTGGGCTACTGTGTCTGTAAGAGTGGGAGAACTTCCCTCTCTTTTTCCTATTTAAACAAAGACGCAGATTCTTTTCTGCATCCAGTTTCCTCTGGGTGCATTGTGGGGAAAGGGGAGCAGGGGAGCTCTCCCTGATTCTCATGTTGGCTCTCTGATACCCATAGGCAGCTGTGATGGGGTGGATAAACTCTTCACTAGGGAGATGGAATGACTCTGGGCCAGGAAGCCCTACCCTGGCAGTCCTGTTGGGCATTCTCCACTTGGGGGAGAAGATTAAAATGGAGACAGATCAGCACACCTAGGTGGTTCGCAGAGGGAGGCAGACCTGTACTGCTACAGAGGGACCACACCAGAAGGGTACATCTCCAGGAGGACTGCAGAGCAAAGCAAGAATTTCCTAGCCTGCAGATGCCCACAGGTTGGATTGCCAGGGACAGCCACAAGCCACGGCACTCCATGAGGAGGGACACAGTGGGAGGAAGAGAGTCAGATCACAGGTAGCGAATAACATTCTTACAGTGCGCAAGGGAGCCCCAGGTGGGAACCTGGTGGAGTGGGAAGTGCCAGGCTCCCCTAATCCTAACCACCAGGAGGGGCTGCCACTGCAAACTCTTACTGCTGGGCAGGGGCTCACTCATTCCCAAACTATTGTAGCCCCAATTTCTGCTCACAGGCTGAGATTAACTGGAGCACAGCGGTAGTCTAGTCACATGCCTGTCTGCAGCATACTCCCTAAACTGGACCCAGAATGGAAGGGATGGCATAGGAGTTCATGATACCACATGTACACCACCAGAGGACACAAACATGCCCAATGGCAGATAAATTCTCATTTGATGAAAACTGGCAAGTTTCTGCATCCTTTAAGTCATAAGAGTGACTGAAAGGAGCTGAAGCATGCTAGAGCCGTGGTTCCCAAACTTGTTCCACCGCTTCTGCAGGGAAAGCCCCTGGCGGGCCGGGCGGGTTTGTGTACCGGCCGCGTCTGCAGGTTCGGCCTATCGTGGCTCCCAGTGGTCGTGGTTCGCTGCTCCAGGCCAATGGGAGCTGCTGTAAGCAGTGGCTTGGCCCGTGCCAGTTCCAGCAGCTCCCATTGGCCTGGAGCAGCGAACCGCGGCCACTAGGAGCTGCGGTCGGCCGAACCTGCGGACGCGGCAGGTACACAAACCGGCCCGGCCCACTAGGGGTTTTCCCTGCAGAAGTGGCGGAACAAGTTTGGGAATCACTGTACTAAAGAATCAAGCCTCAACTGTATTGAATGTAATTCCTTTAACAAGAAGAGATACTGAATATTATAAGAAGAGTCCCATACATTTTGGGCAGTTGGAAATGGACCATTATAAAATGAAAGTCAGGCACAAAAAGAATAGAGCACCACTCACAGTGAATAGATAGGACAGTCAGTGAGAAAGTATTAATTGCTAGCAAGAGTGAAGTGTGTGGAAAGAAAAGTTGTACCGGACATGAATGTTGGTTAAAGAAAAGGAATACTACACAAGAACAACCCAGGAGAAAATGAAAGTGGAGGGAGTGACTGAGAAAAAATGGCAGAGAAGAAATTAAAATGGAATGAGAATTAATCTCTCTCTTCCTGGAAGGTTTTGGTGCTGGGTTCAAGGGTTGAGCTGCCTTCTTATTAACTTGTATGCACTCAGTGGCCTGAAGATCTAGAGGGTAAGGAGTTTCCATATGTTGAGGAATGGGAAAAATTGCCACAGTATTGTTTCATCTGCATAAACTAGTTACACAGTATTCCAGAAGGGAAGAAGTTCTCTTCCCCATAGAGGGAAGTATAGCTACAGTTAGCTCTCTACCCAGTTGTCCTCCAATGATATTTTAGGAGTCACCAAAACTCCACAAATTCAGAATTGGTTGAGTAGTGGAAATCAGAGGCGGTGCTAGTCCACTGGAGGTCCTAAGCAGTAATATTTCCCCCCTTTCGCCCACAACACATGCTAAAAAAATGTATGGGGGCACCCATAGGCTGTGTGGGGGCCTACACAATTGCTTAGTCTGCTTATATGTGCTCCGGCTCTGGTGGAAATTAACAGAAAGAGGTGAATGCGCTCTTGCCTTGTTGCAAAGTTGTAGTCTACAAGATCAAATCCTGGCTAACACAGTGACAACCTGCCAGTAAAATTATAATCAGAACATATTTTTTGCATGGTAAGTCTACTGATGATACATTGACTTGGTTGAATCAAGTAATAATGTATTTTTTTCACTGAAATGGATGAGAGAAAATATGTATTTCCCATCTACAAATATGGGTTATGTTGTTCTCTAATTTACTGAAAAGAAGACATTAACTGGATTCAACTAGAGCTGTTTGAAATTATCTACATTTGAGTTTTTTAACAAATTTTTTTGTTGCAATGTTGACAAAAAGGATACATTTTTTGCAAAGGTATTTGTGAGTAAAAAATCCTTGAGGATTTAGCCAAATAATCTTAGTATGAATTCAAAACACAACAGATGTTATCTAGGCCAATCTTTTCAAAATAGGGTAATCTAACCTTAGACAGCAAAGTCTGAGAACTTTGGCCTTAGTTAAGCCACTGTAAAACATCAACAAAAAGCTTTTTTTGATTGTCTCTATTTCTTCGACAGCTATAACATGCATGTCAGACACATATAAGACTAAAAGTTAATTTATATTAGTTGAAAATGTGGATGTACTTCAATTCATGCAATTATAAGTGGCCTCTCTTCAGACTTTTAGCTTCAGTGTGAATAGTATCTGATATCAACAAATTAGGTGAAAAGAGAGGCTCAGGCAATTACCAGAACTAAGGAAATTAATAGTGGAAGCTTGATGTACTGCAGGGAATCACAGAATGAAGAAATATAACTGCTAGTCACACCTGTGCTGATTTGCACTGTCAAATTAAAATTATCATGAGTAAATATAATTACTTAGCAAATTTAATAAATACTTCTGGAGTTCTGAAAACAGCACTTGAATTTACAAATTATACAGATATAAATGTTGTTGCATACCTACAAAATAGCACCTTTAAAAGAATTTAATTAGCATGCAGCTAGCATAGCCACCAGAATGATGATTGGGTAGCTAAAGGTTGTTATAAATTACTGTAAAAAAAGTTGTATGTCATATCATATCTTAATTAACAACCTTTGACATGCAATGTTTCCCCTTACTTATTTAACTTTTGCAAATGAAGTATTATTTCCAGCTCTTCATTTATCCTTGAGAGACAAATACTTAGCTCTTCTCATGAGTTATAAACAAGGTTTTGATAGTAGGGAATTAGTAAATATTTGTAACACTTGAGATGAAGTGCCCTAAATAAGCATTTAATTAATGAGTAAAACAGTTATTGCTACTCAAGCTGTAATGATTGCCAATACTTGCTTTACATAATTTAATGGTTATGTAATTACCATAAATAGAGGGAAGCAATACAAATAAAAAATAAAACAATTTTTTCCACTAAATTTTAATTTTTGTGCTCTGACAAATCATAAGAGTGATTGATTAACTTTTTACAAAATGGATATTAAAATATTCAACCATCAGTTCACCTGTAAATTTTGACCAATTCACTCATATTGATAACCAAGTTTCATCCCATAATTATGACTAAGCCTCTTTAAAAGTTTATCAGATATTCATATTTTCTCTAATCGTTGTACAATGAAAACATGAATCAGAGAAAGGAACCCGTTAAGAAAGGGAAAACTTAATTATGTCACATTACAGTTTAACACTGAGTATGTAAAATGAAAAATAGGGGTAAGTACTAATTATTTGTGGTCACTATTTTGAATATGCATAGTAAATAAGAAAAAAGATACACTACGTAAATGCATTAACATTGAAGATTCTTTCTATAATTTAACAATTATTGTGGTATTGTTTAATTGTGGTAATTTAACAAATGTTACCAAAAATGTGGTAATATAAAGTTACTCTGGAATAATGAATTGAACAGATATGCCTCACTCTCTTTCTCCCTCCCCCGCCCCGCAGCCTCCCAAGCTGGGTTGACTGACTCAGGCTAGTAGGGCTTATATAAGCTCTGTAAAAATAACTTTATGGACAGCACTTTGAAGTGCTATCCAACTACAGAAGCAGTTTCTCCTCCCTTGGTGTTCACACCTCAACTGCTAGCAGAGCACCTCATCCTCCCTGATTGAACTAACCTCGTTATCTCCACAGTGATTTATACCTGCCTCTGGAGATTTCCATTACTTGCATCTGAAGAAGTGAGGTTCTTACCCACGAAAGCTTATGCTCCCAATACTTCTGTTAGTCTCAAAGGTGCCACAGGACCCTCTGTTACTTTGAAGTTGTGATTCAGGCTAGAGCTCGAGCTCCCTTGGGTTCAGAGCCCGAGATCCAGCCTGAGTTGCAAATTCAAACCACTCGTTGCACAATGTTACTAGCCTGCGCTGGTAGGCTCACTGTCAAGGGCTATGTAGACATGCCCTAAGTCTCCCTTGTGAATCTGGCCTTAAGAGCGCAAGTGGGTGTTACAGTTGTAGGTCTGTCCTGTGCAGAGAACTCCTCCAAAAGTAACAAAGTTAACACCCCAACTCAGCAAAATACTTAAGCACATACTCATGTGCCTTGCTGAATAGGGGCCTACACTGTGTAGAAGGGTACTGTACATAATGTAAAAGTAAATACATATGTTTATCCATGGTGAGACCTAAAAAGGTTCTCTTTGATTTTATTGTAGCTAATTAGCACCAGATTCTGATTTCATTTACATCAGATTAATTCTAGAGTAAATTTAATTGAAGTCCATTGAAATCAATGTAGTTTCTCTGGATTTCCTCTATGAAATCAGAATATGACTTTCCCAATTATTATCTTGTGCCATATATATAAACATATGGATTACTTGATGATTACCTGTTCTGTTCGTTCCCTCTGAAGCACCTGGCACTGGCCACTGTCCGAAGACAGGATACTGGGCTAGATGGACCTTTGGTTGAGGGTGACTAGATGTTCCAATTTTTTAGGGAAAGTCCCGATATTCAGGGCTTTGTCTTATATAGGTGCCTATTACCTCCCACCCCCTGTCCTGATTTTTCACACTTGCTATCTGGTCACTTAACCCAGTTTGGTCTGACCCAGTTTGGCTGTTCTTATGTTCTAAAGCCACCTTCGGATGTCATAGAGGAAATCCAGAGAAAGTCCACTGATTTCAATGTAGTTCAATTAACTTTACTCTCAAATTACTATTTTTTAAATTATCTATCTATCTATCTATCTATCAGACTAAAAAGATTATTCAGGTAACAACTGAAATGCAGGTTACATTTAAAACACAGGGTATTGGGAGGTTTGTAAGGAAGGCCCCACTCCTGATTCCTTTGTGAAATAATTTGCAATAATGCTTGCAGGCTGCGGAGATGAGAGACTGTCAAGAAAGTGATTTCATTTGTCACAAAAATTGAAAGAAATCATAACATAAAAAAACATAAACTTTTCACATCAGAAGGAAAAGTCTCCCAAACCTTCAATAGAAAACTTTATAGTAATGCTGCCTGCTTGAAGGGGAAAATCTAGTCTTTCTAAACACAATTTGGTGTTTCAATTTTTATATGAATGAATCACATTTTTTAAAGTCTCTCAGCAACTTGCAAGCATCACAGGAAAACTAAAAAGGACTTCTTTTTCTCAAAGTGACAAAATATTAGTCTTTTCAAACTTTAAATGAATGAATTCATGTTCTTTGGCAGCATCTCTCTTAGCTACCAACTAGCACTGCTGCAAAGTCAGTTTTGAATCAAACATTAGACATATTTTTCAGTTATGTAAAAATATGTCTTTCAAAGAATGTTCTGCTTTCTTGCTTTCAGATGAATAAATAGGCTCCCATAACACATCTACTTTTTCTCATTCTTCCTTTCTTTCTTCCCGACTGCCTCTTTCTGTGGCTCCGACTTTCCTCTTCCCTCTCAAAAGCTATATATATATATATATATATATATATAAAATTCATTAAAATTAGTGTTTTCTTTATCATGGTTCAAGTTTTCATTCCAGTTAAATGCTCATATAACAGAGAAAAAAGTTGATTACAAAAATGTTAGAGAAGCACTGCCTTAATTAGCAATATTGGATTTAGTGTTCTTCTGAGCAGTTACTTCTATTGATACCGTACATTTGTTCAAACAAACAAACAAAAAATGTCATCTATAGAAATAGGATGATATTGTATGTCGTGCAAGCCACTCTTAATAGATACCTGCTGTAAAGAACTGCCTTCCTGCTCCTTCTCCCCCTCCCCCGCCTCCAACCTCCAAACCCACTTCATCTACAATACCAATACAACGCTGAACAAAGATCAATTCTGACGATGGGTCAGATATATTTCATTAAAAATTACTGTGATATGGTATCATTTTCCCTGTTCTCTATATAAAATCTCTATTGAGATTAAGAAATAATTATATTATATAGAGAACATGATGATTTCTTAGTCTACATAGCTAGAGTTTTTGTATGTGAACCAAACTCATTGTAGTTATGTAGAGTCTTGAAATTAAAGGGGAGAGATTATTTATCTTCCTCCAGAGGAAATGAAGAGTTTGCTGCATAACTCATATAGACTGTTAAATAGAGATGGAATTTAGGCAATACCTCTACAATACTTTTAGCAAGGAAGCGATGGGCCTATGGAAGTCTTTATTGTCCAGGTTTAGCATCTATTAAAAGGTTTCTATGGAAGCAATCAAAAGAAATAGTCCTTGAATAAAAAAACAAATGAGCTGAGAACTATGGAGAAACACTCGCTTACCAAGATTCTGCTGAGCCTAACATATTTTATGGCAGATAGTTTTGACTCAACTAAAGGTAACTATGCAAAATCAATAAGATATTGATAATAGACCAGGAGGGATGTTTACAGAGAGATGCAGCCAACTCTGATTTTTTCAAAGGAAAGAGAGAATAATTGGATCCAAGGATATAAGTACAGTTTAAGTGAAAGTAGATACTATGGGTAGAGACCTGAAAATCCCTGGATATTCGCTTTATATCCACGGATATCCACAAATCATTTTTGTGGATTGTGGATTGGATTTGGATACAAATTTTGTATCCACGCAGGGCTCTAACTATGGAAACATCTAGTCTTTAATAAAAAAATCTGTGGCACTGAGTCTCAGAGCCCACATCAATTGACTCAGGCACACAGGGCTTGGGCTGTGGGGATAGAAATAGCAGCGTAGATTTTTGGGCTCAAACTGGGGACCAGGGTGTGAGATCCTTCCCCATTGTGAAGTCTCAGAGCCTGGGCTCCAGCCCAAGCTCAAATGTCTACACTGCAGTGTTCTTAGTCATTCTAAATTGAATTAATTTTACGAGTAAGGTTTTGGGAAGCTGTAAATGGCTGATCCTGCTCCCAGTGCGCTCCTTGGCTTTAATGGTGCATGATCAGATCACATGTAGTTTGTCAAAACCCACACATATTTTATTTTCTGCTGATTTAGTTGATGTTTTTGCTACTCATCTGTTTAGTGAGCTGAGTATAGCTGTGCTCCTGGTGCCTTGTTGGAGCAAGAGTGAATATCTTTATTATGTTGTTGCTCTGCAGAGAGACATATTTAAGATAGCTACTTCAATCCAGGTAAGGTGGACAATTAATTGTGGGCCTTATCTTGAGGTCCTTCCTCAATTTATACTTACTCTGATACCTTACTCAGGTTGAGCCCCATTGGTTTGAAATAAAAACTGACAACTAGAACATATTCACCCTATTCTTTCTATATAGGTTCTTATACCATGTTTATTACCATAGTATCTGAGGGCCTCCCACTGCTACATTAAGCACTGTGACAAACATCTGTCTCGTCTTTGTTCTTTCATCCTCATCCCAGGGGGAGAAGTCTGTGCAGTGGAGTGTTTTGCTTTGGATTTTTTAAATAATATATGCATATTTTGCTATATGTTTGTTAGATAAGACACAATCTGCCTGTGGAAGACTGTGCAAAAGATGGGTAGTAAAGCATTACCACACAATTACCCTGGGACATTAGATAGAATAGGTTGAATTATTGTTTATGTTGGTAACCCATGCTTTCAGAAGGTTTCTGAGCAAGTTATGGCCTGAGGAGACATTTGCTGGCTGTGCTTCTAGAGAATAGTATAGATTGAAGAAATAAAGGACATTTGTATGACAAAATACAAAAGATAAACTTTATTCTTTTTTTTATTGCTTTTCCAGTGAAAATTAAAAAGAAAAAAGAAAAAGAGGAAAGTTTGTGTGAGTTTTCATGGAAACTTTCTTTCAGTCTTTTATTTGTACCATTGGAAAAAAAAAAAGGAAAGGAAAAATTTTAAAATGTTTCCCCCCCATTTCTTGTTCATTCTAACCCCCAACCGTTGTTGCAGTTGGGGGGGGGGAGGGAGGAAAAAAACTTACATATTTTAATTCCCTCACCAAAATGAAATCATTCTTTTTGTTTCAAAATTAAAACCATTTCATTTTGGATCCAATTCATAAAATTTTTGCTCAACCATTATCAGTCCACCTGTGGAAGACTGATTATCAATCCAAGAAAAGACACAGAGATTTAAGAGAATTCTTCAAGGCCACACAGGAAGTCTGTGGCAGAGCTGGAAATGTAACCCAAATCTGAGTCCAGGGCCTTAACCACAAGACCATCCTTCTCTTTTGTGGCTCCACGAGGATCATAGGTTTGAGGGGTGGGCAGACCTGCAGCTCATCCCGAAAAAGGGTAAACGGAAGATGCATGGAAAAATGAGATTAATCAGTCAGCCTGGAGAACTCCTTTCTCTGTCTAATGCAAGATGATTATTGACTCTGTAGGTAAGCATTGTCCCCCTATGCAAAGCCTTGAAACATAGTGATGCATAAAGGAAATTGTTTGTTCTCCCATATTGTCTCTAAAGCAATATTTAGATAATAAACTCTGTTCTCACAAATGCACATACTACCATTTCTGCTGACATCATTATCATAATTATTTCTGTGCATTAGAAAAGTTGTGTATTTTTATTGTAATTTTAAGTGTTCTGATTCAGTGGGTATGCATAGTTATTAGAATGGCATGTAATCAGGCTGAGTGTATCATTCACAAGCTACATGGTGCAAGGTAGGTAATGGGAGAGACAAACATTTCCAGTATTTATTTTATAAGTGAAGTATTGCTGTGTATTTTTCGACATCTATTTGTGCCACTATAGATCATCATTCCTTGCTTGTCAGTTTTGTGCTGGTGCCTCGTGTGAAATTAACAAGTAGTAGTATAACAGTAGGGGTAGGTCTACACTACCGCTTAAGTGGATCAAACTTACGTCACTCAGGGGTGTGAGAAGCCACTCTCCTGAGTCACACAAGTTACAGAGCCCTAATTGTTGTCCACACTGTTGCTGTGTCAGCAGGAGATGCTCTACCGCTGACATTGCTTCCGCCTCTCGAGAGGTGGAGTAATTATACCGATGGGAGAGCTCTTTCCCATCAGCAAACATTGTCTCCACCAGACATGCTACAGTGGTGCAGCTGCATCAGCGCAGCCGCACCTACGTAGCGCTTCTACTATAGACTAGCCCTAAAGAAGTACCACTAAAATCGAGTAGTACAATCTGGCCTGCTAATTTTTTGCTGTTTCAGAATTTGAAAAAGCCCCATCTAATTACTATAATTTTGATATAAGGTGGCATTGATAATAAATTAAAAACGGAGACCATTCGTACCATGTTCTGGGCAGTGGTTTTGTACTGAATCTAATGTCTAGTATCTTGTGGTTTGTATTTTTGTACAACATATGTCTTTGGAAACAAAATATTTCAAGAATAACAAAATGACAGTTAGAGTTAATGCCTCCCAAATTCTGGAAGCAGCCATGGACTGGAGTGTACCTCAGAATGAGCTTGTGTTGTCCTTGGGGCAATCTACAATGGCTCACTATAGACCCTGCATCAGCCTAGAATTGCTGTAGCACTTTGGCAACACCACCAACTTCCACCAAAAGGCTCCCTCCCTCTCCCACCATGCACACGGCAATCCTCCAAGCCAGAAGCTACAGGCAGGGATGCATCAGAGGACTGCTAAAGCTTCCCTATGCTCCTAGGATATTACCTCATTGAGGAATCCAACTGCTTTGTGGCCCTTGTACGCTTGCATAGCAGGGGTACAGGGCCCTGGGACAGCTGAGCATTGAGTTCCTCGTTTCTACCACCACAACAATTGGATATGCATTCAAGCTACATTCTTTTGTAAAGCAGTAACTCCTTTAACTTTTGTTTCTATACAGCACATTAAATTTACTCCTAATATAAATATATGTCCTTTTTTTCTGATCAAGCCTATCCTCAAATAAACCATTATGTTTAATTTCATGTTGTCCTTTAGCTAGTTGCTCTAAGGTTAATTCTTACTTTATTTTTATTTTTCAATTAAGAATCCCATTATCTGTCAGTGCCCCCACATATATTATGTCTTACTATTCTATTTATTTATCATCCAGTAATTGGCACAAATTCACTGTTGGTAACTTTTTTTTTAATTGCCTACAAGATTTAGGTGCCTACATCTCGATAAAATAAATACCCATGTCACTTTTGAAAATGGGACTTAGGATCCTAAGTCACTTTGATGCTTTTAAAATTTGTACACTGTATCTTCCCTCAAGTAGGATAAACACAGTATGCTATAGTCCAAAATTGTCTATTCAGTGCTTTATGGCCCTGATTCAGGATACTATTCGTAATAGTACTTACTAACTCGTATTGTGTGATTTAAATGTTTCCCTTCATTGGGGCCTAGAAAGAGATTTCTATTGTATGCTTTTAATTTACATATAATAAATCCTTAAAATCTGGGTCAGGATATTTTGGACAGCTATAATAATTTGAAATGTTGCTTCTTCAAGTTTGCATTCGGGAGGGTCACTCTTAAGCTTCCCTTTCTGAACCACCATTAAGCTAAAGTATTCATATCCGGATACCAGTACATAGGCTTTTAATTACATATTTAAGCACCTAAACATAAATGCCTTAATTTTCAGACATACTGAGTGTACATAAAACTCATTGGAACAATGGAAATTGCTCAGCATGTTTGAAGATTCAGGCCACTTGTATTCAACAGCCTAACTTTAAACACTCAGATCTGAAAATTTGACCTGAGTCACTTGTTATTTTCTCTGTCATGTGCAGTTTTCTTAGTTCAGGATGGAATGCATAATAATGTTTATACAAACAGGATAAACTATTAACATATTTAGGGAAAACATTCCCCCCCCACACATTTTACCTTTCGAGGATAAAACTTAACCTTTTTTCTGAGCCTTAATTTTTACAGTTTTTTAGAATGTATTCAGTGCTCATAAAAGCTTGACTCTGGGAGTTTTAAATGAGCAATGTATAATGACTTCTCATAAGAAATGATCAGTTGTGAGAGAGGTCACTTTTTAATACTATCCCAATACAATTTTAAAACATGCCTTTAGTGCACAGTGCCTTGTTTATTAGCTTGTGCTGTTAATTAGATAAAACAAGAAGTCTCTGAGCAACCAAAGCTTGGTCACTTCTAACTTTGCTCATTAGTGCATGTAAAGTATTCCCTATCTCAACCAGTAAGGCTTTATCAGTACTAATCTGCTATTTCTTCTTTTAAGCTTCCAGTATATTGAAAAAATCTAATGTGCACTAATTAACCTCTTGAGTGTGGCATTTTCCGGGTAACCCAGAGAGTTTGATTCATTGTCCCAGCCACATTTACCAGGATCCTGCTCTGCATCTTTTCTACTTTCCTATGATTTTTAGCATCATGGAAACATTAAAAGTATGTATGAAGTTGCATAAAAATGAGTTTGCTGAACTCATCTCAAGTACAAGTAATATAAGCCTAGCTAAACCCAGGGAAAAATAATAGAACTGGTTAAAATAGGGTAGGGGTAAAGTTAGTTACCATGATGATTAAGGTGGAAGAGTCAGCAAAATACAGACCCTTTGCTTTTCTCTATCAAATTGTATATTGGAATAGACCCTGTGTAACTTGACCATTTTGATATTGGTGATATAATATTTTATAATCTATTTACTCTTTTACCTTGTGGTGGGGTGAAACTTTATCATGGGCTGGGAAGCTGACAGTAGTCAGTGAATTACAGCACAACTATAACTGATGTATGTAAGGCCTGGTCTACATCTAAAACAGGCTTATTTACCTGCATCGCTCAGGAATGTGAAAAATTCACATCCCTTTGAGATGTAGTTAAACCGATTTAAGCCCTGGTATACAGACCCCTGGGTCAATGGAAAAAAAATTCTGTTGACCTAGTTACTGTCTTTCAAGAGGGTGGATTTACTACATCAATGAGAAAAAAAACTTACAATCGTTACAGCAAATCTCTATGTTACACAGAACAGCTGCGGCCATGGAGCACTGTGCTGCTGTAGTGTTTGTAGTGCAGACGTAGCCTAATTAATTGCTTCTCAGCCATGGGGATAGGACTGGGAGGTATCAAATGATAATTTAATAAACACCTGGGGCTCATGAAAGGGAGAGAGTTCAGTCTGAAGGAAAGAACCACAGGGAGTAGAGGTATTCCTGTGAAAGGGCCTGAGCCACAGTCAGTGGGAGAATGGACACCTCAGACATACACAATCTGAGGGGCCAGTGCTCAAGAGTGAGCTGGGGGAGAAGACTGTGAAGTAGCTAAGGAAGCAATTGGAGATAGAGCCCAGAAGACGGGCAGAGTGGTTTAGAGAATTTTTGGATATTATTTAGAGCTTTTGTTGCCCTAAAAGGATTGGATTTTGATGCTTCTCAGCTGGAGGGTGAGTTGAGCACAAAAGAAGATGACCAGCAAGAGGTGTGGGAGACAAATATTCCAGCAACATCACATCTTGATGCCAGGAGGGTGTTCTGGTGGTGAGTGAAGACCATAACACACCTGTCCGTTATTGCTATTCATGTATTAGCTCTAAATTTTTTTAAATAGCTTTTCCCCTAGCATAAAATTCTAGGTAGGCATATATATATATATATATATATATATAAAATAAAATCAGAAACATATGAGACAAAAATGATAAAGATTCTTAGACTGTTATCATGTGATTTCATCATGTGGGCATATCTTGCAACTGGATCGACTTGGAGTCCTTGGGCCTTGATCCACCAATACATTTTGTGTGTGGGCAGGGCCCTGTGCTCATTTGGTGCCCTACTGAGCATAAGGCAGGATCCAGGGCCTTAGATTGTAAGATCTTTGGAAAGGGATAATGTTCTTGAAGTTGTTTCTATTTAAATGAATGTATAGCAAATCTGTTATTCAAATATGTGAAATATTTAAATACAGGACTGGAAAGAAAACTAAAACATCAACAGAAAAATATTGAGGAATCGCTCCCTCTTACATTGAAATATGACTATTTTAGAATAACAGGAACATGATATTGTTCTGAAGATAGAGTATGGTATAAGTTAATGTTGTACCTTGAGTATAGTTGGCAGTGGAGATGAGTCTTGCATTTTATTCACCTTAAATCAATTTACCACCTGAGCCGGCATAGATGAGCTGTTGTGGAAAAACCAAGACGAATCATAGAAATGTAGGGCTGGAAGTGACCTCGAGAGGTCATAAAGTCCAGCCACCTGTGCTGACGTAGGGTGAAGTAAACCTATACCATCCCAGGAAGGTGTCCAACCTCTATTTTTAAAAACCTCCAATGATGGGATTCCAGAACTTAACTACTCTTGTAGTTAGAAACCTTTTCCTAATATCTAACCTAAATCTCCATTGCTGCATTGTTGCTCCATTGCTCCATTACTTCTTGTCCTACCTTCAGAGGACATGGGGATCAATTGATCAACATCCTCTTTATAACAGCCCTTAACGTATTTGAAGGCTGTTATCAGCTCTCCCCACCAGTCTTCCTGTCTCAAGACTAAACATGTCCAGTTTTTATAACCTTTCCTTATAGGTCAGGTTTTCTAAGCCTTGCATCTGGATTTTCCTATGGACCATCTCCAATTTGTCCACATCTTTCCTAAAGTGGCACCCAGAATTGGGCACAGTATGTCTCAGGGAAGAAGAGCAGTCACGGGAGCAGAGGGGAACCTTTCCATAGTTGGGACTCTCCTTCCAGATGATGTTGGGGTATCCTCTCACACTGAGGTTTCCTCTCAGGGGGAGGGAACTCCAGTCATTAGGAAAAGGCAGGTGTTAGTAATGGGAGATTCAATCTTTAGAAACATAGATAGCTGGGTTTGTGATGACTAGAAGAACTGTATGGTGACTTGCCTGCCTGGTGCAAAAGTTGCAGATCTCTCGAGGCATCTAGATAGACTTATGTGTAGTGCTGGGGTGGAGCCGGTGGTCATGGTACATATAGGTAACAATGGCATAGAGAAAGGTAGGAGAGATGTCCTGGAGGCCAAATTTAGGCTGCTAGAAACGAGACTGAAATCCAGGACCTCTATGGTAGCATTCTCAGAAATGCTTCCAGTTCCATGCACAGGGCCAGGTAGACAGGCAGAGCTTCGGAATCTCAACGTGTGGATGAGATGATGGTGTAGAGAGGAGGGGTTTCGATTTATTAGGAACTGGGGAAACTTTTGGGATGGGGGAGCCTATACAGGAAGGATGGACTCCACTGAAACCAAAGTGGATCCATATTGCTGGCACTTAACATTAAAAAGGTTGCAGAGCAGTTTTTAAACTAAGAGATGGGGGAAAGCTGATTGCTGCAGTGAAGCACATGGATCGGACAGAGACTTCTCTTAGAGGAGAGTCTATTGATAGAGATTCTCTAGGTTCTAATCAGGAGGAGAGGATGGAAGACGATAAAGTATGGGCCAGATCAGACAAGAAACATTCACATAAAAAAGAATCTGACACATCAGAAAAGGGCAGACAAATAAACAGTGACAAGTTTTTAAAGTGCTTGTCCACAAATGCTAGAAGTCTAAATAATAAGATGGGTGAACTAGAGTGCCTTGTGTTAAAGGAGGATATTGATTTAATAGGCATCACAGAAACCTGGTGGAGTGGGGACAATCAATGGGACACAATCATTCTGGGGTACAAAATATATCGGAAGGACAGAACAGGTCATGCGGATGGGGGAGTTGTACTATATGTGAAAGAAAATGTAGAATCAAATTAAGTAAAAATCTTAAATGAATCCACATGTTCCATAGAATCTCTATGGATAGTAATTCCATCCTCTAATAAGAATATAACAGTAGGGATCTATTATTGACCAGGACAGTGATAGTGATGATGAAATGCTAAGGGAGATTAGAGAGGCTATCAAAATAAAGAACTCGATAATAGTGAGGGATTTCAATTATCCCCATACTGACTGGGTACATGTGACCTCAGGACAAAATTTCTCGATACTTTAAATGACTGCTTCTTGGAGCGGCTGGTACAGGAACCCACAAGGGGAGAGGCAATTCTCGATTTAATCCTGAGTGAAGTGCAGGATCTGGTCCAACAGGTAACTATAACAGGACTGCTTGGAAATAGTGACTATAATATAACATTTAACATTCCTGTGCTGGGAAGAACACCTCAACAGCCCAACACTGTGGCATTTAATTTCAGAAAGGGGAACTATGCAAAAATGAGGAGGTTAGTTCAACAGAAATTAAAAGGTACAGTGACTAGAGTGAAATCCCTGCAAGCTACATTGAGACTTTTCAAAGACACCATAAGAGAGGCCTAACTTAAATATATACCCCAAATAAAAAACACAGGAAAAGAACTAAAAAAGATCCACTGTGACTTAACCACCATGTAAAAGAAGCAGTGAGAAGTGGAAGTCAAATCCTAGTGAGGTAAATAGAAAGGAGTATAAACACTGCCAAATTAAGTGTAAAAATGTAATAAGAAATGCCTAAAAGGAGTTTGAAGAATGGCTAGCCAAAAACTCAGAAGGTAATAACAAAATGTTTTTTAAGTACATCAGAAGCAGGAAGTCTGCTAAACCACCAGTGGGGCCCCTGGACGATCGAGATACAAAAGGAGCACTTAAAGACGATAAAGTCATTGCAGAGAAACTAAATTAATTCTTTGCTTCAGTCTTTATGGCTGAGGATGTTAGGGAGGTTCCCAAACCTGAGCCATTCTTTGTAGGTGACAAATCTGAGGAATTGTCACAGATTGAAGTGTCACTAGAAGAGGTTTTGGAATTAACTGATAAACTTAACAGTAACAAGTCACCGGGACCAGATGGCATTCACCCAGGAGTTCTGAAAGAACTCAAATGTGAAATTGCAGCACTATTAACTATGGTTTGTAACCTGTCCTTTAAATCAGCTTCTGTACTCAATGACTGGAAGACAGCTAATGTACCGCCAATATTTAAAAAGGGCTCTAGAGGTGATCACAGCAATTACAGACCAGTAAGTCTAACATCAGTACCAGGCAAATTAGTTGAAATAATAGTAAAGAATAAAATTGTCAGACACATAGAAGAACATAAATTGTTGGACAAAAGTCAACATGGTTTCTGTAAAGGGAAATCATGTCTTACTAATCTATTAGAGTTCTTTGAAGGGGTCAACAAACATGTTGACAATGGGGATCCAGTGGACATAGTGTACTTAGATTTCCAGAAAGCCTTTGACAAGGTCCCTCACCAAAGGCTCTTACATAAATGAAGTTGTCATGGGATAAGAGGGAAGATCCTTTCATGGATTGAGAACTGGTTAAAAGACAGGGAACAAAGGGTAGGAATAAATGGTAAGTTTTCAGAATGGAAAGGGGTAATTAGTGGTGTTCCCCCAGGGTCAGTCCAAGATCCAATCCTATTCAACTTATTCATAAATGATCTGTAGAAAGGGATAAACAGTGAGGTGGCAAAGTTTGCAGATGATACTAAACTGCACAAGATAGTTAAGACCAAAGCAGACTGTGAAGAACTTCAAAAAGATCTCACAAAACTAAGTGATTGGGCAACAAAATGGCAAATGAAATTTAATGTGGATAAATGTAAAGTAATGGGAAAAATAACCCTAACAATACATACAATATGATGGGGGATAATTTAGCTACAATTAATCAGGAAAGAGATCTTGGAGTCATCGTGGATAGTTCTCTGAAGACATCTACACAGTGTGCAGTGGCAGTCTAAAAAGCAAACAGGATGTTAGGAATCATTAAAAAAGGGACAGAGAATAAGATGGAGAATATCTTATTGCCTTTATATGCATCCAGGATACGCCCACATCTTGAATACTGCGTACATATGTGGTCTCTTCATCTCAAAAAAGATATACTGGCATTAGAAAAAGTTCAGAAAAAGGCAACTAAAATGATAGGGGTCTGGAACAGGTCCCATTTGAGGAGAGATTAAAGAGGCTAGGACTTTTCAGTTTGGAAAAGAGGAGACTAAGGGAGGATATGATAGAGATATATAAAACCATTAGTGGTGTGGAGAAAGTGAATAAGGGAAAGTTATGTACTTGTTCTCATAATATAAGAACTAGGGGCCACCAAGTGAAATTAATGGGCAGCAGGTTTAAAACAAATAAAAGGAAGTTCTTCTTCACACAGCACACAGTCAACCTGTGGAACTCCTTGCCTGAGGAGGTTGTGAAGGCTAGGAATATAACAGGGTTTAAAAGAGAACTAGATAAATTCATGGAGGTTAAGTCCATTAATGGCTATTAGCCAGGATAGGTAAGGAAAGGTGTCCCTAGCCTCTGTTTGTCAGAGGGTAGAGATGGATGGCAGGAGAGAGATCACATGATCATTACCTGTTAGGTTCACTCCCTCTGGGTCATCTGGCATTGGCCACTGTCGGTAGACAGAATACTGGGCTGGATGGACCTTTGGTCTGACCCAGTATGACTGTTCTTATGTACTTTAAACCTCTGTTTAACACATAACACTTGTAATAAAACAAAAAAAAGAACAGAGTTTCCACTAGAAATGAGAGATTGATGGAAACATGCATGGTTACAATACAAAACAAAATCATAAAATGCAAAGCTGGGTCTAACGTTATTAATAGTTCCCCTTCCTATCTAATCAAATAGTTCCCCTTCTCTCTCCCCTCCACCCCAGTTCAGTCTATTGCAGAACTGTCTGGCTTCATCAGAACCAGAATTCAATTTGTCATGAGAATACCACTTCCCCTCAAGATGTCTCTTTGGGATACAGAGTGCCTTTTCCCCTCTGTGTTATACTGAAAGTCTTTTGTTTTTATTCATAGGCTGGGTGACTTCTTTTTGATTTTCTGTTTCTACCTCCAAGCGGTTTTGATGGTTTTCTATTGAAAGTCATAAGATGGAGCAAGGCTAAATCTTGAGCCTTGCATTACATAACCAGTTAACCAGGGCAGGGTGACAACTCCCTTCTGCAGAAATGGGCCTTTGAGGCATATTTATCTGTCGTGAAGAACTTCTACTCCAAGTCCAACTATTTCTGTATAGTTACATTATACCTTAAATATTACCCATGTATACATCTCACGATGATTGAGTCTTAATGAGTCATGAGCTTTCTGTAACTACCTGACATGCTACATTTAATGGATAAATAGCTTGCAAGACATGTATTTCGTGTAGTGAGTTTGTCCAGTCTGAGGTGAGAGTTGTTTTAAAAAAACAGCGGGCCTTTTTCTAAGGAATCTCTGTGTCACAACACCACAAAATGACATTAGCCTCTTTGTAGAAATGTAGGCCTGGACAAGAAATCATCAAGTATAGCCCCCTGTGCTGATGGGGGACCAAGTAAACATAGATAATCCCTGACAGGTGTTTGTCCAACCTGTTCTAAAAAACCTCCGATGAAGATTCCACAACCTCCCTTGGAAGGTTATTCCTGTGCTAAGTTATCCTTATAGTTAGAAATTTCCCCACTTAATATCTAACTTGGAGAACAACTGATTACAGTAAGCCTTTAACATACATAAAGAGTATATAAGGTCCCCTTTAGTATTCTTTTCTCAAGACTAAACATACCCATTTTTTTTAACCTTTCTTCATAGGTCAGGTTTGCTACCCATTGATCACTTTTTGTTGCTGTCCTCTGAACACTCTCCAATTTGTCCACATCTTTCCTTTTCTATAACTACATAACACTGTGGGCTAATATATTCCAGTCGTCAGATTTATCCATCCAAAATCTTTAATGCCAGTTAAGTTGTAATTTAGCTTCAATCCTTCCTGTTTATTCCCCAAATTCCTTGCATTTGTGTATAGACATCCAAAATGTTAAACAGATTCCCCCACTCATTTCGCTTCTGTTGCTCTTATGACCCTATTGTTATTTCCCTTGAATCTCCTCTGTGGCCCACCCCAACATCTAGCCCTCTAAGGTCATGCTGTTTTTTTTTTCTTTATATTTACTGTTGGCTTTTGTCACCTGCCCACACTGAACCTGGTTTCAGTCCCTCCTCATTAGGTTGGCGAGTCAGTACTTAAAGATGCTCTTCCTCTTCTTGCTCAGGTGGAACCTGTTTCTTCCCAGCAGTCCTTGAACAGTATCCCATGGATGAAGAAGCCAAAGCCTTTCTGTCAACACCATCTGCTCAGCCATGCATTCGTCTCCAGGATGCATGTGTCCCTGCCTGGGCCCTTACTCCCAACCAGGAGGATGGATGAGAACACAACCTGTGTCCTGGGCTCCTTCACTCAAACTCCCAGACCCCCGTAGTCACTGCTGATCTGCCCAGGGTCATACTGTGACATACCAGGGTACAATTCAGACCAGTAAGGGACTGTCACCCTTATCCTGCAACCTTGGGTATCTAACAATGCCTTACTGAAGTATCTCTCATCTGAGCCACTAATAGCCTTCCAGCATGTAAGTCATGCCTTGAGCTTACCAGTTACACCCAGGCTCTCAACAACCTTGGTTACACTGCAGGGTGACCAACACACCCTCAATCCAGGATATTTTCCCCAGTAATGTATGTCCTGAACTACCCAGCCCTCTCCTGGACAGTACAAATATATTAACTCTGTTGTTCCTTTAAGGGAACAATATACCATCTTATTACATTAAATAGTTACCCAGACATTTCATCTTAAATACTGTGGATTAGATAAAGCAATAGTACATTTACTACAAAGAAGTTTTTAAGTGAGTATAAGTAATGGGGCATAAAAGTCAGCAATGGTTGCAAGAAACCAATATAAAATTATTACTAGTATCTACTTAAATTTACTTACCACATGCTCAAGCAGATTGCCAACCAAACTTTCTAGTCAGGACCCCTACCCCAGAGTCCAACGGCTGTTTCTTTTTTGTCTTCTCAGGTTCAGAGAATGAGAAGAAGGGTCTTCGGGTGTTTTCATAGTTTCAGTCCCCCTCTTGAAAAACACATCCAGCTCAGAACTAGGAGACAGAGTCTATGTGGAAGATTTTTTTCACCCTTTTGAACTTCCTTTGTTTTCCCTTCCTGCTTGATGACTCTGTTTACTGCTTAAATGCAAATTAAGGAAAACACACACTCCTTAGGACAGATACATTTGCAGACTTCTGCTTGGGCAGAGCTGTGGGGTTTGGAACATGAGTTAATAGCATAATATTGGGGAATCTTATAACTTCATATACAATGTTGCCACACATTTTATTGGGACAATACTGACCAGTACACTGAGTTTTTAAATGATTCCTCACAAGGCATACCTTGTACAAAGATTATTAAAATAGTGTATAGGGTATAAATACAGGGAGGTATTCTGACACACGTACCTGGCAGTCCCATTAATTCTTATGGGGTAGTGGTCTGACGGATGAGCCTCAACGACTCTTCTGTAATCTCAGAAGCAGGTTCCAAGCTGACATCTCCTGTGACATCATGTCAGCTAGGCAGTTGGATGCCTCCATCCCCCTCAGAAGGGAGTCCCCAACCACCAGCATGCTGCACCACCACGACACCACTGCAGTGGCTGTGAATTTCCTAACCTTGGGGGCAGGTGGCTCCTCTTTCTCAAACATTGGGGTCTGCTCACACATCCTGTTGTCAGTACTATATACTAGTTATTGACTGCAGTGGACCTAGGTGGTGATCTCTTGCCCAAGAAGACCAGCAATCAGTCTCCTCCCTGCCTGTTCTCCTTCCTCTTCTAATGCTGCTGTAGGAGGCTAGCAGCTCATGTCCCAGATTTTTCCATGTGTTCTGTTGAATTCCTCATGCTTCTGGCTGCTATGCAGATGAGACCTCCTCCTGCAGCTCTCTTACCACCAACAGCCACCTCTTACACCGGGTTGTTCCCCCATCTGGCTTTTGTCAGAGGGACATGCAGGCCATGTGCTAGGAAGAAGGCCCAGCAAGTCAAGACCATGACCTAAGTGGAAGCCTCCAGGGTCAGGATGCCTATCTAGCAAGGGCCCCCACAGGTGCAGACAGAGAAAGAGCTAGCAAAACTCAAATCAAACTGATCCTAAACTTCTTTTTGATGAGTGGGGGGAGTAGAGGGGAGATTTGTTTAGATGATTGTTTAAAAACGTGTCCACTGGCTTCCTGAGGCAAAAACACCATGACAATATAAACATTGGTACAAATACTGTGCTTGGCTTCTTGTGCTACACAAATGCACAGTTTTACTATAGAATTAATAGGTACAAAACTAATAAGGAAGAACAGATGTAAACAGGGTTTTCACAATAGTCCTTATGAGGAGGAAAGACAAGGGGAGGGGGGGAGTAATAGTCCAGTATTTTAAATGAAATCTTTCTTAACTTACAAATTTCAATTTTGCTAACTTTATCTTGGTACCGTGTAAACATATTACATCAAAAACTAGATAAATGGATATGTGATAACAAGAGAACGCATCATCTTACTGAATAAATTTAGAATATCTGCCTGGTAATATTTACTACAAACTGAACTCAACAAATGTGTAACGAATGGCAATGTTACATTATTTGTCATTTTCAGAAATTCATTGATATCATTTGTAGACCTCTGTGATTTTTTTTTCCAAATTGAATAAAGGCTGTTACTAGCAACAATTGATGAAGTTCACATGTATCAAAATTGTTCCTATACAGTTCAAACACTCTTCAGTTTATCAGATCCCCTTTCCCCAAAAGCAATATTAAACTAAGTTGCAGAATATGCTGTACATTTTATTAGGCAACCCATACCAGTGTGATATAGAATATATAGTAAATCTATAACACATCATTTTATATAGTTTTGTAGCTTTAGATGAACAGAGATCATTATAATCACATTTGCTCTTTCTTTAGTACATTCCCGTGTAATTTTGAGAGAAGCGGTTATTGAATTCTCATAACCAGAGAGCCCCAGGAGATCAAGATATTAGGAATAAGAACACTGAAATTTGTTGACATATTAAAGTAAGGTACATGCAAATGTATATCTTATCCAGAGGGAAATATTACATCATAATCTAGGCAGACAGGTCAAAATGAAAAAAATTGTACTGCTGCTGCTTAGGCTGTATGGGCAGTGGTATCGGTAATTTTGTTGTTGTTGTTTCAGTAAATTGGGCGCGTTGTTTGCATGGAGGAAATTGAAGACTTCAGTCCATTAATCTGGCTTCTTTGAGAAGCATGTAACAATTTAAAAAAAGAAAATCCAAAAATGTTAAATCATGCCAATTCACAGTTGTTTACTACAGTAGCATTGAGTCAGACAGGAAGGATGATCACTTTGCATTTCTACTTTTGAGAACTTACACTTCCAGCTTTCACATTCAGGTCCCTAATTGTAAGGGTGATATATTTGCTTGGTATTTGAATTAGTGTCTTTTCAAGTTGCTCATAGAATTAAACAATTGAATCATCAGTTCCTGTTGTATGAAGATAAACCTGTACGATAGACATATTGTCTATCTTTGTTTGAAAACTAATTGTAATGATTCTTTCACTGATTGGGTTATCTCCAAGCATACATTTTAATGTCTTTTTGATCAGATAAATGTGGCCCCATTTTCTCTCACTTTCTCAGATCCTGAATAGTACACTACATATTCATCCATTGTCATGAAATGACTCCCACCGGTCCATCACAGTTCTCAGATTCTTTATATATCTCTTATATCTTTCCAATTTGTTGGTCATGATGTTGAGATTCCTGTCATACATACTCCTCATATTCTGATGATTCATTTAAGAAGATTCAGGTCACACTTTTTTTTCCTGGGTGCAAATATCAGGCACTCTGCTTTCTAAAGGATTTGGTATGGCACCATTATAACAGCAACCTGTACTCTTAATGGCTGGAAACTCCTCCCAATATAATTTTGTCATGCTTTCTGGAGTGGGGGTTTCACCCTCTTGTGACACACATGGATTCACGTTTTGCCTTTATTTCCATGATAGTGCTCATAGGAGAAAGTACAGAGGATGGTTTCCCATTGTGTTCACTCTGGTTTGTGACTGACAAATCCATGATTTAACTCTTCCTCCTTTCTGCAATAATTTCTCTACTGGGGTCCTAATAACATGCCCAGGTGCTCTGTCACTTGAAGCCATTGGCACTTCCTGAGGTTTGCCTCAGTATTAATTGAGTACTGCTCTGCACTTGGCATTGGCCATTCACGGATGATACCATCTACTGACATTATGATAGCTGACTTTGGCTACATCTACACTACAGGGGGGAGTCGATTTAAGATACGCAAATTCAGCTACGTGAATAGTGTAGCTGAATTCGACGTATCGCAGCCGACTTACCCCACTGTGAGGATGGCGGCAAAATCGACCTCCGCAGCTTCCCATCGACGGCGCTTACTCCCACCTCCGCTGGTGGAGTAAGAGCATCGATTCGGGGATCGATTGTCGCGTCCCAACGGGACGCGATAAATCGATCCCCGAGAGGTTGATTTCTACCCGCCGATTCAGGCGGGTAGTGTAGACCCAGCCTGGAATGCAGCCAGATCTGACCTTTCAACATATTGTACCATCCACTAAAACAGTCTGCAGTATTTCCACCATTTGTACTTTTCTCTACCCTCTTATATACTATGGTATTTCCCTACCTCTTCCTCTTGGCACCTGTAATTACATCACTCCCTCTGTCTCTCATTTCTTTTCTATCTCTCACTCCTTTCCCCCTATCATGTGTATATTTCTTTGCATTCTCTGTCACTGTTGTTAAGAAGTCTTGATTATAATCATACAAGCATCAGAAAGCTCCCTCACATCTTGAATACAATGTATTTGTGTTTTGAAGCTGTTATGATAGAACAAATGCTCACTACGCAGAACATATTGTTTCATTATCCAGATACATTGCCCTAGTAATTAATTGAAACCTCCAGTGAGCCTTTGGCCTTTGCAGTAATAATGTTTTTATGGATCATTAAATGCATTCTCTAAGCCATTTCTCTCATAACCAAAACTTTATTCAAAAATAATTATAACCAAAATCCTGGTATTTTCCAACATTGACTCAGTCTATTGTGTCAGGGCAAGACCATGCAAGGGCTCATTAGACTGCTTTTCATACATTTTAACCAATAAAAGCACCATTTCACTGTAATTGTTTGATGTTACTATTTGAATAAATTTCTACTGCTTATACTTCTTTTAGACTTTAATCATCCAAAGCATGATTAATTGGTCAGAGGATTATTTGACCTGTACTTAGAACCCAGAGAATGAAGGATTTTATCTGGTCATTTTTTGAGGAAAATCATATTTAACCTGTTGCATAGTGGACACTCTATGCTATATCTGAACTCTATCTACAGCAATGGTGATAACTGAGGCTTTTATACTTTAGATTTCTTATTGTATACACTGTAAACAGAAACTAAAGAGTATCTTGGCAAGGTTCTAAACATAAACATGTCCTAATATCAGTTTTACAGCTCTATGCATCCCCATCTCCTCAAAAGAAACATAACATGATAATGTACCATCTGTTGCATTTTATATTCATTTTCATTCCATCTCTTTAGTTATACTGTTGATCTGTAGGAAGCCATTGGTGGGATATAGCTACCCTTTGTGGAAAGATGCCCCTCTGTTTTATTTCTCACACAATAGGGTGTTTAAATTACAATGGGGAAGTCTGAGGGGCAACACTGGTTCTAGGGGGTGGGCAGTGGGTCATGTTGTTGCACCTCTCAGGATGGAGTTACAGTTAGAGGATCTGCACTCAGAGAGTTTGCCTAGAGACACCAAGATTTGGACAGTTCCTGGGCTCTGTTTACACTCTGGAGGCTTAAAACACATGGGATCTAGCAACTTGATTGCCTCTAGGTGTCCAAGAAAGGCCACTCAACTGGATCTGAGACATACGTCTCCATGTTCTCCAAAGAAGCAAAATGATATCTGTATTTATTGCATTTTATATTTAGTTATTATCTATCCCATTCCTTAACCTATATTGTTCCCTAGTAGGCAGCGATTGGTGGGATGCAGCCAACCTTCTAGAAAGGATAAAAATCTGAGACATTTTTTTCCAAATGAGATAATCTGAAAACAGTCCCTCTTTTTCTCTCCTTTCCTTACCCAGCTGGTGTATGAACAGTAACTTTTCAACATCTGGCCAGACTCTGCATCTACAGACTTAATCTTTGCCCTAAGAATTGAATAATTGTCTCTGAACAGCATCAGATTCTGTATGTTCATTCCCTTAGATACTGAATTTACCTATGAGACCATTTATAATGAAAGTACATATTTTTTTTTTCCTTTTGCCCAGTAGTGAACATAATTACCTAGCAAAAAGATTATTCCTTTTGGGGGCTTCATTGTCATGCAAGGTGATTAAGAGGCTAGGGGCATAATTTATAAATAATCACCATTGTACCAATTTCTGCCCAGAACTATTAGTGTCCCCCACTTTTTTAAACTTCCTTCATTTAATTACAGACAAACAGAGTTAGCATGCACTAGTAGTAGAAAAGATAAACATAACTATAAACATTATCACAATATACAGGAAAAGCAGCTTTAAATCAGTAAAAATGATGTGAATAAATAACCCCTTGAATTTATATATTATGCTTAATGCTTGCTAGATTATTTCAATAATGTTTAAATTTGGTTAATTTTGTATAATCAAACAAATGTAATTGGATTAATTTTAATATATAAAATGACATGATTGCACTTTTCATGGAGTTGCTGGGTACCAAATGCTAACTGCATTTTCCTGTTGCTGGACAGGAGGTATGAATTCTGATTGCCAGTGACTGAATAATTACAAATTATCATGACAGATCTTTCTGATAATCACAGAATCTTAAGTCTGTTTCTTCCAATATATGTCAGAATGAAGAAGGTCTGACTCCAGTTGTCCATGTCTATAAAGCATTACTCAAAGTTTTGCCTTTCTGAACACATCCTCCTCAACAAGCAAAGTAGTGTAATGCAAATATCCATTTGAAAATGTTAAGCTCTCAAGCCACTTTTCAGAAGTAATTATCATTATCCCCATTTTACAGATGAGGAAACTGAGGCAGCAGCCCACTGTCAGACAGTAATACAACCACTGTCTTCTGAGTCCCAGTCCAGTGTGCTATCCACTAGGCATCACAGTCTTCCTATATGCTGTATAAAATATAAGCTATATGAAATATATAATGGGCAACTTTAAATATAGAATGGTGCCACTGGCTCCACATATAATAAAATCTTCCTCTTATGGGAAAACTGAATATCTGGTGTATCCTCAGCAGACAGAGACACTGGAGAGATGTGGCCTGAGGAACTGTAATCAGAAAACTTTACGGTACAGAAATGCCATTCTTTCATATTAATATGAATGTATATAGAAACATCATAATTGCCATAGTGCATCAGAGACACTAGTCTATCTATTCAGGTATCCTTCCACCATTGCCAGCAGCACCTTCAGAAGAAGGTGCAAGAACGCCCACAGTATGCTGCAGCAGTCTGGTATTTGTTATATATCATTTTTCTTCAATACTTATCCTGTGTTTAGTCTGCAGATGCATAGTGTGACCGTTACGAGAGATTGTACATACTCATCCAAGCACTATTTGCATAGTTGATATTGTGCATATTTATTTCCCAGGGCTCTGTGGTGTCCTCCTATTATCCAGAAGAGACAGCAGATATTAAGAATGGCTTCCAAGTGTTTGGGGCCCTGAGAAGATACAAGAACAATGACAATTAATGAGAAGAGGGCACAGCAGTTGCTGGGTATTATAGCTTTATGCGAATCTGAAATCCCACTGCCTGAACACATAGCTAGAGCCCAGGTCGCTTGCATGCTCACAGCAGGTACTGATTTTTCAAAACTCCCAACTGCACCCATTCATCTTTTGAAAATTCCTGTAGTTTTCCAGAATGTTCAGAGATGAGGGAACTCGATCTCTATTGCATGCCCAGACCTTCCCTTTAAAAACCACACTTGCACCACAGGACACGAAGCATGAAGGACTCTTGTATAGTCACCTCCTCCATCCAGCATAGACACTGGGACTGCCACATTGTTTTATCACAAACATATTTATATGATTTTCTATTATGTGATTCATTTTCTATTAATTTTGAATATTTGCATGTTCTGAATGTGATATGTTTAAAAAGGTTAATTTATAATCCAGTATTTATATTGGTGGAGAGGGGATTATAAACTAATCCAAATATTTAGAATTTGAATGGCTTAGTGATTCTCGAACTAAGTACCATCATATCCCTGAAAATAAACACAACAAAAATGATTTTATTTTCCTTGAGACATTGAGAGCTAGGCTTCTCCCAGCTATACTCCTTAACTGTAGATAGTTGCTGTTGTCCATAATTCCCAGTTGGTATCAGAATTTAAAGGTAGATTTAATGGGCTGCTGCATTTAATGTTTCATAATCACTAGCTTTCTGTATTTTACCACGTACAAAGCCCCCTCACAGAAACACTTATCAGCTACATTTTGTTGACTTGTTTGATTATAGAACAATATGCTTTTGTCCCTCTATTTTTGATGAGTCAGCAGAGCTGCTAATCTTGGGAATTGAAGGGAACAGTAATTTAAACTGTTGGGCTCCTCGTATATACATATTTTTTTACACTAGTGTATATGCGAGATTCTAAACAATGACAGTTTTCTTCCGTAACCTGTCTCAGAAAAAGACAATTGCATTGTTATAATGTATGACACATGCACTTGTCTTGACTCTCTATTATATTTAGATTGTGGGGATGATGTATCTTTCAAGCTCTCTTTTTCCCACTGCTAAACTCATTCAGTCAAGACTCTCTTGTTTTTTATAATAGTATTACTGGTTGTCATTTGTATGCCTTGATATTTGAAGTAGTTCATCCATTTCACTGTTCGATTTCAAACTGATTATTTCTTGCTAGCTAACTGTCATTTTGGTCATCATATGCTTTTTTCCTCTCTGCTCATCTGAAATCTAAATCTTGAACTGGTTTCTTGGATTTGATAATCTGGTTTTAAAATTCAAGTCAATGAGTTAATATGGTCTAGAAAGCAGAGATTAGCACTTGGCAGTTCTGTTTAAACCCTCATCTTAGATGTACTCATAAAACATCGTTGATTAGGTGAGGTGAAAATAAATGTCTGAAGACAAGCAATTGGTGAGTGAACCGTTAACTTTCGCTGTGCTTTCTGTATCCTGGCTTAAGTCAAGGATAATTGTTGTTAGCTTTCTGAGGTACTGTAATGCTTCAAGATGTGGAATAATCCTTTTTGACACACACTATCAAATGTCTTTTTTTTTTTAAATCAATAAAATGTTATGTAGTTCCTTGTCTTTATGTTCAGGAAATTTCATTGTTAGTTGTCATACCACAAATATCTGCTTGATTGTTCCGCTCTTGGCATGAAACCCCACTGTTGTTCTGCCAGTTGACTCTTGATGTGTGGCTTGAGTCCACATCATTTCCCTCATAGGAATAATCTGGCTGGCATGACTGAGATACATAATGTATTTGTGCACATTTTATATATAATATTTTGGGAAGGAAGTGAATACAAGATTCACAGTCCCATGTTTGAGCTATGTAGTCATGTCATACTTGGTACTCTGCCTTTAGATTTATTGCATTCCCGCTGTGGATTTATTTCTGGGATCTTCTAGTTATAAGTCAAGATTTCATTTAAAAATTGTTTTGAAAGGCACACTATAGTTCCTTTAATTCCATAATAATAATAATAATACTTAATAATAAAACAAACAATCCCTCTGTGGATTTTACACTAGTGTAACTGAGGGCAGACTTTCACCCGCTATTTTGTTAAAATTAAAATATTTCCAATCATATTCCCACTATTATTTTTCCTGATTTTTTTTATAATAAACATCTGACTAATTAATTCCCCTGTCCAGCCATAGCTTTAAAGCCAGTATTAATTAAAACATTAAATAATTAAACAAATTAAATATAAATGCTTTAATAGAACAGAGCTAGGCTTTTAAAGTTGATACACATTACGTGACCATGCCAGGAAACAGCTATTTAGCTATGATGCATCATTGCAACAATGCATATATTCAAAATATATGTTGAAACAGAAAAATGCCTTTGCGCTTGTCCCTTCTGTTTATTTCTCCAACACATCCTCACCACAGATGGCCACTGCAGCTCACTCAAACCGAACCACACCCAGTGTCACCTAAGCTTCTACACCCAATTTACCATGTATATAGTCTCTCCCTTTTTCCCAGAATCCTCTCACCAGTCGTACTGTGACTCACCCCTAGATGAGGGGAGATAAGCAAACTGGCTGAAGTTTTTTTCCTCTTCTACAGGCTCGCTTTTACTTCAAGAGCATGGCATTTCATGGAAGAGCATATGCACATACATAACTATAACAAAGTGATATCAACAAGGGGTTACAATAGAAATTATGCTAGGTTGTCTCGGTTTATGCCTTCAGTTAAAAAGGACTTTTATGATTATCTGTTATAGTGCTATATGGTGACTGTCAATAACACCCCACCTTGAATTAGATGATGTATGCTCTGGTATCAAGATAACTATATCCGCTTGTCATTACCTGACATTCACTCATTAGTATTACTACTAGTATTTTATGCTAGCATGATAAAGAAAACATCTGGGTTCTGAGTTCTGGAGGTGTGTTCCTGGTTTAACACTTCTCATCAGAGGACCCCGGGCACAAAGAACATTTGCTCTCACACACACACACACTCCCTGCCACTCCTATCCTTCCCCCCATGGCCCCACCTCCGTGCCTGTCAGAATCCAGGTGGCGGTAAGAGCTGCCCAGGGAGCCTGGGCTGCTGTGGGGAGTCCTGGACCCTCCACCTGCCCTGGGCAGCATGCCCAGGTGGAGCAGGGACACAGGCACTCTGGCACCTCACCCTGGGCAGGTGGAGGGTCTGGGGGTCCCCACAGCTGCTTGGGCTACCTGGGTGACTTTTACTACAGCCTAGGGTGACCATACATTCCCTTTCATCTGGGACAGTCCTCTTTTTAAACTGTCACAGACATCCCAACTTTTATTGCCAAAACTGGGCATTTGTCCCATTTTCTCTTGCCAACCGATCATCAGCTGGCAAGAACAAATGGTATAAATGCCCAGTTTTGCAAAAAAAAAAAAAAAAAGAAGGGGGGGGGCTGGGAGGTGAGTGGTGGCGTTCAGGGGAGCAAGCGGCGGGGCAGGAGGAGGAGTTCGGGCCAGGTCAGTGCAGGGAAGAAGCTTGGTGGAGCCTGTCCCCCCTGTGTGGACCATAATCAAGGGAGACCCAAGCAAGAGTGTAGAGGTGTGCACTGCCACTGTAGAGTTAGAAACTGCTCCCAGCTGGAGAGTGCTGCATGTAGGGGCACCTAGATTTCTCCACGCTTCCTCCCAGCGGAGGAACATGAGTGGTGACAGACAGATGCTGCTTGCCCCGAACATTCCTTCATGCTCCCTTAGGGGTCTGTGAGGAGGAAAGTGAGGAGCAACACTAAGTGCTCTGTGCATCTGGGTCACTTTCCCCACCTGTGCTGTGAGCGGAGCATCAGGAGCTGCTGCTCTCGTCTCTCCCCTTATGCAGTCCAGGTGGGTAAAGTGACATGGATTCAGGGAACCCTGATGACACTCCATGCTTCCCTCCTCTTGCCCCCACTCCCAGCCCTCTATGGGTTGACGAGGAGGAACAGCATTTGAGGGGGGAGCGAACAGCAATGCTAGCTGCTCCATGCATCAAGGTGATTTTCCCCATGTGGGTGCAGGAGGGGGGTTCAGGGGTTAGGGACAAAGGGGACACAGTGCAGGGGTTAGGGGTGTAGGAGGGGGCAGAGATTAGGGACACAGAGGTTTGGGTGCAGGGATTAGGGGTGCAATGGGCACAGTACAGGGGTTGGGATGCAGGGGGGGATGAGAAGGCTGGGAGTGCACTGTTTTCCCTAAGGCCAGTCCTGGGTAGGAGAGAGGTTTGGGACCGGAGAGGGGCTTGGGCCACAGCTGCATGGTGGCTTGAAGAGGCCCAGGCCAAGTCCATGTGGAGGGGGGGGACTGGGGAGAGGGTTTTGGGTGAGTGGCTCAGCCAGCTCTGCACATGGGTAGGGGGAAATATACTCACCCAACTACAGCCTGATGTGATGCTGCACCCCATATTCTTCATAGTGATATCATTGATGTATTTTATGCAAGATAAGGCATGTGAGGCGTCATTGGAAAGGTTATGGTTTGATGAATATAATTATCTTATTTGTATACATCTATCATTTTTGTATCCTAAGTTATGACTATTGACTATGTAGCTATTTCACATGTAGCTATTCCTGGCAAAATATTCTCAGTCTAGATGACTGGCTGGGAAGGGCCCATTTAGGTTATTAATGCTCCAAACAACCCATGGGGGATTGCTGCTGTGACTCTACAGGGACATGTGACCAGCTCACCTGATGTTGGACTCCATCTTGGTATGTCAGTATTTTTCCACAGATTGGCGTGGTAACCAAGCTTTGAAACAAAGGGTTCCCACTATATGCAAAAGCTATATATTGCAGGGGAGTGACATCATCTAGGTTCTTCACTGACTCCCCACCCAGAAAGACTCCCCACTCAGGAAGACCTGAGGGGATAAAAGATTGAACTGGGGAAGTGCTGGACCCAGGCTCTTTGAAACATTTACAAAGATGCTGCAACTGCAGTTGGCATTCCAACCAGGAATATACAGAATGGAGTCCTGCTACTTCCTCCAAAATCATCTTACCTGCAATTTGTGCTGCTCCTGCTAAATTCCATGCAAATTGCTACATCCTTCCCTTTAATATATATATATTTTTTTTGCTTGGGTTTTGTGTCAGTGTTTGTTGACTTGTTGGTGCTAGGTGTTACTAATACATGACCATGTCCCTCAGGTGGGCATTTACTGCCACCCAAGGACTTCAAGGTCAAAAGGGCTCATTGTGATCATCCAGTCTGACCTCCTGCACATTGCAGGCCATAGAACCTCACCCACCCACTCCTATAAAAGACCCCTAACCTCTGGATGAGTTACTGAAGTCCTCAAATCAAGGTTTAAAGACTTCAAGTTTCAGAGAATTTACCATTTACACTAGTTTAAACCTGCAAGTGACCCCCGTGCCCTATGCTGCAAAGGAAGGCAAACTCCTTTCTCCCCCCCCACCCCCTCTGGGATCTCAGCCAATCTGACCTGGGGGAAATTCCTTTCTGACACCAAATATGGCAATCACTTAGACCCGGAGATTTGGGCAAGACCCACCAGGCAGATACCTGGGAAAGAATTCTCCGTAGTAGCTCAGAGTCCCATACCGATCCTTCCATACACTTATCAAGCTCAGTCTTGAAGTCAGTTAGATTTTTTGCCCCCACTACTCCCCTCAGAATGCTGTTCTAGAACTTCACTCCTGGCTAGAAACCTTCACCTAATTTTGAGCCTAAACTTGTTGATGGCCAGTTTATATCCATTTGCTCCTGTGTCCATATTGACACGTAACTTAAATAATTCCTCTTTCCCTGGTATTTATCCCTTTGATGGATTTATAAAGAGCAATCACATCTCCTCTCAACCTTCTTTTGTTTAAGAAGTGTTTAAATTAGGTTATAGTGTTCGTTTAAAACACCTTCCTCCACACACAAAGGAGTTAAATGAAAGCACTGATTTATGATGAAAGAAGAAATCTTTTAAAAGATGGATACAGATTGACTTTCTGAAATATTGTAATACCTACAGGGGTATGTCAAATTTTTCTCATATGAAAATTCATGTATGATGTATAGTATACAATGGGAATAGCCAACAATAAAAAACATACAGTATTGTACTGTACTGATCCTGTAGAGAAAGCACAGGTGGAATGTATTATGTTAGGAATAACATAGGGCGTGAAGTTGTGAGAACCACACATCTTGAGTGCAGAATGTGACAAAAAGCCTCCAGGCACCTGACAGTGAGGATGCCAGAGATAATTGCACTCTGAAGTTAGCTTCAAAAGTGTTATTTTTCGCTTTGAATGAAAACACTGTTTTCCAATGGGCAAATAAGGGCAAATAATTCCAATTTGTGGGTCATTGCCACTTAATCATTTAGGCTGGATTCTTAGTTTGATTCTGCCTTCTGACCCATGGGTTTTCTAAGATATTAATGAATAAGTCCACCCTGATATCTGAAATGTGTGCTTGTGGTTTCAGCTGTGCACTCCTTGCATAATGAATGTGCATTAGCTGTTTTTGCAAATGCAGTAAACAGCTATACCTGTACCCCAACATTTCTGAGTACCTATTGTTATTCATCAATGTAAATTAGCACTTAAGAACAAAATCAAGTCCTTCATTTTTTTTAAAGCCTTAACATTTGAAGCGGGAGGAGTCCATTCCCTTTCTTCTCCCTATATTTTACAGATTCATGGCCCATTGTTTCATACCAGCAGAACCTGATTATATGCAAAAGCTGAAAACCATGCAAAAGTACTGACATATTATACAATAAAACACCAAAAGGTAAAGTCATTACATCTGAAAAAAAAAAATCAGCTTAAAACACTATTTGGGCTTTTATAGCCTTTTCCAAAGTAAGAATTTTCCTTTAGAATATCAATCTTTAATTCTCTATTTTGTCAGTATGCAAGCATAATAAACTCTGTAGTTTAATCACCTAACATACTAGTGTACCAGAACAATTTATCTTTGAGTTTTTGGGGCTAAAGCTGTTGCAGGTTATCTGTTGTGATTTATTTTCCATTTGTGGGATATTTAAGATGAAGTCTCTATCCCTGCTTGCTGCAATTTTTGTGTTGATTTTGTTATGTACTATTAAAGCATATATACTTGCTGTGTGCTTTCCCAAGGAGTCTTTACTTATGTTTGGTTTTGGTACCCTCAGTATAAAAAGTGGATGATTGTATGTAGAAAATATCACATAGGGCCCTATGTTCAACCTTTTAAACCAGGATTAATTTCACCCTTTTACCTGATTTGCAACAAGTTCATTTTCTAAAGAGTAAATTCATCTGACACAAACAGAACACCTACTGTAAGTGTATTTTGTTTTAGCATGATACAGAGCACAAACATGTATGATAGAATAATGGTCTAATATTCAAGGTGTAAAATGTAAGCTTGGAAGAAAAATGTAAATAATGCATGTATAATACTAGTCTTTAGAGAGGTAATATACCAAAAACAGGATATGCAATTATATCTTTGAATAAACAGTGAAACTTCACCAGGGCCGGCTCCAGCATTTCTGCCGCCCCAAGCAAAAAAAAAAAAAAAAAACCACGATTTGCGGCGGCAGTTCAGCGGCAGGTCCTTCACTCCTAGAAGAAGTGAGGGACCTGCCGCCCCCGAATTGCCGCAGGTGCCGCCTCTCTCCCTTGGCCGCCCCAAGCACCTGCTTGTTAAGCTGTTACCTGGAGCCGGCCCTGAACTTCACTCTGCTACTATTTGTCGGATCACATTGTTCATTACTTACACATTTTTAGGTGACAACCAAATACTCATTAAGATGTTTGCAGAACCTGAGAAAGATTCAGTGATTTCAGCACAAATGCTTATTCAGGCAAAAAATCATACTAGACATATTTGTACTAATCAGTATATGCAATTCATTATTCACCTGTTTTTAAAGGTTTCAATCAACCAATAAGGAAGCAGAACCAATATCATGAATCAATCCTCTTGCCTTGTTCTTGCTGCTTTATGGAGGCTATATAAAGCAGCCACGCAGCTACCCTAAGGGATAGCTGAGGATTCCCATGAAGGAATCCTTGGATGGCACAAAGCTGGTGTACTGGCTTTATGCCACCCTTCCTTTACTTCCTTCCTAAGGGGGTGGAGCAGAATGCTCCATTAGATATTAGGTCAGTACAGTGTCTGGTTGTACTAGTGTACCTTAGAACAGCCTCGCTTGCCTTAGGTGATCAGCTGCATACCTCATGATTAGTGAATATTTAAACTGAGCTGGTGAATGCCCTTATATGTATTCACAGAAACTGATTAGTTTGTGAAAGACTTGTGAATAGAAAATAGAAACAGAAGTATTATTCTAAAGGAATAATTAGAACAGCTCTACTAGCCATTATCCAGTCAGGACAGTGGCCAAGTTCAAGATCTTGCTTAAATCTTGAACATACTGAAGTCATTGGGAGTTTCCATTGAGCCAGGATTTCACCCTTGAAAATTAAAACTATTTAAAAAGTGATTAATTGCAAGATTTAAAAAAGTCATGATTAATCAGTTTTAATCACACTGTTACTAATACCATTTATTTAAATATTTTTGAATGTTTTCTACATTTTCAAATATATTTATTTTAATTACAACCCAGAATACAAAGTGTACAATGCTGATGATGACAACTTCTGATCCAAAGTGGTGTGGACTGATGCACATTTATTTTCAACCTCTGTGTCAGATGCCATCAACAGACATTTCATTTTCTTTTTTGGTGATTCGGGCTCTGTAGTTTCCGCATCAGAGTTGCTCTTTCAAGACTTCTGACAGCATGTTCTACACCTCGTCCCTCTCAGATTTTGGAAGGCATTTCAGATTCTTAAACCTTGGGTTGAGTGCTGTAACTATCTTTAAAATTCTCATATTGCTACCTTCTTTGTGTTTTGTCAAATTTGCAGAGAAAGTATTCTTAAATTAAACAACATATGCTGGGTCATCAGAGACTGCCCTAACATAAAATATATGGCAGAATGTAGGTAAACAATGGAGCAGGAGACATACAATTCTCCAAGGAGTTCAGTCACAAATTTAATTAATACAATATTTTTTTAACAGGTATCATGAGCATGGACGCATGTCCTCTGGAATGGTGGGCAAAACATGAAGTTGCATATAAATGATTAGCATATCTGGCATGTAAATACCTTGCAACGCTGGCTACAACAGTGCCATGCGAAAACCAGTTCTCATTTTAAGGTAACATTGTAAATAAGAAGTGGGAAGCATTATATCCCATAAATATAAACAAACTTGTTTGTCTTAGAAATTGGCTGAACAGGAAGTAGTGTGGTTTTTGAGTTCAGTTACAATAAAAAAAAATCCTATATTTGTAAGTTGGATTTTCACAATAAAGAGATTGCACTACAGTACTTTTGAGGTGAATTGAAAAGTATTTATTTTGTTACTCTTTTTTAAAGTTAAATATTTGTAATAAATACTACTATAAAGTTAGCACTGTACACTTAGTATTCTGTGTTGTAATTGAAATCAATAAATTTGAAAATGTACATAAAAATCCAAAAATATTTATAATTTAAATTGGTATTGTTTAACAGTGTGATTAAAACGGATTAATCATGACTTTATCTAGTTCATTTGTTCTGCATTAATTGCTTGAGTTAACTGTGATTGACAACCCTACTATTAATCCTACTATGTTCAGACTGAGCAAACAAAACAAACAGATTTGTTTGAGAGTTTAGTGGCAGGCACTGGGTTGAACACTCTTTATTTGAGTCTAAATGAACTTTTTGGAGGCTGGTGTTTAAAAGTAAAACTGAAAACAACTGATAATTGTATAAGCTAGACATCGTAGCTTTTGTAATGGCAGAACCATTTCAAACAAATGGCCTGCTTGTGGTATGAGTGTCTTGAAGAACTGCATGGAAAACAGTTCCCCCATTTCTGGAAAATTTGAGATTTTGAAAAGATTTCCAGTACCACAGAGGGATGAAAAAGAAAATCAAAAATTTTGTTTGTTTGTTTGTTTGGTGATGCAACAAGCCAAAAAACTCTGAACAAAAAAACCCAAAACAAAACCATTGTTGATTTTGATATAGTCAAAACTTTTTAAATCTATAATTAACTTAAATTTCAAAACAAAGTATTTTGAACTAAAAACCATTTCATTTTGAAAATATCAAAAGAAGGGTTGACAACATTTAACCTTTTTTCCAAACATCATTCAAAATGAGAAATTTGTCACAACTGACCCTTTTCCATGAATAACTTCAGTGTAAATGAATCAGCATTTTCCTGTGATAAAGCATTTAATCAAAAGTTTCCCAGTCAGCTCTATCTGAAGGCCCTCTGTCAACAAAAGCCCTTCAAGTTAATGAAAGGAATGATTTAGATAACTACACTGATCTTGGGGAAGTGTTGTGAGATATACAGATGAAAAGCATTGAATAGGAGCTGATGATGACTATTATATGTAGGTTTCAGAGTAGCAGCCGTGTTAGTCTGTATCCGCAAAAAGAAGAACAGGAGTACTTGTGGCACCTTAGAGACTAACAAATTTATTAGAGCATATGCTTTCGGGGACTACAACCCACTTCTTTGGATGCATATAGAATGGACTATATGCATCCGAAGAAGTGGGCTGTAGTCCACGAAAGCTTATGCTCTAATAAATTTGTTAGTCTCTAAGGTGCCACAAGTACTCCTGTTCTTCTTTTTATTATATGTAGTAATTCTGACCCATTTAGGGTAGCATTTCAAAAGCCATCACCATTGGCCAAACTGTTCCCATTGAAGCTGAGGGATTTTGAAAATCATACCTTTAATGACAGAGAACCTTAAGATCTCCAAGAGAACTTAGTGTTGCAACCCAGAAGGCTAACCACTTCAGTTAATTTCTGATTATATGTGCCTGATACAGCTATTTCACTTTCAAAAATTACCTTGCAGATAAGTAGAAATGGGCATTTAACCAAGAGAGATTTTGGAAGACTATCAAGAAAGGCACACCCATTGGTATGGGTGAATGAGTTTCGCAAACAGGCATATTTTGATGGCAAAGTATTTAATTACAAGTGTTTTGCCCAGCCAGCACTACTGTTAAATAAATCACATTACACTCTCTGCTACAAAAATGTAAGTGTTAATCTTATTTGATGACAGTTGGTCAGATTCATCCCTGGGGTAACTCCTCTGAGATGACTGAAATTATCCCAATTATAAATTAGGTTGGTGTTTGTTTGGTTTTTGCTTTTTTAAAAAATGTTAACGTTTTCTCAATTTGGTTAGAGCTGAATAAAAACAAATCATTTAAAACCCCAAAGTTAAAACTTACACTCAACACTATAAACTAATATTGTTAAAGTAAACTGAGAAAAAAAATACTATTAGTTTGTCACAGTGCTCTACGTGCTGCTAGAATAGCACCTCATCCTGGCTATTCTGGGGATTAGGTTTGCAAGGTCAATGCCCCTTCCTACAGTGCATGCCATTTTTCCACCTTGCTTCCTCAGTCTGCAGCCCCTGTTTTGCTCCATCTGCTGCCTCGTTGTGACTCAGCCCACCAGCCAGGTCACTATACACATTTCCCCCTTCCATAGTATGTCTTTTTTTAACAATTTTAGGCTGTCTTCCCATTCACTGCCCCATGGTGCCACATCCTTAGTAGCTGGCAGGGGAACCTGGGCACATACTCTACTCCAGGTTCTTACTCAGAAACCCTGTAATCAGCAGTCAAGATCCCTTCCCCAGGGCTGGCTCTAGCTTTCTGGCCACCCCAAGCAAAAAAAAAAAAATCCGCGGCGGCCAGAATGGCAAAGCGAAAAAAAAAAAAAAAACCCTGCGGCGTGGCCAGAGCCAGGGGGACTCCCTGCCCTGCAGATGTGCCCTGGCTAGCGGGGGGAGAGGGAGAGAGAGAAGGGGGGGCGAGGGCTTCAGCGGGGTGCTGCCATGTGGCCCCTCCCACCGTGCCCCCTGCCGGGAGGGCTCCACACCACTCCGGTCGGCTGGGAGGGAAGGACGCGGGCTGCCCTGCCGGGCTTGTTGAAGGGCGCTCCCGTCCTCCATACCGCTGCCCCCTACAGGGCGGCCGGAGCAGAACAACAACAACAAGCGGCCGTGTCGCCCTAGGATTGGGCGGAATGCTGCCTCCTACAAGCTGCCGCCCCAAGCACCAGCTTGCTCAGCTGGTGTCTGGAGCTGGCCCTGCCCTTCCCTTCTAGATCTTCCTGCCTTTTCCTGTGTCCTTTCTTTACCATCTGACACTCCTGCTCTCTGGGTTTGCCAGCCTCCCAAGTCCTTCCTCCCAGGGAGTAACTGTAGGTTATCTGCCTCTGTAGCTTCTATGCACTCTTCCTTTCTCCCAGAGACTAACTGAAGACTTTCCCAGGTGCCCCCTTTGATTCCAATTTCCTGTCTTTATACATCCAGCTTTATACATCCATTGTTCCTCTTCAGCTGGATTCCCTCCTTGAGTCAGGGGATTGTTTAGCCACCTGATTCCTCTCAGCTGTGGCCTGTGCGGTTAATTTGCCCCCTTTTCACTGTACATTAACTTTTTCACAGGCCATATGGGGTGAACAACCCATATCATAGGCCTACTTGAATTTACAATATAACAAAGGTCTTTCTTTTTTTCATCTTCAGAACAATGTATTCAATTTGTGCTTGTGTATAATCAGATGAAAGCAGGTAAGAGAAAAATGCTGCTGTACTTTGCCTCCGGCCCTGTAGTGTGTTTATATATTTATTGAAAGGACAATAGGTCAATGTTATAAGCCCAGGAAAACCTATTCTTAGCAAGTTATTAGGAAACACCACTTAGCTAAGGGCCGCCTGAGGATTACAAACCTACCAATCACTAAGACAAATCTAGAATATAATGACAAGTTTGAACCTTCTAGCCTTCTGTGTATACCACCTCCTCATTCACCTTCATTGAATTGCTTAATTATGTCTGAATACTGTAATTTTTAAAGGTTGCAAAATTGTATTGAATGTCCTACAGACACTTCCTCTACCAGCTTTATTCTGTAAAATACTATATCATTATTCCTTTTAAGTTTTTTGTATGCAAACCAGACATAGGCAGATGTTATTCACTTGTTATCTCTTAAACTGTTTGGTGACTCATCAGATGTGTAGTCCGAGCCAACACATGTAAAATGATCAGAAAAAGGGAAATAACTGAAAACTTTCCTTGTCACAAGTGGGGTAAACATTCTTTCCCACCTCTCCTAGCTTTCATTCGCCAAACATATTGTTAACAGGAAAATGTTGATTAAAGATAAGCCTTCTGAGAAATTATTATAACCTAGCAATGTATTCAGGTACCACCAAATACCAGGAGGTATAACAAACCACCACTGAAGGGCAATATTCTCATTTGTGCCACCACGATTACTCATTCATGCAGATGAGCTTGTAATCTGTATGTAGACAAATAAATTTCAAAGAACACACAAAACATGTACTATCCAACCCTCTCAAGCAGTATGTTACAACTATTTTTCTCAAAACTAGATGTCATTTATAATACAATGTGTAGAATTCTAGAGAAGTTTAATAGGTGAGGAATAGTCTTTCCATCCAAAGCCTTCGTAACTCAGAGGTAGCTTCTACCCAACATCCAGTTTCCAAACCAAGTATCCCTATTGCCTTACAAATATCACTTCTTCCTGACCCCATGCAGACATAGACTAGAGCGAAAATTAAGGAGCAAACATTGTTGAATAATATTTGTATATTGTGATTTGATCTGTTAGATAGAAAGTTATGGCACATGTACAATCTATACAACATTAGTCATCTAGAGCTGAATAGTTGAAAGATAAAAGGGCAATATAAATGGTCAAGCCTGAGGAAAAGTGAAATAATACAGCAGAGTTCTCTCTCTCTCTCTCTCTCTTTCTCCCTTGTCTCCCCACTAAATATTTGCACATTTTGGGTACCTTCTCCTTGCAGAAGTGGAAAGGATGATTGAGTTTCATGTAAGCATCCAGTAAAAACTGTTTTGCTATGCATGTCCCCTGTAGGTTCTTTCTTCAGCAATATGAAAATTGCAAGCTATTTGCCTAAATGTGGTAAGCTCTATTTAAAAAAAAATAAATTAGGATAAACTATTTATAAAAATAGAGGTAGCATGTCATAAGTTTCCATAAAATATCTAAACCAGCATTTTCTGTAGCCTATTACATAGCAACTTCGGTGTCTTCCCTTACTGGTCTTCCTCCCCCGACAAAGGAAGTAAGTGCCTCTGTTCAAGTGGATAGTTAACAGTTAAGAAAAAATATTTTCCAAAGCTGTAACTGTAGCGGGGTGATCACCCACTCCTGTCATAAAGGGCTTAAGACAGCCCTTTAGAGGGCTGTGGCTGGAGGCAAGCAGCCCAGGCTGATTGGGGAAGCAACCTCAGCTGTGGCCACACCCCAATCAGGGCCCAGCTGGCCCTTAGAAGAGGGCAGTGGGCTAGGAGCAGATAGACACTTTCTCTAGCCTTTGAGAGGGAGGGGCCTGGTTTCTGGGGCATGTACCTGAAGTGGAGCAGGGTTGGGGGAAGGCCAGAGGAGCTGGGGAGCTTTGGCCTGGAAACCCCCCAGACTGCAGGCCTAGTATAAGGCCAAATAGGTACTGGGGTTGTAGGGGACAGCCCAAGGGTAGGCCAAGGCAGCAGGTCCAAACCCTCCTCGCCAGTCATGAGTGACTTGTATACTGCAGTCTGCCCCAGTGAACGGGGGCTAGATGGGGACTGGGCAGTAGGCATGTACTGAGGTGGAGGTTCCCCTGGAAGAGGGAGACCCAAAGACAGTAGGGTTACTGCCAGGGGGCAGTACCCCAGTGGAAAGGGGCACCAGGGTCTGGGAGGGACATGGGGGCCCAGTGGTAGCGAGACACCGACTGACAGAAGGTGCTCCAGAGGCTGGAAGCTATTTCCCTGAGAGATCAGCAGGAGGTGCTGCAGCAGTAAGTCCCGCACCATGACAGTAACCAACACATACTACTTAACCACTGATTTCAATTGTGTGCTTCACAGACAGTGATACCATTGAATGGATTTCAACTTTGTGCTCCTATTACGTGCCTTTCTTTGGTATTGACTTTGCTTAAATAGTGTAGTGTATATAGAACTTTGGGAGGAGGAGAAGGTGTTGAAATAAGACTGGACCTGTAAAACAAAATTGGTATCTAAATCTTGAAACTAGACAGGGAAATTAAGGTGGTGGTGTAAGTCATTAGTAAAGTACTTTAATTAAAGCTGCATATGGAAATTTCAACATCACATGCCTATAGCCAGTTGGTCATCGCTCCTGCAAAGATTTATGCACATGTTAAATTTTACAGGTTGTGAGTTCAGCACAAAGCTATACAGGTGTAGTTGTTGCAGGAACAAAGCCTTAGTTATGTTGAATTTTATGAGGATGAAATTTATTTTAAAACTGAAAGATTGTGATAAAATGGAAGTACTTGCAATTAATTCAGTTTTCAGCCATAAAATATCTTTATTAAATATCCAATCTGCCTTCTAAAAAATGAGGAGCTAATTATCCATTATCTTTACTTAATTGCAATGAATTATGTTAATCTTTGATTTAAAACTATTCCAAATACTTCTGAACTTGTTTATTTGGTAAAACACACTTTCTTACGTAGTTAATACATTCTAATTTAATTATAGTCATGGAAACCATTAAACTGTGTACTCTGTCTAAATTTCTGAATATATTGAATTTTTGGTATAATATACTTAATTTTTACATACTGCAAGAAATATTGTCATAGGATCACATTTAAAATAGTTTTAATTGCAAGCAAATAATTCTGCCTCTGGCATATTCCATAGCATGATCACACCATTATTTCAATTTGGAATTACTTAATTTTAATATTGAGATTCGTTCATAATTCCTTAAGAAAATAGACCGCAAATGCTTTGGGCTAGGTAAGTTGGGTTAAATTCTGGCTTTTTTAAAGTCAATGGCAAAACTCTTTGGGTATCTCTACACTGCAATAAAACAACCACATCTGGCCTATGGCTGCTGGTTCAGTGTCAGTCTATGAGGTTATAAAATTACAGTATAGATGTCCGACTTCAGGCTGTGTTTCCCTGATCCGGGATTCAATTGCATAGCCCCATAGCCTGAGCCCCATGGGCCAGAGCCAGCTGATATGAGCCATCCACAGGTGTTTTATTGCAGTGCAGACATAGGCACAGACTCTGTGGGTGCTCCGGGGCTGGAGCAACCATGGAGGAAAAATGGTGGGTGCTGAGCAATGTCTCCCGCCCGCCAGTGACTCTGCCAGTTAGAGTTTCCCCCTCCCTCCCAGCACCTCCTGCCCACTGCAGATCATCTGTTCTGTGGTGTGTAGGAGGTGCTCGGCGAGAGGATGGGAAGAGGTGATGGGGGAGTGGGGGTAGGAAGAGGCAGCATGGGGTGGGGCCTTGAGGGAAGGGGTGGAGTGGGGATAGGTCCTGGGGCAGAGGCGGGTTTGAGCATCCTACAGCACAGTAGAAAGTCAGGGCCTCTGAGTGCAGACATACTATTAATGACTTTAAAGGGCCCAGACTTACGTCCTTTGGGACAGATCCTTACCACTGAAAATGGAGCTATGACACTTTACACTACTATGCACAGTACTTAGCATAATATTTCTTAGTACACCTGTGTAATACATCTATTTAGAAGGGAAAGAAAATCATATAATGTACATTTTAAAATAGTTAGTGTATGCAGAAAATTCCACCACACTAATAATGGAACCAAATATAAAGGGCCTGATTTTCATAAAAGTAGGCTCTTGGTGTGCATATATCTGGATACCTACTGCTGGACACACAGTTATTGCAATTATGTTTCTAAATGCATTTGCATGCTCAAATGTCTAGCTGACCTATGCAGTAGGAATAATTGGGAATACCACTGTGTGTAAATACACAAGCACCTGTATATCTATATAAATAACAAAATAGAGAGAGAGAAAGTCATACTCCAAATGGCATAGAAAGAGTGGTAATTCTGAATATGATTCATTTCCAAATAGCTAGAGTTTACTTCTGTAAATGTAACTCCCATCTCACAAAGAGTGGTCCATAGCTGTGTTGGTTTGAAATGGTTAAGAGTCCAATAATTAAAGAGCATATACATGAATAATGGTGCCTTTTAACGTGCTAGGTAATTAATAGTAGACACTTGAGTTCTTCTGTTTTAGGTGGGAGGATCATTAGTTGTATTCAAGTGGGTTTCCTTTGGGGTTGTAAAGCAGCCACAGTCTGAGAGCAACCCACTTGACCAGTTTTCAGAAACACACTGCTAAAGCATGCTCAGTTTTTAACATACATAAGTGACTTTTTTTTTTTACTAAAAGATTTAGCAAGTAATAGTTAGTTGGAATGGTGCTTCATTATGAGAGAAGATACAAACATCTGTCTAGTGGTCTGAACAGGAGGTAATTCTTGAAGTTCTGTGACTTTCAAATTGTGTAGGAGTTTTCTCCAATATTTCTATTAAAAAGTGTACATCTTATAAGCAGACAGGCCAGGGCTGTGTGGGCGGGAAATAATTGTGTTCATGGCCACTGGTTTTGTTGCCTAATAAGGATATAAACCAACCCAGGACCTCATCATCCCTGACCACCTCAAATCTATAGTAATATTTGATTCAAATGTATTAATTCAATCTTTTTAACATGTTATCTTTCGGTGGGGGGAGGGGAGGTTGTTTTTTGCACCATCTATAAATCAGACCTGGTTTGATGATCATGGATCAAGTGACCTCTTCAAATTCACGCCAAAAATCTGGAGCTGAGTTGGAACTAGAACCCGCCTCATGATACTGTGCCTTACTCATAAGACAATCCTTCCTCCCAATTTGGAGAGATGGAATAATCTTTTACTGTGGTACTAGATCACCTAGGGAGGACAAAGGCAGAGATTTCAAATATAAGTATTTTTATAAACAAGATATTAGTTCTAAATTAAGAAAACATCTAATAGAATTCTGTTTTTTTAAAGAGTCAAAACTCCATTCTTATCCAAATTCAAAAGCTGAAATAGATGCAAAGAATCCAATCATCACTTTAATTCCAAAATTCTTCTATTCCTCCCTAATAGAAAGAAGGCAAAGTGAACAAAGGGAAGTAAAAAGGAGTGAGGGAATGAAGAATCCCTCTTACTCCTGCTGTATCTCTTCTTTGCTCATATCACCTTTCCTTTTTGCTCTTCTTTTCTGTTCTATTCCCTTTTCTTCATTCTTCCTCTTCTCTCCTTCCTGAGCACCACTAGATTTTCCTTAGCTTTTAGTACTTTTGAAAAGTCTCTCAATGGTTACAAATTCGCCATACTTTCATTGTCGCTGGCCCATTGATCATTTCCTCTGCTGAGCTGCCCCTTCTGGAGGCAGAACCTCCTGTCATTGATTGACAGGAGCTGTTACTTTCAGTAATTCCAATTCAGTGAACTCAAGAATGAGCAGACTAACAGCAATGCAATCAAAGCATTTTAAGACCATTGTATAGAATGAATCAAACTTTCAGAACATTTGATAACTTACTCTCTCAATCGATACAATTGTCTGGAATGATAAAGTGACACTCAAAAGGAGCCAGCTGAAACTTGTTTGTGCCATGAAATGTAGGTAAATGCCTCAGAAATTACAAATTTATCAATTTGATTAGGAAGTGACTGCAATATCTTATATTATGTGGCCCACTTTTTCATTGTTTTATCTTTCCTTTCCTTTTTTTCAAAGGTTTCTGTTGATTAAAAAAAAAAAAAAAACAAGTTTTTGGTATCATTTTCCCCTTCCCCCACCTGTCCAAATCCAACCTCAGTTGAGGTTAGAGCAGAGGGCAAGAATCTCAAACTCTGCAAAGCACACAGATGCATGAGAAAATCAAGGGCCATCCCTATGGCTTTTGAAGCCTCTAGATGAAGGGCATACTCCACTATGCTGCTCTTTTGGCTCCCCTCCCCTTGGCAGCACCATGACTTAGAATATGTCTACACTGCATTGTAAACCCAGATCTGTGGAACCTGGGCTTATGGACTCAGTGTTTCCAAGTTTGTGTGTGAGTTTTGACAATGCATTTAAACAGGGGCTTACAATTGCTGGATTTGTGTCTTGCAGCTATGCTAACGCATCCATACTGCATTACTCAGTCCTTCTGACTCAGGTCTGCGGATTGAGCTGCAAAATGGCAGGGCTTGAATATGAATCACAGCAAGACTTGGCTCTGACTCAACCACCCAGCCTTGTCCGAAGACCTGGGTGCTTGCTGACTTTAGACAGACTGATTTGCATGTGACTGGAAGTTGGGGTTGGGCTCAAACCTCAGTCAGAACCTGGACTTTTTGTGCAATATAGACATACCCTTAGAGCCTGTATTGGATCATCCCTGTTGAGCAATAGAAGGCACAGAGGTAATTCTGTAGGAATTCATGTTACTTGAAAACAGCATTACCCCTGATTTAACTCCTACAAGAATACTGAATGATCCCACAGGTAGGGCTCAATGTAAATGATGGGACTTCAGGGTGCTATAATCAAATGCTCAGCATTGATATATTTCTGCTCCTACTGAAGTCAACAGTGAAACTTCCTGTGATTTCAGTGGTACCAGAATTAGTCCAGTGCAGACAACTTTGAAAAATCCCACCCTTGATGCTTAAATAAAATAACTGTCTCATATTAAAATGCTATCCCATTGCTATATGGAAGCCAAAATATCTGTATGCATTAGGCAACTCTTCCCCATGCAGATTTGGAAGTAAAAACCCCTGCCGATATTTTCAAACTCCCTTCAGAACATCTGCTGTCCCTGACAATGACTCACCTCACCACTCCAATCTATCCTCTTCTTTTTTTTTCCCCCGATGTAACCCGTTAATCCATTTTCTCTTTGTAATTGTTACTATTACAGACATTCTATTAACAGAGAGCACCTGGGGGTTACTGTATGGCAATATAGTGATAAGGCTTATGTTCTGTCATATCATGTGAACAGTCTTCAAAACTTTTGTATGCATGTTGACTACATTTTTCTTGCTGCTCTCATTTTATGTTTATTTTCAGTCTCACCTTGGCTTTATTTTTATGCACTTCATGGTTTCTGTACATTTTGTTTGTTACTTTTTTGTTTGGTGTGCAGGCAAAGCCTAAAGCAGTGATTTTTATTTATTTATTTATTTCCAAGCGGACCTAAGGGAGTTAAACACCCAGCTTCCATGAATCTTTTGGAAAATGCCAGCCTAAACCATGTGATACCTGATTTGTTTTGAGTTTTAACTAGAATTTTCATAAGAGTTTGTTTTTCCTTATATAGCTCTTACCAGCCATAGATCTTTTATGCTTTTCTGGCCCATCCCTATATGCTCCCACTCTCCCTCTATGTCCCCAATGTATAAGTAACTCCAATTGATATATTTCTGGGGAAGAATGGGGCTGATAAGTCTGCTTCCTCTCTAAGGCTATGTCTACACTAACACTTTATTGTGGCAAAACTTTGTCATTCTGGGGTGTGACTATTCCTTCCCTCTGAGCAACATACATTACTCAGGGATAAGTGCTAGTGTGCACAGCACTATGTTGGTTGGAGAGCTTCTCTTGCTGATATAGTTATCGCTGCTCATTGGGAGAGGATTAATTATGTCATCAGGAGAGCTTTCTATGGCTACATGAGAGATCTTACAGCAGCGCAGCTGCGCCAATGTAAGATCTCTAGTGTAGACATAGCCTAACAGAAGTTGCTCCAGTAAAAAATATTACCTCATCCACCTTCCTCCTCTCTAACTATACAGTTTCTTATTGTAATTTCCCATTGGTACGACTCCATGTTACAATGAATTAAAGTTGTTGTGAAAGTAACAAATGCACCTCGACGTGATGTGATGCCACCTCTTACTTTCATTATTTTTCCTTTATTTATTATTTCAGAAAGCACATTGTCATGCAATCATTTTTAAAGCATTTTCCAAACCACAGACTAATTGACATGAATACTTACTACATGAATATAGATCTTTTTTAGTTTGTTACCTAGAAAATTATGGTATATACCCATTCATTAGCCCATTCGTTTATAAGACGACCCCCAAAAATGGATAGGTAAAAATAGCTAAAACTGTATGACCCTTTCATAAGCCAACCCCATATTTCAGGGGTTGGAAAACTTTGGCTCCTGGCCCATCAGGGTAAATTGCTGGCGGGTTGGGATGTTTTGTTTACCTGGAGTATTCAGAGGTACAGAGCCTCTCAGCTATGCAGTTTAAAATCATCAGATTTTCATGTAGACCCATTTATAAGGCGACTCTTTGATGTGTCACTTTTTTACCAAAAATATTTGGCTTATGAATTAGTATATACGGTACTCTGCAAGGTACCACCTTCTAGCTCAGGAGGAGCACATTTCTCAATCTTATTTCTGAAAGATCTGGAAAGTCCAGTTAGAAGGTTTTTGGCTGCTTACATATCCATTTAAATAAATGCACGTGGGGGGGGGGATTTCAAATCATCTAGTTTTTTTCACATTGGAAAGTGTGATAGGGTCCCCCTCCCCCTCAGGGTGCTGCTTGGAACTGGGGTACCATTGAACCTGCCTGACCAATCAGCTTGGGCTCTCACACTGTGCTGCTGTGACAAGTTGCTAAACTCTCCAAGCTTGTTCTTTCACCAGCATACACACAGGTAGGGACACACCCAGCTGCAGCACATAGTTTTTTTTTTTTTTAACCATACCCTACATGGGAAGGCACAGCTAAAGCACCTCCCAGTTCCTAAAGCACGCACTCCCCTTTGGAGGGTAAACCCAAAATTATACTGTCTTGCTCTGCATAGGGAACTGTACAGCATAAGCTCATAAAATTCGCCCCCCTCTCAATATGGAGAGAGATAGGGCAGAAAGCTGTTGTATAAGTTATAATTTCCACATACTGGACAAAACAAAAACCAAGTTTATTAACTACAAAAGATAGATTTTAAGTGGTTATAAGTGATAGCAAACAGATCAAAGCAGATTACCTTAGTAAATAAACAAAATCACAAACTGAGCTTAACACAGTAGATAGGGAGGATATGAATTAGCAAATTCTCACCCTGAGTGATAAATAGGCCGGCATATTCTTAAGGCATAAGCTACCTTGGGTTTCATACATAGGCTAGCAATCCCTTAGCCTGGGACATCACTTCTCCCTGTTCAGTCTTTATTCCTCAGGTGTGTTGTTATAGGGAGAGTGAGGTACCATCATGATGCCATTGTCCCCCTTTTATATCTTCTTCCCACTTGTTGGAAAGTTCTTTTGCTGTGACCTGGGTCAAACAGTTTCCATTGTGTAGTGCTATCTCTGAGAGGTTTCTATTGTACACAGTTCCTGGGGTAATCCTTGTGCTTGTGTGCATTTCCTCAATGAGCCATTAACATTGTTTGGCCTTTTTACTATTGTACCTGAAAGGCTGCTTGTGGATGTTTTCAACCTCACAATATGTTTCAGTAACACATACATAGCCAAACTTCATAACTTCACATAGGACAATAGCACATACAATCCATGAGATATTAATGTCTAGCAGATCAAGACTTTTAGAATGATACCTCACAAGGCATACTTAATAGAAAAAATATCCTAATTACATGACAGTGGTTTGGGAGTCAGGGTGTCACAGAAAGTACACAGGAATAAGAAGACAAAGGTTTTTTTTATGTTGAAGACTAGAGCTTCAAAGTAAATAAGTATCAGATATAAACTTTAAAAATACTCTGAATCCCACTCAGAGTAGCATCTCTATTTCTTTATTTACATTTGGTCTGAAACAGAACAATTTTCTTTAATAAAATTTACTACTGAAGATCCAGCAAGAGGGACACAAATCAGCTTGTTCATTTAATCTACTGAGCATTAGTGATTACTTGGAAGTTCATTCTAAACTGCATGAACACCCAGACATTCAGATTCTCATCCATAGTTTGTCCATATCTTTTGTTTGTTTGTTTGTTTAGAAATGATGCTGAAGAGACCTAAAGAGAAGTTTGACCAGAAGTATTTATTTATGCTTCCAGGCTTGGCTGAAGCTAGGAAATGCAGAGATACCCACACAAGGGAAGGGTAAAAGTTTAGATCATATTCAGTTTGAACTATTGGTGATAGCTTAAGTTGTTTCTTATCTATATGGAATTGTCCATCTTTTGTGGTAGGCAAAACAATTGTAACTGTGACTTGCTAAATCCTTCATCCTGCGAGACAAAAGGATATTTCTTAGAAGGAAGCTGCTGTATCCTTTTAGCTAAAGAAGGCTTAATATGCTTACAGGGTGAAATTCAGCCCTGTGAAGAGGGCAGTATTAGACCTCAGACCATTGATGAACACTAGGAAAGCCCTAATTTGGTGATTTAAGAGTGGCTTAAATGGTACATGTGCAGTGGGCTAGCCCAAGACCTGGGCTGAATTTAGTCCAAGGAGAATTACTTTGTAACAAAGCAAAGCTGAATTTTCAAACAGGAGAAAAATACAATCAGATACTTCAATATATGAAGTAATAAGCATGAGGGCACCGTAAACCCATCAATTTCAGAACGAAAATTGTCGAAAATGTTCTGCTGCAGAGAATGTCGGTGAAGTCCCAGCAGTAAGTGCATGCAAGAGAAAATGCACTGGCTGTGTTCCATCTGCATTGTAAACTGATTGTGCCATTGACATTTACAAAAAATGCACAGTTGATAGGAGATATTATTCTTGTGAAATTAAAAGCTTCAAGGCTAGGTCAGAGGGAAGACTCCAATTTTCTGCCTCTGTTAGTGAACTGCACCCACCCAAAAAACATCATCTTGTCTATGTCCACAGAAAGGAGTTGCTCCCAGAGATCAGTTTCAGATGTTGTGCCAACTGGATAGGAAGTTAACGGGAATGAAAAAGCACCACTTCCCTTGTCGTTTGCAGAGTGCTAAAAAGAAAGGATCCTCTGAAATTCTCAGGGAGCATTTGCCAGCCATTTAGTCAGTGACCCAGATCCTATGCTGCAGCCAAGGAGTTCTAGTGCAGGCCAGCAACTTTATCCTTTCTACTCTAGTGATCAGTGTACACCAGTTTGTATCTACCAGTGTATTTTCACAAGGTAAATAGCTAAAACTTTTGAAAGGCTGAGATTCTTATTTATATTTCTTATTCTTTTCCCACGTAGAAGGATTGGTTGGGCTTATGGCTACATATTTTTAATTTCATAATTTTCTAGTGGCAGGAGAGATCAGTGTTAACTATGTTTCTTCAGGATTCTAGTCCTCCCTACAGCTACATTTTACAGTCATGAAGAAAGATCTTTTTACATAAAGTAACATTTGATTATATTGAAGAAAACAAACTCAGTTTATTCTGTGTAGAAATGACATTTTCAAATCAAGTGTTTTGGTTTTTTTTAAATGTTAACAGGACTTATTTTTGTCCTTATCCTGACAGAATCTGAATCAGATAATAGAAGCCATATGGACTCTAATACTAGTCTCTCTTACCTCTTCAATGAAGCACATTTCTCCAGGAGAAAATAAATACAAAAATGTAAGTTTGATGCTCCTGGTATCTCTCTCCCAACTGCCTCCCTCCCCCTCTTCCCCCCCAAAACCCCTCACATTAAAATACCAAATGTAAAAACTTAGATGTTCGTAAAAAGCAATAGGAATACAAATTTTGAAGTAGATCTCAGATGTTTGGGCTGCAGGACATTATGGTCCCAGTCCTTCTTTCACTGTAGTTAATGGGAATCTTTCTATAGATTTCAGTGGGAGCAGGATCAGACCCCATATGCGCAATGGCATTTTGATGTATTACACTAATACATCATTCTATGCAGCTCTTTGATGATGTATTGCACCAGTGCTTTATCAAAGTGTCATATCTCTGATGGTGTAGCACCTTCTGGCAATGGCCTTTTATGAAGACTGCTCTATTGTAAGACTTTAAGGAGAAATATGAGACAAAGGGGAATATATTTCAGAAATATACAGCAGGAAGGAAACACTAGGTGGTAAAAATAAGGAACAATTAGAGAAAAAGTGCTCAGAGGCCTTTAGCTATGGTAAGCTGCTGAAATGCTAAAATCTAAGGATCTACACTTTCCCAGGATATCTATTTCTCTGGTGTTGATCAGAAAAATATGAAAAAAAGGTCAAGCCTTACCACAAAAATGCATGTTTTCTCTTATATATTTAAGAAAAAATCTTAAGCTAATAAAGGCTAGGATAATTCATGTTACCAAAGTGCCCATGTAATATCTCTTTCCTACGTGGGTTGCATGTACAATATTAAGCATTTGGAAAGTCAAGATAATACATTTTTTTCATGGTGGGTACAAATGCAAATTATATACGTTCATATTTTGGAAATTTGAAGACTGGGGACGGGGAATGGAAAGAAGTTGGTGAGAATGTAAATATGTGTGATCAGTAGGGCAAGATTTACTTATACTACACTTAAGTGTATAGACAGATGAAAATGAGTCACATTAGGATTAACTGGTAGGATGTCCAAAAGCAGTCACAGTTGGTCTTACTCTGCTTCCATTAATATCAAGGTAAAACTCTTGCACTTCAGTGGGAGCAGAATTTGGCCAATGTAGAGTGCTTTGGGAAAAAAAAACATTACAACTATAAGGCAGTTCAACATCCAGAAAAAGTAAAGTATTGTTTACACAAACAATGGTGAATTTAACAGATGATTAAATAAAGTTCCAGAGATTTCCAAAAGATCATTTACAGCCTGAGTCGTCTGCCCTTAGTCGCGTTGAGTAGTACCTTATTCTTCTTGCAGTGTCATTGATTTCAGTGTGAGTAAGGGTGGCTTTTAGTTTGCTGGTAGATCTGGGGAGCATTTTTTAAGGTGTACAGAGAGAATGGACAGAACAATTACACCTTCTCTTATCAGGTTTTCACATAAGGTATTATTGAATATAGTGAGAATAAGTTGTACTTTGAGAGGCACACAGTGCAGCTTCAGAAGTGGGGATCCTTGGTCTGTGACAGCAGGTAAAGAAAATCCTTGGCCTCTTTAGGTATATTACCCCGCACCCTTCCTTGTAGGCATTCAGTCTCCTTGTGGGTTGGAGGGTTCTATGTAGCTGATTGGTTGGACAGAAGGATGCAGCATAAGCCAGTTGGATTCTGCACCCCCAAGTGGAAGCCTTTAAAATCTTATTATTCTGTGCAGGGAAGTAAAGCCCCTCCCCACCCACTTAGGATTAGAGTAGGATAGGATTTGGGGGCTTTGCTGAGGGCATCACGCTAGTCAAGTTTTGGAGCTGGGCAGGAATTTTTCCCTCACTGCCAGATTGGCCTGTGCAGCATGTTGGGAATAAACTTCCTCTCGGTTGCCCAGGAACCTGGTAGGTAGGTTAGGTTGTAAAATTCATGATGTTCCAATTTGGCAGGTTCCCGGGGCAGGTATCTATTCAATATGTGGGGTACAGTGCTCTGATAAACCAGAACTGGAAGTAGATTAGCAGAAGGAATCTTTTAGAGAAAGTGGGGCTGGAGCTTGGGGATCCTAATGTCTGGTACAGCAAAGAGACAACACCTCTTCTTCCTGCACTTTGCCCTCAAATGTGGGGAGGGTGGAAGTATCTCAACAGTGGTGCGGGCTCCTGGTGGAATGTGGGGTGGGACCGACAGCAACTCAGGTGAAATAGTAGGATGGAGGGCTGATGGAATTCCAAGTGGAATGGGTTACAAAAGGAGGATGACCTGTCCTGGATGAGTTTTTGCTGGATAGCTCCCAGATGTACTACTTAATAAAGTTGTGGGCATCTGGGACAATGACAGAATGCAAATAATGAATTGTCTTTAAATGATGGTTGTTTTTCATCCAAAGGTCAAACACTTAAGATTTTCTCTTGGAATTACTTTGCAAGAGATATCCTTGCAACTGCTGCTCTCTTTGACAAGAAACACTTTTATTATTTCTAATGCAAACCTTACTGTTTGCAAAGTAGCATTTACAATCTGTTTTAAAGTATTCTTTTAAAATAAGCTTACTAAATCAAATTAGCAACATACATTTGTTTGCTGAGTGCTGCTAATATTATGAAAGGTACACTTTAACTGATGAACTAACATTGGCTTTTTGAGACTCGTTTATTCATGTAGTAGTTTAGTGGTATTTGGTATGGTAGTGTATGGTATATTGTAATGTATGCTATGAATATTCTTATACACTTTATATGTACACTAATAAATGAAAGCCCTAATTTTGCATGGACCACTGCATTTTTTAAAATTTGTTTGTATTTCTGAAGTTTTAATTTGGTAGTATTTGATATGGCATGCTTCAAAATATCAGATGTTTCATATATATTCAAATGGATTACAAAGTTAGCCTAACTTTGTCTTCACTTGTGGTATTTATTTGTTTTGTGTGTTGTAATGTAATGGCTTAATGATATTTATTATGGTGGGCTTCAGATATTATACAATTATATGTATGACAATGGACAATAGATGTAGCCTAATTTTCTCGGAGCTGGTGGAATTTATTTTAGTAGTTTTCTTTAGTGTGTTTTCAAGTAATTTTCAACATTCAACTAGCAAAGTGAAAAGCCAGAATGAGAGTTACAACATTATCTGCAGCACACACACAAAAAAGGATGAAGGATGGTTGAAGAGATTACTTTTATTTTGGGTCTATATATCCAGCTGATACCGAGGATAAAACAGAAAAGCCGATGCCTAACTCCTCAAGCTGGCCTATTGTAATCAATGGAGCTACTTACAAAATTAAGTACAATTCAACACAAATAAGACTGTGAGGTCTGAGAGGTGCTGAGCATACTCCCCTCCCATTAAAGCCAGAGGGAGTAGAGGGTGCTCAGCTCATTGTAGGATTGAGTCCCATGGGAGCAAGTCTAGTCCATGAGAGTTATGTATCCATTTCTGGAAATGTGTATTATACGTATTTTTTCACTTCTAGGGTAAGGAGTTCTTTTTTTAAAGTTTCAGTGATTGTTTTAAAAAAAATATAAATGCATTAAGAAAATAATAGAAACAAGTAATTCAAAATTTTCATTTGGCATAATGTATTTTAATATTGCATAACTAGTGCCAAAATAGAGATTAATGCTGTTGTGTTTTTTTTTCTGGTGATACATGCAAATCTGTCAGCTTCTTGTGTAATATAAACATGTCATAACTGTTGTCATCCTGATTCTGTTCTCTTTTGTAATTTTGTTTTTTGTGATACCCTACATATTGAGTCCAATTCTCCCCCAGATATTAACACACATAATTTCCTCTGAAATTAGTGGAGAATCATATTCATCTATCTGATGGCAACATTGGCCCTTTAATCCATTATGTTTTCTCAGATGATTAATATGCTAATTGCGTAATACTGGATATCAGTTAGCAATATGCCCTCTCCAGCTGTTGCAAGTTACAGTCATTTAAAATGAAGGTAAGTTATTTGTTTTGTTTCTTTTTTACAAAATTTAAAATAGTTTTTATTACTTGATTGCCTAATATAATTTAATTCTCCCATATTTTATACCAGGAAACTGTAGATTTTTGATGCTGTTTTATGATCAGTGTACAGAGGTAAACAGATACAAAAAGACCATTTAAAAAGTATGCAGTGGTGGAAAAATGCCCCATTACCCAAAAGTTTTAATGAATGTAAATTAATTTGGCACTGTTCAATAACAGGTGGTTTTTATTTTTAAAGCAATGCAACTTTCTGAATTCTGAAATCTGTTTACTAAACATTAATGTTTATTATTTGTACTACAATAACTCCCAGAGATCCCAATGAGGATGGAGGCAACTGACAATGTAAAAGATTAAAGATAGTCACTGCCCCAAAAAGATGCACGGTTGAAACCTCTCCCTTGTCACAGTAGGTATAACAGATTTTGGAATGAGCACAATGTCCCTTGACAGACAGAGAATTGGCATATGGATCAGGTTTGAGTTCAGAAACTTATTTGTGTTCAGGGTTGTTGAGCTTCTGCACCTATGATTAGGGATATGTCATTCTGGGTCAGACATGAAAACTTCAAAATAGTTTCTATCATATTTTACAGAACAAACAGATTTTGATACTGGTGAATTAGAATCATGTAGGTTTGGACATGGTTAGAAAGAATTTGTACCACCTCTTGTACTTTTGCACAATGTGGAAAATCTAGATCACAATAGAAAGGATTCCATGACAAATCAGATTTTGGCTATATTGTGCATTAAGATGGAAAAGACTAATGCCATCTATGTACTTGTGCCCCAAAAGCTTTTTATTCTGAATTGAGCTCTTGTGCAATACACCTTTATTTATATATGTGTGTGTGTGTGTGTATACATATATATGTACACACACACACTCATCAATTGTAAGTATCAAATTACAGCAAAGCAATGCTTCATTTTTCCTGAAATAGCTTAATAGCAATTTTGACAGCAGCAGGTGGACATATCCCACAATACCAGTGTATGTTTCATTAGCTCCCTGTCCCTTTTATAAATAGCATGCAGTGAAAAGAAAAATAAATAAATAACATTCATCACAGACTCCATTAAGTTCAAATGTATGCTACCACAGGGCACTGCAATTTCTTATTTGTGGAAAATCAATTCCCTTTTTTACTAAAAAGTATCCACTAAATGGCATTATGGTTCAGCAACTGCAGCATTCATTAATTTTTGCTTGATATTAGAAGTAAACAAACCCACAAAGGTTCGATTCACATCAGAGGTTTCGTTAAAATTTTCTGACTTCACCTTCTAGTTATTACATTAGTTTTAGTCTTTTTCAGTCTGTTGAAGGTCTAATCATAGCAGCTTGCAAAGAGGTCTCTCCTATATTAATGTACAGTTGGGCAGTTGCAACACCAACTTATCTCAACTTTTAAAAAAAAAAAGTGAATTAGGCCTTAGGGACTGTAGGACACATGGTATATGAGAATGAAAATTGATCTAAGCATATGTATTGATATATTTTAGTACCGAATAAAAGAGAAGGTGAACCAATTGTGTGCCCTCCTCCTACCCACCCTTCTCCTTCTGTTTCTCTCTGACTTGTATGAAGATTCTTCATTCCTGAGTAGTATTTTGTTTTCATTGTACCATAGATAGAAATGATGATTTAGAGAAATTAAGAATATGTCCTTTTCCCCTTTCAATGCCTATATCATATTTCCTGGTCTTGAGCCCTAGAAAGTACTAATTTGGGTCATAGGGTTTATCTTGTATCAAGTCCTTTTGACTAACTATGTACTCTGCTGTTTCAGTCTAATATTTACAGTATGTAGTTTGCCTTTGTAGGAATATTTTTCTTTTTCGGTCCTCGAAAAAGGAAAACAGTTATTTATCTTTGGAAATCTCTGTGTTACTTTTTTGGTGTGTTTTCCATCTATAATTTGGCAGTTATATATAAATAGAATTAGATTGCAGAGATGAGGTGTAGTATCATGCTCAGTAACAGTGTTTAAAATGAGACGGTACTTGTACAGTTATTCAGGCTTGGATGTTGTATATGCTTATGCACATTCCAATCTTTATAGAAAGAAGTAGTTGCATTGAGTCCAGTTTGAGCAGTGTGAGATCAGTGCTGAGCAATTTTGAGAATACCAGTCATAGTATTTTTGAGGCACTGGACTGAAGACTCATCTACTATCCCTTTAATTTATTGAATGACCTTTTAATAAAACAATATAATGAGACCAAACTGTGATTAATGCTACTTTAATTCCAGAACTACTTTAATTCTAGAACAACTGAAGTTTTACTCATTTGAATGAATTGAGATGTTAGGAAAGTATGTAAAAGTACTTTAGAATCCAGGAAACACAATTTCTTGAAAAATAGTTCAACTGTTCCTGAGTTTTATACAAGTTTTTTCAAACATATACAAAAGTACTGAGTTAATCCAAGTGTCAAAGCTCTGCCCATTTGCAAACATCATGACATCTTCTGTTGAAGCTAATATCATGCCTTCATTTTTGATAATGAGGATATGAATAACCATCTACAGTGTTTAATTTATATCACATTATACACATCATACTGACACTTGTTTCTGAAATCTTTTTTCTTTTTTAATTGGATAGATTTTAAGGGACAAATTTACAAAAGGTTGCTTTAATCTGCATGTGATATTCACAAATGCATCTGTTTGCATGTACAGAACCTGGTGTTTGCCTGTCCAGGTGAGTACATTGCACACCTATGGGCCCCATCCGGCAAGCTTTACTCATGTGAGTTATTCATGTAATTAAGGCTATGTAGGATTGGGCTTGTAGATACTGATTTGTGCGCATTTGTTAGATCATATGAAAGTGTGTGCAAACAGATATGCTTGCAGATATTGTAGGCATCACTAAAGGGATCTCTGACAATGTGACCCTTGTATAAGCTGCTTCTTTTTTTTTTATATATATATATCTATTCAATAGTGTGTGTGTTCACTCAAATTTTTCAACATGTTGCTTATGATTGAAACTCTTCATTCAAACTTTTAGTATGAGGTAAGGAACCTTATTCTGAAGGGTTTTAAACATGTCTAAAAATTAATTTTATTTTCCCTTTGAATTTTCAATGATAATGGAGACAAATCTTTAAAGCTACAACTCATTAACCTAGACAATGAGTAGTCAGTCAGCTAACATTGGAGAATTTAGCTACAACTACCTTTCCAAAATGCAGGTCTATATGCTGAAATGGCAATATCATTTATAAATGCAGCAACAGTCAAGAAGTTAATTTTGAAGCACTTGTGACCGATATTGCAACCACATACAGTATCTTTGGGAACCATATTCTATTAAGTTTATGATTTATGTATCATTGTGGGTCAGAGATTGTGTGCAACTCTCTGGGGGAGGGTTATCACCATTCCTGGGGACTAAAAACAATGGTGGGATAGGGTGATTTAAAATGAACCTCTCTGCCGTAAACACCCCGGGGAGGTTTGCATATACTGACTTGGGCTGAGTTTTCCAGAAACCATCAGAAAAAGAAAGGTGTTTTGGTGTAAAAAGGCTGAGATTAAACTAATAGAGGCACTTCTTTTGACTCAGCAAATGTACAGGACCTTCTGTCCAAGGGAAAGCAGGGAGCAGCCCCTGCAGAAGGGTTGGAAAGACTGGATTACCGTAAAACAGATGGGTGACCTCTGGTAAGCTTATAACATGTTTATAAGAGTGTTTATTGTTTTTGTATGTTTCCTCTGTAATGCTTTTACTCTAGAATAAATGTATTCTGCTTTGTGAAGGCTGGTTGGTAACTGCTATACAATGATGTAGTCCCTGAAGAAAAGTTAAGAACAGGTGCTGATGGATGCCTGTCAGACCTGCTACAGAAATCACAGTGTAGCACAGAGGGACTGCAAGCCTAAGCCCTCGTTTGCCCAAGAGAAGTGGCTGCTTGGAAGCTTGAAATCTCTAAGTGGATGCACAAAAGACTGGGGAGGGGGGTGTCAAAGGTATAGCTAAACCTGTAATTGTGGCAGAACTGTAGGGCAATGGCTTGATTTTTGGTGGTGCTGAATGTCCCCTTTCATATTGACTTGGAATTTGCCTCTCAACATCAGAATATTGCCTTTGCAGCATACCAAACCCCACAAACAAACATGGCATCATGCCACATAGAGAATATGGCAGGTACTGCCCCTAAAACTGACCCAGAGGAGTTATCCACTCCAGGAAAACCCACCCAAGACATGGGAGATAAGAAATCCAGTAACTTTTTCAGTTGACCTAGAAGGGTCAATGTTTCAAGACATGGGTGGCAAAGAAGGTTGTCAATATGTGGAGGTGAATAACCAAGTAACAGCATTTAGTCTAAAACACTTTTCCTGAAATATACAGAGGAGACTAAAGTAATGTTCTGCTCTGCATCTTGCTTTCAACAAAGAAGTGTAAACTGCACCTTCCTGGGTTCAGCCACCCTTGAATTCAGGTTAAATTATTTCTTCCGATTGTTAAATCAGCAGAGAAACCCTGTTAATTTTTGATGTTGGGCTCCCATATTGCTGGCATCCCAACTGAATTATAGGAATGTTGTAAAGTTGGGATTTTAGGTCTCTTGAAGAAGAGGAACTGACAGTTGTAGACTGGAACACTGTGTGTACCACCTTGGGTTATATGGAGTGAATTATGGTCCTATGGTAGTTCCAAATACTTAGCTTGCTATTCAGCTTCTGAATCTCAACCCTCAGGCTTGAGACAAAAGAGCAGGGATTCATTATGAGTACAAGTCTTCTGGGAAAACAGGCAAGTTATTCCCATTCTCTTCTAAAAGTGTGTGTTGCAATAGAGCTCTGCTCTTTAATTTGTTCTTCCATTGTGTGTCAGGTGGCAACTCCCAGAGCTTTAGGATTTGGAGAAAAGATAACTCCATCCCCCAAGTATGTTGTACAGTCAGTCTCATGGGAGGAAGTATAACAGCTCCTTTAGTCCCTGTCGCTGCTTTAATTTTGCAATTCACAGCTTCTGTTTGTAATAACCTCTGGCTAATGTTCACTCTTCTGTAGAGAAACATCTCTGTAGCTTTAAAGTCTCTAAGACTGAGAATCAATTTCTACTGATGCCCTCAGAGAAGACAAAATTACTTCCTGTAAATATTGTTCTCTGAAGTTTTAAGTTGTAATAGATTGACAATGACCCCGCCTTCTGGCCTGAGCCTCAGGATACATATTTGTATATTTTAATTCTTTTACCTTTTGCTTGAAAAAAAGCTCAGGACAGTTAGGGATACTAAGTGTTCCATCAGAGTTTGGGAAATAATATATAATGATATAAAACAATTCTTATTGGGGTTCCATATGTCTGGTATCACAAATTATGACCAGTACTAGAGGTAGGCTCTGAAATGTCAATGTCATTTATACATACATACCTTTATGCAAAAAAAATCTGTCTATACACACTATGCACCCTTGCTGTAATTTGAAATAACAAAATTAATGCCCAAACATCAATAAAGTGCAGAAACACAATTCAGCATAACTCACTACTAGCAACTCCGGCAACTCAAAAAGCTGAATTTAAAAAAAACCAACAACTTTATTTTTAAATATAATACAGTACTTAATGTGAGGTGTTTGTAAGCTATGAAATCCAGTGTCCTTTGCAATGCTTGCATATTGTATTTGAACACATGATTCTTAGAGTAGGTTGGTAAATTAAATGAGAAATAGAAACAAATTTTCATGATTTTTTTCTGTCTGGCATCTAGCTCTGCACTTAATATAAAATCCTTCAGCATTAAGATCTATCTTAAATTAGACAAAGTATTAGTTAATACTTACCAATATATAGGGTTATGTCATTCTCAATGATTCACTGGCAAACCAGGGGGACATACCTAGTGGAATCTCTGAGGTTTGTCCTGGGTCCAGACTACTCATTTTTTTTTAATGACTTGGATAATGGAGCGGACAGTGTACAGATAACATTTGCAGATTACACCACATTGGGTGAGGTTGTCCTTTTTGAGGACAGGATTAGAATTCAAAAAGACCTTAATAAATTAGAGAATTGGTCTGAAATCCACAAGATGAAATTCAATAAGGACAAATGCAAGGTACTACACTTAAGAAGGAAAAATCAAATGCACAGTTACAAAATGGTGAACAACTGGCTAGGCAATAGTACTGTTGAAAAGGATCTAGGGATTATAGTAGATCACAAATTGAATGTGAGCCATCAATGTGATCGAGTTGCAAAAAAGCTAATGTCATTCTGGGGTGTATTAACAGGAGTGTCCTATGCAAGACATAGGAGGTAATTGTTCTGATCTACTAGACATGGAGGAGATCTCAGCTAGAGTACTGCCACATTTTAAGACGGCTGTGGACAAATTAGAGATAGTCCAGAGGAGAGCCACAAACATGATAAAAAGGTCTAGAAAATTGGACCTATGATGAAAGATTTAAAAAGTGGGTATGTTTAATCTTGGGGGCAGGGGGAAGACTGAAGGGAGATCTGATAGTCTTCAAATATATTAAGGGCTGTTATAAAGAGGACAGTGGTCAATTGTTCTCCATATCCACTGAAGATAGGACAAGAAGGAATCATCTTAATTTAGGCTAGGTATTCAGAAAACCTTTCTATTATGATAGTTACACACTGGAATAGGCTGCCAAGAAAGGTGGTGGAATCTCCATCACTGAAAGTTTTTTAAGAACAGATTTTTTTAAGAACAGATAAGACAAACCCGTCAGAGATGATATAGGTATTATTTTATGGGGGGGGGAGAGGGAGCACAGGGACGTGAACTAGATGACTTTTGAGGTCCATTCCAGCCCTACCTTTCTATGATCAAATCAGTAGGGCCATGATTCAGAACTGAGTATAGTGGCAGCAAGCCCAAAATACATAGGCAATGTAGGAACAAGAAGGATTTTCAAAGAGGTTGTATGCTGAGGGAGGGCAGAGAGATGATCAATATTAATAGAGCACAGCTTCTTTGACTGTTAAATAAAAGGCTATTAGAGATTATAAGGACTCAATCCTGCACCTGATTGTTCCCCCAATGGAAATTGTGCACAGCTCTTGCCCTTCTTGAATTGTGGAATGAAATTGGGTGAACCTGAGCCTCTCGCTGAATCTATGCACTGGGAGGAAGGTCTGGGTTGGAGATATGCATTATTCTCTACTCCCTCCTACCACATGGTTTAAATCCGGTCTCTTTGTGCTATGGATATCCAACCCCTCACCATAATCCACCTTCAAGAGAGGTCTTGGGGGCAGCTTCTGTCAAAAGAGCCTCTGATAATCTTATTCCCAGTGAAGCCCAGTTGCTAGGGGACTGTAAATGTAGGGGGTCTAGATGCTAGCCTGAAGGTATAAGGTCTATGTGTATATGACTATTTTCCTTCAGGGGATTCCATTATTATTTTCAATGATGAGAGGAAAGACCTGCTGCTGCTTCCACTAAAAGAAGCCCTGCCTCCACCTGTATAGGAAAATGGAAGGAATGCCATGAAGGGATATTAAATGTTTTACTCCTTCTAAGTCCCTTTCCCACAGTAGGGCACAATTTCACCCATGTAATTAGCTTTGCAGCTCCAGAGATGACTCAAGTGTTTGGGGCTTCAGTTAGAAATGAGGGTGCTCAGTGCTTCACAGGGCATGCTATGGCCCTGATCAAGCCATATATTTTCTCGCAAATATGTATTAGCCTAAAATGTGCTACATGATCTAGGTTTTTAAATAGTTTGTGAGCCCTCTAGTGGGTCTCACTGTGTTCTATATTTGTAGAAGCCACCGGAAACCAGTCAGAGCGGCAGTAGTATGGATGTAGGCCCTGCATAGTTTTTATGTAATTAGTAAATACAGTTATTTGGGATCCAACTGTGGCTCTGTAATTTCTTTGTGTTTTTTATGTTGTATAAGGAGCAAAAGACACAGATATAAACCTAATTGTCCTATTAATTCCAAAGGGAATTATTCCAATTTTACAAATGCAGATTGAATTTTGTTATTTTACAAAAATATAAACAGTGCTAGTTGATACATTATTATTTATATTTGATAAAAATAAGATGTTTAGTATTGGTGTTATATGTAGGCAGCGTAAGCATTATGATTAATATTTTAATTTAATACTATTAATTTGCTTGCTTAAAGGACTCAAGTTTTCTAAAGGCTGTGATAAGTAACTATTCTATTGTCACTTAGCAAATTTTCTTGGGTTTTGGAATATTAAATACTTCCAACCTGTATTTACAACATTGCCAGAAAAAGGTACTGTCTAATCAATTAGAAATATTAATAACTAATTTTTCCCTAATAAGATTTAGACCACATTATAGAATTTAACATTTTATTAAACAAGTGTTTCCAGGCTAAGATCTTTTTGCCATGTTGCCTCCCAGAGAATTTTTATTGCTAAATCCTAAACCCTTGAAAATAGCACTGCTAGCAAACATTTACACCAAATCAGCATGAGTGTGTCTGTGTAATGTGCACAATAAAGACCAACACCATTTTCATTGATACAGTCTCCCTTTCACCTTCATAGAATTTAAACTCAAGGAAAATTAAAGGGTAAAGAAACATAATCTGACAATGAAAATAAATGGTTTTTTTTTGTTTTTGTTTTTTTAAATCTGCCACCTTCCTCTTCCCCGTCAAAAAGAGTTATCATATATAACAATAATGAACTAAGAAATGAAACATCTAGAAACAAGTAGGACTAAATTGCTTTGGGAGTGATGTTGAAGAGCCTGTGCACTCCCCTACAAAATGTGAAAACATTTTATGCTAATGTTATATTACTGAAAAAAATGGATGGATTAAAATTCAAGGAAATCAATTATTTGTAACTTGATCTATTGATCACAATGATGTTGACATTAACAAATACATTTTAAAAGTGCATTAAAAAAAAACTGATTCAAATCCTAAGGAGAGAAAGTGCTCACTTGCCTCAGTTAAAACATGCAAATCTAGGCAGAAATGACAAAAACATCCACAATGTCTAATTTGATGAGCTCTCCTCATGGAAGTGTGTGAATGAAAAAAATCTATTACCAAAGATATCTAGGTAATAGATATGACTGTTGTAATTTTGCAGTTGTGGCATTTAGAATCATAACAGCTTTGCTTTATCCAACAGGACTAAACAGCATAGTGGCTATAAACATCGCATTACAATATGTCTCCACTGCAATCCAAGATGTGTTTGCAGCACAGGAAAACATACAAATGATAACAGTTAAAAATAGCAGTGCAGCTGTGGTGGCATGGGCTACAGTGCTGTCTGTATAAGCATGCCAGGGACTGTAGTGATAGATATTTAGGGATGTATGTACTAGCATTGCTACCCTGGACTGAAGTGTGTGCTGTTGCATCTACAATGCTATTTTGAGCTGTAATAGAGTGGATAAAGTTAATGCATGTATGTCTACCCATGCTGTAATCATACTGCAGCATAGAGGGAAAACAGACTATTGTGTAGATCTTTTGGGGTCTGGACAAGAATTATTGATGGGAAAGTCAATGATACTCTACCTGTTTACACCAACTGGCCCAAAATCGCTGATGAGAATATTCAGTGAACCTTTTGGACACCGTTCCAACTCCCACAGAAGACTATGGGAGTCTTTCCGTGCTCTTGAATGGGAGTAGACTCAGGCCCATACAGAAGAAAATAACGTCCTAAATCAACAGTGAGTTCTTGATCTGAAATGGTGCTTCAAGGGAGTGGTACATATGTTAGATTGCAAGCCCTCCAGTAGATTTTATCTCTTTTCTAGGAAGCCTACAAAAAAATTAACAGCTACGCTGCTGGTGTACTGAGGCCACAGCCTATCATGATGACTAGTATCATAGAATTATTCCCTTGTACTCCTCAGTCGATCTGTCCGTCTGTTGTCTCTTGTCTTATACTGTAAGTTTTTGGGGGCAGGAACTATATTTTTTTGTGTGTGTACAGCATCTAGCACAGTGGGGTCCTGGTCCATGACTGGGTCTCCTAGGTGCTATGATAATACAAATAAACTGCTTGTACAGTTCCCATTACAATAAATTGTCAATCTCAAATGAGACCTATGGAAATAACTGTAATATAAATTATATAATAATTTCATTCTTGCCACTTTTCTGAACATCATCAGCGTCAAAAGTTCAGAAAAAGGTCAGGACAGAATTTACTTTGGGTATGTCTACACTACGAGAGTAGTTCGATTGTACTTAAATCGAATATGTGGAATCGATATTACAAAGTCGAACGTGTATATCCACACTAAGGACAGTAATTCGACTTTGTGAGTCCACACTAATGGGGCAAGGGTCAACATTGGAAACGGTGCACTGTGGGCAGCTATCCCACAGTTTCCGCAGTCCCCGCTGCCCATTGGAATTCTGGGTCGAGCCCCCAATGCCTGCTGGGGAAAAAAATGTGTTGAGGGTGGTTTTGGGTAACTGTCATCATCCAACTGTCACTCCCTCCCTTCCTCCCTAAAGCGCCGGTGGGCAATCAGTTTGCGCACTTTTCTGGTGAGTGACAGCGTGGACGCCACACCACTGTGAGCATGGAGCCCGCTGCGACCATCACTGCAGTTATGGCCGTTGTCAACACCTCGCACCTTATCATCCACCTTTTCCAGAGGCAGATGCTGAGAAATTGGGCGAGGAGGCTACGGCAGCGCGGTGAGGACATGAAGTCTGAGAGTGGCACAGACCTCTCACAAAGCACTGAACCCCGCACCGTGAACATCATGGTGGCAATGGGTCATGTTGATGCTGTGGAACGGCGATTCTGGGCCCGGGAAACAAGCACGGACTGGTGGGACCGCATAGTGCTGCAGGTCTGGGATGAATCACAGTGTCTGCGAAACTTTCGTATGCGGAAGGGAACTTTCCTGGAACTTTGTGAGTTGCTGTCCCCTGCCCTGAAGCGCAAGGACACCCAGATGCGAGCAGCCCTGACTGTCCAGAAGCGAGTGGCCATAGCCCTCTGGAAGCTTGCAACACCAGACAGCTACCACTCAGTTGCGAATCACTTTGGCGTCGGCAAATCTACCGTGGGGGTTGCTGTGATGCAAGCAGCCAACGCAATCATTGAGCTACTGCTGTCAAAGTTAGTGACCCTTGGAAACATGCAGGTGATCATAGATGGCTTTGCCACGATGGGATTCCCAAACTGTGGTGGGGCTATCGATGGAACTCACATTCCTATCCTGGGACCGGACCACCAGGCCAGCCAGTACATTAACAGAAAGGGCTACTTTTCAATGGTGCTGCAAGCACTGGTGGACCATAGGGGACGTTTTACAAACATCAACGTAGGATGGCTGGACAAGGTTCATGACGCTCGTGTTTTCAGGAACTCTGGTCTGTTTAGACGGCTGCAGGAAGGTATTTACTTCCCAGACCAGAAAATAACTCTTGGGGATGTGGAGATGCCTATAGTGATCGTCGGGGACACAGCCTACCCGCTAATGCCCTGGTTCATGAAGCACTATACAGGCGCCCTGGACACTGAAAAAGAACTCTTCAACTACCGTCTGAGCAAGTGCAGAATGGTGGTGGAGTGTGCTTTTGGACGTCTCAAGGGGAGATGGAGAAGCTTACTGACTCACTCTCATCTCAGCGAAACCAATATCCCCATTGTTATTGCAGCTTGCTGTGTGCTCCACAATCTCTGTGAGAGCAAGGGGGAGACCTTTATGGTGGGGTGGGAGGTTGAGGCGAATAGCCTGGCTGCTGATTACGCCCAGACAGACAGCCGGGTGATTAGAAGAGCCCAGCGGGACGCGCTGTGCATCCGGGAGGCTTTGAAAGCTAGGTTCCTCAGTGATCTGGTTAACCAGTGACTGTTAAGTTTGTTTAAAGAGAAGCTGAACCTTACCCCATTTCTTTACCCACTTACTGTTGACTATCCTCTCCAGCTACATACCCCGTTCACCCCCTTCCAACACACGTTTAAAAATAAAATAAATGGAACTTTGTTAATGAACACCATTTTCTTGATTACGGATTTCGCGGTAAAGTGTTGAAACTGGGACGCAGACTGTTGTGGGGAGCGGGCGTAGTGATAGAAAGAACACTTCTAAACTCGAGGAATGACAGGCTCCTGCTCCTAGAGCGGTCTGCAGTGGTGGACTGGTTGTTTCAACGGAGCCTGCCACCCCTCCTTTTCGGGACTCTATGTGTGGGGGCTATGTGACTTTGTGGCAGGGGAGGATGGTTACAGATCCCCTGCTGCGTGGCTCTGTGATCCAGGATAAGGACCGCAGCATAAGATCTCTATCCGCCTTCCCCCGCCACAAAGTCACATGCCCCCCCCCCCCCCACACACACACACACAGAACATGAAAACCACCTCCCAGACTGACCAGGGTGCCTAGTGACTGCAATGTGTGTGAGACTGTTGGGGTTACTAGGCCTGCCTGAGCCAGAGTTCTTCCATGTTTAAACTCTGTCCTTCCATGTTTAACTCTAATCGACCTCAACAACCAAGGACAGGAATTGGAATGTGTAAACAATCAGTTAGCAATTGCGACCTTGCTCATACCAGGTACCAAACCATAATGATGAGGTTGGCATGTTTCTAGCTGGGGAAGGGGTAATAAACTAAGGGTAAACAGAACCAAATAACAGTTTAGGGAGAAGTTACCAACAAGCTAGATTTATAGCCCTAGAATGATTTAGTTGCTTAAATGTATAAACATGCCTTCGGTAGAGAAGGGGAGAGAGGGGGGGCTTAGTTGTAAAGCGTATAAAGAAGAGAGAAACTGTTATTGCTGGTGTGCTTGATTTGAGACTTGCCTGTCTCCTTGCACCACTTTGAGATCTCAAATAAACTTTCATTGTTTCTCCACCCCGGTATGTTTATTGACGCGAAGCACTCCGGGCAACGAACCCCAGTGTTGCTGTCCTCGGGCCCCTGTGCCGGCAACAAGACCTTCTGCTGAACCTGCCCCCGTGTCTGTACCCTGGTAAAGGTGACTGTCCTCTCCAATTACCAACCCCCTCCCTCCCTTCAAATACACTCTCCCCTAAAATAACATGATGGAAACAGTAATTAACAGAAACATATCTTTTATTAACAACTACACAGTTAGGGGATGAAACTGGGATGGGGGCTTGGGTGAGGCGGGAAGGAAAGGACTTATCAAATTTTTGGGAATGAGAGCCTTCTGGTACTTGAGCAGTCTGCAGGGGTGGAGTGACAGTTTTCACGGCCCCTGCCGCCCCTCCTTCTTGGGACTTTGGGTGAGGGGGGGATGGGAGTTTGTGGCGGGGGAGGGCGGTTAGAGAGAGACTGCAGCGGGGCTCTGTCCTTTTGCCTCTGGTCTTGCAGAACATCCACAAGGTGCCGGAGCGTGTCCGTTTGCTCCCTCATTAGTCCAAGCAGCGTTTGAGTTGCCTGCTGGTCTTCCTGCCGCCACCTCTCCTCCCTTTCGCTGTGTGCTCGCTGGTATTGCGACATGTTCTCCCTCCTCTGGGTCTGCTGGGCCGCATCAGCTTGGGAGCAGCCCATAAGTTCTGAGAACATGTCGTCCCGTGTCCTTTTCTTTCTCCGCCTAATCTGTGCCAGCCTCTGCGAGGGGGATGCCAGGGTAGGTCGGGAGACAGTCACAGCTGTGGGATGGGAAAAAGGGAGTGAATTGCTCAAAGATAATTTTTTGTGAACAATGAACATAGTCTTTCTCTGTGAACAAGACCATGCACAGCACCTATCACATGCGCACTCAGGACAAGGTCGAATTTTCGGCCTTCGCATTCAGTGCCTGGGGTCTTGCAGTGGAGATCAGACAAGTGGGGCAGGACAGCGGAATTTGGGTAGCAGGCTGACATGGTAAACTGTAGACTTTTGGCTGCTTAAAACTTAAATTAGAGCAGTGCCCTCCTTTCACATTCAAAGCAATGCTCCTGGCGTTGGCCAGTTCCTGCTGCCGGCAATCTGGCAAGCATGAACTCTGCCCCTGTCCCACCCCCTCGCAGCTGTCCCCGGGAAAGATCCCTGTATGCTGCCCCCTCCCGCCTCCACCGCGTGGCGGTAAATCGCCGGTGACAGTTCTGTAAAGGAACAGGCAAGCAGTCCCAATAGTAACATTCCCCTAATTCTAAGCAGATCACCATGAGCGACATCACTCTGCTGAGAATTTCTGAGACCAAGAAAGAACGCATGCTGCATGAAAGCCAGCAAAAACCAGGGCCGTATGCCGCCATGCTCTGCAAGGCAATGATCCCAGAGTACTTGATAATAGCCTGGCGTGGAAAAGTTTCCTACCACGGAGGACACAATAAGGCCGCTCTCCCCAGGAACCTCATGCAAAGGCTTTCCAATTACCTCCAGGAGAGCTTCGTGGAGATGTCCTATGAGGATTTCAGCTCTATCCCCAGACATACAGACCTTCTTTTCCAGTAGTTGCACTGCCAAGGACTAAAACGTTAAGCGCCTAGGGCAAACAAATCATGAAAAACCCATCGTTAATATTCCTGTTCTGTTCAAAATAAATGTTTACATGTTTAAAACACTCACCGACTGATCCTTCCCCTGATTCAGGGTCCGGGTTAACGCCTGGGGACGGTTGGTAGGGGATCTCTGTGAGGGTGATGAAGAGATCCCGGCTGTCTGGGAAATCAGCGTTGTAAGCGCTGTCGACTGCCTCGTCCTCCTCCTCACCTTCCTCATCTTCCCCGTCCGCTAACATCTCCGAGGAAGCGGCCGTTGACAATATCCCATCCTCAGAGTCCACGGTCAGTGGTGGGGTAGTGGTGGTGGCCGCACCTAGAATGGAATGCAGTGCCTCGTAGAAACGGCATGTCTGGGGCTGGGATCCGGAGCGTCCGTTTGACTCTTTGGTCTTCTGGTACCCTTGTCTCAGCTCCTTGATTTTCACGCGGCACTGTGTTGCATCCCGGCTGTATCCTCTCTCTGTCATGGCTTTTGAGATCTTCTCGTAGATCTTTGCATTCCGTCTTTTAGATCGCAGCTCCAAAAGCACGGACTCATTGCCCCACACAGCGATCAGATCCAAGACTTCCCGATCAGTCCATGCTGGGGCTCTCTTTCTATTCTGAGATTGCATGGTCACCTCTGCTGGAGAACTCTGCATCCTTGCCAGTGCTGCTGAGCTCGCCACGATATCCAAACAGGAAATGAGATTCAAACTGCCCAGACAGGAAAAGGAATTTAAATTTTCCCGGGGCTTTTCCTGCGTGGCTGGTCAGAGCATCTGAGCTCGGACTGCTGTCCAGAGCGTCAACAGAGTGGTGCACTGTGGGATAGCTCCCAGAGCTATTAGCATCGATTTCCATCCACACCTACCCTAATTCAACATGGCCATGTCGAATTTAGCGCTACTTCCCTCGTTGGGGAGGAGTACAGAAATCGAATTTAAGAGACCTTTATGTCGAACTAAATAGCTTTGTTGTGTGGACGGGTGCAGGGTGAATTCGATTTAACGCTGCTAAATTCAACATAACCTCCTAGTGTAGACCAGGCCTTTGTGTTAGTGAAGTGGGATTTTTATTTAATCTGAACTGTAGGAATAAATTCTACTGGTAAATTATAGGACATGCAATATCTTTCCCAACAAGCAGGTTCTCTTTTTGTATAATAAAATAATTTTTAAATGTTCCTCTAGAGCTAGGATCCAAAAGAGGGCTTAATTAAACTTCTTACTTTATAATATACTTGCTCTGTACTAAAGTGAGAAAGGACAGAATATGAGTGGGTTCATCAAAACATCTTCATTGCCCGCATTTGTAGATGTGTCAAGACATCCAGATTTCCAACCTCAAATGAGATGCAAGTTTATTTATTTAATAAATCTTAGCCCATTCTGCATCTTAGCCCATTCTGCTCTTATCCCAGTTTTCAGTGTGCCTGGAATGGGCTGACTTTTTATGTTAAGCAACCCTATCAACCTTTCACTGCCAATTATGCTTCCACATATGACTAGAGTGCAGGGTTCACTGCTGTTTTCTTTGCAAATGAGCAAGGAAAACATGAAGTGTGGGTAGGGGAGCTTTCTAACCAGAATTTTAATTTCTGATTAATATCAACATGTAGCTTTCATTGATAAACATATGGTATATACAAGAAGTCTGCAGTGATTAACCCCAATCCCTTAGATGAATATTTAGTAAATAAATAAATAGGTCCTTGTTATTGTTTTAATATCTCCATAGCTGTGAATAGCTCTGTGGAGAAGGATTCCAAATTAGTTAGTGGGCTAACATAAAGAAAAACTATTAAATAAGCAAACAACTATCACCCTCTCACTTCTAACTTAAATATAAAACCTAGTTCTACCTAGTATCGAGTCAGAGTAAAGAACCCAGTTTACATATGGAGGTAGAAAACCAACAGCAGATTAATCAGCAACAAAAAAACTTCAGAAACAGACTTCAAAGAGAAACAGCAAAACTAAAATTCAAATTAATTTGCAAATTTAACACCATTAATTTGGGCTTGAATAGGGAGTGGGAGTGGCTGGCTCATTACAAAAGCAGCTTTGCCTCTCCTGGAATTGACACCTCCTCATCTATTATACACCCACCCTTACTGAATTGGCCCTGTCAACACTGGTTCGCCACTTGTGAGGTACTCCCTTCTCTTCATGTGTCATTATATAATGCCTGCATCTGTAACTTTCACTTCATGCATCTGAAGAAGTGAGGTTTTTTACCCATGAAAGCTTATGCCCAAATACATCTGTTAATCTTTAAGGTGCCACCGGACTCCTTGTTTTTGTGGATACAGACTAACATGGCTACACCCTGATACTTGTTTATTATTGTTATTTAGACTTTTAAACTTTGGGCATTGCAAAAAAAAGTGAGTTTTTAGGGTAAATTTTAATGAGGAAGGTATATTGGCTTGGCTGTGAGCAGCAGTAACCTGCCTTGTATATTGCAGAATAAATCACAATATTGTAGAAGAGGGAGATGCTGTCTATAGCTTCATGTTCCTTAACTTCCTCCCACTTCTGGCTACTTACGGCCTTTTATCCATCTTCAAAATTCACTGCATAGCACTAGCACAAGAACAGAGGGAATGCGAACAGCTATCAGATGGTGAGAATGTAGGCTAAAACTATTAGGTCCAAGGTATCTTGGACCATGTTCCTTAAAATATCTGTATTTATGCACATAATTAAGTTGCCTACTTTTAAGAGGTGATTAAAATGACCTTATTACATACTACAGCCTCCCTGTAGCCCCCTTCCTATGTATTCTTCACATGGACTCCTCACCCCAGTTTTGCTCCCGTTTCCAACCTAACGGAAAAGAGCATATTACCTCTGAAGTGAAGTCGATAACATATTAAGATATCAATGGGAATTAGCGAAAAGCCACCCAGAGAAAAAACATTAGTGACCAAACAAATAGGCAGAAGCATGGAATCTAAGAGACTTTCTCTTTCTGTATATTCTTCACTTAAAGTCTGTGGTGACAGCACAATCATTTCCACAGCAACCAATTGTGATATCACAATAAAGGATTATAACTTCAAGTAGGGAACAAGTAATAAGAGATCAACTCTTGAGAAACAAAGATCTGGCTTTCATGCAAATCTGCTTAGTACTATAATAAATATGGGAAAGAGAAATTAAGACTATACTTAAGCAGCATTGTCTCTAAATATCATGTTTTTTCCCTCAAGTTTCCTATATCTTCAACTGGTAAATTGTTCATTTTTAGCGTCTTACTGGGTAATTTTAAAGAAGTCAGTGTTTCTTTCTGTTACCATGAATTAACGGTCTATATATGGCAAATCTAAGCTTGGCCATGCCTTGTTAAACACATTAATAATTCCATTGAATTTGCTGCTTTGGCACCTATAAGTGGACATTGCAAAGAAGTCTGAGGATTTTAGGTGCATGGAATAATTTGCCAAAGATTCTAAACAGTGCAAAAGTAAATTACCTTTTATGGACTGACCTGGACTGACTGCTAGGCTGCTGGAGCCTGACATTTTATTTGCTATTCTCAACTCTCAAACTTCATTCCTTTGCAGAAAAGACTGACTCTGCTTAGAGATTCTTTAAGAAACCACTTATAATATTTCAATTTGATACACTGTGGGCTGAAATGTTTTTGTGACAATGTTCAGAGGGATGATATTGTACCTGGAAACCATTCCAAGAAGGACTTTCCATAACATATTCTATATATAATAGATATGAAGATGACTGCATTTTATTAGCCTGATTTTTGAGCTTTGCGTTTGTAGGTATTATATTTAGCCTCTACCATACTAGGCACTGCTCTTGAATGAACTTGTGGGGCCATGGCCTTCTAGTTGCATGGAATACTACGTTATTTTTTTTAAAACCTATATTTATAATTTTAAGCTGGTAAAGATTTGTGTTGTTCTAAATATTAGCTGTGCCAATAATATTTCTGAAACACTGCAGTCAAAACAAAAATATTTGGACTACCATTATGTTAATAGTTGCAAGGTTGATGGTTTTTAGGAGAGGTAAACAAAAATTGTGCTTTCATTTAGTGTTTTTATACTTAATTTATGCTTACAGATCGTGATTAATTCATCTCATGAATTATTTTCAGTATTTTTTAAGACTGGGCCATACTGTATTACACTAGTAGATGACCAGATTTCCAAAGTGAAAAACTGCTGTGACCCCATGAGCTCTCTGTTGGTCTTGCCCCATTGCTTGCCCTGTTCCTGTCCTTGTCTCAGTTTATGATTGGGAATTCCATTTTTAGAGTTCCATTGGTATTGCCATTTACCACTTATTTATACTTTTAGACTAGTGTCACACAGAGTATAAAGGAGTATTTGGAAGGAATTATAGTAATGTACAATGTCTACTTGTAAATTTACCTCCTCTATGACCTTTAAGAAAATGGGGTAACAGTTTCAAAAGTTCCTTAGAGAGTTTAGAGCATAATTCATGGTGAAAATCAATGGGCATTAGGCATCTAAATTACTAAGGCACTTTGTGCTTAATTTTGAATAGCATGTTTCCTTATTGGTTTTTCGTGGGATACCAGTCAAGCAAGTGCAAGGATGAGAAAAGTTGGGTAGAGATTATAAACAGTTGTTCAGAAATACTGTGTAAGTGTAATTCAAAAGTGGTATCCTGTTTGAGAAGAAAAAACAAACATAATAACTAAAATGCACGAACTAATTTCATATGGGAGTATCTAGTTGACAAACCTTCAGACCACACACATTCAGTTTAGACCTTTAAGTTTGAAAATGAGTTTTGATAGTATTATATTATTGAGAATTTAAGGACTCTTGTAAATGTGTAAGTTGTAATTTAATGCAATTTTAGTTACACTCAGCTGTGTAGTACATCTTGATTAAAGTCATTATTAGAGTACATGTAATCACATGCTGAAGTTGTCCCCACCCCCCCTTTAATTTCTTTTGAGTTAAGGATCAGTTGGCTTTATTACTAGCTTTTACTTGGATAAGCACCATAGATAATAGTCTTACTACATGGGTTTTATTTACATGTTTATTACCTAGGGAAGAAAACACATAATCAATGAAACATCAGCCCTTTACTCTGTACTCAACAAAATGCTATTGTATTTCAGATTGGCTTGCACACCCAAACTCCTAAAAGAAAAGTTCTGCTGAACTGATTATCACCTGTGTGGAACTGATAATTACATGCAAGTTAAACAATTTTCTACATCACTGTGGCAATATCCTCTTGTGCCTTGTTGCAGCTTGGTGTGACGGTCTTAAATGGGAATTTGTTTGATACATGTCATGTTTTAAGTAATCCATTTTTATTTAAACGTAATTTTTGTGAATAACACACACTTTTATGCTAAAAAAAATTTTTGTGGCATTTACAAGGGGAAAGTATTCTGTTTTTTAAATTCAGTGACTGATAATGTATTCACTAGGGCCTTAGAACAGTGAAGAATGAATGTGAAGACAGTTGGCAAAAGGACATGGGGATATTTTTCAGAAATATGTCCCAGCCCTGCAAGTTCCTCCTGGTATGTCCCATTGAAGTCAACAACATTGCTATGTGGATCTAGCTATTTGGAACTAGTTGCAGGATATCCATGTACTAGCACACTAGAGACTTTTAAATACAGTTCTTCTTTGTGCTTTCTAGAAAATGGCCTTAAATATGAAATTCCTCCATTGCCATACAATAGAAATGCAACAATACTACTACTCACCCCAAACCATCTATTTATGTTCATTTCTGTCAACAAATGTCTCAGCAATTTGCATTTAGCCCAAACTCTCAGTTCTGTCTGCCAAAATTTAATAGCATCAGGTGATTGTAGTACCTCTTCTAGGTAATAGTGCTAGAGTAAATTTTCACTAACAGCATGAATGACTCAGGATAGCAACATCTGTGTGCATATATAGCTGTTAGTTGAATAAATGTAAAAAAGTTTATATTGACTAATGTCTGGACTTTAATTTTTTAGATTTTTTTGTAACATAAAATATTATTTTATTGTCATAATTCAAAATCAACACATTCTTATATCTCTTACAACTCCCCCCCATATATTAAATGTGATCTCCACATGATAAGCATATTACTTTGCAGCTCTTGCTAGTGTAATAACCCCACCACAGGTTTGAATCTAGTAATTTCACCACTAAAGCAGAGAACTCTACCATTTGTGCTAAAGAGTAACTCCATTAACTGATAGGAGCAGAAAACTGTTATCCTGAATGAGGGCTATCAACTAGAAGGACACAATGCATATATTTTACAAATGACACAAGCACAGTGAGTTTCACCACAGAGCTGTAGCAATAGACATTAAAGGACTAGTTTTGACTCTGCTGCAGTAATTACATTCATATATAGATCCCATCCCCTAGAGGGGTACTTTGCTAAACTGTTAAAACAGTGTTAGTGACTCTCACCTTCCATTTGCAGGCAACACCTTTTATTTTAATTTTCCATCTGTTTTACTTTTTCACTCCTTTTCAGTGATAGTAATGGGAATCTATGAAATCATGCAGCCTTCAAAAAACTCATCAGACAGCTTCCTGTGCTGTAATAACATTATTCCATTTAATTGTAATAGTTTCTCCACTGTTGACTTCAGCAATAATGAAGTCCGTTGCCTCATTTTCAGTGCCATTAGATAATGAGGCTTTCTGCAAACTTCATGGAGAAACCACTGATTAGCAGGTAGGGAAATCAATGACCTGTTACTCACCAGAAGCACTTTATTGGTGGCACAAGAGCTGGGCCATTTATCTATTTGATTATAAAGAAGCAGGTTAAAATTGACAACATTCTGTTCTCCTGATGTCAATGTGAAGATCTGCGACACTTGTTATTGGTCTCTGGACTTGAAGTTGACGTATAAAGTAAGTCATGCCTGGACATATTTGGTTCTATAACAAAGTTTCAAATTGACAAACTTGAATGGTTTTATAATGTATTTTAATACGTTCTCCCATTCTTGTTTCATTTACCATCTGTTGTCTGCCGTTATGAGAGGATTCCAAAATTAGCTTGACATCCTTGGCCAGATTCACTTAAATATCCAGATGCACAAAGATAAAGGAATATGTAGATACTTGTATTTTAAAAAAATTACCAAATGACACTTCAGTTTTTAAAAACAAAATTAAATGCTCATGAAGGGTGCTGGACTGACAACTCTATGAAATGAAGTTATCATTTTAAAAAAATAGGATTGGCATGGGTAGCACCAGTGCAAAGCCTTCTAGCATTACCCTACCTCAAACTGGACTTAACAGGGACCATTTTGGGGGGCGGGGAGAAGGTTTTGCACACTCCATTTCCAATCATTAACCTTTCTACTGATATTGCCAACATAGATGTCTGTTAGGTTTCACTGTGGTACTTTTAGTTTGGTCTGGGACTCCGATCTCTGTGATACCAGTGTAAATTTGAAGTAACTCCATTGGCTTCAGTAAAGTTATTCCATATTTATACTGAGCAACAGAGATCAGAATCTTGCTCATGAACTCATAATTCATGAAAAGAAATAACATGAAAGTATTATGTCACATGAGGTGGTGGTGGAGGTGATGTTGCAGTAATTCATAATATGAATAAATGTTTATGCAGTGCCATAGCTTTGCATAGAGCTTTTTGGAGATTAAAAAAGAGATATGGTTCCTATTTCTAGAGTTACAGTCTAAACTAGAGAACTAGAGCAGAAAGCTAACCTAAATAAAGGTATAAGGAAAGGATAAAACAAATAAAAATAGTGCAAGTCTCATTATACATGGAGCTTATCATACATGCTCTGATACTTTAAAATACTGACTGTTATAAGTCAGAAGGGGCCATCTAGTCTGATTTCCTGGATAGCACAGACCCTAGAACATCCCCGAAATAATTCCTAGATCATATGCTTTAGAAAAACATCCAATTCTGATATAAAATTGTCAGTAATAGAGAATGAATCATGACCATGGGTAAATTGCTGTTAAAAAAATTAAGCTTTATTTCCAGTCTGAATTTGCTTAGTGTCAACTTCCAGCTAGTAGATCATGTTATACCTTTCTCTGCTAGATTGAAGAGTGAATAAAATTTGTTCTCCATGTAGGTACTTATAGACTGTATTCAAATCACCCCTTAATATTTTATTTGTTAGGCTAAATAGGTTGAGCACCTTAAGTCTAGTTAGGGCAGGAGCAGTACACAGTCCAGCAATGTAAGTGAACAGCTGAAAGGATTAAATACATGAGCTCTGATGCTATACTTGGAGGACAAGTGCATGGATGCTTGACATATTGGAGGAGGGTTAGCCACTCAGGCTACCTTTCCAGCTGTGGAGCAACTTGAAAAAAATGCACACACTGTGTTGCTACGATGGTATTGGAGGCTGTGCCTTTAAAATGGCAGAGCTACCCAGACACAGTCTGGGAGAGGTGCTGTGTAGTTCTTGTTAGGCATAGCTAGCTGGACCCACATACAGAACAAAGTAAAGCTCTTGCAAGCACTGAGTGATCATTGAACACCACCTATCATTTGTGTGTAATCAACGTTTAAGGCAGATGTATGCCATGGGAGTGGTGTAAAGTGGCATTAACTCAGCCAAGAATCTGACTAGTATTTTTGCTTTTCAATTATGGAGCCCATATTCCCCATATCGGCAGCATGGCTGTGAAGGAGCTGACTTCTTTCTTCCTGAGAGCACTGACTAGTTAGAGAGTTGACAAGAAATCCCAGGTATTTCTCCTCACTTGTCTTCCCATTGGAGAAAGGGTGTGTCACTCAGAAAGGACTACGTGGTGTGGGCTGGATCCAGAAGTTGTATACTGCAGCTGTTGCTGCAGATTATAGAAGGTCCATACAGAACATGACCTCATGGTGAGGAGATAGGTTTAGGGAGTTGTGTGTTGACACTAGAGCTTGCCTCACATGCAAGAATTGGCCTTTATCTCAAAGGAAAGAAAGTACATTAGTCTTGGTACTAAGTGAACAAGGCTGGAGGGTTGTGTGGACTTCATTTACTGATGATATTAGAGTTCTTTTGTTAAACACATGATATATGATACATGTGTTCACCTTATTTGTTCCTTTTGAAGTTACCATGATTCAGATCCAGAGTAAAACTCTTTGAGTGAGGCTTAGCTCTGGGTCCTCAAATCCAGGTATTGCCAAAATCCAAAATATTTTAGGATTTGGACCCAATTCTGCTTTCTATAGGAATTTCCGCCACATTTATTAGTGTTTCTATGTTTTAGTAAGAGCAAAGGTTAAATCAACCTCTTTGTTAACAAAACTTGTTTGTGAAAAAGTTCAAACCTTCCAAGTTCTATTGGAGATTTTTAGGGGATTTGTAGTGCAACAAATTATATTATATACTAGTATTTTCCCAGGCTAAGCCTTTGGCCAGTACAAACACTTCCCTGTTTTGTAATAGTGTCACAACAGATAGTTAGTACTGCCATTCTTAATTTATTCTGATTCTCAGGATGACCTTTCTAAACTAATATTCCTCTAAATGCAGCCAGTTTACTTAGCTGAATAGAAATATCTTGCAGCAAGGATTTGAAACTAATGTGTACAGAAAAATTGCATGAAAAGCCCAAGGAAAATAAATGAGAATCTGTTGATGATGATGAAACCTATCATAGGCTGTTTCAAAGTAGGATATTCAACAGGACCCAAATAAACCTGTTATGTCTGAATGAACTTTTCTACAATTATTTTGAATTGTGGAAACTAGATCCCTTACCTATCTAATTTGTTTGATTAATTAAAGCATGGCACCAGCATTGCTTTAGGGATGCAGCCTTATTTTTTTTTTCTAAGTTCATTTAAGATTATTCACTTGACTTTTATAGCATAGCCAGGAAGAGATTAGAATTTTCTGCCTGATGTTATAAAGAATTTACCTTCATTTTGAGGCGTTTAAGGCATGAAATGTTCCAAACTGTCAGACTCAGTTATAGTAACATGTTGAAGAATGCAATGTAATATGACAGCCAACGTAACCAGGTGTGACATGCCATCCACATAATACATCAAATGTAATAAGAATTCTTATTTTAGATTTATAAAATAATAAAAAGGGTGTTTGTTTTTTTTTTAAATCTTTTATCCTACTGGATGTATTTGTAAGCAGGTACAGAGGATGAGAGTTATGCTAATAATGACATGCCTCAGGCTTGTTTTAAGGCACAAGGCCAAATTCAAGTCCCTCAAACCACTGAAAAATGTGGGCTTCTAGTCTAACTTACCTCATCCCTGGAGTATAAATTACTTTTACAAAGTACCTGAACATATTTACAACAGGCTAATGAGATCCAACTTAGTTATTCATGGCATGTACACAACCAAAGGCTTCATCTCTCCACCATGATTATTATCTATCATAGTTATTGTATAGCACCAAAAGTACTTTAGAGATACTAAGAAGACAAGCTCCATAACCCGCAACATTTTCAGACCTGGGTGTCTAAGGCTAGGCAGCTAAATTCATATTTAGGCACTAAATAAAAGTGGCCTGATCTTCAGAGGTGCAATGAACTTCCACCAACATATCTGATACTGGAAGCAAGGTATTGGGCTAGATGGAGATTAAAAAAGGGATATGGTTCCTATTTATTTGTTTTACCCTTTCCTTATACCTTTATTTTGGTTAGCTTTCTGCTGTAGTTCTCTAGTTTAGACTGTAACTCTAGAAATAGGAACCATTGGTCTGGAATTTCTTGTGTTCCTGAATTCTGGTAAAAATAGAACATAAGATCTTAGAAACTTACCAACTGGATCAAATCAGTGGTCCATGCTGTCAAGTATGAACATAAATATTGAAAATAAAGAAAGCAATACTGCTAGAAATAGCTTCCTTTAAATGTTTTACTTTTAGTAACAGATCTCTCTGGCTTTGTGAACAATAGTATTTAATGTCTCTTGGAGCTGCTTGTCCAAATGACTGTGATTTTAATAACCAAATGCAAAAGTTATGTTCCTTCAAGTTGGATCCAGTCAATGTTTACATCCATCCAATTCATAAATTTCAGTGTGATAATGTAAGGCGGCCTGCTGGCCAATCACTGCTGCTCTACTCTTTAAATCGAAACTGGATCAGAGGAAGAAAAGCAGTGGAAGAGCTAATACTGGGCTTTGAGCTGCCTCATATTTCCCTGTCCCCCTGCTGGGGGAAACCACCAAACATTGATTACCAGTTGAGGGAATAAGTGAGGTTTCCCCTGAAGGTCAATATCCTAGCTACTAAGGAGATGGGGCACTAAATGGGGAGAGCTCTGAGCTACTACAGAGACTTCTTTCCTAGGTGCCTTGTTGGTGGGTCTCACCCACATGTTCAGGATCTAGCTGACTGCCATGTTTGGGATTCGGAAGGAATCCACCCCTTTGGCGGTGGGAGGGATTACTTTCCTCAGGAGCACAGGTCACCTGCTGGTTTGAACTAAAGTAAATGATGGATTCTCTGTAACTTGAAGTCATTACATCAAGATTTTAGGACTTCAGTAACTCAGCCAGAGGTTATGGGTCTACTACAGAGTGGATATGTGTGATTCTGTAACCTGTAATGTGCAGGTCAGACTAAATGATCATGGTGGCCCATTCTGGCCTTAAAAATCTATAAAAAGAAGAACAGGAGTACTTGTGGCACCTTAGAGACTAACAAATTTATTAGAGCATAAGCTTTCGTGGACTACAGCCCACTTCTTCGGATGCATCCAAAGAAGTGGGCTGTAGTCCACGAAAGCTTATGCTCTAATAAATTTGTTAGTCTCTAAGGTGCCACAAGTACTCCTGTTCTTCTTTTTGCGGATACAGACTAACACGGCTGCTACTCTGAAACCTGTCATTAAAAATCTATGAGTCTTGACATGTAGGTGGAAGCATCTTAAGAGCCTCAGATGGGAGATGTTAAGAAATTTCCAAATATTATTAATATATAATTATTACACAAGGAGGCAGACTGAATCAGAAAAAAAATCATGCAAAATGTCTTTTGAGGAGTTTCATAGAAGTTTGTCGGTAGGTGATTGACAAAGTGAAGGCATGGAGAACGAACAGAGGTATAAGAGAGAGAGGTAGAGGAGGGTAAGAGGAAGTTGTGTGTTAATAATGAGGGAGGGAGAATGGAAAGACTAAATGAGGAAAATGGGTGAATGGAAGAGAAAATATGACTAGGAAATAGTTATTTTTTAATTGCCCTACATAGCTTGTTCTTCCAGGCTACTGATCACAACTGAAAAGGCAGTTTGCCCTCACTACAGAATGAGTTTGGAACAAACATGGAAGTCAGCCTTTTAAGATTCAAGTGACACTGATTATATGGGAAAATTCTAATCTCCATACATTAAATTTTGTCCTGAATCCCAAACTCAGTTATAGCAAGAAGGATGGCTCAGTGGTTGGGGAAATGGACTAGGACATAGGAGGCCTGGTTTAAATTCCCTTCTCTTTCCTAGATTTCCTGTGGGATCTTGAGCAAATAACTCTCTGTACCTAAGATTTAAATCTGTAAAATAGGAATAATGATACTTCCCTACTTCACAGGGATGTTGTGAGGCTAAATACATTAAAGAATGTGAAGTGCTTTGAGATCTACTGATTACTATATAATACTATATATATATTTAGTTATTAATTACTAAAGTTGCAATTTAACTTTCTATGAAAATTTTACTCTTTTATACATTTGGAACTAATAAGGAGTTCAATGGGAATACAAGCTTATGTCTAGGGCAAGAAGTTGATCTTCTTTCAGTCCTGTTCTTTCAAGAAATAGAAAATTTGGAAAATTTGTCTTAGCAGCATGCTGGGCAATATCTCAATTTTATACTTGCCGGGACAATACACAAAGTTATAAGATATCGAGCCAGGAAAGGTGCCTTACCATAGTGATTGAAACAGCTGTCATAAAATATCACACTATAATTAGTGTCCTTTGTAATAAGCTCTTTTGTATAAGAGCAAAATCTTGTCCTTCTCCAGTTTAGTAGGCTCAGGCTTCTTGCATCAGACAATTATACAAGCCCACAGGTATTAGAATAATGTCCTCTAGTGGCAGATCACTCAACACACTAAAGGATCAAAATATCTTATGAAGGGGTTTTTCAATATTAAACATTAGTGAAGAGAAGACAAATAAAAAATCTTGTTACAATTGTCTTTTGGTGTTTTTTGCAAATATTTTCACTGCTACAGTTTTTTCCTCTCAAAAAATTTCATTTCCTAAAGTGTCAGCTGAGTTTAGATTATGCTATTAATATGCAACCTTCCTACCTGAAACATTTTACACAAGCAACACACAGCATCTGGACCTTGTAATTGATTTTTTTTTTATGTTTGTCGTGTTTTTGGAGTCATGTATGGGTCAGTAATCAGAATCCAGACACCATCATTTACCATGCACACACAATTAATCAACTCATTAATTATGGAAAAGTCACTGCAGAAGCTAAAACATGGGTCACCTGTTTCTAAAACAAACATTTTGCCCTTGAGTTGCAGACGTAGCCACTCCATTAGCTTCTTATATCCTCCTGCATTTTGTTTCTCTCCTAACTTCCATAGAGAGAGAGAGAGCTGTGAAAACAGAACCCAAAATGGGAGTCAATATAAAAATCTCTGAGGTACAAAGACCCATCATAAACATCCCTAAGTAACTTCAAATCACAAGCAAAGAATTAAATAGCTTTCAAGAGAAATCACTGCTAAGACCAGTAATGAATCTTTATAGTTCAGAGCAAATGTCAATAGCACTGTTTGGCGTTTAATTAGTTCAGTCAACTGTGAGGGCTTACAGTCTCGTCCTTCCCTGCCTGTTCATTTGCTAGGTTGTGAGGATACCAGTGATAATTGAGAAAATGGAAAATAATCCTGTTATTCTATAAATTGAGAGATTTGCATGCAAAGTCCTAAAGCATGTTTAAGAGGACAAGTCCTACTTATGGAACAGGGGTGTCTTTCCTGGGATCACTTTCTTCCCTAGATGGACTGGAGACCCAAATGGGTATTATATACCCTATTAATTGGCAGTCTTTTTTCTATGTCATGTTTAATTCAGTTGAAAATGACAAATAGAGAACCAACCCTCCACTACTGAATTTACGGGAATCTGCCATGGTATTTCAGGTTGTTGTGCTAGAGTGCCACACAAACCTTGCACAGAATTTGTCAAGCTTTATCATGAAGTACAAGGGGCTCGTGTGTGTGTGTGTGTGTGTGTGTGTGTGTGTGTGAAAATTTCAAACATTTTTGTGATTTTTGTCCAATTTCTACCAGCTATAACGTCAATGAGAACCCAGTCCTACATAGCCTCACTCATGAAAACAGTCCTCATTAACTTTAACTGGACTACTCACATGATTATCCTCAAGAAAAAGGCTTTGCAGGATTGAGCCCTATAATTGTTGTTTTATTTTGTGTTTCAGTCTGCCAGAAAATTTTGCCACCTCCTGGATCTCTGATGCAAAACATAAAACCTTCTTCGATAATATGAGGGTAAAAAAATTGCTTCTTCCTTTGAGAAAGTTTGTTTGTTTGTTTGTTCATTCTCTTCTTATCCATAAGTAAAACTGACATTAGTGATATTTCAAGTTTACATTTCTGACTTCCATATCTCGGAGGAGTTGGGGGGGGGGAGGGAAATCACACAAAACTAAGTGCAACAAGACTAAAAGCTGGACATAATAAATCTTTTAGCAACAATATCAAATTGCTAAATTGAAGCAGTAGGTTTTGAATGGTAAACATTTAACAACTCTCCTTCTGTCCTCTCTTCATAAGGATGAAACTAATTACTTTATCTTAGTAAAGGAGAATTTATGGTATTTCCCCCAGGTCTTCCTCAATGCAAAATCAGATTATGTGTTTCTCTATGGTCTCTGCTGGAGTTTCTGAAGATTTAATACGATACTGACTATTCAGTTATCAGCTAGAAAGCAAATTAAAAAATAATACTTTTCATAAAACTAGTGTCATCTATATTACTTAGATTTATAAGTCTGGTGATTCTAGCAGGCTTGACTTCAATGGAGCTATGCTAATTTACATTAGTTGATGATCTGTAAGAGTTCACAATCCTTACACATTTTTCTTGCTTAGGAAATATCAACTAGACTTTTTTTTCTTGCTCTGGGATATTATGAATAACATAGTATACCTTCATGGATATGTGGATCAATTTTTTTTGTTGTAAATTTAATTTCTTTACAAATCCTTCAAAATTAAAAATATGTGCAGTCATGCAACTGCGTATGCTTTTTGAAAAGAATATATATTGTTCCTAATTTAAATGAAAGAGATGATACTCAAGAAAGTGAATAACAGGCTCAGACTGATATGATCTCATTCCTCTCTAGCATAATTCCAGATGTTTTGCTCAGTAGAAAAAAAAATGCAAGTATATTATTTCTTTCCCCCTGAATTAGAAAGTACCACAAGAGGATTTAAACTTCCAAGCCAAACTTTCTTCCATTAATTAAGAGATTGGTTTACCAGATTAAGGGAAATACAGATACAGTACTTTCAAACATGTATTTATCTGCCTATTTAAGGTAAATGAACCATCTTTGCCCTGATTCAGCAAAATACTTAGGTACTTGCATAACTTTAAGCACATGGCTGGTCTCACTGTCCTACATTTCCCTTAATCTGTTTGACTTTATTGGATATAACTTACATATTTAAAGTTTAAACTATGGTCTTGAGTACTTTGCTAAATCAGCGCCATTATGGTAAGAAGTGAACCTATTCCTATAAATAGCTCAAGCTACCTTTCTTTCTTTAAATCAAATTGTACTCACATCTTTACCAATTAATATACCAATTGACTAAGTTAAGCAAAGTACCCTACCTCATTCCCTCCTCTTTTCCCCCCATACTACCACAAAAATAATTCCTCTGGCTTTCTCCATGAGACTCATCATATCTTCCAGCTGCTTCCCCACAATTTGCCTATGCCTACTGACCATTCTCCCTTAGCCCTACTCTTCATCTAAACATGTGAAAATAAAGGATCTGATTCTGCCTTGCCTTTATGTGAATTCATAGGCATGGGGTTTTGTAGGCAGAGTATGAGGACAAATGTCCTGCACAACACACACACACACACACACATAGTGGGCCATGGAGAGGAAGAGGATCTACTGGTGAGTATAGCTCAAATGGAACTAACAAAGGAATAAGTAACCCTATAAATATGTTGGCTGGAAGTGGTACAATAACTATACACACTATGAGTAGGAAAGCGGTTTTAATATTGGTAATAGATGTCGTAATTAATACATCATCTAGTTTGCAATACACATTGGATTTGACAATGTCAAAGGAAAACAAGAGTAAAACAAATGGAAGGTGAAATTAAAGTAAATGGCAAAACTCCCATTGATTTAAGTGAAGCCAGGATTTCACCTACAGAGTGTATCAACACTAGGAATAAAAAAAAGGCGCGGGGGGGGGGGGGGGGGGACGACAAGAGAACATGGGACTAAAGGCCAAGGAACTTGCATTTGTTTGTGGGAAGGCTTCATTTTTTGGAGATTGAAACTAATGTGATTATCAAAACCACACTATGCATAGTTATTAGCAGAAAGTGAAAAGAGATTTGAAATTGCATATACTAGAGGCACTGTCTATCATGTTTTGATTAGCGAGGATTCAGGCTCTTATCACAGTCAAAATATTCCTGGTGACCTGTTATTTAAAGGTATGAGAGGATTGATCATTCCTCCTTTGTAAAGACCCACAGCAGAGGGTGTTGTGAGAAGGGAAAATCAGCAGGACTCACCCTGAGTTTCCTCAGACATCTTTCATTAGTGGTGGTGGGGGGAGAAAGGGCAGTAGAGCTTGCACATCCTTTGGCTGGAAGAGCAGGGGAGAGATCATTGGGATTTGCTGCCAGGTGGAATGGGCCATTTGCCTGGAGCTTCTATCACCAATGCACTAGCTCTGAAGCGCCGGAAGAAAAGTTCAAAACAAATGTTCCTCTCCTCAGCTCCTAATCAGCATGGCTCCAATGAGTCCTAGATAAGCATATTTATTTGGAACCCCAACTTTAAGGGAATTCCTTAGCAATGAGAGGTTTAAAAAACAACAACCAAAAAAAAAAAAAAAAAAAAAACACCCAGGTTCTGTGTTACTCTTCGCAAAGTTTCCCTGTATTTTGAGAATTATGCATCTTCTACCAGCCTCCCTTCTCCTAGGAGCAGCTTCCAGACTCTGCTCAAAGTCTTCCACTCTGTCCAAGAATTAAGGAGAGGCAGTTATATGCACTTTTTGACATAGCGTATCTGGGGGAGATGTACATAGATGTATGTGGAACTGGAAGAAAAAATGTGGCTGTGTTGAACACTCAGGGTATGTCTATACACCAATTAAACACCCAGGGCTGGCCCTTGTCAGCTGAGTTGGGCTCACAGGGTTTAGGTTGTAGACTATAAAACTGTGGTGTATTTTTAGTTATGTGTTTGCCATGGTACTAAGCAGGCTGAGGTCTCTGTATACCAACCTTGAACCTAGTTTAAAGTTGTTTAATTTGGACAGTCACTAGATCATGGTTTCCTTTGATTTTTTTTTTTATATTTTATCAAAACTAATAGAATAGAACTTCAGAAATCTCTATTGGCAGGACAAGGGCCCAGATCCTGCAAACACTTATGCATATGTTTAATTTTACTACCATAAGGTGGAAATACTTTCAGTGGTAAAGATAAGCACATGTATAAGTATTTACAGGACCATGGTGTTAGTGTTTGAGTCTTCAAAGTAAAAATGCTCCACAATTTGAGATACTTGGAACAAGGATGATGGATAGTTTTGAATAGAATCTTGAATTGAATGGGGAGCCACTGGAGTTGCTAGAGGTCTAAAGAGGTATGGTCCCACTTTTGTGTATGTGTGAAAATAGACAGCTACATTTTTTCACATTCTGGAGTCTGGAGAGTTGAAAGGTGATAGAAAAATAGGTGCTTTGCTCTGTTTGCTCAAACACTCTATCTCCTCTTCTGACTAGAATATCAGGCTATCACTTGGACACATTGGAATAGATTCACAAAGCTTGATTCATTATTAGGTGCCCTGCTGCCTAGTGGAATTCATCACCTCAGGTTAAGCACCCCAGGCTCTGCATACAATGGATGTGGAGAGTTGGATGCCTAAGAAAGGGATTCAAAGAAGCCAGCGAACTGAGAGGACAGCTGCCTAAACTAGCAGTAGGAAAGTCAAAGAGAGGGGTGGGGCCCACGCCCTGCACCTGAAAGGTAGTTAGGTGCCTAAATCTGTGCCAGAGATAGGTGCCTCTCTCTACACAAGATTCACAGCTTGTGTAGAGTATCAGGGGGTAGCCGTGTTAGTCTGTATCTACAAAAACAACGAGGAGTCTGGTGGCACCTTAAAGACTAACAGATTTATTTGGGCATGAGCTTTCGTGAGTAAAAACCTCACTTCTTCGAACTCTAGCTTGTGTAGAGTTAGGGCAGACCTGGCTTGGATGCTTCTCTCAGGATAATTTGGAGCATGGTTCTGAACCCAGCTCTCCCACCTCTGACCTGAGTGCCCTAACACCTGGGCTAACGGGTATTCTAGGGTGGGATGCTCTCAATCTCTCCTGTTGAAGCTGTTCCAATTTGTGTGAAGTACTTCAATATTAATGGGAGCAGGGACTGGAACGCAAGTATCCTTGCTTCCAGGTAGGAAGTTGTAAACCCTGGGCTATTTGGTATAAGGGAAGACCATCCCCATAACATCCTCCTTGGCTGTCTTTTATGAAGGGGTGGGGGGGGGGGAGTTAGGCATATTCTGAGCATACCTATTGTTGTGGGCCCTGCAGGCGAGATAGGTTGGGGAACTCCCAGTTTGTGAATCTCATTGGGACTTAGGCATGAGTTAGATGCCAAGAGGCTCAGATAAGTCAGTTCTTAGGTGACTGTGCCTGGGACATTAGGCACCTCCATGGTTAGGTGGCACATGAGGAATGGTTTGTGAATGCCAGGGCTGCCTAAATAGTGGATTGAAGGAGTAGTTAGATTCACAAGGGGAATGTAGGCACCTATCTTCTTAGTTTTAATACCTGCTCTAAATTTTTCCCACTCTTTTTATGTCTCATTATTACCAGAGCAGTCAAAATCTCAATGCAGTTGCTGTAGTTATTTTGAAATGCATTTGACAACTTTCACAGAGTTTTTTTCAAGTAGAATCAAGGATTTAAATTACATCAATGGTATTTGTGATTTCAAACTATGGGCTCCTGAACCTTCAGGTTCCCAAACAGGTTTCTTCCAATTCTCTTGTTCCTTTTTTGTGAAAGCAGCCTTTGCTTTTTAGCTGAAAATCATTTTATTTCCTGTTGACTGCTAAACATCCACAGAGGTAGATCAGCTGCCATAATGTTTCACAAGATGAGAGCAAAAAAAAAAAAAATAGAAAGCAAGCTTGCTTGAATACACCTACTGTCTGAATCTTGATTTTTTTCCTCTATCCTTGAATCCTCCTTGCAAAACTGCTTGAGAACATGGCTTGATTTGGATGGAGAACTTTGCAACAAGGGATTTGCTAATCAGTTCTTCCACAGTTTTGTCACTCTTGTCATTAGTCACTACAACCCTTCCAGGTCCAGGGGCGGTTTCCGCAGTTTTGTTCAGAATCACTGATGCCTATACTCACATTCAGTTCTTCTTTTTTCACTTTCTTTGAAAGGAGAAGAATATTTGACTAAGATGAACACTGCATCATAATTAATATGCAGGCAGCATTCACAGAAAACTGCCTTGCAGTGACACCTAGGATTTGATACAGAATGCTTTTCCCATCAAGTCACATCATTGTAATAACTATCAATTAAGGAACAGCAGTAATCTTCCTTTAAAAATTCTATCCTTGTTTCTGTTTGCTAGGATTAGGTTACAGATTTTTCTCCTAATAGCTACTGTTCAACAAAACATCAAACAGATTTGAGAGCCAGGAAGGACTGAATTTAAAATTAGAGAGAGTTAGCCTAATTCCCCAATGAACTGCACTTGTGTGTGGTCACTTACTCCCAGGGAAAGTGAGTGTCCTGTAAGACCAATTGCAATTTACTAGCATTTTTTACATCTACTTTCCACAGGTTTAAATGTACATAAACATACTGTGTATGGCAGGAGAGAATCAGGCCCTGTCAGGTGTCTGTGACCACAGTGCATTTGAAAAATGTGCTCTCGAGAGCTGATAAAAAATCAAAATTTCCATCTCATGGAACGTTTTGATATTTTGAATTTTATTGCCATCCATGATTGGATGAAAAGTCAATATAACTTTTTGCAGAATGTAAAGATGTGAACATTGTGCTATAGAAATGTCAAAATGTTTAATTTTGAATCAGTTCAGTATTAAACTGTACCTTCCTGAGTCATTGCAGTACCTCATGGGAGCTGATGCTAAGGTGCCTCATACCCTTGTTCTCTCCTGTGATATAAGAACAGCCATTCTGGGTCAGACCAGGGGTCCATCTAGCCTAATATCCTATTTTCTGACAGTGGCTAATGCCAGATGCTTCAGAGGGAATTAACAGAACAGGGCAATTATTGCGTGATCCATCCCCTGTCATCCAGTCCCAGCATCTGGCAGTCAACACATAGGGGACATCCAGAAAATGGGGCTGCATCCCTGACCATCTTGGCTAATAGCCATTGATGGACCTATCCTGCATGAATTTATCTAATTCTTTTTTTTTTAACCCAGTTATAGTTTTGGCTTTCACAACATCACATGGCAACAAGTTCCATGGGTTGACTGCATGCTGGGTGAAGAAGTACTTCCTTTTGTTTTTTTTTAAAACATGCTGCCTATTGATTGCATTGGGTGACCCCTGCTTCTTGTGTAATATGACAGAGTAAATAACACTTCCTTATTCACTTTCTCCACACCATTCATGATTTTATAGATCTCTATCATATCCCCACTTAGTCATTTATTTTTCAAGCTCTCAGTCCAAGTCTTTTTAATCTCAACTGATATAGAAGCTGTTCCATACCTGTAATAATTTTTGTTGCCCTTTTATGTACCTTTTCCATATTTAATATGTCTTTTGAGATGGGGTGACCAGAACTGCACCCAATATTCAAGGTGTGGGAATACTATGGATTTACATAGCAGCATTATGATATTTACTGTCTTATTATCTATCCCTTCCCTAACATTGTTATCTGTTCAACATGCAGTGGAAGTCAAGATGTTTTCAGAGAACTGTCCACAATGACTCCAAAATCTTTCTTTGGTGGCAACAGCTAATTTAGATCCCACCATATTTTATGTATAGTTAGATTAAGTTTTCCAATGTTCATTACTTTGCATTTATTAACACTGAATTTCATCTGCCATTTTGTTGCCTAATGAGTTAATTTTGTGAGATCCCTTTGAAACTCTTCGAAGTCAGCTTTGGACTTAACTATCTTGAGTACTTTTGTATCATCTGCAAACTTTGCCACAACACTGTTCACCCCTTTTTCCAGATAATCCATGAATGTTTTGAACAACACTGATCCTAGTACTGTTCCCTTCAGGACCCCATTATTTACCTCTGTCCGTTCTGAAAACTGGCCTTTTATTCCTATCCTTTGTTTCCTGTCATTTAACTACTTACTTATCCATGGGAGGACTTGTCCTCTTATCCCATAATTACTTACTTTGCTTAAGAGCCTTTGGTGAGGGACCTCATCAAAGCTTTCTTGTCCACATTATTGTTGATCCCCTGAAAGAATTCTTATAGAGGTATGATTTCCCTTTAAAAGCCATGTTGACTCTTTCCCAACAAATCATGTTCATCTATGTGTCTGATAATTCTATTCTTCACTATAGTTTCAGCCAATTTTTCTGGTACTGAGTCAGGTTACCAGCGTGTAGTTGCCAGGTTCACTCTGGAGCCTTTTTTAAAAGTTGACGTCACATTAGCTATTCTCCAGTCATCTGGTACAGAAGCTGGTTTAAGCAATAGGTTACATTCCACAGTTATTAGTTTTGCAATTTTATATTTGAGTTCCTTCAGAACTCAAGGGTGAATATCTTCTGGTCCTAGTGACTTATTACTGTTCAACTTTTCAATTTGTTCCCAAGCCACCTCTATTGACACCTCAATCCTGGACAGTTCGTCTGCTTTGTCAACTAAAATGAATGGCTCAGATGTGGGAATCTCCCTCACATCCTTTGTAGTGAAGATTGATGCAAAGAATTCCTTTAGTTCTCTGCAATGGCCTGGTCTTCCTTGATTGCTCCTTTAGCACCTCAATTGTCTAGTGGTCCCACTGATTGTTTGGCAGGCTTTGTGGTTGTGAATGTACTTAAAAAAAATGTTGTTTCTGTATCTTTTGCTAATTACAGTAATCCTCAGTCTTTTTTTTCTTTTTTACATTTGACTTGCCAAAGTTTATGTTCCTTTCTATTTTCCTCAGTAGGATTTGACTTCCAATTTTTAAAGGATGCCTTTTTACATCTAACTGAGTCTTTTAAGCTGTTGCTTATCCAGGGTGTCTTTTTTATGTTGGTCCTCTTACTTTAGAAAAAAAGCCCACCATAATAGAGGCTCAAATAAAATTTATAATGTAGGGCACACATTTAATTTGAGCCTATATTATGGTGTTTTTACATTTTTCTATGCAGCTATTTCACTCTTATGACTGTTCCTTTTAATTTCTGTTTAACAAGCTTCTTCATTTTTTGTAATTCCCCTTCTTGAAGGGGAACAGAAACCATATATCTCCCGTGATTCATCAGAACAGTTCAGCCAGAGGTGGGACCTCAGTGCATCCTGGCATATGTAGTCCATGTGCTATAGAATAAATACTCTAGAAAGTGTAGAAATGCCATACCTCCTGTACATTCTCTAGATGGAGTCTTTGGGTTACCTGGGACACTTTCCACTGGGGGAAGAAACAAAGATGTCTAGGACAGGGCAGTTGCAGGCTGCAACTACATTGAGCAGTATGAAGTGTTATCTCATTTCTGTACATAATTCCTGTTCATAATAAAAGGTTTTATCCTGACACCAGTCTGCTCATCATAAAAATACTACAAGTTACCAGAAGTTTGTTGCTAGAAGACGCAGTGGGATAAGTAATATTGAAATGGTAGATATAGAGACTTTGCAACTGCATGCAACTATCCTATCAGCCCTTAGAATCAGGGGAAACATAGGCATTGACTCCATGGGTGCTCTGGGGCTCAAGCACCCACCAAAAGAAAAGGGAGTGCTCAGTACCTATGAGCCACCAGTGGGTGACAGGAGCACATACATGGCACACAGTGAAACAATAAGGTGGAAAGCACCCACCGGCAAAAACAAAAGTCAGTGCCCTATGAGTGGAAATACTGAATATGGCTGGAAATGGTTCAAACAGCAATTTGATCTGTATACGAAAGTCACAGTGGCAAATAAATTGGAAGATGAGCAAAAAATTATTCTGCTCGTAACCAGGGCAGGTACAGAAGCCCTACTTGTATACAATGTATTCCATACATAGTGTTGGGGAAAGAGGAAAATGTTGCAGAAATAATGAAAATGTTTGAGGATCATTTTGTCCTTAGAAAAAATGTCACTTATGCGAGATATGTGTACAGAATGAGAACACAAAAGGAAGGAGAAACAGTAGAAGAGTTTGTCATGGACCAAAAACTAAAACATCAGTCCTGTGAATATGGGAAAACCATTAAAGAACAGATTGTCCTGGTGAGTGAATCACAATAAAAGAGTCCATGAACAATTACTAAGGCAGGTGGATCTGATGCTAGAAAGGGTGTCAGGACTGAGATCCCCACTTTGAACTTTAGGGTACAAATGTAGGGGCCTGCATGAAAAACTTCTAAGCTTAACTACCAGCTTAGCTCTGGTTCGGCTGCCACCATCAATGGATTCCCTCCCTGGGAAGCCTTGAAAAACCCTCACCAAATCCCTGGTGAAAACAAATCCAAAACCCCTTGGATCTTAAAACAAGGAGAAATTAACCATTCCCCTCCTTCCTCCCACCAACTCCTGGTGAATCAGTTCCAACCCCCCCCTGGGATCTACAACAGGGAGAAATTAACCATCCCCCCTCCTTCCTCCCACCAACTCCTGGTGAATCAAGATCCAAAACCCCTTTGGATCTAAAACAAGGAAAAATCAATCAGGTTCTTAAAAAGAAGGTTTTTAATTAAAGAAAAAGGTAAAAATCATCTCTGTAAAATCAGTATGGAAATTAACCTTACAGGGTAATCAAACTTAAAGAGCTCAGAGGACTCCCCTCTAGTCTCAGGTTCAAAGTACAGCAAACAAAGATAAACACTCTAGTAAAAGGTACATTTACAAGTTGAGAAAAACAAAGGAAAACTAACACGCCTTGCCTGGCTATTTACTTACAAGTTTGAAATAGGAGAGGCTTGTTTAGAAAGATGTGGAGAACCTGGATTGATGTCTGGTCCCTCTCATTCCCAGAGAACGAACACCATCCCAAAACAAAGAACACAAACAAAAGCCTTCCCCCCCCCCCAAGATTTGAAAGTATCTTGTCCCCTTATTGGTCCTTTAGGTCAGATGCCAGCCAGGTTACCTGAGCTTCTTAACCCTTTACAGGGAAAAGGATTTTGGAGTCTCTGGCCAGGAGGGGTTTTATAGTACTGTACACAGGACAGCTATTACCCTTCCCTTTATAGTTATGACACGCCCCCCAAATCACAGATAGTGTTGGATGTTCGGTTCCACACTGGCTGTGATTTCTTCCTGGAGTTCTAGGAGAAAACAGAGTTAATAAGACACATGTACCTTTAGACATACTACTGATTATATAAAAACTAACAATATGTTTCATTCCAAAAACAATTGTTAACCAGTTAACTCTGGGAAACTTTCCCGGGAGAGTGCATCAGCCACTTTGTTAGAAGCTCCCGAAATGTGTTGTATTTCAAAATCAAAATCTTGGAGAGCTAAACTCCACCGAAGAAGTTTTTTGTTATTTCCCTTGGCGGTATGAAGCCACTGTTGCGCAGCATGGTCTGTTTGTAGTTGGAAACGCCGTCCCCAAACATATGGGCATAGCTTTTCCAGCGCATACACAATGGCATAGCATTCCTTTTCGCTGATTGACCAATGGCTTTCCCTCTCAGACAGTTTCTTACTGAGAAATACGACAGGATGAAATTCTTGATCCGGTCCTTCCTGCATTAAAACTGCTCCCACGCCTCGCTCGGACGCATCTGTGGTTACTTGGAACGGTTTGTCAAAGTCTGGGGCCCTTAGCACAGGGTCAGACATGAGTGTTGCCTTAAGCTGGTTAAAGGCCTTTTGACACTCATTAGTCCACTGAACTGCATTTGGCTGTTTCTTTCTGGTTAGGTCTGTCAGCGGGGCGGCGATTTGGCTGTAGTGGGGTACAAATCGCCTATAATATCCAGCCAAGCCTAAGAAGGATTGGACCTGTTTCTTAGACTTTGGAACCGGCCACTTTTGGATAGCATCCACTTTGGCCTGTATGGGATTTATAGTTCCTTGACCCACCTGGTGCCCCAGGTAAGTCACTCTGTTTTGGCCTATTTGACACTTTTTAGCCTTAACAGTTAGCCCTGCCTGCTGGATGCGCTCGAAAACTTTTTCCAGGTGCTCCATGTGCTCTGCCCATGAATCAGAAAAAATGGCCACATCGTCGAGGTAGGCAACTGCAGATTCTCCCAATCCCGCTAGGAGACCATCTACAAGTCTTTGGAAGGTGGCGGGTGCATTTCGCAACCCGAAAGGGAGTACATTGAATTCATACACCCCTGCCTGGGTGACGAAGGCTGACCTTTCCTTAGCGGGTTCATCTAGTGGTACTTGCCAGTACCCCTTGGTTAAGTCTAAAGTAGAGATGAATTGGGCATGTCCCAATTTCTCCAATAGCTCATCTGTGCGTGGCATTGGATAGTTGTCAGGACGAGTTACAGCATTTAGCTTACGGTAGTCCACGCAAAAGCGTATTTTCCCCATCTGGTTTGGGAACTAGAACCACTGGAGATGCCCATGCACTCTTAGAGGGGCGGATTATACCCATCTGTAGCATGTCCTGGATCTCCCTTTGTATAGCAGTTTTGGCATGAGGTGACTCCCGGTAGGGTGGGGTTCTAATAGGGTGAGCATTACCTGTGTCAATGGAGTGGTATGCCCGTTCGGTCCATCCTGGAGTGGCTGAGAAAATTGGTGCAAAGCTTGTGCACAGCTCCTTGATCTGCTGTCGCTGCAGACGTCCAAGGGTCATGGAGAGGTTCACCTCTTCCACGCCACCATCCTTTTTTCCTTCGTAGTAGACACCTTCAGGCCACTCCGCGTCATCTGTTTTCTGGGCTGTAAACTGGCAAACGTTTAATTCTCTGGAATAAAAGGGCTTAAGAGAATTAACATGGTATACCTTAGGCTTTATGTTGGAGGTGGGGGAGGCTATGAGATAGTTAACAGCTCCTAGGCGCTCCTGGACCGTGAATGGTCCTTCCCACGACGCTTCCATTTTATGGGCCTGGATTGCCTTTAAGACCATGACTTGGTCTCCTACTTTGAAGGACCGTTCTCTGGAATGTTTATCATACCAGGCCTTTTGCTCTTCCTGAGCATCCTTTAGGTTTTCTTTAGCAAGGGCCAAAGAATGTCGGAGGGTGTTTTGTAGGTTGCTTACAAAGTCTAGAATGTTTGTTCCTGGAGAAGGCGTAAACCCCTCCCATTGCTGCTTCACCAACTGTAATGGCCCCTTAACCTCACGGCCATACACAAGTTCAAATGGTGAAAACCCTAAACTGGGATGTGGTACAGCCCTGTAGGCAAAAAGCAACTGCTGCAACACGAGGTCCCAATCATTGGAGTGTTCATTTACAAATTTACGTATCATGGCCCCCAAAGTTCCATTAAACCTCTCCACCAGGCCATTGGTTTCATGGTGGTAAGGGGTGGCAACCAAGTGATTCACCCCATGAGCTTCCCACAGGTTTTCCATGGTTCCTGCCAGGAAGTTAGTTCCCGAATCTGTAAGGATGTCGGAGGGCCAACCTACCCTGGCAAAAATGTCTGTTAATGCCTGGCACACACTTTTAGCCCTGGTGTTGCTTAAGGGTACTGCTTCCGGCCATCGGGTAGCAAAATCCATGAAAGTCAGTACGTACTGCTTTCCTCTGGGTGTCTTCTTTGGGAAAGGACCCAGAATATCCACAGCTACGCGCTGAAATGGGACCTCAATTATGGGTAGTGGCTGGAGAGGGGCTTTAACCTGGTCTTGGGGTTTTCCCACTCGTTGGCACACCTCACAAGACCGGACATAATTAGCAACGTCCTTGCCCATTCCCTCCCAGTGGAAGGACTTCCCCAACCGGTCTTTGGTTCTGTTCACCCCAGAATGGCCACTGGGATGATCATGGGCTAAGCTCAAGAGCTTTACCCGATACTTAGTGGGAACTACTAACTGCCTTTGAGGATGCCAGTCTTCCTGGTGCCCACCAGAAAGAGTCTCCTTGTATAAAAGTCCTTGTTCTACAACAAACCGGGATTGGTTAGAAGAGCTGAGAGGCGGTGGGGTGCTCCGCGCCGCCGCCCAAGCTTTTTGAACGCTGTCATCTGCTTCCTGCTCGGCCTGGAACTGTTCCCTTGATGCTGGAGACATCAGTTCCTCCTTGGACTGTGGACTGGGGCTTGGTCCCTCTGGAAGTGATGCAGGTGCTGGGGCTGTTTCCATTGACTGTGAACCGCTGTCCGCTGGTGCACTATGTGGTAACTCAGGCTCTGGCTGAGCCTCTTGGGTAGGGTTATCTGCTGCTTCTGCCAGTTCAGGCTCGCTGGTGCCCTCTGGCATTGGAGTTGTAGACGGGTTTGCAAGCGCTGGACTCAGGGCTGGCAATGGTTCTGGTTGCGTTGCCAGTTTCGGTTCTGGGACTGGCTTTGGCTGGGTCTCTGGGATTGGATCCACTACGGCTGTTGCAGTCGTTGGCAGGGGATCCAGTTCCACCACCTTTGTCTGGGTCTCCGGTAACACAGACGGGGCCCTGGTGGACGGCTCAGGAACAGGGATGGGGGTGAAAGCTTGCTTAGCCTGGCTGCGGGTGACTATTCCCACCCTCTTGGCTAGCTTCACATGGTTGGCGAAGTCTTCCCCCAGCAGCATGGGAATGGGATAATTGTCATAGACTGCAAAAGTCCACATTCCTGACCAGCCCTTGTACTGGACATGCAACGTGGCTGTAGGCAAGGTTACAGACTGTGACACAAAGGGTTGAATTGTCACTGTAGCCTCTGGGTTGATGAGTTTGGGGTCCACTAGGGATTGGTGGATAGTTGACACTTGAGCCCCAGTGTCCCTCCAAGCGGTAACCTTCTTTCCGCCCACTCTCAAGGTTTCCCTTCGCTCCGAGGGTATGAGAGAGGCATCTGGGTTTGGGGATCTTTGGTGTGATTGGGGTGTAATGAACTGTAATCGGTTGGGGTTCTTGGGGCAGTGAGCCTTTATATGTCCCAGTTCATTACATTTAAAACATCGCCCTGCTAAGGTATCACCGGGACGAGGTTGGTTGGTGGAGACTGGTGTGGTGGGGTGAGAAGGCGTCTGGGGTTTCCCTTGGGATGTGGGTGGGGCCTTGGGTTGTCCCCGGTGGTAAGGTTTTGTTTCGGCTTGCCCCTTCTGATATTCGCTCCAACTGCTACTAGTTTTTTTCTTTTCTGCCACCTCCACCCATTGGGCTCCAATCTCCCCCGCCTCAGTTACAGTTTTGGGCTTCCTATCTAGGATGTACCTTTCTATTTCCTCAGGAACACCCTCTAAAAACTGCTCCATTTTTACTAGGGAAAGCAGATCTTCCAGAGATTTAACATTTGCTCCTGATACCCAGGCATCACAATTTTTGTCAATGTGGTAGGCATGACGGGTAAATGACACATCCGGTTTCCACTTTAGGGCTCTGAACCGCCGACGGGCATGCTCGGGTGTTAGCCCCATTCTGAGTCTGGCCTTGTTTTTAAAAAGTTCATAACTGTTCATGTGTTCCTTAGGCATTTCAGCCGCCACCTCTGCTAAGGGTCCACTGAGCTGCGGCCTCAGCTCTACCATGTACTGGTCTGCAGTGATGCTATATCCAAGGCAGGCCCTTTCAAAATTTTCTAAGAAGGCCTCAGTATCATCGCCTGCCTTGTAGATGGGGAATTTTCTGGGATGGGAAGTGGTACCTGGAGGGGGGTTGTTAGCATTGGCTGGTGCATCCTGCTTAGCCTTTGCTACTTCCAGTTCATGCTTCCTTTCTTTTTCTCTCTCCTCCATCTCTTTTTCTTTCAGCTCCATCTCTTTTTCTTTCATCTTCATCTCTTTTTCTTTCAGCTCCATCTCTCTCTTGTGGGCCTCCTCTTTGGCTTTTTCTTCTCTTTCTCTCTGCTCTGTCTCGAGTTTTGTTAATTGAAGCAGTCTCTGATGTTTTCTTTCATTTTCTTCTGCTTCTAGTTTGGCCAGTTCTATTTTGTTAGCTACTTCTTTGGTAGTCATTTTCCTGTTTTCTTGTGCTGGGTAACCCCCTTTGCAGTTGACAAACTGGGAAGCTCTCAGCTCTGGCTGCTGCACAGTTAACAGTAACTTTCTAACTAGCTACTCCCCAGGATGTAAAAAGAAAAAAAAAAACAATTCAGCTTGTAAATACCTTTTACCAGTCATTTGCTAATTGAACCCTTCTTTTAACAAAGGACCTGTAAAAAAAACTTAACACCTCTGCCTTCAGGCAAGGAGAGATAAGATATGCATCTATCTACTTCCAGCTCCGCTTTCCAAGCAGCTAGAAGGAAAAAAAAATCTCACTGGCTTTTGGGTTTAAAATGATCCCACCGCTATTCACCACGTCAGGACTGAGATCCCCACTTTGAACTTTAGGGTACAAATGTAGGGGCCTGCATGAAAAACTTCTAAGCTTAACTACCAGCTTAGCTCTGGTTCGGCTGCCACCATCAATGGATTCCCTCCCTGGGAAGCCTTGAAAAACCCTCACCAAATCCCTGGTGAAAACAAATCCAAAACCCCTTGGATCTTAAAACAAGGAGAAATTAACCATTCCCCTCCTTCCTCCCACCAACTCCTGGTGAATCAGTTCCAACCCCCCCCCTGGGATCTACAACAGGGAGAAATTAACCATCCCCCCTCCTTCCTCCCACCAACTCCTGGTGAATCAAGATCCAAAACCCCTTTGGATCTAAAACAAGGAAAAATCAATCAGGTTCTTAAAAAGAAGGTTTTTAATTAAAGAAAAAGGTAAAAATCATCTCTGTAAAATCAGTATGGAAATTAACCTTACAGGGTAATCAAACTTAAAGAGCTCAGAGGACTCCCCTCTAGTCTCAGGTTCAAAGTACAGCAAACAAAGATAAACACTCTAGTAAAAGGTACATTTACAAGTTGAGAAAAACAAAGGAAAACTAACACGCCTTGCCTGGCTATTTACTTACAAGTTTGAAATAGGAGAGGCTTGTTTAGAAAGATGTGGAGAACCTGGATTGATGTCTGGTCCCTCTCATTCCCGGAGAACGAACACCATCCCAAAACAAAGAACACAAACAAAAGCCTTCCCCCCCCCCCCCCCCCAAGATTTGAAAGTATCTTGTCCCCTTATTGGTCCTTTAGGTCAGATGCCAGCCAGGTTACCTGAGCTTCTTAACCCTTTACAGGGAAAAGGATTTTGGAGTCTCTGGCCAGGAGGGGTTTTATAGTACTGTACACAGGACAGCTATTACCCTTCCCTTTATAGTTATGACAAAGGGGAATATGGATATGCAAGCAGCAGACCTAACAGAAATATGAATAAAAAGCCTAGAATACGTGACTATCGGTATGATATCTAAACCATCAAGGAAAAAAATCACAGAAATTAAACCAGCCAAGGACAGAAGAACAGAAAGCCGTAAACAATGCCAATGATGTGACAACAAGCATGAATATAGGAAATGTCCAGCCCTCAGGCAAATATATAGAGACAGTACTAAACACAAGCATTATGCTAAAATGTGCAGAGAAAGTAGGAAAGTATAGAAAGGGATTCATCGACTGAAGAGGAAAAGTTGTTCTTAAGCACACTAACAAAGAAGGCAGACAACTCAAAAGACTCAAAATCAGTAAAAATGGCATTGATGTGACATACAAGATAGATACTGGTGCATAAGTAAATGTAATAACAGAAGCAGAAATGGAGGTAAGAAAATGGAAGAGGCAAAAGTGACAGTGAAAGACTATAATGGAGGGACAATTCCAGTGTTGGGAGAGTGCACAGTGAGACTTAGAATAAACAATAAGAGTTTTGTGGTGGGACACAGAGGGAAACAACCTGTCTCATGCCTACACACATGGGAGGTGCTTGCTCTCATTAAGAGGTTGTATATCAGAGAGACACAGAAAGAGAACAGAGAACCAAATATAAAAGTATTAATAGCATTATATCAAGATGTAGCCAGAGGAAATGGGTGCCTCCCACTAACATATAAGATAAGATTAAGACAAAATGCAGAACCCATGGTATGTTCTACATGAAAAGTTCCACAGCTTTAAGGAAGAGGTTAGACAAAGAGCTGCAAAACATGACAGTAAAATGGGATTGTCCAGAGAATAGAAGAACCAACAAATTGGTAACTCCTTAGTAAGTGTGGAAAAAAGGAGGGTATAGGAATATAGGCTCACATTAGATTTGGGTGAACTATGGTTTTTAATTGAGTTGAGATATTACCATGAATCATAGACTATCAGGGTTGGAAGGGACCTCAGGAGGTCATCTAGTCCAACCCCCTGCTCGAAGCAGGACCAATCCCTAACTAAATCATCCCAGCCAGGGCTTTGTCAAGCCTGACCGTAAAAACCTCTAAGGAAGAAGATCCCACCCCCTCCCTAGGTAACCCATTCTAGTGCTTCACCTCCCTACCAGTGAAAAAGTTTTTCCTAATATCCAACCTAAACCTCCCCCATTGCAACTTGAGACCATTACTCCTTGATCTGTCATCTGCTACCACTGAGAACAGTCTAGATCCATCCTCCTTGGAACCCCTTTTCAGGTAGTTGATCCTATCAAATACCCCCTCATTCTTCTCTTCTGCAGACTAAATAATCCCAGTTCCCTCAGCCTCTCCTCATAAGTCATGTGCTCCAGCCCCTAATTATTTTCATTGCCCTCTGCTGGACTCTTTCCAATTTTTCCACATCCTTCTTGTAGTGTGGGGCCCAAAACTGGACACAGTACTCCAAATCAGGCCTCACCAGTGTCGAATAGAGGGGAATGATCACATCCCTCAATCTGCTGGCAATGCCCCTACTTATACAGCCCAAAATGCCATTCGCTTTCTTGGCAACAAGGGCACACTGTTGACTCATAGCCAGCTTCTCGTCCACTGTAACCCCTAGGTCCTTTTCTGCAAAACTTCTGCGTAGCCACTCGGTCCCTAGTCTGCATGGGATTCTTCTGTCTTAAGTGTAGGACTCTGCACTTGTTGAACCTCATCAGATTTCTTTTGGCCCAATCCTCTAATTTGTCTAGGTCCCTCTGTTTCCTATCCCTACCCTCCAGCGTATCTACCATTCCTCCCAGTTTAGTATCATCTGCACACTTGCTGAGGGTGCAAGTCCACACCATCCTCTAGATCATTAATGAAGATGTTGAACAAAACCTGCCCCAGGATCAACCCTTGGGGCACTCCACTTGATATCGGCTACCAACTAGACATGGAGCCATTGATCATTACCTGTTGAGCCCAATGATCTAGCCAGCTTTCTATCCATCTTATAGGCCATTCATCCAGCCCATACTTCTTTAATTTTCTGGCAAGAATACTGTGGGAGACAGTATTTAGCTTTGCTAAAGTCAAGGAATAATACATCCACTGCTTTCCCCTCATCCACAGAACCAGTTATCTTGTCATAGAAAGAAATTAGGTTAGTCAGGCATGACTTGCCCTTGGTGAATCCATGCTGACTGTTCCTGATCACTTTCCTCTCTTCTAAGTGCTTCAGAATTGATTCCTGCTCCATGATTTTTCCAGGGACTGTGGTGAGGCTGACTAGCCTGTAGTTCCCCGGATCCTCCTCCTTCCCTTTTTTAAAGATGGGCACTGTGACAGTGTACCCCATAAGGCTTTATGGGGGGGAGTGCTTATAAATGTATGTATGATATAACTGGAATATGTTTTGTGCTACCTCTGCCATGTAACATATCTCCGTAAAGGTTATGGTCTACTATATCTATTCATCCTATTTGTACATATATATCATTTTCTACTTGAGGTTAAGAATATGGGCTGTATGCTTGCTTGATTTCTAAGTAAGCTTAGGAAGGAATTCACCAGGTTAAGTACCTGATCAGGAAACACTTGGGGAACAATGCATCTTGGAATGCTCCAATCCACATAAGAAGTCTTCCTGGAGACATGCAAGATTCCATGTGGACAATGGCTTCGGCCTGTAAAGACTGAGTCATGCAGGGACATGTGACTTGCCCAGCTGACTCCAGAACTCCATCTTGGAGCTGGACTTTGCATAGGAGGGAAGAGGGGGGTCTCCACCCACAAGAGAGAGTCTATTTAAACCCGTGGGAGACCCCTCCATTTTGTCTTCAGCTGGCTAAGGAAGGAGCCTCTCCACCCCCCCCCCCCAAGATACTTCAAGGGAACTGGAACAAAGGACAATAACTACAGGGGGTGTGAGTGATTGCTGGACCCAGGCTGAAAGGAGATTAGCCTGTAAAAGGGAGCATTCTGGAACTGGTGAGGAGCTTATCTGTATTTAGTTTGATTAGACATAGATTTGCACATTTTATTTTATTTTACTTGGTGACTTACTTTGTTCTGTCTGTTACTACTTGGAACTACTTAAATCCTATTCTCTGCATTTAATAAAATCACTTTGTCCTTATTAATTAACTCAGAGTATGTGTTAATACCTGGGGGAGCAAACAACTGTGCATATCTCTCTATCAGTGTTATAGAGGGCAAACAATTTATGAGTTTACCCTGTATAAGCTTTATATACTTATATAAAGTAAGTATATAAGTCTGTGTTGGAGCAGACAGGAGTGTCTGGCTCAGCAAGACAGGGTGCTGGAGTCCTGAGCTGGCAGGGAAAACAGGAGCAGGGGTAATCTTGGTACATCAGGTGGCAGCTCCCGAGGGGGTTTCTGTGATCCAACCCATCACAGGCACTACATTTGCCTTTTTCCAGTTATCCGGGACCTCCCCCGAGCGCCATGATTTTTCAAAGAAAATGGCCAATGGCTCTGCAATCACATCCGCAAACTCCTTTAGCACCTTCCGGATGCAGTGCATCCGGCCCATGGACTTGTGCTCATCCAGCTTTTCTAAATAGTCCTGAACCACTTCTTTCTCCACAGAGGGCTGGTCACCTCCTCCCATGCTGTGCTGCCCAGTGCAGCAGTCTGGGTGCTGACCTTGTTCATGAAGACAGAGGCAAAAAGAACTTCGAGTACATTAGCTTTTTTCCACATCCTCTGTCACTAGATTGCCTCCCTCATTCAGTAAGGGGCCCACACTTTCCTTGACTTTCCCTGACTTTCTTCTTGTTGCTAACATACCTGAAGAAACCCTTCTTGTTACTCTTAACATCTCTTGCTAGCTGCAACTCCAAGTGTGATTTGGCCTTCCTGATTTCACTCCTGCATGCCTGAGCAATATTTTTATACTCCTCCCTGGTCATTTGTCCAATCTTCCACTTCTTGTAAGCTTCTTTTTTGTGTTTAAGATCAGCAAGGATTTCACTGTTAAGCCAAGCTGGTCGCCTGCCATATTTACTATTCTTTCTACACATTGGGATGGTTTGTTCCTGCAACCTCAATAAGGATTCTTTAAAATACAGCCAGCTCTCCTGGACTCCTTTCCCTCTCATATTATTCTCCCAGGGGATCCTTCCCATCAGTTCCCTGAGGGAGTCAAAGTCTGCTTTTCTGAAGTCCTGGGTCCATATTCTGCTGGTCTCCTTTCTTCCTTGTGTTAGGATCCTGAACTCGACCATTTCATGGTCACTGCCTCCCAGGTTCCCATCCACTTTTGCCTCCCCTACTAATTCTTCCCTGTTTGTGAGCAGCAGGTCAAGAAGAGCTCTGCCCCTAGTTGGTTCCTCCACCAGGAAATTGTCCCCTACACTTTCCAAAAACTTCCTGGATTGTCTGTGCACCGCTGTATTGCTCTGCCACAGATATCAGGATGATTGTAGTCTCCCATGCCTGTGATCTAGTAACTTCTGTTAGTTGCTGGAAGAAAGCCTTGTTCACCTCATCACCCTGGTCTGATGATCTATAGCTGACTCCCACACAACATCATCCTTGTTGCTCACACTTCTAAACTTACTCAAGAGACTCAGGTTTTTCTGCAGTTTCATACCAGAGTCCTGAGCAGTCATGTAGCTCCCCCACCTTTTCTGCCCTGTCTGTCCTTCCTGAACAGTTTATATCCATCCATGACAGTGCTCCAGTCATGTGAGTTATCCCACCAAGTGTCTGTTATTCCAATCACATCATAATTCCTTGATAGTGCCAGGACTTCCAGTTACATGAACAATAGTCTCAGAGCATGGAACCAAAAAGAATTAAGTCATCTGAAAAAAGAGGAGATGTGTTAAACTTGTAGCGACCCTTCAAAATACCAGTGCTATTTTATTTACGATTTGGACTCAAGTAATAGAAATTAAACATGGTTAATTGAGTACCAGGTGCAGTAAATAATTGGTAATATAAGAAACTCCTTCAACTGGCTTTAGAGAAGATCCCATAATTGGTAATGACATCACTTGTTTGTTAAGGGGTCTAAAAAAATGAACTCTTGAAATGTTCATTGCTAATACCTGCCTGACCAAGTTGGAGCTGACTGATATGGATCTAAGCACCGCTGGCTTTAGCTCATTTGTAAGTATCTTGAACAAATGTTTATAAATTTCTTGTTATTCTTTGGATGTAGTAAATTGTATATTATTTAGGCTTTTAAGGCATGTTTAGAGCTATTGTATAAATACCATTTTGGGATTTAATAAAGGAATTTATGATGAAATTAGTGTGATACTACCCTGCATAAATAATACATCCAACAGAGGAAGAGTATGGCTGTGTATGGACCCTAAGGATCTGAACAAACACATAAAAAGAGAACACTTCCACTTTCCTATAAGAAGTGAATTGTTGTCTGATGGCAGGAGCCAAATTCTTCAGCAAATTAATGCATTGGCTGGATTTTAGCATATCCTCTTGGGCACACAGAGCTCCAAGATCTGCTCTTTCAACACACCATTTAGCAGAGTCCTGCTTCCTAAGACTGGCTTTCCAAAGATTTTTGGCTCCAGAAGTATTTCAGTGTACAATGAGGCAGATGCTAGAGGGTGTAGCAGGTGAGAAAGTGTGCATTGATGACACAATAATTTGGGGCAGCACTGTCATTGAACATTAGGAATGACTGAGGAGAGTACTGGAAATTGTGAGAGCTAATAACCTTAAACTGAATAAGGCCATATGTCAGTTTCAAAGAACGGAATAATATACTTGGAAGAGAGACTGACCTTCAAGGGAATCTAGCCCAATGAATCAAAGATTCAAGCAATACTGAACATACTGAGACCTGAAGATAAAACGAAAATTCAAAAACTGAATTATGGCAACAAGTTCATAGCTAACTATATAGCTCACACAACTCACCTAAGACATCTCCACAAGGGCACCAAATTGGCATGGATGCGAGAGGATGAAAGTGAGTTCAGATTTAAAGCACATTCTGACATCACCTCCAATGCTGCAATTTTGATGCACTGAAAGACACCAAATTCTCCACAAGTGCCTCAAAATAAATAAATAAATAAATAAAAGCCCGGGAGCGGTACTATTACATGGTCATAGTCCCATATGAATCTAAGTCTAAGATAGCCACAGAGACAATGTACACACAAATTGAAAAAGAGAAATTAAGTCTGGGGTATGGATGTACAAGCTTTCATGACTTCATGCCATAGCTTCAGACCAGAAACTGATTTGCAATACACAAATAGGGGGCTGGAGAAGCACCACCACAAATACAGTGACTACTGTTGAAAATACAGAAGTATGATGTGACTTTGGATTCCCATCCTGGATGCCACTTAGGAATGGCAGGAACATTTTCAAGAGTGTATGCTCCATATGACAATACACAGCCTGATGATCTGGAACAAGCAGTAAATATACATGTGAATGTGATAAAAGTGTCACATGCTGTATCTTCGGGCATATAGGATGAATTGAAGACAGAAAAGATGAAATGCTGCAGGCAGTGATATAAGTGAAAAGTACAGGAGAAAAAAATCAACACTTCCCACATGCATACTCCTACTATAAAAATGAGTTTTCAGTGAACTCAGGAGTCCTCTAGAATATAAATTAGATCATAGTTCCCACATGATGAGGAGGAAAATATTGGAATAAATACACAAAAAAGCTGCTGCCTATGCTATTGTGGCTATAGTGCTATTTTTAGTGTGCTAGCTCAACAAGAGATAGTGTGAGTTTGTTTACTTGAGATGGGACTCTCACCAGATCTAAATGTAGACAAAACCGCATTCAGTGATCACAGATGAAGGCAAAATGTTACAAAGGAATCATAATCATCTGCTCAAGATACCTGACAACTTGGCTGAGACAAGTGAGGTGAGAACATATACGTTGAAAACGATTCACAAACTGACCCTGTTATTGATCATGAGACTGACCAGTTTTGTTCCTGACAATTACTTGACAAAAGAGGCATTTGCAATACAACAGATAGGGAATATTGCTGAAATGCCCCCCAAAACTGATCAAGACATGTTAGGATTGTGTTTAAACCACTCAAAGAGTTAAATCAGTTAGTGTATTTGTACTAGTTTGAACATTTATTTTAATAGTATTTTCATCAGGAAATTTTGAAAAGGGATGTAAAAAAAGGGAGATGTTCTATAGAGTGAATCCTTTAGGAAGTGTAGAGATGCCATACTTCCTGTACACTCTAGATGAAGCCTTTGGTTTCCTGTGATATACATCCTGCTAGAAGCAGAAGCAAAGCAGCCCAGACCAGAGCAATTGCAGGTTGCAGCCACACATGATAGTAGACAGTTTTGTTGCCTCATTGCTGTACATAGTCCCTGTTCATAACAAAAGGGCTTATCTTGAAACTGCATTGCTTGTCATAAAAATATTACAATTCAGCCTCGGCCATAGAGCATAACATGGGCATGAAGAGCCCATACTACAGCTCCCATGAGGCACAGTGGCAGGTCTGGCAGCTGTGTTTTAATGTTGAGCTGACCTGAAACTAAACATATTCTGTTTTCTTAGGGGAAAACTGGGTGGGCTGGCTTGTGCTATAGGCATTGCCATGGGGTGGCTGAACTGCACAGATTCACTAATCCAAAATCTAGTATAGTTCTCTAGACCATGACTTTTAGTAGTATTAAAGCTTGTGTAGGAAGAATGGATTTTTCTCCTCAGCTGTCAATAGTATGGCTTAATCATGTGCGTATAGTCAAATTATTTGGTCTTTGTCACAGAATTTGGCCCCGAAGCCAAATTCTGTCCTTGGATCTGTGTGCAGTGTTCCTGCTTACAAATCTGATGACTTAAATGGAAGCTGTGTATTAGAGGTGGGTGAAATTTTTCATGCAAACATTTTTTTTCACAAAAAAAATGCAGTTTCAGGTCAACCAGAACTATTTGAATATTTGATGAATAGTTTCAGACAAAAAACAGATTTTCCCCCAAAATATCAGAAACTTTTATTTTGACATTTCTGAAATGAAACACTATGACTTTTCATTCTGGAAAGATGTTTCCTTTCAGAATTTACCTAATTGTTTTGATAAAAATGTTTTTTTAAATCCTCCAAAACAAATAAAATGAAGAAAAAATAATTATGGATCAAACAAATGTTTCATTTCATCCAAAACTTTTGTTGTTGTTGTTTTCATTTTGACCACCAAACCAAAAAAGAAGCTTTTTCATCTAGCCCAACTGTGTACACATCCCAAGATAGAATTTTGTGTATTTACATTTGCAGAAGCATATGTAAATGTCTTGTTTCTTTTCCCTCTAGGACACAAGGAAAAACTCTGGAGATTAAGAGTTAAGAGTTCTGCCTCTACAGAAAATTTGGCGCAGATCCAAGTTTACAGAAGGCTACAAGTAAAATTATGTTGGGTGGCCTCATTTTAGCCTTCATTTGTGGGTCACCTCACAAAATTTGGCAGTTTCTGCTTGGGAGGCTCAAAACTAGAATTACAGGGATGCTGCAGCATCACTGGACTTGAGGTACATTGGCAGAAATCTGTGGAACAGGAAGTTTGCCTAAAACCTGATAAGAGTATTTCCCTTTCAAGAGAGCACTATTAATCTCAATTTTGTGGGCACTAATTTTACTCTAACAATGTAACTTTAGGCTTATCATTTATATGTATGTTATGTATGGAGTTGATTCTGTAGATTCAGCAGATTGTGGTTATGAGAAGAAGAAAATTGTTCAGGGACCCAAAAAAGTGTTGAGAAACAACACAAAGAGCTCATGTACTATACTAATATATTATAAATGCTATTTTGTTAAGCAATTAAGTCACTTGGAGAATTATTTAAAACTCCCTTTAAATATATGCAAGGAGTTAGCACTATTATCTTTGTATAATAAATAAATAAGGAAATCCAGTCATAAAGGAGGATGGTCTAGATGGACTTTAGTTTACAGGTCTGTCACATACTTTCTGTGGGAAAGTTCCTTAATCTCTTTGGTATCTCTGTTCAATCTATAACATTGGGGTATATTATTTTCTTACACCCGTTGTCTGCCTTATTTGCTTAGATTGTAATTCTTCGGAAAGAGGATGTTTATTGCTGTGTGTATGTAAAGCGCCTACTGCAACTGCAACAGGACCTTGATCTTGGTTGAGGCCCATAGGTGCTATGTAATACTGGCTATCTCTATGATCACTCATCAGTAATTACTCAGCTGCCACAGTGCTTAGCACCTCCAAGGGCTATGAGCCACTAGTGCAGCCTCTGATCACTCTCAGCACTTAGGTTTTAGATCAAAATACTATGCAAACCAAACTATTATGTTAGAGAATTTCATGTAGTGCTCTTCTGTGTTGTCTTAGAAACAGCCATGAAAATATACAATATGCAACATTACTTGCATACATAATCCTACTGAGTGTGTAAGAGTTTGGAGGAAATTAATACAGCTGAATTTTCAGTAAAGCAATGTGAAAAAGCTGCATAGAAATGAAAAAAAAATAATGGAAAATAGAGGGATTTTTTAACATTTCATTGAAAAATTGAAAATGGCTTGTTTTCTAATGCAACACTGTTTTTTTCACATGATTTGGATGCAAAAATAGCAATTTTGTTATAAATTCAAATTAAAGTAAACTTGGGGCTTGTAAATTGGAGCAAAATGAATTGGGATAATGTCACAAAACAAACATTTTGAATTTCTCACAGATCTAATGATAGGAAATACTAATAGCTAAGATTATTTCCATTATACAATCTCTGGATTTTTTTTAAATAATATGATATTGCATGAGCTCACTTACTCAGCATTTCAGTCAAGGAGCTTGATGTTAATGCATCTGTTCTAAGTAGCAGGCACTACACTTTGTAATAAATATTTTCAGGGCGAGGCTTGTAGGGTGAGCTTATTATTCTTATGCACCAATCCTACAAACACGTGCTTACTTAATAGAACTACTCATGGCAGTAAAGTTAAGTACATGAGTGTTTGCAGGATCAGGACCTAATGTGTGGAATGTATTGATTCATGCAAGTAGATTCATAAGGAATTTTCAAAGATTCCTAAAGAACAGGCTAGGAAAACATTTAGGAGATGTACAAGTATAATTGAAAGTGGATTAATTTAAATAAGCACGGAAATAGAGTAGGACACGAGGCCAACTTCTATTCAAACTAACTCCACTGAGAGTGGTGTAAATGAGAGAGGAGTTTGGCCAGTACTGTACATGCTATTTTTGCATTACCTTTTAGTCAGTAGTTATATTTTCATGTTTTTCTTATTTGCTACTACCCACAGCCACCACTACTGTTCAATACAAATTGTGTGTTTAAAAACTATGTAAGGGAGCTTTTTTCATATATAGTACACATTTAATCAAAATTATGAAATTGCTTTAAGAAGTGTGATTTTGCAAATTAAATTATACAGATTATACAGATTTTACTCAGAGATGAATATTTCTTTATACAAAAATGACAAGCTACCAGTTTATTTAAGTGGGAAAAGCTTATTATGGAGTACTGAAAAAGCAAAAAATTATGTAGGCTAGGTGAAATTAATCAGAACCATATGTTCATTGTATAGTATTCCCAGAAAAAATCCTTTATGGCTCATAATAATAAGTTTTAAAAATATTATGTGTTTCACCCAGGGAACATAATCAAGATTAATTGAACTCAGCAAACCTGAGTTTATAGTGTGCTTTAGTTAAATTTAAATAAAAATTTCAAAGGAACTTCCTCCACTGGATTCAAGATATATCCAAAGGAAAGAAAAGGCCTGGATAATTAGTGATATCAAATGAACTGTCACAAAATGACAGTAATTCACCAAGTGTTGAAAACTTTTGTGAGGCACTTTGTACTCTTTATCCCTGGGCTATGGGTATGGGAAGCCTGCATGAAGCTATGCATGGGGTTCTCTACAACTCCTGAACATCACACTGAGACTCCTTGCTTGACCTGAATAGACTCATAAGCCAGGTCCTTTGGAAATGGGACAAACCATTGGATATGATCTGTTGTTACAAAAATCTTTTCTCAGTGTGCACGGAGGGTCTGCACCTGTTGTTGCAGTGAATAGAATGAATCAGTGACTGTGAAGGGCAGTGTAACCAATTCAGATTTTTGGGGGAAAAGGGGATAAATTTCTGGTTCCCCATGATTTCCTCCCCCTCTTCCCCAACAGTGACCCCATTCCAGGCTCCGCTAATCCGCTCCCCCATAATCCTGTAGGGACTCCAGGTCTCCCTCAGCTGGGGAGTGTCCCCTCTACCTCAGCCACGCAGTGCATGAGCCAGTGCCACCAGGTGTTTCAGTGGACACAGCAGCAAAATGAGAAAAGATACATGGATGGAGTTACGTGACAGGCCACAACTTTTATTAAACTTTAATACAGTGGAGGGGCGCTATTCACCCATACTCTCCTATACCAGCTGTTGCTGGTTTAAAGGCCCCGAGGGGGCAACAGCGGGGTTCATTGCCCACTGTGCGTCGCACCAATAGACACACCAGGGGTGGAGAAGCAAACCAACTTTATTCAAGAGCTCTGAATAGGCACTAGGAGACCAACATGTCTCAAATCAAGCGCAGCAAATACAAGCAAGTTTTCCCTTTTATATTCCAAGCAGTTTCTGTAAGCTTTTGTTCTGTTACTCCCTCTTACCCCTCCTACCTCTCCCTCCTCGAGCAGTTACAGCAGGTACACATTGTGGCTTATTAGAACATTTCCCATTTGTATGCTTATCTTCGACCTTCGCAGGCTAAGACGTAGAGGCTTCTCCCCTCCTCCTTCCTTATCTCTACTGTGTTTGTGAACGAAACTACAGCTGTCTGCTAGAAAAGTTGACCCTTACATTTCTGCTTCAGCCTGCTTCAGCATGTAAGCAGTTAGCATAGAAGTAGGTGAAAGTTCACAAGATGGAGTCACTGTGGTTCACTTAGATCCAGAGCGCAGGAGTTTCATCGGCACTTATGGCCTTCCACTCCCCTGAGTTACCTGGTAGCCATGCCTAGTGACACCAACACAGCCATTTAATTGGTTCCAGTGCAAGAGTTACAGGGGTTCCTTACCATATAACCCACAACGTGGGGTAGGGTCTTCTCAGCCTACTTCCCAGTACTCAGCTCTCTCCCACTGTGAGGGGGACAAAGCATGCAGTAGGGTGGGGACCTTAGCCTGTGAGGGCCACAAGGTCAGATATTGGGCCACAAAGGCCACAAATTTTCACCCTATCTCATGAACCCAAGGCCTATCACTGAAATCTCAGGTCTTTTACTTCTGTGAGCTATTCATTTTATTTTCTTAACCACACTGGAAACTGGCCACAAGTTGTAACAAATAAAAAACTCCACGCCAGTAACTCAGTTAAGTACTAAGCACATTCCTACTTAACCTCCTGTGGCTTGAAGGTGCTGTAAGAAGGGCAAAAAATGTGCTGGTCCTCCACCAATTGGCCGATGGGGGGAAAATATCTTCCTAAGCCCCTAAACAAGGAATCAGCTAGACCCACAGCATCTCTCAGGCCAGGTTTCCATTCCTATTTCAGGTGGGTAAGGTGGGCCACTGAAACAGATCTAAAGAAGATCCACATTACCTCCATACTGGGTTAAATCCTGGAATCTGGAGAATGCTGGCCCATTAGCACTCCTCTCCTCAAGCTGGCCAATGGATGCCAGAGACGCCCATGAGGAGGAGCTACCTATCATCCCTTTGGTAGTGTCTCCCTCCCTTGCTACTGGGATTGTCCCCCTTTCATCACTGGCCCCATCAATTTTCCCCACCTGTTGCTGTGGGTGGGTGACATTTCAGTTCTCAGAGAACTCCCCTGCACTACACCATACAGGTACTGACTCCCCACGTGCCAAGTCACAACACCAGTTGGCCCAGCTGCCCCTCTATCTGGAAGGAGGGGTGGCCGGGGCAAAATTGAGTGGCATTGTGACCCCATGCTCAAGGTCACAATGCAACTTACTGAAATTTCAAATTTTAGTGGGTTTGCAACCATGCAGCTGGAACAATAATCTGGATTGCTCTCGTTGCTGCCATAATGATTAAAAAGGTGCAGACCATGCCAACCCCCACCCTCAACCAGCTCCGTCTCTTATGGAACTTTGAATAAGTGCACAAACCTTGGTGTAGGGGAAGTAGGCATTCACGTTCCTGCCCTGCCTAGGTGGCTCCACTGACACAGGGCCTAAGTAGTAGCCCTGAGACTTGCCCGTGGGCTGGATGAGGTGGCAGAATCCTTGCCTCAGCAGAGTTTATTGCAGAAAGCCCCAAAACTTGATCTTTGTGGAAACATGAATTATGGGGATTAATTTCACCTGTAAACATTAGGGTCCAGGTTGTAACTCTACAGCCCAGTCCAAGTAAGAGTCCAAGTAAGGGACCACACATAGTTGTGCTGGTCCAGGAGCAGAGCAGAAACCAGATTGTGACTCCTAGAGTTCCTGCTTCACCTTTATTGAAGGGAGGAAATAAATTACATTAGCTTTTTTGCTGGCACTGATGACTTCCCTCTCTGCACCAGCTCTGGTCATGAGCCAGCACATTGGATGGTGGAGCCAAAAATCCAACCACTTTCTTCACACCTGCACAGGATGGGGGGAGAGGGGGAGGAAGTGTCCAGGACAGTGACAGCTGCTCTCCCTCTCCCCATGCAGACTTCAGCAATACAAGGAGCCTGAACAAAGGTGTGAGGGGTTTCCTTATGGTCCCTTATTCACTTGCATGTGCACACAGAAGGCTCATAACTGAGCCCAAAATGAACTGCTTCTGCAGAGTCTGGACACCTGCAACCCTGTTGGGGTTGCTTGCTTGTATCCAAGGTGGGTATGACACAAGTGACCCACTGCTTACCTGATAATTTGTGCTATTCTCTGATGTCATATCTAATTTGAAAATCACTGTATCTTTTTCTCCTCCCAATTACACTGGTGAAAATAAGGAGTCACTTTGTCGAAACCACTGATGGAAAGGAGATTTCACCCTCAGATGGCTCCACTCTCAGGTGGAAAATTTACACAGAAGAATAGCCGAGATCTCATGTAGCAAAATTATTCACTGTACCTTCCATCATTGTTCAAAGCCTCAATTCAAAGTTTCAGAAGGATGGACTAACCGCAGTACCTGTTTGTAAGCATATATACAAATGAGAAAAAAGAGACAAAATGTTTGATGAACTTGAAGATGAAATGATGTAAAGAGAGGAGGATACAGAAGGTGTCATTTTGAGGCACAGAGTGATTTAATGCTAAAGGAAAATCCACCTTCACATTTCACAGGGTGAGAAATTTTAATTAGGATATATTTTAATAATTCAAGCTTGTACAATATAACACTAGATTCTTTTTATCCTGACCTTTTTATATTGTTTTTCTTTCCTTACACTGTACCTTATACCAGCCGGTGGGAATTACCTTTTTTCTTTCTCCCGCCATCTAATTTAGATTCTACAGAAAAATAAAATAAAACCAGAGGGGATAGGCTTTTAAAATGTATTGGCAGGGGACCAAGGTGAAGTCTCTTAGGACCAGACTCAGCCACCATGCTTTTAACTGTGTTGAAACAGAGCTGTATTTGGCCCTATAGAATCTCAAAATGGGAGGAGGAAGGGAAGGCTTATTAACTGAACTAATCTATCTCCCTGTCAGAGTGGGATAGTTCTGAAATAGTGTTTTGTCCATTCTAGTTTTAAATGTACCAATTGATAGGTCTCCTAATAGACTAATAGATTTCACTGTCAATGAGTTTTCCTGAGACAACGTGGGATGAGGTAATATATTTTATTGGACCAACTTGTGTTGGTGAAAGAGACAAGCTTTCAATCTACCTAGAGCTCTTCTTCAGGTCCTTCTAATATCTTGTAATATCCCACAACCAGGATGGCTACGACAGCAGGGCAAACAAAAAGTTTTCCTGATTTTCAACCTCTGTTTACCCTTTTATAATTCCATAGCATGAATCCTAGTTATACCTCCTTTTATGATGCTAACACCTTCACTGGTGTTAATACTCTTCAAATATTATTTGACTGATACCTTACATATTTGCTACCCAAACTTTATGTATTTAAGTTTTTTATTCTTTCCCTCTAAATCAATGCCTTTAGCTCCTTAACCATTTCTTACTTTTCTTTTCACTTCTTCCTTCCATTTTTTCCCCAGTATATTTCTGGCAATTACAAGCCAGATCTGAACTCCATTTTCCAGTGATGTTAAATATTGTTCCATCAGTTCACCAATCCTGATTCTGAACACCATGATGTCTACTGCATCTCTTGTTTATTGTATCATTGTATGTTTTTTCTCCTCTACTTTGCCTTCCAATGTAGTATTGAAGCACTGACCAGGTAATTTAGAACTGCTTAGTGTTTTCCAAAGTGGACATCCTAAAGATTCTGTTCAACCCCTCCCCCGCCCCCCCTAGGGGCTTTTCCACATTCCACACCAATGTTTCTCTGTCATTTGTTAATTACAGGAAAACTTTGGTAAATAACAGGTTTCAGAGTAGCAGCCGTGTTAGTCTGTATCCGCAAAAAGAACAGGAGTACTTGAGGCACCTTAGAGACTAACAAATTTATTTGAGCATAAGCTTTTGTGGGCTACAGCCCACTTCTTTAGTTGCATCCGAAGAAGTGGGCTGTAGCCCACGAAAGCTTATGCTCAAATAAATTTGTTAGTCTCTTAGGTGCCACAAATACTCCTGTTCTTTTTTCGGTAAATAAGTAGGTTGTGCAGCATGTTCTGAAGATAGCCAAGCTCTGGCTTAGTTTTATCCCCTCAGGTAGTTTGTTCCTCAGTTAAACACCTTTGACTCAATATATTTTATATCCTGCATTTATGAGCTTCATCCTAGTTCTTGCTCGGCTATCCTGAAATGTCCTGGGCGAAGCTGTGGACTCTGAGGTACGTGGGACCCATTGATAATCTTGTAAAGACAGTAAGCTCTTCAGGTCAGGGACTGTCTTTTGGTTATGTGTGAGTACAGAATCTATCATACTGGGGCCATGGCTCTCTGGGCGCTATAGCAAGACAAATAAATAATAATTATAATAAAAGCCGGGCATTGAATTAGCACCAGAAATGGTCTGAAGTAAATAGGATGAAATTCAATAAGGACAAATGCAAAGTACTCCACTTAGGAAGGAACAATCAGTTGCACACATACAACATGGGAAATGACTTCCCAGGAAGGAGTACTGCGGAAAGAGATCTGGGGGTCAGAGTAGACCACAAGCTAAATATAAGTCGACAGTGTAACACTGTTGCAAAAAAAGGGAACATCATTCTGGGATGTATTAGCAGGAATGTTGAAAGCAAGACACGAGAAGTAATTCTTCCGCTCTACTCCATGCTGATTAGGCCTCAACAAGAGTATTGTGTCCAGTTCTGGGTGCCACATTTCAGGAAAGATGTTAAAAATTGGAGAAAGTCCAGAGAAGAGCAACAAAAACAATTAAAGGTCTAGAAAACATGATCTATGAGGGAAGATGAAAAATTTGAATTTGTTTAGTCTGGAGAAGAGAAGACTGAGAGGGGACATGATAACAGTTTTCAAGTACATAAAAGGTTCTTAGAAGGAGGAGGAAGAAAAATTGTCCTATCCTCAGCAGTTAAGAAGAACAAGAAGCAAATGGGCTTAAATTGCAGCAAGGGAGGTTTAGGTTGGACATGTCAGGCTGGTTAATCACTGGAACATATTGCTTAGATAATACTTAGTGCAGGGGACTGGACTAGCTGACCTGTCACCTCCTCTTCCAGTCCTATCATTCTATGATTCTATGAAGAGGGAAGAAGTGGAGGGTGTGATGTATCTTAGCATGATGCTCTGTTACATTAGCATGATGTGTTTTCCAGCAGTTTATCCACTGAGGAGCTGTGCTGGGTGTTTTGCTTTTATCTTCATCCCCACAGTGAATTACAGGAATTCAGTTTGGAGGTGATAAATATGTGGATCACTATAGGGTGAGGAAGGGGAATACCATCTCAGCACCTGTAAGGTGGAAGAAGACATTTTCCCCCACTGTTGCTCATGGATGTCCAGATAAGCGATTAATCAATCAGGACCCTAAAACTATTGAGTACATTTGTGTTTACAGAATTTGAGCAACTATAATTTGTAAAATGGTTTTTGTTATTTTCCCCTTTTACATTATGTACAAGATTTAGAGAAAAGTCAATGCTTGTACTCTGAGCCAGATTTTCAAAGGTATTTAGGTGCTTAAAGAGGCAGATAGGCCGAAAGTGGGATTTTCAAAAGTGGATTTAGCTGCCTCAGCCTCATTCCCAACTCAGTGGGAGTAAGGTACATCACCTACTCAATTTCATTTAAAAATTCCAGTTGGTGTCTATCTGCCTCTTTAAGAGCCAAATCACTTTGAAAATATGGCCCTTTGACTTAACTCAGAAAGCTAAGGGGAAGTTTTAGCCCTGATTTTTAACTCTGACTGTTGTTGTTTTTGTGATTTTAGTCAGTATCTAATAATAGGTTATTTTCTTGATTGACTGCTTCAATACCCAGGTTAGCTGGAATTTAGGCCTTTGTGCATTTCTGTGAACAACCATATGTATTTCATGAACATTCAGCAAAATTCACCAGCAGTTGATCAAGGCAGCTAATGAATAAACCTCATTAATGTTTCACTTGGAGTTTAGTGCAGGAACTCTTAAGCATTAATGAATTATATCTAAGTATTTATTTGCTACGGCCCCTATCCGTGTAGCATGTGAGCACACTGAACAGTAGTTTAGTTATTTATGGACTATTCTGCAAATAGATTTGATCTTTAACACCTATATATATATATATATATATATATATATATATATATAATATGTAACTTTTTAACAGGTGTAATGGTATTAAGTTTATATTTCAAACAATGCTTTAATTTATGTTACAAATCAGCCAAATTCTGAATCCCTGAACATTTCAGGGACTTTCAGAATTGTATCCCCAAATTCAAACCTACCTCTGTATTTTTGTTTTCAGATATGTTCAGAAAGGGGGACTGGTTCACAGTTTCATTTCAAATAAGGTCAATGTTTCACAAGAACATCTGATTTTTGCAGATACTCACTGTTTTATGCCAAAATTGTGGTTCTGTTGAATCTGAATCTCAAACCTAGTGCCAAATGCACCTAGGAACAAAGAGTCAGATTTTCAAAGGTATTTAGGGACTTATTTGCATGTCCAAGGCATCTAAATACCTTTGAATATCTGACCCAAAACTTGAACCCTAAACTGAATCTAATCTGATCCAAAAACCTCAGCCTCTTTGTTATTTTTATCAACATTTATTTATATTTTAGACTAAATATTTAATCAGTAATTTATGGTTGGTAAATCATTGATAAAATAGATGTATACAGCAAATAAATAAATAAATAAATAAATAAATATTTGTAATAAAAATAAAGTTCTGGAAGCATCTCAAGTTAAGTTTGTCAATATTTTAAAAAGCACTAAGAAAAAATATCATATTTATTTTTTATTAGCAAATTAGAGCAATAATCCTGCAATTTGACAGCATTTCCTCTTTCATCAGAGGGGTAGCTGTGTTAGTCTGGATCTGTAAAAAGCAACAGAGAGTCCTGCATGCATCCGACGAAGTTGACATTCACCCACGAAAGCTTATGCTCCAATACATCTGTTAGGCTTAAAGGTGCCACAGGACTCTCTGTTGCTTTTAACATTTCCTCTTTGTAGTTAAACTCATCTCCCATGCAGAGTGTATACATTAAAAATACTTACATCAGAACCACATCAATGAAAATACAATTGCCATATATGTTTTCAGTATTGGTATAATTATATAAAACTCCAGCAAAAATATTTACATAACTGTATATGGAATAATTGGAATGTACTGCATATAGCAGTTTATTAATAATATATTACTGTGCTAAAGCTTAGTGCCATAATTTCATTAGTGATGCTATAATATTTGTTTATATATGTATAAATACTACAAATATATCAAAATTCCAGATTCATTATAATACACAAAGTAAATAAAGAGGGTTAGGATAAAGGGAGGAGAGGGGAAGCAACATATCTATCTTCAGGGTCTATGTTAATCATAGACCTTTAAAAAGTCAGCCCAAATTGCTTTGAATTTTTTGGGCATTCACTTTTTATGGAATGCCAGTCGTGCATTAGCTGTGAGGTCAGCCATATCCCTGAGCCAGGCATCAATATTTGGTGGAGATCAACTTTTCTATTTTTGCATGTCGGACCCATGCCTTGTTACCAAGTAATCTTCAGGTATCAGGAATATATATGAGAATACTACCTAAGGGGAAGGGCTCCAATTTAGCATCCAATATCAAATTGGCCCTTTGACCCATCTTATACCAGACATTCTTGATACAGGGGCAGTGCCAAGACATATGAGATAATGTAGTACCAAGGGAGTTACAATTTGTCAGTGTTCATGAAGCCCGTTACCATTAGCCTACGTGAGGACCAGCATCTTAGAAAAAATGCCTTTTGGTGAATAAGCTATAGCCTAAGTCTAAATTTGAGGGGAGGGGTTGTTTTGTTTTTATTAGCTATAATTGTATTCTATTGGGTCAGATTTTGTTGTGTATCCAAACCTCCATTCTAAGCAACTCTCAAATTATCAAAATTTGGCAGAGTATTTTTGGATCCAGGAAGTATCCTCCAAAACAATAAAAGTTCTGGAGGTACTGGAGCTCCCAATGCATCCAGTACAAACACATTCATAAGGAAATGCCTTAATTGGAGATATTTCTATGCTCTGGAGCAAGGCAAGTCAAATTGTTGCCAAAGATCTACAAATGGTTTAAACTGATCATTATCAATTTGCTGTGACACAGTCATAAATTCTCTGTTCATCCAATCCCTCCACATCAAAGTTTTGCCATATTTCCAAATGGGGTGGAAATAATATCATTGATATTTCTCCTCTTCTTTATTAATGATCTGGAGGATGGTGTGGACTGCACTCTCAACAAGTTTGCAGATGACACTAAACTAGGAGGCATGATAGATACATTAGAGGGTAGGGATCGGATACAGAGGGACCTAGACAAATTAGAGGATTGGGCAAAAAAAAACCTGATGAGGTTCAACAAGGACAAGTGCAGAGTCCTACACTTAGGACGGAAGAATCCCATGCACTGCTACAGACTTTCCAAAGCCCCAACCAATGTTCCTTGTTGTGTTTCTGCAACTAAACTTTTGTTTATGAAGATAGGTTTTTGGTCTAATGCTCCAACTCCAGCCCAGAAGATCAGTGATCTGCTTTTCATCTGGTCCCTAGTCTTTCCCTGGTGTGGCTTGGATAGCCCTACCAGTAGTTAAAACTCCTACTTACCTAGCTCTCAGGGCTATTGGAACACACAAGTCTTCCCACCACATCAAGGTGCAGTCCCCAGGGAAGGGTTGCGCAAGTCTAATGAGAACCCTTGCAATTCCCAACTCAAGTACTGCATTAGAAAGCAAAGGAATACAAGAAGTGAGTCTATTTACATACCTTTGGTGGTAACGTGGAAGTCAAAGGGAAGTGAAAAAGGATATAATGTCACAATGGGCAAGGCTGCATTTACCAATTTAAACACATTTTTTGTCATTGAAAATCTAATTAAACCCAAATGTTACTTCCATTTTAATGCATGTATGTGAAACCTGGAAAACAAGCAAAGGTACAGACAGATGTTTAAATGCCTTTGAAAGCAAATGTCTTAAAATACTAGGTATTAAATGGAACCAATTTATAACAAATTCTGAGATTTGTCAAGGAATTAAAAACAAAAACTTATCTCCTAAGTTAGAAAAGAAGATGGAAATATCTGGGGCATGTTTTGAAAATGAAGCCAGAGTGTTTGCCATTGCAAGTGTGCCATTGGACCTCTGGAGGAACTCACAAAATGGGTCAATTAAAAGAATACCTTTATCAAATACTACTCAGAAAGGGAAAATTTATGGGACTTAATAACATAGAGGACGTGAAAAGAGTGATCGAGGATCGAGGAATGGTGGAGCCTTCTTCATGTCCTAAGCAATGTGTGATGGTGTCGGAAGAATTCAGATTCAGAACCAATGTTCCTCAACATTGTTCTTTAGGGGCCACCTCTGGGCTTGGAATGTAAGTCCACCCCCTCTCTGCTAAAATTGCTACCAGTGATGCCATAATTATAGTAATATGTTTTTTTTCCTCCACTACAAGATGAAATGAAATTGCTAATTCATTAGGCATAGGTGACCAAACAGTTATCAGACTGTAATTAGTTTTGGTCACACATTTACTAACCATGACACTGGATCTGAACAGGTCCTCTGAAGTTTAGAGGAGATTGGATGTGGACTCAAATCCATACACACAATATGTTCAGTCTGATCTAAGAGTAGTGATTACAAACCTAAAATCTATGCAAAGCAGGAATCAAGGTATGAATGGCCCATATACTTCTACTTCACTTGATTTATTTGATAACACACCATTTGAACTGATGCCCCTTCTCGATGCTACATTGTATTCTACGGGATCTTTTTAAAGTGTGTTACCTCAATAGTGAAGCTTCCCTTCAGCCCTCTTTCTTTGTTTTGTGCCACGTTTTGTTTTCAAACTCTTTTTTGGACAGCATTTTCCAGCAGGAGAAGAGGGAAACTGTGAACAGTGTGACCTTTCTAAATTAAAGTACTGTGTCATGGAACCCCTGCAGCAGAGGAGGATGGCAAGATAGTCTAGGAGAGTGACTTTCATCAGAAAAGGTAAAAAATCTCTTTGTTTTTGTTTTATCTGTGTTAACTTGTAGACTTTTACTGCCTCAGGTGGTGAGAAAATGGTAAATTAAAAGACCTCATTTTTCACTTAACCTTTGCTGATCCTTTCTTTCAATGTGAATGTCTATTAATGTGATGCAGTTGAAAGCAGATTTCTTGAGAGGTGGTTGCAAGTTCATTGAATTATTCATGATTAAACGAATGTTAGGATAATGAAAAGATTGCATATATATTTATCATATTATGATCGTTAATTTATTCTTGACAGTTTAATACATTAAAGATTATGAAAATTCATAAAGTGTTTATTTAATATAGATTCATAAACATTCATGCACGCAAAATGTCATTTTGAACTTTGGTCTAATTTGGAATAATTCATAAACTTCATCTCTACTTTTTTAATACCTTAACATGCACTGAATAATGTGTCATGTTCCCAGTAAGTAGGTGCTCTGTCAGCCAAGGCACTGATACTCAGCAGTGAAGTATATGACTGTGATGCTAGCAGGCCAGATGCCAGCTCTTGCCAGGCTGCAAACATTAGCTAAGAACTGACAGCCTCGTTGCTGAAGACCAGACCAGGTCACCTGTATGTTAGTTTTGCTCAAAATAAGTATTAATCTTATGAGATAGTATTTAGTGTTTAGACTCTATGAAATGCTTGTAAGTTGCTGCCTGCATTAATCTCACTTGCAATGTCTTTATTCCATGCTATATGTTTTGTTTTATTGCTTTGAAAATGTTCTCTCTGAACTTGTGAACACAGAAATATCTCCCCCCACCCCCACCTCTACCCATCCAGAAGAAGTAACAAAATCAGATGGGTCATCAATGATCACCACAATACAAAGGACTGATTCATGGCCCTATCACACCTCAGAAATGTTACATGCAAGGAAACTTCTGCAGTGAGCTTGGAAGCTGAATGAACAGAATAAAACAAAGCCACAGGAAAAATTCCCATCTTTTTTTCTATTTGAACTCTGAAGGACCTCAGAATCTAAACTGAAGCCAGAGATCCCCAAGGACTGACTCCTGGGTCTGCTCTGAAAGACACGTTGAATTGACAGATCACTGCAACTCTGTCATTTTTAGGATTTAGATGGTTGCTCATTTGTGTGTATATCTTTGCTTGTATCAACCTGTAAATAACTCCCATTTCTTTGTCCTAGTTTATAAAAGTTTGGATAGTTTATTATAGGATTGGCTACAGGCATTGTCCTTGGTGTAAGATCTAGGGTAAGTGGAGTTCGCGGTGGAAGCAACCTGAATGTGGTGTAATTTTTGATGTAATACCATTTATCATTAAGTTCAGTATGTCTGGGTGCAATATAGGCTAGAGAGGCTAAGGGGACTGTCTGTGACTCCATGTTAAAACTGTTACAATGATTCAGGAGTTCATCTTGTTACTGGCTTGGTGAAATCTAATAATAGAACATATCACCAGTTTGGGGTCTCTGCCCTGTATTTGACAGTCTGCAGGAGCAGGGCAGTCTGCAGAGCAGGGGCTGACATGAAGAGTGTTGCCACAATCATTGGCTCATAGCCCGGAATGGCAATCACAGTATCCAATTGGGTAAAACAACAACCCTGAGTGATTCTTCAGCCCACAACTCCAAATTCATTTTCAGAGTGTTCTACCAATCATTTTCAATTAGTTATTTTTAGCTATTTCTTATTCCTCCATTAAAAAAAAAAATCAGTCATCCAGTCAGGGAGCAGAAGGAATATTATGTAACCTAGGTGAATAATCATATCAGCATAAATAATAAATAGTTGATAGTCAAAGCAAACAGTTTGCAAACAACCCAGGGCTGGAATTATTTCTCCATAGTATTTATCACATATATGTCCTTACAAATAATGAATACATTCTCAGATAAAACAAGACTGATTTACAAATGATTTGCTAGCCAATAGAAGGTATACATTCTTAAGAGGTGCTATTCATAGTGAATAATTCAACCAGCTATAATATCTAAAACATAAAATCATAGAAAAGTAGGGCTGGAAGGGACCCTGAGAAGTCATCAAGTCCAGCCCCTTGCGCTTTGTCAGGACCAAGTAAAACCAGACCATCCCTGACAGGTGTTTGTCCACTCAGTTCTTAAAACCCTCCAGTGATGGGGATTCTACAACCTCCCTTGGAAGCTGTTCCAGGGCTAAACTACTTATATAGTTAGAAAAGGTTTTTTTTTCCCCTAAAGGCTAACCTACATATCTCTTGCTACAGATTAAGCCCATTACTTCTTGTTCTACCTTCATTGGAAATGGAGAAGAATTGATCACTGTCTCTTTATAACAGTCCTTAATGTACTTGAGGACAGTTATCAAGTCTTCCCTCAGACTTCTTTTCTCAAGACTAAACATGCCCCATTTTTTAACCTTTTCTCGTAAGTCAGGTTTTCTAAACATTTTATCATTTTTGCTGCTTTCTTCTAAACTGTCTCCAATTTGTCCACATCTTTCCTAAAGTGTGGCACCCAAAACTGGATACAATACTTCAGCTGAGGCCTCACCAGTGCAAAGGAGAGGAGGACAGTTACTTTCCATATCTTACATAAGACTGATATTTCCCTTTTTTGCAACTCCATCACATTGTTGACTCATATTCAGTTAGTTTTCCACCTTAGCCCCAAAATCCTTTTCAGCAGTACTACTATCTAACCAGTTATTTCTCATTATGTAGTTGTACATATGATTTTTCATTTCTAAGTGAAGTACTTTGCACTTGTCTTTATTGAATTTCATCTTGTTGAATTCAGACCAATTCAGTTCTCCAATTTGTTACGGTCACTTTGAATTCTAAACCTGTCCTCCAAAGTATTTGTAATGCTTTGTAACCCCACCTCTCTCAGCTTGGTGTCATCTGAAAATATTATAAGCATACTCTGTACTCTATTATCCAAGACATTAATTAATGCTGTCACAGAATATATATATATATATATATATATATATAATTACTTGGATAATAGAGTACAGAGTATGCTTATAAAATTATATATAATATAATGTATGTATATAATTTCCCCAGGATACATGCATATATATATATATATATATATTACCCCAGAATATATATATTTCACCAGATGTACTAGTAGACTGTAATAAGTCTGTAGACCTTAGCTCTTTATTAAGCTTTCCAATTTCTTGATGCCTTAAGCAATACTTTTCAGTGATATATTTCCTGAAAATTAGAAACTTTTCCTTGAAAGCCTGTGCCAGACTGAGTAGCGCAAGCACTTACAAATGTTTACATTGTAAGAGGTGAGCAACGTGAGAATGTTGAAGCATGTTGTACATTCTAGTCCCCCAAGTAAGATTAGTGATGTGTGAATAATCCCCTAACCACTGAGGCAAACTATCTACTGCAAGTTAGGAATATCTTCCTTAAAAAAATAAATAAAAGTTTATCTGCTAAAATGTTAAATACTCTCACATGAAACATTTTATTTAGCTTCTTCACATATACTAGATATATCACATAGAAACAGTTCATTATGTGACTAATATTGCTGTATTTAAACTGCTTTAAACCCCTGCCTGAAAACCTTCATTCAGAACTAAAGTAACCTTAATCTGGTTAAATTTAATTCATTTCCTAAATTAATTAAACTAAACCAAATTAAAGCCACTTTAATTTTAAACAAAAAAAATCCACTCCCAGTCTTTATTCAGGCCTAATTTGATGGTGTCCAGTTTGCAAATTAATTCCAATTCTGCAGTTTCTCGTTGGAGTCTGTTTTTGAAGGGTTTTTTGGTTGAAGAATTGCCACTTTTAAGTCTGTTATTGAGTGTCCAGGAAGATTGAAGTGTTCTCCTACTGGCTTTTGAATGTTATATTTCTTGATGTCAGATTTGTGTCCATTTATTCTTTTGCAGAGGGCATTGGTGATATATGCCATCGTGTGCCAGCAATGCCCCTCTGCCATGTACATTGATTTTTCCAAGCCACCTATGAGTTAGGGGTGCCCAGGTCCCACTAATGATACTCCTTTGAAAAGCTCAGCCTTAGTGCAGGTTCTTCCATCAATCCTAATGACAGTTTATATACATATACATATTTTTTTTCTTTTCTTTAACAGAATGTAGAAAATGAACTAAAATAGCATAACTGATCGAAACAAAATGAAATGATTGAATGAAAAGCCTCAGTGGGAAGTACAAAGGATTCAAAGATTTTGACTTTTTAAAAAATGTCATTTAAAAATTAATCTCTTTGCAACTGTTCTTAAACTAATAATAATAATAATAATAATAAAAAGATTTTATAGTAGGTAAGTTATTTTTTGTGCTAGTCAGTGTCAGCAGTAAATCTAAACCTCTAATATTATATCTACAGAAAACTGATAGTTAGAATTTATCTTCCAGCCAAAATTATATAGTATGGTATTAAAGAGGAACAACTTGTGTTACAATTTCTGGAATGATTAATCTTAACAGCATCAATCAACATACATTTTAGACATGGGAATTCAAATGCAAAAGAGACAAATTATATGAAAAATAAAACAAAAATTAATCTTGGAGTACTTTCAATAGCTTCTAAATTGTTCATCAACATTTAAATAGTGTTTTGTTTAATATGTAACAGTGCATTCTCTAGGAAGAAGTAGTGACTTTGCTCATCAATTATTGTTCAGTCAACATTATGCCTTGTGTAACCTTTCCAATACATGAATATGTTGATTAATCCACAAGACACTGATCTTGAACTAGCCTTCTAAACATCAAGAGCTTTTATTGCAGGCCAACCCATAACAGCTTATTCCAGTGAGACAAGCTTTGACTTTCAGATTTTCATGTGGTCTTTTAGTTTTCATTCAACTTATGCTGTAGTTAGCTTAGCCCATCTGCATCCAATTACTTTAATTGTGTTTTTTCTTATTTTTTAGTTGGGGGTGGGGGAGGAAGCAGTTCTCTATTTTTGATAGGCTTGGTTTTTCAGATAAAGGGGAGTTAATTCTACTGAAACAGTACATTTCCTGAGAAGTATTATAGAGTGACAGGTAAATAAATAATGACTTCCAGAGTGTTTCAGTGTACTAAATTCAGTTTGTAGTAAACAAAACTCCTGATATAGTAAAAGGTCACTAGAAGGCTTAGTGTCTATGAAACTTTTAACTAAGCTTTTACCATCTGTTCTAGCCTGTAATTTTGAGAATAAACTAGCCCACAGTCCTTAGTTATCTTAGTAGAAAGTAAGATTTAAGTCATTTAATTGCATATACTGTTTGAGTTCTTTGTATACTGTTGTGTGTATTGGTAATGTTATTCCTTCTATTTCAGTGACCACTAGGAAAGCAATTAGTTCACTGTAGATATTTTATCAGAAGGAGGACTTCCCCTCCACAGCAAGAGGGTTAGTGATATGTGGAAAATAAGCCTAAGTAGGCCACAAATTTAGAATGTTGTCTCTTTAATAATGTAATTTGTTGCACTGGGATCCTATATTGTCTGTTTACTCTGGCAGGTGGATTTGCTAAACAAAAGAAGTGCTGATGATGCAATGTGCTGACCCACATATTGGCTCCCAACAGACTGCACCAGCTGTCTTACTGTGTGTTAAAATAACACCACATATTTTCCCCCTTTCTGTTGCATACCTCTTAGGAAATATAGAAGCATATAAATATTTCCATGTTATCTTCTAGGGGAAGTTATCTAGGCAAAGCTGGTATCAGCATGTCTCCAGTCTTTAAAGCAAATTATATTTGATGTCTTGTATTAACATAAAAAAACCCATTTATAAACACTGTGTTTAATATAGTTATTTATTACATTCATCAACCCTATCCAGATATTTTAAAGATACAGACATAAAGAATTTGGCTTAAACATTCAAAAGAAAGGAAATTCTGTGTTGCTATTTCAAACTTTCCCTTTTGCATCTAAAACACTGTAAGGATGAGTCATTTGTGTGTATGATGGTATACAGCCATGGATCAGGCATATTACACTGGTCTACAATTTTTGAGAAGTCGTCTACTTCAGAGATAAAATGTGCTATTTAGTATGTATTTTGAGGTGCTGAATTCAAATACGACAATTAAAACAACTGATTGGCTACTGTTTCTAAGATATTTAAGTTTTTACATTTTATGTCTATGTATACTGTGTAGATAGTAGAGTTTTAATCATAAATTGTAAACCTAGGTCTTTTCATGTGTTTAAGGTTGCTTTACATGATAATATTTCACCTGTCCTGTTTATGTAACACTTTAAAAATCAGCAAAAGGGTTATATAAATAAAATTTATTATGAAACAAAAGGCAAAAAACTATTCTGTACATAGTTTAGTCCTATTCAGTGTCTACTCAGCGCTTCTTGGCTTGTCTCTTGTATTCATTAAATAGAGCATCTCTTGTCACTGTCCAGCAATAGTCTGCAAGCATTGATGGGCTCCATTTGCCCTGATAGCGTTTCTCCATTGTTGCAATGTCCTGGTGAAATCGCTCGCCGTGCTCGTCGCTCACTGCTCTGCAGTTCGGTGGAAAAAAATCTAGATGAGAATGCAAAAAATGTATCTTTAGTGACATGTTGCAACCAAGGCTTTTGTATGCCTTGAGGAGGTTTTCTACCAACAACCTGTAGTTGTCTGCCTTGTTGTTTCCGAGAAAATTTATTGCCACTAACTGGAAGGCTTTCCATGCCATCTTTTCCTTGCCATGCAGTGCATGGTCAAATGCATCACCTCGAAGAAGTTCATGAATCTGAGGACCAACAAAGACACCTTCCTTTATCTTAGCTTCACTTAACCTTGGAAATTTTCCATGAAGGTACTTGAAAGCTGCTTGTGTTTTGTCAATGGCCTTGACAAAGTTCTTCATCAGACCCAGCTTGATGTGTAAGGGTGGTAACAAAATCTTCCTTGATTCAACAAGTGGTGGATGCTGAACACTTTTCCTCCCAAGCTCCAATGACTGTCGGAATCGCCAATCTTTCTTGATGTAGTGGGAATCTCTTGCACGACTATCCCATTCGCAGAGAAAACAGCAGTACTTTGTGTATCCAGTCTGCAGACACAAGCAAGAGAGCAACAACCTTCAAATCGCCACAAAGCTGCCACTGATGTTGATCATAGTTTATGCACCTCAAAAGTTGTTTCATGTTGTTATAGGTTTCCTTCATGTGGACTGCATGACCAACTGGAATTGAAGGCAAAACATTGCCATTATGCAGTAAAACAGCTTTAAGACTCGTCTTCGATGAATCAATGAACAGTCTCCAGTCATCTGGATCGTGAAAGATGTTGAGGGCTGCCATCACACCATCAATGGTGTTGCAGGCTACAAGATCACCTTCCATGAAGAAGAATGGGACAAGATCCTTTTGACGGTTACGGAACATGGAAACCCTAACATCACCTGCCAGGAGATTCCACTGCTGTAGTCTGGAGTCCAAAAGCTCTTCCTTACTCTTGGGTAGTTCCAAATCCCTGACAAGATCATTCAGTTCACCTTGTGTTATGAGGTGTGGTTCAGAGGAGAAGGATGGGAGAAAATGTGGGTCCTGTGACATTGATGGTTCAGGACCAGAAGTTTCGTCCTCTTCCTCTTTCTCGTCTGACTCAAGTGAGAATGATTCTGGTGCATCAGGAACCGGCAGTCCTTCTCCGTGCGGTACTGGGTGTATAGCTGAAGGAATGTTTGGATAATGCACAGTCCACTTTTTCTTCTTTGACATACCTTTCCCAACTGGAGGCACCATGCAGAAGTAACAATTGCTGGTATGATCTGTTGGCTCTCTCCAAATCATTGGCACTGCAAAAGGCATAGATTTCCTTTTCCTGTTAAACCACTGGCGAAGATTTGTTGCACAAGTGTTGCAGCATATGTGTGGGGCCCACCTCTTGTCCTGATTTCCAATTTTGCAGCCAAAATAAAGGTGATAGGCTTTCTTAACCATAGTGGTTATACTGTGCTTTTGTGATGCAAAAGGCACTTCACCACAAACATAGCAGAAGTTATCTGCACTGTTCACACCAGTACGAGGCATCTCTGCTCGCTTTGGCTAAACAGAAATGTGTCCCTTTGCTGACAAATCAAACACTGACAAATAAGAGAGCACGACAGTGTATGATTTCTAGAGCTGATATAGGGCAATTTGTTCAGCAGATTGATGTAAACTTCATTATGATTGCATCATCCATGACTTCTAGGAATAACATGATGCAATTCATATCATGTATGACACAATACCAGCTTCAGATTGCATCATTCATTGTTTTGCCTAAAAAGCAAGTACTGTCCAAACCCAGTCATAGATTTATTCATAGATCCAGTCAAAGATGTATTTTAGTCATTTCTGGTTTAAATTGAGATCCCTTCCCTTTATAACTCACTTATCCTCCGCCATTCCCAAGTCAAGGGTCGTATATACTGACCCAATAGCATATCTTGTAGTAAAGTTTGACTACATTTATTTCAGAAGCATTTTGGCTGTAGAGCAGTATTATTTCTTCTCATACTTGTGAAAATAGAACAAGAAACAACTGAAAAAATAGTAGCAGTTTCATCTGCCCTTGTATATGAATTGCTCTATCTCTAGGGTTGTGATTCTAATCTTATTTTAATCAAGAGTATAATTGTATCAGTTCCTATCATTATTAAAAATGAGTTGAAAGTAAATGTTAGAGATCCCTGTTTAGTACACAGACTACTGAAATGAATGATTTTAGCAAATATGTCATTATGGATATATATCAGAAGTTATTAACGTGGAAGTGTACACAATATCCTGGGAAGGCCTATTCTAAATGTTCTCAGAAGTTAAGTGTGGAAAACAGGCCTATGTTTTACTTAGTTAGTTTAATGTTTCCTTAACACATCAGCCACAGAAGAGAAAATGATGATTGTGGTTCAAGCAATATTATCTCTACCCTATCAAACTACCACTGCCATCTTGATTCTGATAGTTTATTAGCTCCATGCACCATAGCCATTCTCTTTCTGCATCTATATTCGTGGGCTGGGACTGCCAAGGTGAATGTGACTCAGATGGGCATGGCTTATAGGACCCATAATTACATAAAAGCCATCATTCTGAAGAACATTATGGTATGATAGGTGTTGCTTCAAGACAGTTATGGAGAGGGGCCAAATGGCTAGTTTGCACTGATCAAGCTACATAGGCGGAGATGGAGTGTCAACTCAGAGATTGACCAGTTTTTCATGTGAGTGAGTAGATAATGTTTTACAAACAGAGCCCATTTAGCTGCCCTGTACTCTTCTGGAATGATGAAGGCCATTTATCAGAAATAGCTGCTGTTGATGTCCTTATCTCTCATATATAGGCTTGAACTGAGAATTTTCTGAAACAAGATTGGTATCTGTGGAACACCATTACCTGGTCAAAATTTGTGGATGTTATGAAATTTTGATAACAACTTTCCATAATTTTACTAAATACAGAATTCGAGCAGAACTTTAAAGGGGATCAAGACACTCTTTGGGCCTTCCCAAGGGGGTAGGATATTTTAGACCTTTTTACATATATCCCAATTCTTCTTGTGAGGAAGGGCAGCTGGTACCCATGGCTAGGAAATATTTATCTCTTAAATATATGGTTTGCTACTAAATTATTCGGTGTGAAAGACTGTTTAAAATTTACTGGGACAAAATGCCATTATCCTTGCTTGTGCTGACATATTAAAATATAGTTGTGGATTGTTGTCTTTCATCACCAAAGCTGTGTGTTTTATTGCCTTCTGGGACTATGACAACAGCAAGGAGATGTTCCATATTTAGGCATGCAATCAGAGCAATGTAAAGATAAGAGTGCTTACACAATTTAAAAATTGATGGAATTGATTCATTGCAACAGTGATTTAGAAGTCAACGGTCTGACTGTTGCTTTGTGTATGTCCGTGTGGAAAGACAACTCTCAAACTACTATCAATAGGTGTGCTTTTTATATAGTCTAGCCTGAAGAAACATGATGTGCTTAATGAACAGTAAAGCATTTTGTTAGAATTGAACAACAACATTTTCTCTGACATAAGAAAATTTAACATCTGGAATAGATTTTCAACAATAGCTTAATGTAGCTATTTTATTCAGAGAGGGTGACAGTTTGTAAGAGAAGGAAGATCTTACTAATAATCTTTTTCCTAAACTAAAGTAGATTTCTCTGTGATGGTTTCAAACTGACCATAGTTCAATGAACCCTGCACAAAAGTAATTCTGTACATATATTTTATGTCATTTATTTACTACTGGGTCTGTGGTAGCCCTGGTCAAACACTATATTTAATGCACAGTGGTTGAAGCAAGCTAGGTGCAGTCTGGAGGAGTGGCCAAGTGGTGTGTGGGTGGTCTGGTATCCCGGAGGTCAACTGGTATTAGAGGTAGTCTGGGGCAACTGGTGTAGGTCACAAAGGGGGTTGGTAGCCAGGAGATCCAATCCAAGGGGCTGGGTTGGCAAAATTCATAGGTGAGGTGGCAAGGCAGCTGAGCAACAAGGCAGGGTGGTCTAGGAAGCAACCACTGAGCAGTGGCCTGTTATTCTGACAGCTTTGTCTTCCTGTTGGATTCTTTATATAATCCAGATATCCAATGGGAAGGCTGTCTGTCCAGCCAATCATGGGTTTGGGATGTGGCTGCTATGGAGCTGGAGACCATTAGCATGAAGGCTGTAGGTTAGATGTATTGATTCAGTGTTATTGCTATGGCATGGAGGCTAGGAATGCCATCTAAAAACTCAGTGGGCATGAGTGTGATTCTAGTTTCCTGAAATCACCTCTCCCTCCTACCTTGGGGCACCAAGGGATGAGAATTATCTGTGTGGACTCCATAGAAGGCTCTGACCTTTTTGGGAGCTTGCACATAATGGGCTGGTTCCCAGGACTACTCCTCCAGCCACTATTTTTCCCAATCGACAAAATATGATATTTTCTCTCTTCATGTCTAGGATCTCTGAACAAGATACTCTTCTTGGCCTTAGCCTAGTGGAGGGGGAGGTTGGTTTGGTTTGGGAAAGGGCTTGTTGTAAAAAGGGTTTAAGGAGGGAGATATGGACTAGATGGTGCACCTTAAGGGAGTGAGAAAGTTGAAGTTTGAAGGTTACTGGGTTGATTTGCCTCTGGATATCGTAGAGTCCTAAGTACTGGTGGTCCAGTTGACATGAGGATCTGCTTGTTTTGAGGTGTTTGGCTGACAGTCACACCTTCTGCTCTACTGCAAAAGATAGTCATCATGGCATTTGTATGGTAGGAACTGTGGATGCTCTGGATACTGTGGGATACAAATGATTTGGAAACCACAATTGGCAAAAAAAATGGCTCATCTTGGTAGAGGTGTGATTTGCACTGTTGTATACAGATTCTGTGTATAGAACCAGTAAGGCCCAGTCATTTTAGTGGCAATTTGTGAAGTATCTCAAGTATTGTTCTAAAACCTGGTTCACAGGTGAAACACCTCCTGCAAAAATAGAATCGGAACTGAGAATTCTAATCTGAGAATATGTGATAATAGGCCATAGAGGTGGTATGTGTGTGATGAGGAGATGAACAGTGTCCTTGGTGGTGGGAAGATGTGCACAGGGAATGAAATGCACCTTCTTCATCAATTGATTCTCTACTGTCAGGATGGTATGGCATCCCTCAGGTTCTGGTAGCTCAACAATAATATCCATTTCAACACTGGCCCAAGGAATTGAGGGGGTCTTGGAAGGTTTGGGCACTTTAGTATGGCTGCAGGCATCTCAAGACGTGACAAAGGCCTAAACATGGGCTCACAGTTTTGACCACCAGAATGGCCAACATGTCATGCCTGGTGGAAATGACTCTAGCCCAAGGGGCCCTTATGACAAATGTGTAGAGCTTCCAAATAAAGAAGTCCCTCAGGGACATAGATATGCCCATGAGAGAGGAAGAATCCATTCTTTTGCATGAGCTTACCCTAGAGTTTGTCACTGGAAGTTAGGAGTGTCTGGGTAAAGGGATCATTTGGTAGGACAGAATTTATAGTTGTGTACAAATCGAATAGCAGTGAGCCGCCTAGAAAATTTCAGGATGCAGGTAGTCTCATCAGGTCCCTTAAGATTCTTGACATATCCCGCCTTGCATTACAAAGCATCTGTTTTCCCATTGCAGAAGCCAGGCTAGTAGGTGATAGTAAAATCAAATCTCAAAAAGAAGATAGCACAGTGTAGCTGTTGTTGGGTTAGGGCTTTAGCAGCAAACAGGTATTCTAGATTTTTTTTGTGATCAATGAATGCCTGATATGGGTGTTTGGCTCTTTCTAGGTAATACCTCCAGGTCTCAAAAGCTGCTTTTGTGGCAAATAGTTCCTTGTCCAAAATCTCAAAATTTCACTCTATGAGAGACAGCTTGTGGGAATAGAACTCACAAGGGTGAACTTCTTGGTTAAGGCCCTGTTTCTCTGACAGCACTGACACTGGAGGAATTGCTTTCCAGCCTGAATGACTGGCTTGCATTAGGGTGTGCAATGATGGGCATGGTCAAGTAAGTCATCTTCACATATTGAAGTCAGTGGCAAAATTTCCATTGATTACTGTTGTAACAAGATTAATTGCAATAATATATGAATTTCTTTAGATTGCATCAATAATTTTAAAAGTTTTTAAATGCTAAAATCATATTGTAAAGTTGTTTTATTAATGAAGTTGTAAAGTAAGTGTGATGTTGCACCCCATAATGCTTTATAGAAATATGCTTATGAGTGTAAATATGACAAAACTGCTAGATATGCCATGTAACATATCTCTGCAAAGGTTATGATCTACTGAATATATTCATCCTAATTGTATAAATGTATCATTCTTGTATCTGAAACTAGAAATATGAAATATAACTCTGAGGTCCTATTGTAGTTATGCAAAGTGTGGGCCATTAATGGTGGCTTGGAATCTTGATGGCTCCCATTAACCAGGACAATTGACTGTAAATGGCTCTGTTTTACTTGTAAGTCTCCCTGTATACCTATGTGCTGACAAAGGGGTAATAAAGTCTAACAGTGACATGTGATAATGTCACCTGAACTGGAATACATCTTTAACCTGGTGCTTTTCCATTTAGAAGGAAGGGTGGGAACCTAGAGAGGGACAAAGAATTCCCGCCTTGTGCAAAAGATATATGGGGGGAGGGCAGAACTAAGGGGGCTGCAGTCATGAGAAATCCCCTAGCTACCACCTGAGCTGGAACAAAGACTGTACCAGGGGAAAGGATTGTGTCCAGACTAGACGGAGGCTAGTCTGTCAAAGAAGCTCATTGGAACATCTCTGAGGGTGAAATTTACTTGCATTTAGTTTTTTTACTGTATTAGGCATAGGCTTGTGTGTTCTATTTTATTTTGCTTAGTAATTCACTTTGTTCTGTCTGTCTTTACTTGGAACCACTTAAATCCTACTTTTTATATTTAATAAAATCACTTTTGGCTCATTAATTAACACAGAGCAAGTATTAATTCCTGGGGGAGAAAATGGCTGTGCATATCTCTCTATCAGTGTTATAGAGGGTGAGCACTTCATGAGTTTACCCTGTATAAGCTTTATACAGAGTAAAATGGATTTATTCAGGGTTTGGATCCCATTGGGAACTGGGTATCTGGGTGTTGGAGACAGGAACACTTCTTGAATTGTTTTCAGTTAAGCCTGCAGCTTTTAGGGGATGTAGTTGAGACCTGGGTCTGTGTGTAGCAGGCTAGTGTGTCTGGCAGAACCAGGCAGGGCACTGAAGCCTCAAACTGGCAGGGAAAATGGGCTCGGAGGTAGTCTAGGCACATCAGGTGGCATTTCCCAAGGGGATTTCTGTGACCCAACCCATCACAGCAGGTTATTGTACTTAAGGGTCTTCTTGACTTGAATAGTCAATGATGCAGTAGGAAAGAGTGGCAGACAGAACCATCCTTATTTTATGACAATGTACATTGTTGTTTGTGTTATTATTACATCAGCATCTAGGGACTCCAAGAAGTTACTGGGACTCATTGGGTTAGGTGTTGTTCAAACATGTGGCAAAGAAATAGGCCTTATGAAGAGCACACAATTTAAACCTAAAGTTATTATGCTGAAGCTGTGTGGTTCAGAAGCCTGGTTTTACATCAATTTGTCAGTAAAGCATTAACACAAGGACTGCTGGGTTAAAAAGGTAGATTTTTAGAAATGTTTTCAATATTAAAATGTTAGTTGCTCAACCATCTAAGTTTCTGCCCCCCCCACCTTTTTTTCCCCTGTAGACCTTCTTTTGCTTCTTTATCACATATTTGAAGGCTAGCATTCTGCATTTGAGGAATATAAGGTTGAGAACTATCTTAGTTCAGAATATGGAATTTCATCTCAAGGCCAAATTCACTGTTGTGCAGTGGATCTATGCGCAATTAAACCTCATATTAAGAATGTGGGACGTGAACATGAAAAGTGCCGAGTAGTTCCCATTAAGTAGCTGTGGTGCTCAGTAATTGTTTTAGAATCAAGCCCATGTATAACACATAGGCTTTTTGCAAGCCCTATGCAATGAAATGGATTTCACCCTCAGAGAATTGCCCCACCATGCCAGACATTGATAAGAACAAACCTACATCCAAATTAACTGATTTAAATAACTCAAAATAGAAGGACAATCCTGGTGATTTCTGTAACAGAATCAAATGTACATTTTGATGCAGCTGAACATATTTGCTATTTAATGAGGATTGTGTATTTATGCCCTGATGTTTTACATTTCTTTTTAAAGTAAGTTTCAAAATTGGCCTTATTTAAAAAAAAATCTGTATGCAGAAGGGATTATAGGACAAGAAGAAACACTGAAAAATTACCATATTGCTGAAAAGGCCATGAAAGAGAAAAACCAGACTTTGAAGGTAATATGTATTAGCATGTCACTTCTTGACTCATTAAACATTGAGGGGAGAAAATTACCTCCATACAAACAATGAAGAAAAGCATTAGACAAGTTCAGAGATTTAAGTGTAAAGTAGAAGTATATGCATATAGAAAAGATTTCAGCTTTTTGGTTATTAGGTTCTTTAATACAATTATATACTTAAATTTTAGGAATGTACTTAGAAACCTTAATTTAGAATTTCTTTTTAAAATGTGACTGGACATGTCTAAAAGGGTTTTCTAAGAGGGATCTTTAGGATTTCAAAAATTGCTTCTCATCACTTCATGTCATTTATGATATGTAAGTTTAATATAGCAGTCTTTGATATGACAGTTGTTAGTAAGGAATTGTAATTGCCCAGTGAAGACTTTTGCTAGGAACTCAAATATAGGGAATATGCTTGAGGAAAATGTTAAAGTATAAAACAGAGAGACAAGGTGGGTGAGGTAATATATTTTATTGGACCAGCTTCTGTTGGTGAGACAAACTTTTAAGCCACACAGAACTCTGCTTCTGGAGCTCTGTGTGATTTGAAAGCTTCTCTCTCTCATCAACAGAGCTTGTCTCTAACTCACCCACCTTGTCTCTCTAATACCCTGGGACCAACATGGCTGCAATTAGTAGTTAGGTAAAGAACTTCTAGTCAATTATTTTGTAGGGATAAAAAAAATCCTTATCAAATTTCTAGTTTACAAACCAGCTTATTGCTCCTCTTTGTCTCTCTTCACAGCCCTGGTAATGATTGTGAATGCCTATAAATGTTTGTCATAACTAAATAATCAATGCATTGTTAATAGGCTTTTTCTTTTAACTTCTACTCCATGTGAGTTTCATTCCATATCCTAGTAAATTGGATTTCATGGCCTTGTTTTGACACAGTTACAGTTTATCCAGAGTTTTTCATGTGATGTTTCTTATCACTATCAGTTATTTTAAATTAAGGATATAGACTTGAAACTATAATGTAAATTATGTATGAGTGTTTTATGGAGGGAGCATTCCCCACCCCCAAATATCTTTTATAGGAATATATAGTACAAACAATAGGCAGTTTTCAACATTCTTGGGGCAAAGGAAATTCCAGACAACAAACTGCAGAGACTGGTTCAATATGGTCAATTAATTGATTCATTTCAAATGGCTTGAGGTAGTCCTCTTTTTATTTTAAAAAATATTGTATAGGGGGTGTTTGTAACGGTGAAAAGATTTACAAACCAAATAATAAGGCAGATCACTTCTGTTAATCCATTTTTTTTCATGAGACTTGGAAATCGATGTGAAGCTTAAGTAAATTATGCTGACTCATTGGGACAGGTATACTTAACTTCACCAGGCTATAAAAAAAATAGGTAAGACTCTCTGGTCCAAAGGAACTAAGGGTAAGGAGGTCCTGCAACCAACTTTAGGACTGCCCTGGCATTCAACACTTTTGTTCCATGGCCCCAAGTTGATTTTCATTTCCCTTCAGGGTCAGTTGTCTTTGCCATATGAAATCTCTCTAAACCAGTTCTGTCTGGAATTTGCTACTGCACTGCATGAACATTTTTCATGTAAGCAGGAGCAGGAGCAGAAGGACATCATCATGGACTTGTTCCATGTCTCCAGTGCAGTTTGGTGGAAGGGAGGAATGACAGGGAATAGCTGTTGTCAAATGATGAAGGCAGCATACAGTTCCAACAATATACAGCAAGGCAGTTCTTATGGTACGTCTATATTGGAACAAAAGACCCGTGGCACAGCCATGGTTGGCCAGGGTCAGCTGACTTGGAGTTGAGGGGTTTGGGCTGTGAGGCTAAAAATTGCAGTGTAGATGTTCAGGCTCTGGCTCGAGCCCAGGGTCTGGAATCCTCCCTCCTTGTGAGATCCCAGAGCTCAGGCTCCAGCCCAAGCCCAAATATCTTCATACCGATTTTACAGCCTCGCAGCCTGAGCCCCATGACCCTCAGTCAGCTGACCAAGACCAGCCATGGCTGTTTAACTGCTGTGTAGGTGTAGTTTTAGAGTGTCTCCTGTGATGTACAGGAATCTGGGATACTGCCCCCAAAACAATAATGCTAACATCATGTACTGAAAAGGGGCAGTATGGATGAGGATATATGCCTGTGCACAGTGTACAGCATATACCTATGCCCAGCAGAGAATATATGGACATTGGTTCAGGTTCAGGGTACACTCTACAGCAGAACATGCACAAGTAACTGTGTACATTCACAAGTGTAGATGTAACCACAGTTTGTATGGACTTTGGGACAGATCCTGACACACTCGTGCTGTGTAGCATCTTACTCCCAAGAGTGATCCCATTACATTCAATGGAACTACTCATTGAGTAAGGTGCTGTTTAGTGTAAGTAAAGGTATTAGACTCGGGCCGTTATGTATAGCAATGTCGGAATAGCACCTGCTTAGAGTATCATACTGCACAGAAGCACAGAATAGGAGGGTAAGCAGTGGAGAACTCATGTAAATATTCACTCTTTATACCAGAGATATCAACTTATACTTAAGTGAGTTGATTTTTGTCTATGCCATCTGTGACCTCATGCTTAATTTTTGTAGTACTAACTAGCTCTTGCAGGCACGCTTTGTACCAAGTGACCAGAATCCAAAAATATTATTTTGTCATTTATTTAGAATTGTTCTTAGTTTGGGATATATCTTACATGTAGATAGCATTTTTATGACATTTTCAATATATTTAAAAATTGAATGACTGTCCTCCTGCCAGAGGAAACTCGTAGGAATTTTTGTATTGCTTACTTTCTTTTAACATCTTTTGACCCCTTTAGAACACCTAGGATCAGACTCAGACAAGTGTGGTTCTTGCTGTTAGTGCCAGTCCCGGTAACTTAGACTTGTTTCTTGGAAGGGCAATGGACATGCATCATGAGCAGAAATAAAAGTGGTGTGTTTAATCATACTTCCATGCTTTGTTGGTTACATCAGATGACAGGGGTGGAGCTGGCAGCCTCATCCTCAAGTTCAAAGTGAAATATACAATGCACTTTTTGTAGGAACTCAGGATAACCCAGATGTTAATGTTTGGTTTGATTCAGGTTTCTGCACATAAATTGTCAGACAAGAGTATAAAGGCTAAGCACTGTAGCTCTCCTTAGCTAACCTTGGCAAAAAACCATGCCAATCAGCCATACATGGGTAGTCAGTCTCTTCAGAAAAAACTATATCAAGATCCTTTGATCATGCTCAGTATGACAGGCACTGAAACATCATTTCTGAATCAAACACTGTAGGAGGAGCCTTTGTGGCAATAAGTGTGTGTGCAGAAGGAGGATTTATAAAATGTATAATACAGCCTTTCATAGCCATAGGATTTTCATTGGAGAACCTCAATGAAACAATGACTCCGTTATGAAAACACACGGCCAGATTCTGTCATCTACTTCCAAGAATCCCTTGGTATTACCCCTTAACTGAGAACGGACTCTGGCCCCCAGTCTATTCTTTTTTTTTTTTTTTTTTTACATTTTCAAAGCAGTCTGGATATATTTTCAGTTCTAACAGAAAAATGATCATTGTATTTTTTTTCCTCTTAGGGTCTTGGCAGGAGATGTTCTCCTGACTCTTTCATGACAAAAAATTGAGTGTCTAGCTACCTCTTCTTTTCTTTTCTTTTCTTTTCTTTTCTTTTTTTTTTTTTTTTTTTTTTGAATTGAGAACATTGAGAGAACTTCCTGAAGGAAGCAATTCCTGAAGCACCACCACTTTTCACCCTTTCTGAAAGTGAAGGAGAGACCATTCTTCCTCCATATCCCTTCCCATATGGTGTAGCATGGATATAATTCAGATAAAGTAGAAAGAAAGCTCTCATTTACCACTGAAATGGAAAGGCTTCAGCTCAATTTCTCTGTTATTCCTTATTGTCAGCCCATACGATTAGGGCAACCTTAACTCATAACAAAATTACTGTAGCTTCTTCTGTCCTGTTTGAATTTAATGGGTCCAATTAACCAGCCTCCGACATTGTCTGCCTTTAGCAAGGTAGTCTACTTTGAAGAGTTCCAGCTACAGAAGTCAGTAGTCAACCAGAAATAAGGTAATCCAGGGTGAGACAGAGGGTTCATAATTCATGTCAAAAGGAAAAAAAGGTGGTCTGTGAAAGGCATATCTGTCATTAAGCTTTGGAAACGTGACCAGCAATCACTGATAAGAGTTTTCTTTTTTGTCAATGCGCTATCTCTTAGAAGATGGAGAATGATTATTTTACCAACCCTTTCGGTATCTTTTTGTTTCAGAAACTGGTTTGGAAAGCAGGGGCATAATAGAAGTCTCTGTGGGATGGGCGGCCTAGTGGTTAGCACCCCCTCACCCCATAGTGGGGGCAATGGTAGGGGAGCCCAGGCCCACTCACTCCATTGGGCTCTGATCCAGGACTCTAGGAGGGTCACCAACATTTGACCTACGAGGGAGGCCCTCTGAGTCAAGCTCCCTGGGTCACTTCCATAAAAAACCTGATGAGGTTCAACAAGGACAAGTGCAGAGTCCTGCACTTAGGACAGAAGAATCCCATGCACTGCTACAGACTAGGGACCGAATGGATAGGTAGCAGTTCTGCAGAAAAGGACCTAGGGGTCACAGTGGACGAGAAGCTGGATATGAGTCAACAGTGTGCTCTTGTTGCCAAGAAGGCTAATGGCATTTTGGGCTGTATAAGTAGGGGCATTGCCAGCAGATCAAGGAACGTGATCTTTCCCCTTTATTCGACATTGGTGAGGCCTCATCTGGAATACTGTGTCCAGTTTTGGGCCCCCACACTACAAGAAGGATGTGGAAAAATTGGAAAGAGTCCAGCGGAGGGCAACAAAAATGATTAGGGGTCTGGAGCACATGACTTATGAGGAGAGGCTGAGGGAACTGGGATTGTTTAGTCTCCAGAAGAGAAGAATGAGGGGGGATTTGATAGCAGCCTTCAACTACCTGAAGGGGGGTTCCAAAGAGGATGGAGCTCGGCTGTTCTCAGTGGTGGCAGATGACAGAACAAGGAGCAATGGTTTCAAGTTGCAGTGGGGGAGGTCCAGGTTGGATATTAGGAAACATTATTTCACTAAGAGGGTGGTGAAGCACTGGAATGCGTTACCTAGGGAGATGGTGGAATCTCCTTCTTTGGAGGTTTTTAAGGCCCGGCTTGACAAAGCCCTGGCTGGAATGATTTAGTTGGGGAATTGGTCCTGCTTTGAGCAGGGGGTTGGACTAGATGACCTCCTGCGGTCCCTTCCAACCCTGATATTCTATGATTCTATGATTCCTACCACTGCTTTCCTCCCTCAATTCCTGGTCCCAGATAAAATGAAAAGAAAAAGAAACCAAACCAAACTGTCAGCCCCAACCAGGCTCAGCATGTATTCCTATTCCTTCAGGGAGACTTCTTTGGCACCTTTTGTCAGGAGCCTTCTAGATAGATCTGTCTTCCTCTCCAGTCTCCCCGTTTTGAGCTAGATTGCTCTCTGATTAACCTGCCTCCAGCTGGAGCATGCTCTGCAGGGTTGTAGGAGCAGGACAACCTGCCTAGTACTGTCGTTTAACCCCTTCCAGCTCAATGTGGGGTTTGTATACCCTTCACCAGGGGAACTTAAGGGGATCAGGTGGGAGGCTTGGTAAGGAGAGGGAAGAAGGGAATCACATCTCTCTACTTTGACGGACCTGTCTGGTTTTAAGATAAAGTTAGATAAGTTTATGGAGGGAATGGTTTAATGGTAAAACATAGTAGTCAAGGAAAGCCAAGCAATGGTGGGTAAATAGTATAATGGCTAACGGGGTCGGGCTGGAGACTCTTGCCTATATGCTCGGGGTTTTACTGATCGCCACATTTGGGGTCGGGAAGGAATTTTCCTCCAGGGCAGATTGGCTGAGCCTCTGGAGGTTTTTTGCCTTCCTCCGCAGCATGGGGCAGGGATCTCTAGCAGGAGGATCTCTGCCGATTGAAGTCACTAAAAACAGGATTGGGGACTTCAACAGCAGAGTCCAGGGAAGGGGTAGGGACGGTTTTATGGCCTGCAGCATGCAGGGGGTCAGACCAGATGATCAAAATGGTCCCTTCTGACCTTAAAGTCTATGAGTCTATGAGTCTATGAGTCATTGTGAAGTTAATATGCTGACCAAAGTGTGGTCAAAGAGAAGATTGCTTTCAAGGGATATAAGGTAATCACTTTTGATGAAAATGCTTTCTCTAGTTGAATTTATGAGAAGTGTGACTCTAACTTTGTTAAGCAAACCATTTATTTTGTTTTAATTCCATTTTAAAAAATCCGGTTTTTATTAAGATACTGTTGTCTGGGTAACTTCATGCAGACATCTTCAGCGAGATAAGGAACTCATAAACTCTAAGGAGATGTGCTCGGGGGTAAAGATTTTCTGAAACCTACATTACCCTCTCAATCTTGGTCAAGGGTCAGGGACAAAGGTGTCCTGTCCTAGTGAGCTGTGTTGCCCGTAGGCTGCAGTGAGCAAATAGAAGGAAAAAAGCTAAAAGAACCAGGAGGAGCCAGGAACTGGGAGCTGGCCATGGCCTCAGTAGTTAGTTATGCTGAAGACAAAACCTGAAGTAGTAGTGTGATTCTTTACTTCTAGGATCTCTATAGATGCAAAACAATATGAGAAAATACAGCACTATAATAATCATAGATCTGAATCCATAGATTGTGATGTACTTCAAGTTTATGGGAAGACTCATCATCATATTTGTATTTTATTTTTTTTTTTAGTCAGTTAATATTTTTGCACCTTCCTCAGGCATTCGATACGTAAGTATGTATTATCAAGGAATGAAAGAAGAAAGAGTTTGCTGTTTTGTTTCCTAGTGTTTTGCCAGTCTGATTTTAAAAGACCCCAGCAATGGGGGGTGGGGGCGTCCATCCAATCCCATGGAAAAATACTCCACAACTGAATACAAATCACTGTCATTAGTGTTTTCAATCAGTTTGTTTTTAAAGGATCTGTGGTTTCAAAAGACAATTGAAACACTTCTGATATATAAGGTCATACCTTTATTATGAGTTCAAGTTTTCAGATATTTATAAAATATATTAAATATGCAGCCTGGAATTGACTTATATTACCCAAAAAAAGGATGAAAGACAGATCATGTTTATTGTTCTTTAGAAAAAAATGGCAGTAATCCTACTTGGCTACAAAACAAAATGGCAAACTTAAAAAGGATCGAGCCTCTTTTTTATATAGTACCTCATACAGATATAAATTTATGATATCTCTAGTTCATTATTTTGTAAGCTCTTTAGAGGACAAGGGGCAGATTCTTGATTTCCCTTCATCTTTTGTACCAGATCTATTTCTATTTATAGGAAGGTGACATTTTTTTATAGACAAGAATGTTCTGAATGTCACTTGCTGACTCATTTTCCTTCATTTACACCAGTAGTAAAAGTTTGTAAATGTTATCAATTCAGGATGGTAGTATTTACACTCTCTTTGTATGGATGTATATTTACTTGTGTGTAACTGTCTGTACAAGTTACAAAGCAATGGAGAATGAGTCTTCCCTGATATTCGTACAGTGCTATCCACAGCAATGGACTGTTGTAGTTCTCAATGCATAACAATTTAGAATACAGCAAAACAGTTTCTTAGAAAACTTTGAAGACATACAGCGAGATATAATTTGTGGTTAGCTCCATAGTAAGGGTATTTTTATGTGTACCTTTACAAGAGTTTTCTACATTTTTTGTCTAATAAAGAAAACATATTCCTGTGCAACAAAACTGATTGGGGAGAAGGGACAACAAAGCCACAAGAGGGCTGGAAATTCTGAAATAATTTCAAATTAAGTCATTAATTTTCTTGCCTTGCAGAAGTTTCAATAAATGCTGAGAAGCAGAAAATTGCAGGTGTCACATACGTTTTGTTTTTATTTAAAATCTTATTGAAAAATATCCTAAAGTATATTTTAAAGTTTCCGATTTTTCTGATTCTGTATTCCCTGTTTTAGCTATAGTCCAACCTAGTCCCTGTTGCACTCCCTACTGAGTAAAAATAAAGTGCTTATGGTTTGCCTTTAATCCAAACAATTGGTCTAGATTTGCCTGGGGGGGGAACAATTTTAGCACAGTGTTAGTAATGAAGGATTTGATAGTCCATCGTTTGCATGACAGAGAAGGATCTAGATTTTGGAACTAGATTTTAATTTTGTACCACTTCAAACACAGAAGTCCTGGATTCTCTCTGACCCCTTGACTGTGTGGTCTAGAACAGCCAAATTTTTTTTTTTAGTTACATCTGGGCAGCCCCATGAAAGGCATCCCCATTTAACCCAATGCAGTCATATGAGTCCAAGAGCAGAATATAGTCCATAATGTATGGAAAATATGCTACCTAAAAAGCACTGTATGGCTATAAAATTGTTTCACCGTGTGGCCACATTTTCAAAAGATCTCAGAGACACCAAGATTTAGACCAAGATTTTTTTGAATGAGTGCGCTAAGGTAGGTTGCTAATGACATGGCCTGATTTTCAAAGGTGCTGAGCACCCTGCAGCTCCCATTAACTTTCATTTTCCATTGAAAATCAGGATATATTTCTAGGTGCCTATACTTGGACTTAGGAGACTAGCTTAAAACATTTAGTTTTCATAACCGTGGTGTCGGAGAAAAACTGAGTTCTCACTATTTTTGTTTAGGTACAGCAAGTCAGACGCTTTATTAACTCTCACATGTGCAGAGGAGAGAGCAAGTAGGTCTCTCTCTGGTAACTAATTACAGCAAGCATTTATACCTTTCATTACAGAAATAATGAGGGACAGCTGCATTTTGTTTATACATAGGCCATCTTGATATCTCATTTCCTTACTTGTTTTGACTCTTGCCTACATACAATTAGTTTCTATACCTTATCTACACAAGGTCTTCTACACCTTATCTATACTGAGGTCACAATGACTTCTTACACAGCTCTTTCTCACCCGTCTCACACAATCCTCACACAATCCTCACACAATCCTCGCTTCTACAAATCTCGCGTTATCAGGGTTATCAGGGTCACAGCTAGCTTGACTCTTGCTAACAAAGACTGTCTCTTGCTAACGAAGCCTGACTCTTGCTAACAACCATCATGCATTGCAGTTCCCTTCTGTCAGTTCTTTTCTCTGCTTCCACAACCCCCCCCTTTTGTACTTCTAGTACAACAAACATTCTCAAATCTCTATTTGCATCAAGTCCTGGACTTCAGATTCTAAATTAGATGCTTCAACCTTAGGGGTTTTGATTGGATGCAATGATAATGCATGATTAGCATGAACATGAAAGGTATTACTATTATTACGTCTTTTACAACAACAATAACATAATCCTAAACTAACTAATAACAATACAAGCAATAACATTCCCATAGCAATACTATAATGGGGTTGTTGTACAGCCTTTGTCATAAAGCACAATACATCATATTTTGTACATAAGGTAGATACTCTATAAGCAGTGTGAAAGGCATACTTTTCTACTTGATATACATTTTGAAGCATGTGAATTTGCCCTTGTACTTCAGAGATTTTCTGAATCTCAGGTAACAATGAAAGCAAATTTTGAAATCTATCAGATAGTAAGCTAGTCCAATTAAAGGGTATCTGGAACCTAAGGGCTACTTGAAAAACTCTATCTGCAGGCCAGTAAATGATATGATTGCCTGCAGTGGTAGTGAGATTAAAATGTATGTCTTGTGATATGGTGTCATTAACATACATACAGCTATCATTAGCTTGGAAGAGTAAGTGTCCTGTCAGGGTAGTTCCTTGTCCCCTACCCTCCCAGCAAACGTAGTCATAGACAGTGACAACTTCTCCTGGCTTCAGTTTACGTGTACACTGAAGCTGTGGGGGTTCTAATGGCCAGAATGTCCACAGGTTACCTAACCCCATCCAAATGTCAGGTGTAATCCTAGGAGCACTAACTAAAAATCGATTGGGCATACCAGGTGGTCTGATTTCCCAGATGTCTCGATGAATTACCCAATCCCATATGCATCCTCCCCATGGACCTGGCAGGATACAGTATGTGGGAGCCCACACCCCCTGTACCGGTCCATATGCTTGGAAGGAGCACTGAGAACGTCCACACTTCCACCCAGAAAGTTTCCAAGTATGTCTCCATGGCCACAGGTCAGATGGCACTCCTGACGTGTCTGTAAGGGCAGTGGGCCAAGCCTGGTGCTCTAGATCATTCCGAATGGCCATTAGCTGGTCATTCAAGAAATCCTGAATCTCTGAGCATGCTAGATCCCACTGCAATGCCTTCCCAGCCTCAGTGATATTCAATACCATCTCTGTCAGTAACTTCTGGGTCATAGAACTAAGGGCGGAGATAACATGTAACTCACCAACTCCAGCCTGTACCTGGGTTAGTTGTGCTCCAGAAACAAGGCCTATGGCCTTCTCTAGTTGGCCCAATTTCTCATCATTGGAATGTGTAGTACTGTTTGTATCTGGATAAGTTACAGTGGTGGTGGCAAGGGTCAAGGGACTAGTGGTAGGTGTAGTCTTTGTAGTGGCAAGGCGTTTTTGATATTCATCATCTGAAAGCCAATTAGGGAGGGCAGTGCATCCTGAAGGTATCTGTCCATAAGCACAAAGCCCTGATCCTGGAAAGAATCCACCCCACCACTGGACCCCACATTCCCAGGAACGTTCCCCACAGTTCCCTCCTTGCCAATAAACAATACTTTGTTTCTTCCACCAGGGCCAGTTCTTAATGTCTTTTGTAGTTAGAAAGTTCTGGACTTTGGTGGTTTCAGCAGAGCGAGTGTTTCTTCTTTTCTTCTTCAAAAACAGTTGTGATTCACCATAATACCGGGGAGAGGTTACTAGCACTTCACCCTGTACTGGTGTGATTCCTGTAAAAGAATTCAAAGGCACAGTAGATCTGTCAGTGGACAAGGGAGAGGTTACTAGCACTTCACCTTGTCCTCTTTCCCTGCTGTCCAGGAGGCACAGCAGAGCTAGCAGGAGAAACAGGCTGATCAGCAGCTGGAGAATCCTCTCCAGGCGGAGGGGTCTTTTTGCAGTGCGAAGCATGGGTCCAGGTGGGCAGTCCTTGGCACTTCACAGCAGTGTTGGTAGTTAACAGGACTTGGAAAGGGCCTTTCCAGCATGGAGCCAAGGCAGTCTTTCGCTGATGGACCTTTATGTAGACCCAGTCTCCTGGTTCCAGCGAGTGGCAGGGCTGCACAGGATCCTTGGGTAGTGCTTCTTTCACCTGTGTATAGAAAGACTTAACACATTTCATTAGTGCCTGACAATACTTAAGCATTGTGTCATCCATTAAATGAATGTCCATCTGAGCTAGGGTCAGTGGGGGCGCAGTTGGTAGTCTCATCGGGCGCCCTGTCAGAATCTCATGAGGGCTGAGTCCAGTCTTTCGATTGGGAGTGGCCCTCATACTCATTAGTGCCAGAGGAAGGGCATCTGGCCACTTCAAGTTTGTTTCAGCACAAATCTTGGCCAGTTTATTTTTCAGAATTCCATTCTGGCGTTCCACTGTCCCAGCAGACTGCGGATGGTGGGGACAGTGAAGGTTGTGTTGAGTCTGCAAAGCTGCACATAACTCCTTTACAATCTGTCCAGTAAAATGAGTTCCACGGTCACTGTTGATACTCACAGGGATGCCAAATCGTGGTACAAAATCTTTAAGCAGAAGTTTCACAACAGTCCTGGCATCTGCTTTCCTGCAGGGAAAAGCTTCAACCCAATTTGAAAATACATCCACCAAAACCAATACATATTCATAGCCACAACATTTAGACAGTTGAATAAAATCAATCTGAATATTTACAAAAGGTCCCCAAGGGGGAGGGTGAGCTGCCTGCCTAACTTTAACAGCTTTACCAATGTTATGCTGCTGACAAATCACACATTGTTGACAGTAGTGATGTGCAATGACTGGGAACCCGAACGCACACCAATCTCGGTTAACCGCAGCAACCATCCCCCCTTTGCTCACGTGAGCCATTCCGTGGTATACACGAGCAAGATAGGGCATTAGCATCTTCGGTGCAACCAGGCGACCAGCTGGGGCACGCCAAAGATGGTCAGGGTGTAGAATACAGCCATTAGCACTCCAAAAACGTTTCTCAGCTGCCGGTGCAGCTTCCTGGATCTTGGCCAGATCCTCAAGGGAGGCTAGTGGAGGCTGTTCAATCAAAGCACAAGTATATTCAGCCTGAGGTGCAGAAAGGGCCGCTGCTTTGGCTGCAGAGTCTGCCAAAGCATTTCCACGGGTAACTTCATCATGAGGGGTCTGGTGAGCTGTACATTTCACGACAGCTATAGCTTTGGGCAATAAAAGGGCATCTAAAAGAGCAGAGACATACAGACTGTTCTTAATAGGAGAACCAGTGGATGTAAGAAAACCTCTATACTTCCAGAGCAACCCATAATCATGTACCACTCCAAAAGCATAACGAGAGTCTGTATAGATTGTAACTGCTTGATCCTGAGCGAGAATGCAGGCTCGAGTTAAAGCTACAAGTTCGGCCACTTGAGCAGAAAACACAGAAGGAAGGAAAGCACTTTCAATAACAGCATGTGCAGAACACACAGCATAACCAGCAACCAATTTGCCCTTAGAATCTCGCGAGCACGAACCACGAACCATCTACAAAGTAAATAAGATCAGGATTTTGCAAAGGCACATCTAGTAAATCATCTCTTGGACGAGAGAGAACCGATGTCACAGACACACAGTCATGTGGGTCTCCATCTTCGGGCCCAGGCAACAAGGAGGCAGGATTTAGAACAGGGCAACGAGCCAAAGTAATATGAGATGAAGACAACAAGACAAGCTCATATTTTGTAAGACGAGAAGTGGATAGATGCTGTGTCTTAGATTTTAACAAGAGAGCAGCCACAGCATGAGGAACAGCAACAATCAAAGGAGATCCTAAGACAATAGATTCAGATACCTGAACAGCAAGAGCTGCTGCAGCTACAGCACGCAGGCAAGGGGGAAATCCAGCTGCCACAGCGTCTAGGGCAGTACTGTAATAAGCAATGGGACGGTGTTTGTCTCCGTGCCTTTGCGTTAATACAGCCAAAGCAAACCCATTACGCTCATGACAGAAAAGAGTGAATGGTTTAGCATAATCAGGAAGTCCCAGGGCTGGTGCACTGGACAGACTTTGCTTGATAGCAACAAAAGCTTGTTCAGCCTCTGGAGACCAAGGAAGAGGCTCAGGGGTACCTGACTTAGTCAGATCCTGTAAGGGTTTAATCATTGTTGCATAGCCTAAAATCCATTGTCTACAGTACCCAGTCATGCCAAGAAAAGTACGCATTTGAGAAATAGTTCCAGGCCTCTTAAAGGAACCTGGAGTGCATGTGCCACACTTCTAGTAAGATAACGGGTACTTTCCTCAGAGGGATTAGAATCAGGGGAGCTACTGGGAGGCTCAGAATCACCTCTTTGTGGTGAAGAGGAGGCTTCTCTCCCAGGGGAAGAGAGAACAATGTGTGCAGCTGATACATGCAGTGGTGAAACTGGCACTTCCGGGTGAGATTCGTTAGCAGACCCAGGCTGTGCAGGGGGAGGAGGCAGCACGGGCTGCTGCTGCTGCTGAATGTTACTGAAGAAATCTAAAATATCCTCAGCAGTTTCCTCCTCACTGTCAGACCTAACTAATTGGGGATAAAGGGGAGCAGAAGGAATTGCTTGAACAGGATTAGGATACACAGGAGCAGAAGGAATCGCTCTAGGGGTTAAACAGCTGGATGCCTTGCATTTAAGCTGTAAATGTTGCACTTGGGCTTTTAACTTTTCCTGGGAGTCCTTTAGACTCCGCACTCGAGACTCGTGGAGTCTCTTTGTTGCTTCCTCCCACCAACAGACAAATTGCTCCCACTGTGTATCAGAGGCTTTTGGTGAAGCCAGAGTTTCTTTAAGGTATTTAAGTTTGTCTAAATCAAAGGTACCTTCTAGTGGACATTGTTTAGATGGATTTGCACGCGTGTAAAGATTCCAATTATCTAAATACCTGCAGGTTTTCGGGCCATAATGTACGTACATGAAATAAGCTGGGGTACCCTTAGGGGGTGAGAGGGAAGACTTAGACTGTCCCCCACCCATTTTCCAATCACACACTCAAAGGGGGAAGGATGCCCTGTCCGCGCTAGCGGCTCATAAACTAAGGATCTCTCCCTACAGGGTATTCACACAGGAGTGACTAACGAGGATAGCCATGACCCCCTACACCTCCCTTCAGCAAAGAGCGTCGGCTAATCTCAGAGAGAAAGCGCCGCTTACTCTGTTGCATCCAGTGAGATGGTCAGACTGTCAGTGGCTCACACGGAGAGGAAAAGGGGAGGGAAGATGGGTGCACACACTCCTAGACCCAGGTAGCCTCCTCGCCGGACGATGCCAGGCCGAGTCAACCTACATGGGTCGGATCTCCTAAAGATCCTCTAGTTACCGGGCTTGCGTTAGAGTAGTTCTGGTCACGAGCCAAAAGACTTCGCAGAGTACTCTGGGCGTCTTCCGGTAACACTCAATTCACACTGTGTACACACACACACACACACACACACACCAACATACCAAGGCCTTCTACCAGGTACTACTCCTGAGTACCTCCAGGTACTATTCCCAAGTACCTTGATGCATCACTTGAGGCGGTAAAAACCCCTCTTGAGGCAGTAACAACTCCTCAATACAGGTGCAAACCCTATGCACCTAGCATATGCTTACAGGGGGCGGCAAACAATTCCCCTATTACGCCGCTCAGCATCTGACCTTGCTGCACAGTCAATAAGTTCGGATGGCGTGAGCCCAACAGGGGCAGACGGCCCCACGGACAGTCCTCCTCCGACACCCCAATAGAGATTTCAAAAGGTCTCTTACCTCTATTGTGGCGCCATGGGGTTCGAAGGGGAACGATCCGTAGCAGCTGCCGTTGCCTCAGTGGGCGTTGCCATCCCGGACGAGCCCCCAAATTGTCGGAGAAAAACTGAGTTCTCACTATTTTTGTTTAGGTACAGCAAGTCAGACGCTTTATTAACTCTCACATGTGCAGAGGAGAGAGCAAGTAGGTCTCTCTCTGGTAACTAATTACAGCAAGCATTTATACCTTTCATTACAGAAATAATGAGGGACAGCTGCATTTGTTTATACATAGGCCATCTTGATATCTCATTTCCTTACTTGTTTTGACTCTTGCCTACATACAATTAGTTTCTATACCTTATCTACACAAGGTCTTCTACACCTTATCTATACTGAGGTCACAATGACTTCTTACACAGCTCTTTCTCACCCGTCTCACACAATCCTCACACAATCCTCACACAATCCTCGCTTCTACAAATCTCGCGTTATCAGGGTTATCAGGGTCACAGCTAGCTTGACTCTTGCTAACAAAGACTGTCTCTTGCTAACGAAGCCTGACTCTTGCTAACAACCATCATGCATTGCAGTTCCCTTCTGTCAGTTCTTTTCTCTGCTTCCACAGTGGCCACAGAGAAGATTATACATAGTGTTGCAGAAGAGGGGAAGTTAAATATTTGGGGGAACATACATTCATAGAACTTATTTTCAGTAGGATTAACTCACTTATGCCTAGAAAACACTTAATATTTTAAATTTGAACTCCTATCCCAAGAAGTTTACATTCTCTCTCAAACCTGGAATACATTTTTTTTTCTTTGTAATGTTCAAGGTCAGTTTACTTTAAAGAAGCCATTCTTGAACGTGAGTACCAGGTAAATGATTCATTAGCTGCAAGTGAATTTCAGAATGTTGTTTTTTGCTGGTAAGAATGATGTCTTCCTACAAAGAGAAATAGAGATCTGGCACAGAACAAGCTCCACAAATGTCAAAGGTATGGAGTGGAATTAACAGTTGACCTACTGATTAATAGAGTAAGACTTGTTTGGATAATAGCCCTGTCTTAGAATAAATCCATTGTGGCTATTTAGTTGGACACATTTGGTTGATTTCCTTAATTCTAAATTATATAATTGATTAGATAAAATTATCTGTCAATGTATGTTTTTTCAATAAGATCTTCATAAAATATTAATATGTAGTCCAATATGATCGCAAAGCCTTACTAGAAACTTAGTTTGAGTAAGTAAAATTCTTTAGTGGCAGATTGTAACATTGTTATTATGCCACACTTGGTAAAGAAGTGCCACAAATCACTTTCTTTCTGGAACAAGGGGGAAGCCAGTGAAGTAACTGTGGGTACGTCTTCACTTACCAGAGGGTCCGGCGGCAGGCAATCGATGTTCTGGGATCGATCCCGGAAGTGCTCGCCGTCGACGCCGGTACTCCAGCTCGCCAAGAGGAGTATGCGGCATCGATGGGGGAGCCTTCCTGCCGCGTCTGGACCCGCGGTAAGTTCGGACTAAGGTACTTCGAATTCAGCTACATTATTAACTTAGCTGAATTTGCGTACCTTAGTCCGAAGTGGGGGCTTAGTGGGGACCAGGCCTGTGACCCTGTATGAGCTATTTAAATATTTAACACTTATATACCATTTCTGAAATGTCTGAGATAAGTCATACAAGTTTGCAATTAATGAATGAATGTTCCTTTGGTCCATTCTTAAAATCTTAATTAGGAAAAGATGTCTTCTAGTTATTTGGTTTCAGTCTAAGCAATCTATCAACAAGATTGCAGGTACAATACATTTTAATGGATTTTGATCGTATCCATACCAACCAAATATTTTAATTTATATAATTCCAGATTAAATTAGATATTTTTGTAGTAGCTAATTATCTGTCATTAGTGGAATTAAGTGATGTCTGGGTTGAGTTCCTCTCCCCTACTTTGGCCCCTTTGAGTCTGTTAAAAGGACCAGAGAAGAGCAACATTAAGTGGTTCTAAATGTCCCATATCTGGCTGTGGGAGATTTCCCCTGATGAAGGCATTGTGGAAGACAGCCATAAGGCTCTTGTCTGAGGCTCCCCTGTCATAGGAGGAATGCTGGTAGTAGGATTGGAGGTAGGAGGTGGATGTCAGGAGGGGAGCCACAGTATGAGAGCTATTGGGATTCCCGGAAGCTCCCATAACTTCCGCCCTTGTTTTGGAGTTCCCAGTTCCTACATCTTGTTGGATAATTGCCCCTGAAGTGTGTTACACATGAATGGTGAAGATGTACTTTATAGAAGACAATTAAGTAAAGATGACACACCAGACATTTAAATAAAAAGGGGTGTTGATTAGAGTGCCATTGTGACTATAGTCTTCCCTGATTATTTTATTTTTAACTCTAATAACAGGTTGTGTGAAAAATTGGGAGCAGTGAAAGATTAACATAATAAATTACACATAGAAATGACATTTTCAATTGCATTAGACACTTTCATTGCACTTCTGAAAATGAATCTAATATTTTGCCTGTACAATCTTGTGTGTTAGTCCTTAATGTTGCACTTAAAATGTACTCTTTGTGGGTTTAGAATTTTTGCTACAAAACCACTCAAACGGTAAATGTAAACCAGCATTAATAACAAAAGTACTTTGTTCAGTCAGAGTTGAAAATACTCAAATACACAGAGTTTAAGGCCATAAGGACAATTAGACCATCTAGTCTAACTTCCTATATATCATAGACCATTAAAATCTGACAGTTTGCATCTGTGTTTAGCCCAATAACTTGGGTTAGACTAAAACATTTAATTTTTTCAGGAGACTAAATTTATTGTGGCACAGGCAGAGAACAGGGGAGATCAAGCTGCATCTGAAGATGAAGACCCCTGCAATATCAGAGAATTGATAAAGTATGATATGCCCAGATGATCCTAGCACATGATCCATGCTCTCTGCTGCAGTTTTCAAACTGTGGGACATGACTGTCAATTCTCTGTTCCATGCTACAATTTTCAAATTGTGGGACATGAGGAGAGTTGGTTGAAAGTTTTGAAAACTTTTTTTTCCCCCAAATGTGTGTGTGTGTGTGTGTGTGTGTGTGTGTGTGTTATTTATGAGCTCATAAAGTGGTGATTGTTTTTTTCAAAAATTCAAAATATTGATGATTTTTTTTTTAATTTTGAATTTTTTCAGTAAACATTTGTGGCTATCATGATGCTAGTGGGAATTTCCCACTATTGTACTTAGGATCACAAGTCTGATACCATTCTGCATTTTCCATCTTGCAGCAAAGTACATCCGAAGATTTTAAGAATGTATTGCAAACCACTGTGTCACATTTCGTGGAGGATCCTTGAAATGCCTTTGGAATTAGAACAAAAGATACACCTGAGTTGAAAACAGGAGTGAAGGGTCACAGTATGTAAAAGTTTGAGTATTCCCTGAAATTGCTGCCACCATGTTAAAGAAAAGGAGCAACAATTTCATTCATAATTTTCTCCCAAGTAAGGAATTCAGGAGACGATATGGGGTAAAAATCAGAGTACAAAATTGTGGAGACTTTAATAATAAATAAATTCATAGATTCATAGATTATAGGACTGGAAGGGACCTCGAGAGGTCATCGAGTCCAGTCCCCTGCCCGCATGGCAGGACCAAATACTGTCTAGACCATCCCTGATAGACATTTATCTAACCTATTCTTAAATATCTCCAGAGACGGAGATTCCACAACCTCCCTAGGCAATTTGTTCCAGTGTTTAACCACCCTGACAGTTAGGAACTTTTTCCTAATGTCCAACCTAGACCTCCCTTGCTGCAGTTTAAACCCATTGTTTCTGGTTCTATCCTTAGAGGCTAAGGTGAACAAGTTCTCTCCCTCCTCCTTATGACACCCTTTTAGATACCTGAAAACTGCTATCATGTCCCCTCTCAGTCTTCTCTTTTCCAAACTAAACAAACCCAATTCTTTCAGCCTTCCTTCATAGGTCATCTTCTCAAGACCTTTAATCATTCTTGTTGCTCTTCTTTGGAGCCTTTCCAATTTCTCCACATCTTTTTTAAAATGCGGTGCCCAGAACTGGACACAATACTCCAGCTGAGGCCTAACCAGAGCAGAGTAGAGCGGAAGAATGACTTCTCGTGTCTTGCTCACAACACACCTGTTAATACATCCCAGAATCATGTTTGCTTTTTTTGCAACAGCATCACACTGTTGACTCATATTTAGCTTGTGGTCCACTATAACCCCTAGATCCCTTTCTGCCGTACTCCTTCCTAGACAGTCTTTTCCCATTCTGTATGTGTGAAATTGATTTTTCATCCGCAAACTTAATAAGCGTACTTTCTATGCCAATATCTAAGTCGTTGATGAAGATATTGAACAGAGCCGGTCCCAAAACAGACCCCTGCGGTACCCCACTCGTTACGCCTTTCCAGCAGGATTGGGAACCATTAATAACAACTCTCTGAGTACGGTTATCCAGCCAGTTATGCATCCACCTTATAGTAGCCCCATCTAAATTGTATTTGCCTAGTTTATCGATAAGAATATCATGCGAGACCATATCAAATGCCTTACTAAAGTCTAGGTATACCACATCCACCGCTTCACCCTTATCCACAAGGCTCATTATCCTATCAAAGAAAGCTATCAGATTGGTTTGACATGATTTGTTCTTCACAAATCCATGCTGGCTGTTCCCTATCACCTTACTTTTATTATTAAATTAAACTATCCCAGAAAATTAAGATTTAATAACTGCAATTGTATCCAACTTAATGAATGATGAAAAAATGAAGGCAACAAAACAGATGAGAAGACAGAGAATCCAGCTGAAGTTTTATCACAATCTATACCTGCACTGGAAGTTTAGCTTGTGCTGATCTCCGTGGAAGCCATTGTTGAAATTTGGACCAGTCTATAGTTAATCACAGACTTGAAGTGGTTGATAGAAGATACAAAATAATACTTTGTCCTGTTAAAAAGTACTAATTGTAATGGACAAAAAAATTGCTTCAGAATAATTCTAGTTAAATATTATTATAGGGCATGGAAGTTGGCAATTAATTATTAATGCAATATCTTTGTCATGCTGTCCAGAGTGCAAACCTCAGGGCAGACCATGAAGGAGCAGGGCACAAGCCCCAAACTGCCTGTATGTTCTATAATTAGATTTCAACTACCTAGTAACAAGCGTGAACTCACGAAGTTCTATAACAGTCTTACCATGGAGTCCCAGACAGACGCTCTGGGCATCCAGTCTATCTTGCCACCCAGGAAAGCATGCCTCTATGATAGATGGTCCCTTACTTACAAAAATCACAACAATATTCAGGTTATTCCCCATCCCTAAAGACCAGTCACTTACCCAAGGGCAATTGCACCTAGATTTCTCACCAAAGACAATGCTTGTAGCCAGTCCTGTATCAAACTAATTGAGGTTTTATTAACCAGGGAAAAGAAATGAGAGTTATTTACAAGGCTAAAGTTGGTAGCACACACACAAATGAGTTGCAGTGTTAAATTACAAGTGATTATAGAAACTTCTATAATAAGCAAACTTTATAGGTCTCTTAGGTCTATCTCAAGCTAAACAGTTGGGTACTCCTCATTTATGCTAAGGAATCTTTGCCCCTGTAGGTTCAAGAAGCATAGGAATAATAAATTCTCCTTAACAGGCATTTTTATTCCCTTCCCCCAGCATTCAAGCTGTGATGGGATGCTTTAGGGTTGTGGGAGAAGCAATCAACAAAGTCTTTGTTCCACAATGGGCCCATTTGGATTCAATAATACTTCCTAATGGGCTGGAGATCGGAATCCAGCATTTCATATTAGGTAACGTTTTTTTTCCTGTTTGGTGAGCTACATAGTTTCAGAACAAACATTTGACAGTTATAGAACAAACACTTAAATATTAACTTATAACATCGGCTATAGAGGTTATAAGTGAGATTAATGCATGCAGTGACCTACAATCATTTCATAAAATCTAAACACGATACACATTTATATTCATCCAATTACTATCTTAACAATACTACACACAGGTGAGAGAGACTGGTTTCCAGCTATGCATTTGTCAGTGTTCAGTGAGGCCTATGGGCCTTGGCATGAGCTGGCACCTGGTCTGCCAGTGTCAATGTTGTATTGTGATGTACCAGCTGCCCCTCACTGGCAAAAAAGGGGTTAAAAGCAGACCTAGGTAGGCTCCTCTGGAGGCAGCCAATCAGAGGCCAAGTAGGCCTATATAAAAAGGGTGCTGCAAAGCAGAGAAAGGTGCTTCTCTGCTGGGAGCCCAGGGAGGAAGGGACAAGAAAACTATCAGCACCCAGGACAGAGCAGTGCTGAAAACAGGGGCCAAGGAAGACAGAAACAGCTCCTGGCTGGCTGCCAGCGGGGTTGCAGACTGAGGCCCTGATACAAGGGTAAATAGGGTGCCGGAGCCACATGGGAAATGACTAGACCATGGACTGCAGTTTGCTACTGGTGGGAAGTGGCTGAACAATGGACTGCAGGTTCCCCAGAAGAGGGGAAGCACAGTGTGTGGCATGGCCAGAGGGCTGTGTCACTTAAGAGGACACCATGGTCCTTGGAGCAATGTGGGTCCGAGAGCGGGAGTCATGGCGGCAATGCACCATCCGAAGGGGGCACACTCAAGAGCAGAGCTAATTCCCAAGATAGGCTGAGGGAGCGCCAGAGTGGTGAGTAGACCCTGTTACATGTATAAATAAAATATAAGATTTTAAAACAAAGAAAGAAAGTAACTATAACTAAATACTCATTCCCAGGTAAATACCTAAAGTTTACCTAAAGTTAAATTTGAATAGACATAATGCAAATGTTTGGAAAATGCTTTAAAAAAATGTTCTGGGTTTTGTTGTTGTTTGTTTGTTTGTTTTTTAAACAAACTAAAGTTTGGGAATGTGAGAAACCCAATTAGTTTCCAATAGAAAACAAACTGGGAGGAAAAGAAACACTGAGTTAAAGTCACCTAACAAACATTGTCCTCTACACACAATCAGCTACTGCCAATCTTCACCCTTCTGTTCCTTCATATTTAAGCCCTAATTCTGCAAACACTAATACATGTAAATCATACACTATATTGTATTATTGGGAGAAGTTCAATGCTTTCTGAAATGAATTTCCATCAATGTGTTTGGATTTCAAAATACATTATTTTTAGAAAATGTTATACAATCTAACTGTTTTTAATCTCAAATTTCTGTCAGGTAATGCTATCACAAATGCTATGAGTATGTTATCAAAGAAGAATGTTATCTGTGACTTTTGTAGTCTCATTTACTTGGTGCTGAAGTAATATATTTAATAGTGCTTAATCTGTTTATCACTTTGACAACTCAAGCAGAAGAAAATAGGTATGGATTAAAATTATACTGACAATTAAATCAGTGAGTCTTATTCTGCTGTTATTTACTTTGGGGTAAATCAGAAGTAACTTCACTGTTTCATCAATGTGAAACTGTTGTGACAAGAAAATCAAGTCCATTGAGTGAGATTTGTATTGCCTCTTCACATGTGCTGTGTGAACAATGGCATTTGGTGAGGGAGAGAGACTAAAACAAGAGAGAACCTTAAATCAGTACATTTCACTAGGATTTCTCTGGAGCAGTCATGATAAAATTCACTGCCAACCCTGGGGTCACTGAATATGGCCAAAGACCTAAAACTGTAATAGGCCTTCTTAAACATCAGATTTATTGATCTAATCATGAAGTGGTATATATTTTTTTCAGTACAAAGATATATTGTTTTATCTTGTTTCACTACAAATTCTCTGTGGTTGGTTCATCCTACTTTTATTTAACCTGGAGCAAAATGCTGAGAAGATGAAAAATGACCTTTTGGGATTATTAGTTTGGCCAATACCCTTGTTTTGAGTCATTGCATATACTGTGCACCACATCTCAAGAACTCATTACCGCTCAGAGAACCATTACACCACCATGTTCAACATGAGCTCAGGTGAGTCTGAAACATATCACATCATTTCCTAAACCCTAAAGTGATCCATAGATATGCCAGAGAGAAAGTAAGAATATATCCCCTTGATTCATCTATCTATCTATCTATCTATCTATCTATCTATCTATCTATCTATCTATCTATCTATCTATCTATCTTAATGCCTGGAGTTGTCACCATAGTACATGGCAACAGAGGGTCCTGTGGCACCTTTAAGACTAACAGAAGTATTGGGAGCATAAGCTTTCATGGGTAAGAACCTCACTTCTTCAGATGCAAGAATCTGCACTTGCATCTGAAGAAGTGAGGTTCTTACCCACGAAAGCTTATGCTCCCAATACTTCTGTTAGTCTTAAAGGTGTCACAGGACCCTCTGTTGTTTTTTACAGATTCAGACTAACACGGCTACCCCTCTGATACTTGACACCATAGTACATGTCATTGAAAGCCATCTACAAGAAATTGATGGATTGGGAAAATTAATCAATATATTTCACTGACTCATGGATTTGCATATAAATAATTATAAACTAATAAATCTGTTTCTACAATACCGTGTCTAGAAAGATTACGTCTTACTTTTGTCTTTATTACTTTCTTAGTGATATCTTCTAGTTATTGATGAAAGTTGTATCACTGAAATTGAAAAGGATTGTAGGATATTAAAATGTATCACTTAGGACCTACCCTAACAGCATTAACAAACTGCTTTGATTGGTTTTGTCTGTAGTGATTGAACTTGACTAAATTTTAGTTTAGAAGCAAGAGGTTTTGTGGTTTTGAGATTATATCCTTTATGTTAAACTCCAAGGATTTCTCTGTTCACTGGATTAGTGGATTAGCAAGACACAGTTTGGAAGACAAAAATGCTTTTTTTTTTTTTTAAGATTTAAACTCAGTGTATTTTGCCCTTTTCCATCTTGAATTGTCAAAGGGTTTTTCTTGTAAGTGTACAGAATGTATTTTGATGTACAGAAGTTTGAATATTGTTTCATTTGCTTACATTGTTTGTTCTGTGACAGACCACTGAAAATGGAAGCATAATATTCCTGCTACATGCTAGCCACCAATGTAAGGTTACTAAAACAATGAACAGCTATACAATATTGCACTCATATGGGTACTAATATAAGTAAACAGCAAGCACTAACATATTGGATTGTTTTGTTCAGGAATTAGTTATAGAATATGGAGTCTTCCACCTTGTATCTGGTCTAGGATGGAACGAATAAGAGACATCACCCTCCAATAAGGAAGGGACCATATTCTGGTGGACAGGACAGTCAGCTGGGAGCCAGCTGGGAGCCAGAAGACCTGGATTCTATTCCAGTCAGTCAGTGCTGACTGGATCAATCAATTAATTGCTCTGGGCCTCTGATTCTCCTCCCATCCATGTCTTTCTTATCTATTTAGATTTACTATAATACAAATAAATAATAATATGTTGGTGGTTCGATGGTGTGTTTAAATGAAGGTGGCATATGGTCTTGATCCCATATTGATCTGTATCACACAAAAAGCTACTTCAATGGGTGCTTTTATTGGTAGTCTTAGCAGTCAGGCCAAGGATTAGTATTTATTAGCTTTCCTATAATATTTGTAGGGTTTTTGAAATGCTTTTTATAGCAACTGAGGAAGACAGAATTTTCACATCTCTATTTCTGAGCTTTTCTTATCAGCTTGGTCCAATTTGCTTCTTCCAGCACATCTCAGCATTTTTTAACACAATTCTCATATACCTTTCTGCAAAGGTTCAACATCTTTGTGTAAGACTTTCCCCCTTTCCTTCCTGCATATATGTATCTGTTTCATGACAGGACTGAGGCTATTAGTTCAAGTGACTTTCATAAAAATATAGTATGGTCACAAGACCAGGGAAATTGATACCTTTGTAGATGTGTATGATAATTTTAGTCATGTATAATGAACAGCATCAAATCCAGGTGATTCTTCAGTTAGCATCACAAAGACAATATTGACTTCATTTTCTGTGAGTGTTAATAGAAGGAAGTACGCGTGCTAGTAGGTCATTATGGCTGTCAGAGACAATGAATGTTGGAACAAACAGTGAAAGCTCTAATCTCTTTCTTAATAGATTGTTTAACTTTGGTATTTTCATCCAGTCATTGCTTATCAAATATTTAACCACTATTTTGAGACTCTCAGAACCACTTGATTTATATATTCCATTTACAGTAGAAATAACAAAGCTATTAAATCCATGGCCATAAATAGCTTTTTCTCAACTGCAATAGTAAATACACTAATGCTTTGTTAGAAAAGAGCAGTGTAATGTGAATGGTAGATCTATATGGATGCCATATCAATCAGCCAGGGACTGAATTGCTACCTGGAATATATGGGTAGGCTTACAGTCTTACAAGGTATATAGGGGACCTAAAAACATGGAGAAGTAAAAACAAAGAAACAGAATTACTGACTACTACCTGTTGGGAAAGAAAATAGATTTTGGGAGCAATGGTATTCCATAAAAGGCTGTATTTGGCAGAAGGAAGAAATAATAATGTCTGCCATATTGCCTGGGAGAAGTGAGTTAATAATCTTAAAATTAAACTTAAAAAGAAAAGGAACTATTAGCAATACAAACCATGTCATCTTATTATTACAAGCATGCTTTACGGGTCTTCTTCCTAACTTTTTGGTTGTTTATTATTAGAGGTAGTTCCATTCCAACTTTTGAGGGGGAAAGTGCCCAAACCGGGGGGAGGAAATCCATTTCAAACAAAAATTCCCCTCCCCCCCAAAATTAATTCAGAAACACTGAAACTTTTTGTTTTGATAATATCAAATTAATTCATTTCATCAATATTGAAACATAATATATTTTTCTAAGAATTATATAACTAGAATAGATATAGATATATTAAAATTAATGTTATAATGTAATATAAAAAGCAAAATGAAATAAAATGAAAAGATCAACATGAAAAAAATTGAGATTTCTGCATTGAAAATGTTGTCAAAATTGAGACATTCTCACAGAATGTTTCTTTCTCGGTGAAAGTGCATTTTACAGCAGAAAACTGTTCAGTTGAAAATGTTTTGAACAACTCTATTTATTATCATTTGCTGTGTCATGGCTGAATTCAAATTATAAACTCTTTGAGACAGGAACCATGTCACGTGCCTAGCATGCTTTTCAGTTTAAGCAGTTCGGATCCTCATGTCACAGAAATCATACAAGTACTGGACCTCAAGTATCCAGTCCTTCGAGATGTGAAACATCTCCTGAGATCTGTCTTGCCTCTTCAGTTCACACTGACCAGAGTGGGAATTGATAATGTATGGTATCTTGCAAGACTGGACATTTGGGGCTTGATCCTTGTTGATGTCTTGTAAGGTGCTGAGCTGAACTCTGTGCAGAATCACGCCTCAAATCAGGGTATAATGTCTTAAACCTGTTGCACAATATCTGTTACAAACAATGAGGTCTTAATTTCGGAAATGTTCAAGGACCTACTCTTATTATTTTTGCCAGAGGATTTTAAATTTAGTTCTTACTTATATAAACCACATAATGACCTGTAAGGTTAGTGTGCCTGTTCAGCTTGCCAAGTTCAGTTATATATATTGGGCCTATATTTTAAACTCTGTAACTAAAAAAAGTGCTTGCACTGAGGTAGCCACCTTGCTCCAGAAACTATAATATGTTGGTTCATGGTCCTGACATACATAACAGTGTAAGGGCCTTTCCCCAGCTGAACTAAGTAAATGCCCACTCTTTTATTAGTAGATTAGTAGATTGACAACAGGTGGTACTGTTGTCACCACTGCCTAACACCAGCTTTTGTTTAACTCATGGAGGTAGGTTTGAAATGAGAATTCTCCTTCTCTGAGGTAGGCTGCCATTCTACATTGAAGACCCCACCTGCCCTAAGCTGCCTGGTTATAGGTTAAAGGTGACTGATACTAAAAGTGGGGGTCTGAAAGGTGAGTAAAACCATCTCCACCACATGTAGGCAAGTGAGGGAGAGTTTGACTGTCAAAGGCTATCTAAGCTATTCTACAGGCATTTTATAGGTGTTGGGAGCTCAAACCCGACACTGCTCCGGCAATAAGAGTGTGTGATGTGGATGACACAATCCAGGAAGCAGGACTTTGTTGGTTCAGACACATGCTGAGGATAAATTAAGAGGACCTGAGGAAGATAGCATAGCAGGAGAGAGCAGTAGGAAAGAGACCCTGAGGAATCAATTGATTCATTTAATCAAAGAAGTTGGTAAGCAGGTGGACTTAGTGCTGCCTCAGACAGACTAAGACAGTGCTAGATAATACTTAGTCCTGCCTTGAGTGCAGATGACCTCGACTAGATGACCTCTCAAGGTCCCTTCCAGTCCTACCATAATATGATTCTATGGTGGATGCTTGCACGATGACATGAGGGGACAAAGGAGAAGGTTTTAAACTCTGTTACTCTCAAGCAGTATTATGGTTATTATGAATTAATGATGGATGTGTTCATATTTTAGGAAAGTTGTACAGAGCAATAATAATTTCCAGAGAACAAAGACAGATTTGCTAATAGACTAAATGGAGTAAAAATGCCATTCAATTCAGAATAAAAATGAATAATTAACTTCTTAATAATTAATCAATAAATATATTATTTTAAATATTTAGCATTGCACAAACAAATGATGTCAGTTTAATTAGCTCTGTGGTTGATATATTTTTCTGCCTTTTTTTTTTCTTCTAGCTGCCAAAGTTATTTCAAACATTTGGGGCCAAATCATATGCAGTGTAACTCCATTACAGATAATGGAGGCTATCTAAGGCTTTTAGAGGGTATGGTTCTGGAAGAATTTTATAGTTACACAAAGGATGGATTTGACTCATTCTATGCATTATTGCTTTATCATTTAACAGTAGAACAAATAAAAGAGAACATTTCTGCCTTTCTTTGGATATAGCTGATCCATGTTTTGCTGATTATTTTTTTAATTTTAATTTCTTGTAGGTGACATGCACAGTGACTTTTGTATTTTCAGGCATATTAATGAAAATACAGATTACATAAAGCGAGCACATAAAGTGAGCACCTTGAGATGAAAGCACAACAGTATAACAAGAATACCCTTTGCAGTAACTGTTTTTCACTTCTTCGTGTGATGAACATCTGTGACTTCTTGAAATTGCTTCTAGTTGTCATGTAGGACGTTCTGGCTCAAAGCTTGTCTTTTACGTTTGTTCTGTTTTGAGTATCTACTCTCATTTTTTACCCTGTTGTCCAGAAAATACATGGCAGTGCTTTAGTATCTCAGGTTCATTTGGCTTATAGTTTTCAGGCTGAAGCACCACATTTAGCAGAAAATGATACTTCTGCAGGATTATTCTTTAAATCAATTGTATCTCACTAATATTTAAAGTTCTTTTACTGCTTTTTAAAAATGAGGAAGAGATATTTAATATTTTATACATATGTTAAATAACTTTAATTTTTGTATCTGTATTTCTAGTATAACTTTTGAGAATTGCACTCTTTCCATGCCCAATACATTGACTTTCTACTCTACCTCTTCGAATATTTTTTGTAGAGGATGCTGGTTTCTGTCAATCTAGACTATTATTGTGAATGAAATTGTACTTCAGAGAGCTGCAGGAAACATCTGCTCCACATCGTTTGTATTGGCTTACTTGGGCTATTGGGAATTGTGGAAGATGATTGTTGAATTCTATTCTTTATTGGTTTACATTGCTAAAATTCACAGAGATATTCAAGTATATCCCAAGAGCTGAACTAAACACATCTCTCACACTACTTTACATTTTCCTGCAGTCTAAGGGTCACTGAAAGTAATTGCCATATTTATCTCTCTATGAGTTGAGAACTGTGGCAAGACTACAATGAGAAACTTTTGTTATTTGACTAGAAGTTTGTATAGGTAGTTTATACATAAGTAGTGCTATTTAAGCCAGTTGGACTACTCATGTGCATAGGTGGTTGCAGGATCAGGCTTAAGCTCTTCACAGCAGTGCAGTATCTTTGTCTTCAGTGAAACATGTAACATACTTTTGGGAGCTATGAAATAGTAGTAGTAATAAATAACAATCCATTCCTCAAAACAACTATATGAAGGGTACAAAATGAGCTAAAAATCATCAAAGCACAAGTTTTAACTAACAATATTTTAGTTGATTACTTATGCATATTTAAACATTCATCTGTGTTTGGGAACTTCTCTGCCTTTGAATCTATCTATTTAAAAAAATGTCTTTGTTTTTTTTCCTGAGGCAACTGCCATATCAGGAATTTATTTAGCATCTTATTCAAAGCCAAAATAGGATTCACATGCTCAAGTATGAAAAGCTGCTGGTTGACATAACCATAGAATATATATTGCATTACATTAAAATAATGTTATTAAGGTTGCAAAGTCAAGCACTCAAGTTAGAAAATGTTAGTCTTAAGGTTGCATAGATTATCTTATTTTGGTCCCCTTGTGCATAATTATACCATCTTTAATTACATAATCACAGACTATTTTTGGAGCATGCTCAATGCTGACAGAATCTTTGGGGAATTAAGCTGTGAAGCTCTAGAAAGTTTCTACTGAACGTAAAATCATAGAAATGTATTGCTGAGCTAAAACAATCCAACCCCCTACACTGAGGCAGGACCAAGTAAACCTAAACCATCCCTAACAGGTGTTTGTGTAACCTGTTCTTAAAAAAACCCTCCAGTGACAAGGATTCCACAACCTCCCTTGTTAACTTATTCCAGTACTGGACATGGAGAATAATTCACTACCATCCTCTTTATAAAAGCCCTTCACTTATTTGAAGACTGTTATCAGGTCCCCCATTAGATTTCTTATCTCAAGACTAAATAGTCCCAGTTATTTTAATCTTTAGTCATAGGTCAAATTTTCTAAAACCTTTATCATTTTTATTACTCTCCTCCAGCCTCTCTTCAATATGACTGCCTCTTTCTTAAAGTATGGTGCCCAAAACTGGACACAACACTCTAGCTGAGGCCTCACCAGAGCCAAGTAGAAAGGGACAATTCCCCCTCATCCCACCCATGTTTTAGATATGACACTGCTCTTAGTATACCCAAGAAAGATATTCGCTTTTTTGGAACTCCATCACATTGTTCTCTCATATTCAATTTGTGATTCACTCTAACACCTGGATCCCTTTCAGCAGTCCAATTGCATAGCCAGTTATTCCCCATTTTGCATTCGTGCTTTTGATTTTTCCTTCCTAAATGTGGTACTTTGCACTTATTGTTATTGAATTTCATCTTGTTGACTTCAAACCAATTATCCAATTTGTGAAGGTCCTATTAAATTCTGATTCTGTCCCCAAAAGCTCTTGCAACCCCTCACAGCTTGGCATTATTCACAAATTTTATAAGCACATTCTCCATGCCATTATCCAAGTCATTAATGAAAATGTTGACTAGTACTGAACCCAAGACAGACCCTTGAGGTAACCCACTAGATATATTTTCCCAGTTGAACAGTGAACCATTGATAACTACTCTTTCAGTACAGTTTTTCAGCCAGCTCTTCACCCATCTTAGAGTAAAGACACATTTTGCTAGTTTGCCTATGAGAATGTTATGTGGGACTGTGTCATATGCTTACTAACATCAAGATATACTTGACATTTACAGTTTTCCCCCTCCTATCTACTAGGCCACTTACCCTGTCAAAGAATGAAATTAGGTTGTTTTGCCATGATTTGTTCTTGACAAATCCATGTTGACTATTACTTATTCCTTATTATCTTCTAGGTGCTTACAATTTGCTTGTTCAATAATTTGTTCCAATATCTTCTAGGTATCAAAGTTTGACTGTCTGCGCTATAATTCCCCAGGTCCTCTCTGTTCCCCTTTTTAAAAAATAGTGACTATGTTTGCCCTTCTCCAGTCCTCTAGGACCACACTGGTCCTCCATGAGTTCTTGAAGATAATTGCTAATTGTTCTGAGATTATTCTAGCTATTTCCTTAAGTACCCTAAGCTGAATTTCATCTGGCCCGCCAACTTGAATACACCTACTTTATTTAAATATCCTTTAACCTGTTTATTTCCCTATTTTGGCTTGTGTTCCTTCCCCCTTGCGGTTAATAATACTTGTGTTAAGTATATGGTCATGGTTAACCTTTTTAGGAAAGACTGAAGCAAAATAGACAGTAAGCATCTCAGCCTTCTTGATGCCATTCATTATTAGCTCTCCTTCCCCACTAAATAGTGAACCTATATTTTCCTTCATTTTTCTCGTTCCTGATCTATTTATAGAATCTCTTCATATTGTCTTTTATGTCCCTAACTAGGTGTAACATTTTGTATCCTTGCCTTTCTGATTATGTCCCTGTGCTCTTGTGCTATTGTTTTGTACTCCTTGTTAGCTATTTGTCTATATTTCCAATTTTGTAGAATTTTGGGGGGATTTTCTGGTTATTAAAGAGATCCTGATGGAACGTTTGGCCTCTTACTCTCCTTCCTATCTATCTTTCCTTCTTATCAGAATAGTTGGCAGTTGTGACTTTAATATTGTCCCTTTGAGACTGTGCCAGCATTCCTGACCTCCTTTTTCCTTTAGATTTTCTTACCATGGGACCTCATCTACCAGTTATTTGAGTTTGTAAAAAGGATGGTCTCTAGCTTCTGTTTGCCAGAAGCTGGGAATGGGTGACTGTGGATGGATAACTTGATTACCTGCTCTGTTCATTTCCTCTGAAGCACTTGGCATTGGCCACTGTTGGAAGACAGAATACTGTGCTGGATGGACCTTTGGTCTGATCCAATCTGACCATTCTTATGTTCTGCTTTTTTGAAGGCTATTATTCTGAAGTCCTTATTCTGCTGCTCTAATCCTTCCTTTTCTTAGAATCTCTCTCTCTCTCATCACTTTCACTCAAATTGCCTGTGAAAACTGTATGATTTTTCAAATGTTTATAACTTGGCCAATTTTTGGCATATTTTCCTGGGAATGGTGAAAGATGCATCTCTAACACATAGGGCATCCCTTGCCAAATTTCAAGTCTCTATTCAAAGAATAAGGGACTGTAGTGAGTCGGTGTGGCTCCCCTCCTGCCCAGAAGAGGGAGCCCACGTGCCGGCACCAGAGTGGGTGGGACCACCACCGCCTGTCCCCGCCCCCCGGAAGTCAAGGGGCGGGACAGGAAGTATAAAGGCCGGCCGCCAGAGCTCAGTTGGCGGCCAGCCACCACAGGGAGCAGACGTGCGGCCGGGAGCTCCCGGCCAGGAGACCGTCGAAGACCCTAGCTGGCCTGAGCTACCCCGGGCCCGCTACGAGGAGGAGCCGCCGGAGCCCGTTCACGCCCGCCACTGGGAGAACCCCTGGGAACCGAACCCCGCTAACCCTGAGGGTGAGACTGGACCCGAACCCCTCAGCCCCTGCTGCTATCCAGAGGAGCCGCCTGAGGACCATTGGCCGGACTTCCCGGCAGAGCTACCAGACTTGCCGCCGAGCCCGGGCAGAGAGGAGCCCATGCAGGTGGACTGGCCCGATCCCAGCGCAACGACCGAGGTAGGCTGTGAGGGGGATCACGGAAGTAGCCCGGGGGTAGCCGACCCCGGTCCGGCTGCAACTGAGTGTGAGCCTATGTCAGTGTGTTGCGGCCTGGAAACCCCACTGACCAGCAGCGGCAGCAACCGCTGTTAGGGCCCCGGGCTGGAACGCAGTGGAGTGGGTGGGCCTGCGTTCCCCCCTGCCACCCTCCGTACGGGTGGCAGGCTTCCCCCTCACCCAACGCTCGGCTACAGAAGCCTGGGCCTTGAACTATTTGCCTGCTCAGCCCCTGCAACAAGGGCCTGAGCCTAACTGTGTTTGCCCCGCCCTGATCCAGGGCCTGGCCTCTGAACTATTTGCTCGCTCAGCCCCTGCAACAAGGGCCTGAGCTAACTGTGTTTGCCCCGCCCTGATCCAGGGCCTGGGCTCTGAACTATTTGCCCGCTCAGCCCAGCAAGCAAGGGTCTGAGCTAACTGTGTTTGCCCCGCCCTGATCCAGGGCCTGGGCTCCTGAGCTTTAACTGTGGTTGCTCCGACTCTGCACCAAAGAGCCGGAGTTTCAGGACTAACTGACTGCTTATTCCCAGAGTAGTGAGTCGGTGTGGCTCCCCTCCTGCCCGGAAGGGTCGAGCCCCGGCTAGGACCTACTACATTTGGCGCCCAACGTGGGGCACGAGCCCCTGCCCCTGTGAGAAGGGGCTAGAGGGGGAGTGGCCGTTGCCCCCCCCCCATTCTAAGGAATGGATATGGAGCGGCTGTTTCAGCTGCTCGCGGAGAGCCAGGAGCGGCAGCAGACGGCCCAGCTGCAGCAGCAACAGCAACAGCAGGCCGCTCAGCTCGCACAGCAACAGCAGCGAGATGCCGCCCAACTCCAGTTGCAGCAGGAGCAGCACACAGCCCAGCTCGAGCAACAGCAACAGCTGGTGCGGCAGTTGGGAGTCCAGCTGCAGCAGCTGCTGGTCACGCTCCCTCGCCCCGCACCGGGGCCGGCAGGGGAGGCTGCGGAGATGCCGCGGTTAGCTGCCCCCCTTCGCTTGACTAAGATGAGCCCAGACGACGACCCGGAGGCATTCCTGGTCACGTTCGAGCGGGTAGCCCTCGTCGCCGGGTGGCCCAGGGACCAGTGGGCTACCCTCTTAGCCCCCTACCTGACGGGGGCGGCCCAGGTGGCCTATCGTGGATTGGCGGCTGAGGAAGCACGGGACTACGACCTGGTGAAGGCCGCGATATTGGACGCCCTCGACGTCAGTCCCGAGACCTTCCGACAAAGGTTTCGGGGCCAGACTTACCCCACCGGGGCCCGACCGCGGGTAGTGGCCCAAACCTTAAAAGAGGCTTGCCGACGGTGGCTACAGCCCGGCACCCGGACGGCGGAGGAGGTAACCGAGCAGGTGGTGTTGGAACAGTTCGTGCTCACCCTACCCTCCCGAGGGCGCGCCTGGGTGCTTCGCCACCGGCCGACGACACTGGCCCAGGCAGTGTCACTAATGGAGGACTTCCTAGCCGCCGAAGATGCAGTAGGACCCACCTTCCGACGCCCCGGGCCCGAACCAGCCCGCGGCGAAAAGAAAGGGGAACCCCTGAGCGGACCACGACAACCCGCACCGAGGCCCGACCCCCGCCGCGAGACCCGGATCCGGCACGCGGACCCGGCTCCTCGGACCGGACCAGTGGCCCCGGGCCAGGGGCCCCCAAGGGCTCGACGAAGCCCCCCCCGGAGCCCAAGCCGGGAAGGCCCCCGGAGCAGACGACCTGAACTTGGACCCTGCTTCAGTTGTGGGAAGATGGGACACCTCCGGCGAGACTGTCCGGAGATGGATTGCAGCTATGGGCAAGTGTGGGCGGGCCACACTCGAGCCAGGCCAGCCATGAACCCCAAGCTGACCGTCCCGGCGGCCGTCGGAGGACGGACTACGTGGGCCTTGATCGATTCGGGTTGTGGCCAGACGTTGGTCCGTAAGGACCTGGTACCGCCGGGTGATAACCGCCTCGGATGTATTCATCTACAATGCATCCATGGGGATGTCCGACCATACCCCAGCGCCCGGGTCCCCCTAACCATCGCGGGGATCACCCGACACCTGGTGGTTGGGGTAGCTCCCCATCTTGCATACCCTGTGATCCTCGGTCGGGACTGGCCGGCCTTTGAGGAAGTCCTACGGTCCACGCCGGCCCTGGAGGCTGATCGGTTGGGGTCCTCCTCCGAGACCCCCGAGCAGGGTCCAGCGACCGAGATAGACAACACGGACGCAGCGGGACCGCCGCCGGAGCCGGCCCCTCAGCCCCGCTTCGATACCGATTTCTGTCGGGACCAGCGAGAGGATCCCACCCTTAGCCGCTTCTACGAGCAGCTCGCGGCAGTAGACGGGAAGGTTGTGGACCCCCAGCGGGCCACCCTGTGGCCCCATTTTGAGCTACGCCGGGACCGGCTCTACCGCCTGGACCGTGACCCCCGCACCCAGGAACCACAAACCCAACTGTTAGTGCCCCTGTGTCACCGGCGGGCGGTAATGAAGTTGGCCCACGATGTGCCAGCCGCCGGGCACCTGGGGCAAGAGAAGACCCTCGCTCGAATCCTGGCGCGCTTCTTTTGGCCAGGAATCTCTCAGGAGGTGAAAGAATATTGCGCCTCCTGCCCAGAGTGTCAGAGGGTCGCCCCGCCCGGGATCCCCAAGGCACCCCTGGTCCCCATGCCAGTGATGGAGACGCCCTTTGAACGGGTCGCCATGGACCTCGTGGGCCCCCTCCCGAAAAGTGCCGCGGGGTTTCAATACATCCTGGTCTTGGTGGACTATGCCTCTCGGTTCCCCGAAGCCATCCCCCTGCGAAGTATTACCGCCCGGTCTATCGCGGGGGAATTGCTGAAAATCTTCGCCCGAGTAGGACTGCCTAGAGAGATACTGACCGACCAAGGAACGAACTTCACGTCCCAATTGTTGCGACAGGTCTGTGCCCTCTTAGGCATCAAACAACTCCGGACGTCCGTGTACCACCCGCAGACGGACGGGTTGGTGGAGCGGTTTAACCGCACTTTGAAAAGCATGTTGCGGAAATTCCCCGCAGAGGACCTCCGCCACTGGGACCAATTCCTTCCACCCTTGCTGCTAGCCATCCGAGAAGTCCCGCAGACCTCAACAAAATTTTCCCCTTTCGAGCTGCTGTACGGACGCAGACCGCGGGGCCTCTTAGACCTGATGAGAGAGACCTGGGAACAGTCAGCGTCCCCAGCCCAGGGCCTCCTGAAATATGTCATCCAGTTACAGGAGTACCTTGCCCAGGCCGGAGCCCTGGCCCGCGAAAATTTAAAGACGGCGCAGGAACGGCAGAAACGGACCTACGATCAGGGAGCCCAAGTCCGGGAGTTCCAACCAGGAGACCGTGTCCTACTCCTCCTCCCGTCTAGTGAGTCAAAATTGTTAGCCCGGTGGCAGGGACCTTACGAAGTCGTGCGTAAGGTCGGTCCCGTCACCTACGAGGTGCGGCAACCGGACAAGCGGAAGGAAACCCAGCGGTATCACGTCAACCTGCTGAAACGGTGGCAGGACCGGGAGGGCCTCTTAATCAACCCATGCCCGCCCGAGCCGGAATTGGGACCCCAGGTACCCTCGACGGATGACCCCCCGGCACCCCAATTAGGACAATCGCTCACGGAAGAGCAATGTAAACAGACTAACTGCCTGCTGCAAACCTTCAAGCGAACCTTCACGGCCGTACCGGGCCACACGTCCCTGGTCAAACACTCCATCCAGACCGAGCCGGGAAAGGTGGTTCGAGAGACGACCCGGCCCCTGCCCTATCGGATGCGGGGTGCGGTCGAGGAGGAAGTAAGAGCCATGCTGGCTCTGGGCGTCATCGAACCGTCCCAGAGCGAGTGGCGTAGTCCGGTGGTCCTGGTGCCCAAGCCGGACGGTACCCGCCGCTTCTGCATCGACTTTCGGAGGGTAAACGCCATCTCGCGCTTCGATGCCTACCCGATGCCCCGTGTAGACGAGTTACTGGGCCGCCTGGGGGAGGCCCAGTATATCACCACCTTAGATCTTAGCAAAGGCTACTGGCAGATCCCCCTCGAGGAGACCTCAAAAGAGAAGACCGCCTTTGCCACTCCAACGGGGCTGTACCAATTCACACGGATGCCATTCGGTCTCCATGGAGCCCCAGCCACCTTCCAGCGGCTGATGGACCAACTTCTGCAGCCCCATCAGGACTATGCGGCGGCGTACATAGACGACGTGGTCATCTATAGCCGCAGCTGGGAGGATCATCTGCCCCGGGTTGCGGCGGTCCTAAGGTCCCTACGACAGGCGGGCCTGACCGCCAACCCCAAAAAGTGCCGGATTGCCTGGCAAGAGACCAACTATCTCGGCTATACCGTCGGGGGCGGGCAGGTCAAGCCCCTCGTCGGGAAAGTCCAGGCCCTCCTGGACTGTCCCACCCCATCAACCAAACGGCACGTTCGGCAGTTCCTGGGCCTCGTTGGGTATTACAGACGGTTCATCCCCCAGTTCGCGACCATCGCAGCACCCTTAACTGGGCTTCTGACGAAGGACAGCCCCCGGCAGGTACGATGGTCCCCCGAATGTGAAGCGGCCTTCCGGACACTGCAGAAGTGCCTCTGCCAGGAGCCGGTTCTCTATAGCCCAGACTTTAAACGCCCATTCATCCTGCAGACCGACGCCTCCGGCGTAGGATTAGGGGCAGTCCTGTCCCAAGAAGTGGAGGGAAAGGACCACCCCGTAGTATATCTCAGCCGGAAGCTGTTCCCCCGGGAGAGGAATTACGCCGTGGTGGAAAAAGAGGCCCTCGCGGTGAAGTGGGCCTGCGATGCCCTGCGCTTCTACCTCCTCGGGGCCCCGTTCACCCTCGTCACAGACCACGCCCCCCTCCGGTGGCTAATGCGGATGAAAGATAATAATGCCCGCATTATGCGGTGGTACCTCGCCTTACAACCCTACGCATTTACGGTCCAGCATCGAGCAGGTAAGGACCATACGAATGCGGACTTCCTATCCCGCATGGGGGAGATGGCAGGACCTGGCCCCGACAGGCGGGAGCCAGTCTTAAGGGGGGGGGTGTGTAGTGAGTCGGTGTGGCTCCCCTCCTGCCCAGAAGAGGGAGCCCACGTGCCGGCACCAGAGTGGGTGGGACCACCACCGCCTGTCCCCGCCCCCCGGAAGTCAAGGGGCGGGACAGGAAGTATAAAGGCCGGCCGCCAGAGCTCAGTTGGCGGCCAGCCACCACAGGGAGCAGACGTGCGGCCGGGAGCTCCCGGCCAGGAGACCGTCGAAGACCCTAGCTGGCCTGAGCTACCCCGGGCCCGCTACGAGGAGGAGCCGCCGGAGCCCGTTCACGCCCGCCACTGGGAGAACCCCTGGGAACCGAACCCCGCTAACCCTGAGGGTGAGACTGGACCCGAACCCCTCAGCCCCTGCTGCTATCCAGAGGAGCCGCCTGAGGACCATTGGCCGGACTTCCCGGCAGAGCTACCAGACTTGCCGCCGAGCCCGGGCAGAGAGGAGCCCATGCAGGTGGACTGGCCCGATCCCGGCGCAACGACCGAGGTAGGCTGTGAGGGGGATCACGGAAGTAGCCCGGGGGTAGCCGACCCCGGTCCGGCTGCAACTGAGTGTGAGCCTATGTCAGTGTGTTGCGGCCTGGAAACCCCACTGACCAGCAGCGGCAGCAACCGCTGTTAGGGCCCCGGGCTGGAACGCAGTGGAGTGGGTGGGCCTGCGTTCCCCCCTGCCACCCTCCGTACGGGTGGCAGGCTTCCCCCTCACCCAACGCTCGGCTACAGAAGCCTGGGCCTTGAACTATTTGCCTGCTCAGCCCCTGCAACAAGGGCCTGAGCCTAACTGTGTTTGCCCCGCCCTGATCCAGGGCCTGGGCTCTGAACTATTTGCCCGCTCAGCCCAGCAAGCAAGGGTCTGAGCTAACTGTGTTTGCCCCGCCCTGATCCAGGGCCTGGGCTCCTGAGCTTTAACTGTGGTTGCTCCGACTCTGCACCAAAGAGCCGGAGTTTCAGGACTAACTGACTGCTTATTCCCAGAGTAGTGAGTCGGTGTGGCTCCCCTCCTGCCCGGAAGGGTCGAGCCCCGGCTAGGACCTACTACAGGGACCTAGAGCTTCATTAAAAAATAGGTCAAATGGATGTTTTTTAACCTGGACAAAGCAGTGTATATCCCCTAATATTATTTTTGAAAACAACTGAACTATCGTGGCTGAAATTTTCTAGTCTGAGGTAGATACCCATCTTGAAAAAATCCAAACCAATAACTTAAAGTCAGGAAAAGTTTTAAGGTCTTGAGAACTGTTATCCTTTTTCCAATGTAAATAAGAAGGAATAATTGTATGTATTTATTTACATTTTATATTTATTTTCTATCTTTTTTTTCTGTCATGCTACATAGCCTTGTCATCTTGTTACTGTGGTTCATTCTACTTGATTTTATTTATAAAATAGGAATATCATATCCATTTTATTTTCATGTGTGTAGCTCTGTAGAACTCATCATTTATAAATGACTTTGCTCCAATATACCATTACACTATTTTAAAGGAATGGAATATATATATCAGTATTGGTGAATGAAATACATAAAGAAGAGACTGATGTTTTTCTTGTTCATAAATTTTTTATGCTACATATAAAACTTTATTGCTTCTGATATTTAGTGGCAACATGAAATTCAATCCAGTCCAGAAATTTGTTATGATTTAGCCATAGAGGAGTGATGTAAAGAAGATGAAGAGTTCATAAGAATATAATGTGATACAGCAGGGCCAGGGAGGAGTGGAGCAGTCAGGAATGGGATTTCCATGCCATGAATGTAATGCAGGGTGGGTCATGGCCACCCCATTCCCAAGATGAAGGACATGGTCAAAGCACTGGTGCAACCCACCACCACCCAGCAGGAGGCTACCCAGGTCCAGGCAGCTGCCCAACAGGAGGCCATGCGGCTGCAGCAAAAGACCAATTGCCTGCTGATGACCCAGGCCACATGGGCCATGCTGCAGGAACTAGTAAACCAGGTGAAGGCTCTTATGAAGCTGAGCTGTGGGTATGACAGGATGTGGACCATACGGGCCAACTATAGAAAATGACATGGGAGGATGATATGGAGGCATACCTCCTGGCCTTTGAGAGAGCTGCCCTGTGGGAAGCCTGGCCCCGAGACCAGTGGTTGGGCATCCTCACCCCATTTTTGTGCTGGGAGGCCCAGAAGGCCTACTATGATATGACCGCAGAGGAGGCGGCAGATTACTCCCGACTGAAGGCGGAGATCCTGGCCAGGTCTGGGGTAATGACGGTCTTGTGAGCCCAGAGATTCCATGAATGGCAATATTGCATAGACAAGACACAGTGGCTACAATTGTTTGACCTAATCCACCTAGCCTGCAAGTGGGTATGCCCGGAGGCCTTTAGCTCTGAGAAAATGATGGAGATCCTGGTGCTGGACCGCTATACAAGAGGATTACCCTCGGGCCTCCAAGCCTGGGTAGCCCAAAATGACCCCTCCACCTATGACAAATTGGTCACCCTCATGGAGAGACAACTGGCAGCCGGTGAACTGTTTGAAACCCCGGGAGGTGAAACAGGGCGTTCTGGGAAGCCAATCCTGACCCCGAGGCCCCGGATAATCGAGAACTCCAGGAAAACCATAGCTGGAAGAATAGGGAGTGGCCTAAGGCACCAAATGGACCTGGGAGTCCAGGGGGAGAGCCTAAAGACAGAGGGGAACCTCTGGGATGAGATATCATTGTTACGAGTGTGGGGGCTTGGGGCATATAGCAGCCCAGTGCTCTAACAGGAAGGAGCCCATGCAACACAATCTGGGGGATTGTGGGGACCAATGTGGCCTAATCAGCCTAGTGGGGATCACAATGGCCCCACATCAGTACATCAGGCCAGTAAAGATGGATGGGATCTAGACCATAGCTTTGGTAGACTGTGGGAGTGCTGTCACACTGGTCTCAGAGAATTTAGTGGGCCAAGAGCACCAGAGTGACATGTGTCCACAGCCCAGTAAATTTCTACCCCACAATCCCAATGCATATTGAGATCCGGGGAAAACTACCAAGATGACTGCAGGGGTGATCTCCAAGCACCCCTACCCTGTCTTAATTGGCAGAGACTTTCCCAGGTTCAAGAGCAAACTGCCTTCCATTGGAGCTATGGGATGGGAATAAACCCTGGGAAGAGATCAAAGTGTCCATGGATGGCCCTGCCCTAATTTTTGCTGGGCTTTCCCCAGAGTTATTTTCACACACACACACATACCCCAGTTGGGAGGCGGCTCCATCAGGGAATCCGCACAATAACATAGACCAGTGTAGACCCAGAGACAGCCCCCACCATGAGTGGAAGTACCCCAAGGGAAGGAGGGGAGACCGATCCAATAGAATCAGGCCAGATCAGTCTCGCACGCGAGTGTTTTGGGCAGGACCAAGCCTATGACCCACTATATGCAAACATGAGGGAGAAGATAGTAGAGGTAAACGGTGTGCCAATAGAAGGGAAAACCAAAAGCGCAGGGCCATACTATTTAATAAAACAGGATCTGTTGTACCAGGTAGTGCCAATATGGGGGCGAGGGGGGGGGGAAAGTAGTACAACAGCTCTTGGTGCCACGGAAGCACACAAGGGCCGTATTAGAGTTAGCTCACAGTCATCTCTTTGGGGGACATTTAGGAGCAGATAAGATCCTGGATAGAGTCCTAAGGAGATTGTACTAGCTGGCGGTACAAGGAGAAGTCCAATGCTTTTGCACCTCCTGCCAGCTGTATAGCCTGCGACCTCAGTTAAAGACCCTGTTGCTACTCCTGCCTGTAATTGAAGTCCCTTTTGAAAGGATAGCCTAGAATCTAGTGGGCCCACTAGAAAGATCAGCCCATGGCCACCAAAGCATACTTGTCATCTTGGACTACGGTACACGGTACCCCAAAGCCATTCCTCTAAGAAACCCCACCTCCAAGATGATCACAAAATAACTGGTTCAGGTTTTTCCTAGGGTAGGCATCCCTAAGGAGATCCTGAAAGACCAAGGAACTCCTTTTATGTTGAGAGTAATGAAAGACTTATGTACCCTGCTCCACATCCAAACCTTGTGGACCTTGGTCTATCATCCCCAAACAGATGGTCTGGTCGAGTGATTTACTGCACTCAAGAGCGAAAGGTGGTGGCCCAAGATGGGGAAGACTGAGATACCTTCTTACCATACCTGATGTTTGCAATATGAGAAGTTCCCCAGGCATCTACTGGATTCTCCCTCTTCGAGCAGACACCACCCACATGGCATATTAAACATCATGAAGGAGGACTGGGAGGAAAAACCCAACCCAGGGAAGAACATCATCACACATGTGGCCCAGATGAGAGAACGAACAGCCCAAGTGAGCCCCGAGTACAAAAGCATTTGGAGAAAGCACAAGAGGCCCAGTGAACCTATTAAAACCATTGGGCAAAAGCACAGAAATTTCAACCAGGAAAACATGTGCTGGTGTTGGTGCTGGTACCAACAACAGAAAGAAAGCTCCTGGCCAGCTGGCATGGACCCTATGAGATTGTGGAAGCCATTGGGGAGATGAATTATAAGGTGAAACAGCCAGACCAACGAAGGCCAGAACAGATCTACTACATCAACTTACTGAAACCCTGGGTCAAGCGGGAGATGTGCCTGGCCATCTTGCTGACTTGACCCCAGGCAAATATGTGATACAGCAGGTCCAGGGAGCAGTGGGAGAGTGGTAGAGAGAAGATATATAAACTGTAGGCTAATTAAGGTGTGGTTCCCTGTAGACTAGGGAAGGTTACTACAGGTTAATTGGAGCACCTGTAGTCAATTAAGGCCCTGTCAGGAACCTAATAAAAAACTCTGCTTCAGGCAGATAGGGCTGTGCAAGGAAGGAGAGAGGACTGGAGTTGGAGGTGTGTTGCTAAGAATTGAAAGACCAGAAAACCAGAGGAAGGGAGACTCCCTCCACCAGCATCAAGGACCAAGGGTAACCTTGCTCAAGGGGGAAGACGGTAAGAAACCCACAGGGGTTGAAGGGCTGGGGCTCAAAGTGAGGAGCAGACCCCTCCCCTGCTTCCCTCCTCTACCACCTTCCTGGGCCACTAGCGGGGCCCTTGGCACCCCACAAGCAGAGTCAAGGGGTGGCATCCTAGCTCACCCATCAAGAAAAGCATGGGACCCACAATACTAACATCGGCCATTTTGCCACAATAGGAATTTCTTTTAATCACCATTTGTAATTTACAGGACAAAGATGATCAACCAATGCACTTTTAAAATACATCTGTGAACTTGACTTGGTCCTTCTAATAGTTACTGAATGGTCTAGTTATACCCATATATGACTACTTCTAAATGAAGAATAATTTAGTAACAAGATATAGGGAGAGAGTGAAATCGATAGCCATATTACTGTGCAGAAAAGTTCCGAACGGTTATAGAATACCAGAGCAACTACTCAATATGGATCCGTCATCTGGGTAAGCTATTCCATTGAATTGAGAGACGCAAATGGCATAGAAAATTAGGATGAAAATATTTTTTTTTTCTGATTTTATTTTCTAATTTTGTAATATTGGTCTTACCTCATGTACCTCAGTGGTTGAGCATCCACTGTTTACTAATGGAGGAACTACTGGAGCAAAAGCCTGAGATTATGAAAACCACCTATGGGCTATTGTGATGAGGTGAGACCCTCACACTAGCCCTGCAAGTGCAGAATTGGGCCAGGTGGGCCCAAACAACTAATTAGGAAGAAAACAAGGCAGCTTTTGGCTGGAGGTAGCTAATTAGAGAGAGACTCACTTGTGCAGGAACAGGCGGGGCCTAGAAAGCCATGAAGCTGGCTACAGACTGGGGCTTCTGGGAAAGGCTGCAGGAAGGCAGGCAGCAGCCAACAGTCGCTCCCTGGGATGAGGGAGGAAGGTTTGGAGCTGGTAATGCCCAGGGGAACCAGAAATGTAGGGAGCAGTCCAAGGAAGGAGTAATGAGGGCAGAGAGAAGCCTGGAGCTGCTGAGCTGAGGGTCCCTGGACTGTAACCCAGAAAAGAGGGCAGGCCTGATTTCCCCTATCAGCCACCAAGGGTAAGGTGTAGACCTGAGGCAGCGAATGGGAAGATTGCCTAGGACTGGTGATGCACTGAACCCCAAAGGGGTGAACACTGAGTGACCTATCCAGAGGACTATGTCATGAACAGGAGGCTGAAGGTCCTGGAGCAAGAGGAGCTTCAGAACAGAGTCAGAGTGATGGCATGTAAACCATGGACAGGAGTGTTGACCTCGAGAGCTAATCCTGAGAATGACCAGGAGATGGTCAGACTGGTGACGAATGGTGTACCCTGTGACAGCTATGGACAGCCAGTTCCCACAAAAATATGAAATGGAACTTCAGCATCCAAATTTCCTAGGCTGCTTTGCGAATCGTAATGAAAATTGTATCCCAGCATGAAAACCAGATAGACCAAGAGAGTTGAATAAGAAAACAGTTCTTTGTAGTCTTGTGTGCCTTCTGCTGGCTCTAAATATGTATGTTAATGTTATTAACAAAGCTGTATTCATCTCTGCTGACTTCAAGGGTACGGTCAATCAATAAATATTTTCATTTTTTGCATATCATGCTTTATATGAATATGTTTATGTAATACAGAGACAGATACAAAAGTGGTACTTCTTGTGATGGAGATACTTAATTTTATGAATGTCAACCCAACTTACACCTATTCTATTGGTCTATACACCTCCTCCTCTCCCTCAGTAGGTACAGGAGAGGAACAGCAGCTAGAACAGGGGGAGGGATAGCTCAGTGGTTTGATCATTGGCCTGCTAAATCCAGGATTGTGAGTTCAATCAATTGTGAAGGATTTGGGGCAAAAATCTGTCTGGGGATTGGTCCTGCTTTGAGCAGGGGGTTGGACTACATGACCTCCTGGTGTCCCTTCCAATCTTGATATTCTATGACACCAGACCCAGTGACCACCCCACATGGAGCAAGACCTCCAGTGATTTTTCTCCCAACAGTGTCCTTTAAAAACACTGTCCCTTGAGAACAGCAGAAGTGGTAGCACAGCAGTAGCTGACTTTCACTACTGACAACAGAACTGATCCAGGTAGGACAGGGCTCATCTTTGCTGATTCTTCTTGGGATGGAGTGGGGAATATGGGCAGATGGCCAGTATGTGGAAGGAAGGGGAGACCTCATTTGAATTGAGGAGGAGAGAAAGGCTATGCTGCAGTTCAAAGGTAGTTTTTAAGTTTAAAATAAATGAAAAATAGTGAAAAGAGGAAATGATAAATAAAAACAAATTTTAACAGTTAAGTATTAAATATTATTATTATTATTATTTGTAATACATATATGAATGAATATAAAAGTCTAGGACGCAAAATTAGTAAAAGACAAGAGCTAAAATATTAATAAAGAAAAATAAAACCAGAAAAGGCAAAGGTTAAATGTAAATTTAAAACACTGGAAAAGCTAAAGGGTTAACATATCCTGCAAGGGAAAGTTGTCTAGGATTAATTATAGACCTGCTCTCCAAATGAAGTGTGAGTATTCACATGGTTAAGTTTAAGCAGTGTTTGAAGGGCTAAGGACATATACAATAAAGTACAAAACTGTGGCAGCTGGGAATGGAGTCAAGCGCATCAAAAAGTGGGAATTTAGCATCAAGCAATTTACTGAAATGAACTAAATCTTGTCCTGTATTAATTTCCCTTTTCCCACTGGGCCTGCAGAAACGTATGCATTGACTTCAATGGGAGTTGGATCAGGCCCCATGTGAATAACTTTGTGTCTGAATAGTCCCATATGGAACAAGCTTATACGTTGAACAAAAAATATATATTTTACAACATATACGGTTTTCAAAAGATCAAAACTTGTTTATCTTAAACAGAGATAGTAAAGTAATATAAGCCAATGTAACATGCAACTTATTATGCAAATTGCTCTCTTGGTCTATTTGTGGCAGCTTGTACAATGATAGCCCCCATGACTGCTGAATCTGCTAGGCTGGTCCAATCCTGTTATTATTACTGCTAATCCTTTGCTATTTGTTGGGCTCCTCTACAGGCCCATGGGGCACCTTAATCAAATGTCTCAACATAAAAAAAGAGCAAGCGAGCATCCCCATATGGATGTGTGGTGCTGCATAGAGAATGGTTGATTGGTTACAGCATTGCATGCATAGGATTAAACTAATGGATTCAGCGTTTGCAGGGACTATAATTTCACATGCAAAAGACAGAACGTACGATACCAGCCTATGAGCTGAAATTGAGAAATATTTAACTCCCACTAAGTCATCAGCGCTTCCCCCCTGTATTTTAAAATCTGCTTATTATCTTTTAAATTATGTGCCGCTTAGAGGTGAAAAAGGAATGTTAAACAGTGGATTTGTTTATTGCTTCATATATTTGGAAATAATTTACTGATATAAAATTAGCCAAGAAAATGAATAATTTTGGGTCATTATTACTGGATATACCTGATTTACTATAAAATGTAAATGTTCCATTGCATAGTTAAATGAACAATATTCAACAGAAGATTTGTAATTCTATCTACCTCTTATAGAGTGTTTTACATCTGTAGATCTCAAAGCACTTCATGAAGGAGGTGAGCATCATTATCCTAATTTTTATAGATGGGGAAACAGAAGCACAGAGAGGTGAAGTAATTTGCCCAAGGTCAAGCAGCAGGTGAATGGCAGAGCTGGAAATAAAGCTCATATCTCCTGAGTCTTAATCTGATACCCCACCCACTACCACACTGCCTCTTGATGTTGATTAGATATTAACTAGACATTATAATAATATATGGAGATATACCTATCTCATAGAACTGGAAGGGACCCTGAAAGGTCATTGAGTCCAGCCCCCTGCCTTCACTAGCAGGACCAAGTACTGATTTTGCCCCAAAATCCCTAAGTTGCCCTCTCAAGGGTTGAACTCACAACCCTGCATTTAGCAGGCCAGTGCGCAAACTACTGAGCTATCCCTCCCCTGGATCTAGGCCATTTCCCTGAAATGTTGAACATGGGTTAATTAAGAAAATAACAAACACAGAAATGATGCTGCATCTCTAAGAAAACAGAGATTTGTATGCTCATGATTTATGTTGAATGAAATCATGGGCTTACCCTGTGCTGCAGCATGGAGTCATTCTAAGCTATGTACCACAGTTGTGCTGCATACCCATGGATCTTTACTCCGATCTTAGTGATGGTGTGGAGAGGTCTCCAAGGCAGTGACCTGGAAGTATGTAGGCAGCCACTAATGTTGTCTCAGCAGTATCTTGTGACTCCACCTCCTGATTGCAATATTTCACAGAAGAGTTCTGAGGGATAGTATCAAGAGAGGTGATGCCTCTTCTGATGCTCTTGTAGCAGAGAGAAGAGCGGGCAGTTTTTGGCCAAGTTACATGCAGTTAGGAAGTCGGTGAGTTGTGACAGGAACTTCACAGAATACACTCCCACCTGCCAGCTCAGAAACAGCACTGTCATCCATGCTAAATACAGGATTTACTGTGGCAAAGATTTCTCTTCTGGTGACCTATTAGGGAGACCCTTTTAATACTCAACTCCCATAAGACAATTTATTATTTATTTCACTTGCCACCATCCATGTTATGTCACTCTCTCCATTTGCTCATAACAGCTCTACATGCTTCAGTAATCCCTGCATAGCCTGTCAGGGAGGAAGGAGGACCAGAAACAGTGTAAGGTAACCAACAGGGCCAGGCACTTCCACCTTACATTTTGAAAGTCACTTGTCTCTCTCATCTTATGTGATGACTACCATCTTGGCTAACACTGGGGACCTCCAGAGCTAAGTGTGTGAGTGTCTACAGCTTGAGCTAGCATGTCAGACTATCAAGCAGACAGCTGTCAAAGAATCTCCCCCTTTGTGGGTTAGGCAGAGGGGAGATGCAGAATATATACCGGCCAGTGGGTTACCTGACTTGGTCTAGACAGAAGAAGCTCATCCCAAGCATCTGAAGCCTACAGACATTTGAATGCAAGATTAACTCCTATTTATGTGACAACAGCCATCTTGGTTAACACAGGGGATTGAACTGTGGACATTACAGATAAAAGCTTAAGTCTTTAAAGCTAGATGAAAAGAGCCAGCTGGCAGCTGTAACATATTCATATTCCCTCTGACTCAGGCAGTGAGGGAGACATATAGCACACACTGATCAATGGGATACACTTTCAAATGTTGAGCGGCACTTCCTGTGTCCCAAACTACAAGACTATATAAGAAGATGTCAGCTTCCAATATAATAATTGATTGATGTAAACATACTAGGCAAATGAGATAGAGATACAGCTGAAGAGGTTTAAAGATTCGTGGTAAGTTTATTAGCCTATACAACCAATCCACTTGACAGCAAATTGGTCCAAGATGGGACAAAAGCTTTAGCACTCGGACATGAATACAAAAGGATCAACTACTTTAGCCATACCCCTCCCACCATAGCCACAGGATTTGGCAATTGCTAGAATCTCTGGATGGTGCTTCCACATCCAAAATCCAGAGGCCCATGAGAGGTACCTCATATTATCTACACAATAGAAATACATCTTCCCCCTCCTTTCACTACAACAGTACCAAGCCTTCATTCACTCCCATCTCTGTTTTGGTGTTATGGTCAGGATTGGGCTATCCAATCCAAGCACTCATGAACAGGATAGTTGCCATAACAGCTGTGATAATAGGATCCGGACAATACTAGACAAAGTTCCATCTCCCACTTCCTTACTGGAATAAATTTCTTAAGTACTCAGGGAAGCAGAAAAATCCAGACTGAAAGGCCAGTCTACATAATGGGAAAATTCCCTCCTGACCCTGAATAGGTGATCATCTAAAAGCCAAATCATTTCCGGTAACTATGCCACAACACACCAAAAATACATGTGGTTTGAGGGGAGAGAATTAGTGCCAGTGAGAGAGGTTCTAGGACCTAGGAAATCCCTCATTTTACACCATCAGCAAGGAAGCAGAAGAGATCAAAAACTCCCACATCACCTAAGAAGCCTAATCAGATTGCTGTGGGAGCCAGATAAAGTACACCCAATCTTTCACTCTCTACGTAGGTCAAATACAAAAGAAGGGTGAGCCAAAGACCAGTCCCACTGCAGGGCTAGAGAGGTCCTTGGGACTGTGTCTTGCCTCTGTACTTGAACAAAGACCGACTCTCGTGAGAGGGGTGGGAAGCTCTTAAATTGTTCCTTGTACTTACAGAAAAAGTTTAAACTATCTTCTATATAACATTTCATTTTTCCTTTGAAAAGTGTATCAGCAGTCAGAAACAATCAAGGAGTGAACTAAGAGGCCAGCTGGTTTCCCTAAAGACTGAACATGTCTGACTTCATGGAACATATGCATATTTTTAATGTCTAAATACTAGATGCCATACATTGCTTTGCACCTCTTGCATTTGTTTGAAAAGAATATTTTGACAGGCGGTTATTAAGAACAACTCCATCCTAGGTAGGATGTTTTCTGAATTTTTAATCATCAGCTCTGGAAACTGAGCCAATGAATCTTTTCCTTTTTATTAAATATATTTTATTTAAAAGGCCTTGTGCCTTTGCATTTACAAAAGTGAGGAGTCCCCTGATTAAATATGCATGCAACAGAAGCTAGAAATAAAGAATTCAAAAGGACATTCATGGGTGATTTAATTGGCCTGAGCACTTCACAAGTATTTCTGTAGGGTATTCTAATTATTCTCTAGTACTAGAAAAGTTTGTGACTGTTGTATAATTACTTTTTTTTTCTTCCTAGAGAAACTTTTCCCCTCATTCTTTGTTTCTTTTATGTCAGTAATAAAAAAGCAGCCAAATGAAAGTTACAAAGGTTTGATTTGATTTAATATGTTATTGAAGGTAGAGAATTTCAAGTCTAAAAGTATTCTAAGATGAAAGAAATGGACTATAAACAGTCAAAGAAAGAGTTTGAATCAATGACCAAAGAATGATCTTGAAGGCAAAGTTTGTTTCAAGGAAGAGGGTTTTTTTGTTGTTGTTTTTTTAGATTTAAGCATTTTGTGGCTTAAGTGAGGGTTGTTGAACTGGATCAGACAACCTGTGTGCTTCCTCCAAGAAGGATTAGAATTGAATCTCAGCTATGAGAAAGGAAGACTGTCAAATGATTTATCATCTGGATTTCACACCACATGCTCTTTCTCAAGTAGGTCCATGGACTACAGAGTTTAGAAACTTGATGCTTAGCAGCTGTTTTGTCTAGACATCAGGAAGATAATCAAAACAAGAGGACTGACTGCCATAGAACCAAAACTTTTAGCAACAATAAAAACAAATAGCACAAACTAAAATTTATCCATTTGAGGATTAATATTTTTTGTGCGTACTAGGCTCACTCTCCTTTATATTATATTATATTATTACTGGGCCAAATTCAGTACTGTCTTATATACATGGAAGTCATCAGTGAATTTCCCCATTTTTCTTAAAAGCCCCTGTAAGACAATTGATAATGACATCTACATTGGTATATTAGGAAAACATAATTAATTTTTTTAAATGGTTTGAAAACCTATTCATTATTAAACATATCATATTTGAATATATGGTTCTGAAACATTTCTCATGAAAATGTCATGAATGTTTTCTATTCTGCTGCTACTTGACTAGATTTGTATTACAGGATTTGAACAGTTGAATGGGATTTGAGCAAAATGTTGTAGTATAGATTGTGTCTGTTTCCAATAGTCTCCTGTAGACCATTTACTAGGCTACTGTCATTGGTGATAGTTAGTAGGTAGGAAAAGGAAGAACACACATGTACATAAGAACATAAGAATGGCCATACTGGATCAGTCCAATGGTCCATCTAGCCCAGTATGTTTTCCGTTAGTGGCCAGTGCCAGATGCTTCAAAGGGAGTGAACAGAATATAGCAATCGTCGAGGTATCCATCCCCTGTTGTCCAGTCATGGCATCTGGCAGTCGGAGGCTTAGGGATACCCAGATCATGGGGTTGCATCCCTGACCAACTTAGCTAACACCCACTGATGGACCTATTCTTCATGAACTTATCTAATTCTTTTTTTCAATCCAATTATAGTTTTGGCATTCACAACATCTTTTGGCAATGAGTTCCACAGGTTGACTGTGCATGGTTTCATGAAATATTTCATTTTGTTTGTTTTAAATCTGTTTGCCTATTAATTTCATTGGGTGACCCCTGTTTCTTGTCTTATGTGAAGGGGTAAATAACACTTCCTTATTCATTTTTTCCATACAATTCATGTTGTTTTTAGACCTTTATCATATCCCCACTTAGTCATCTGTTTTCCAAGCTGAATAGTCCCAGTATGAAACACTCATACACATGCACAAGGGATTCTATTTTGCTAAACTTTGTTTTCATTACTATTTCCAGATGCATTGCATAAATCTTCCAGAATGACAGCTATAAGGCTATCAGTATATCTGTCTATTTAAGACACTTATATGGCCCCATTACCTTAGTATCTGAGCACTTTGCTATCCTTAAGGTATTTAACTGGGAAAGCGAAGAAGATGTGATAGAGGGTTTGTAAAAAATTAATGGTATTGAGAAGGCCACTCAGGTGTTTCTATATATCATGTCTCATAATGGGAAAAATAAGATTTCACTTGATACAAGTAAGATACATTTAAATGGGGGAAATTTATTATTATTATTATTATTATTATTATTTCATGCAGTGTATGAGTAACCTGTGGAATTCATTTATACATGACATCACTAAGACAAATAGCTTAATGAATTAGTTTTCAATATTTTCCATACAATAATCCAATGTCACAACAGAAAAAAAAAGTTTTTAAATTTGACTTAAATAGTTTGGGGAAATCCTTTCTTGAATTGTGATTCATAGGTTGAAAAACCATGGCTTGTGCAATGTTGTTGTAGATGTTAAAGCGATAAGGTGGTGAGGTAATGTTTTTTATTTGACAAATTTCTGTTGGAGAGCGAGACAAGCTTTTGAGTTCACACAAGCTCTTCTTCAGGTCTGGAAAATGTGTTCAGTGTCACAGCTAAAACAAGGTAGAACAGATTGTTTAGCATAAGGATTTAATATATATTTCAAGGGACACTGAAGGTGAAGTAGCCCATTAACACATCACCAACACAAAACCTTCAAAATGTGAACTTGGGAGCTTAAACTAATAACTTTGCTAGACTGAATAAAGACACTGGATTTAATGTTTATTATAACAATCTATAACCCACTAATCCCCCAAACGTCCAGTTCCCCCCACCCCTTTCCTTTCCCCCTCTGATTCTGGGACACTTCACCTTTCATGGTCCCTTGAAAGATGTATTATCTAAACAATCTGTTCTACCTTGTATTTGACTGTGACACTCTGAGTACATTTCTCATGCCTGGTCTAAACTAGGAAATTAAGTCAGTATAACTATGTTGCTCAGGGGTGTGAAAAATCAACATCCCTGAGCAAAGTAATTTAACTGACCTAATCCCTTGGTGACAATGCTAGGTCAATGGGAGAATTCTCCTGTCAATCTAGCTACCTAGACACTATCTAGCTAGTCATCGGCGTAGGTATGTCTTCATTGAAGCACTACAATGGCACAGCTGCAGGGGTGCAACTGTGCCGCTGCTGCGGTTTTATGTGTAGACAAAGCACCCAGATATAAAGAAAAGCTGTTCATAAGCTTGAAAGCTTGTGCCTTTTACCAACAGAAGTTGGTTCACTGAAATATATTACCTCTTCTGTCTTGTCTCTTTGCAAACCATGACTTGGTAATTTTAAAAAATTATGTGTATGTGTGATATTTATATGAATGAGAATTGCATCTGCAGTTACCACAGGATAATTTATATATGAAACCTATATTTCAGGGCATAATCAACTAAGTCATGAGAGATTTTTCTCATGAAACACTATAATGGGAACATTTGTAGTCCCACATCAGCTGAGCTTTGAAATATTGGGCTACTCTCACAGATATATTCTGGACCGGATGGACCATTACTTTGTTCCACTATGGTAATTCCTGTATGACTAGGCTTTTACAGTCAAGTTGGATATAACTCTCTATTAAATATTTGCAGCACCTTCAAGTCAAACAGATTTAGAAAGCTTTAGCCAAAAGTTTATCTCTGTGTATATATACTTCCCCACCTGCATACTAAACCCGTTATGGCTCTCAAAGGTATTTTTGTACTTCAGCTATAGTATGCAACAATGGTGACATTTTAAAGGTTTAATTAAAGAATACTTATCATAGCAGCATGCCACAGGAGTGCTGGATGACAAACCCCTAGTGTTGTAAAATTAATTATATCACTAGTGTGTACCCGATGCATGTGGAAAGTTTGAACCCGAAAAAAAACAACTCATTAATCTTCAGCCAGCTGTACTGTGGTAGGTGAGTCATTTGTGCATTCACAAGAAGTCTTCTGGAGGTAAGCTCTGTATTTATTTATGAAATAACACTGTATGTTGCAGAAGTGAATTGTACATAGGCATAACAAAATGGTAACAAATACAGAAAATTTATTTGAGTCTGTGCTCTTAAGCCCTATCAAAACCATGATGTTTTGTTTGTTTGTTTTAAATCACAAGTATTTTTCCATTGTAATGGATTTAAAAAAAAATAAAAATAATACTGCTTCCAACAGTGTCTGCTTCTGGGTATCCCCAATAAGCTACAAATCTTCCATATCCAGTTTGTTAGTTGATTGGCTTATAGCTGAAATGGTTTATACAGTACCTCCTGGAAATCTGCCAAAAATGGTTTGGATCAGTCTTTCAATGTGAGTAGGTAATGGCATCCCTACAGAATGCCATGCAATTAGTGGTGAGCTTATTTTTCTTGATTTCATTATTATTGTAACTTGTAACATTTTCTCTATGGATAATGGGTAATAAATTAGGAAGAGTTGAAAACTGCTGAAGCTCTGTGTTTGAATTATTTTTTCCCCTTAGAAATGAGTTATGGTACATGATCTTGACCACCATATATTCTACAGCTCAGTTCAACATTAATGACAGTAGGAAAAAACAGTTACTGAGAATTTGCAGATTTTTTTTTCTTTTCCTACTTTAATAAAAATACATTAAGCTCTATGTAGTTTTAAACATATGATTCCTCTATAGTTACTATCTTTATTTGTTATTTGAATGTGATTGGGCCCCCTTGTGCTAGGGGCTGTACTAGCATATAGGGGCCTAGATTTTAAATAGTGATTAGTGATTTTGGATGGCCAACTTAACACACCTTAAAGGGAATTGACTTTCAGAGGGCAGGCACTCAGTGCTTTCTTAGAATCAGGCCACTTTAAGACATCCCAAGAAAGGCACCCAAAATCTACTGTCACTTTTGAAAAATCTTGATCAGAAGACAAGGTCCCTGCTTTGAAGAGCTTCTGATTAGAACTGCACAAATAACTAATTATTTGGTCCAATAGAAAGACAAGGTGGGTGAGATAATATCTCACAGGATCAACTTCTGTTGGTGAGAGAGACAAGCTTCAGACCTGAAGAAGAGTTCTGTGTGGCTCCAAAGCTTGTCTCTTTCACCAGCAGAAGTTGATCCAATAAAAGATATTACCCCACATATCTTGTCTCTCCAATGTCCTGGGACAGACACAGCTACAACTACAATCCATATTCATTCATTGGCAGTTCTGGAGGTTTGTGGGGAGGGAAGTTGATTCAGGTTGAAATGATTTTGAAATATTTCAAAATTTTTGGTGAATCAAAAAAGTCAGTGTTGCTTCTGGTCCTGAGTGTAGACCCTCGGGGGGTCTCAGATCCTCATCTCCAGCCGAAGCCTGAATGTCTACACTGAAATTTTATGCAAGTTAGCTGACCTGGGCCATCTGTGGTGCTGCTGCGTGTTTTTTATTGCAGTGTAGATATAGTCCATATCAATGAGCATTCCATACATATAGGGCTTGCATAAAATATGCTGCAAGAAATGAATACATTTGGCAGGAGGTCTGAGAAGAACATGGTTGGCATGATTCTTACATTATACCAAGAATGTCTTCATATGTTTCCTATGTTAGTGTTTACCTTGCTCCTACTTCATGATCATCACTGACAGTAGCTGGTAATAATGGGATGTTTTGCGCTGCTGAAAATTTTCTGCAGGAGATCTTGCCAACAGATACTATATGTGCTGCAGTATTTTACTTTTGTTTCATTGAGCACTTCAAAAACCTTTCTTTTCCTCACTTCCCTAAATTGAATATCCACTTTCAGCCTCTCAGTATGTATATAAATGTCTTTAAAAATCCTACAATTAACACAGGAGATTTTTAGTCAAGTAGCAACAGAGTGGAAAGAATCATGACATTATTTTAATTGTTGCCATATTCAAAGCACAGTAAGGAATCCTATTTGCATCAAATCTGTTAAAGAAAGTCCAAATTCACATATGCCAGATAGCATTAGTTGGTTTTCAGACCAAAGTGGCTCCATAAGGTGTTGCTATAGAACAAAGACCTCAAAACAGAGATAAATAATCATGAAGAGATCCTCAAGGGAACAAACCTCCCCACATTTTTTTACAATGTAGAAATCTCAAGGATTCCAAGACTCTATTGACTCTAACACCCCTATTAAACAAGTAATGTAACTAATTTATTTTTACTAATGCCTTATTTAATCACTTCATTTAATGTTTAGACATTAATTGTTTTACAATGGATCTGACAAAGTTCCTGTTTCATAATTACATTCATTAGAGTATTTCATAATTTACAGCTCTGTACTTCTATAGTATGTGTTCATTTAATAATCATGTATTAGCTGTTCTCCTTGTTTCTTTCACAGTACCAGTGCAATACCATCTACTTCATATTTGCAAATTATGCTGATGTTTTATCTGTACCGAATGTTTATTTTGTTACACTATACTCTAAGCAATACCTGAAACTTGCTTACAGTAAAATTCACTTCATCCAGATGTATTCCAAACAACTTTATGTGATTTATGTGCTTGAGTATCTGGGGCACAAAATCCACACCACAGTACACACCCTGGCTGTACAGTCCTTTCACATACACTGCTCTAACATATAGACTGGACTACACTCAATGACTTCTCATGACAGTTGGACCTATTTAGCAAGGATCTAATAGAGTAGCTCCTTCCTGGATTGTTCTAAGCCACCCCCAGAGATAGCAGGGACATGCAGATGCCCTAGTGCTTCCCAGACACATCAGTGTGAATCTTGCCCGCAATGAGGCCCTACTCTCAACTCAGTGGCATTTCTCAGGCCTGTTTGTAATGTTATAACCTTTGAACAGCGCATCCGATCAATTCCAAAATTCCAGGGACTGTTCTAGGCATCCATGAGCAGTAATCTATTGACTGTCGTGAAAACTGGCAAACCGGAAAATCCTGATTTCCCATAATCTGAAAAGAAAATTAGGTCCACAGAGTGCCCATTTGGTGCAGCAGACAGATAAATCTCTCTGATGCCCTCTGCTGCTGCCTTCCCATATCTCAGGTAGCCCATTAACATGCTGTTCTGTCATTGACTGTTCAGCTCAGCTTACATAAGCAACAAACTGTGTAAGATCTTTTAGTTAAGCTATAGTTGTTTGATTGTTAATGATTAAATAAAATGATGTTGCCAAAAATAAAGGAATTTAAATTTATAAACTGTGTTAATATAATTCTATTGCCTACTTCCTCTCCTCCCCTTCACTGTGTGTGATCCATGATGCTTCCTAACTTGAAAGACACTGTGGCGGGTTGCAAAATTGGGGGGTGAGAGGGGGAATAGAACCCCCCAAATATTGTGGGAGCTCTGACCCAGTGTAAATGTATGCATGTCCCAGGATGGCAAGGGGAAGCATGGGGCAGATGTGAGACCTGGTCCCGGAGAGGCTGGAGTGGCTTCCTTGGGACCTGGGATTGGGCCAGGGAGCAGAACTCAGCGGGGCTGGTACAGGTCTGAAATCCTCTTTCCCTGCCAGGAGCTGGTTTCCTGCCTTTCCCCCGCCATCAAATCTCAGTACTTCCCCTCATTCTTCTACCATCCCTTCCCCATTCCCAGGGAGATCCTGTGCCCCCTTCACTTAACACAGAGATGCTTCCTAATCTATAAGACACAGACCAGGGATAAAGACAGGATGGGAAGTATCCTGTTGAAACTAAATGTTTTTATAATAAACTTTGCTCCCTTGCCAGAAGAACATGGGGTGGATTCATTTTCTCTTCCTAGCAATCCAACCTAAAGGATCATTGTTTGATAACTGCTGACAAATTGTGACTTTTTAATAGCAACAGCTGTGCTTTCTCTCTCTCTCTCCTCTCAAAAGAAAACAAAAACAAAAAACAAAAAACATTGCCGTTAGACTTAGCTATAGTTACTCCTTGAACCATCTCACTTGGGTGGAGAATAGCCTCTCTTCTTGTGTGCTATAGAATTACTTACTCCAAGAAGAAGTCATGTACAGCGTGAAGAAATTGCTTCTCTAAACTTTTGACCAGCTGGGTAGATGAAGCAATTATAGTTTTATTAGACTTAGTTGCTTCTTTGCCTTTTCAGCACTAGCCTTTTCTTGATCAGGAATTTGACTGTATAAACTTACTTCTAACATTTGTAGAAATTTGTACCCCTACTGAATCTACTGTATGCTGGACTTCTATGTGTTCAGAAATTTTAGCTCATTAGATTCTGTGTGATATAATATAGTGTTGTACCTCCCAGTTCTGTCTCTATATGTTTAACACAGATATTATAGTATTCAAATGATTTTTGTTTTTCTACCATATTTCTGTAATGACTGTTATGTTAATGTTTTCTTCGTTTTTTGGTATTCTAGTTCACCTATTTTTGCTTTTAATAACTGTCCATTCAAAATCAATTTTCTCCAGAATAAGGTTATGTACTGTTTCTCAATGAGGGCTGTTTGCATGCCAGATCAAATTTAATCCTCAGCTATATTAGCTGTAAAGTTGCAATTTTTTGAAGTAATTGGAAACAGGTGCATTTCTTCTCTCTCCACAGCCTTAAAAATGCCTAAATTTCTCTCCCCTGCCTCTCTTTCAAACTTTTCCCATAGTCACTCTTAGTAAGAAACCAAATATGGGAAATTCCAGCTTAAGTAAGGATCTGCAGGATCTGATCCAAATATTAAATAAAGATTTATATAAAAAGTTATAGATTTGTTTTCATTGTTATACCACTCTACAAGGGCCCAGTCCTCGGTCAAATGCCTACAACAAGAATAAGTAGCAATAGGAATCACCAACATGCAATTCAAACTCAGCCCCACTGCTTCGGTGGGGCGACTTGTGCAAGTCAAGGTTTTATATTAGGAGGACCCATGTTCTTTCTTCCTTTTGTTTGTTTCAGTCAATGACTCTAATCCAACTTTCCTGACTCAGGCAAATATCCCTCTGCAGTTAATGGGATTTTTACCTGAGGAAAGCCTAAAGGATCAACCCTTCAATGAAGAACTTTATATACATCACATGGGGTTTGTGATATCCACATGATACATTGCAAAATAAATAAATATGTTTATTATTCACTTTCACCACCTCGTCTTCACACTTATCTGGTACTTACTCTGACATTCCAAACTCTGGAGTAGATTCAGAGAGACAAGATGGGTGAGGTATCTTTAACTGGACACATTTATGTTGGTGAAAGAGACAAGCTTTCAGGGTTACACAGAGCTCTTCTTCAGGTCTGGCTCTGATAAATTGGGACTGGAAATAAGGCATACATTTTTAACAGTGAGTGTAACAAAACATTGGAACAATTTACCCAAGGTGGTGGTGGATTTTCCACACTAGCAATTTAAAATCAGGATTGATTTTTTTTTTCCTAAAAGTTATGCTCTAGTTCAAACAGGAATTATTTTGGGGAAGCTCTAGGACTTGTGTTAGAAAGAAAATCAGAATAGATTACCACAATAGTCCCTTCTGGCCTGGGAATCTCTGAATCTCAGCAGTCCACACATATGTGTTTTTTTTTTTTTCCATTGGAAGGCAAACTGCCATGCAACTCCATAATGGAAGGGGAACTTCATGTAGTTACTGGCCCATATACAGATCTTTACACATAGGAGTGCAGTCTATTACTATATTGGAAGGTAAATTAACAAAAAACATGACAAACTCCCCAACAACCATTAAGCATGTAATCAAATGCAATTCATTATAACTTTCTGTGTTTAAAAATGTTACATTTAAAACATTGCTGGCGTAATGTATGATATTATTTTCATGCACAGAAACCCATCATTAGGGCAAAGTTCAAAGTCTGCAAGCTTCTTCATTTTCATATCACATATTTGAGGGTCAACCACTCATGTAAATGATTCTCAGTGTGAATGAGAACTGAAGGACGGGGGGGTCCAATGTGAGTGGCACCTTTTATGTGAGGCCTGAATTTTTTCTGGGTGAAATTTTTTGAATGAATCATTTTATTCACTGAAAAAATGACCTGAAACTACTGGTGAATTTGACACAACTTCACTCAATAGTTTCAGTCCAGGTAGGAAAAAAAAAAAAGCTATTCGCAAAACAGCCTAAGGAGGAGAAGGTAGTACCTCCTTCATTATAACTCTTAGCCCACTAGCTAGGAGACTGATCTGGGATGTGTGTGAGCCAGGTTCAATTTCTCTCTCGGCCTGATGTAGCAAAGCAACTTGAAACTGGGAGTCCCACATTGCAGGAGAGAGCCTACTCACTGAGCTATAAAATATTCCTTAAAAATATTTGAAACAATCAATTTTTTGCAATTTTTTTTCACCATTTTCAGATTTGGTTTGGGTGAAACTGTTTTTTAGCAAAACTGCCAGTGAATTGTGTCACCCAGCTCTGCTGTTGGCACCCCATTTAGCAGTTAGAAAAGTGAGCAGGAATGATTGATGATAAGCACTGGGCATCACAGGTATTTTATTTTCCAAAGTACTTAATTATGGCTATTCAAGGTAGTAAGCATCTCCTGTCTAGATGTAGTTGAAGTAGATAGCATACCCACTCTATGTAAATATTTCCAAATATCTTGTGCAGTGCAAGCACTTCTAAATAATGAACAAATGGGCAAATCACTTAACCTTTCTGTGCCTCAATTTCCCAATCTGTAATAAAGGGATAATTATACTGATGTTCTTTATAAAGTTTTTTTGAGATCTATGGCTGAAAAATACTATAGAAAAGCTAGATTTCAATACTACAAAGTGAATATATAAAACATTATATATCTTTTCACTTTTCTATTTTTCTATCCTTCTGTAACTTTGTCATATATATATATATATATATATATATAGTGGGGGGGGCATGAAAGAAAGTTGGTAGAGTAGGACAACTGAGTTATCCATATGTGTCTATTTTTAGACACATATGTCCCCGCTGTTTACTCTATCATCTATTGAAGAGTAACATTAGCCCAATTCAGGCTCTTCAGCAAACCACTTATTTTGTTCTTTTTGCCAAAACCAACTTTGCTTAAAGATTTATGAACACACTGGGCCTTTCGTGCATTTTCCTGGTAGTAATTCAGAAAAGTCTATGATAAAATACTTGTGCTTACAAGTATCATTGTGATAAAGCAGGAATTTCAACTTTCTGTGGAGTGCAGTATTTATAGAGTGTGATTTGGCAGATGGTATGATGCAGTGTGTGATCTGGCATGTCATTTCATATCAGCCTGTGATAATCCTAAGGCATTGTTCCTTCCACTAGGAAGCAATGATGACTACAAGTACAACATGTGCTGACCGACAGGAACACAGTCATGTTCTCTCCAGAATTTATACGGCAGAAGATAATGCAATGATGCTTGCCATGATTATTAGCGTTTTCAGGATTAGCCAGCATATAATAAAAAGTTTGGTGGAGCATGTTTGATTTTTCCCAGTTGCTCTGTCCTTATTTCTATTACCTTCAGTGAAGAATGTACTGAAACTGTAAGAGAGCAGGTCTGTCTGCAGATCAACATCACTTCTGTGCTTCAAGCACCAATAACTTCAACTCTTATACCTTTGATATTGGTTCCCTGCTCACTTTCTTCCCTTTCAATTATAATATTGACTTTTCTTTATAGTTTCTTGCAATATTTCATGTTATTTTATTGCCGTGAGTGTTCATTTCAAAGAAGATATAAGTAGCAGTACTGTGTATTTAGAGCTTTTCTGTTACAGGATGTAGATGCTGTGCAAGATGTTTTTTTTTTTCTTCTTTTTTCAGTTTAATAGAAACGTGGCAAAACATGATTCTCCTCCCTATGATACTAAGTATTCTCAGTAGATTTCTTCTGCTGGCCTTGTTAAGAAGAAGGGTTGCCTGTTAGTGTGCACATAGTTAACATACATTCACAGTGAAGAGGATAATCACCTGAAATGTGGAAAATGGTAGAGAGAAGTGGGCACTGATGGAAGTGCTCTAGCAGACCATTTAAAGTGAGCAGGGGGCTGAAGTTGCACCTTGACATCCTTTGTAAGTTGTGACTGTTCTGAGGAGAAATTTCTTTGGACTTCGTAAGATGGGAAGTCCTTGTCTTTTGGGACCTTGTTAGATAGTACATGGATGGAGAATTGTAGGGATTAAGGGAAACTACCTCAGAGTTTTGTATAAATGCTGACTTCTCTAATATGAGAGAACTTCCCCTTCCTTATCTTTCTGGAACCTCAAAGTCATCAGAAACCCATTCCTGAGAATCTCTAAAGCTTCAATGCTCTGCAAAGGTTAATTCTGGCATGCAGAAATGCAGAGATAACCCACTTCTGCCAATAGTGGGGGGAGCAGAGTGACAGCAGCCAGCTTCAGCAGTGTTACTGAGCATGCTCAGTCCATATAAGCATGCTCAGTATAAGCCAAGCACAAATCGGAGAGCAGGTGACCCTGCATGCCTGCCAGCCACACATCCCCTCCGCAAAAATGGAACTGCCATGATTGCCCTATAAGGTCAGTTAAGGAGTACTGCAGCATTTTTGAGCAGATGGAGTTATTAGATAGTTGAATCCTGACTCATCTTTTTTTACTTTTACATTTACAACCATCATCTCCACTGAACATACACAGTTTTGGTTTCAAGGACTCCCTTAAGGCTCTATTGCTTGTAACTACTCCCACTCCAGGGAAAGAAACAGGTAGCATTCTCCCAGAGCTTCCAATATCCTTGAGACAGTGTGCCTACCACTAAACCCCTTCATGACATGCAGTGTACTATACTTTGCATGGCCAGCCAGCTCCGTTGGCCAGTGCATTGGGATGAGATCTGGAGTCATGGCCATAAATCCTCTCCACCAGCCACAACTTGGAACACAAAGCCAGGAGAATCAGTGAGAGAGTTGTTCTCCCTAGAATGATGTCTGGCCTCCACAAAATGGGGGACGGTCCTTGTACCCTTCTCCTTGTGTTGTGCCATCTCTTGTCCCACCACGCATATTTGCATAAAGGCCAGGAAGAATCTGTTCTTGGTGTGTGGTATTCTTAAGTTTGTTACACCTGTACTGAGGAAATCAAGGGATGCATGTTAATCGGCTTCTGCACAGGGCCAGCTGTTTCCTTTTGTACCAAGTCATTAAGTCTGAAAATGAATATTCCAAATAGAAAAGCATCTGGTCTTTTGATTTCAGTGTCTCTCTTTCCTGTCTCAAACTACATAAAATTAGCAGTGAAATAAAATAAAATATAAAATAAATGTCCCTCTCCTTTCCTGTGTGATGTAATTAGTGACCACAGTGATTCATTAACACACATGAATTGGTGCATTTCTGGACATTGTTACACTGGGATATACTGTAATTTTATTATCTGCCTGGAGTAAGGCGACGTGCATAGCTGCATCTTCCAAGGGGTAAACCAGAAAATGAATTGTGATTCAGAGGCACAGTTCCTCCCCTGCTTCCCCCATGGTCTCTGTGTGAAGGGAATTAAGTTACTTCACCCCTTTTTCTGGATTAGCTTTCTCTCCACATTTTGTCTGGTCACTGCATCAGGGGAAGGAAAACAAAGTTAGGGCTCCTCTCGCTCCTGCCCATTTTCTCCTGCTCCCCACAACCTACATGCAGCAAGTAGTCACAATCTTAATTCAAAGAGCAATGCCAAAACTCATCAGATAAATAATTTCACCAACCCTAGCTATGTGTCTGATTTCTTTGTTACACCTCCATTGTTGGAACATTAGATGTTTTTATAGTGTTTCCTTTACAACTGTATTGTGTCTACATAAATCAGCTATTAATGCTTGTTTCCTATATGATGATTCCTTATCTGAATTTACATAATAAAAACCTGTCAAGATGACAAGATCCTTATGCAAAATACTACCTATTATCTATACAGGTTACAAATGGTACTGGAATGCTTAGTATTAATATGTTTTTGGGTTTCAGTTTTAGAATCCAATGGAGCTATATTTTGAGAGTACTACATTTGTTCAATTTGGGAGGGTGTGCCGTGTGACGTATTAAGTAGCCAGCATGTATTCCCACTTGCAGTCATTTTGTGCTCTTTCTTCTTAAATAAATAAGACAAAATAAGCATAGAACCTTCTGAAACACTTTCATATATGCAAGTGTACACATTCACTTTCCTTACAGCATTGAGCCACCCTGACTCACAACATGCTTGTTTTCGCTCAAATACAGTGTTTTTTTTTTTAAGGTTACGTTTTCTGTGTATGTTTCTCACATTGCACTAAACAAGCACAAGAGTAACTTTTAATTATGTTGCCACTTTTGCAAATATAGCTCTGATTTTCTGTCATCTTTACTCATGTGACAAATTCCACTGAAGTTTATTTGACCTTTACAAGGATTGCAAGGTGAGGCACTGTGCTCCCAAACTGTATATATTTGATACTTTTTGTAGTTTTCATGGTATGCCCTGCCACAAAATCTTACTTTTTGTCAACCAGAAATCTAATGAATTCTGCATGTCCCTTCCCTTTTCTTTTCAGGAACTCATTTTTGGCACACAAGTGTCAAAAGGTGTATTAATGTTCACAAAGACTTGTGGAACTAATGTACAAATACTGAATTAGAGGGTGGACTACCTACCTAAAAGACAGCAGCAGCAGTATGTTTTGCAGACTGTCACAGTAAACATATCATTGCCTGGCACATCTCACCAAACAACTAGTGAGTGAACACATGATATTGAAACAGACTAGCATGATTGTGGGCAGCCAAGAGACTAATGCATTTGTAGAGGACATGAATTTCAGCAACGAACAGTGAAATGCAGGTCTGTAAAAAGGAACATGCCACCTCTAAAATCTGAGCTAGATTATTCAGACTATTTTTAAAGAAATAAATCTTTTATATGATTTCAAATATTGCAAAAGATGTAAGTTTGAATAGTTCATATGAAATATATGTCTGCCCCATGTAAAGTACATTCATTCATTTTTTCATACACACTTTTTATTGGAGCTAAAAGTCGGTGAAGAAACGTAATCTGACAGAGAAGGCAGAGCATGCCACAACACATGAAACAGAAGAACATCCACAGGACAAGCTACAAACAGCACGCGATCAGGCTGACAAGACATCACATTAGATGAAAACTCAGGACAGGAAATTGTAGAGAAGATTCCATAGCATATAAAACAAAATCCTGTAGATAAGAGAGAAATTTTATTACTACTGTATTAACTCGTGGCTCTGTGTGGAGCAGATGAATGTAAGCATCAGTTGTACAGCTGTGTTCAAATGGAAGAGCAAAAACAAGAGGTGTGAGTAAAGAAACATTCTTTAGGCGTTACTCAATTTGTTAAAAAGAGTCTTTCATTTCTATACTAAAGTCCAATGTGCTATTCCTTTTGGAATGTCTTTAAGAGTAATGTATGACTGCTGAAGAACAGCAAGTAATAGCAGTCCATAGCCTATATTCCAAATAGATTTAGTCAATAAGATAAAAACCTTCCATTCTAAACATTTTTTAAAAGTGATCTGTTAGGAGAAAGATGTTAAAGCTTTTACATTTCTGCATTTGTGATAGCAAATGCATTATGTGTCTCTACGAATTATACAAAGAAGGGGCTAGATACTGTTTGTAAAACAAGCAAGCCTGCTGGGTTTAATCACCACAAGCAATAAGTCACTTTAAATCTGCTACTAAAAGCACTTTGGCATCTTTTATTAGTGGATGTATAAAAGCCTTTTTGAATTTTTAAAATACATTGCAACCCATTTCTTTACAAGTGTTGGTACAGCAATATTCCAACTGACCTACATTCTTGAGATTACTTTTATGCTGTGTAGTTTCTGTTCTAACGGTTAATAGAATGCACTCAGGCAATGAACTTGGAAGATTAATCACTGGCCTTTCATTTCTGGGGCCACAGTCAAATGTGTCCCTTATTGGAGCATCTTTTTCTGATCAGATGCCTGTAGGCCTACAGTGAAATAAGTTTTGATGAGCTACATTACTGGTGAACTACACATCTACATTTTTTAAAAAAAAGCAGCATATAATTTTCTGCTATATGAGTAATTAGAATTTTTTATCCTCCCACTTCACTAGAGGGTGGGACCTCCTGTCAGCTCTGAAATGCCTGGAAAAAGACTAGAAAATACTGCATTGCATCTGCCTTCACTTCACTTCGGGACAAGCAAAGCAAAACTGCATAATAATGTACCTAGTATCCATAAGAACATAAGAACGGCCATACTGGGTCAGACCAAATGTCCATCTAACCCAGTATCCTGTCTTCCGACAGTGGCCAATGCCAGGTGCCCCAGAGGGAATGAACAGAACAGGTAATCATCAAGTGATACATACTCTGTCCCCCATTCCCAGCTTCTGACAAACAGAATCCACTGCATTCCCACTCAGGATTAACCAGATATTGTTTTGTTTTGTACCCCATACTAAAGAATAACTGGATTTTCACTCAGATTTCCAAAAAATAAGGATCTGATCCTGTGGCACTGAATGCCCATTACTCCCATTTGAAATCAGCTGGAGTGAAGAGAGCTGAACAGCCTAATGCGGTGCTTAGTAACTCTCGGGATTCCATAGTCACACAACTGCAAAGATCATGGGTGGATGTTTCAAAGCATGTAAAGATTCATGATTTAAAACCAGGAGAATGAAAAGATCATGCCAATTAAAGACCTTCCAGAATATGCAATACATGAACTTTGCACCCTGTATGTGTAATCCTTGTGTTCTTCCTGGCATAGGAATGGGCCCTAAAACAGAAGTGCTTATGAATTACACTCCATTTAGAATTGCAAACAATGGGCTAATTTCTCTTGCAAACATCTGTGCACAATCCCCATTAACTTTAATCAGAACCACACGTTCACAACTTCAGTAGAATCTTGCTCAGTTTGTTGGTGTTACCATGGAGGTGAATCGTTTCATCAGATAGTTGTTCTGAATATTTACTGAGCAGAAGTAGAGCTAAATTCTTCCCTCAGTTACACCAAACCATCCCTAATGACTTCAACAGAGCTGCAGTGGTATGAATAAGAAGTGAATTAGCCCATATTCTGTAAAGGCCCACTCATCTGTGTACAGTACTCTAGTAGCTTTTTTTTTTTTTCCATTTAGAGTTAGTTGTTTCAACCCACACTAGTCCTTAAAATCCATAAGGAAAATTAATATGTTTCACATCTACTACATTTTAAATTTAATGAACTGATAATTGATTTATATTGTCTTGTATCAATATTCATAACTAACAACCAGGTAAAATAGGATGTCAATGAATTTGGTATTGAAGAACAACAAGACTGATATTTATATAGAACTTTCACCCCAAAGCTCTATAAACTGTATAAATAGGGGTCATGTAACCCCTAACTAAGGCCCCAGTTCAGCAAGGCCCCTGCCTAACTTTAAACCCATGAGCAGTCCTATTGAAATCAAGTCTTCTGCTTGGTTTGTTATACTTAAGCAAGCAGACCAGAAGAAAGAGGTCACCTTTTATTCGTATTCTTCATTGGTTACCTAAAATCAAAACTACTGGATCTTTTCAGGAGGCAAGCTCCCATGTGAGTGGCCAGAAAGGAGGGAAATGAGTCAGTCCCTGTTGAACCCTGTATAGAAACATAATCCAATACAGTGTGTTTGGAATTGTGGACAACACAGGGCCGTGATCATAAGCAAAAATACCTACTTTTAGTCTAGCTACTGGATTACACTTTCCAAACTATGTGCTTGAATTATAGATACAGAACAGGCAATTGCATGGTCAGCTCACAGCAAGAGAAGGCATCTGGACCTGAAAAGGAGGAAGATGGGGCAGGTTACCTGAGAGGAGATTGAAGAGTCAAAAGGGGCTGGTATGAGCTGCATAAAAAACAGATGTGAGACAGATAGAGTTGCCTGAGGGAAATAGCAGGAGATCAGAAGAACAGCAGTAAATTGAGTTGCCAGTGATGAGTTTGGAGGAAAGCTGTTAGGAGGACTGGCAAGAGCTGAAGAATGCTGGCAAGTTGCAAGAAGGTTTCTGCAGTAGTCCCTAGGAATGAGGAGAAAAACAGTTTGGTTAGTGTAAGCTGGGCTCAGAAGCAAAAAACTGGCTCTGGAAAGAGGTTCCTATGACCAGGGGTGGGACTCACCGGCAAGAAGGTCTGGGAAGTGTAACATTTGAGGGTACCTTTGGCAGAGGACCTGAGTGAAAGGCTGTGGGAGAATCCCCTCAGAAAGGATAGGACACAAAAGTGAGGAAGCCTTGGAGAATAAAACACTGTGGGAAGCTCTCTTGTGGGAGACTGGACTTGGGACTACAGGAGGACTCATGGAATGCAAGAGGGAACTCTCAGGTGGATTGCCTAGACAGTGTGGCCTAGAACAGGAGCAAAAGACTGGCAATAGAGTAGTTAATGATTGTTAAATGGGTGACCTTAGAATGGGATTGAACAGCAGCTGTATTTTAACATTGTTTTACTGTAGAGTTTTGAGAGGAACTGTTTTTATCATAGGGACCTGTGGACTGTAGCACTTCATATGAATGGAAAGGTTTGAATCTGCCACACACAGAAAAATCATTCTTTGCCCATGTGGATAAAGAGGATACAGAAGCAGGCAGACTGGTCATGCCACAGCCAGCTGCTTGGGGGGGGGAGGGGCGGAACCTGAAGATGCACTTTCTTATGACACATGCACAAAAGCAATAATAAGTGGAAGCCCTAGGAACCTGGCTTTCAATTGAAATACATAAATGTTTTGTCCTGGTCACTGCAGGAAGAAAGACAAGGCATCAGAAATATGGTTTAGGTAGGCTGCACATTTATTAAGTAATATATGTGGGAACTATATAGCAAAAACTTCTCTAGTACAAGTCATCTTTCCTTTATGATCTTCTCCAGCTGGGGGAAGGCCTGCTATCAGCACCTCTTCTTTTGGAGATGACTTCTCCTAATTGGCTTCCAATTTTGGTTTATCAAAAAGCCACATCTCCTGTTGATTGATTATTTGCACTGGGTACCTGCCAAATTGTGACAACATAAATTTTACAATTTAATCTACCTATGAATTTCCTGGGTGTCAGGAGCACAGCTGGTGCCAATCCTGGTTGCTAGGCAACTCACCAAGCTCAACTGGGCCCAATGAGCTTTCTTCAAATGATTGTGCCTCCTGATTGGTCCAGGGAGCCAGCAGCCTGCTACTTCAGCCTTGCAGCAGCCCACAAGCTGCTCAGTGTGTGCTGTGCTTGCAGATGCACTCAACCTGCTCCTGTTTCTAGTCCATACTCCAGCCCTGGCTCCTGTTCACTCTGGACTAGTCTTTGCTTCCCTGCTCTGCTCCCAAATCCTGACTCCAGTTCTGACCCTTGGGTTTGCTCCTTGACCCTGGACCCATGCATGCCATTACTCCAAACTGCCACTGTAACCACCAGACAAGCTCCTGCTCCACCCACTAGTTAGACCACCCATGCCCTGGTAGCTAATAATGGGCTACTGAGAAGTGTGTGTGGGGGGAACATGCTGCCCAAGCCAGTCTGGCAGTGAGGGAAAGGTCCCCTAGGAGCCCCCAAATAGTAACTAATCACTGCAAGTGTTAAAAGCTCCATCCTGCTCTAATCCCAAGGGGAGGGAAAAGCTTCTCTTCCCACAATAGAGTAGTATCCCTGGGCAAATCTTCTCCTTGGGACTCATGGGTGCCAATAGGCTTATGTTGCACCCTTCCATCCAGGCAATAAGTGACAAGGCTCCCCTTCTGAAGTCCATGAATAGCCCGAGTGCTCATCAGGAAGGGATGGGGGACTGCAATTGTTACAGTGGAGAAGGATTATCTTCCCATTGCTGATCCAGACAAAGGATCTCTACTTCTGAGATTGGGATGAGGTAAGGCACAAACCAGGAAAAAGTTACTATAGAAACTTTCATGTTATAGAAGTGAAATAACAGTTTGCTCTCAGCATCACTAAATATATTTTTGCTATTCTACTAATTCTCTCTTTTGATTGAAAAGGTTATTATTTGAATGCAATAGTTAAGAGTGTCATGAAAAGCTGTCTGCAGAGAGCAGACATGACCAAAAAATTGGATGTGTTTTGTATAGTATATTAGGGCCTGATGCAAATGCCACTGAATTTCGTAGGGAATCTCTCATTGACTGCAGTGGACATTGGATTAGATTCATAGTGAATGAATGTTTATTTGTATAATTATAAACACAAAAATTTGTTATAAACCTTATAATAGGTTGCAAAAAAACTGGAGTCCTAACTATATCTTAAATGCACAAGTGAGGGGCAGAGATACCTAATTTTCCGTTGTATTTAGAATTATTTTCCTATTTCTTTGAGGATATATATATTGCTTCATTGCTCTCAATTGCATGCTAAAAAAACATGCTTTGAAAATCTATCCCACAGTGTCAGAAAAAAAGGAGGCCAAGATGCAAGATCTCACAGAGATACATACAATCCTGAAAAGAAATCTATTGCTTGAAATAGTAACTCATTTAAAAACACAGGTTCATACATTGAAGTTAAGTACAAGACTTGCCTATAGGCAATTCAAGCAGAATTTCATTACACAAAGAGTAGTCTCAGTAAGTAACAAACTGCCAGAGTCAATAATAAAAGCAAAGTGGTATAAATCAATTCAAGAGGGACCTGAATCTTTTTTTTTTTTTTTTTTTTTTTTTTTTTAGGAAGGAATCAGAGGTTGCAGTTACTAGCTTGATTTTTGGGATAGAACAAGATACAAGCAGCTCTTGGAAAATTTATCCTAGACTGTTGGCTCTTAAAAGTAATGTTTTAAAGTTATTAGCCTATTTTATTTGATATTAACAAAAGTGGAAAGCAGTAACATAAATCTGTTTTGTTTTTAAATATGGGATCTACCTTGGCTCTGATGTGACTATAGCTAGAGAATAGGATGAAGATATTGATAAAAAGAAGGTTATTCAGAGAAGGCTGTCAGAACATCAAAAATGGTAAAAGGGAGGGAGTGGAATATTAGTGGAAGTCAACAGCTGGTGCTATTACAGATAATCTTTACACATGGGCCTCTTTGAAAAATATTTATGGTTGGTTTTGTGTGTTTATTTAGAAGCTGAGCATATGTGAATAGACCTCTCAGAGTAGAGTTATAGTGTTATAATTTGAAATACATCAGAGGGTCATCCTTTCCCAAAACTACTGAACAAAATTTAATGATGGTCTATTACAGTGGTTCATCATTTGCCATTTCCCCCAATCATTGTCATCTGCAAATACTAATGATTTTTTCAATTCACTGATAAAAATATTAAATAGCATAGTGCTAAAGATCAATCCTTGTGGGATCCCACTATAAATCTAATGATGATGATTCACTATTTACAATTACATCTTGAGACCTATTAGTTAGCACACATGAAATGCATTAAAAAGTGGCTATGCTGATTTTTGTATCATTCTAGTTTCTTAGTAAAATATTGTGTGGTAAGAAGGCAAATACCTTACAGAAGTCTACTATGTCAACACTAATACTTTTTTCAAGAAGACAAGCTTGCAAAATATTGTAAAAAAAAAAAAAAAAAGTTCTTGACTAGATTACAATTTGGTCTTAGATAACTTTTTTAAATTGTACAGATTTATTCTGCCACCCTTATTCATGATGAATAGTACCTGACTATGCATGTTGCCCAATTAAAATTGATAAGATCATCTGTTAAGCGAGGTACTTCTCAACCTGAATCTAGCCCTAAATGTATGGTGTTTTGTTTTTTTTTAACTGCTTTGTAGTTAGTGGCTTAACATTTCATATAATAGACTCCAACCTCAGTTTGTGTAGAACAGCATAGCTTCATTGTGACTTAAATGTAATGTGTAAAACCAACTGAGAAGCTACCCAATAATTATAGAATGTTATAGGAGTTGATATGCTAAAGTTTTTGAAAGTCATGGTGAGTAAGTGGTGTCTGTATACCAGTGGTTCTCAAACTTTCTTTTTTCTGCGGACCACTTAATGATCTTTCCAAATGTTGTTTGTACCGTTAGCTAACTATTGTAAAGCACTTTGGGTAAAAATGCAATATAAAAAAAGTTAATAATAATTAACGTGGTTTTGTTCTACAAATAAATGCACACAACTCATATTTTAGTATCAGTAGTCTTATCTTTCTAATGCGATGGATGTGCCCTCTCTCCCCCGCTGTGGCAGTCCCCAAGCTGGGGCCGGGAAGGAGTGGGGGCCTCTCCGCCTCCACAGCAGCCACAGAGCTGAGGCTGGGAAGGAGGACCGTTTCTCCCCCGGCAACTGCAGCCCTGGAGCTGGGGAAAGTCACCTCTTTCTCTGACCGCTGCAGCCCTGCGTGTCCCAAATTCCCCCCACCCCCTCTTCTCACCCCACTGCCTCCTCCCACCTGCCCCATATTCCCCCCAAGGCCACCACCTCACCTTACATGTGCGTCTTCTCCAAGATCCGGGCACCTAATTAGTGGAGCCAGACCTGCGTGGCTCCACTAATTAGGTGGGTGGCCTTTCATTCTCTCATGTGTGGCTGCCCAGGCGCGCACCTTAGAGAGAACCATCTGCGGACCACCTGAATAGAGTTCTTGGACCACTGGTGGTCCGTGGACCACAGTTTGAGAACCTCTGCCATATACAATACGAGCGCAGGGTTTACAGATATAGATGGCTGAACCTTGTGGTATTTGAAGCTTTGTGAGGATCACAAACTACTCCTTGATTTATTTATTTTTTTTAGCATCTGCAAAGTTATTTTGAGTGTGAAAAATAATTTCCTGTCATATTAATCCATGTGTGTTTTCAAGGCTGGTTCAGTATATAAATAAAAGTAAAATAAACCTATAATCCATGGTTTTAGACAGAGTGATGATTCTATTTTGATACGGTGCTGGCTGTCAGAAAAATGATCTGACTAGGATCAAAACTCCAAAGCACTGTCTGCTGGTTTCAGAGATCAGAGCCAAAGTCAGTGGGATTTTGCTGCCAGCTATGAGGGAGGGGGAGAGGTGAGGGTCGATTCTTCCCACATTGAAGTCAATAGGAGTTTTGCTGCTGACTTCAGTGGAAGCAACAGCAGGGCAAAATATACAATCGGTGAGAGAGTATTCAAAAAATGTATTAAAAAAGGAGATGAGGAAAGGGAAACATAGGTACAGTATACTCAGGAGGAGAGAAAACTGGGAGGATGGAAAACAGAAACAAATCCTGAACTAGACTCCAGAAAGCCCATTAAAAATGAGAAGAAACCCATTCTAATGAAATACTCTGTATTAATTCCTATCTCATCTACTTCCATCTCAAAAAAGGAGTTTCTTGAACTAATTTTTTTTTAAGTGACTATTGATGTGTCTTGGTTACTGGAGGACCTCTATCAGAGACCTAAAGATTCTAGTACATTTGTCTTCAATAATCCGATGACTCTAGTTGGAGTTTATTTTATCTTTTATTAAAGTCTAAATTAGGTTCCATTCCAGCCAAAATCAAAACACTTCTGTTCCATCTAAATAAAAGGAAGAAGTAATGAAGAAGAAATTTAAGTCCAAAGCAAATAAACATTTGTTTGAATCTATTTCTGTAGTGTTGTTTAGATTATAAACTCAAAGTAAACAGAGTAGGGAGTTGATATGCACCCTTTAAGTCAGGGCATAGGACCTCTTTGGATGGTCTGCCCTGATGCAACCAGAGAATTTCAGAGGGCTCTAGGGGAGGGAACTTTTTTTTCTGACAGTCTGAATTGATGGATTGGTAGGCTTCTGTAACAATCATTTGCCCTCTACCATTCATCAAGTAGCCCTTGGATATTCTGATGCCCAGTCTTATGTTCACAGAACACCTTGGTTTATACATGCTCTGTGATAGATGAAGTTCCAAGGAAGAACGATAAAGAAAGGGTAGTGAAAGTCCCTGTCTGAATTTGATCTTTCTTTTCATAAAGATTGCTTACTTTTATTCTATGGAAGCCACTGAAGGGAAGGTTCTTTGCCTCCACCACACATTCCAGCAATTCTCGATCAGCCGATTTGTTTGGGGTGGTTGGTAGCTTGAATCATCTTGGCTTTCTCTGCTTAGTGGCTGAATTAAGGAAATTGGAATTTTAGCATCAAACTGTCTGTATTGTTGGGTAGAGAAGGTGGGTGAGGCAATATCTTTTATTGGACCAACTTCTGTTGTTGAGAGAGAAAAACCTTTGAGCTATACAGAGCTCCCGTGCAGGTCTGGAAAAGTTACTAAGAGTGTCAAGGTTAAATACAAGATCAAAGAGATAGCACATATTCTAAAGGACCATTCAAGGTGAAGTGGCCCATTAACACCCCTATAGTCATAGAACAAAAATGGAAGTAAGTGGGTTACTGACTGTTGTAATAAAATAAGCCATAAGTACTGTGTCTTTATTAAGACCATGATTTTTAGTGTCTTGTGAAGTTATTGAATTTAAGCTCCCAGTCTCAACTTTTGAAAATGTTGTTCAAGTTTCCTTTGAGGCATAGGCATAGTTTGACTTCTATATTTGTGGGGTGGAGGAGGCACAGAAGGCTCAGCGGGGTATCCGAGAGTGGGGGGGTCGGGTTTGGCATGGTGCGGGGCTCTGGATACAGGGGGTAAGGCTCAGCAGTGTAGGGATCAAAATGCAGGGTGACTCAACAGGGAAGTGTCTGGGTGTGGGGAGCTCAGTGGGAAGGTTCTGTGTGTGTGTGGGGGGGGAAGGTTCAGATGCAAGGGGTTTGGGTGGCCTGTGGGGGCAGCTCTTCATACAGTGACTCCTGCCCCCTGTGGCTGAGGAGTGATGTGGGCAGGAAATAAGGGAGGGGTGAAGAGCTTCCTGCAACCCGGGAGGTTCCTGGGAATGGGTCTCACCCAGTCCCTGATGAGGAAGTTCCCCCCTCCCCACTAGCAGCTTAACCAAGTGCAGAATTCCAGTTCCCCCAGAATTCACTCACTCACCTGGACTGTACACTGAACAGACACTTGGAAAGCAGCTCAGCTACCTAGCTCTCCTAGGTTTCTGCTTTCCTGCCCTCCCCTTACATAGCTCATGAGGGGGAAACTGACCTGCTAGCAGAGAGCACTTGGCTCCTCCCCCATGTTCTTCCATGCCCCCCCATGGGGGCTGAGGGGATGGGAAAGTGAGCAGCAACTCCAGGCACTCTGTGGTTGCTGGTCAGTTTTCCCGCATGGGCTGTGTGGTGAGTCAACAGGAGCTGCTCCCTGTCCTCCCCTTACACAGACCATGTGGGCAAACTGACCAGCACGCGCAGAACATTCCTCTGTGGGGATGAAGCAGGACTATGGGATAAATCACCTCCCCAACGTGTCACTTCTGAGATGTTTCCAGGAATAATACTCCCCTATGCTCCACCAATCTCCACCCATGCTTTGAGGCTGAGGATTGATAGGTCAGATACAGAGTGATCGAGTTGTGAAAAGTGTTCACTCACAGGTGATATGTTTGTCTTTGATCATTTTCTTGTGTGAGTACATTTGAGATCATAGGGATTGTCTGCATGCACCCACATAATTGTTGTTGGGGCATTTAATGCACTGGATGGCATAACCCACATGTTGTGATAGGCATATGTAGGACCCATAGATCTTAAAAGGTGTGTTGGGGAGGTGGGATCTGATCATTGTAGCAGCGGTCTTCAGGTTTCACATCTGTTGTTTTGGCAGGGTCTGGTACCACTTTGAATTGGTGTGTCCTGGTCTTTAAGGAGCTTGCTTATGATGATAATGATGAGTTTGGAGAGGTTGAGGGGTTGTTTGAAGGCTAAAAGAGGGGATTCAGAAAGATTTATTTCAGGCTGGGGTCCCCATCGAGTATGGATTGTAGTTGTTTGATGATACCCGTATGGGTTCCAGTGTGAGGTGGTAGGTGATAACTAGGAGTGTGCAGTCAGAGGGGGGGTTATTTCTTTATTGAAGCAGGTTAATTTGGTTCCATGATGTGATCTACTTCTCTGGTGGAGTGCCCTTGTTTGGTGAAGGCAGTTTTGAGGATGTTAAGGTGTATATCCTGGTCTTTCTCATTGGAGCATATTCTGAGGTAACTGTGTGCCTGGCTGTAGATAACACATTTCTTGGTGTGTTTGAGGTGGTTACTAGATTTATGAACATAGGTGTGATGATCTGTGACTTTCTTGAATGTAGTTGTATGTAGGGTCCCATTGTTGAAGCCAGATATGATGGGTCTGACTGGGTTTCTTTGTTTCCCTTATTCCCCTCTCCTGGCTTCTAAACCACTATGCTCATTTATGTATTTTATTTATATCGTCTATGATGCTTTATATCTATGAAATCGTAATAATATAATTATGTAAAGGTGGATATTTCATCCAATTTACATGCCTGTATGGAATCTGAAGACAATTAAGTTTTAAACCTGAAAAAAAGTAGTGCAGATAAATTACAAAGGCTCAGGCTTCTACTGGTCTGTTTGTTCTTCCAATTGCCAGAAAAAAAATCAGTTTTCAATATATTTGCAGTAACCATCAGACATATGCTAAGATGTGAGGCATTTGTAAAAAAATGTGGGGCTTATAATTTTGGTATACTGAGTACATTTTTTCTGTGAAAATATTAAAACATAGATTCATAAATATTATTCAGAGTCAGTTAAAACAAAGCCATTTCTGTGATGCTATGCACATTATCTGCATGACTGAAGTATTCAATAAGAGAAATATTTCCTTGATGAATATTTTTTCCATTCTCTTGTACATTATTTATTATGATGAGTTTCTTCAAAGTAGTCTTATCTTACTTTTCAGATAAAGTATCAATGCATCAGGTAACAAATCAATGGTTGTTTAAATGATCGTGCTTTCCTGAGGGAAAATATATTTCAGCTTGGAGCCCTAAATTCATTATGCCTCAGTGCATACTGAGTGAAAAACACTATCTCAGTCATTAATGTGTTTATAAAAGGCTGCTGTTGTCGACACCAAAGAGTCAGTTGATTGCTTGCTATTTTATTTTTTCCTTTGATGTATTGTCTGACAGTAAAAGCTAATGCACTCAGCAGCACTTGAAGAATTGATTTAAAACTTTAACTAAATTTTTAAACAGGAACAAGCATAACTGCATTATTAATTATTATGAATTATTGTAATACCTCAATGAGAAATTTAGCAGAGTTCAATAAAAGTAAATAAAAACAAGCTACATGCTTTGTCTTGTTCAAGAGTGGATTTTAATGTTTTAGTTTCCCAACAATAGTGATCTGTGTTTGAAATTTTCAAGCTCTGTTGAGTTTTCTTGTTTGCTTTTTCTACTCTACAAAGATTTGCTTATGGATGGTGACAAAAAGGTGGTGGGGGGAGACCTAAACGGTTTTTAAAGCACATTTATTTCTAAATCTAGTCCATTTCTCACTCACCCTTGATGTGAAAAAAAATGTTGTTTTCTGAGAGCTGAACAGAAGAGGTACATGGGCCAAATTAATTTCTGGGGTAACTTGTATTGCCAACCCCAAACATGTACTTGGCTCACAGTTTTTCAGCTTTTCTCCATAACCATGAGGGACAAAAGGTGGTTTTCATTTAAAAAAAAAAAAAAATCTTGAGAATTTCATCTAATCACTTGTTTCCAGCTGCTGGGAACTTAAGTAAAACATCCAGTAGTGTGAGACTCACAATAAAATAGAGATAGTGGCAACACAATAATAACTCAAGCTATTCAGGGCAGGGACTGTCTTATGTGGATTAGATTTTGCCCCAAAGTGCTGTTCATAATAAAGGACTGTAGGTTGCTGTGCTGCCCTGGGAGCATCCCAGGGAAGATGCCAATTTCTTACCTATTTCCTCCCCAGACCTTTGCACACTCAAGGTAATAATTTAGCCAATAGCAGCTTTAAATTATCTCTTTCCCCATCCCCATTGTCTGGCTGTCATGGTCAATAACTAGGAGGATGAAGCCTAGGCTCCATTCTTCCTTGCCCAACAGTTTCAATGAGGGAGTAACCATGAAGGTATGGGTGTGCTTGACACGTCCCATTCAGAATGAAAACACACTTCAAAATGGCAGAATTTCTCACCTAATGGAAAGTCCGACCAGCACAACCAGAACAAATAAATATACTGATAAACAGTGGGCCATGAATAGATCCCTGCAGAACCCCTTAAGCAGCTCATGGACTTGCTATTCACCCACCACCACCACCACCATCACATACAGACACCCCCCCCCAGGCTGGTAGATGGTGGCAGCAGGTCATGGAGTCTCTATTCATCTCCTCTCCAGGTTCAGGGGTTTAGCAGCTCATAAGGTTTTGCATCACATAGCACCACCACAAGGCTTGCAAAGAGGAAGGGGGCAGTCATTCGTGGAGTCACTCCATTATCCAGTTTTTGTTGCTTGTGGTGGGAGTATTAGCTTTTATGGTCTTACTTCATCCCCCAACAGACTGGGTGGGGACAGCAGCTCATAGAGTCACTATTCATTCCCTGATAAAGTTTCTGGAAGGCAGGAGCTTGTGAAGTCTCTCTTCGCACATCCCATCCATGCTCAGGATTAGGGGAGGTAGCGTCCAATGGGTTTCTCCTATTTTGGGGAGTAATAGCTAAAACATAGCTGGGTCTTTCATCTTACATCCTCTGCTTGGGGATACCTAACAGTAGGTTACAAGAAGGCCAAATTCCCCCATCCATTTGGGTCTATTCTTCCTTGTGTGAGCATGGCTCACTGTGTGTGAGGATCTCCAAGAAGGGAAAAGGAAAGAGCTATTTCTCATGCTTTAATGTGACCAACTGGTAAATTGTCAAAAGGTACCAGCTAGCTAAAAATATTCTGTTGACCAATGAATTACGTTGTATGTAGCTGTCAAAATAGAAAGCTCTTCCTGATCAAATACATTCTACCCAAACTCAAGCAACCCAAATAAATGAGTACACTCTATATGGGACTCCCATGTTCCTCCTTAAAAGCATTTCTAAGAGATTAGCTCTACTTGAAACAGGAATTAATTAATTCATTCCCATGGCCTGTTTTATCAAGATTGGATTAGATTATCACTTTTTTGCTTTTATAATCTCTGGATCTGAATCTGTTAATCTATTTAGATCTTTCACTTTCTTCTCATTGCTTAAATCTTCCTTTTCAGCCATTTGTCTGCTGTCTTTACCTATGTCCTCTGCTATCCTACAGCTACATCTGGCTAGTTGCTCTACTCCCTAGGTCAGTCAATTTCCCTGGGTTCCTGCAGCTGTAGGGTCACCCTATATTCTTTAAAACAGGGAAACTGTGTGTGGTGAGCCTGCCATTTCACCCGTAGGTGCTGGAACAAGGGGTGGTGGGAGTGCAGCACCATCCTCTGGCTTGAAGTGGTTTCCATCATATACAGAGTTTACAATGGCTCTCAGTACCCCATGATACAAATTGTTCCATCACCCCGATATGACCCATTGAAGCGGGAATGTGAGGGGCATGGTCTAGACCAGGAACAAGCTGCCCTATTGGGGGCAGAGTGGTAGATGAAGGTCTGACCAGTAGGTGAGCATACTAAGCCTGAACTGTGTCTGAGAGTGCAGCTTTAGAGACAAGGTCTGAAATGGAGCTAACGGAGTGAAGAGAAGTAAAATATAGAGTAGGGAATAAAAGAGAAGAAATAAAACAGATCCTCTAGAGAGTGGGCATGAATATAGGGCTGGCGAGACAGTGGAGTACCAATGAGGGGCCTGGGAGGGCGGGGGGTTATCTGCTGTCTAGGAGGGCTGGAGAATACCATGAGGTGCTTAGCAGGGCTTTAGGACACCAATATGGGGCCTGGAAAGGCTAGGAGTCATCAGTAAAGAGGCTTAGGGAACAACAGTATTGGGCCTGGGAGAGATGGAGTAAGATTATGGGTTCTGGGAAGACTGGAAGATGTTGATGATGGGCCTGGGAGAGTTGGGGGAGACCAGTATGGGAAGGCTTGAGAACACTAATGTAGGGTATAAACGAGCAAAGGCCACCAATATGGGGCGTGGGAGGGCAGGCCCCATTGAAGGGACACTTCTAGGGACAGAAATACCATTCACAGTGCATGGATATTGCACTCATCAGCAACAAGACTGGTTTGAGGAAAACAACAAGGAAACCCTAGCATTAATTCAACAGAAAAGATCTGCATTCTGTAAATGGCAAAAGGATTCCTCTAACCAATGAAAACATGAAGCTTATCACCTGCTCAAGGGCAAAGTCCAAGGAGGCTATGTGACATCAAAAATAAGTGTCAAGTATCAGAGGGGTAGCCGTGTTAGTCTGAATCTGTAAAAAGCAACAGAGGGTCCTGTGGCACCTTTAAGACTAACAGAAGTATTGGGCGCATAAGCTTTCGTGGGTAAGAACCTCACTTCTTCAGATGCAAGACTTGCACCTGAAGAAGTGAGGTTCTTACCCATGAAAGCTTATGCGCCCATTACTTCTGTTAGTCTTAAAGGTGCCACAGGACCCTCTGTTGCTTTTTACAAAAATAAGTGGTGGCAAGAGAAGGCCTCTGAGATCCAGGGTTTCATAGACCAGGATGACACGAGAAGCTTCTTTGAAGCAACAAAAGCTATATAGGGGCCAAGCTCCAAAGGCCCAATCCCCTTATGTTACCAGATGGCTCCACCTTCCTCAAGGGCAATGCAGCCATTAAACAATGCCAGAAGGAGCACTTTGAGAGCCTACTAAACCATGAATCTATGGTCACTGAAGACACCATCGAGTCTGTTCCACAATGCTCAGCAATGGAACACCTTGCTGATCCCCCTTCTTCTGAGGAAGTCTGGCATGCCATCACCCAGACAAAAAATCACAAGGCACCAGGGCCAGATGGCATTGTAGCTGAGGTTTTTAAAGCTGGTGGAACAATGCTCTAGCACAAACTGTGCCAACTCCTCGACAAAATCTGGACCTGCGAAGAAATTCAACCTGACTTTAAAAATGCCAATATTGTTACAATATTCAAGGAAGGCGACAAATCTTTGTGCAGGAACTACAGAGGTATTGCCCTCCTTTCCATCGCAGGGAAGATCCTTGCCTGGAGCCACCTCTCCCAAACATCCAGCATTGATATAGAAATTGAATACAGGATCCATTGTGCCAGTACATCCTTTGGAAGACTTCTCAATTGAGTCTTCAATGATAGGGATTTGCAAACAGGAACCTTGATCTTGGTTTACAAAGCAGTTGTCATCCCCATCCTTCTCTGTGTGTGTGAGACCTGGGTAACCTATAGACTGTCTCAAACGGCTGGAGTGGTGCCAGCAGCGCTGCCTCAGAAGGATTCTCAGCATCAGGTGGGAAGACCAACGCACTAACATCAGTCTTCTCTCTGCAGCCAACATCAGCAGTATAGAAGCACAGGTCATGAAACACCAACTCCGCTGGACTGGCCACTGTGGTTGACACTTGCCTCCCGAAGCAAATACTCTTCTCTCAGCTAAGTCAGGGAAGAAGGGCTCATGGAGGACAGGAGAAGCACTTCAAAGACATACTGAAAGTACACCTTAAAAAGGGAGGCATTCACCAGAGAAACTGGGAGAACTCAGCATGGAACAGAACTTAGTGGCACCACACCATACACCAAGCCACAGCTCACTATGAGGAGAACAGACATGCTCATGAGACAGAGAAGCAACAAAGGAGGAAAAAAGGTATACAACAGTTCAGCCAACAACTATGTCTCCTCCAAGATCACACCTGTCACTTCTGTGGGAAAATCTGCAGGGCATGAATTGGGGTCCTCAGCCACTTAAAAATTCACCAATGAACTCCCTTGGCAGACATCATCCTTGCATCGAGGGATAGCCAAAGAAGAAGATAGGGACAGATTAAAGCCTGAGAATTCAGAGTAGAAAAGAAATTGGAAAAAAAACAAGAAACATCATAGAGAGAAAATCCCTAACAAAAAATAAGTCAGTGAAGTCGTGCTTGCCCAACAGCTCCCGCCCGCCACACCTCCACCAATGGGTGAGCAAACTCCATAGTGGCAACTGCAAGCAGGCAGTAGGAGAGAAATTTATCTGCCAGGCACCACCTCCCATAGCACCAGGAGAAAGCACCTGTCTACCTTAATGTTGTCCTTGGCTTTTTACTGCAGGAAGCACACTCCTCTCCTGGCTGTCCTCTTCATCTTCCTCCCCTCTAACCCTGAGATCTTCCTCCTTATACCTGGCCCTCAGCTTTACAAGCTGCCTGGTATTCCAGGTCAGTATCAATTCTTTCCCCCCTTCATCATCACCAGCCATTGCCGTTCCCTGATCCCCCTTCTACTTCATCTCCTCCTTCTCCCCATTATCCCTCGCCTTCTCCCTGTACCAAGCACCCTTTGCATTTACCCAGTGCCAGATCTCTCTAGCCACTTACCCCTGCCAGATATCCCTCTGCCTTCCCCTTCTTCCTTCTCGGAATTCCTTCACTTTGCTAACCTTTCACTTTTACCTGCTGCTCATTGTCTTTTGATAATCCCCATGCCCAGTATTTCATTCCCTTTCCTTCCCCTCATCCTTCCCCAAATCCCCTTTCTTTAACTCTTGCCCCAAATCCTCCTTCAAATCCTGCCTGCTTTTGTATTAATTTAGAGGGAATATATAAGTCAAAGGAGTTAACATAAGCCAGTCACTGTCCAACATTAAGCAGTGTTAAACAATGTGTGGTGTTTGGGATGCAGAGTATCCTGGCACAAACACATCTTTAAACATCCTTTGATCAAAGATAGAGAAAAGAAGGAAAAATAGTTAAAATATTTGAAATGTAAAGTATTAAATAAGGTTTTCATTTCAATAACATCCCTTGTTCTTTCCCTTTAGCTAGAGAGAGGTTTTAGAAGGAAACCCCCATTGTCTGACAGTTTCCATTTATATCAAAAATGGAACTAACTGTCCTTTTCTGGAAAAGAAAAGAAGTTAGTAGAGATGGGCTTGAGCTATTGTTGCTCTTGTTTTTAAAGTCTGAACCCATTCCATCCCAGGTAGTGTTTGGGATTCAGTTGGAGCCAATAGTGGTGGCAAAGTTATCTGGGTCTCTCCCTCTGGTAAGGACATCTCTCAGGATTAGAATGTCAAAGGCCCCAGGGTCCCGGGACATGGTAGGAGAAACATCCTGGATGGTGAAGCTTGCTTCAGTAGCCTCTTCGCTATTTCCCCCCAAAGATTATTTCTTTAAGGACCCCAAAAAAAGGATTGATGGGGGGAATAGCCCATTCCCTCATTATTTTGTCCATCAGTTAGGCCTAATATCTGCTACACTGGTTTTGATTCTTTAATGTCCAGTTCCACCTCTTCTGCATTTACCAAGAATGATTTTAACATAGTCCTGGAAATATATCCGTAGGCCCTTTTGTTTAAAATAATTCAGTCTGCTTTTTGTACTTTTTCCCATCAACATTTAGTATGTTATGAACTTTCTCATACTTTTTTACAGTGGAGATCACAGTAAATTTGTTTACTACAACACCACCCTCCTAATCCTTTGCTTCCTGCCCTGGGCCTGCGTTCATGCAGCCATCTGTGAATGTTGAACTAGGGTGGTATCTTTCTTCCTCAATTCTGGAAAGAAATCAGAGGCTTAATTGATAAACAGGTGCATTAAGATCAGCAGGAGCCCAGTGCCATGAAAAGTGAAGGGTCCTAGATATGCTCACATATCTTCTATTCAGTGCAGGTGGGAGCATTTATTTACAATAGACTAATGTACAAACTGTATCAATGCCACTGTAGCGCTCTTGTTTAGACTATTCCTGCTATGATAGAAGAGGTTTATCTGTTTCTGTAGGAACTCCACCTCTCCGAGCCATGGCAGTTGGGTTGATGGAAGCATTGTTTAATTGACCTCGGTATGTTTACACTAGGGTTTAGGTTGGCATAGCTACAGAACTCAGAAGTGTGAATAATTTTGGGCCTATAGAATGCATCTATCCTAAGTTCAGTACAGGTAGCTGCCAGCAGTTATGGCAGAGTGTTTTCTGTTCTTGCCACTGCATTATGTCATTCCTCCCACCCAACCATTTTCCAAGAATAGGAGGGAGTGGCACCGGGCACCTCAAAAATTTGCTATCAAGGTATGAAAGTAAACTGTTGCGTAATGGCAAGGTGGAGGTTGGGCTGCATCCAAAAGACTTCATTAGTAACAGGAAAGGAGTCCATCGGATATTGGTTGCTGGAAGGTGGTATGCCAGTGAGAGGAAAAACTGAGCCTCGGGGGATGAAAGGGTTTCAATAGAATCTGCAGGGTTAAAATTCTCAAAACCTATGAACAGGAGTTGCAGCCATATACTTGTTAAGCTTATGGGAACAAAGTCCTTCAGGTTTCAAGCAGTTCTAAAACTCATATCCCCTTTCTCAAGAGGAAGCAAAGTTGCAATGAGCTAAAGTTTCCCTTTTTCCAGGTTTTTCAAAGATTATCTATCTAATCTATCTATCAACTTTTTCTACATCTGTGCATTGGGGCCCAGATTTATAGTTGTATTTAAGGCTTTTAATTTCCACTGAAATCAATGGGCGTTGGGAACCTAAATACCTTTGTAGATCTGGACCTGCATGTTTTGCTTAAATAAGCACTATAATGATCACAAGGTGACCTTATGTGACTTTGGCCTCCTGCTATAACTTATCCCTGTCCACTGCCCCTAGACCCCATTTGCATTCTTACACTACTGTCCTCAGTGATCTGCAGTGGCTTCCAATAGATAAAATTCTATGTTCTGGTTTAATTTATAAAGCCCTAAGTGGTTTGGGACCTTGTTACCTGGAAATTGCCTCTCTCCCTTTGACATACTGCTACACTTGAGATCAGCAGGAGCACTCAACCTGGAGCTCCTCAATATAAATGAAAGGAAGATGATGAGAGGGTGCTCTGTCTGAGGGGCTCTTGGTGTTGGAACATGCACTTTGACCCTTGTTTTGCCAGAGCCCATATTTGTTATCCTTCTGGACAAACTGCAAAACCCACATGTTTTCTCTCTCATCTAAAGCAGTGGGAGGCGGACTGAGGGGAATATATTGTATAAATTATAATGGACTATGAGATCAGGAAATCTGAGACATTTTTGCAGGGCACCTTGGATATCCCCTGGAAGATGACAAGATGGGAGAGTGTACGTATAATAACCCAGTGAGGCAAAAGAGAGTATCCATTTGACGAATGCTTTGAGACAGATCCTTGTCTTTATTAAGTCTGCTTTGTACCTCTCCAACAGTGCAAAGCAAATTTTAAGTCAGCTGACATGGTCAGCTGAGGGATTTCCTATGCCTTACCCCTCCCCTTTACAGTCCAATGGTGTATGAGGCATGGATGAGGGCAAGGAAGCATGGCTAGGTTTCTTGCTCTCTGGTGATCCTCAGCTGCTGAATGAGCCCCTTGGACTGAATCCTGAATCTAACTGAGGTTGCTCCTTGGATTGGTCCACCAGCCTGAAGACTGGGAAATTCCTTACTCCAAGCTGTAATAGATGTCAAAAGTCATGTCCAAGTCTTGCTCTGAAGGGTAAAACTGGGTAAGTTAAGAGCCAGCTTAACAGACAGTTTAATATCCAAGGAAGTGAAAAGCACATAGATAACATATTTAGGAAGGTGACTTTGCCAGGATCTCTAGCAGAATCTGGAGAGCATCAAAGGGGGCAGGAGCAAGTAAATCTGTAAACAACTTCTCAGTTCTGCCTGAGTATGGGAATGACACAGAAAATTAATCACAGTGAAGGAAAATAAGAGTAACAGTTTGCTATGCTGATAGGAATAGTAAATGTTTACCATTTCTTGCACATCCTATGTGCCATGGCAGAAGAAATCATTTGGGATGGATAGAATTTTCCTGGCATAAACTGGAATAAGTGGAGTTCAAATTGGAATGCATCTTTTTAGCTGGCTATCTCTCTTCTCTCTGCACTGGCTGCTCCTTTGATGTGCAGCTGAGAAAGAATTCATATAGAATGAAAGATTTTATTGAAAAACATATTTTAAGGGAGCCTATGTGGTTTACACAATTTTGATTTGCTGCATGATGAACTGCATATGTTTTGTGGATTTTTAAAGTGACATATTAATGAGCCTGACAAAGAGCAAAGTCTGTTCCCATTTATGTCTACCATTGCCTCTTACGTTTTTTTAAAGCAGTTATTCATAGCTAGTACCTTAACACTAGGTATTTACAAATGCATCCATAGAATCACTTCATTTGGTAGCATATGACTAATGGATTTCCTTATGACAACAGCTGAATGAGGAAAGGCCAGGAAATGAATGAACAAGAGTCATAAACAGAACATATCTGTTGGTCTTGCCATGAGAACAGGTTACAGCACTAAATATTGCTAAGGCACAACAAACCAGTGATATGGACACAGATATATGAGTAGCTAGTATGCTAGTTAGAAAAATACAGAGAAGCTGAATAATGCAACAGAGCAGATGGAAAGTGAATACTCTACAACTCCCAGAACAAATTCTAGGTGACTCACAGGACAGGTAGCAAGACACAGTGTCTGCCCCAAAGAGTTAATAATCCAATAGAGACATGATGCAATGATTAAGTTACTCTCTGAGACACTTACAAACCTTTGCAAGTATCCTACAAAGAAAGGAGAGGTTCATGGATGGAGATCAGTAAGCAGAGCTGGAGAATTCATTGCTAGAATTTTCAAAATTTTGCATGGGCACAAAACCCACTGAGTTCTCCAAACTGACTTCTCCAAAATGAGTGCATAAGGGATTTTCAGAAAAACTTGTTAGTCAGGCCTAAATCTCCTGACCTGAGAATGCTCAAAAGTACTTGGGGATCCCCATACATTCAGCTATTTGTGGTGGGTCTAATCTTATTGGAGATGCAAGTGACCATGAAACACATGTTAAGACTTGCTACCCATATTATTCTGCATACCATACACCTAAGTAGCTCATTCTGAACATTGTTTTAAAACCTTGAAATACTCAGCATAACAGGAGTGAAAATGGAGGGGAAGGAAACAAAAATTTGCTATTCAAAGTGAAATACAGAGAAGGCAGAGCATGGGAGGTGAGTGACAGTGAGTATGAGGTAGTGCTTTGTGTTTGGCATTTGTGTTTGGCTTTGCCCTGGCTCAGAGGCCTACAAGAAATACAGGTTCACCCTGGAAGCCTTCGTACACCTATATTATGTCCTAAGCAGTAACCTGGAGAGGACAGCACACATGCCTTCTCAGTCCCCATCAGTGCCACTAGTGCCTGGGGGTATTTGGCCACAGAGTCCTGCCCAAGAGCTCTCTAGAGGACATTTTTTCAACCTATCTTCTAGGGACACTTATAGTAAAGCTGGATGTATATTGTAGTAGAAGCTTCCTTTGATGTGAAATGGTCAATACTGAGTTTATAAAGTTCTGTCTTTTTTTTTCAGTTTATTTTTCTTTTGACATTTTATAATTGTAAAATTTTGCACACCCAGCCACACAAATCTTTTGCAGACTATGTAAACCTGCTCAATATAAATTTGTAGACACCTTCAGACCTCTAAGTAGCATAATGGTTAGAAAGAGTATGCGGAGCACCTGTGATGGAGAAGTTAATGCCAAAAGTGGGAGGAGGTTTCATGGAATCAGCAGAACAATGCATTATAGACCTTTTCTTTGAGAGTATTATTGCATTGTATGCAATTGTTTTCCACAGATAGATGGTTTCCATAAACTCATAGGTTTATGGAAAAAAGCAACAAAAAAAACCCCAAATCATTTACTCAAGAGAGTTGCTTTTATACATTCCAAATAAAAATCAGTCTTAATGTCTAGTCAGATAAAAATATGCCAACAATTGTTTTATTAATTATATAGATAGATATAATATATATACACACATATATTACACTTGGAATGCATTAAAGTTTTAAAGTTAGAATTATCGCAGCCCCTGAATTCCTATGACAATGGATTCCCATGGTCTGTTCTATTTTGTGAGCATTTAAATAATAATAATTAATTAATAATTATTGGTCCAGATATGGTAGTGCTTACTTAAAATCCACTCAGTCCTCTTTCAGGTAAAGCTCTTTCATAGTACCTCTTTCATAGTAGTTTTACCTGAGGAAGGGAATCAAAATTGACAAGTACTCTATGACTTGCCCTTTTATTTTAAAAGCTGATTTTTAAAAAAAAATGTATAACTCCTTTTTGAAATTGGTTTTGTACATATGTGCTTCACATAGGCCTTATTATTGACTCTTATTCTTATTGATTATTATTGACACTTCTATTTTAAACAGTCTGATTTAGAGCAAGGTCCCATGTAATCTATGGTAGATTTAATATATTATACACCAGACACCCTTGATTTCTGTTATGCACTAGTGGAAAATATTGTCTTGGATTTTAATTCCTGCAGCTATAATAAAAGAAATTCAAAAATGAAAAAGAGAAGACCAATGTTTTGAAACTGCATCACTAAAATTAGGTATGAAAAATCATATTGAGTTCAGTATTCCACATGGGGGAAAAATCAACTTTGCCTCATGGAGTAATGCAAGTGCGTTAAAATATGCTATAAAGAGCATGAAAAGTCTCTCCATCCTCTTCTCCCTCCCCTGCAATAGAGAGCCATAAATTCCATGGTGGAAACCTAATTCTACAGCCATTTCTTCAGCTATGAAGTCACTTAACCTGTGGCACTATAAATGAGATAATGGAATCAGTTCTGACTCTTGTGTGAGCTGGCTGTTCTGATTATATAGTAGTAATGAGTAACATCAAAAGGTTTGACATTTGAATTTCATTAGTTAAGATCTCAGAGTAATCTCTTGAGTCACCCAAATGTGTCTGGAAATATTGAAACAGTGGGCTTGTAAAATTTCTGGTACATTCTGCTTCAATACAGGTTGGAAATATCACCAGGACAGACAATATCGTGTTTTTTAGTTTACAGGAGCCAGAGCATAGGAATTCACATGTACTTGACAATAACAATGCTTTACAGAATCTTCAAAGAAGTGATGTTCTGTTCTTCAGATTAGTTAAACACTTATCAAGGGATGTCTCTGTCACATGAAGTCTTCAAATCATGACTGGATGTCTTTCTAGAAAATATACTATAGGTCAGTCAGAAATTATGGGGAATCACTTGGTGAAATTCTATGGCCTCTTTTATTCAGGAGGTCAGATTACATGATCATAATAGTCAATTCTGGCCTTTAAACCTATGATTCTAGGAATTAGTCTGGGGAAATGCAGGAAGTTTCTTTTTTTCCCCCCTGAATCTATTTTCCCTTCCCAATTAAGAGGATTCTAGAAAATGTACCTTTTCTTTTTAATCTTTAATGTCTGTATCATAAACCAGGACTCAAAATTATGCAAGCCAGTTTGTGTGATTTATCCCCACTCCTGCATTCCCAGTCTCCTCTGGGGATGGAGTGCCATAACTGTTATATTACCTTCCAGTTTTTCCATTACACAAAAAAAAAAAAACAGATTTGTACATTCTGTCTCCAAAAAGTATTCTGCGTGTTTTGAGTGAACGCTTGGCCCCATCAAAGTCAATGAAAAACTCTCCTGGACCTCAATTAAGCCTGGATTTCATCCTTTCTATTTATCTCAGCATCACTATATTCAAAGATAAGAACACATCCCTCCACAAACATTTCACATTTATTAAATCCAATAGTGTGAAATAAGGTGGTAAATCATTGTAGAATAATGAACTACTACAACCAAATGGTTTATTTTTGATTCCACATGAAATTAAGAGGCAGAACAAATAATTTCTATGTAAAAAAGTGAATTTTTGGACAAATTTCATTTTATAGAAAATTAGCTGACCAATTTACTATAAATGGTCAAGGAATTAGCTTGTGATTTAGCTGTTTAGATTCTTTTATTGTTTGTTTGTTTGCTTTCAGCCCTGCAGTTTGAAATTTCAAAACTTATTTAGCATGGGGGGGTTGTGGAACCGGTTTGGTCAGACTAAACGGTCAAATATTTCTATCAGTCTGTTTTTCCAATCAGATAGTAGCCAGCTATTAGAAAGATGCTGGCTTCAAAGTAGAACAAAAGTATGAACAAGGTTAGAATATAGAAAAGGTGTGACTCCAGAAAATACAAATCAGAGTATGCAAGGGTATAAATAGGCATGAATACTGCATTAAAGGGAGCAAGAATCACTGCAATTTCAATGGCTTAAAGTTAGAAAAAGAAATCTCAGAGAGAGAAACCATGTGAAAAATGTAAGGTCCTAACCTCAGCAATGGATTATTTTTCTACTATTTTATTTAGGGTTGCCAACTTCCTACCTTTTAGACTTTGTTCTGCAGGACCAAATGATTGCACCACAGTGTTGTGACATTTGTGTCAACTCCAGTCTAAAGTTATTTTGAAACAGTTTTGTAATCCCTGTGTTCAGAACACAGGGCAGTCTCACCTGAATCACATTTGACCCATATGGGAGGCAAGCAAATCTATATGTCACTTATAGTGTGAAAAGTAAAGCTAACGTTACAAAGCATCATTTTTAACCCCTGCTTTTTATTTGCTCATAACTTTTTCACAAACAAAATTATTTGGGGCTGATATATTCCAAGTTTGGTTTCAAACTGAAGGTAATTTTTTCAGGGGAGAAATTTTAGGTAATTTCCACAATGTCCATTGTGCTTAATACATTCAGGACTGTAGTCATTGCTTTGGATAAACTGCTTGTTTGGGTCCTGTTTGTACTGCACCATTTAAGTCATTCACACAAACATAATAGTGTTTTTTCCTTTGCATCTTATTGTCAAAGGCTGTCTTCCCTTGGTTCTCTATTAAATACCATACTTTTGTATGCTCATGGTCTTTTTTGTAGGTGTTGATCTGAAACCAGCTCAGTCTGTTTGTAAAGACACATGGTGTGTATAATGCATTTGTAATGTTAATTCTACCCTATAACAAATAGGAATAAAATTTGATTAAAACTAATCTGTCAATTGTACACTGGCAGTTGGTGCTGCATTTGATGTTCCACACTAGTGATGAGGGAGGGGAGTCTACTGGAGTCACTTCCACTTCCTTATTTCCATTTTATTTTTGCTAAAACAATCTGGACAGTTTCACACTTGAGCTCCCAAGCACATCATGACACAAGAGGTAGTAGTCCAGTCATCTAAAAAATCCACAAATATTTCCCAGGATGATTCCATCACAGAGGTGAAACGGTCAATATATATTCTCTTGTTAGCATCACTTTGTACTGCCACAACACAACCAGCCAGCCTTCTTGAATTCTTAGTAAGATTCTGAAATCAGCTTTGAGACAGGAACTTCATCTTAGCCACATTTGTTGGAGAAACCATGCAGAACACAGCTAACAGAAGTATACCTGCCTTTTTTATAAGAATCTCTCAAGGTTTAAAAGAAAGTCAGGACAAAAGTCATATTATGAAAGAACCCAATTCTTACAGTTTCCTTATTAAGGGAAATACTGCCTCGAGTAATGGGGCTATGCACTGTCCTAGAAGTAGGCTAGAGAATGAATTACTATTCACTCTCATTCCTTCTCTCCTGCTCCTTTGCTTAGAGGGTGGTTAGAGAATAAGTTACTTCACACCTTTTCATAGAGTAGCTTACATCTGTGTGCTTGTGCAGGTACTCTGGTTGCCAAGTAGGTGGAATAGAGCCTCCTGTGTAGGTGGTATGACATTGCCCAGGGTAAAACCTGGACTGTGGGACCGCTGTGTCCCCTTTAACTCTCTGGATCAGGGTACCTCTCACTCTGCTCTGCTAAGTATCAGAGGGGTAGCTGTGTTAGTCTGTATCCACAAAAACAATGAGGAGTCTGGTGGCACCTTAAAGACTAACAGATTTATTTGGGCATAAGCTTTCGTGGGTAAAAAAACCCACTTTTTCAGATGCATGGAGTGAAAATTACAGAGACAGGCATACATATACTGGCACATGAAGAGAAGGGAGTTACCTTATAAGTGGAGAACCCGTGTTGACAAGGCCAATTCAGTCTGTGTGGATGTGGTCCACTCCCAATAATTGATACTAGTTACGAACAGCCCTTCAGGCTTCGCTCTCACATAGCCTTTAGCATGTGAAGGCACACCCAAAGTTACATGCAGGCTCTCACAGCCTTTCACGAACTACACACAAGGAGACATTAGCAAATCCCCACAGTCCCCACAGAAATGTGCTTTCTTACCAGGGCCGGCTCCAGGGTTTTGGCCGCCCCAAGCAGCCAAACAAACAAACAAAAAAAGCCACAATCGCGATCTGCGGCGGCAATTCAGCGGGAGGTCCTTCGCTCCGAGCAGGAGTGAGGGACCATCCGCTGAATTGCCGCCGAACAGCTGGATGGGCCGCCCCTCTCCGAAGTGGCCGCCCCAAGCACCTGCTTGATAAACTGGTGCCTGGAGCTGGCGCTGCTTCTTACACTGCTCAACACCTTCTCTTGAACAATGCAAGCTCATTAAAAGATAGCAGACATGCACCAGCCTTTGTCTGTCTGATGTGAGGACATATCTGCAGATCCATCATTGGTTTACATTCGGACTGAAACAGACTGACTCTCATACGTCCACTATGATGGGAAACTCCAACAAGGTAAATACTCTAACCACAGGGCTTTAGGGGAGCAGCACCAGGCTCTGTGCTATACCTTACTTGACCTGGTAGACATGCAGCAATGCAGTCTCTGAATGCATCTAACAGATTGGGTCCATGGACGAGCTAGGCAGGGAGAATATGGGACTTATGTGTGAGTTAGGCACCAAGCTGCTTGATGGTGTCATCTCTTAGGATTAACACCACAGAAACTTAGGTACCTTGGGGACTTGAATGGTGGAAATATAGGTGCTTAGGGAATTTAGGAACCTACAGAGTTAGGCAGCAGCTGAACTGTGGTTATGTGAATGTCAGTGGTGCCTACATTTTGGACTTGGATTTCTAAAGGAATAATTAGGAGCCCAAGTCCCCCTTGTTCCAGCTCTCACTGCCTCCAAAGTTATGGATGTAATCTAGTCTTTTAACTCATTTTATTTTTGTTTTAGGCTCTATACACATTTACAGAGCTATGTAGAGTATGTAAAGACAGCTCCTGCTGGACACAAAACAAGTTATAGGTGAAAATTGAGCTCTGTTAACGGTTGCAGGCAGCAAGCAGGTAGAAAAGAAATAATGATCTACTTCTTGTTTATTGAGATTTTTGCTTGGAATATATTGAAAATATTCTGCTCTCTCCCCATCTGTTTGCCCATATGAAAGCAACTAGATAATTATGCTTGTCTTAGTTAAGAATATCACCATAGATGATGACTCACCAGAGAACAAGCAACATGGCAAAAATATTTAACAGCACCACACTTGCTTCACAGAATGAAAATGTACAATAATTACCATATCAGAAGAAAATTAATATATAAACTGACCTCTGTGCAATAACATTTTCCCCCAGCCCCTGCCAGACCCTCTGCCTAATTTCAAACCATGCTATTGATTACAGTAGACGCTTCAGATATTCGAGAAGCAGAGATATGATGAAGGCTTTGTTTTCATAAGTTTGTTTAACTAGTTCATGAGCAGGAGCAGCAGCACAGTGTCATTCTCTCTCCCTCTCTCTTTCTTTCTCAGTCTATCTTCTCTCCGGGCCTGATTGAAGATCCAATGAAACCAATGGCAAAGGTCCAACTGATTTCAGTGGGCTTTGGATCAGGTCATTTACCCGTTCCCCTCCCTATTTCACCAAAACCTTTTATCTACTCTACTTAAACCAAAATGTCTAAGCACACATTATGTTTTTCTAATCTTACCCCCAAGACCTTTACACTTTCACTCAATGGCATCTAGCAAGTTTTATGTGCCATTTAAAAAAAAAGGCCATCAGCTAAGGAGCTTCATTTGTACAGGTATTCGGTAGATTTTTTTAGAAAGTATTTTCAGCTGTCTTTATTGTTGAGTATGCTTGATACGTTTAACCATCGTATCCTCTTTTGGTATCGGACCAAAAGTCAGTGGCAGGGTACCTTGTAGGAGGAGGACATAGAACTTGCATGGTGGTTTGGAAAGGTTGAAATTTGTGTAGAGCCACTTAGTGAATCCATAGGGGTTCATTGTATTTGCTACTTCATTTTGCTATGTCCTGTTTGTCAGGTGTGCAAAGCACACAGAGACTGCCATTTTTCTAAGGAACCTAAGAGAACTAAGCACCCACATAGCCGTGAAAGTCAGTGAGAGTTGGAAGTCTGGTTCCATTTGACCCTTTGATAATATCAACCAGAACATACAAAATAAAACTGAAGATTCAAGCATCCTGTACTGCTAAGTGCCCTACATCAGAGTCTGAAACCCACAGGACTCATCATAGCATGGTGAGATAAATTCATCTCTGGTATAAGTGAGTGTATTTCCATTGACTTCAAAGTAGCTGTACCAAAATGTACAAGAGCTCTTTGAACTTAGAGATGAAGAAGCCATTTTAGTTTATCTATTCTATTTGCTGCACTGTATTTTCTGCTGTTTTTAACTGGCAATTTGCCTGCCAGTGGAGGATTGTCCCCAAAAGTGCATGTGCTAGTGTTCATTTGTTTTTGTGATTCTCTCTATTGCCCTGTACCAGACTCCTGTACCCCGCAGACCAGTGGGGTACAGGAGTCTGGTACAGGGCAAATATACTGGTCACTGGAGGAGTAGTTTTCTGTTCCCTGAGTGACCAGAGAAGCGGCTGCACTAGAATAATCAGGAACCTGCTAGAACCAGTTAAGGCAGGCAGGCTAATTAGGACACCCGGAGCCAATTAAGAAGAAGCTGCTAGAATCAATTAAGGCAGACTAATCAGGGCCCCTGGGTTTTAAAAGGAGCTCACTTCAGTTGGTGGTGCGAGTGTGAGGAGCTGGGAGCAAGAGGCGCAAGGAGCTGAGAGTGAGAGGATGTGCTGCTGGAGGACTGAGGAGCACAAGCATTATCAGACACCAGGAGGAAGGTCCTGTGGTGAGAATAAGGAAGGTGTTTGGTGGAGGCCATGGGGAAGTAGCCCAGGGAGTTGTAGCTGTCATGCAGCTGTTACAGGAGGCACTATAGACATCTGCAATCCACAGGGCCCTGGGCTGGAACCCGGAGTAAAGGGTGGGCCCGGGTTCCCCCCAAACCTCCCAATTGACCTGGACTGTGGATTCTTCCAGAGGGGAAGGTCTCTGGGCTGTTCCCCAACCCACATGGTGAATCTCTGAGGCAAGAAAATCCGCCAATAAGCGCAGGACCCACCAAGATAGAGGAGGAACTTTGTCACACTGGTGTCAGGAGTGGGAATCTTGGGGTGCACGGCGCAGCAGAAGAAGGAAGGAGATTTAAAAAAAAAAGAAAAACACCACCACCACAAACAAAAAGAAAAGGCAGAGGGTTTATTTTTTTTCACCACAATGGATGACGTAGTGCGGGCACTGATACAAGCTACGGCGGCCCAGCAGGAGGCTGCCCGTGTCCAGGCAGCCGCCCAACAGGAGGCAGTGTGGCTGCAGCAAGAGGCTAATCGCCTGCTAATGGACCAGGCTGTTCAAGACCGAGCTATGTTGCAGGAACTGGTAAACCAGGTAAAGTCCCTTACAGAGCTGAATCGCAGCCATGATGGGACGCGGCTCATACGGGCCAACCATTGGCTGCAGAAAATGACACGGGAGGATGATGTAGAGGCATACCTTCTGGCCTTTGAGAGGACAGCCCTACGGGAGGCCTGGTCTCGAGATAAGTGGTCTGGCATCCTTGCCCCATTCCTGTGTGGGAAGGCCCAGAAGGCCTACCATGATCTGCCTGAAGAGACTGCGGCAGACTACCCCCAGCTGAAAGCAGAGATCCTGGCCAGATCTGGGGTAACGACAGCAGTGCGGGTCCAGCAGTATCACGGTTGGAGGTACCAGGAAGACAAAACCCTGCAGTCCCAATTGTATGACCTCATCCATCTCACATGAAAGTGGTTGCAAACAGAGTCCCGGAGTCCAGAAGAGAAACTAGCGGTTCTGGTCATCGACCGATACATGAGGGGACTACTACCAGACCTTCGTGCCTGGATAAGCCAGAACGAACCCTCCACTTATGACTAGGTTGTCGCCCTGGTAGAGAGGCAAAGGACAGTGAGGGAGCTGACCCGACCAGTTAAGGAAGAGGCACCCGGGGTTAAACTAGCAGCACCAAGCCCTAAAGTTTGGGTGACTGGGCCACCAGGAGGGCCCAGGTGGAAAAAGAGAGAGGCTGAAGGCCCATCAGAGGCCACAAAGAATCAGAGCACTGAGGGAGAAGACGATCATGATGTTAGACTGCCCGAACCAAGAGACCAAGGAACGCCTAGGGCTCCATACAGATGTTATGCCTGCAGGGAGTAGGGACACATGGCTGCACAGTGTCCCAATGCTGAGGAGCCTATGCAGTGTAACCTGGGGAACTGGGCAGATCCATGCTCCCCAATCCACCTTGTGGGGGGTCTCACTAACCCCACATAGGTATACCAGACCAGTGAAACTAAATGGGGTAGGGACCATGGCACTGGTTGATTTGGGGAGTGCGATCACACTTATCTCAGGGAAGCTAGTGAAGCGTAGTCAGCTGCTACAGGCTAATCATATGGGGATAACATGTGTCCATGGGACAGTTAGTTACTGCCCCACCATCCCAGTAAAAATTGAGATCCAAGGGAACACTACTGAGGTAGCAGCAGGTGTAGTCCCTAAACTCCCATACCCGGTGCTCACAGGGAGGGACTTCCCAGGATTTGGAAACTTACTCCCAGTAGGGGGACTGGAGAAAGATGGGGACCCTAAAATTGGTGAGGCATCCACAGCAGACTGTCAACCCCCAATGTTCTCTGAAATATCCCCAGATTTGTTCTCCACTCCCAGACAGGGTAGAAAGACAAAAAGGGAAAGAAGGGCAGCTAAGGCCTTGGGAATCTGAATACTGACCCAAAGCCCGAGGGTCGCTCTTGTAGGTAGGTGGACCCGCTCAGCTGAAAAGGAAGCCACGCAGGAGGGAGAAGCACCTGAGTCTGACCCCCACCCTAATGCTTCTGACCCAGTAGAGGCAACAGAGACTGGGCCCCTAGATCTTGGGCAGATTAGCCCCGGGAGAGGAAATTTTGGACGGGACCAGGCAGAAGACCCAAGGTATGACAACATTAGGAAGGAGGTGACTGAAATAGATGGGGTCCCGGTGGAAGGGAAAACCCAGGGACCAGGACCCTACTTCATAATGAAGAAGGATCTCTTATACCGGGTTGCACCAGTACAAGGGCAGAAGCTACAGCAGATCCTAGTACCTCAAAAACACCAGAACTCTGTATTAAGTCTTGATCATAGTCATCTTTTTTGGGGGGCATTTGGGGGTAGAGAAGACACTGGCACGAGTCCTACGATGGTTTTTCTGGCCTGGAGTACATGAAGAAATGCGGAGGTACTGTGCCTACTGCCTGGAGTGTCAGCTGCACAGTCTGAGGCAAAAAAATCTGCCAATAAGCGCAGGACCTACCAAGATAGAGGAGGAATTTTGTCACACTATCTATCAATACAAGAAATAAATTTCAAAGGTTCATGATTAAAAAAGCCATATAGTAATCAAAGAATTAGTAGGGATCCAATAGTACAGAATTTATAATTATATCATCTGTAGGCCTCCTGTTTCAGACAATAATAGAGGACAATCCTCATTGTTCAGTCTAATTTTAAGGGTCTTAGATATTAGAGTTTCCACTAGTTCTCTTGGGAGCTTCTTCCACCCTCTAACATCTTATTCTCAGGAAGTTTTTCCTAATTACCAGCCGATAGTTTTCCTTTCATAATTTCATTTCAGTATGCCTAATTGCACCCTCTCTGTCACTGTAAATAATTATTTCCTTCTCTTTCAAATATTTGTAGGTGGTTATAGTGGTGATAGTTATACTGTCTATATATATTGCTTTATTCTGCAACTGAGTGAATATAGCCAGACCATTGCATTCTTGGGGCACCCCATTGAAGTATATTTGGTTCTGAGCAGGTACAGAAGTCTGTCCACATAGAGTCAGTTGCAAGCTTGGAGCCGTAGGTCTTTTAATCTTCCATCATTAACCAGTCATGCCAGCCCCTTACTGTTTTTGTTGGCTTTCACTGAACTCATTTATCTTCATTGTCCAAACACTCAACAAGTTCATCAAGTTTGTAGATGTTCCAAAAACTGGCAAAGTTTAATTTAAATCCATAGTTATATTTTATAACTTTACATGTGTTTTCTTTTAAATCTAATCTTAGTACCCTCACATTAATCTATGGCATAATAGTTGCATAGTTAAAGTTATGCATGTATTTGCTGAACTGGGGACTCAGCCAATATAATTATGAGTAACAACGAATGAAATTCTTATGAAAATTAACACAGATGGTGTCTGATTGTCTTACAAGGTTTAAATTGAGACATTCAAGAACTCAGTAAGAGAGACCCTAAATACCACAGTCCCCTGCTGCCTACAGTTGTACCCAATCACTAAGGAAATCAGGAGTTAATCAGCTAAGAAAGCCTTTTCAGAGAGGTGAGTCTTGCTGTTCTTTCTAAAAGTGGTCAAGTTTGTGCTTAATTGTATTTGTATAGGAAGTGAATTCTTGTGCCCACTAGTGAACATACTGAAGGCCTGTTCCTATTGGAGTAGCTGTCTAGGTATTTTAAATACCTGTGACCTGCTGGTGCTGCCAAATGTATTTTTCATGATTGATTTGAACTGGTATACTGAAATAAAAAGATGCTCTAGTGTGGAGAAACATGCACTGAGCAACTACAGAGCCAGCAGACATACGTTCTGCTATAAGTGTCATCCACGAACATTACGTATTCCCAGCCATCTCTTCCTTTAGAAGACTACTTCACCATCTAAGAGATCTGCCAGGAAGTTTTCCTTAGTGTGAATGAGCATAGAAAACTGTTTAAGAATCCTTTACTAGATGCCCAAAAATCCACAATCCCACCATGGAGGAAGAAGGAGAAATTAATTGAAAAACTGACCTGGTATACGGGAAAGTGAAGGCATCTATAAATAATAAGAAACATTAATAATAAATATAACTAATGGAAAAAAGGGAAAGTTGATAATTAATATAAATCAGAAGCTAGGAATTGGGGGAAATTAATAAGGGAAGCAAAGGGAAACAAGTAGAAATCCATGGCTAGAGGTGTGAAGGACAAGAAGAAATTATTTTTAAAAAAATATTAGGAACAATATTGGATGCATAAACAGAGGAATTTCAAGTAGGATTAGACAGCTTATTTTACCTTTATATTTGACAGGGGTGCAATAGCTGCTTGAGTCATGTGTCTAGTTCTGGTGCCCACAATTCAAGATAGAGGTTGATAAATTGGAGAGGATTCCAAGAAGACTCACAAGAACGATTAAAGGATTAGAAAATGTGTTTTATAGTGATAGACAAATAGAAGGTTAAGGGGTGACTTGATTAGTCTATAAGTACCTATCTTGGGAACAAATATTTAACAATGGCCTCTTCAATCTAGCAGAGAAAGGTATAACATGATCCAATGGCCGGAAGTTGAAGATAGACAAATTCAGACTGGAAGTAGGCATAATTTTTAATGGTGAGAGTAATTAACCATTGGAACAAATTACCAGGGATTGTGGTTGATTTGCCATCACTAACAATTTCTAAATCAGGATTGGATTTTTTTTTCTGAAAGATCTGCTCTAGGAATTATTTTGGGTGTAATTCTGTGGCTTGTGCTATACAGGAGGTCAGACTAGCTGATCAGAATGATACTATCTGACCTTCAGTTCTATGAATATCATGCTATCAATTGTTCAGCATGGCATTTTTTCACAAATTTGCTGAGTATTTGTCATTTAATTTTTATTATATGTGATGATGTTAAATAAATATATTTTAAGACATCCAGAAGAAAATGCCTTGAGATTCAACTGTTGCAAATCTGTTCATGTTTTTTATCTGTGTCCATTTGTTTGTTTGTATACATATTTTAAAAGCAGAAACAAATGTAGTTGAAAAATTCAATTTACAAGATGCTCCCTTTTGTTTCTCCTCATAGTTTTTAAACAATTTGTAGAGACTGTTCCATTTTATGTCAGCCACTCACTCCTTTACCACAATGAAAAATGAATGCTGATGGAATGATAAGATGCTCACTTGGCCTTTCTTGCTGCTATAATCCTTTCAAGTGTATTGGGATAGATGAAATCTCTTAGAGCTTCATTGCTAGAAGCTGCTTTTTACTCAACTGAAGGCTGTTCAGTCAATTATTTATAACCTTTGCTCATAAACTTCCACCTGGCCTGTGCCACTACAGAAGTTTATGTGGATTATTAAACAGAAAGAAACCTGGAAGGAAATAATGAACTCCTCTTTTGTTTTTAAATTTTGATACTGTATAATTGCACTTACCCTTTGCAGACTTGGTTTCCTTGTAGGAGGATTGTATTTCTCAGTAAAGCTGCTCTCTGTGAACTTAGATGTTATTTCAAACAAACAAAGCCATTCATCATAAATCAGTGTTATCCTTACCAGTACTTACTGAGTTTTGAATATTTTTCATGTGTGCTTCATTGAGACTTCACAGCTTTAGTCCTCCAGCTCACAAGCATTTTCTTTTCTTTTTAGCATCTTGCCTCACACACTGACTAAGCTACACAAAGTACCACAGATATGGGGAAGATTTCAAAGTTGTCAAGAAAGTCTGTGAGGTTCACTGCATAAAGATGCTGACTCTGACTCAGACCCAGGGTTTTTTTTAGCAGAAAATTAAGGCTAAACAAAAGATCAAGCCCCATGAAGTCTTGAGATCACTGCAGAAATCAGTATTCAACTCCATTAATCTCAGGGAAAATATGAAGAGAACCTCTTGTTTTCACATTATTTCTTGGTTCCCTTTCCTTCTGGCAGCATAGTTGGGCTGCCTTTGGGTTCCTCCTATTGCATCAATGGTCTCCTAAACCCTTCAAGGGCAGTAGAAGGTGCACAAGTGAAATCCATTGGTAATACCAGGATATTAATTCCTCACAGACTTTTGTTCCTTTACTCCCCTTTAGTTGCCTTACTGGTAACTCTAGAACCCACAGAATCCCAACTGCATAGTGGTGATGTGGATAGGATTTTGACTTTCTGTGGAGGTGGGAAGCATGCAGACTGAGTATCTTCTGGAGGTTTCTGGGCTTTTCCCTTTCTCATCTCTCTTTCTCTTTCTCACTTCTGGCCCCAAGCGACATACTCCAGTAGAAAAATAGTTTACACCTTGGAAACTGCAGGTACATTCTTACTCATAATTTCCAAATTCACCATTACAACTTTGGGGTTTCCTCTACTCTGCAGCTTCAGGAGGCAGGGCCAGACCTGCCAATTATAAAAGGAGTTTTTTCCCCTTACCCATCAGTAGTATATGTAATACCTTGAGCAGGGGTCGGCAACGTTCAGCATGCGGCTCGCCAGGGTAAGCACCCTGGCTGGCTGGGCCAGTTTTATTTACCCACTGACGCGGCAGGTTCGGCTGATTGCGGCCCGCACTGGCCGTGGTTTGCCGTCCCGGGGCAATGGGGGCGGCGAGAAGCCACGGCCAGCACATCGCTCGCCCGCGCAGCTTCTCGCCGCCCCCATTGGCCCGGGACGGTGAACCGCGGCCAGTGGGGGCCGCGATCCGCCGAACCTGCCGCGTCAGCAGGTAAATAAAACTGGCGAGCCACGTGCCGAACGTTGCTGACTCCTGACCTAGAGGATACTACAAATAAATATTATAGTGTGCAGGAGCACCACTATCATTAAGTGTGTCGTGACATCTATTTAAAGGTGGATTTTTCCAAGTCCTCTAAAATCGAGGTGCATTTCTCTGAAATATGGTGTGCATCACGAGGGTGCAGGGTAGCATTAGTGATCCAAATCTGTAGTCATTTCATCAAGGTGTTCTGAAAACATCTCCCCCCACCAAAAAAAATAACATAAAAAGGTTCTAATTTTTGTTGTTTGCTTGTTTTATTTTATTTCAGAAAATGGATATTTTTACACTGTGCATGTGCCAGTACAGAAAAATGGCTACAGGGTTTCTACTCCCATTATTTTTTTTTAATTAAACTCAACTCTTGTAAGTTCTCCAAAATCCACAGTTACTCAGATTGCTTTGAAATTTGGTGTGTCTCATGGGGTGATCCAAATTTGGGGTCATTTGAGCAAGGTGTTCTTGAGAATCAGTATTCTCCCTCAGGGAAAAAAAAAAAGTTTACTTTTCATGCCTTGTTAAACTGAGAGAAACAAATGACCGGATGAATCACAGATTCCATGATGTCTGTGAACTCATCCTTCAACTAACCTAAAATATCAAAGCATAAAGTAAACACAATCCCCCACCTAAGACAAGGGAGTTTTAGACTCAATGACTGGAGGGTTCCACAATTTTTGAGTCATGGGCAGCAATTTTATTTTGGGGTGAATGTAATAAAATTATTTTCGGGGGGAACATATGAATGCTTCCTGGGAAGGAAGGCATATTAGGGAACAGAAAATTAAGGGAACTGGGGAGAGGGGTTTGGGGCTGCAGTGAGAGGAAGGAAGTTATGGGAGGAGGATAAATGGGAATGGATGATTGGAGAAGAGAGACATGTTGGGGGTTCAGGCGAGGGAGGCATGGTACCTCCCACCTCTGCCAGTACACCCCAACCCCTGTGCACTCTACAACTCTGCCAGTGAACCCCAAATCTTCTGCACTCCCAGCTCTGTCAGTGCACTCCGACCTTCCTCCACCCCAGACACCCTGCAACCCCAGCTTTGCCAGTGCACCCCAACCATGCCCCCAGTTCTACCAGTGTACCCCAACCTCAGTGAAAAGCAAGCTGTGTCCATACTGCGGTGTGTAGCTACATGCATCAGTGAAAACCTCTGGTGGAGGTGGCAAGGAAGTGGGGAGGAAGCGGGACACTACACTGCTTAAAATAGCCAGGGACAGCACTGCTTGAGCATGTAGAGAACCATGTAGGGTACATACCTACAGCGTTCCAGCATGTCTTTACTCATCTAAACAGAGCCTCACTGTTTACACTGCAATTTATATTGATGAGGTCGAGGTGTGTGTGCAGTGTATGTCCTCTACATGCCATCAAAATGAGTATGCAGTGTAGACATACCCTTATAGTGCCAAGGCCAGTGTAAGTATGTGCATACTGATGCATTGCTCAAATTGGATAGAGGGAAGGTGGCATGAACCATCATTTTTTTTTTTTTTGGTCCTCTAATAACATTATAGGGAATCCTGTGGATGAGAATGAAGGGAGGTGAAGGAGACATGAGCAACTTTAACTCTGCATTTCCAGGTTTTCAGAAATTTGGGTTTTGCCCAGCTCAAAATTCTGCAAGAAGAGAACATACCACCAACCAACCTTATTGATTTTGTTAACCTATTTTTCCCCCATTGAATTGAATAGAGAATACTGCAAATGCTGTGGTAAATTGAGTACTCCAATGCAAAATTTGACAGATTTTAAGGCTGACCCACTATATGTCTGAAATCAAAATGCCAAAAGTTGCTCACAACACGTGTGTAAGCATAAAGGAACTACACTGAAGTCAATGGGGCTATTCCAGATTTACACTGCAATTTTGCTTTTTTATAAACATTCTTCTCTTATTTAATTAGATATTTCAATTTAAATAGGCTCCCCCATCAACTCCAATGCTTCCTTCAGCTTCGATAAGCTGAAAAGACTCTACGCACATGGTTTTCTGCTGAAGGGATGTGACTCCACAGCCTCCTTCCCCTTCCCTCCAGCCCCTTGTTAGTCCCTTGGCAGAGGCTGCGGGAACTCTGGCTCTGTGGGTTTGGAGAAGGTGGGTTGGAGGCAAGGCAGGGAAGATGGGATATCTCCATCTGCAGTTCATTGTTTGAAACCTCTACCACAGTTGACAGGAGGTCCTGGTTTTGTCATGGTTGGAGAGCTCATGGCAGCATGGCTTCTTCAGCAGCTGTGTGTTAGAACAACTGGCAGGAAACAGATGGTTCATGTGGCAGTCCTTCCTTCTGATGATTTCATGTAGATTTCTGTGGATTTGGGCTCACGGGGTAAACAGGTCCTCAGACCTCTTCATTGAGGGACAAAAACCCAATAGAACGACCAAGAAACTGGAATTATTGGTGTTTCCATTCCTTTATGCAGGAAATAGGAGAAAATTCAGCACAAAATATGAAAATCAGCAATTATGTGAAGACCCAAACACAATTAAATAGAATAGATCACTTCAAGTCAGCAATGGAAGCCTAGAATTAATTATATATTTCTCAAACATACAAAAGAGTTTTAAAATAATTTTATTCCAACATCTGCCTCATGCACCTCACCAGATTAGAGTGTCATTTTTTTTAAATGTTAACTTTATTTTTCTTTTAAATAGCAGTAGAAAAATCATAGGAAACTGAAATATACTCATTTTTAAGAGGAATGTATTAATTTCAACGGAAATGCTCACTTGAGCAAGTCCTGGTCAGCATAAATAAAGTTTTACAATCAGACTGGATGGGTTCTTTATTTTTATTTATTTTGAAATTACAGGAAATATTTGCTGATGATACCACTGGACGGGAAAGAAGGGTGATTTTAATGCTAAATGTACAGACATCTGATACACACTTTTCTATACAAATTTGTTGTACAGTTCTGTAATAATTAATTTAACTAAGTGAAACAAAAGCTCCAAGGACAACTATGGATGTTTTCCCAGCTTGAGTAGTTCCTGTATTCACCTGGATCACGTCATAATCCACTGCTACAACTATACTTTGTACTTTACCTTAAATCTCTTCCTCTGCCCCTGTATTCTTTCCCGGGGCCCCTCAAGCAGCTGTGATTGGCACTTATCACACAGATGATATGCCCGGCTGGTCTAGATACAGGAGCGGGTATAAATGCATGAAAAGATGGGGGTGGTTTTACCAAGTGTGAGGTCAGTCTAACAAGATAAATCAATTAACAGCAGGATACCAAGGGAGGAAAAAATAACTTTTGAAGTGGTAAGAGAGTGGCCTATTACAGCCAGTTGACAAGAAGGTGTGAGTAACAGTGGGGAGAAATTAGTATTGGGGAAATTAAGTTTAGGTTTTGTAATGACCCAACCACTCCCAGTCTTTATTCAGGCCTAATCTGATGGCACTGCAAATTAATTCCAGTTCTGCAGCTTCACGTTGGAGTCTGTTTTTGAAGTTATTTTGTTGAAGAATTGCCACTTTTAGGTCTGTTATTGAGTGACCAGAGAGATTGAAGTTTTCTCCTACTGGTTTTTGAATGTTATGATTCCTGATGTCAGATTTGTGCCCATTTATTCTTTTGTGTAGAGACTGTCTGGTTTGGCTAATGTATAGCGGCAGAGGGGCATTGCTGGCACATGATGGCATATATCACATTGGTAGTTGTGCAGGTGAACGAGCCCCAGGTGGTGTGGCTGATGTGGTTACGTACTATGATGGTGTCCCTTGAATAGATATGTGGACAGAGTTGGCACTGGGGTTTGTAGCAGGGGTTTGGTTCCTGGGTTGGTGTTTTTATTGTTTGGTGTATAGTTGCAGGTGAATATTTGCTTCAGGTTGGGGGGCTGTCTGTAGGCAAGGACTGGCCTGTCTCCCATGGTCTGTGAGAGTGAGGGATCATCCTTCAGGATAGGTTGTAGATCCTTGATGATGCGCTGGAGAGGTTTTAGTTGGGGGCGGTAGGTGATGGATAGTGGCATTCTGTTACTTTCTTTGTTGGGCCTGTCTTGTAGTAGGTGACTTCTCGGTACCCTTCTGGCTCTGTCAATCTGTTTCTTCACTTTAGCACGTGGGTATTGCAGTTTTAAGAACAGTTGATGGAGATTCTGTAGGTGTGTCTCTGTCTGAGGGATCGGAGCAAATGTGGTTGTATCCAAGAGCTTGGCTGTAGACAATGGATCATGTGATGTGGAGTGGATGAAAGCTGGAGGCATGTAGGTAAGTATAGCGGTCAGTAGGTTTCTGGTAGAGGGTGATATTTATGTGACCATCGCTTATTAGCACTGTAGTATCTAGGAAGTGGACCTCTTGTGTGGACTGGTCCAGGCTGAGGTTGATGGTAGGGTGGAAATCATTGAAATCTTGGTGGAATTCCTCAATGGCCTCCTTCCCATGGGCCCAGATGATGAAGATGTCATCAATGGAGTGCAAGTAGAGTAGGGACATAAGGGGACGAGAGCTGAGGAAGCGCTGTTCTAAGTCAGCCATAAAAATGTTGGCATACTGAGGGGCTCTGTGGGTACCCATAGCAGTCGCACTGACTTGAATGTATAAATTGTCCCCAAATCTGAAATAGTTGTGGGTGAGGACAAAGTCACAAAGTTCAGCCACCAGGTTTGCCGTGATGGTATTGGGGATGCTATGCCAGTCCATCTTTGTGTGGAATGTTGATCTAGAGGGCTTCTACATCCATAGTGGCTAGGATGGTGTTTTCTGGAAGATCACCAAAGGATTGTAGTTTCCTCAGGAAGTCAGTGGTGTCTCGAAGATAGCTGGGAGTGCTGGAAGCAAAGGGCCTGAGGAAAGAGTCTACATAGCCAGATAATCCTGCTATCAGGGTGCCAATGCCTGAAATGATGGGGCGTCCAGGATTCCCAGGTTTATGGATTTTGGGTAGCAGGTAGAATACCTCTGGTGGCGGCTCTAGGGGTGTGTCAGTGTAGATTTGTTCCTGTGCCTCTTTATGGAGTTTCTTGAGCAGATGATGTAATTTCCCCAATACTGATTTCTCCCTACTGTTACTCACACCCAACTGTCTGTAATGGGCCACTCTCTTACCACTTCAAAAGTTATTTTTCCTTCCTTGGTATCCTGCTGTTAATTGATTTATCTCATTAGACTGACCTCACAGTTGGTAAAGCAACCCCCATCCTTTCATGTATTTATACCTGCTCCTGTATTTTTTACTTCATGCATCAGATGAAGTGGGTTCTAGCCCACGAAACCTTATGCCCAAATAAATGTGTTAGTCTTTAAGGTGCCACAAGGACTCCTCTTTGTTTTTATTGTTAATGTGGCATGTTTCATGGACCATCTAACAACTCAGGTATGCCATGGATAACTTTCCAGTCCCTGAATCTGGCTATGTGCCTCCCTTGCTCCACCAAGTATGAAAATGCCGGTTGAACTACTAGGCCCTTGTGCACATTCACAGATCACAAATACTGGATGCACCCAGGGCATGTAGTAGACTTGCAGGAGGTTATATCATCCACAGAAAATGTCTTAGCTTGGAATCCTTTTTTCCATTTAGGTGATTTCTACACTGTGAGCTGGAGTTGTGATTCCCTGACTCGTGTACACATTCTCACAGTTGTTTTTATCAAGCTGGCATGAGTATAAATAAGTGTAGCTGCAGTAGCTTGGGTAGTGGCAGTGGTGATGTACAAAGCTGGCTGAAACCAGTGGGTATGTACTTATCGCAGTATCACCGGTGCCTCTGCTGCCGCTACCTAAGCTTCGTATGTCTATGCTGCCATTTAATTTCATGTTAGCTTGATGAGAGTATGTGTACATGAGCAGGGGAAAATCATATCACTAGCTTGTAGTGTAGAGATAGCCTTACAAGCATGACTTATCATTTATCTGCCTATTTCAAAGCATGATTATTTTAAGGCAGGTGGTGCTTTAAAAATTTCAGCCTTATTCTCAGAAAAGTGATATGACAATATGGAGAAAACATTAGAGCTGGACAGGAAACCATTTTCCCATCCAGTGAGAATTTTGAACATTTCAAAACGTTTTCCTGTCCCCAGCTGTGACAAAAAGTTGAAATCTCAAAAAATTTTCATGAAACAATCAAATAATTATGGATAGAGTCAAACTCTTTCATTTAGATCATTTTGAAATGTTATGTTTTGATTTCAACCTTTTCAATTTTGTACCTTTTTTAGTATACATTAACTAACATTTTCAAGTGAGAAGTCATTTTGAACCCCCAAAACCAAAATGTTTTCTTTCAAAAATGTCAAAATGGGCTGTTTTGACAATTTCAAAACTTTTTCCTTTTTTTTTTTTTTGAATCGGGTGATTCGTCAAAATGGATCTTTCCCCACCAGTTTAAGTTTCAATGAATTGGAATTTTCTGACCCAAAAGACCTTTGTTGGAAAATTCCTGAGGTGCTCTAGATAGAAACAATGTCCTATCTAATGTGCTTGAATAGAAGACTGTAATCTCCATTGCTCTCATGCTAGTTTCTATCACATTAATTACCTTCACTTAAAAACCTGTTGGAATTTAAAAAAATATATATTATTGTTGCTTCCACTTGCCAAGCCAGTTCACCCAAATTTTGTAAAATTTTGTAGGATGTGGGAAGATAAATTGTATAACATGGTTCAACTTGAATAGATGATATAGAGTTTATTTATAAACCACAGAAACGAAGCATTAACAGATGCTGCTCATATACTGCACAGATCACCAAAATTAGCCACTAAGGACAAAACTCTGCCTGGGGATGCAGAGATAAGATGGAAAACATGCAAAGTTTTCCCATCTCTTATGCCCCATTGTTTTCATTCTTTTTTTCTGTTTTTCAGGACGGGCTACAACTGCAATCCTTTTACTCCACTGGCACAGGAGGACTCCTGTCTGGTTCTGGGAATCCCAAAGGAATAGGAAATATACAGTACTGAGGCCCTGCTCCCACGTCTCAACAGCCAGCCAGCAGAACAGGTTAGCCAGAAAGAGCAAGCATGCTACATCTTCAATGGAGCCCCCATAAGGACAATAACATTGGAATGCAAAGGAGCTACCAAGGCTATTTTTTGCCTTTCAGAGTCCCCAGTTCAGCAAGATACTGAAGCAGGTGCATACCTTTAAGCACATGAATACACCTGTGGAATCACCATTACTGAACTGGGGCCTAAGCCACAGTGTCTCCAGGAACTCAGTCTTTGACAGTGTGGCTCTGTCCTGTTCCCAAACTGAGATAATTGTTTAAAATCACAATTGAATGCTAAGATTCCAGAGAAAGCCAGGCTTGTAATCACCTAGAAAAAAGGAATGCACTTACTGGATACGTATAAACAGGTTTGTAGACCAAGAGTGTTTCTTTTCCTGGTTCCTGGATTCCTTGTATTATGCAGTGCTAATATTTATATACATCTCAAAATATACTTTATAAGGTTAATGTCAACCATATATTTTTAAGGTTTTAAAATGATACATTTCATCATAGGAACCATATAAAAGCAATATTATTTATATAATATTTAATAAAAATGCATGATATAAAAAGTCATTATTGTGAATGCACAGATGTTTTACTATATATAAAGCTTATAATCATCAAACCATATTTTATAGGACAGACTACTATATGCTGTGCTATACACAGTGGAAAGTGTTTTGCTGATATTATGACTAAAGAAACTCTAACTCAGCAGTTCATAAGCAACACCACTTATAGGAATTATAGTTTAAGTATTCAAATTCATTATGCCTATCTACAATATATACATTGCAATATCTACATTGCAGTTTATTGTTGTTGTATCATTCAGCTATAGTATGTGAGAGCAGACTGTGGTAATGCATAATATTTTGGGGCTACTGAAAATACTCATGATAGAGACCTTTTAAGGTTTTTTCCATATTACTGTTAAACACAGTGGGCCAGATCTTCTACAGGTGTAAATCAGTAAATTGGCACCAGCTGAGAATCCGGCAGATTATTTTCTTGGAATCACTCCCTTTGCTCAATCCAGCTCCCTTTGACTTCAAAGAGAGTTGGATTAGCCCCATAACTGAGTGTCTGATCCCCAAAACACTTACACACATGAATAATGTGTGTGTTCGATGAAACACAACTGGGGCAATGAATGTGCATAAAGGTAAACACAGGAGTGTTTGAGGGATTAAGGCCTGACTGAGTGTGTGAATGGGTCAGACATTGTAGCTAATAGAGATAACTCAAGAACAACAGTTAAAATTCATGGCAACTTCTGTAGTTTCAAAATTTGTTTTCATTCTACATTGGACAGAAAACAAAACCTGTAAAATATTTTTTGTGAAAACCGAATCTTGTAGAAATGTGCATTTTTGGACTGACACCCATTTTTTTCAATTCATGGTGAGGGTGGCTAGAGTGGCTGGAATGTGGGAGACCCAGATTCAAGTCCCTGTTCTGACTGATTCAAATGAGTTTTTCATCCCAGATCACTAACTGTATGCCTACACTGCAATCAAAAGGTGTGATTCACAGCTCAAGTGGGCCCACACTACTTTTAATGTAAGGGCTAAAAATAGCAGTGAAAATGTGGTGGCATTGGCTTTAGCACAGACTACCAATGCAAGTACAAGCAGGCTTGTACAGCCTGACTCCAAGTATCTTTGTTGTTAGCTGTGATAGCTAGCTGCTGCAATCACCCCACCCCAACATGTCAAAAAGGAAAGAAGACAGATTAATCTTTCAAAGTATGCTTACTATATACATCTGTTTAGAATTCCTGAGCCAAATATAGACAAAGGGTTCCATTTCTGAAATGTCTGAAGACAATACAAGCATCTGAAAATGGCACTTTAGAAAAAAAAAAGTTTACAACTCTAAATCTTGAAAACAGCATATTTGAAAACCTGTTTTTGGAGTGTGATTTATAGCTCAGAACAATTTTTTTATGACCAAGCTATAAACCTCTGAAAACAAGAGAAGTGCTGACATGACAGTAACAATGTGAACAGAGTGGGATTGTGATGTTTTAAATCGTTGCCTATACCACTATGTCTAAAATTAAAAGAAGTGGTTTCCTATTCATTTGACAGTTGATTTGTTTGGTCATGAAAGAGTGCTAGACTGGTACATTTGATATATACCATCCAATCAAACAACAAAACCAGAGATTTGATTTTACTCCCATTGTAAATCCCACTTTGACTTCCACTAAGCAGGAGCAGACCTCACATATCAGTGCTCACTGCAAAGTTCTCCTTTCAGATCTGCAATAATGGACCTGGATGTGGGAAGGTCTCTGACATTAAATTGTTCTTCCCTCCTTAAACCTGCAAGCCGTCGAACACTTTGACGCCAGTCCAGTAAAGCACTTAAGCACATTCTGAACCATAAGCATGTGAGTAGCTCTATGAGTTACTTATATGCTTAAAATTAAGTATGTATTAAATGTTTCCCTGGATTAGGGCCAGAGTGCTCAGCATCTTGCAGGATTAAGCCATTATTAGGTTTGTGGCGGGGGGGAAAAACAGTTATTTGCAATGTATACAGAAAGAGAACTTTGATAAGATGTTTTATGTGAATGAAGACATAAAATAAGCCACTTACCAAAATGAGTCAATCAGTAAAGAAGTAAATTGCATGGCATTACTTTATGTTTCAAGGCCAAAAATCATGTATAAATGGAATAAATAACTGGGATGTTGTTACTTATCATAATGAGTTTTGTTACCAAAGGAATTAAATCACTTAGAGTCGCACATTCTCTAAATTTTCACATGTCATTACACTATACAATCCCCTTCACGATTATCTTAAAGCCACCCTGAAAAAATGTCAAGAATACTGTGTCAGAGAAATTTTTATTCCAAATGTAAAGCACTGAATAAAAGCTTCCACAATTTCTTGCAGTCTAAAATTGAAGTATGTCTTTTCAAGTGTATGACTCTGATTTGTTTGAAATATCTTATATATACAAATTTATATATTTAATATACAGTAAAAGTTGGGCCAGAAAGACACTCCTTTTTACACAGTAATGTTCAAATTGGATACAATCATAATATAGATAAAACATTAATGGCATAATGCTGCATTTTATTTTGTTTATGTTAATATTTTATTCATGCAGCATTGTATAGACTGCAGTGCATACAGCCAAAATGGCCACAACTATAGCACATGTATATGACTATAAACTTTTATGAAATTAATTAATGTTTCTGCATTTAGGCTTTTTTGAAAGATGAGGATAAAATAAACCAAATGATCTGATCTCTGCTAATGTCTGAATAACAGGTGGAGCCATCTTCTTTAGGACAGAGCAAATCAATCAGAAGACTCCTCACTATTAATTACAGGTGTTCTAATAAGCACCTTCACACAAAGAAGTGCTCACCAAAAGCATGGAAGTGTAGCATGACCTAACCCACTCATTCCTACCTTAAAAAGGCTTATCAGAGAAGAAAGGGACAAACGCAGCCTGCTGCCCACAGCACCAGCACTGTAGAGAGATGAGATGAGAGAAAATGTATGATATTGGAAATCTATGTAAAAAGAGACGGGTGGATGAGTTAAAAGGGAAGATATTTGCCACAAACATTTTCTGTAGAGAAGACGCTGACTAGAGTAGGATACCACAGGACCAGTGTAGCATCCTTGCTGACAATTAATAATTGGAAAAAAAGTTGAAAGTAGCATGTTAACAAAATCTGCAGATGATGCTGTATTGCAATGGCTCTCAGCCTTTCCAGAGTACAGTACTCTTTTCAAGAGTCTGATTTGTCTTGTGTATCCCCAAGTTTCACTTCACTTAAAAACTTCCAAAATCAGACAGAAAAATACAAAAGTGTCACCGCACACTATTGCTGAAAAATTGCTTACTTTCTCATTTTTATCATATAATTATAAAATAAATCAATTGGAATATAAATATTGTACTTATATTTCAGTGTATAGTATATAGAGCAGTATAAATGAATCGTATATGAAATTTTAGTTTGTACTGACTTCGCTAGTGCTTTTCATGTAGCCTGCTGTAAAACTAGAAAAATATCTAAATGAGTTGATGTACCCCCAGAAGACCTCTGTTTACCCTCGGGGTACACATACCCTCAGGGCTATACATAGTTCTGGTTGAGAACCAGTGCTGTATTGGAACTGGGGGGAACAGGGGGAGATAAAGTTATAAAGCTGCCTGCCAGTGTCTCAATAGTGTGCGTACCAACCTCAGGGCATACCAAACCTTAGGAAGCAGGGCACAAACCCCAAATTGGATGTGAGTTCTATATTTAAATTTCATCAACCAATTATCAAGTGTAAACTCCACAGGTACTATAACAGAATAAACATGGAGCCACGGACAGTGGATACTCAGATCTTTCTCTCCACCCAGGTGAATGTATCTTTGTGAGAGATGGTCCATTACACCAAGAATCACAGCAATATTCAGGTTACTCTCAGTCCTAAAGGACAAGTCACTTACTCCAGGTCAACTGCACTTTAGATCTCACACCAAAGACAACACATGTAGCCAATCCTATAATAAACTATATACAGATTTATTAAGTGGGAAAAGGAAACTAGCAAGTTATTTACAAGGTTAAAGCAGTTGAACAAAGATATGTACAAATACATTATCATCTTAAGTTTCAAAAAGTGATAGAAACTTCTATAATAAGCAAGCTCTATATGTCCTGTAGGGCTAACCCAGGCTAAACAGCTGGGGATATCTTGCTTATGTTTAGAAAATCTTGCTCGCAAGAGTCCAAACAACATAGATAATCAAGTTCCTTTGTGTTAGGGGTTTTATCTCCCTTCTCCCTTGTGCTCTCAGCTGCAAGTTCAGCTGACAGAAGGAATCCACTTGCATGACCTGTCTTCACGGAGGGGAGGACAGAATAACCAACATCTTTTGTCCTCGTCAATGTCCCACAAAAGTCTATCTGGTGCTGATGCACTTTCCTATTTGGACAAGACATAACACCTGTGTAAGATCAGCCCTTCACACTAGTTAATGTCTCTTTCTTGTCTGATGATTTACGTAATCATGGAGGCTCACAAACTCTTAAATATTATCTTACAGGAAGGGATACAGATGTTATAAGTAAGTTTAGTGCAGACAGCAACTCAGAAGCATTCAATAAATTCTAAACACAAAACACATTATAATTCAAATATCTATTTTAACAATTCTAACACACAGGTGAGTCAGCCTGATCCCAGATACGTATTTGTCAGTGTTCACTTGAGACATGGGAACCTTTGCATGAGCTGGCAACTTGTCTGCGAGCATCACAAATCTTATCTGCCTTACAGCCATTTCTACCCTAAGAGAGATGTCCTCAGATCCTTTGTGTTCAGTGGGAGTTGTGTAATAAACTAAGAGCAGAAATGGACTTACACTGTTTTCCAGCAAGATGTATTACAGAAGCACAAGGAACTGCATATTTCTCATAATTCAACCAGAATGGTGAGGACAACTCAGTCTAAGAAGAAGAAATGAGTATAACAGATGATTTCATGAAATCCTATTTTTTTCATTAGTTATCGATCAAGTCACAGGTTATTCAAATAGGCAGAGCTGACCAAAACTCTTAGGTCAAGTACACTTCCTCACTTGCCAAAAAAAAGGTATAATTAAAGGATTCTCATACATCAGAGTGATGTTTTTTCAGAGATAATAGCACATAACTCCAACTGAAGCCAATGGGAGCTGGGGAAAGTGCTCAGCACCTCTGAAAATCAGACCTCAGAGCATCTAAGAAGATACAGTATAAACAGAAATAGCCCATAGAGTGCAGAAAACCTTATGTTCTTCACTGATGCTGCTTTTAGTTATCACATCATTAGATAATTTGATATGCAATTAGGGTTTATTATGCAGTGTTTCTTTGTGGCAAAAATATGGTCCCTCACCTGTTCAGACCAATACACTACACTTTACTCCAAGGGGGGAAGTTGTCAGCTTTGATAACTGGTGTCAGATCAGTTCCAACTCAGTTGTGCTGGTCATGGCATTAATGTGGACAGCAGGATGGAGTCATAATCCCACTGCTGCTCTCTTCTGTGAAGACTTCTCTCCCTTGCATGGGTTCATAAGGGCAGGTAGAAATTCTAACCCAGTCCTATATCCTATTAGCTGGCAGGATTCAGATTTTGTGAGGCTCTGTGCATTGAATCCCTACAGAAACTATGACCTAATTTAAAAACAAACAAACAAACAAACAAAAAAAACAGAAATACTTGAAATTAGAGACCAACATAGGCTAGTAATCCTTAAGAAAAGTGGTAAGAAGTGCATTAATCTTTATATTCCTTAAAGGCTAGAATTCTGTGTTGATTTCTTTGATCCTGACACAACTTTTTAGGACAGCTGACTTCCATGTAGTAATGCCTTGTTTCTGCTATTGTAATAATTTAAAATGAATATAATATTTAAGACTAATTTTAGACAATCAAAACAAAAGATGGAACCAAAGTTAAATGGACTCTATTTCTTATATAACGAGGAGTCCTTGTGGCACCTTAAAAACTAACAAATTTATTTGGGCATAAGCTTTCATGGGCTAAAACCTACTTCATCAGATGCATGGAGTGAAAAATACAGTAAGCATAATATATATTATAGCCATCAGAGCCTGCAGAGTCCTAGAGCCTGGACTCCAGCTCCAGTCTGGAAGTCTACATACTAATGAAACAGCCCCATTGGTATTGGTCTCCATACCAATGACAAAGTTCAAAGAGACCAGGTGTGGGTTTTTCTTTGCTGTGTAGACATACCCTTAAGAGCAGCATCCTTAGGAGTGAAATTAGGCCATGATCTGGCACCACACTTAAAAATGTTCTTAAAGTTCTGCAGCTGAGTATCCCTATTGAAACGAATGCTTTGCCAGATTGGGGCCATTGTGAATGGCATGGTTAATTAGTACTCAGCATGTCACTAGACTAGAACTGAAATTGGTGCAGACAATAGATCAGAAGAGCAATGGGAATGGCAGCTCCAGCATGGCAGCGGCACAGAATTCCCCCCAGGAGTAACATGTTTACGTGGTTTTAAAGCCTTTTATTTTTCTTTCTTGTGTTCTGTTTGTCGTCTTTTCCATTGCATTTGGCAGGCTGGCAAGGAAGGTAGAAGCACAATATTTTTTCTATTTAAGTAAATGTCACATTAAAAAAGACACTTTTTATGATAATTTCTACTTTATATACTGAATTATTATGAGTCGATGTGTCCTGAATTATCTTAGGTTGCATGAGCCGGCCATTGGGAGGCACTAAAGAGCACACAGCCCATCACCATTGTCCCCCAGAGCTCAAATATCTCACCTGTGCTTTCCATTCTACTCCTAGATGCTCTTCTGTGTCTTTTGCTTGAAGCTATAAATCAATCGGGTAAGCACAGAGAGTATGCAAAGTTTCCCTAAGGTAAGTGTCCAGAGATATATTCATTGCCTACTTTAGCATCTTGGATTTACAGTAAAATTTAAGCTAAGATGCAACTATTTAAGAAGTAAACAATGCACCATATGTCATAAACACACTATCAACCAAGAAATAATAATAATTGTATAATTTCCATTGTTAGAAAGATAGAAATGTATACAGAAAAATGTCTTCTCATGACAGCTCTAACACGCTCTACTTCTCGACTATTACTTGTTGAAAGATATGTCTAGTTCATGTCTTTGTCATACGTCTTAAAGGTCTGTGTCATATATCTGGGTCTCAAAGATTGAGAAATATGGACATGAATCATAATCCGTAAGGGTCAAAATCTGTTCATACTTTCTCTAATTTAAATCTAATCTTACCCGACTGTCATCAGTGATGTTATTTAGGATTGATAATGGTGAAAAAGAGAGCAGACTTTGTCCATAAGATTTTCAGTTCATGAATAAAGGAGCTTGGTCCTACAATTTATGATCAAGGGAAATTGTTTTAGTACTAGATACAAGATTGGGTCTATAGGCAAATATAATATCTGTCATCATATACTGAAGAGGAATCTAAGATTGCATACGAATTTTTGTAACTACATGAATTGGTGAAGATATTAAAATCATAGATATGGAATATTGTGTGATAGTTAATTTTAATCACAAATATCTTGTAGCAGTATACCTCTTTCACATAGTTGTTATGGTCTGTACATTTAGTAATTGCTTTAAGTGCCACCTCCTGTTAAAAAAAAATAGGAAAAAATATTGTAGAATGTTACTTTAAAGAAAAACAAAGTGATAAAGTATATTTGAGCTTTGAAGAGTTAAATCAAAACTTTATTTTAAAAAATCTCTCAAACTTCTTCTGAAACAATTATGTGAAAGCTTGTAGTTCTGCACTGAAATGAATATCCATTAGTTGAGTTCATGTTTTCAGTTATCTGTAGAAAACCAGCTTAAATCTGCTTCTGTGACACAACACATATAATGTAACAATCTCTGGAAAAACTGAAGGTTTGTGACAAACAGCCCTGAGAAAACAAATCTCAGAAAAGCCTTGGGTTTTACAAACAAACCTGGGGCTTTTTTGAGATAGCTGTATGCTTTTCTGAGATTGTTTTAAGCTGAATGCTCATCCAGATGGAACTCAGTCATATCTCATGCATTAGGTGACTGTGATGAAAACACAATAGCTTTCTTGTGATTCTTTGCTTTTAAAGATATAACAAGGAACACACTGACCAAATCTCTTGGTTTTGTCTGAAGACTTGGACTGCTTAGTAGGTCATTATCTGCCCCTTGCCCTTTCCCAACCTTTTGTCTATTTGAGGCCATTCCTTTGATTTTAGGTGAAAGAATTTGGAGTTTAATGTTGTATTGATCTAAAAGTCTCTGAAACTGTCTACAAAGATAATTTTCAGGAAACTATTTCGATATAGCACATATTTTTTAGGGATTTCTGATCTTCTAATTAACAGAAAAAGTTGGCCTTGTTGATGGAGGATCTTCATTCAATTATTACTTTTTTTATTTTTTATGCACACAGAATAAATGAATTTGCATCCTGACATTGTTCAAATTCCCTGCGATGCATTTCACTGCTCTCCCCACCAATTTGTTTTCCCATCTCAAAGGAGCACTGGCCACAAAGTACAAACAAAGGAGTAAAAGGAACCTAAAATAAACAAAGCACATGGCTGACCTCCAGAAGCATGTTGGTTCATGGCTAGGGTTGCCAGATAGCAACTGTGAAAAAACTGGACGGGGTGGAGGGTAATAGGCACCAATACAAGAAAAAGTCCCCAAAAATGGGACTGTCACTTTAAAAACAGGATGGATGGTCACCCTATTCATAGCATATCCTCATCCTGCAAGGTACACTCCCTTTCCAATTAATGTCAATTGCAGGTGTTGACTGGGAGAAATACATGGTCTTTTGTTTGTAATAATGTGTGTGTTTAGTAACCATGGAAAAATAATTTGACTCAATACTGTAGTTTTATTTCCTGTTTATTTTTTTAGCTACTGCAGTCTCATTTTAATAAAATGAGATCTGCAGATGTTTTCTTTTTTACCCAGTCTCCATATTTATCCATGTAAACAACTGTGTTCTTTTACATTTACTGACAAAACATACTGTGATGTATTTGTAGTCAGTGTAGTAATGGTCAGGCAGAGTCTCGTACCCATATTCTACTTCAGTATCACCTTACTCCTCATTCAGTTCCATGTAAGCACTATAGGAGAGGGATTCCCCCCCTCTGTACTGTGCCTAGGAGAATGAGGTCCTGATCCATGACTGGCATTTATAGGTAGTATTACAAATAAATAATAAGAAGAACATAACAATAAATCAAGTGAAGTGCAGTATGATTCTACTCATTATGACCAAAAATACCTGACTCTATAGTCCAATGAAAAAAATGGCACTTTATAACTCAGCTCACAGCATTTCTAAGATTTACCTCCTTTCACTCTGAAAAGAATTTTTAGAAGGGGTCAGAGTTAGGTGTGAAAATGGAAAATAAAGTGTAACTTTAACGGGGAAGTCCTTACCATGACTGCCAAAAAGAGAAGCTCAAGACAGAGCCATCCCATGCAGTGTAACATTTTAAAAATATTAATCTTATTTTGTTTTAATATACATTTGTTGGATTACAGTGCAGTCATTTGATAACTGCCGAGGATGTGCAGGGATGTGGACAGAATTTTTCTGAGGCACCTTAGGAATTAATAAGATACAGTTGCCATCTTTGAATTTCTCCCTTTAGAGTGGAACATGTGAAAGTTCACAGCACTGACCATGTTGGTAAGATGTGTGTGACAAAAGCAGGTCACATTAAGCAGTGTTTATCCTTTGCTATAACTGCACCTCCATAGTGATTTTTCTTTTGTTTATGTAGAATGAATGCCACTGAATGATTCTTTACTTTTTACTTTACATATACAACTTTTCACATAACTCCTTGATATTTCATGCTAAATTTAATAAATAATGCCCTTCCATAGCTCACAGCATAAGGTCAAATGAAACAAACTCAAACAACTCTATTAATTCTTTATATTTTCCAAGTTTTTAAAAGATAATTCTCATTCCTATTTTCTATTTAGCTTTTTTTTTATTTTAAGAAACAGTGCCAATGATATTTCCCACTACATTTCAAATCTTATAGCAACTGGCATATTCAGATAACATAATTTGATATTTATGAATTGCAATACCGATTTCATTTAAATATAAAAGCAATTTATTACTGGAACTATTTCTTAAGTCAAAAATAGATAAATAATGAATAGGGATGTTATTTATTCATTCAAATATGAAAAATGAGACATTTTCACTTTGATGACTCTGGCTCAACATGAAAAAATGCAATGTGCTTTATTATAATAAATTACAGCCTAAGCCCCTGCATGAGCACAACTACCATCAAACTCAATGTGGAAACATACTCTGTATGGAATTCTATATGTGAAAATCACTTAGATTTATTCAAGTTTGTTAGAACATAGGAGTAACCTACTAGGTTAGCGAACTATTAGGCTAGCTAATTGCTCCATCTAATCTAGGATGCTGCTTCTGTGTGGCCAATAACATGCTTCTAAGGAAAACAACAGCTCCCTGAACTTAGACGTGCATTAGAATGTGGGAAAATTCTATTTGACTCCTGCAGGAGGTCAACGTTTAGCATAGAGACTGACGTATGCTCATCAATATTGTAATCTTCCTATTGTTTGTAAGTTATTCCTGTTATTAATGGCCTGGTGATTCATGCTGGAAGATTTTTTTTTCTTTTGTTGAATAGTTTATTCACCAAAAAAATGCTGTGTTCAGGCATCTGAAACTGAGAATTTGGGTCATACTTGGCAAATAATTTTGGCTGAATAAAAATAGAAAAAAAAAGCTTTCTGAAAAATTCTACATGTTTTGTTTCATTGTCAAAAGGAAGTATTTTGATATTTCATATAAAAAATTAGCTATAGTTAGCCCAAAACACACCCAAAATAGGGCAAAAACGTCTCCAAATGAAACACATTTCATTTCATTTCTTGTTGAATGGAACTTTTGTTTAACCTTGTGAAGGGTAACACTCACAAACAGTGCTGCCTAGTGGTCAGGCCAAGGTCTGACAGGTTGTATTCCTCCTGGGTGTTCCCTTTCTTAGGGTATGTCGACACTACGAGAATAGTTCGATTGTACTTAAATCGAATATGTGGAATCGATATTACAAAGTCGAACGTGTGTATGCACACTAAGGACAGTAATTCGACTTTGTGAGTCCACACTAACAGGGCAAGCGTCGACATTGGAAGCGGTGCACTGTGGGCAGCTATCCCACAGTTCCCGCAGTCCCCGCTGCCCATTGGAATTCTGGGTCGAGCCCCTAATGCCTGCTGGGGAAAAAAATGTGTCGAGGGTGGTTTTGGGTAACTGTCGTCATCCAACCGTCACTCCCGCCCTCCCTCCCTGAAAGCGCCGGCGGGCAATCAGTTCACGCACTTTTCTGCTGAGTGACACTGCGGACTCCACAGCACTGCGAGCATGGAGCCCGCTGCGACCATCGCTGCAGTTATGGCCGTTGTCAACACCTCGCACTTTATCATCCACCTTTTCCAGAGGCAGATGCTAAGAAATCGGGCGAGGAGGCTACAGCAGTGCAGTGAGGACATGAAGTCTGAGAGTGGCACAGACCTCTCACAAAGCACGGGACCCCGAACTGTGAACATCATGGTGGCAATGGGTCATGTTGATGCTGTGGAATGGCGATTCTGGGCACGGGAAATAAGCACGGACTGGTGGGACCGCATAGTGCTGCAGGTCTGGGATGAATCACAGTGGCTGCGAAACTTTCAGATGCGTAAGGGAACTTTCCTGAAACTTTGTGAGTTGCTGTCCCCTACCCTGAAGTGCAAGGACACCCGGATGCGAGCAGCCCTGACTGTTGAGAAGCAAGTGGCCATAGCTCTCTGGAAGCTTGCAACGCCAGACAGCTACCGATCAGTCGCGAATCACTTTAGCGTCGGCAAATCTACTGTGGGGGTTGCTGTGATGCAAGTAGCCAACACAATCGTTGAGCTACTGCTGTCAATGGTAGTGACCCTTGAAAACGGCCAGGTCATCATAGATGGCTTCGCCGCGATGGGATTCCCAAACTGCGGTGGGGCTATCGATGGAACTCACATCCCTGTCCTGGGACCGGACCACCAGGCCAGCCAATACATTAACCGAAAGGGCTACTTTTCAATGGTGCTACAAGCACTGGTGGACCATAGGGGACGTTTTACAAACATCAACGCAGGATGGCCGGGCAAGGTTCATGACGCTTGTGTTTTCAGGAACTTTGGTCTGTTTAGATGGCTGCAGGAAGGTATTTACTTCCCGGACCAGAAAATAACTCTTGGGGATGTGGAGATGCCTATAGTGATCCTCAGGGACCCAGCCTACCTGCTAATGCCCTGGCTCACGAAGCCCTATACAGGCACCCTGGAAACTGAAAAAGAACTCTTCAACTACCGTCTGAGCAAGTGCAGAATGGTGGTGGAATGTGCTTTTGGACGTCTCAAGGGGAGATGGAGAAGCTTACTGACTCGCTCTGATCTCAGCGAAACCAATATCCCCATTGTTATTGCAGCTTGCTGTGTGCTCCACAATCTCTGTGAGAGCAAGGGGGAGACCTTTATGGCGGGGTGGGAGGTTGAGGCGAATAGCCTGGCTGCTGATTACCCCCAGCCAGACAGCCGTGCAATTAGAAGAGCCCAGTGGGACGTGCTGTGCATCCGGGAGGCTTTGAAAGCTAGGTTCCTCAGTGAGCAGGGTAACCTGTGACTATTAAGTTTGTTTAAAGAGAAGCTGAATCTGCCCCCCTTTCTTTACCCACCTACTGTTGACTATCCTCTCCAGCTACATACCCCATTCACCCCATCCCCCCTTCCAACACACATTTAAAAATAAAATAAATGGAACTTTGTTAATGAACACCGTTTTCTTTATTATGGATTTTGCGGTAAAGTGTTGAAACTGGGACTCAGACTGTGGTGGGGAGCAGGTATAGTGATGGAAAGAACGCTTCTAAACTTGAGGAATGACAGGCTCCTGCTCCTAGAGAGGTCCGCAGTGGTGGACTGGTTGTTTCAATGGAGCCTGCCACCCCTCCTTTTCGGGACTCTGTGTGTGGGGGCTATGTGACTTTGTGGCAGGGGAGGATGGTTACAGATCCCCTGCCGCGTGTCTCTGTGATCCAGGCTAAGGACCGCTGCATAAGATCTCTAACCGCCCTCCCCTGCCACAAAGTCACATGCTCCCCCCCCCCCCGCCGAACATGAAAACCACCTCCCAGACTGACCAGGGTGCCTAGTGACTGCAATGTGTGTGTGACCTTCTGCTGAACCTGCCCCAGTGTGTGTACCCTCGTAAAGGTGACTGTCCTCTCCAATTACCAACCCCCTTCCCCCCCTTCAAACACACTCTACCCTAAAAGAACATGATGGAAACAGTAATTAACAGAAACGTATCTTTTATTAGCAACTACTCAGTTAGGGGATGAAACTGGGACAGGGGCTTGGGTGAGGCGGGAAGGAAAGGACTTGTCAAATTTTTGGGAATGAGAGCCTTCTTGTAATTGAGCAGTCTGAAGGGGTGAACTGACAGTTTTCACGGCCCCTACCGCCCATCCTTCTTGGAACTTTGGGTGAGAGGTGTATGGAAGTTTGTGGCGGGGGAGGGGGGTTAGAGATAGACTGCCTCTGGTCCTGCAGAGCATCCACAAGGCATCGGAGCGTGTCCGTTTGCTCCCTCATTAGTCCAAGCAACGTTTGAGTCGCCTGCTGGTCTTCCTGCCACCACCTCTCCTCCCGTTCGCTGTGTGCTCGCTGGTATTGCGACGTTCTCCCTCCACTGGGTCTGCTGGGCCACGTCGGCTTGGGAGCAGCCCATAAGTTCTGAGAACATGTCGACCCTTGTCCTTTTCTTTCTCTGCCTAATCTGCGCCAGCCTCTGGGAGGGGGATGCCAGGGTAGGTCAGGAGACAGTCGCAGCTGTGGGATGGGAAAAAGGGAGTGAATTCCTCACAAAGATAATTTTTTGTGAACAATGAACATAATCTTTCTCTGTGAACAAGACCATGCACAGCACCTATCACATGCGCACTCAGGACAAGGTCGAATTTTTGGCCTTCACATTCAGTGCCTGGGGTCTTGCAGTGGAGATCAGACAAGCGGGGCAGGACAGCGGAATTTGGGTAGCAGGCTGACATGGTAAACCGTAGACTTTTGGCTGCTTAACACTTAAATTAGAGCAGTGCCCTCCTTTCACGTTCAAAGCAATGCTCCTATCGTTGGGCAGTTCCTGCTGACGGCAATCCAGCAAGCATGAACTCTGCCCCTGTCCCACCCCCTCACGGCTGTCCCCGGGAAAGTTCCCTGTATGCTGCCCCTCTCCCGCCTCCACCGCCTGGCTGTAAACCACCGGTGACAGTTCTGTAAAGGAACAGGCAAGCAGTCCCAATAGTAACATTTCCCTAATTCTAAGCAGGTCACCATGAGCGACATCACTCTGCTGAGGATTTCTGAGACCGAGAAAGAATGCATGCTGCGTGAAAGCCAGCAAAAACCAGGGCCGTATGCCCCCATACTCTGCAAGGCAATGATCCCAGAATATTTGATGATAGCCTGGCGTGGAAAAGTTTCCTAACATGGAGGACACAATAAGGCCGCTCTCCCCAGGAACCTCATGCAAAGGCTTTCCAATTACCTCTAGGAGAGCTTCGTGGAGATGTCCCATGAGGATTTCAGCTTTATCCCCGGACATATAGACCTTCTTTTCCAGTAGCTGTACTGGCAAGGACTAAAATGTTAAGTGCCTAGGGCAAACAAATCATGAAAAACCCATTGTTAATATTCCTGTTCTGTTCAAAATAAATGTTTACATGTTTAAAACACTTACCGACTGATCCTTCCCCTGGTTCAGGGTTTGGGTTAACGCCTGGGGACAGATGGTAGGGGATCTCTGTGAGGGTGATGAAGAGATCCTGGCTGTCTGGGAAATCAGCGTTGTAAGTGCTGTCGACTGCCTCATCCTCCTCATCACCTTCCTCATCTTCCCCGTCCACTAACATCTCCGAGGAAGCGGCCGTCGACAATATCCCATCCTCAGAGTCCACAGTCAGTGGTGGGGTAATGGTGGCGGCCGCACCTAGAATGGAATGCAGTGCCTCGTAGAAACAGCATGTCTGGGGCTGGGATCCGGAGCGTCCGTTTGACTCTTTGGTCTTCTGGTACCCTTGTCTCAGCTCCTTGATTTTCACGCAGCACTGCGTTGCATCCCGGCTTTTGAGATCTTCTCGTAGATCTTTGCATTCTGTCTTTTGGATTGCAGCTCCAAAAGCACGGACTCATTGCCCCACACAGCGATCAGATCCAAGACTTCCCGATCAGTCCATGCAGGGGCCCTCTTTCTATTCTGAGATTGCATGGTCACCTCTGCTGGAGAGCTCTGCATCGTTGCCAGTGCTGCTGAGCTCGCCACAATGTCAAAACAGGAAATAAGATTCAAACTGCTCAGACAGGAAAAGGGATTCAAATTTTCCCGGGGCTTTTCCTGTGTGGCTGGTCAGAGCATCCAAGCTCGGACTGCTGTCCAGAGCGTCGACAGAGTGGTGCACTGTGGGATAGTTCCCAGAGCCATTAGCGTCAATTTCCATCCACACCTACCCTAATTCGACATGGGCATGTTGAATTTAGCGCTACTCCCCTCATTGGGGAGGAGTACAGAAATCGAATTTAAGAGATCTCTATGTCGAACTAAATAGCTTTGTTGTGTGGACGGGTGCAGGGTTAATTCGATTTAACGCTGCTAAATTCGACATAACCTCCTAGTGTAGACCAGGCCTTATTAAAGCTTCACTGTGTGAGACTCTGTCCTTTTAGCAACATAGTCCTCCAGCAGCGTCACACACTCAAGTCCATCCCTTTCAGGGTACATAAAGAATCCAATAATGTGGATATCTTCAGAAGTCATTAAGTACTTCAGGGCTTCACTCTTGGGTTGGGTCTTAGGGTTTCGATCCTTCCACTTTCAGGAACTTCCCTAACTAGGTTCCGTATGGAGGGATAGACTTTTGTCATTGTTCCCTTTTTAAGGGTTTGTAGGGGAGTCTGGGCCCATCTTCTCCACGAGGTTCTGATCCAGGGCCCAGTGAAATGTGCCTAAGACTCCACCTTAGGGTACTATGCAGCTGTCTCCCTGGATTACTTCCTAACAATTTCCTCTCATCCTCCAAGGTAAAACCTGATCACAAAATTAAAGAACTTGTCCTTCAAAAATCACCAGGCTTTGTCAATTCCCACAAAGTTTGATTGGCCCCACAACTGTGATTGATTTCATTTGGGCCAGGTTTTCACCCCATAAATTTACTGTCATTGTAGAAAAAATGTTTTGTTTTCTGTGTTTTAAGTGTATTGTCCCTGAATTTCATTGGACTTGCTCTTGTTCTCTTGTTATAGATCAGGGTAAAAAAGAGGAAGTAATCAGTTTTCATATGCTCCTCATAAGTTTGAATACTTTACTCAATTCCCCAACTAATTCTGTCTTCTATTACCTCATCACTCAGTAATCTCTATTCTTCTTCTTCCTCTTCCTTCCCTTTTCCCAAATAGCTGGAGTTATGTCAACAGATCAGTCTTTTTCAGGTGTGCCAGTCCAAAGCTCATTCCACATCCACTTCATCCTCCCATATACAGTCTATCCACACTTTTCTTTTGTTCTTTGCCCATAAACTCTAGTCTCAAATCCCTCACTAACAGGATTCCCTTCATCCATCTATCATACATGTCCATACCATCTCAGCCTCCTATCTTGCATCTTCTCTCTGATATCACACACCTTGGTCTCACTTCTGATTACATAATTCTGTATGAGGTCCTGCAATGTCTCCCCTTCCTTTGCCCTCAAAAATTTCATTTCAGCGGCTTCGTGTCATCTCAAGTGCCTCTCTTTGATCGTCCATGACTCTGATCCATACCGAAGAGCTGGTCTTAATATAGTTTTGTATAGTTGCCCCTTAAGTAGTCCAGGCATCTGTTTATCATAAATCAATCCACTCGTCTTGTGCCAGACTTCCTCTGTGTTCATCTGCCTTGCTTGCAGTTCTCTTTCAGTTTCTCCATTTGCTGCTAACCAACCCCCAAAGTACTGAAATGCAGAAACCTTATTTAGGTGTTGGCCCTCGATATTGATAGTCATCTGCCCTGGTTCCATGTGAATCACACATATGACTCCATTATTGTCAAAAGAAAGTATTTTGATATTTCATGTCAAAATTTAGCTAGTTAGTCTTTTCTCTACTCATTTGAGGCCATAGTTTGTTAGTTCTCTATTCCAGGCATCAATCAGATGGACCAAATCTTTCTTACTTTTGGCCATTAGCTCAATATCATCCGCATAGATCAACTTCGTACCACCTTCCATTTTGTTTGCTTACTTATGAAGTCCATCACAATTATGATCATTAATCGACTAAGGGTTGATCTCCGGTGTGCTGAGCCCAATCTTCACCTTGAAACACTCCAATACATCAAAAGTCATCCCCATTTTTGTCATAGAACCATCATACAAACCCATCTGGACAAGCTCCTCCGATACGCCATAGAATCATTGCAGAGGCACCAGCAGTCATCTAGGTATTTTTTGTAGGCTCTCTCTAAATTGAGGAAAGCCCAACCTTGCTCAATGTTTTCCAATAGTTTCTTTTCCAATAACTCTCTGGTAATGAACATATCACCTGTCATTCCTTTTCTAAAATCAAGCTGTTCTTTTTCTAAAATGGGCTCCATTATTCAGCAAATGTGACTATCTGTGATTCCGTCTCACAGTGAGACAGCAGCTAATTTTCTCTGTACGTTGAATAGTCATGTATGCCACCTTTTTGTTTGTATATCAGTACTAGTATGGACTTTCTCCATTCTCTTGGGATACTCTTCTTTTTTCCAAATTGTATGCAAGACTTGCCTAAGTCCGAATACACCAGCTACCCTCAGGGCTTTGAGCCTCTCCTCTGTGACCTCATCTAGGCCTGCTGCTTTTCCAAGTGCCATCTTCAAAAGTGCTGCATCAATGTATGCCTCTAACAGGTCACTGAGATCCAAGAATATCTGTTCACACAATGGTAATATAGCATATAAAGGGTTCTCCTCATTAAGTAGACACTTGTAGTCATGCTGCCAGTTACATACACTATTTCCTGTCGCAAGAAGTCTGCTCCCTATGTGCTGTCTTCCTTCCTTTTAAAAACAACAAGGAGTCTGGTAGCACCTTAAAGACTAACAAATTTATTTGGGCATAAGCTTTTTCAGTGAGGTTTTTACCCACAAAAGCTTATGCCAAAATAAATCTGTTAGTCTTTAAGGTGCCACCAGACTCCTTGTTGTTTTTGTAGATACAGACTAACATAGCTACCCCCTGATACTTCCTTCCTTTGTTTCTTATCTATGAAATTGCATATATTTTCTTGAGGGCAGTTGTTCAACTCATTATACAGCTCATCTGAAGCTAGGGTTCTTGCCTTTCTGACTGCCTACTTTACTGCTCATTTGGTGACTCCATAGGAGGCAACCACTGCTTCCAAAGGGTTTTTTCCCATATTTTTTTTCCTGGATTCTCTCTTATTTCTTTCTACATTTCCTCATTTTAACATCATTCTTCACAAGTTCGTGGTCTACCCAGTTTAGAGCATCCACATACCATCTCAGCTTGTCATATCAATATGTTCTTGAAAATACACCACTTCTCTCCTGCTGTTCCAATTTGTCTATCTCTTGGCTCAAATCTTGCAACTGTCTCCTTAAACTTATCTGCAGTTGTGCCGCACAGTCCCCACATGATAATACACCTTTCCTTGGAGCAAAGCTTATGCTGGGTTTATTTGCTAGTCATGACCATTAGCACCAACGGCTTGTGTTGGGGCATGTCCATGCTTCTCAGATTCATTCAGGTTAGAAAAAAATCTATGTGTGTGCTTACGCCACAGCTTTGCTATGTGAAAAGAGGACTTCCCCTTTTCTTAAGCCAAATGTTGGCAAGCAGCCATTGATTGCCCAAGTACATATTTAGCAGTGTAGCATCCCCACTGACTTCCATCTTGTTGCTCCTATGACCCTATTGTAATTTTCCATGTCCCACCTAATATCTAACTCTCTGTTAAGGTTATCTTTTTTTATACTTACCTGTGGCTGTTTGTCCCTTGCCCCCTTTGAACTTATTTTAAAGCCTCCCTCACTAGGTTGATGAAGATGCTCTTCCACTTCTTGATCTGGTGGACCCCATCTCTTCCTACCAGACCTTCAACTGGAACAGCATCCTATGGTTGAGGAAGCTGAAGCCCTCCTGTCAACACCATCTGTGCAGCCACACATTCATCGCTAGGATGCATCTGCTCCTGCCTGAGCTATTATCTTCAGACACCACACTTTAGGAAAGAGGTGATTAAATTAGATGGAATCCAGAGGAGAGCAACAAAAGTTACAGAGGGTCCTGTGGCACCTTTAAGACTAACAGAAGTATTGGAGCATAAGCTTTCGCCGGTGGCGTCTGATGAAGTGGGCATTCACCCACAAAAGCTTATGCTCCAATACTTCTGTTAGTCTTAAAGGTGCCACAGGACCCTCTATTGCTTTTTACAGATTCAGACTAACACGGCTACCCCTCTGATACTCAACAAAAGTTACTAACCCTGACTTCTGAAGAAAGATTTAAAAAAAAACAAAAAAAAACCTAGGCACGTTTAGTCAGAAAAGAAGACTGAGTGGGGACCAGGTAACAATCTTCAAATATGTTAAGAGCCAAATGGTGATCAATTGTTCTTCATGTCCACTGAAGGTAGGGCAAGAAGTAATAGGTTTAATCTTCAGCAAGGTTGATTTAGGTTAGATTTTAGGAAATAGCTTTCTAACTATAAAAGTAGTTAAGATCTGGAATAGACTTCCAAGAGAGGACATGCAATCCCCATCACCGAAAGTTTTGAAAAGTAGGTTGGATAAGCACCTGTCAGGGATATTCTTACTTTGTCCTGCCACAGCCCCTCCAATACTACCTTTCTATGATTCTATTATTTCAAAAAGGCTTCCTGAGTGGGTAGAGTAAGAAAGATTTGGTGCTTAGCTACTAATTAAAAAAAATTGGAGCGTTTGCCCCCTTGATTTGCACAGAGGGCCTGATATAAAGCCAGCTGAAGTCAATGGGAGTCTTCCCATTGATTCATGGGTTTGGATCAGAACTAGAAGGCATTGGGGGAGAGTATGTTCTTATGTAACTGAATGAATTATTTGTGTTAAACTAACTTTTTACTAACAGACCTCTTTAAAGAACCTGAAATGTGAACAGAATCTGCTTAACAAAAGTAAAATGTCATTTAAATAAGCAAGAAACATATTTCATTTATCTTTTAAATTGGGGTAGATGTTTTAAAATGAAAATTAAATAATTTCTACATAAGGAAAATGGAAAGATAAGTGTGGCTATCTTGCCTTCTCTGGCAAATAAACAAGTAATCAACACTTGATTTAAATAATGAAAATTAATGACAGCCACTTTAATGTTAAGTACATCATATCAGCCCGATCAGCAATAATGAATAATGAGAGTATCTGAGAATGATTGGGGGCTAAAGGTGTACCTCTGAACAAAACAAAGTAACTGTTTATGAGGGAATGAAATATTCCTCTCTGATTTCTAGAGAGATGAAGCTGAGAATGTACCCTCGAAACTGAACATAAAGGATAATTGAATGATGGCTGAACTGAATACAACCTCAGGGAAATCAGCAGGAGAGTCTATGCATACTGTAAAACACTATATCATCCACTTAATCCTACAGTAACAGTCAAATTAAAAAATATTTAGTTAAAATCAATCTCACAGCCCTTCCATATTAGGTTATGCTATCAATGGGGAACAAAACAACCCATCTTAAATTATGACAACTATAACTCACCACACATTGTCACAGCTCTGGAAACAAAGGGATTATGTGATGAAATGTACAAGCAACACTCTTAGGAACTTGTTACATCATTCTGAGACATGTATACCTACCAAGGGCAATTGCCCCACAACTTTAATATAGACTCTCTCATTTTTTGCCTTGTTAACCAAGTAAAAATCCACTCTGTTCTCTTCCTCATTTTATTAAGACCAGAGACTCACTGGTGACTTCAACAGATCTGTGACAATTTGTTCTAGCTGAATATATTTGTCACTGTGCAACTGGTCAACTCTTTCAAACAGAGTAGGGGTTTGGATGAGGGTCATGATCCTGCCTGCCTCCCCTTAACCTTTGGAGTAGTTTTCTTTTCTCGGGGAGTACTGTAGCCATTCCAAGCCCAGAGTCAGTTATTGCATATGTCATAGAACATGCATAAGTGGAACAAAGGCTGGGGGGCAGGTCCCTCATGTCTTCTTTCCTAGTCCCCATGCACATGTATGCAAAGGCCAGGCACAATCTGCCCCTTAATGCTATGAATGAAACCTCCGCTAATTTAGTGGCAGTAGATCAAAAGAAAGCTGAGGAGCAAAGAAAGTCAAATGATAAATTATAAGTGTTTTTCCTTTATTTGAATTTTCAGTTCACAGTCTAAATCCCAAAGGAAAATAAACAGAAAACAATAACAAATGTTTTACATAATTCTTTACCATATATCTCTTAATTGAAGGCTCCCAACTGCTAGACAGTATGTTTTCAAGTACTGCAAGGGAAGATAGGGGCACACACATCCCAAGTACATTAGATTGGTAAATTAATCCCTGAAGATGGGAACATTAGAGTTATGCACACACACATTTCTGCAGCACATGGGGGGTACACAGCTTTATTGGGAAAGAATATATTGTGTAAAATAGAATATACTGGGGAGATGAGTGTGCCTTAAGAAGTGATTTTCAAAAGTGCTAAGCATTAACCTAACTCTCCTCCAACATTAAAATTCCCATTAATTTCAATGGGAGCAGAATTAGGCCAATGGCAAGGACCCTTTAACAGTAATGAGAAATTTAATATTTCTCAAACTCTTTCCTAGAAACTGGGACTAGATTACCAAAAATAAGAGCCTAAATCATTCACCTAAATAAGCCCCTTTTGATCCTTTGCTGCGGGTGTTTAAGACATTTGAAAATCAGACCTCCTACTTAGGTGCATAAATTTAGTCTCCTAATTATGAAAATGTTTGTCTACATGAAAATTAATTATATCAGCTATCCCATTTTCTGAACCTTGTGATGGCCCCTTTTCACCACTGCAGAGGCACAAAGAGGTTGTAAAGCTGTCCCAAATAGGCAGCTGAGGATTCCACCAGCATAGAGGATCTCCCAGGTTGGCAGAGAGCCAGCATAGGAAGCTAATGGTCAACTCCTGGTCCAACTAATAGAGGGAGAATATTGGGAGTGTGGCAAGGGCAGGAGGGGGCATGGTTGGAATGGTCTTTGCTCTGGTGGTTAAACACCACCCAGCACAAGAGCCCCTAGGGCACTGTTACAAGCAGATGTAACTCAGAACAGACCTGGAACGGCTCTAAATTATGTTGGAATGTGGATTAGCTCCAGCAAAGTCTAGTGTCAGGAAGGCTAAAGGTGGCACTAACCAGAGCTTGGCTGGACTCAAGCTCAGGGCCTTCGTGTGGGACAGCAGTCTCACTACATCAGTATCAATCAGTGACTCTACAATGGAGTTACCGTGGTGTCAAACTCCTGTGAATAGGAGAACCCTACCACTTTAAAGGAAATTTGATTTTCATGTCATTTATTAAAACACTTTCTGGAAATCCTAAATTTATATTAAAAGGTTGAACCACCTTTCTTAAATAAATGTTTCGGGCTTCTCATTACACTAACATTATCATACAAGCAAAAGTGTTCCACACTGTTTCTTTTCTTAGGGAGCATAATGGGGACTGGCAAGTGTGAGATGACCCAGTATGGCAAAGTAAACATTAACAACTCCCATGCCATGTCAAAGATTAGGCTTATTTCCTTTTCTTCACTCAGCAATTTTTTATTATTCTTTTGCATTCTCATAACCAGCAAGACTAAATGTAACAAGCCTTGGTTCCATGCCACTCCTTGTCATCAGATACTCAGTTCAGACACTTGGACATTAGCTTGTCTCTACACATGCCATGCATGCTCCTTTTTTCTCTGGGGAATATGCAAATGACTCTGCCATTGGCAGGAGTGGGAGATCTGTGCATTGGACAAAGAATGCCATATATACAACAACCCATTCAGAAGGCCGTTAATCTGACTAATGAAAAAAGAATAAGTAAAACAGCTCAATTTTGCATCTTAAAATGGTTTTCATCTCTGTTTTAACTCCAGCCGACTATACTATGTAGGTAGGGTGACCCAGACAGCAAGTGTGAAAAATCGGGATAGGGGTAATAGGAAACTATATAAGAAAAAGACCCCAAAATCGGGACTGCCCCTATAAAATCGGGACATCTTGTCACCCTATATGTAGGTTCATTCACCTATGAGAAAATGTGTCCAAGAACACTGATGTTCAAAATCAGCCTCCTGCCTTTATGTGGCCTTTACAATCTATATGACCCATCTGTAAAAGGAATAAGGGAATAATATGGTACAATAGATTGATTCCATGTTGTTTAACTGTGTTGCATTAGAAATAGAATTTAACTATGAGGAGCCAAGTTATGTTCCCTGTTCAAAATATGACTAAATTAGCTTTGCACAAAGTTTCCTTACAGCGGTTCAGGGGGACAGACTCCTCTATATCCAGACAGAAATGCCCATTGCCTTTCTGCTCCTCTCCCACAGGGCATTTTAGTCACTGGATCCACATAACTGCAGAGCAATTGGCAAGGTCCCTGCATTGCACACAGAGCTTATTGCTTGGGGAGAAAGGCCAGAGAGTAATGAGATGGCATAGACAGAAAAAATACATAACTCTTACCGTATACATGAGGAGTTGAGTCTCCCTGCCTGGGAACCCCAAATACCCAAACACTGTCTGAGCATCCTCTGAGCACTTTCACAGTCCCTTTTGATGGCTGTAGGATATGTCCCTAAGTAAATGGAATCCTCAGTTGTTATCCCTAACATATGGACCTTTAGTTATATCATACATCATTATATGTATGCCAGTTAGGTTCTTTCCAGTACACACTTAAACTAAGTGGTAGTGTGCTCCAGTGGATAGGACTTCACTGGATCAGACACACTGGGCTGGGAGTTAGGAGTCATGTATTTAATTCTTGTTCTTCCACTAACCTGCTGGGTGATCATGGACAAAATACTCACCTCTCTGGCCTAGATTCACAAAGGTAGTTAGGTGCTTAGATATCTTTGTGGATCTGGGCCTCTCTTTCCCCATCCGTAGAATAAAATAATACTTCCTCTTGGATGAAAAGTGTCATATAAGAACTAAGCATACTACTGTTATTTATTTAAATTCCAATATTATTTATTTGATCAATATTGTTATTAGCTGTTTTAACTGACTAAATGATGGAGATCAAATGCATATTTACAATGATCACTTTCATCAATGGAATGACTGTTCCCAGACTGCTACGTCCAGGGTGCACTCAGCTATGATAGAGGTTTAAATAACAGATAGGAAAAAAAAATGGTACTGAGCTCCAATATGCCATGCTCACACACAATTGTTTTCCCCTGACTGTAAGCATTTCACAAAACTAATGTGGTTAGTGTGTGCACTCAGGTATACACACAAAATGCATTATGTTTATTGTCACTCAAAGTCAAAAATTTCCAATGTGGTTCTGTAAAGTTAGACACCTTAATGAAATTGGACTCATTTTGAGAGGCATTGAGCACCTCATACTCACATTGATTTCAAGAGGAATTTTGGGTTCTAAGAAAGTACAATAAATCAAATGAAGTTTGATTGGACTAAAGGATTTTGTTGCCTACATTTTGGTGCCAAATTTGGAAAATATTTATCTTTATTCCTGATGGCTAGATTTCTATCTTATTTCCTTTCAGGAAACCCTTTCATTGCTGTGATTCTAACTTAAAAGAATTATCTGTACTGGGAAGTAGTGTTTGTCTTGACAGAAGAGTTTCATTAAAATTGACATGTTTCCCAACATGTCAATTTTGGTGAAATTTTCAAAGGACAGGTGTAAACCAAATAGTTTTGATAAGGCAAAAGTGTTTCATTTTGACTTATAATTTCCTTTCCCCCGTGTAACTTTTACATTATAGTATTAATATCATATTATATAATACTGTAGATATTTAACATTTTATATTATATTTTTGATGTTTCTGAACCAAACATTCTGATGTTTTCATTCCACTAAAATTTAAAAATTGTGACTTTTCATTTTGATTCTGAAAAAAAAAAATGATTTTGGAAATGTTGGATTTTCTCACAGGGCAGAGATTTTATTTTCCAATCAGCTCTACTGGAAGGTATGTGTTAGAAAGCCAGCTGACACAATGTTAAATGCAGCAACCCTTTTCTCTACTTAGTGCTAAGCTATGTTATCATGTTGGTTAATTCCTGTTCTAGCACAGTAAGATTTTGCACTGCACACAGTCTCTAAAGGTGACTACTTCCCTTCAACTTTTCAGCCATACCATTTGTTCTCATGCCCTTTGAGATACCTGGGTGGAAAGTCCCTGGGTGGTAGGGTGTATATATATCTTCAGAAGTTCAGACTTTTATTCCATAATTAACCCACTAGTGCAAGCAGTCTAGCTTGCCTTCTGATGCTAAGAAGGCATGTTTTACTAGCACAAGTGGGTTCATTTTTCTTACTGCCACAAAAGAAAAATAACGTTGGTTCAACTGTCAATATTATTTTTAATATTTGATCTTTATTGCATTTTTCAGGGGATAACAACAATTTTTTTATTTAGCATAGTGACCATAGACTTCAGTCAGAATTGGGATGGGTATTTTACAACATATATCATCTAATTATATGTATCAATGTTTAACTTAAAATAACTATTCAGTAATGGTATCTTGAACTTATTGGCTCTCTTATGAAGGAACCGAAGTCAATTTCAGGCCCTGGCCGCAGAGATCAATTTAATATTTAAACAAAAAACTCCCGAATACAAAATAAAACAATTCCCATGACCATAGCAGGTTTACAGTCCTGTCAAAAGTTTTGTGTACAGTCCCTTTTTGGGCAGCCCACTTCTCCCCAACTGGATCACCTCTATTTAACTCAAATTTGCCCAATCCATTAATTTAACATAAAACAAATTAATCAGCCCTTAAGCTCCAAGGCTTCCCGTCTTCCTTCTCTATCTATTAGTTCCCTGGAGGCAACCTGGTGTGGAGCTGTTGCCCCTCTGCCCTTCCAGGCCCTTCTACCTCCCATTCTCTCTCTGCTCTCCTTCCTTAATAGATGGGATTATTTTCCTTATTGATCCCAGCTGTGGGTACCTGTCTCCATGACTGGCAGTTCTGGCACCTGTGCTAGGGTGTGGTCAGCCTGGTTGACTGTGAGTGAGGAAGGCTCTCTTCTGCCTATGCTCTCTCTAGGGTTTGTAAACCCTATTACAAGTCCCCAGTGGTATTTCTACTTGACTTTCTGAGCCCAGCATCGCATAGGCACCTCCACAGCAGAGCCTCCCTGTAGATCTGTTCTGTTTCCAAGCTCTTGGTGACTTACTGAGAACACTCTTTTATACTCTCCAACAGGCAGTCCCATGACCCAGTCTCCATCCCAGATTGGTCTGACAATTCTCTCTGAAACCTACCAGTCACAGACACTAATTTTTCAAGCGGTTCTACCATGAAGAGGGAAGGCTAGTCCCAGGACTCCCAAACCTTACAGGGGTAGACTGCACTGTTACATAGCATAAAATAATGGATGTTATAAATTCATTGTATTGGTAATTGACAGAACACCACATAGCCATTTATAGTCTCCAGGCAATGAATATGAATGCAAATAACTACTTGGTAAATAATAACAGATTTATAACAATCTATTACTATTATTACTAGCAATAAGATGTCCCTCTTATTATGGGGGACTGGTCAGACTTCAGGTTGACCAGTTCATATCCACCACACCAGCCCTCAGAAGTTTGAAAACCCTGTTTCTTATCAGAAGAAATGATCAATACATAAATCAACTTTCTCTCAAAATGTTCTACTCAAGGCACTAGTTATGAGATCTATAGGGGCAGGTCTAAGGGCCACCACTAGTTGGGTCCCAGAATTGCACCTTATTTGCTCTGAGGACTCCTCAGGGTCAGAATTCTGATGTCTGGGAAGGAAACATCCACAACTATTGTGGTTTCCAGTTGTATATAATTTATTAACTAAACTAAATAACTAAGCAAAAGCATAAATGGCATGTAAACAAACCAAATTTAAAGAACATGGTTTAATATAAAATCTAATTAATCTGATTATCAGGTTGTAGGCACCATTCTCAAACAAAATCTGTGGGTTCTAGGTACGCATACTCCTGCACCTATGTGCACACACATAACACATACACTGTAAGCCCTCTGCTGGAAACCGCCTCAAAAGTGCAAGAACGAATTAGAGGTTTTCCCCTGTAATCAAAAATTGGGCAACAAAACCAAAAAGGTTGAAACTTTTGCAGGATGGTTGTCACAACTCTTGTGGTTTCATTCACCTTAAAGAAACTGGTATGTGGTTGCAAACAGTGGTCTGCATTCTTATTGGCTCATGTTTTATGTCAATAGGCTTGCTGTCTGTCTAGAGTTTACTTACTTCAAGATGTTTAATTTTAGGTATTGCATGTTGCTGGATTCCTACTCACTGGGGGCCAGTAGACTGTGCAGAGGAAACACAGGCCTGGTTGGGTTTGTCTCCTCCTCACCCTCTTCTTCAGCTATCCCTCAATGCAAGGAAGATGTCTGCCAATGGGGTTCATGGGTGAGTTTTTAAAATGGCTGAGGAGCCCAATTCTTGCCCTGCAGATTTTCCCACAGAAGTGACAAGTGTAATCTTGGAGGACACATAGTTGTTGGCTGGACTGTTCTGCCCTTTCTTTTCTCCTTTGTCATTTCTCTGTGTCATGAGCACGTCTGTTCTCCTCAAAGTGAGCTGTGGCTTAGTGTATGGTGTGGTACCAATGCGTTCTGTTCTGCACCAAGTCCTCGCTTTGGGTTGATGCCTCCCTTTTTAAGATGTCCTTTCAGTATGTCTTTGAATTGCTTCTTCCGCCCTCCAATAGCCCTTCTTCCCTGACTTAACTGAGAGAAGAGTATTTTGTTTGGGAGGCATATGTACACAGTGGCCAGCACAGCTGAGTTGGTATTTCATGACCAGTGCTTCTATACTGCCGATGTTGGCTGCACAGAGAATGCTGATGTTAGTGTGTTGGTCTTCCCAGCTGATCCTGAGAATCCTCCTGAGGCAGTGCTGCTGGAACCACTCCAGCTGCTTGAGATATGGTCTGTAAGTTACCCAGGTCTCACACCCATACAGAAGGGTGGGGATGACAGCTGCCTTGTAGAACAAGAACTTGGTACCTGTTTGTAGATCCCTATCATTGAAGACTTATTTGAGTAGTCTTCCAAAAGATATGATGGCACAGCAGATCCTGTATTCAGTTTGTGCGTCAATGCTGGCTGTTTGGGAGAAGTGGCTGCCAAGGTATGGAAAACGGTCCACATTTCCAGGGATTCTCCGATGATCATGATTTGTGGAGTACAAAGAGTAGTTTGTGCAGGTGAGGGCTGGTAGAGTACGTTGGTTTTCCCGATGCTGAGAGAGAGAGAGACACAGAGAGAGACAGACACCCAGGCTGTGATAGGCATTTGCAAAAAGATTTAGAGTGCTTTGCAGGTTGGTCTCTGTGTGTGCAAGAATGACACAGTCATCTGCACACTGAAGGTCAGTGATTCTAATTCTTGAGATCTTAGATTTTGTTTGGCGATGTTGAAGACTGAGGAGTTGGCCATCTATACAATACTCAATTCCGATTCCATCAGGAAGGTGGTTGTGAATGAGAATCAGAATCATGACAAGGTAAATGGAGAAGAGTTTTGGAGCAATGACACAGACCTGCTTGACACCAGTGCGAATGGTGAATGGTTCAGTCTCTGAGCAGTCGCACAAAATGGTGGCAGTCATCCCATCACGGAGTACACGCTGATGATAGAAATGAATTTCTGTGGACAGCCAAGCCTACACAGCACCTTCCATAGTGCATCATGATTGTTAGAGTCAAAGGCCTTGGTTAGGTTGATGAATGCCATGAACAGTTCCTGGTGTTGCTTTCTGCACTTCTCCTGAATCTGTCGTGCCATGAAGATCATATTGGTTGTGCCTCAGGATGGCCTGAAGCCACACTGTGATTTGGGGAGGAGGTCTTCAGCAAGGAGGAGGAGGCAGTTTAGTAGGATCCACCCAAGAATCTTCCCTGTGATGGAAAAGAGAGCAATACTTCTGTAGTTCCTGCACAAAGATCTATCCCCTTTCTTGAATATTGTAAGAATGTTGGCGTTCTTAAAGTCAGGTGGAATTTCTTCACAGGTCCAGATTTTGTTGAGGAATTGGCAATGTTTGTGCTGGAGCATTGTTCCACCAGCTTTAAAAACCTCAGCTGGGATGCCGTCTGAGCCTGGTGCCTTGTGATTTTTTGTCTGAGTGATGGCATGCCGGACTTCCTCAGAAGATGGGGGATCAGCAAGGTCTTCCATTGCTGAGCATTGTAGAATAAACTCTATGCTGTCTTCAGAGACCATGGATTCAGTTAGTAGGCTCTCAAAGAGCTCCTTCCAGCATTGTTTAATGCCTGCATTGTCCTTGAACAGGGTGGAGCCATCCTGATAACATAAGGAGGTTTGGCCTTTGGAGCTTGGCCCATACATAGATTTGTTGCTTCGAAGAAGTTTCTCATGTCATCCTGGTCTATGAAACCCTGGATCTCAGAGGCCTTCTCTTGCCACCACTTGTTTTTTGATGTCACATAGCCACCTTTGAACTTTGGCTTTAAGCAGGTGATAGGCCTCATGTTTTTGTTTGTTAGAGGAATCATTTTGCCAGTTACAAAATGCATTTCTTTTCTGTTGAATTAATGCTAGGATTTCCTCCTTGTTTTTGTCAAACCAGTCTTGGTGCCAAGGAGTGGAATATCCTATGGTTTAGCCTATGCATAGTGAATAGTGTTTTTTATGTCGATCCCAGTGCTCTTGAATGTAAATGAAGTTGTCAGAAAGGTTAGAGAGTTTCTCAGACAAATGTTGCTGGAACGTCTCGCAGCTGGCTTGGTCTTGAAGTGCTTTGATGTTGTACTGCTTTCGCTTAGTCTTTGGGTGTTTGCAGTGTGGTGGAGCGAGCTGCAGATACGTGACTGATCTTACAAATCGATGGTCTGTCCAACAGTGATTGGTACCTCTCATAGCTTGTTTTATATGGACATTGGTATAGTCTTGGGCTCTGACTATAACACAGTCAAGTAGGTGCCAGTGTTTGGATCAAGGATGTTTTCAGGTGGTTTTAAATGTGTTACTCTGCCTAAAGATGGTATTTGTGATGAGCAGGTCATGCTCCACACATTTTCTGAGGAGAATACCATTGGAGTTTACATTCCCCACCCCTTCTTTGCCTATTGTGCGATGGTCACATAAATACCACCCTATACCAGAAACCTACTGACCGCTACACTTACCTACATGCCTCCAGCTTCCATCCAGGACACACCACACGATCCATTGTCTACAGCCAAGCTCTAAGATATAACTGCATTTGCTCCAATCCCTCGGATAGAGACAAGCACCTACAAGATCTCTATCAAGCATTCTTAAAACTACAATACCCACCCGCTGAAGTGAAAAAAACAGATTGACAGAGCCAGACAAGTACCCAGAAGTCACCTCCTACAAAGACAGGCCCAACAAAGAAAATAACAGAACACCACTAGCTGTCACCTTCAGCCCCCAACTAAAACCTCTCCAGTGCATCATCAGAGATCTACAACCTATCCTGAAAGATGATCCTTTACTCTCACAGATCTTGGGAGACAGACCTGTCCTCGCTTACAGACAACCCCCCAACCTAAAGCAAATACTCACCAGCAACCACACATCACTGAACAAAACTACTAACCCAGGAACCTATCCTTGTAACAAACCCTGATGCCAACTCTGTCCACATATCTATTCAAGGTACATCATCATAGGACCTAATCACATCAGCCATACCATCAGGGGCTCATTCACCTGCACATCTACCAATGTGATATATGCCATCATGTGCCAGCAATGCCCCTCTGCCATGTACATTGGCCAAACCGGACAGTCTCTACGCAAAAGAATTAATGGACACAAATCTGACATCAGGAATCAAAATACTCAAAAACCAGTGGGAGAACACTTTAACCTGTCTGGTCATTCAGTGACAGACCTGCGGGTGGCTATATTACAACAGAAAAACTTCAAAAACAGACTCCAACGAGAGACTGCTGAGCTAGAATTGATATGCAAACTAGACACAATCAACTCCGGTTTGAATAAGGACTGGGAATGGCTGAGCCATTACAAACATTGAATCTATCTCCCCTTGTAAGTATTCTCACACTTCTTATCAAACTGTCTGTACTGGGCTAGCTTGATTATCACTTCACAAGTTTTTTTTCTCTTAATTAATTCTCCTCTCAGAGTTGGTAAGACAACTCCCACCTGTATGTGTGTATATATATCCCCTCAATATATGTTCCATTCTATATGCATCCGAAGAAGTGGGCTGTAGTCCACGAAAGCTTATGCTCTAATAAATTTGTGTTAGTCTCTAAGGTGCCACAAGTACTCCTGTTCTTTTTTGCGGATACAGACTAACACGGCTGCTACTCTGAAATCTCCATAGTTGGGAATCCTACCCGTCTGGCATGGAAATCTTCCAGGAGGATGAGTTTGTCTGTCTTAGGCGTGGTTGTGAGGACTGTATCAAGAGTTCTATAAAACTGCTCCTTGTTGTCTTCCTCAACACTGAGTGTTGGGTGTATGCGCTGATGACCATGCCATATTGGTTGTTGCTAAGCTTGAGCTGAAGAGTCATGAGACACTCGTTGATCTCCACAGGAAGCTCCAAAAGCTGATTGGCGATCTTATTTTTGATGGCAAAGCCAATCCTGTGAATGAATCTCTCTTCCGGTTGTTTTGCTTTCCAAAAGAAGGTGTCGCACCTCCATCCTCTTAATACACCCTCATCGGCCCGGCACGTCTCACTATGAGCTGCAATGTCAATATTGAGTCTTGCCAGTTCTCTGGCAATTATGGCAATTCCTCTTTCTGGGCATTCACTTTACTGAAAGTCCATAAGGGTGCAGACATTCCAGATGGTGAAATTCATTGCTCTTGTTTCGGCCACGGAGTTGAGTGATCCCACTGGATACGGCCATCCAGTCAGAAGAGTGTGAGACAGTCTATATTTGGGGCACCTTTTCTAGTCCCGTCCCCATTTGGGGTGAGCAGAGGGGAATCCTGAAAAGGCCTGCTCAGTCATAGCCACAGCTGCCAAAATGCACTTCTGTCTCAACCAAACACAAGACGACCATCACTCAGCTGCTGCCTGCATGCAGATTTGTGACTTAAGACTCCCAGAGATCATTGCTTCTGTCTTCCCCGCCACTTGTATTTCACCGCAGGACTTTGTGTGGATGTGAACCTTTTGGCAGAGCCTTGTGCATGAAATCTTTTAATGTGGGGAAACCGATGTGCAGGCCGTAACCACACGAAACTTAACAGGAGGAAAGCCATGACCCAGTGGCAAGGAGATCCAAAACAACCAAGGGACTCCCTCCTGCTGCAGCGCTCATCCACCTGCACAGCTGCAGAGTACTAGAAGGTCCTCTATATGCGCCCAATCCATGATTGGGGTCTTTTGAAGTTTGTACCATGGTTAGTCAGGAGCCTCATCTCAGACCTGCTCGCCAAGGGAGACCCTACGAGGAGTATAAAAGCTCTGGGCAATATAGCTCTGAGGGTCTCTCCACCACGACAAGTTTGTGGTCTATCAGAGAGAGGTTGAGTATGTCTACCCTGCAATAAAAGACCCACAGCAGAGCCAAGTCAGCTGACCCAGGCCAGCCGCAGCTGTGCTGCAGTTTTTTCATCACAGTGTAGACATAGTATTTGTCAGACCTAGTGGCATTGCATGTCCAGATGTCAGCACCTACAGCTGCCACAGCAGTTGCCTTGGTAGGCAAACAAACAAGCAAGCCATCAACAGCAATACATCTTTTTCCTTTCATTCAGTGGTCTGATGATGGTAGGCTGGCTGGTTCTTCCCACTTGGAGCTCCTATCAGAACTTGGCGAATCAGAATGGTTCACTCCTCTCCTAAGGTCACTGGTATCAACAAATAGGGTTGAAACATAGTACCTTCATGCAAACAAAGAACCTCCCCATTCCAAAAACTTTGGACTTGAAAAGTCCAAGGATCCAGAAATATATAAAAAGGTAGGTCAGCAGGTCTGTAGGTACTTTGGAGAAATTTGAGGTCATGGAGTCAGCCCACAGAATTTATTTGGGGACATTCCCCTCCCCAGATGGTTGAGACAGGGGATCAGAGACAATACAGTATTATTTCCAACCCTCTTCAACCAGAGAAACCCTTATTTCACCAATATTACACAGTTGGGTTTTCAATGAACTTCTGGAGTTGGAGAACAACTATACTATATATGAAGTACTGTTTGAGAGAAATCTAGGGTCAGGTCCTCAGCTAGTATATATTGGTGTAGCTCCATTCTATTTCCCTGAGAAATCTTATAATGGATCTTCCATTTGGGAATTAACTCTGATATGAGTTTCATTAACTGCTAATCTATCGTGGCTTCCACCTCCAGTCCCCTTAGAGAAGGAACTACTGACAATCCTCCAAAGGCAAAAAGACTTATGAGTGAGCCATCTCAGGGAAGGTAGATACAGTGAGTAAAGGTAGATAAAAGGGAGTTGTCTTAGAGCACATACCCCTAGGTGTATGGATCCAAATGTGGATCTTGCATGGTAAGAAGACCATGCTCCCTGATCTCTTTGTGTAGCAACAAGTTTCTTTCCTCTGGAGGGAATGGTACCTGTGATTCAGGTAGCAAGTTTTCCTCTCCCAATATTTTTTCCATTGGAGGGATCAGGGGATAACAAAGACCATGCATTATGACTGCCATTTCTCTTTTCAATATTTGCATGTTAGGTTGCCCTTGAAAAGAAGATACTTTGTGGAAAGCAGTGACTTTTTACCATTTTTGCATCTCTTTTTTAGAACTCTCCTTAAAGTCCCTAACCCCTCACAATAAATGAATAAATAAGTACATAAAATCCTTATATATGGTCTTGTCATGTGTTGGAAAAAACAAAATATCTTTAACTGCTGATCCTCTCAGAAGCGTTGAGATCAATATAATGTATGGCTTTGTAATGTTTCTCCCTTAAAAATGAATTAATACTCAGAGTGTAAAAGAAAGATGTCAAAGTAAAAGAGTACTAAACTTTATGAAACAGTTGTGGAGCACCTGCAAATGTAACAAGAATGTACAAATGTACCTATTTCTAAATGTACTGAAAGGTGAAATCTATAAAAAAATCTCAGAAAATAATACTTTTCTCTGTTTCTTTTCTGCACTTCCATGATAGAGATTTGTAAGCTCATACAGTTTATACAATAATGCAGGATTTATAAAAATAGTCTCTTCACAGTCTCAATAATAAACATTTACTGACACAGTGGGACATCCTTGGTGGCTCATGTGTAAACAATTGATTATTTTCTGACATAAAAATGGATCTTGCTCCTACTGAAGCTTAACTTAAATAATTTACATAACAGCCTGACTCTTGATCACAGAGATTTCTAGAAAGAACATTACGGGCTTTGCGTGATATAAGATGAGTTTATAGTGAATCAAAATTAAAGCCATATTTTCTTGTTTAGTAAAAACACTCTACTAGTTGTTGTTGTTTTCATTACACCAGGGAACAACACATCAAAGATTTGCTTGTGTATGTTCCAGTTTAATTTAAACTGTTTTATGCCTCAGAGAAGTCACACAATGAATACATTAACTTATAACAAACATATACACTGTAATTTAAGGAAGAATAAGAAAAATACTTTTTAAAAGAACTGTATGTATCATTCACGGCCATGAGTTAACAAGATTTATTTCCCAGTTTTATAGTTTGAGTAAACGTTCATTCTGAGTGCCTGATGCTTTCGTATTTACAAACTGCAATCATCTAGAATTTGAATGTACATTACTGAGAAAAGGTGTAAAATACTCTTTCATTATAAAGGCACATAGTGAGATTTTCTTTCTTTCAGCTCATATACAAACAACTATTTCTCAGTCACACAATTAGGAGTTAAGAAGACTTATAAAAAGGAGGATTTAGGTGAAATATGCTGTAGAAAGCTTTTCATTTTATTAACAAAATAATAATAAAGCTTTTTGGGGGAAAACAAAACAAATATAAAGTGAATTAAATATGATGATCTCAAGCCACCTGATCATAATATGCCAAATCAACTTGATTTTATTGTATAGCATTCAGTATCAGCAACAATAAGAGAATTTTCATTTTATTCATGTAATAACATAATGACATGACATGAACAAAAGCATGGTCCAGAAGGAAAACATGAAAAAGGATGCATGCATTATTGCACAAATGATGCTTATTTTTCTATGAGTATCCAGCTGATTTGAAACAGGCTATATCTTTTGTTGATACCCAGTGCACATGATTCTGCTCTCCTTTTGGTTTTAAAGCATTGTAGATCTACTAACTTCAATGGATTTACACCAGTGTAACTGAGAGCAGAATCAGACCCAATATGTTTAGTTTCAATTTAAGGAGATCTCACTGTACACTTCCCCCCAAAATATAATTCTTACTTATATAAGGAATGGTATGAATTAATTCACTAAAAAAAAAAGGGGGGGGAATCTGATTTTTAAGCTTTCTTTCTGATAGACATCATAAGTGGAGATGGCAGTGATCTCTAGAATAAAAGTTGCATAACACTTTCTACTATAAAGCCCCGTTTTCAGTTGCTTATACATTTGTCAAACTTTAACCATTCGAGCTGACATTCATGCAGAGTAATGGCCTCATGATGAACCTGTTTGGAAAGTTTCTGCAAAAATGTTACATCAATTTGAAGTTTTCCAGTGTTAAAAAAAATACAATTCTTTTGTTTAGAAGCTTTAGCACCACTGTGCTATAGAGCTGGAGTTGATGTACTATAGGTCAAGTTACTGTGGGGTCTACACCAGAAACTCTCACGTTGATTTACCTTACTCTTCTCGTCTGGGGTAGAGTACAGGGAAAGTGATCTGCTGTCAATTTAGTAGGTCTTCACTAGACCCACTAAATCAACTGCTGCTGGATAGATCTCAGAGCCTCGATCCCAGCTGTAGTGGAGACATAGCCACATAAAGCTAATGGAGCATGATCCAACCTTGTGCTGAGCAAAACTTTTCCTGGAATTCTCCATCTGGCAGAGGGGCACTATGGCGCCAGGTATCAGAACTAAAAGGAGAGAGACTTGCACTCCTGTACTCTCAATGCTGGCACGCAGGCAGCAGTGAGGATTTCTGAAGGGGAGCATGTATGGGAAGTATGACACAAAAGTAGAGGGAGTTAAGAACAAGAAGTGGGGCAGAGAGAGGCTGGAAGAATACAAGGCCAATCTGGGAAGTGCAGATTGAATGGGATAGAGAAGGGGAAACAGGAACACGCTAGTTGGGGGCAGGAACAGAGGACAGGAGAAGAGTGGGAAAGGGACAGGTCACCAATGGGGTAAAGAAATGGATTGGGAATGGGATAGGTCGGGATAGAAGCACAGAGGGACCAAAACAATCTGTAAGGGGATGGCATATATGCTGGAACTAGTGGTGCAGGGGATGCTGCCGCACCCCTGGCTTGAAGTGGTTTTCATTATATACAAGGTTTATAGTTTGGTTCAATGGCTCTCATCACCCTCACTATAAAAAACTGTTCCAGCACCTCTGGGGGATGGAAATAGAATGGGAAAGGTATAGGCTGAGGAAGGAAGAGAGATAGAGGGGGATAGAAGCAGAGGTGCTGGGGCAGAAGGAGGCAGGCTGGGAGAACAGGGGCAGAAGGATATGTAACCACTAAAGAACACTTGTCTTCAGAATCTGTTCATTCAGAACTAAATCTGGTTGGAAAATGGGATATTTTCCACAGAAAATTTTGACCTTTTGTAGAATAAAATAAAATCCACAAAACCAAAAACTTTTGAGGATTTGGATTGGAGGGGGGGGGGGGGATGAAAAGTCAAGATTTTCCAGGAAAAGTGGATATTTTTCACTTTTTTTAAAACTAAATTTCCCATCCAAAAACTGTTCTGATAGAATTTTTTCAACCAGGCCTACTGAGAAGCCATTACTCTGGTGCTACCAAATACCTGGAAGCCCAGTGGCAAAATATTGTCTCGCTGCATGCTGGTGGTTGGACCACATGCTTGGTTTTTTTTTTCTAAAAAAGCCAACAGATTTTTTGTATATAAATAAATTACATGGCGTTCTTAAAACCTATAATTTTCATCAGAAGTTTTTAATCTGTGGATGTTGCCAACTCATCTGATATGGCTGAGAACCATTTTGTTTGTGGCTTTGCCTACTCATCTGATATGGAGCACTTTTGCTCTGCTCCCTCAGGTACAGTAATTAGAAAAAAAAAATCTTGTACCAAAATCCATTTGAGTGTCATTTCTTACATAAATTATCTAAGTCTACTGTTGAGTTTTTAAGGCCCATCATTGTACATTCACTGCAGTCACTACAGTGTGCTACTGAAAGTCAAACAATGGAAACCTGTGAAACTATTAAACAATACAGCCATTAGCTATAATATTGAAGAAATATTATAATAACTAAGAAAAGTGAACATTGGCAATTCTATGTCTATCCAAGCAGCTATTTTGTAGGCTTTTACAAAAAGCTGTTTATGGACTCACCTGGTAACTAAATTACAATACATCTTTCAGTCACACATCAGGTTTGTGAATGAATCCCAGATTCAGCCCTTTGTTCTCTTGGAGTATCCTGGAGGTGAAATTCTCAATTTGTGTGAATGGGAGAAAGTGAAAAAGAGTGTTTAGGCTTCCACTATCCTGTTTATAGGAGTATTTGTGCCTATCCTTAAGGATAGAGATATGGGCACTATTGCTAGAGGGACTATGGTGATTCCTTTCACACACAGGCAATCTTGCATAGAGAGGGGATGGATAACAAGAAATGTCACAATTTTATTAGGTTAAAGCCTCAGACTCAGATTCTGTTTTTGGCCCTTTTTAGAAAGGGCAACAAGACCATTATGAGGGGCCCCAATAGAAGAAGCTAAACAGAAAACAGCTTGAAAAAAATCAAAATAAATGCTCAGTGCTACTTGCTTGCATGCAGAGTTGGCCAAGGTTGTTTTGTTGTTGTTGCCGGTTTTTTTTGTTGTTGTTGTTAATTGTGAAACATTTCAAAATGTTTTAGTTGTTCCTGCTTTGTAGGATTTGAAATTGATTCATTTTTATTATTTTTGTTTTTAAAAAGAAATATTTCATAAAATATTTTATCAACATTTTAATCAAAACTGTTATTGAAACCACTATAAAATTCTTATTTCTTGAATAATGGTTTAAGTAAAATGTTTGATAACATTTTCAATTAAAAAAAATTGAAAACAATCAGTTTTTCATTTAAAAAAAAGGATTTTTAAATAGACTTCAAAAATGTTTGACCAGCTCTTTTTGTAAGTATTTGGTCCATAATGGATCCATTGCAATGGAGTATAAATTTCTGTCAGTGTATTTAAAAGAGAGAAAAATCCACTTGAGTCTAAAACTTCATAGTACATTTGAGACTCCTTTTACCATTAACCTGCACCAGTACAGCACAGGCAGCAAATTATATGCTTTTGCTAGACTGTAGATAGAAATGGACAGACACAAATGGTCTGTTTCTGCACTGTATTTTTGACTCCCAAAGTATGGAGAGCATTCACATCCTACATTTTGGTTCACTCTGAGGCAGAAGAGTGAGTTGTTCAGATTCTAAATGACCACAAATTTTGGATATGCTTATGCTTGTGGTTTGGTCTGAGTCTGTCTCCAAGTACAGCATTCACAGGTAGTAAACATAAGAAATGCTATATTCTTGTTTACATAGTAAGCTCACTTTCTTTCAATTCTACATATTCATCTTGGGCTGAAAATTTCAGCCTAAAGGTGATTTAAAAAAAGAAAGGGGGGGGGGGAAAAGGAGGAAAATCAGCTACTTCTGTATTATATGCAAGTGGCAACCAACTTTTTCTATATGTTCTAGTTGTGTTCACATAACTCAAAGTGGATTACATTTTGTTTTTCAAATGTTGCTGAAAACATTGTAAATGATGGAGAGGTTGGATTGGTTATTTATAGATCTGGATTCAAACAAACAGAGACTTCCTGTGGCAAAGCTGAACCTGTCTAATTGACTATGTTTATCTGATCTAATCAGGGTTAATGGCTATTCAGATAATTACTGTTTGTTACCATCTAATCTATCATCAAGATTTTTCAAGTGCCTAGTATAATACTATCTAGTTACTATACTAGAAGATATAGTAAGAAATTAGAGAGTTGCAAGCATTATTTTACATTCCCATTAGCTGCTTTTCCTGGTATACCTCCATGTGTATGGCATGTAAGTTACATACATTTTGCATGACCATTATATGCCAGATTGATACAAATTACATAATTTTGCCACTTTAGACCATGTACACATATTTTTGGGTCAGTTTACACACACACACACACACACCACTACTACCATACATATATCTATATATAGTGTGACAAAGTTCTGTCCTTGACTCCGTGGGTCCTGTGTTTCCTAGCAGATTTTGCTAGCCTCAGAGGCTCACTATGACCCTCCACATAGCCCTTCTCTCTCTAGAGGCAAGGGTCACAGTCTGAGCCATTTTCATCATAAGCCAGCAAGGGAGGTGAGGAGAAACAACCCTCCCTCACACAGTCTCTGTTGTCTCCCAGTATCAGTGATTAATCAGGGAGGGGAGCAGGGGAGCCTGGGCCCACCCTCTACTCCAGGCTCCTGCCCAGGGACCCTAAACTTAGCAGCTATGGAAGCTGACTTTTTGGAAATAGGGCATGTACAATTCCCTGGGCTACTTCCCCACAACAGCCCCCACTCAATATCTTCTTCACAATTACCTCAGGACCTCCTTCCTTGCACCTGATATGGATTCATACTACTTCATTCCTCCAACAGCACAACTCCCTCTTATAGCTCCTGACACCCACACCACAATGACTAACTGAGAGGCTTTTAACTAGTTCCAGCCAGTCCTTGATTGGTTTCAGGTGTCCCAATCAATCTAGCTGTCTCTCCTGCCTTCTAGAAGGATCTTAATTGGCCCCAGGTATCTTGATTAACCTGGAACAACTGCCATTTGGTTACCATGGTACCAGGGATTTGTTTAGCCTTGGGCTAACATACCTGTTCCTCACTACTTTACTGTAGCCATCTGGCCTTGCCCCATCACAATAGGTTAGGTATATATATTACACCACACTTTCCTTGTTCAAGATATTCCCATGACAATTGCACCTACTTCCTCCAAGCAGCATTGGCAGTGCAAATATGCTTTGCACATTCTGAGACCCCTTTGTCTGTGACAGAGGAAAAGATCATAACAAAGCTGTATACAGAGAGATAAGTCTGCTAATGTCAGATGTATTTACTGTGTTAATAAGTTACAGTGATTGAAGAGTCTAAAACAATTCTCTTATTTAGACTTCTTTAGCTATCTAATGGCAGAATTTTTTGGTGCAGGCCTGTAGCTATGAGATGTAATGTGCTGCTGGAACAGGTTTTTTTCTCAAGATGGAATCCCAAGAATGGAGTAATTTTTTGGTTTATTATTCAAGACTTCTTTCTGTATATTTATTCACTCCCTAGAGAAATTTTGTCATATCAGATTTAATCTAGATTTTTTTTTATTTGTTTTTGAAATGCTCATAGAAATATTACGTGATTCTAACATGGTTCTCTTAGCAGTCAGGATTTGCAATCTATCTCTATTTCTTATATTTCTCTTATTTAATTTTTGTTTGTTTAATCTATATATTGATACAATTTAAAATGTTGGGGGAAATTGTTTAGAGGAATACTAACATGGCCAACAATCATGGCATTTGTGAATAAAATAAAGACAAGAGGATAATATTCATAGCTAGAAGAAGGGATCTGGAATTTTCCAATGGAATGATTTTCCAACCAAAAATGGAGTTTTCACAATATTGAAATTTGCCATCGGAAAATCTTGATGATGCTAAAAATATTCAATTTTCCAGCAGGAAAAACAAAATGAAATATTTTGTTTTGGGTCAGTTCAACTCAAATCATAATATTTAATTTTGTTGAACTGACCTGAAATAAGTATCAGAGGGATAGCCGTGTTAGTCTGTATCCACAAAAACAATGAGGAGTCTGGTCTCACCTTAAAGACTAACAGATTTATTTGGGCATAAGTTTTCATGGGTAAATAATCCACTTCTTCAGATGCATGACCTGAAACACTTCATTTCAAACAAGTTCAATAAAACCTTACACTGCATTTCCCTAGAGGCACATTGCCTTATGTTGGGGTAAAGTCAACATGTTTTTTGTAAAGGGAAATCACACTTACCCATTCTATTAGAATTTTTGAGGGAGTCAAACATGTGGACAAAGGTGATCCAGTGGATATCGTATACTTAGACTTTCAGAAAGCCTTTGACAAGGTCCCACAACAAGTGCTCTAAAGCAAAGACAGTTGTTGTGGGATAAGATAGAAGGTCCTCTCATGAATCAGTAACTAGTTATGAGCTAAGAAACAAAGGGCAGGAATAAATGGTCAGTTTTCAGACTGGAAAGATGTAAATAGTGGTGTTGCTCAGGGGTCTATATTGAGACCAGAGTTGTTCAACATATTGATAAATGATCTCGAAAATTGGTATTTTCTGTAATAACGATTCCCAACATTCTGTTAGCTTTTATGACTACCGCTACACATTGAGCAGATGTTGTCAGAGAACTATACACAAGGACTCCAAGATCTCTTTCTTGAGTGGTTACAGCTATTTTAGACCACATCATTTTATATGTATAGTTGGAATTGTGTTTTCCAATATGCATTACTTTGCATTTATCAACATGGAATTTCATCTGCTATTTTGTTGCCCATTCACCCAGTTTTGTGAGATCCCTTTGTAACTCTTTGCAGTTGGTTTGGACTTAACTCTCTTGAGTAGTTTTTTATCTCTGCAAATTTTGCCACCTCACTGTTTACCCCTTTTTCCAGATCATTTAGCAATATGTTGAACAGGATTGGTCCCAGTACAGACCCCTGACGGACACCACTATTTACCTTTCTTCATTTTGAAAATTTACCATTTATTCCTACCCTTTGTTTCCTATCTTTTAACCAGTTACTGATCTAGATAAAGAACTAGATACATTCATGGAGGATAGGTCCATCAATGGCTATTAGCCAGGATGGGCGGGGATGCAACACCATGCTCTGAGTGATCTTGGCTTCTGTTTGCCAGAAGCTGGGAAAGGGCGACAGAGGTTGAATCACTTGGTGATCGCCTATTCTGTTCATTCTCTCTGAAGCACCTGGCATTGGCCACTGTCAGACAACAGGATACTGGGCTAGATGGACCATCGTTGTGACCTATTATGGCCATTCTTATGGTTGTTGTATTCAGGCTTCCATTTTACCATGTAGCTTGATCTCCCTGGAAGGCTACATCTCTCATAATACAATGCAAATTTCCCTTTCACTAAAGCATTTCATTTTGTCATGGGAGTCACATGACTCTGACTGTACTGTGAGGGATGATGTACTCCAGTCAGGGAGCCTGGCCTATAGGGGAGAATGGGGGACAGTGGCAGATTAACTACTGGAACAATTGGGCCCATACCCAGGAGTCCCGGCCAATTGGGGAGCCCCCAGAAAAATGGGTGCCTCTGTGCCCAGCTCCCGCCTCCTGCCCAGCGCTCCCCCTGCAGGAGTGCCAGATGGAGAGGCTGGGGGGGGGGTGTAAGTTCAGGTGGAAGGGGTGGGGAAGGACCCCCGCTTTCTCTGTCCCAAGGCTCCACATTTTGGGAAAATGTAGTTTAATGTTAAAATGAGACCTGTTGGTTTCTATAACAATTGATTAACCATTTAAACATCTACAATGTTTTCACTTTTGCTGTTTGACTTCAGAAGCAGACCATAAATTAGCATGACTTCATACCTAAATTTCTTCTTGGATGAGGCTCTCAATTTTGCATTATAAATGGGACATTACAGGAGGGGTAACAACATGGTCTGAGTAGTGAGCAAAGAAACTGAACTGACAAAATCTGGAGGAACTGGAAGTGGATGAGATGAGAACAAAAGTGATCCAGAGAAAAAGCTACAATAGCTGAGGCAAGGTTTGGAAAAGAATGTTCAATAGGGATGGAGAAAAAATGGAGATCTTGGAAAAGCTGTACTTTTTAGTGGAATAAAGGTAGTCTTAAAGTGATACATTCATTAGGTAACAATTTGCTATTAATCAGCAAAGGATGTGTCTGCATTTCCTGAAATACAATTCTACACTTAGCAGAAAAAAGTTACAAATTGGACAGCTTTTATACCAGTTCCTTCAACAGAGAGCTGAGCCCTTGCATTTAAGAACTATTAAAGGCAGAGACTCTGCAGGCTGAGATGATCTGAAGGCAGAGATATGTCCTATATCAGTGGCTTCTCGGTTATTTCTTGGGGCTGTTTCCAAAAGAACCTGAGGAAGCTGTTTCTCAAATTTTCTCTGGAGTGATTCTCTGAAGTGAGTGCTATTGTAGCAATTTCTAGCTTCACTTCCTTCTCTGTAATGGTAAAGGTTATTTAAATGGAGATTTTTTTCTTCATTTGTTGAAATCCACTGTAAACATGGAAATTATTCTCCCCTCCCCTCCTCCCCCACCTTCAAACTCAGTAGATTGGATATACTTGCTGAATGGCTGTTTGCTTTGGAACCTGAACTGCCTTTTGAACAGCAGGACTTTTTAGCATGACATATTTTGCCTCTGACATGTCATTTAGCCTCTTTGAAATAACAGTCATTATTTACATGTGCCTTCATATTGCAGTGATAGCAAAGCCCTTTTATTTCAAATAGCAGCCTTGTATTTTATTCTATTCATAGTGCCTGTATCTCTCTCTCTCTCTCTATATATATATATATATATTAACTGCTGGGTATCGCTGTTGCCTGTTTCTATGCCCAAAAGCAATCACAAAAGCTCTGAGAAAGGCAAGGTTGGCTTCTGATAACAACTGACTTTAAATAGTTTTGTGACTAATGCTACATATGAATGATCTCAAAATGCTTCATCTAAATATGCACCAACTTCACAGTGCATTGAGCATGTTCACCTATATCAGACAATACCTGTTTCCAAGAACATCCAAGGAATTTAATGTTTGAAAAAACAAAAGAAAGACTGCAAGTCTTTGAAGAACTGTAACAATATTATTGAATGTTTCTTTGTTGCATATGTAACCCTCACATCTCCTGCGTGTGGTGTTCTGTTCCATCTAGTGCCACCAAGACCACTTACAGAGCAGGAAAGATAAATGAATCTGCTCTACAGCCTTAGCTAAGGGACATATGCCTTTTAGCTCATGCAGTAGAGATTCATGCACTGAGGTCCCAGGTTTGATCCCGCTCACTGATGACTGGGGTCTGTCAGGGTTACAAGTGGCGGCTCGTCTTGGATATCAACTGGAAAGTCTCTGAAGCTCAGGACATGCTTCCTCAGCTAGGGGAAAGTATGTAACCCACACACCTCCTCGGTGTGGTGTTCTGTCCCTTCTAGCGGCACCGAGACCACTTAGAGAGAGATTAATGAGTCTGCTCTAAAGCCTTAGCTAACAGGCTTTTAGCTCATGCATTTAGATCCAGAGATCCAGATTCAATCCTGGGGTTTATCGGTGTTACACGTAGATAACAGTGTGACCAAATTAGCTGCTTTTGTTTGTTGTACTGTTTTCAGTACATTGCTCTATTCATTCTTTATAAAGTTACTTTTGTGTTTTCTAATCTATTAAATTAGGATTTAATCAACTCCATGCTTAATACATTGTAACCAAAACTCTCAGGATATATCTACACTTCAATCATAGGGTGTGACTGCAACTCATGTAGACATAACCTGAGCAAGCTTTAATCTAACTTGCTCAGGCACTGATAGCAGTGAATCTATGGCAGTTGATACTTTATTTTGGGCTAGTTCCATGAGTAATTACCAGTGATTCCAGGCAATCTTGTACAGCCCAAGCTAAAGTACACATTTCCACAGCTTCACTGTACTGGTACCTGAACTAGTTAAATAGCTCAGATAAGGCTACATAAGCTACACTCACAACCTGTAACTGTACTGTAGATATACCCACAGACAGCTCCCAACAAAAGGTTTTGAAGTTCTTTTAGATATTGGCTTTATTCTTAAGAGCAGTTCAGATGTACTACCAAGCTACTAATCTCTCTGTCATGATAGCAACATTCATTATAGCAAAGCCAGGGCAAAGACCAGAAGGGTACTCTTAGAGGTGGAATGGGGATGAGTCTTAATTAGGCCTGCTCACAAGCTGACTGTCCCTTTAAACAAAGAGGAGCAGGGGAGGTCTGTGATGAAACAGGATTGGTGGCAGTGATTGAGAAAATTATATGAATTGGGAAGGCAGAGAAGGAAGGAATGTTTACCCACCTGTTGATGATGCTGCCATTCCCCATATCCTCCACACAACTAAAAAGGGAAAAATAAAGACAAAAGCCTCTAATCAGAAATGCACTTTAATATGTGCCTAAATTTAAACACAAGGTTAATTGCCCGTGGGACTTGAGTACATAACTAAAAGTTATGCATGTGCCTAAGCACCCTTCCTGAATGAAAAGAGTGACTGAATCAAGACCAAAGTGAAGAAGCAAAGTAGTCAAAGGAATAATATACACTTAGTGGTAGCATTCATAAAGCTTAATTGTGTAGAGTGTAGGGAATGTTAACTTATCAGGAAAATAGTACAAGAGAGGTTAATATTGCATTCACTTATTATATTTCTGCAGTGGAACATTATGAAATAATCACACACTATAACTTTTAATAAGACAATAGATCTTTTATCATACTGCTAGTAAAGAGAAACATATTTGCAAATCATATTTTCCATTTTCCTCTTTTTAAACTATTTTTTCATAATATTTGCTTTTCCATTTCTCTCCTTGAGCTCTCAACCTTTTAGAACAATAAAGTAAACAACAATTCTCTAGTGTGACATCTCTTCATCTGCATGGAACTAATAATGCCTGCACAACAAACAGTTGTTTTGTTACATGCTGGATACTGATGTAAAATAATAGTTGATGAATGTATGGAATAGTTAGCTAATATGTGTGTTTATTCCGTGACATAACCAGGTCATTTTTACAAGGCTTACAAAATGAATTTATTCACAAGAAAATTGTTATGCTCTCAAATTGGATTCAAACTTAATTTGAGAGTATTTGTCATACAAAACAATTATAAAAATAACCCATATATATTTTAGGCCAGATGCACTGACTTGGGATTGTTATGAGGTAAAATAACTAGTTAAATAATGGAGAGATGCCGTCTGTTATTGTCCCAAATCACTAGCAAACTGGGAACCTGTCCCTCCCGCCCACACCCCAATTGACACCTCTAGGCTGTCTTAACAAAGATATTATATAGCAACTGAACCACACACTCTTAGGGTATGTTTACATTACAGTTAAAAACCCACAGCTGGTCCATGCCAGTGACTTGGGCTGTGAGGCTGTTTCACTGCAGTGTATACTTCCAGCTCAGGCTGGAGCCTGGGCTTTAAGACCCTGTGAGGTGACAGCATCCCAGACCTTTGGCTGCAAGTTTTAGAATGAAAACTAAGGAGAAAGGGCTGTTTCTGAGTGATTGCCTTTTTGTGGATGATGCGGCCTTGGTTTCCCACAGTGAATCTTCCCAGCAAAATCTCTTGGGTAGATTTTCTGTGTCATGCAAGAGCTTCAGATTGACAATTAGTTTCAAGAAGACTGATTATGTACCATGGGGTGGAGGAACCAATGCCTAACATCAATCTGAAGGGTACATCTCTTGGCATCATCAACAGCTTTGGCTACTTGGGTTCGACGATCACCAGGAGTCTTGACCTTCAGACTGAACTGTCTAACAGAATCAGAAAAGCAGCAAAGAATTTCAGGCTATTACAGAAATGTGTATGGAATAACAGAAAACTATTGACCAAGGTGAAGATGTGAATCTACGAGACCTGTGCATTTTCATTCCTGATTTATGTTTCAGAAACCTGGACTATATATGCTAGGCACATCAGGAAGCTGATCAGCTTCCACATAAGATGCCTGCGTAAGATCCTGAAAATGAAGTGGGAAGAGAAAATACCAAATACAGAGGTGCTTGAGTTCGCAGGACGGACACACTTAGAAACCACATTCAAGAAGAGGCGGTTGTGATGGCTCAGTCATGTCAGGAGACTGTGAAGAGACCATATACCCAATAATATTTTGTACAACGAGATTCAAGATAGCTCTTGAAAGTGGGATTGCCCTTTGTGGTGGTACCATGATGTGTGCAAAAATCGTATGAAATCATTCAACATAAATGTAGAAAGCTGTGAGGAGTGCACAGAATCCCATCAAATCCGGAGGGAATATCTGGCACTGGGTGAAACTCAACATGAAGCAGCTTTGAGTCAGAGGATGGAAGCATAGCGAGAAATAAGATGGCAGCGTGCTGTAATTTTGGACTCCAACTCAGATTACACATAGATCTGTGAAATTTGTAACACACTGTCTCGCTCTCAAATTGGGCTTGTCATCCATAAATGGATTTATCGGGCACCTGACTAGACCACCTACATGTACACTGTGATTGGTGGATCAACGATTGCCTATGCATATTTTTAGGGATGAAGGGAGTAATTCTTCCAAAATAAAAATGTGTCCTGAATCAATACACATACAGGCAAAGAAACTTGTGTGATACACAAATGACTAACCTACAGTTATTACTACTTCCATTGTATGCAGTTAATTGCAGTTCTAATACAAGTTAATTAAAAAAAACCCACAATTTCAACAGTAAACATTAATTTCCTTTACTCTGCGGTACTGTGTAAGATAGAGTAATAAACATACTCTAAACATAGATATAATAAAGCTAATCAAGGAACCCTGAATAAAGGCATTGTCCTGAAAATTTGAGCTTTAGAACCTAAAGGGAAAATAAAATAGCCTTAAAGAAGACAATTCAGTGTGATACTAAAGTAATATTGACTGTTCTGTTTGTCATGTTAATCTGCAGGTGGATAAACAATTATCCTAGGGGATGAAAAAAAATAATACAGCGATAACAGAGTTACCTCTCTCAATGGAGAAAATACATGTTGGCATCTTATTTCTGTAGCCATCTAGGGATGCTTGTTTGCTACATTCATATGAGAAGAACTAGCGTTGGCACAAAATAGCTTCAATTCTTTGGGATGATTAAGCAGTTTGGATTTTCAGCTCTGCCCAAATTTGGATCCTCTAAGTTATTTTAGCTAGCAAATGGTCTTCTGCTCAACTAGAGGGAGAAGCCAAAATTATTCCCCTGACCCTTGGGATCAGTTTACCAGAATTATCTCACTGAGAAGCGCCTCATTCCATCATGCTATCACCTCAGGAAGTTGAGACTTCAGTCTCAGGAGGGGTCAGTGATACAGAGGAAAGGAAGATAAGTGGAGCAGCAGTCATTTTTGAAGAAAAGAACTCTTATGCAGTGCTGACTCAGCCTTTCCCCCCACAATATTTCAGCACCTGATGGATAGGAGAGGTAGTCACCAGCTACATTGGCTACTGATTTTATTTGGAAGAAAAAAAGAGAAAAGTGAGTCCTGTTGTGTTATTTTGCTGAGAGCTAGGGGAGAAGGGATTGTTTTCCCTCTCAAAATGACTTAGACAAACGTTATTTTCCTGCTGGAATGTCTTGTGGTTCAAGAGTGTGAATGCAAATTGAGGCGGGGAGGAAGAGGGAGTCTGGAAGAGGGATTGCCCCACTTAAACAATGATTTGGGATATGCCAATAACTGAACATTAGATTCTGTCTGTCCGTCTGATGGATATGATTATATTTTTCATGATTATTTTTTATACTTTATCCAGATAATTCAATAGACTGAGGACAGAAATTATGATGACATCTTCATTGTAATATGAAGGATTTCTACACAAGAAATGTCACTTTCATGTGCACCGATGGTATAGTGCATTAGATGTAAGATTTCCCTTTGCACTAGGTATAGGCAAGAAAGGTTGAAAGAAGGAAGCAGGAAACGTATCCCTGAAGTGTAATTTTCAGTCCATGCCGCTGGGATTACTTATGAGGTACTGCATGGTGTCTACCAACCCTTGCTAAAAGCAGTGCTTCAAGGCACAATCCAGCCCAAAACAAATATACATTTAAACATGAAATAACAGTTCATCAGCACCTTTTCAAATTCCTTCAGGTGCATTAGAAGAAAAGCTACAAAATGTAGAGATAAATAATAGGAAATTCTGGGAATTGCTTTATATTCTTGTCTTATTTTGCTTTACAACAGAATGTAAGTTCATCTACCTACTTATTTTCCCAGTCATTTTGTAAACTAAATGTTTCTTCATAAAGCAAAAAAATGGTTATACAATAAGGGTATTGATTTGATCAAACTTTGTATATCAAACCTAAATATATTATCCTCCCTGAGCTTTTTATAAATTCAAATACACTGAATACTTTCTTTGTTCTTTCATTTAAATTCTAGCCAGAAAGAATTTGCTGCAAACTTGCTACATCTGCAATTTTAGGCATAAAATATTAATGCAACTGAAAATGAAACACATATTGTTTATTAATAAACCTAAAAGTGTAGGCAAAATTAGCATAAAATGATTTAGACTCAAAAACTGTCATCTAATTGGTATTCTTAATACAAAGATAGCTGAGAGAATAGCTTAAGTTCAAACAACAAAAAACAACATTGTACAAACTACATAAAATAGATATGAAAGCATCAACCTTGATCAATAAACAAATTCAGTATTTATTTATTTTTTGCGATGTGGATATCTAAGCCAATAAGATCATCAGTTGAAGATGAGATCTAATGCATTATACAATATCATTATTCTCACATTATACACCATATCTTTTTAAAACCATAATAAAAAAGTAAAAAGCCCATGATAGCTTGGGGTGCTTGAGCCACCTTTTTAGGAAATCTAAGGTAATTAATTTAAGATTGATAATAAAACAATTAAACCATACAAATAATTATGCTGGTTTCTGCTGCTACAATAAAGGCTGTCCTCACTGTGTGCTGTTCCTCTAGGATATCAGCATGGATGATTCACTAGGTAAGTATTTTGGCTGGGACCTACAAAGGAGCAAAAAAGGGGCTAGGTGCCCAACTATGATGGAATTCTAATAGGAACTGGGCACCCAACTTTGTTAGGCTCTTTTGAAAATCTCTGCCTTTATTTTTATTGTGTCTTTAATATAGTGTGCAACGGAATATTTTACAGAGAGATAGAGAGAGAAAGAGAGAGACTCATCTATAAATTTGATTATTCATCTTTGGAGTGACTGTGATACCTGAATATGTGATGATTTTAGTTTAATCTTATCTTTGACCCAAATTTTGCCCTCAGAATATTCAGGTGACTCCTGTTGAAATATTGGGATTCATTTCATATGCCTATATGAGAGCAAAATCAAGCCCTTAGGATTATATTATCAGCTATGGGGATTCCGCTACATGGGGAGCTGGGAAGTCCAAGTTTCAACATATTTTCACCTTATCATTCTCTCACTGGGTGGAGTTCCTCCCAAGAAACCAGCAAGGGGTTCTGCCAAATTTGGGAGACTTGCTGGATGCCAGAACATATGTAAGGGCATGATCACTGTCCCTCACCTTACTCTCTAGGGAGGGAGTTTGATAGTAAGTAGGGAAACAGTATGCTGGTAATCCTGTAAAACTGATCAGTGTGCATGATGCCGAGAAAAAGACTCTCCTTTTGCTTTACCTATAAAGACTCCCCTTTGATCATGTTAGCAAAGGCCCTAAGTATTTGGTAAATACAGAGATCTGAATATACTATATATATATATATATATATATATAACTTTTGCTAACATAATAAGGAAATGTTAGTTGAGATGGTAAATGATGCTTCAGCATTACAGATGAGAACAACATGAACTAAATGGATATCAATAATAACTGCACTATTCGTGCATAGAAATCTGTTGTAAATGTCTAGATAAATATTTTCTGATCTGTTGGTTGTTTATTTTTTCACCACACAACTTCATGCTTCCTACAGGACTAAAAAAGGAAGCATAATATTTCAATACTGTCTTTGTGGAGGAAGCTAAACTACCAAGGCTTACAATTATGAATAAGAATTTTAAGGGGATATTTTTTTATGCTGAACCTGGTGATCTTTGCCATTAGTTGAATGAGTTTCAAAGGGTTTGTATCAACGAGATTCCAACATGTCTTGTTCTTTCTGATTGAATACACTTTTATAGTTGACAGTACAATATCATATAATGCAATCATTTGAAGAGTCGGAAATTTTTTTAAATGATACATTTTGACAAGATGTACATTTTTGAGCATGTAGAAATGTCTTGTGATTTGTCAGTAGTATATCAGCTGAAGAATTCTTTCAATCCAGATCTATAGATTATTCTCCCAGGATTAAGACTAAAGAGTTTAAAATCTATTTTCCAATAATAAAATCACTGATATTTCTGACCTGATAATAAATGAGGATAGCACAAACAACCATACTACCCCTCTAATTTACTTGCCATATTTTTTGACTTGCTGCTATACACAAATTATTTTTTGCCAGCATTAGGGCCACATTCAATCTCAGTTATGCCAGTGTAAATTCAGTGTACCTTCTTCAGGTTTATACTGATGTGAGATTCATAGCTATTTCCTAATATCCATGGATAAAATGAAGATGTTTGCATGAATCCAATGAGGTGTTTTCACTTTTAAGAAATATGCAGTGTGTAAAAATTAGCATCCAGCTAATTCTTCCCATCATTCCTGGGACTACTCTATTAAACTTTGGTCTGTGAATGGAGTTTCACTGCTTACTCCCTGACTTCCTGCTCCAGTCTATGGCCAAGTGACTGTTTCTCTGGTTTTCTGATGATGTTGGGGGGTTATTTTTCTCCATAGCAGGTATTTTAGTTTCTCCCTGGAATGTTTTTCTTCTTCCCAACAATCAGAAGCATAAGATAGGCAGATGTCACTGCCATCCATTGATCCAGGCCTATGTGTGATAGCTAGGGAAACCCTTGTTCTCCCAAGAAACTGCAAGCTAAGAATTCTGAATGATTTCTGCTAGTGTATATTTTATTGACACCCAAGAATACCCTCTACAGATTAAGGGAAGCAATGGGCCATACTGGACATTCCCCAACAGGCCTGCTAGTGAGGAGTGGTCTGCCAGCACCCAGTGAAGATTATGTGGAGGGCCACCAGTACAGGAGCTGAAGCTGGAGCTGAAAGTAGGGAGCAGGCCAATGGACCCTTTCCATCATGAGTCATACATTCTCTTATTAGCCACACTCGGATGTCCTTACTTAATTTGTATTCAATCATTCTTCAGGGAATTCAGTGAGAGTTTGGAATGAGCATAAACTGAGCAAGGCTATCAGAACCTGGCTCTATATGAATACCTACCTGATTTAAGAGAAAGGGGCTTTCTAGCTTTTTTTAACAGCCACATCTCTGCTTTTAAGTGGCATTGTTTTCCTCTGAGTCTTCATTACTGCAATTGGAGCACTCAATAAATGAAATAACCTTTCCTGCTCTGAAGAATACTAGATCATTCAGTTAAGAACTTTGTAGCACATTATCATACATACAATCCCCTGATAAAAAGCCCTCAACTGCAAAAGAACTGCCTATGAAAAGGCCCTAGTAATTCAACATACCCAAAGCATTAATTTGCATGTTTGCATGATTTTCACAAAATTCCTCAGTTATTGCTAAACTTATCCTTTTTTGCTTTTCCAATTTAGCTACATATTTCTACTCTAAGTCTGAGCCTAAGGAGCAACTATTTATTAGTTTAGCAATTAATCCTGAATTTTCAAAATGTTTAGTGTCCAGCTATGCTGGAAGAAGGACAGAAGTGGATGTGGTTTAATTATGCCACAACTTTATTCTTACATGTCTGGAAGAATCTGGCAGATAGAAGTGTACAGTCCAAGTAATTCCCTAATAATTTCAATATATATCTGGGAGGCTTCTGTCAGTCCTCCCCCTTACCTATCATCCCTGTCCCCAGCCAACCCACTTCTGGGACCTCACTATCTCCCCCCCTCAAATGAGGATTAAGGTGGGTGCGGGGCGCTAGAAAGTAGTGGGAATCCCTGATGTATTAGATATAGAAGCCCACTGTTTCTGTTTCTTTCCTTGAAATCCCTTACATTTGAGCAGCGGGTTGAACTAGATGACCTCCTGAGGTCTCTTCCAACCCTAATCTTCTATGATGCTATGATCGGATCACTCTATCCCTTCCCTATGGAGTACCTGCACTGGACTAGTGTTTATATAATGAGTTACCATATCATAGCCTAACTCCTGTTTCTTGTTTGCCCCAACTAAGCCCCTCTACCCCCCAAAAAAACCTGACTGTGGGGGGGGGGGGGAGAAACCTACTTTGCCTTGGCCAATCTGGTGGTGGGGGAAAAATTCCTTCCCAACCCCCTGAGAAAGAAGCGACTAGAGCAATACCAACAGCAGACCCTGACAAAGCTTAATATTTCACAATCTTGATGGCTGGGAGGGTGGGTGCTGCTCCTCCTGGTCCGAGTAAAAGAGGGCTTTTCCTGCACTGGCATGCACCTATATCGTACCAACTCTCCTCTGGTCACATGAGAGGGATGGGTCAGCATCCCCACACTGACCTGCCCTGCAGATGCAGCAGAATGTCACTCCTTGGCTTTCTAGTTCTTAAAGGGACACACACCTTTTCTAACAAGACAGACAATGGTCCCCACCACTTAATGTGTGGCAAGGTCATTTTGGTGGGTATTTTTAATCACATTGTTTATATCCTATAACTGTCTATTAATACATTTTTGTTTTAATGTGAAAAGAAATAGAGTGCACAGTGGTTGTTTAATACTGTGGAAAATTGACTAAATTTAGATTTTCTTCATGAAATGCTTATTTCTTTCTAAGTTACCAAGAGAGGGAACAACATTGTAATATCAAGCTGGTACAAATGATCACTTTATGGAAACTCTGTCTTCCATTTAATGCATATCAATAAACTAATTTTCAATGGAGTGCAATATTGCACACACAATATTGTAGCAGTAATGGTAATGAATTATCTCATTGTATCAAGGTAAGTAATTTATACTTATGCTTCAAAGTGGGGCAATCTTTCACTGACAATCACCAATCATTGTGAAATCCATGGATATGTGTGGCATGATCTTCTCATTCCCACAGTAAGAAATGAGCTCATTTTCTTTCTTCTATCACCAGTGTGACATGGAACAAATCCCCATGTTGTATGGGGTCAAACACCACCCCCATAGGCAACAGTGGTAACTTAAGTTATTAATGATTGCAAATTGATCTATCATGGGTGGGTTTTTTTTATTCCCATATAATAAATAAGTAAATAATAATAAAATGAAAAAATAAAAGGTGTATAAGAAACACAGGCATTTTAATGTATTTATTTTGTTAATATATGGATTGCCTGTAATACCTAGAGCAAATGCTGCTTTTCTTTCTTAGAAGTTAGCTTTTTTCCCTGTGTCCTTATATACTTATTCTCCTTGATGAAATACATCAAAAACACAGAATCAGACCATCTAAATACTGTGGTTATTTTTCCTTGCCATGTAAGTGGCTAGGATATTTCAAGGATAACTTATGTGCATTAGAAAAGACTCTGAGGCAGAGTATCCCTGAAGATATTTTCAGATTTTATCACTATTTTCTATTGGTCTGAGCAGTTTCCATATGTTCATTACTTGTAGGAATGAGTTTTTATCTCTGTCAAGTTCCACTTTACAATTTTAAAAGATACTCACACGTGTTAAATTGTGGGTATTTTATATAAAAATATTAAAATACTCACACATATACATGTTAAATATATGCACATGCACATGTGTGTGTGTGTGTATATATATATATATATATATATAAAAAAAACATAAAACTAAGTTAAAAGAACATTGTCGCGGAGTCAAGCAATCAGAATCTAGGAAATGCCAGAATTAAATTTGCCTGTCAAACTTTGTGCATTTTCATTATGATAAAGTCTTAATAATATGGTCACATACTACTTTTTCCAGATGACTCCCTGTCTTAGTTAGTGCACAGGCTGAATGGTACTTACTGAATAAGCAGCTATTCAATATTTTATCATTGTTGTTCAATGTGTGGCCCCAGGTCTCATGTCCTTCACACTATTCAAACCCTACTTTGAAATCAAAACTATTAATTTCCTCATGGGGTTTTCTATGGCACTAATCACTACAATGGCTGAGAGCTTCACAAACATTATTTCATTTATTTTCACAGCCCCCCTGTGAGATGGAGGTATTATTAGCATGCCCATGTTACAGTTGTAAGTCACAATGCTCAACGAACTACTAGACGGCACTCAGGTATGTCTACACTACAAATAAAAGCTGCGTTCTGAACTTGTATTAGATGACCCACATTAGCTAATTCAGGTTAAAATTGCACTGAAGACTCTTCACTCGGGTTAGCAGCTTGAGTTCAGCCTCAGGCCTCCTTACAGTGTTTAACCTGAGCTGCTAACCCAAGTTAAATGCAGAGTTGCTATGTCTCTAATTGTATTTTAACCCAATTTAGCTATCCCAAGTTAAGAACACACTTTTTATGCAGTGTTGACATGCCCTCAGATACTCTAGTGATGAGCACAGTATATGAATCTGTAAAGCTGTCTAGAGAAGTTCACAAACATGGGTGCGAACCTCAAGGCAGACTGTTACAAACCAGAGCACAAACCCCTAAATGGTTATATGTTTTATAATTAGATTTCACCTACCAAGTATCAGTTGTGAACATCTCAAGCACTATAACAGTCTTAACATAGAGTCACAGACAGTCCTCTTGGGCACTCCAGTCTATCTTACCACCCATGCAAGGATGTCTTTGTGATAGATGGCCCCTTACACCAAAAGTCACAACAATATTCAGGTTAATCCCAGTGCCAAAGGACCAGTCACTTATACCAGGTCAATTGTACCTTATATCTCTCACCAAAGACAATGCTCATAGCCATTAATTAACTAGGAAAAATAAATGAGAGTTATTCAGAAGGTTAAAGCAGGTAAACATACATACACAAATGAGTTACTGTCTTAGGTTCTAAAAGGTAATAGACGCTCCTATAATGTGTAAGCATTCTATGTCCTTTAGGGGTAACCCAATCTAAGCAGCATGGGAATCCCTTCTTTATGCTTAGAAATATTGCCCTCTCCAAATTCCAAGCAACATCATGATAAAATTCCTTCTAGTCAGGGATTTTTATTCCCTTCTCCCAGAGTTGATGTGACATGGGTTTGTGCACATCCCCTCTTCGTGAATGTGTGTGGGAGCAATCATTTTGTCCACTGATATTCCATCCGGTGTCTATAGAAGTTCTTTTGTTGGACAGGAGATGACACCTCTTATGGTAAACTAGTATTTCACACTTGGTAATGCTTCTCTCCTGGCCCTGAATGCTTCCAGTTTTGTAGCAAACACTTTTAGTTACAAAGAAACACTTAATTACCACCTTATAACGTGGAATACAGATATTATAGGTGAGATTAATGCAGGCAGCAACTCACAAGCATTCCATAAAGCCTAAATATTAAACACATTTTTATAAAACAAACAATATGTTAGTATTTTAACAATACTAACAGACAAGTGAGCCAGACTGGTTTCCATTTATGTATTTGTCAGCGTTCAGTGAGGCCTAGGGACTTTGGTATGAGCTGGCATCTGGTCTGCTAGCATCACAAAACCTATATAGAATTCGGATGAAAGTTTGCTCTTGTGGCCACAGAAGACTCTGTTTTCCCCAAGCCTGACTCATTCTTCAGCTTTCCCTTCCATCCTGCCAGTGTCTCTGTCTTTTCTCTTTCCCATCTTTCCTCTCCAGCTCCTCATGACAGTCAGACTCTCCTTACCCAGCTAATCTCACTTATTTTTTTCGGCGGGGGGGGGGGGGGGCTCCCCACATAAGCTTCAGTCTTTCCTTCATTCCAGCTTTCAGTTCCAACCTTCTTCCCTGGCTTCTTATTCCCAGTATCCCCACACACTCTCCTCCTCTCTATCCATCCCCCACTCCCAGTTTCTTTCTATGCCATCTCCCAGTCCACCTTCTGAGGTTATTTGTCTTAGTCTACTTCTTCCACCACCTCATCCATATCTGGCTTTTCTCCCTTATGCATTCCAGACAGACAGCTTCCTTGTCCAGTGCCTGCATACTTGCAGGGGGTAACACTGAGAGCTTGGCACAGACATTCTCCCTCTTTTCAGATGTGATGCCCAGTGCCTCAGTAGCCAGCTTCATCCATGAGCAGCAATTTCAGAGACAGACATATTCAGTTCCTGCAGTCCAGTGCTGGTGCTGTGCTTAGTACAGATAGAATCTTCAGAAAATTTAGCAGACAAACACCAACAAAACTCTATTGAACAAGTGTGAACTGCAATTTTTCAAAGGCTCATAACTTGTCCAAATTTTGATATGTTTGCACAGGAACAGTAAAAGTCAGATCTCTGACACAAAGGCAACCCCCTGCTAAATTAACCCAAGAGCATGTCCCTGTTCTAAATAATGGAGATGTTAGAGCTTCTCAACAAAATGATTGTAAGTGGTTTTTTTTTTTTTAAACATGGGCAAAAACATATTTGTCCCCAATCTTGCTCTCCAAAATAGATGAATCATTTTTTTTTTTTTTGCTGAAACTTAAAAAAAAAAAAAAGACCAACAACAAAAAACAGCTTGATGCAGACACTAGGTATGGAAAATTTCATCCTGAATGGTTAAAGTTTGGTAAAGTCAGAAGCAACTGAAAAACAGGTCTGTGATGGAGTGGACTAGGCTTAAACGCCTGCTGCTGGAGGCCTCAAGGTTCTGCCACACCCATCCCAGGAAAGGAGAGTGGAGAGGTCCTCCAAGCAGGCTAGAGTGGCTGCAGAGGAAGAAGCCAATCAGGACCCAGGATGGCCATATAAAAGGAGCTGCAGAATAGGGTAGTAGTTAGTTGTTGCATGGAGCAGGAGAAGAATGGACTTCAGGCCTGGCTTCCTGGAAGAGTAGCAGGACTGCGGACAGCTAAGTCTGCTGGCAGGGACCAAGGGAGTGAGAGGCTCCTGGCTGGCTGCTAGGGACTGAGTAAGGACTGAGCCTGGGGAGGGTTACAAAGATCGTTTCTCCAGGGAGGAAGCCCTGGTGATACAGCCCCATACCAGTGCTGGACTACTTAAAGACTAAAGTCCAAGGAGGGCTAGAGAGACACCACCAGAGGGGTACTGAGATAGGCCCCTGTGGACTGTATACCCTGGAAGGGGTTTCTGCTGGCTAATATGCATATAGTGTGACTTGGCTGGAGGGCTGAGTCACAGAAAACCCACTTGAGAACCACTGAAAGGGGTCTCCAGATCTAAAGAACACAGACATGCCCAATCAGCAGGGGGCACTCACAAGAGGTGGGTGCCAACCCATTACAAGGTCTTATAATGAGAAGTGCTCAGCAAGATTAATGACATCTAGCTCTTATAGAGCACTTTTCATGAGTAGATCTCAAAACACTTTACAAAAGGATGGTCAGTATCATTACTGCAATTTTTCAAATGGGGAAAAATTAAGTGGTGTCACCAGTGTCACATATACACACACAGACATTTCTACCTTTTTTACCTGAAATAATACATATGGTATCATTTTGAAATATGTAGGACTATTCATATACTGCAAGTTAAAAAGGTGACTAAGACAATGGAGTTTAAAGTACACAATCTAAGAAGTCATTGTGACTAAAGAAAATGGGGGGAAGTCCTCGATTTCACTGGGGCCAGGATTATTTCCAATGTGAACATTGAGAATTTTCCAGGAGCTAGGCTTTGATTCTGTAAATGGACCCATCTCGGCCCTCAGCTGGGCTGTGGGGTATCCCACCGCCTCGCTCTGGTCTGCCATCAGTCCTGGTCCAGCGGTAGTGTGGGATAGCAAACACACAGTTAGGAGTTCAGGCCCTTAAGCAGGGGCTGAGCCAATAGTTCAAGAAAAGCCCCGGGCCCTCAATCAGGGTGGGGCAGCAACCATGCAGTCTGGAGCTCAGGCCCTTAAGCAGGGCTAAGTCAATGGGTTTGTAGCAGCCAGGCCCTCGGTCAGGGCGGAGCAGCAATCAAATAGTCAGGAACCCAGGCCCTTAAGCAGGTATAAGTCAATGAGCGAGAGGTCCCAGCCTCTCTAGGCCAGGGAAAGGGGGAGTCTGCCACCCAAGGAGTGGGTGGCAGTGGGGACACAAGCCCCCCCCCCCCTCCATTGCGTCCCAGCCTGGGGCCCTAGCAGCGGCAGAAACTCGCTGCTGTTAATGAGGATCCTGGCCGCAACACACTGACATAGGCTCTGGCAGTGCTGCAGCCAGACTGGGGTCGGCTGTCCCTGGGCTATTTCCACACTCCCCCTCGTAGGGTACCTGGGCTGTACTAGTGTTCTCGGTGGTCTCCACCAGCACCGGTTCCTCCAGGTAGGTAGTGAAGGGTAGGTTCGGCTCCTCCTCGGGATAGCTGGAAAGGGGCAGGCTCGGCTCCTCCTCAGGGTAGCTGGAAAGGGGCAGGCTCGGCCAGTCCACCTTGGGGTAACGGGCGAGGGAGGGGTAGGCTCGGCTGGCCTGGTGAGTCCTCTGACTGGTCACGGCCTGCTGCTGTCTCCCAAGCGGGAGCTCGGCCACAGATGTCTGCTCTCTCCAGCAGCTTGTTCTCCAGTGAGCTCTGCAGGCAGGCTTTTATACTTCCGGGTCGGCGCCATGACTTCTGAGGGGCGGGCGCCAGACCCACTGGCTCCGCCCATGTTGGTGTTAGGGGAGGTTCGGCCCTCAACAGGGCTGTGGGGTATCCCACCGCCTCGCTACAGGACCTCTCTTTGGTTATGTATACATGGCAAAAAAAGACCCCTAGCAGTGAGTCTCAGAGCCTGGGTCAACTGACTCGGGTTCGCGGGACTTGTGCTATGAGGCTAAAAATAGCAGTGTAGACATTCTTGCTTGGGCTGATGTGCAAGCTCTAAGACTCAGTAAGGGGGGAATATCTCAGAGCCTAGGCTCCAAACAGAGCCCAAAATCTACACTGCTATTGTTGGCCCAGGTTCTAAGACTTACTGCCATAGGGCTTTTTTAATGGTGTAGACATACTCTTAGACTTCCACCCAGTGCAGGGGTTTGCTTGTGCAGTAGTCTTCATAGGATCAGGGCCTTATACACACAATGCACATTTATTATTATTATTTATTTTATTATTAACATCAAACTATAGTGTTTGCTTTCAGCAAATCCCTAGCATTTCTTTCATTGGGTACCATAATCTTCTTCTGCAATAGCATCAAGATTTTCAGAAGGAAATAATATTTCTCCAGCTGAAAAGAGAGCAGAGACTTCTAGGGCTCTTTAAAGGAACAAACAGACTTCAAGCAGCTGAGGTGAAGTGGCATTCTATGTATGCTTTCATTCAGTGATTGCATTGTGATGAACATTGCATAATACTCTTTGAAACAAAGCCTGACAGGAAGCATACTCAGCAACCCTATGAGATGAACATAAGGAAATACAAGTTTGGTCTTTTGATGTATGTGTGAACATAACAATTGTAAAATGTTGCTGGTAATTTTAAGAAGTGTCAGAGTGTTGGAGGACTCTCTGTATCGGTGAATTCACTTGGAACACACTGGGGAGAAGCCTGAACTGACTTTTTCTATGTAAGAAATGAACTTTTAGTACATTTCAAGTAAGAATGTGCCCTCTGATATATTAACCTCACTATTCCATCACCTTCCCCTCAATAGTTAATGCAAGCTTTTTCTAACAGCATACCTATTCTCTTCTAATCTAGGCTCTAAATACTAAACCCATACTTATGATCCCATGGCTCTTCTTATGACTGGGTAGATCGGTCTGTTCTCACTCATACCAAGGTTGTAGACTGATGACATAATGAAGATCAGTAATAACACTTCCCTATACAGTGTTATAAACACTAGTCAGAATTTTATATATAGATATAGGCTTCTGCACCATCCAAATCAAATCCCTATTGGAAAGGTGAGGAAGTAGACAATGATAAGAATAGGTGAATAGAGAATTGGGTAATTAGAGATTAGTTTTTAACTTTAAAAGTTTATCTAGGGTCTTCCAGATGATTCCACAATCCCCAGTTATTTATTCTTTCTTTTAAATTTGAGGATACTGGATATTTTTTACATCAAATCATGTAATGCCAGATCCTTAGTTGGGGTAAATTAATATAACATTAAACAGCTAGACCAGTTTACTTCAGCTTAGGATCTGGCCCAGTAATATGAAGACACACAAAAGCAGAAGTGGGATATCAACCATATTTTGCTTTTTTTTTTCTATTATGAGGAAGTGAAAGATTGAAAGGGATAGTGAAACATATGTAACCACATATTTCTATATGCACACACATTTAGTGTGTATATATACTAGAGACAGCTGGAATATTTTAGACAAAGTTTCATTTCTTTGAAATATGCTGTTTTGTCAAAGCCAAAGTGAAAATACTTTGTGGAGACATCTTAGTTCTGATGATGATATTATCTAGAAGAATTTTGAGATCCAGGGCCTGAACCTGGGACACCATTGCCTTCCCGCCCTGAGCAGAGGCAAACCATCTAAACAGAGGCATTAATCCAGTTAGCTCTTTGAGGATGTTCATTTCTACAATGCCTGGATCAGCCTCTCCCCAGGGCTTTTGGTAACTGCATCCTTGATGCCAAACACATTTTTTGTTGGAAAAGCCTGTCCTAATAGTGTTATTGGCATGTTAAGGCATCTGAGCACCAGGAATTTTAGTCCATTAGCTGCTGTCATCCTTACAAAACCCACATCCTTCATCTGGTGAATATTTTCCCAAAAGTGCCAGTTGAAATGAGCTTATGATGGTAATGTCTGAAGCCCACTGTCCAATAAACAAAGGGTAGACATTCCAACTCTCTCTTGTTCTATGACTGGACAGTTTCCAAATGCCCTCTCCTTAAACTCACTGTCAGGGTCATTTTCCAGTTAACTTTCTTGCCCTACAGCAGCCACCTGACCTCCCATGGTAGGTCAGGTGGTTTTAGATGGAGGAATCTTGGTTGGAGCCTCCCTTTGAGGACCCTGAAGTGGAAACTCCTGGGCTATATGTCCTAGCTTCTCACAGAAATAACAGATGTACTTTCCCTATTCCTCCATGCTGTTCACTTGGGCCTTTTGATACAGGAGTTCTCTCTCTTGGCCTCACTGCTCTGTGATGTTAAGAGCTGGAATAACTCCTCCTGTCATGTGACAAGGAGTTGGATAGGCTCACTCAGACTCTCCAGATTTAGATCCTTCTGGCCATGCTCAGATGTGGTGGAGTGAACCAAGGGTCTAGCACAATTTCAGATGCTAGAGCTAGGTGCACCTATTTTGGCCAAGGTCTCTTCCTCCACCCATTTGATAGTGGCTTGCCTCAGTTCCACACATGCTAAGTCCAAGTTTTCTTTGTTCTTCCATTTCACCTCCTTTTTCAAGAGACCATCATGGAAGTCCAGGGCAAGTTGCTCCTTTAGTATGACCTCTGGCTGTGAAACCCTACTTGGCTCTCCTTGTTGCACCACACTCATCCTCTCTCAAATCATGGGCAAATGCCCTAATAGACTCTTTAGGACCTTGTTTTCACTAACACCTTCAGCCTGGTGTCCAAGGGTAACTTGTCCCCATAGACCTCTGTCAAATCCTGAAATATTTTTGGATGTCCTTCTCCTTGGTAAAGCTGGAGAACTTGACAGTACTGTGTGCTTGCCCCCCTATATACTGTTTGACTAACTTGACCTGATCCTCTACTGGAACTTGCAAGATCCTCAGGGTAGCTTTAGTGGCAGCTACCCACTCTCCCACTTTGAGATCTCCTGGTTTGGTGGGATATCCAGAGAAAACAGGGATTGGGTGATTGCAGGATATATACAATGCAGCTGGCTGTGCTTACTGCTTCTCAATAATGGGTCTGACAAAGGACATGCATCTCTCTGCACCTCTCGGGCCTGTTGCAAGAACCTGGCCTGCTCTGATTACTTGGATTCTTCTGGAGCTCTTTTAACTGCTCACTTTTCTCTTCCATGATCTTCACTTATGTCCCACTGCTGTCCACTGTGTCTGAACAACTATCCAGGATTTATGACTTCTCTACAGAGTAAGAGAAGATCTAATCCTATCCTATTTGTGGCACCAAAATGTCATGGGGCTGGGGTAATGTAAAATGGCACCCCACCTCACCCTTTGTTATCTCAATGGGACAATCAGCAACCCATTTCTCACCACCCCCAGAGGAACAGGCTGTGTGGGTGTGGTTCCCCACCTATGGGAAGGGGTGGGACACTTACTTCTAGGGGACTTCCTTCCTCTGATCTACCTAGCCTGGCTATGCCAGCAGGGTCTTGACTACTCAGTCTCCAGAAGACCCTAGAATTGGGTTTAAGGCTGCAACCCAATTACCCTCCCTCTTGAGGGATGTCACAGCTGCCCCATGAGACCTGGGGACAGATTGAACACTGGAAACTGTGGTGAGGGAGCTTTCAAATAGCCTCACCCTCTTGTCACAGTACCTCCTCCATTGCTCTGCTTACCACATCAGATCCACACAGTTACTAGATTCCCAATAAGTAACAAACCCCGAGCTGGGGGTAGTAGCTTTATTTTGAACTAAAATGTTAAAAAGGGCACACACACAAAACACCAAATTAAATAAAACAGATTTATATTTCTCAGGAACAGCCTAAAAACAAGAGACAGCTTTATAGAAGGCTTCAAAATATACTAAGCAGTTGAAAGATTTTAAAATATAAGAAAAGGAATCTTTACACTACTTCCTGCACCCAGATGAGAAAACATACTAAACTATTTACTCTGTATGTGTCCATACAACAAACCACCCAACTTTAAACAGGAACAGTCTCTCCTGTGGGGTGGTGACACTTAGCTCTTTGGTTTGACAGTTCCAGAAGGGATGTGTGATGAAGATAATTCCACACTCACCAGGTTATGACTTCACTTGGAATTCCACTGAAATCATCACCACAATGTCTAGAAACACACCTATACCTCCCACGCACACACACATACACACCTTTTTGTCTCTTTTGTGCAAGCCCAAAATCTTCCCCTCCAACATTGACCCTGGTTCAAAAGATCACTAGATGTTGTTTCACAGTAGACTTTGGTGAATGAAGAAGATCCAGTTCCCAAATGGGTGAATGCACCAGCTGAGAACTCACTTGGGGGGAGTGGTCCACTCACAGACCCCAATAGTCAACTGAAAAGGAGAGAAAAAGAGAAAAATAAGTCCTCCTCTGATCCCCACTCACTCTTTTTACTGTGAGGACGGGGCCACCTTTGTCCAGGGCTATGCACAGCTCACACAAGTCTATGCCTTAGGAATGGACCAGAAAAGTCTCCTTAGAGTGGGCTGAAGCTACCCCAAAAGACTTGCCACCTTCTTCCAGGACTCAGGTGCTGCCTGGAACTCCCCAAACCTCGTGCTAGTTATGGTTCCTCTGCACAGCTGGTCTCAGAGCAGTATAGTGAGGCGTGTTACTGCATTCCACAGTTTGTCCCCCTCCCTGATACTCCACTTACTCTCCTTGAGAGGTTTCTCTGTAACTGTTTTTCATTCTACTTGCTGCTTGTCTCTGATGCCCAGGTGACTCTCTCAAGGTCCTTGCTTTCACTACTGCTGCTGTTCACTTCCTTCCTCAGGTCCCTTCCCACCTGGTTCCTTCACATTTTCATGTTGTGTTTTCAGCTTTCCATAATGACCCATCTTCACGCTGCTCGATGGCTCTCTGGTACTTTTCATTGGGCTTTAGGCAGTTCTTCCTGGCTTCCAGGCAGAGCCCCTCAGCCTGCTGTGCTGCTGCTCTTTCTGTCTCTCCCCCCGGAACACAGAGGCCCTGACTGGCCCAGCTGCCTGATGAATCAGACTGACTTGGGGTCCTGACTATTTCGCATTGGCTTTGGTCTGGAGCTCTCTGATTCGTCAGAGGCCCTGTCAATTCCAGGATCCTGACTCCTTTTTGGCTATTCCACTTTCTCCTGGTATGGGAAAAGGGCCAAGCAAAGTCACTCACAAATTTTAGTAAGGGACCAATAGTTTCCTTACATATGCATGAGAGAAATCAGAAAAATGATTCTGGGAGAAACAGAGAAGCGAATGATTGAGACTGGAATCATTTGTGGGGGAATGGTAGGAATCAACCTCATGATAAGAGGGTGGAACCAAACAGAATTTTGAAGCTTGGGACAAGAAGTTTGTGTTTGATACTTGTGGAAGGGATCAAAGACTTAGAAGAGGTAACATAGCATGCTCAATGAGATGGATGATGATCTTACCAGCAGCATTTGTAATTGGCTTGAGGGGTATGGAGTGTTGCCATAGACAGAGGTCACTATAGTTAGGGCTTGCACAAGTGTTTTGGCAGTGTGAGCAGATGGTAGGACATATCTTGGAGATCTTATGCAAAAGTAGTGGCAAGAAATGCTGACTATGATGTTTAATTCAGAATAGCTTCTCCTGGTTTCCATTGGTTGGTTAGTCATGGTCAGCATCACATCACTTAATTCAACCACTTCATAATCACATTCACAACAAAATTTTCTACTGAAGACCAGCTCATGTGTTGCTTTCAGATACATCATGAAGATGTAATGTGTGTATATTGTTTCATCTCTTGAATCCATCACTAGAATTTTGGCTAGAGATGGTCAATAATTTTTTGATACATTTCTGAAGTTCTGATAAATATATTTTCACTTCTTGGTTCTGGCTTTGGCTAAAAGAAAGAATCCAGAGATAACAAGAGGGTAATTTCACAGGTTTTCTAGTTAGGAGAGGAAGTGGAGATGCCAGGAAGCTCTCAAGAAAACCAGTTATTGTGAGATTCTTAGCCAGTTGTGCAGACCCAAGGGTCTTAAATATTTTGGATAAGCATTTGAACCTTTGGATGCTTACCCTAATGGAACCTGGATGCTAAGGCTCTTTTCAATTTATATTAGGGTTCCAGTGGGTTTTCACTTATATCCCCTCTCACTGCTTGCTGGATCATTCTTTTCTTCTTCTCTCAGAAATTGGCTGTCTTTATTCATCCCATTGGCTGCCACCACTCTAAGCTCCTACCCTCATTTTTTCTAATTGAGACTGTGTCAATGCTCCCCCTGCAACTATTCATTTTAGCTGCTATCCAAATGAAATCTCTGGTAGTCAGACTTTTAGAATCTGTGCCAAATCTATTAGGACATGATTATAGATGAAAAAGAATAGTTTTATTTTTTATGAGTTTTTCAATACACCCTTAGATTGATTATACACTTCATTTCAGCTGCTTTGTAGTAATTACTGCTACAGGCTACACAAAGAAGCCTCAATACTTTGATTACGTCTCTCTAGCAAATATTAAAATATTTCCATGTCATCTTAAAGTTTTGCAATAATGAAAGTAAACATAAGAAAGCAAAATGTCAACTAGAGATGTGAAAGTAAAAAGCTCCCACTATTTCACCTACTTATGCTGTCCAGTTTACCCTGATATTTAACAGATCAACTGCCTGCCATTATTATCATACAGAACACATTGGTTCTTCCTAAATTTCTTTAGCTTCAGGGAAGTTACCATAGCTAGTCTGGCACACATAATTAAAGGCAATAGAGGAGGCCATTAAAGGCACAATAATATTCTAAGGTTTCTCTGTCTCATCCCTTATGGAAAAGTCATACAGAATTTAGTAGGAATAAAACAAATAATAGGGTTACACAGGAACCACCTTAAAAACCTAGAGAATTTAAAAAATAATGTTAATGTTCCTATATTTGTAACCATTGTATCAAATTAATGTATGCACATTAGGTATTGCTGTGCACATTATGGGAATAAGCAAATGATCTGACTACAGTGGCTAGATAACTAGTGACTACTGTTTTTCTTATTTCTTGGCAAAAGTATACATATAATAAATATGGGTCAGACCCTCAGCTGGTGTAAATTGGCCTTGCTTTAATTAAGTGGATTGGTACCACAAAATATATCAGAATCAAATATGTTTAAGATAAATAATTTTTCTTTTAGGGCTCAGTCTTGCAATTTGCACTTGCAGAATACCATTCATGCATTCTTAATAGCAGAATTGGGGCTTGAGGTTAGAACTATCTGTTGGTGCTTTTAAAAATATAGACTGAGAATAAATTCACCATCATTCCCCCTTCCCCACCCCTTTCTCTGGTATGTTTTGGAATAAAAAAACTTTTTTTAGCTGCCTTAAATTCCCATATTGATTTATATATAATCTCATATTTCATATTCATAAGAATTTTATTTTCACAACACTTCTGGCACTTGTAAAATTTTATATCTCCTGGTGTCTTCTAGTCTCAATTCATATCATATCCTTCAGCCATACTATTCATAAGAAAACAAATAGCAGAAAGGCTTGGAAGCTCAATATTTAGTTTTCCAGGGGCTGGTCACATGAGCCTACTAGTGGGGTGAACGGTTTGCTGCAGCTTTAACCTTCACATGCCAACAAGAAAAAAATAAAATTTCAATCTACAACTGGGGAAAAAAACATAGTGGTACAGATAATTACTAATTACTGTCAGATGCACTTTGACAATAGTGCCTTGAAGGGTGAAACAAAACAAAACAAAGAACAAGCCTGGCTTTGGAGTATGATCTTGGATTGCCTTCTATGCTAGAATAATATATTATGGACAGGTTTAGAGACTCCGACTCAAATGCAAATGAAGAATGGGATTTTTTCCCTCTTGTATTAGCATAAATATGCTTCACTCCAGTTTCAACAAGCTGTTTGGCACAAATATAAACTATAAAAAACAAACCATATGATGAAAGCCTAGAGTTTAAAATGTCATACTGATCCATAAGACTACACAAAGCATCAGAGGATATAATTTGTGGAACAAACATGCCCTTACAGAGGGTGAATTATTATTTTATTTTCTTTATTCCTGTTTCCAATGAATAATTAACTTATTAATTAGAAATAAGGTATTAGGTATCTTTGTCATGACATTAAAACCAGCCAAATCCATACAAAAATAAATGATTCAAACCTATTCCAGCAGCCCAGGCCAGCCATATAGCCCAGATTAACATAAAGCCATGAATGTTAAAGAATGAAGATACCTCAGCAGTCCAATACTCATTTTACTCCTCTATCTCCTAAAGCCTAAGAACAAGCTGACGTAGTGATATCTGTCTGAGTGTGCAGGTAGCCTGTAACAATAGTTCTGAAGTGCCATTTATCCCATTTATTTCAAAGAATACTAATTAGGATATCAAGGATGATCATTAACAATGCTGACCAGTAAAGTAGTTCATTGTTCAGCAAAGAATGCAAGAAAGGAGAGGAAGCATATTATAAACTCAAAAGGTAATAACAAATTTTTTTTTAAGTACATCAGAAGTAGAAAGCCTGCTAAACAACCAGTGGGGCCCCTGGATGATTGAGTCGACAATGTGACGTGGCGGTGAAAAAAGCCAATGCGGTCTTGGGATGTATTAGGTGAGGTATATCTAGTAGGGATAAGGAGGTCCTGCTTCCGTTGTATAAGGTGCTGGTGAGACCTCATTTGGAGTACTGTGTGCAGTTCTGGTCTCCCATGTTTAAAAAAGATGAACTCAAACTGGAACGGGTGCAGAGAAGGGCGACCAGGATGATCAGAGGAATGGAAAACCTGTCGTATGAAAAGAGATTAGAGGAGCTTGGGTTGTTTAGTCTGACAAAACGAAGGCTGAAGGGAGATATGATTGCTATCTTTAAATATATCAGAGGGATAAATACAAGGGAGGGAGAGGAATTATTCCAGCTTAGTACTAATGTGGACACGAGAACAAATGGATATAAACTGGCCGTGGGGAAGTTCAGGCTTGAAATTAGACGAAGGTTTCTGACCGTCAGAGGGGTGAAATATTGGAACGGCCTTCCGAGGGAAACGGTGGGGGCGATGGACCTGTCTGGTTTTAAGATTAAGTTAGATAAGTTTATGGAGGGAATGGTTTAATGGTAAAACATAGTAGCCAAGGAAAACCAAGCAATGGTACGTAAATAGCATAATGGCCAACAAGGGTCAGGCTAGAGACTCTTGCCTACATGCTCGGGGTATTACTGATCGCCATATTTGGGGTCGGGAAGGAATTTTCCTCCAGGGTAGATTGGCTGAGCCTCTGGAGGTTTTTCGCCTTCCTCCGCAGCATGAGGCAGGGATCACTAGCAGGAGGGTCTCTGCCGATTGAAGTCACTAAAACACAGGATTGGGGACTTCAACGGCAGAGTCCAGGGAAGGGTCTTGTGGCCTGCAGCATGCAGGGGGTCAGACCAGATGATCATAATGGTCCCTTCTGACCTTAAAGTCTATGAGTCTATGAGTCTATGAGATACAAAAGGAGCACTTAAAAACTATAAAGTCATTGCAGAGAAACTAAATTAATTCTTTGCTTCAGTCTTCAGGGCTGAGGATTTTAGGGAGATTCCCAAACCTGAGCTGTCCTTTGTAGGTGACAAATCTGAGGAATTGTCACAGATTGAAGTGTTAGAGGAGGTTTTGGAATTAACTGATAAACTTAACAGTAACAAGTCACTGAGACCAGATGGCATTCACCCAAGAGTTCTGAAAGAACTCAAATGTGAAATTGCAGAACTATTAACTATGGTTTGTAACCTGTCCTTTAAACCTACTTCTGTGCCCAGTGACTGGAAGATAGCTAATGAAACACCAATATTTAAAAAGGGCTTTAGAGGTGATCCCAGCAATTACAGACCGGTAAGTCTAATGTCAGTAGCGGGCAAATTAGTAGAAATAATAGTAAAGAATAAAATTGTCAGACACACAGAAGAACATAAATTGTTGGGCAAAAGTCAACATGGTTTCTGTAAAGGGAAATCATGTCTTACTAATCTATTAGAGTTCTTTGAAGGGGTCAACAAACATGTTGACAAGGGGGATCCAGTGGACATAGTGTACTTAGATTTCCAGAAAGCCTTTGACAAGGTCCCTCACCAAAGGCTCTTATGTAAATTAAGTTGTCATGGGATAAGAGGGAAGATCCTTTCATGGATTGGGAACTGGTTAAAAGACAGGGAACAAAGGGTAGGAATAAATGGTAAATTTTCAGAATGGAGAGGGGTAAATAGTGGTGTTCCCCAAGGGTCAGTCCTAGGACCAATCCTATTCAACTTATTCATAAATGATATGGAGAAAGGGGTAAACGGTGAGGTGGCAAAGTTTGCAGATGATATTAAACGGCTCAAGATAGTTAAGACCAAAGCAAACTGTGAAGAATTTCAAAGAGATCTCACAAAACTAGTGATTGGGCAACAAAATGGCAAATGAAATTTAATGTGGATAAATGTAAAATAATGGACATTGGAAAAAATAACCCCAACTATACATACAATATGGTGGGGGTTAATTTAGCTACAACTAATCAGGAAAGAGATCTTGGAGTAATCATGGATAGTTCTCTGAAGACGTCTACACAGAGTGCAGCGGCAGTCAAAAAAGCAAACAGGATGTTAGGAATCATTAAAAAAGGGATAGAGAATAAGACAGAGAATATCTTATTGCCCTTATATACATCCATGGTATGCCCACATCTTGAATACTGCATACGGATGTGGTCTCCTCATCTCAAAAAAGATATACTGACATTAGGAAAGGTTCAGAGAGGGCAACTAAAATGATTAGGGGTTTAGAAAGAGTTCCATATGAGGAGAGATTAAAGAGACTAGGACTTTTCAGCTTGGAAAAGAGGAGACTAAGGAGGATATGATAGAGGGATATAAAATCATGAGCGGTGTGGATAAAGTGAATAAGGAAAGGTTATTTACTTGTTCCCATAATATAAGAATTAGGGACCACCAAATAAAATTAATGGGCAGCAGGTTTAAAAAACTATAAAAGAAAGTTCTTCACACAGCGCACAGTCAACGTGTGGATCTCCTTGCCTGAGGAGGTTGTGAAGGCTAGGACTATAACAGGGTTTAAAAGAGAACTAGATAAATTCATGGAGGTTAAGTCCATTAATGGCTTTTAGCCAGGATGGGTAAGGAATGGTGTCCCTAGCCTCTGTTTGTCAGAGGGTGGAGATGGATGGCAGGAGAGAGATCACTTGATCATTACCTGTTAGGTTCACTCTCTCTGGGGCACCTAGCATTGGCCACTGTTGGCAGACAGGATACTGGATTGGATGGGCCTTTGGTCTGACCCAGTATGGCCATTCTTATGTTGTTATTTTGAAGATTTCTACCTCTTTCCCACAATGGAAAGATGTGTAGGTAGGATTTCCGGGATTGTTATGACTGGTTTCATTTTCCTAAAGTTTGGGAAGCCCACAACAAGGGAAGAACAGCATGACATCATCCTGAATCTGGGATCAAAACAGTGAGTTTGGGAAGGATAAAGGAGAGAAAAGAAGCCATCTTGGCATACATCACTGGACAGACACAAGAGGTCAGAGCTCTTACAATCTGAGAAAGATGGGTTTTTCAACCTGCAGTTAGATCCATGCAGAGAGGCCCTTGTGCTCGGGTGGATTTATGTTGATGGAGATCAATGGGGTGCAAGAGCCTGCCTAGTTGAGCTAATTGCAGGATCAAGGCATACATGTCATGTGAGTTATCCAAGAGGTGCACTGGAGGACTCTCTTATGTAAATTTGAGAAATTCTAATTTACTTTATAAATCAATTTAAAAAAGAATAAACACCAAGAGGATCATTTTACAATCAAATTCCTCAAGGAATCTATGTTTTTGATCAAATAATGCTTCTACAGCAGGTGTTGTTCAGGTTTAAAATAAAATAATAATAAAAAGCTTGACAGTGCTGATATAGATTTTTCTAGTTGTTCCTGGTGGCACCGCTGGATACTTGTCAACTGACACCATTTAAATAGTTCTCTTTACTTCTGGCAGTTTTTGACAAAGTGGAAACACCAGCAGGAGTTGGAGTGGCACTGATTGTTGTGTGTTTGCTTTGCATTTCACTTTTCTGCATTTTTAGTTGCTCAGTAAGATCTAATAGAGAAAGGGGACTGTCAAGTTGAAAAGCAAAAGAGCAATAAAAACAATAGAAGGATTTATTTTTCTATGGGGAGGCTCTGATGCAGATGCCTACTGTCAGAGATTGCAGCCTTGAGCTATTTGAGATAAAAGTACTCCAAAAGAAACAAGGACAATGTTTACCATTTAAATGGGCTGTGGCCTCTGAGAAGACTCCACCACCCACCTTCCTTTATGGTGGCAATATATTGGCCAGAAGAAAGATATTAAGAAATAACTTATGATCATTCACAGCAGCTGAAATATTAAAGGCCAGCTTTTGCCACCAGTGAAGCTTTTTAGAAGAAGGAGATGGGTTAAGCAGTCACATCAACTCTGTGTCACCAGCCTTTCAGTTTTTCCAGGTGGCTGCCAGGTGACAAATGGAAATGGGACCCCTTTTGTCACTCCCTGAAAGGCAGAGCACAACATTGTTACTATAATATAGTCATACTTCCAACAATATCCTAAAGCTGAAGCAAAGCATACAGATATTCTTATACCATCTCTCATGTTAAAATATATTTTTTTCTGATATACATTAGTTGACAGCCTGACTCCGACTCAATCAACTGTTTCAATTCTGTACTATCAAGAGACAGCAGTTCCTTTAACAATGGGGAACTATATGAATGATCTCAGAACAGATCTTTCCTGCTCCGGAATACTTTCTTCCTCCTTGTTTGAATCAGTTTGTCCTGATCCTGCACTGGATTCAGTAATGTAGACCTGTGCTAAGTTACATTTATGGTCTGTCCTACTAGATTACAATGCAAAATCAGGGCGTACATTTGCAAGGAGTTCTATATAAACCCATTTTATGTAATGAACAATGGTAGTTTCACTTTATTCTGATGAATAACTAAGTCATCCCTATTCAAATTATTGCAGCACCATTTGTTTCAACTCTAATTAAGACTGACATTTTATAAACATAAACCACAAGCACAAGTGCTCTTTGGACACTGTCTATATACATCTGCAGGCTTCCATAGAACAGAACCAGAGGGTTATGAAAACCACAAAAAGAACTGAACTTGAATATACAGAAAAACACAAATAGAATCCTGTACGCCAGTTGGGTGTGTGTGTGGGGGGGGGGGGGGGAGGGGAACTATTTTCCACACTGGTTAATATTCAGTAGTTTTGCCTGAAATTAAAAGAGCATGATGTTTATCAACATGTAATGGTGTTTCTTCATTACATTGATTTTTATTATGGGTTCTAACAATTTGAAATAATTATAACAGAAACAACAGAACTGGATTTCTGATTATTCATTGTTTGTAGCATCTGTAGAAAATATGTTGGCATGACATCAACAGCTAACATGCTTTATTTAAAATTAAGGGAAAATAGTTGCTAATTATAAACATTGTCTATAATGGAGCTTTGTAGTTTATATAATTACATTTTGTGAAAGAAAGGATGCAAGCTTGGTCTGACTTCATTTTTCTATTATAAAGGATTTGACTGTCTTCATCCCGTGGTACCAGCTGCACTGTGCTTTGTATGAGATCACTGTGCTTAATTTCAATAGCCTGTGGAGAGAGTGTACTTTTTAAGTGCTGTCTCTTGCAGATGCCAAGGGAAGGATAATTTTGGTCTCTGTTATCACATGTAGAAAGCTAGTCCTGTTCAGAAACTTTGCTTCATGTGGTACTTCCGGACTAATGCTACATCACAAATCCCAGTTTTAAGTCAAAATAAATGTTAAGTCAGGCTGCTTCCTATAAGGATTCTCAGAAAGTACTTAGAATTATTAAACGTGTACATTACTATTCTCATGAGTGCATTGAAACTCTTATTTTAAAATAAAAAGGTGTGTGCACAGAGTTTTAAAACAAGAGACTAATATAAAATGAAAATGGCTTCAAAGTGTGAGATCAGCCATTTAGAAATTGAGCTAAACTAAACTCTAAGATCCAAATAACCTTGAACTTTGGAGAAATTTAGATTAGGAACTTCTGCAAAAAATAAAAAAGGGCAAATTCTGTTCTTCCACCATAGTTTCCTCTCTTTAAATCTTAATGCTATTGAGTAAAATCTTCAGGGCTAGACCCATAAAGACATTCCTTCCATCAAAGTATAATAAAATAACGTTTTTGAACAAAGCAGATAAAGAGAAATCTAAGGGCTTGATCCAGTTCCCATCAAAATGAACGAGAGTTTACAATAGTTTTGAATGGGAGCAAGATTTGTCCCTGTGCTTTAAAGCTAAGGTTTATAAATCCACTTGGGTGATCAGAATACACAGTTCTCATTAAAATTCAACCCAAATTCCTTAGACAAATTTGAGAACCTCAGCCTTAAACTTAAAGACAATTGATTAGTGACTGGATGATTTCCAAGAGTGGAAACAATTGCCAACCTCTATAGGTGTTCAATATGCAAATTCACTGAGCTTGATTTGAATAATATTGACACAAAATATATGGGTAGATTCCTTTCTCAGACCCTATAAATGGGCATTTGCTGGAGAACATTCACTACTTTTTAAGATCTCCATTCTAAGATGGTTTCTGGACTGCATTGAGGGCAACCAATGCTACTCTGCAACATGTTGTGCAATATATGTGAAAAGTGTCTGATTTAGTGCCTGATAATGGAAACAAACAGGGATGGAGTAAGAAAGTAAGAGCAATGGAAGACATCAGATTCTATTCAATCATATTGTCTGTATCAGTGGGCAAAACAGAAGTGTAGTAAATAGCAAAAAATAATATATGCTATTAATAATAATAATTGAGACTGTATGTGGAACAGACTATAATCACAAAATTATTGTGTGAAAGAGATTACATTTGTCCATGCAGCAGCATTGTCATGAGACAAAATATATCCTGAAATAGAGGAATAATAAGAACATTTAAAAGAAACAAACAAATAAAACCAATGTTAATCCTTTAAGAAAGGATTAGAAAGTAAAACTAGCAAGGCAGACCCTGTCATTTCTTCATGCAAGCCTTTAATCACATTATAATGCAGCTGAATGTAGCTTGGTTTGGCGATTATTTAATTATAATTAAACACTTCCAACACATATGTACTGGTGATGTTTTCCCCACTGTGAACAGTCAGCCCTGGTGTATGTGTCTAATGATATTTTTGGACTGAAACTGTTGGACAGTGGCCCTGCAAATATCCTCCGTTTGATGGTTAACATTTGAGAAAACAGATTGCAAGGAAAGTGAACGCTAATTCTTTTTTACCTCAAATAGACATGTAAGTCCCAACAAGACAGAGCCAGATTTCTACTGAATCAACCTGGGATGTAAATTCATCACCAAGACATTCTCTGTAAATAAAGAAAAAAAGTGTCCCTAGCATTTAGAAAGGATGATTAAATTTAACTGCAAATCTCAACATTTTAACTATATGTTGTCCTATATTGAATTTACACATCAGAAAAAAGATCTACATTAAAACAATATTTAGCTAGCCTCTTTAAACTCATATTCATGTACTATTTCTCAAATAATCCAGTAATACAATAAAAATATATAGCAGCATGTACTTTTACAAAATAAATTCCCTTCCTTCTCTAAGGAGCAGAATTTGGTACCCTTACTCTAAAAGTAGCCCCTTTGTTTTCAGTGTTATAATTTGTAGTATAAGTATAGTGCACAGGAATTTTGTAGTCTCCATTAAAATTGTGTCAAAATCCCTTCATGGCACTCACTGGGTGCTCTATTTAAAAATCCAGCCACAGCAGCAGTGTGTATATGTAACTAGGTCTTTTATGTTGATTATATTTAGTAAACATGGTTATTTGAACCCCACCATGCCCACAAGGTTTCTTTATACTATTATTGCTGTGTAAAGGGAAAATTACACAATGATTGGTGACAAGCTTGTATCCTAAGCTAGAAATACTGTTTAATAGAGAGTGACTAGTGTAGAGCCCTAGTCTAGGGCCCTAGGACACTGCAGCCTTCAGCTACAAAGGCTGTGAGAAAACTGCTCATTTAGTAAAGAAAAGGGGGTTTAAAATGTATGTCTGTCTCTCTGATAGCTCAGTAGATGACTGGCTGACTTATATTGAGAGACTGGAACATTATATACTCGCTAGTGGTATAACCAAAGATAAAAAAAAGTGGCTAACAAGTATCCCCCGCAGCATAGCTTAATGTGTCCTGTTAATAGGGTGACCAGATGTCCCGATTTTATAGGGACAGTCCCAATTTTTGGGTCTTTTTCTTATATAGGCTCCTATTATCCCCCACCCCCGTCCCGATTTTTCACATTTGCTGTCTGGTCACCCTACCTGTTAAACCAGCAGACAAAACATTCCTGAGACATTGGAACATGTACAAAATCATGTATCCCCAAAACTACTGCTGATTGTAGAGCATTTCCGCTCTTATAAATGGAATTAAAAAGAAAATGAAATGATTTTTTAATATGTTGCTCAATTAAGGAAATTACAGAACATTTCCAGTTTGGAATGAGTTTAAATGATGCATTAAGGGACTGGTTAGTGTGTGGTATGCAAAATAGAGGCAACCCAAGAATGGTTATTGACTGTAACTGATTTGACCCTAAATCTGGCACTAGAAATTGCTGTATCAATGGAGACAGCTACATCAGAAAATAGAGACACTGTTACAGTTGCTGTTGTGATGCCCACAAGACATTATTCACCTCTCATACTTAATTCATACCATCTTGTATATTCAATGATAGTAATGTGTTTGTAATTTGTATGTGATTTTACATTAAAAGGAGAGGATTATTGTAATGTACAGAATTTGGGTAGTATCCCTTTAATGTTTTGTGAGCCCTTTAGTCCTGGATGCTTACTATGTTTTATGTTTCAGAAGCCAGAGCAGCAGTGTGTATATGTCACTAGACTTTATACACATATATATATATATATATATATACACACACACACACACCCCCCACATTCCAAAGTCTAGTATATATATTAGGGCTGTTGATTAATCACAGTTAACTCATGCGATTAACTCAAAAAATAATTGTGATTAAAAAAAATAGATTAATCACAGTTTTAATCGCACCATTAAACAATAAAATATCAATTGACATTTATTAAATATTTTGGATGTTTTTCCTACATATAGATAGTTTTTGTGTTGTAATTGAAATAAAACTGTATATTATTTTTATTGCAAATATTTGCACTGTAAAAATGATAAAAGAAATAGTATTTTTTCTATTCATCTCATACAAGTACTGTAGCGCAATCTTTGTCATGCAAGTGCAATTTACAAATGTAGATTTTTTTGTTACATAACTGCACTCAAAAACAAAACAATGTAAATCTTCAGAGCCTGCAACTCCATTCAGTCCTACTTCTTGATCAGCCAATCGCTAAGAGAAACAAGTTTGTTTACATTTACAGGAGATAATGCCATTTTCTTATGTACAATGTCACCAGAAAGTGAGAAGAGGCATTTGCATGGCACTTTTGTAGCTGGCATTGCAAGGTATTTATGTACCAGATATGCTAAACATTCATATGCCCCTTCCTCGGCCACCATTGCAGAGGTCATGCTTCCAGGATGATGATGCTCATTAAAAAAAAAATAATAATAATTAAATTTGTGACTAAACTCCTTTTGGAGAATTGTATGTCCTCAGCTCAGTTTTATCCACATTCTGCCTTATATTTCATGTTATAGCAGTCTCAGATGATGACCCAGCACATGTTGTTCATTTTTAGAACAGTTTCACTGCAGATTTGACAAAACGCAAAAAAGGTACCAATGTGAGATTTCTAAAGATAGCTACAGTACTTGACCCAAGGTTTAAGAATCTGAAGTGCCTTCCAAAATCTGAAAGGGATGAGGTGTGGAGCATGCTTTCAGAAGGCGTAAAACAGCAACACTCCAATTCGGAAACTACAGAACCTGAACCACCAAAAAAAGAAAGTCAACCTTCTGCTGGTGGCATCTGACTCAGATAATGAAAATGAACATGCACCAACATGCTTTGGATTGTTATCGAGCAGAACCCCATCATCAGCATGGACGTACGTCCTCAGGAATGGTGGTTGAAGTAGGGTTACCATATTTTGTGCCTCCAAATGGAGGACACTCCACGGGGCCCCGCCCCCAGCCCCGCCCACGCCCCACCCCAACTCCGCCCCTTCCCCAAAGTCTCCGCCCCCTCCCCTGCTTCCCGCGAACATTTGATTCACGGGAAGCCTGAAGCAGGTAAGGAGAGTGTGGGGGGAGGAGGCGCGGCCCAGGGTGGCCCCCCGGTGGCTCCAGCCTGGGTCGGCTCGGGCCCTGGGGTGCTGGCCCCGGGCCTGAGAACCCCCGGCCTGCCCAGCACTGCCGGGCCCCCGGCAGAGCACCGCCAGCCTCCGGGCCCCCGGCCGAGCACCTCCGGCCCGCCCAGCACCACCGGCCCCCGGCGGCCCGGCGCACCCCCCCAGCCCGCCCAGCACCGCCGGCCCCCGGCGGCCCGGCGCACCCCCCCGGCGGCCCAGCACCGCCGGCGGCCTGGCGCACCCCCCCGGCGGCCCAGCACCGCCGGCCCCCGGCGGCCTGGCGCACCCCCCCAGGGGCCCAGCACCGCCGGCCCCCGGCGGCCCGGCGCACCGCCCGGCACTGCCGGTCCCCGGCGGCCCAGCGCACCGCCCGGCGCACCCCCCGGCCGCCCTGCGCACCCCCCGGCCCGGCGCACCCCCCGGCCGCCCAGCACCGCTGGCCCCGGGCCAGCCCCCGGCCCAGCGGCACCGGATTTTCCTGGAAATGTTCGGCTTTTTGGGATTTCCCCCCGGATGGGGATTTGAGTCCCAAAAAGCCAGACATGTCCGGGAAAATCCGGACGTATGGTAACCCTAGGTTGAAGCATGAAGGGATATATGAATCTTTAGCACAGCTGGAACATAAATATCTTGAGACACGCATTCTCACTTTCAGGTGACATTGTAAACAAGAAGCGGGCAGCATTATGTCCTGCAAATGTAAACAAACTTGTTTGTCTGAGCGATTGGCTGAACAAGAAGTAGGACTGAGTGGACTTGCAGGCACTACAATTTTACATTGTTTTATTTTTCAATGCAGTTTTTTTTACATAATTCTACATTTGTCAGTTCAAAAAATTCTATGATAAAGAGATTGCACTACAGTACTTGTAATGGGTGAATTGAAAAATACTATTTCTTTTTTTTTGCAGTCAAATACTTGTAATCAAAAATTACAAGTGAGCACTGTACACTTTGTATTCTGTGTTGTAACTGAAATCAATATATTTGAAAATGTAGAAATCATCCAAAAATATTTTAATAAACAGTATTCTATTATTGTTTAATAATGCAATTAATCACAATTCATTGTTTTAATCACTAGATAGCCCTAATATATATATATATATATATATATATAGTAAACATAGTTATTTAGACCCCAAAATGTCCATATGGTTTCTTTGACCTACTATTGTTGTGTAAAGAGCAAAAGACACCACACTAAATTTCCATTCACTAAGAGCAAGGTCATCCCAATGTAGCCATTGTGTATGTATTTTAATAATTTAGGGCTAGATATGAAACATATTGGGTGGACTCAAGGATTTTCACTCCCACTTCCAGCCCAGCACCAGGGCTGACTAGAATCCCATTAGTTAGCATAGTTCCTACTCCCTCCTTTCACTTCCATTCTAAGTACCCGCACAATGGTGAGGATATTCTAGGTGATGTGCAGCCCTGCACTGGGTTGTAAAGCTGTCCAGGCACAGGGTTGTATGGAAAGGAGGGGGCTGGGAGAAGTGTGCTGTACCTCTTTCAAGGTGCTGATTATAATAATAGCTTAGCCTTCAGATCCTCAACTTTTTGGGTGTATGGGGAGGCCTCCTGCTCTTGCTTTGGAGTCATGCTATTTTGTGATGTCTGAGGGTGTAGCCTCTCAGGATATATGTGCAGAGCCATAGGCAGGATCCTTGAAAGAAACCATTTAGTTTAGTACAACATGGCCTTTCCTTACATTAAAGTGATAGGAACTTGTGTGTTTGGAGTCAACAACCTTAGCTATTATTTTCTGTAGTGTATAGATTTCTTGCACTATGATGCCTTTACTGTGTCATCATAAGGTAGATTCGATCAGAATAACAGCAACTCTCCATCTGCTGCTTTTATAGAACAAAGTTGGTATGTATGTCCAGCAAACAGATGTTGGTGAAAGACATATCAGAAGAAGTACAGGCCAAGAGAGTTGAAGAGCCAGTCTCTGGAAACGCAGGAAGTTGGAGATTTATGACCTTGTTCCTGCTGATTCTCAGCCTCAACAATTTTTACAAGTTACCCATTTCCAAGATCATCACCACCACATCTTTTACATCCTAAAATGGCTTATGCAATTAAGCATCAGTTAGCCAAGATCCTCTGCTCTTTAATGCCTACATAATACAGTCTTTGGTTTCTAATAAATATCTTAAATAGATGCATTTCAGAGGACTGATCATACACAACTGAAGCCAGTGGAAGTTTTACCATTGACATAAATGGGAGGAGGGGAGCACCTTTATTCCAGGGTAGGACTTTACATCTTAGAGAGGAATGTACATCTATCTAGATATTGTTACTGCATTAAATCCATTTGTTGACACAAGGTATACTTATGCATGTAAGTATTTTGACTAATGAAGCTTTACAAATAAATCTGTCAGACCCACCATTCTTTCACATATGGAAAGCTCTTAATTTGATTTTAATTATAAAAATAAAATGTATCTCTAATAGGGCTCTATTTCTCTTCATATGGTTTATGATTCCTAAAGATGTTAATGTTTAAACAAAAGCCATTTCTCATGCTCAGCCTGTTTAACTCTGCCATAGTCCTAACACATAAGTGGTCAGAGACTATAGCATGATGACATTATTCTCTATTGCATTGGACAGAATAGCTCATATCACTTGAAATAAAATAAAATTAAATTAAATTAAAATAAAACTATTTTTGATAAAGTACTTGAAACACAGATGTACTTTATGTCAGATATGAAAGGGAAGATCTCACACCAGTGGCAAATGAAATAAAGAAGTGTACATGAAAAGAAAATGGGATTTTGAATAAAAACTTTTAACTCTATGAACTTGAGTGAAAATGTGATTTTTTTAAAGTTCTGACTCTACTTCATTTTTCACTGGGTTCCTACCAAAGATCTTCAGTGAGGCAAGGAGGCTTTGATTACTACACAATGTGTGAAGGGCTCTGGTGTTCTGCATAGTTTTGTCATTGACACTGCCCTTTCTCTTGGATACTACATTCTTACAATTTTAAAAACACATTTTTATGTGGAAAGAGGCATATGAAAGGAATTCTTCTAAGCTTTTTAATTAGCTACGTTCATCATTTGCTGACAGACTGTCTGCTGTTAACATTTTCAAGGATTTAATTAACAAGTACAACAGGGTTTGCTTAATGTTATAATGTGGTAGAACATGAGTCTGTGTAACTATTTTTATATCTAAATATTAGCTTAGTTAGAAAAGTGTATTTATATAAAATTGCAGATCTATTTCTGTCAAATAATGTCAATGTGGCTTGATTAACGTTCAAAGGCCTCCTCATCTGGGAGAAGAGGTAGCAGTTTGTCCTTGCAACCTAACTGCTCAAATTGCTCTTTTGTTCAGTGTCATAACTATAAAGGGAAGGGTAACAGCTGTCCTGTGTACAGTACTATAAAATCCCTCCTGGCCAGAGACTCCAAAATCCTTTTCCCTGTAAAGGGTTAAGAAGCTCAGGTAACCTGGCTGGCATCTGACCTAAAGGACCAATAAGGGGACAAGATACTTTCAAATCTTGGGGAGGGGAAGGCTTTTGTTTCTGTTCTTTGTTTTGGGAGTGCGTTCGCTCTCGGGACTGAGAGGGACCAGACATCAATCCAGGTTCTCCACATCTTTCTAAACAAGTCTCTCCTATTTCAAACTTGTAAGTAAATAGCCAGGCAAGGCGTGTTAGTTTTCCTTTGTTTTCTCAACTTGTAAATGTATCTTTTACTAGAGTGTTTATCTTTGTTTGCTGTACTTTGAACCTGAGACTAGAGGGGAGTCCTCTGAGCTCTTTAAGTTGATTACCCTGTAAGGTTAATTTCCATACTGATTTTACAGAGATGATTTTTACCTTTTTCTTTAATTAAAAGCCTTCTTTTTAAGAACCTGATTGATTTTTCCTTGTTTTAAGATCCAAGGGGTTTGGATCTTGATTCACCAGGAGTTGGTGGGAGGAAGGAGGGGAATGGTTAATTTCTCCTTGTTTTAAGATCCAAGGGGGTTGGATCTGTATTCACCAGGAGTTGGTGGGAGGAAGGAGGGGAATGGTTAATTTCTCCTTGTTTTAGATCCAAGGGGGTTGGATCTGTATTCACCAGCAGTTGGTGGGAGGAAGGAGGGGGGATGGTTAATTTCTCCTTGTTTTAAGATCCAAGGGGTTTGGATCTGTATTCACTAGGGAATTGGTGAAGGTTTCTCAAGGCTTCCCAGGGAGGGAATCCATTGGGAAATGGTGGCAGCGGACCAGAGCTAAGCTGGTAGTTAAGCTTAGAAGTTTTCATGCAGGCCCCTACATTTGTACCCTAAAGTTCAAAGTGGGGATACAGCCTTGACACTCAGCTTAGCATATGGTTCAAGGATGATGTTTCTAAAGGTTTCTTCCCCACCACCAGAAGATTTCAATAACTGATAATGTAAAAGATATGTTGTGGTGGACAGAGAGATGACGAGCCTGTGTTCTAAAAGTGCTCAGAAACCACTCTTCCCACTGACTTGGAGTTGAATGTTCAGCATCTCTGAAAATCAGTCCCCTAAGGCATACATCAAAGACCTTGAGAATTCACAAACACATGGTTCATGCTGAAAGAACTGGCCAGAAAAGAACCCTTCCCCTTGCTCTGGCTGAAGAAGCATATAAGAAATTGCCAGTAATTTGCAGATGGAGGGGTGGCTTAGGACAGGTTGTGATAGGAGCCATGGTAAGTAATACAGGAAAAGTAGAACTAGAGTATGGTAGTAATATAGAGGAAAGGGCCAAGAGGTGATAGTGACAAGCAATGATAGAGAGTCTCTTGATCAGATCTGTAAAAAAGACTGTTCTTTCCTTTCATTGTAGAATAAATTAACGCAGGGATGTTTTGGATCCTTAGATTGAAGTGGTAGGGCAGAAGAATGATTAGGTTGAGGATGGATTAGGGGACTGTATGTAGGAATTGGCTTCTAGGGAATGATAAGAGCAAGTTTAAAAGAAGAGCGTAACTAATTTAGTGTAAATGAAGATGGAGAAAAAAGGGATTGGAGTAGAAGTCAGAACAATATGGTGTTCCAGCATTCATACTAAACCTGGGAGTTTTTTAATATTTCCATTAATGATCTGGAAAAGAGGATTAACAGTGTGATGGCAAAATTTGCAAAAAATGCAATATTATTAACATAGTAAAAACTAGAAGATACTGTGAGCAACTCCAAGGGGACCCAAAAAACCCAAGATGAATGAGTTGCTTGATGAAAGGTGAAATTCATTGTTGATAATTATAGCTTAGTGAACATTTTAAGGAGTACCTTGGAGACTTAGAATATTGATGTTCTAAATTATTTTAACCGCTCACGACAAAGACCTAGATTGGGGGGTAGCAGTGTTAGTCTGTATCTACAAAAACAACAAGGAGTCTGGTGGCACCTTAAAGACTAACAGATTTATTTGGGCATAAGCTTTCGTGGGTAAAAACCTCACTTCTTCAGATGCAAGAAGTGAGGTTTTTAACCCATGAAATCTTATGCCCAAATAAATCTGTTAGTCTTCAAGGTGCCACCAGACTCCTTTTTGTTTTGAAAGACCTAGATGTCACTCTGAACAACTCAAAAGAACACCTGCTCATTGTGTAGCAGTGGTAAAAAAAAAACAAAGCAAATGTTAGGATGAATATAGAACAGGATAAAATATTATAAACTGGAATAAACTATAATTCCAGAATTGAAATGGTCAGTATGCCCTAAACTTGAATGTCATGTCCAATTCTGGTCACACATTCTAAAAAAACATAAATGTAGCAAAAATAGAAAAGAGGCAGAGACTGGCAAGGGACATGAGAGACATCGACAGACTACCATATGAGGAGATATTGACAGTGTTAGGGCTGTTTAGTTTAGAAAGTAGATGTATAAGAGAAGAGAGAGTGTTAGAGTGCTGATAGTCAAGTTGTCAGCATGAGTTGCCCCCATGCTGGGGAGTTAATGGAGGATGCCAAAGTGAAGGCTCCTGACATGTCCTTCCATATCATCACTGGTACAACCTGGACAATTCTAGTCTCCAATCTTCTGGTCATGACTGGTATTGCTCCCCTGGCGACTCACGTGAAGACAGGACCCTGGCCTCATTTATTGGGTGCAGTCAACTATCAAGACAGCTTACTCCACAATTTCATCCGTAAGCCACATCACAAATGCTAGCTAAAGACAAGACATCCCTTTTCTGAAATAGTTGAGCCTCTCAGACAATACAACAGACATGGCCTTTCTAAGGAACAGAGAAAAGAGCTGGTGCAAGACCATGACTCAGAAATGCATCCCCAAGACACTTCAGATCAGCTCTTGAATGGCCCTCAGAACAACCATATGAACCAAAAGATCCTTCTTTGTTATACAGGATAAGTCAGGGGTCGGCAACCTTTCAGAAGGGGTGTGCCGAGTCTTCATTTATTCACTCTAAGTTAAGGTTTCGAGTGCCAGTAATACATTTTAACGTTTTTAGAAGGTTTCTTTCTATAAGTCTATATTATATAACTAAACTTTTTGTCTCCACACATTGCTGCTCTGATAGAGTGAACACAATAAGAGCATGCAAATCACCATACTGGGTCAGACCAATGTTCCGTCTAACCCATTATCCTGTTTTCTGGCACTTGCCAGTGCCAGATGGTTCAGAGAGAAGAAACATAATAGGGCAATTTATCACGTGATCCATCCCCATTATTCAGTCCAGCTTCTGGCACTGAGATTTTTAGGGACATGTACAACATAGGGTTACATCCCTGACCATCTTAGCTCATAGCCATTGATGGAACTATCCTACTTGATCTTATCTAATTCTTTTATAAAACACAGTTATACTTTTGGCTTCACAACATCACCTGGCAAGGAGTTCCACAGATTGACTGTGCATTATGTGATGAAGTAATTCCTTATGTTTGTTGTAAACCTGCTTCCTATTATTTTCATTTAATGACCTCCCTCCCTCCCCAGTTTTTGTGTTATGTGAAGGGACAAATAACACTTCCTTATTCACTTTCTCCATACCAGTCATGATTTTATAGATCTCAATCATACACCCCTTGGTCGTCTCTTTTCCAAGTTGAACAGTCCCACTCTTTTTAATCTTTCCTCAGGTGGAAGCTGTTCCATACCCCTAATCATTTTTCTTGCCCTTCTCTGTACTTTTTAAATTCTAATATATCTTTAAAGATAGGGTGACCAGAACTGCATGCAGTGTTTAAGGTGTGAGCACACATAGATTTATATAGTGTCATTATGATATTTTCTGTCTTATTATCCATCCCTTTCCTAATGGTTCCTAACATTGTTAGATTTTCTGACTGCGACTGCACATTCAGCAAATGTCTTCAGGGAATTATCCACGATGACTCCAAGGTCCTTTTCTTGACTGGTAACAGCTTATGTAGACCCCATCATTCCATATGCATAGTTGGAATTATGTTTCTCGATGTGCGTTACTTTGCATTTATTAACACTTTGAATTTCATCTGCCATTTTGTTGGCCAGTCATCTAGTTTTGTGAGATCCCTTTGTAACTCCCCACAGTCAGCTTTGAGTAATTTTGTATCGTTTGCATACTTCATCACCTGTTTGCCCCTTTTCCCAAATAATTTGTGAATATATTCAACGGCACTGGTACAAGTAAAGATCCTTGAGGAACTCATTATTTACCTCTCTCCAGGGTGAAAGCTGACCACTTATTCCTACCCTTTGTTTCCCATCTTTTAACTATTTACTGATCCATGAGAGGACCTTCCCTCTTATCCCATGACCACTTACTTTGCTCAAGAGACTTTGGTGAGGGACCTTGTCAAAGGCTTTCTGAAAGTCCAAGTACACTATATCCACTGTGTCACACTTGTCCACATGGTGGACATCAAAGTGGCTACATCACTTACCCAACATCTAATTCATTATTTATGTCATCAGAATCATAGAATCATAGAATATCAGGGTTGGAAGGGACCTCAGGAGGTCATCTAGTCCACCCCCTGCTCAAAGCAGAACCAATCCCCAGACAGATTTTTGCCCCATACACCAGAAGAATAAGAGGAGATGATAAAGGTATATTACATAATAAATGGCAGAAAAGATAAATTAGCCACTCCTATTTAGCCTCTCATAATACACATTTAAGGCACTATTTAATTATACTGAAATTCAATTAATTTAAAATAGATAAAAGTTTTTTTTTTTTTTTTTTTTTTTTAAAAACATGAGATAACAAACCAGTGGAACTCATTGCCAGACGATATCATTGAGTCCAAGATGGGAGGATCCAATAAAGGATTAGTCATTTATATGAGTAATGATGACATCCAGTTATAGTATGTAGTCTCTCTCCCCCATGGTGTGGGGCAAGCCTCCTCTCTGGTGATTGATACTTGGAGTGGCCTCTCTCCCTTCTTTGTATGGGTCCTGGGTTGTTGTTTTTTTTTATTTTATTTTTTTTTATTTCTGGTGCCTCCATCCCACGTGACTTTTCCCTGTCCCTGGGATAGAATAGGGGTTGTCCCTTGAAAAATGAATAATACTATCAATTCTCAGTCTAAAACCCAGTACACAAGAACCAATAAAATGTACATCAACACATAACCCAGGAAAGAAATGACACCTAAAAATAACCATGTCACAAAGGGAGACTTTACTGGGAGCAGGAAAATAGTAGCTAGGGAAGGAAAGTGTTAACTAATAAGTACATACACAAATCAACCAATTTCCCACAGCTCAACGCTAAAAACTCTTCCCAGCCTGTAGCTCCCTCCTGGGCTCCAGGCTGATGCCATGCCAGGGATAGGTATGCAAATGAGTGCTGCATCATTGTGAATGCTGGCTGGCTTAAACAAAACACCAAAAAAAAAAAAAAAAAGTTCTCTTCCAGTGTTTGTGACCCTGGGTGGGGAAGGGTCCACTCCTGGCTCCCTGGTCTGGATACCTGTGGAGGTCTCAGCTGTCTGTAAGTACCCAGCACTGGGTTGGATCTTTGCTGGGCTGGAACTGCCTGACTCATGCCCTAGATCCCACAGCATGCCCGAAATCCCTTTGTGGGGAGGAGGAGCTAATCAGAGACTCCCTGAACTGTTCCGTCTCTTTCTCAGGATCTCAGCTCCCAAACTCATAGCTCAAAACTGGAACCAAAACTAGTCTCTGTCTCTGAGCAGCCCTGGTTCATCACTGGTCTCAGCAGGAATTTCTCTTCACCTACACCTGACACAAAGCATGCTGGAAAATGGTGCCAGAGGGCACCAGTAGCCCTTATTGTTGTAGTTCATAGTGTAGGACCCCCTAGAGGTTCAGTCTAGAGTTCCAGGCAGGGGAGCCACAAAGTGGGGAGCGCTAGAGAGTCATGAGTCATCCCACACTGCTCCCAACAGATTTGGTAAAATTTTGTAGTGCTGCTGCTGCTGAGGCCTCAGAGGCAATGTGGTGCTGTGCTGGGCTGTGCACATAGAAAATGGCAGTGGCAGAGGCACTCATGCTGCTACTGCTGCTGGCCAGAGGTGGTGGTGCAACCTCTCTGGGGCTTCCCAAACTCTGCCTGTGTGGGAAGAGGGATGCCAAGGAGCTGGCTCTGGGTGTGGGTGTAGCATGGAGAATGGTGTTGCCACTGCCAGGCTTTTTTTACTGCACAGGCCCCACACTTCCAGGAGCTGGCAAACTCCAAGTGAGGGTTACAATTAGATATATTAAAGAACAATAAAGGATATAAACACTTCTTCTTCAGGCGCACAACAGTTACTAAGTGCTTGGTAATGAAAAAATCACTGACCAGATACCTGCTTGTCCAATAAAAGATATTACTTCACCCACCTTGAGTTGCCTATAAGACGGTTGCTTAAATTACTGTGGGCAAGGTTAGGGAGACTCTTGTGCTGATAGGAATGACCCAAGATCCTGTGCACATGAAATAAAGCCTTCCAGCCACATACACTGTGCTGGTTGATGGAGTATTACCAGACACTCCCAAAGTACACTAGAGCCTGGAAGCATAACCCCACCTTATGTGCCAGACACCATCTTGGCCAACACATAGAGGATTGAACCTGGAGCCTCCAGACCTACAGGCATGTGATGCTACAGCTGGAACTAAAGCACTCTATCTAGAGCTGGTAACAGATTAGTATCCTTTGTGGACTGGGCACAGAGGGAGATCTGCAGCACAAATCCACCAGTGGGTTCGACAGAGAGAAGCTGTGTTTAGTATGTCACAAAGTCAATGCCACGACAAGCTGAAATCCCATTGTACAGAACACCTCACTCTCCTGCATTGAAAAAAGAAGTCATAATAATGACTGAACTCATGGTTCCTTGCTGGCATATACTCGGCTTGCCAGCCCGTGAAATAGAGAAAAACTTCTTTCCTACCACACTGCAAGGAATTACTACAGTATACCAATGGCTGGGAACATCAATTATTCTTCTTTTTTACTGGTGCCTCCCTCTCCCGGGATTTATAAGTGACCTGAGCTATGTATTAATTATTTGTACAACAGTAGAATTTAGGATTGCATCCACAATGCACTAGGCACTGTACAAGCACAGAGTCAAAGGTGGTTCCTGCCTCCAAAAGATTTACTCAGATTGGTGTAACCTGCTGGTATCACTGAAGAGGTATGTGAACCAAAAGGGAGGTACAGAATCAGATATGCTGGAAAGGGAGGCCAGATGCTCCTCTCTAGCACAACCATTTTTGTGCCTGTGCAACCTGTAGTGCACATATGCCTTGGAGCTGGATGAGGGACTGAATTGTGTGTTATTTTTAGAGGTGCTGAGCACCTGCAGGTCCTGTTGCATTCAAATTAAGATTCAATAATTCTGAAAATTGGACCATGAGTGAATGTGTGAAAGGAGCTACTTCCATTTTTGTTGGGAATTTTGCCGAGAAGCAGTACACGTTTGAAGTGCCTTGGAGGCTTTGTAATCACTTTGCCTGAGCATGTCAATACTGAATTGACATTTTTGGTATTATAGTCCAAGGTAAGCAATATGCTACCCTTGTAAATCATTTCCAAACAACAAATCAGGGACATGCTTTACAATTTGTCCCTGTGGAGGAAATTTTGGTCACATTTTACTGCAGATGAATTTTCACTGTTAAGTATTTGACCTCACTAGAGAATGTTATGATGAATTGAGTTTGAAAGCTTCCCATAGCTTGTTTTCCCATTATGTATTTTTCAGAACTGAATGTATTAATTAGGTTGTAACAAAGTCTGTGTAGCACTTTTTTGATGCAATGACATAGAATATAAAAGTAAAAAAAAATGTAGCTAAACATTTTTATAGCTACATTTTTTTTTTACTTTTATATTCCATTGTTCTGCATAGGCACATAGATTTTTTATAAACATAATGGCCCAGTTTAAATTGGAACAGAATTTGCCCTGTTATGTTTATTTACAAATAACAACCCCAACTGCAGGACTATGCAGTAATGGTTAAGATGTGCTTCTCATATTAGCTTGTACACAACAGTTCTTTGTCAAAGTTTGTTACATAGATTAAATCCTGACTGGCTGCATTTGGAAGTTTCAAGGTAGCTAATAGTTTTGGAGTCCTTGAACTGTTCCACTTGTCAGCTTTTATTGTTGTGCCTGTGAAAGACCGTTTCTTATGTAAGCTTTCAAAAGTTATGCAGCTTTGGGCTAGATCCCCAGCTAAATTAAAGCAACATAGCTCCTTTGCCTTCGAAGTTGTTATGCAGATTTACACAAATTGAGATTCTAGCCTTTTCTACCTAGTAGTAATTGCTCAATATGTAGTGAGCCTATTTTATAGAGATATTATGTTTGACAATATCATGTAAAAGACAGTAAAGACTTCTAGCATAGAATTCCACCACAGAAGGAGACCTTATGGTTCAAAATGTGCTTTCATACTTGGGAAAACTGTGAATCAAATTCTGCCAGCTTATACACAACCCAACATTATTAAAGCTGATGTTACATATAATCATAGAAGATTAGGGTTGGAAGAGACCTCAGGAGGTCATCGAGTCCAACACCCTGCTCAAAGCAGGACAAACAATAACTAAATCACCCCAGTCAGGGCTTTGTCAAGCTGGGCCTTAAAAAGCTCTAAGGATGAAGATTCCACCACCTCCCTAGGTAACCCATTCCAGTGCTTCACCACCCTCCTAGTGAAATAGTGTTTCCTAATAACCAGCCTAGACCTCCCCCACTGCAACTTGAGACCATTGCTCCTTGTTCTGTCATCTGCCATCACTGAAAACTGAGCCAAGCTCCATCCTCTTTGGAACCCCCCTTCAAGTAGTTGAAGGCTGCTATCAAATCACCTCTTGCTCTTCTCTTCTGAAGACTAAACGAGCCCAGTTCCCTCAGCCTCTCCCAGTAAGTCATGTGCTCCAGCCCCCTGATCATTTTTGTTGCCCTCCGCTGGACTCTCTCCAGTCATCAACTGAACTAACAAATCCCCACCCCCCTTTTTTTTGGGATACCAGATACTTTGGAATAAAATCTTCAGATATCTATTACTAATTTGTTCACCTCCTTTGTGTCTAGCACCACATTTTTCAATTCATTGACCAGGAAAATTCAGCAAATGAATACATGTTCCTTGTGAACAGCACACAATGTGGTTTCTCACCTTTTTCTCAAATAATGAGCCTGGCCATTGCAAATTTCTATAACTGTATGCCTAGTAAAATTGTTTTCTGGAAATACATATCAGATTTGTCTTTATTAGGAGGATTATTAACCCCTTGTATGAGATTTTCAAGAATTCACATATTAAATTCTATTGGTTCTTTTAACGATCATCTTTAAAATATTCTCCTTTTCATCTAATTTCCTTAGATATCTTAACAGAAAACAGTGTCATATTTCAGGACGCTATAGGAAGGGTGACAACAAGGTGGAAAACATACTTCCTCCTCATGTATGAAAATGCCAGCAGTCACTGAGTGAGCAGCAAAAGGCCACATACAACACAATAGCAACCAATATGCCCTTCTAACTTTATTGCTTCTTCTCTTATGAAATCTCTTTATTTGCCCTTTCTAGTAGGTTGACCAATTTTTATATTTTAGGTCCAACAGTTACTTCTGGACACTCCTAGGCATCAAAACAGTACATAATTTTCATTAATATAACAATATAATTGTGGCTCTCTCTCAGTAGTCACAGTATTTTGTTCTCTTTTCAAAAATTTCTTCAAAAGTCCTACTCCCACATATCACACTCCCTCCTCCCCCCTGCCCCCGCAATAATTTAATTCCTGCTAACCTATTTCCACTTGCTTGTTTTCTCAGTTATTTTATTAGGAGAGGGATCAGTCCCTGTATTTCAATTAACATTTGCAACGTAATGCTAGAATCATGGAGGAAAATAATTTCTCTCTTCTCCAGACACTTCCATCACAGTAGATGGAGGCTTATATATATATATATATATATTGGAAGAATCTAGTTGATTTAATTCTCTTTGCAGTAATCAGCTTCAGACCATCTTTTCTCCAGATTTTACAGAACTCTGCTTCCAAATTCAGGAATATTCCCCCCACCCCGCCCCCAATCTTGTTTCAGAGGTATTTTTCTGGCTAAAGCATTTCTCTCACCAACTGCATTATCCTAGTTAATTCTTGTTGTACGATCAGTCTAGAAAGTTCTTGCCAATCTCTTTATCTGCCAATCACTCTCAGAAAAGAAAAAAAAAATTAAAGAGATAGGATGGATGAGGTCCAGTTGATTCTTTTCTCATTGTCTTTTAATTTACTTGTGTTTTAAGTGGAGTGTTAAAAGGGAATCTTGATCTTAAGGCAAAACTTGTTCCTATAATGAACCTGGGATCTCAGCACCTACTCACACCCTGTGGTATTTGTTTTATTGTGATTTTCTAACAGGATGCCCCATGTGTTTACAGAATGACATCTACGCATGTCTTGTGTCCCTGTAAGTGAAAGAAACTCTTGACAACAGGTGAGGCTCACTTTTTTTATCTATAGTGTTTTTGGTGCAAAAAAAATTGCATTCAGTAAAAACACACTTGATATGCATTATTTATTTAATGATGTATTAATTGTTTTCAACAATTTTGTTACCAGTGTTTTTTTCAAGTATTGATCAAACAAATATAAGGCAAATAGCTAACCTGAAGAAGAGAAAGAAAGTTTACTTGGGGTAAATTTGAGAGCATTTTCAAAGGGCTGTGTAAATCCTCACAAACAGATACATTATGACAGGCTGATGGCAATACCTCACATTTGGCTCAGAGGGGCATGGGAGCAAACAAGCAAACCAATCTGGCTTCAGACTGAGTGTTTTAATCACCAGCTGGCTAAAATTACTAAACTATACATTTCCCAAGCAAGAATTATATAGTTAAAAACCCTAATCCCCTAACTCCAGATTCTCATGAATTAATTCATTAGTTCATAAATAAATTACATACTCAAACCTTTGCCTAAACTAATGTGCAGTCATACATTTGCATCCCTATGGGTATCTGAGTGTTAGTTCAGATGTCTTTAATTACTAATCAACATCATCAGAAAGGAACATATGACATTATATACATAAGGGATGATTAAATGAAACTAAGACCTTGATGGGTGCATTGCATTCTTTGTAATGTCTTGAGAGCCAAGGAATCGTAATTTTACCTTTTTTTAAAGAACATTAAATTATTAACTACGGGCTCAGAGATCAATTCTAATGACTGGCAGATACTGGGCTGAGAGAACCTCAAAACATTTGGGGTTTGCAAAAACCTTTATTTTCTCCTTATCATTTTGGGTCTGGTTATACTTTTGAAAAGTCTTTTCAGAGAAAGTACCCTATTTTCTCCACTGGTTTATCCATATGATTCCTTGCCTTAACTAAATGCAAGCCAGATATTGTTCCATTATTGCCTCTTTTTGGCCTGGGCAATTGGTCCCCTCAAATGGCCTGAGTCCCCTCAAGCCCCCTTCCCTAACACCCATCGCCATTGATCCCCTTCCCCATAATACCCTGCCATTATCAAACTAAGTCACTTTCCTCTGTTACTACCTATTTCTCCTTCTCCGAAACCATCCTCTCCTCCCTGCATTTTCCCAAGCACCACACTTCCAGTCCTGCTTCCACACTCTCACATTCACTCTTATAGCTCTGATCCCCATATTCCTGAGCTCAGCACCTAAAACATTATAAGAATCTAAAATTGATATGAATATCTCATATTAGCAGGACTGTACATCAGGAATGCTTTGGTCTTAAGCATACTCAAGTCCATTGTTCAGGAAACATGATTACATTATCCTAACTGCATTTCACCTTCACTCTACTTAACCAGTGCTAATTGATTAGTCAGTGCTTGCACTCTGCTATAATAATCCTCCAGGTGGAAAAGGAGCAACATGCCCAGCAATCATTTTTACATTTCTGTGTACAGCATGTGTAATTTATTATCTTTCAGAAAATAGTTAGACAAAACAAATTAGCTGAACAAATTAGTAACGTTCATTTCCCCAAAGAAAAACATGAAAACAAAAGAAAGAAAAAACAAAAACATCTTGACAGAGGCAGATAGTAGCAATATGCCTGAAGGCCATTCTCAGATTTTTGCCAAAGATAGTGTTCACACTTAGAATGCCTCCATGTAGATCATGATCAATGGCTACAGCATGTCCCCTGGAGCCACCAAATTGTTTCAACAACAAGCCTATAATCCCAAGTCTTGCTATACATGTGCATTTCAGCCTTTGGCACATGCCATTCTAGAGCTCCAATCTCTTCCATAACATTTTCAATATTGTTTCCCAAAGGGGGAGTGGGTGCCATGCAGTAGCTGAGATAAATGTTGAAAGGGTGAGATCAGTTGGGAGACAGAGACATACTGTGATCCCCACATGTGGGGAAAAAAAAAGCATAACAACCTGTTGTGTTGTAAAATGCTGATTTTTTGGTGGGTGGGGTTTATCTCAGGAACCCCTTGCTCAGATTTAGACTACTACTACTACCACCAAAGAGGCACAATACATTTCAAGAAAATCTACATAATAATGCAGATTTTAGAGCACTGAACAGTAATCCTTTAAACAGAAAGTGCTTACCACATTAACTTTAGTGGAGCACAAGCTCTGCTATACTACTGTTCAATTTATGTTCGTACGCTGTGACTATCAACATAGTATCAGAGCACTTTCTGAATTTCTAGTAGTGCGTTAAGCAACGTGGCCAGCATCTGTCATGTGTGGATTTTTTCGTCTTTCTTGTCCTGTCCTGGGGAGAAAATTGCATGTAAATTTTACATTTTTTTAACACATACTATGTTATGTGTTTTTGTTACTGAAGGCAAGATTTAAAAATGTGCCTTACGCTTGGAATGGGAGGTGGTTTGTGAAGATTGTTAGATTCTGTGGGAGTCTGTTCCAGTGTCATTCAGTGGCCCTTAAGAAAACTGTCATCTGGAGGGACAAGCTTTACCTCCTGTGGTAGACAGCTCCATTGTGCCCGATAAGCAGAGCTGTTAACAGCAATCCTTGTCTTGGAATTTAAGTGACTTTTTAGGAATTCTAGGCCAAGATCATTAAGCACCTTGAAGATTAGGAGTGAAACTTTAAATATGACATGATATACTATAGGATGTCAATGTTGTGAGTAGAGGGCAGGTCTGATTTGCTCACTGTACTTTGTATTGTGGAGGATACATGTTGCTCTTTTTGACTAATATAAATTTCCAGAAAGCTGACAGATTCATTCTCAGGTAGATTGCATTACAATCCAGTTGTATTGTAATCCAGTTGGGAGTTAACAAAGTTGTGTATAACTCATCATTCTACAGGAGGGATGAAGTCCCAGCCAGCCATAGATTGTAGAATTCATTTCCCATGGACTCAAATATGGGAGGTCTAAAGCTGCAGACTGAACTAACCAACTGTGGTTGTAAATATTCAGTCCAACAGTTCTCTTAATGGTTGCTAGTAGATGTTGAATAGACTCAGAAAATTGGTCCTTATAGAATTCTGCAAATAGGGGGTTTAGTGATGCTTGGTTGATTGGTGCTTCCTTACAGGAAGAATTCAAACTATGTTAATACAGTCTTGTGGCATCATGTCGTTTCTTTCAGCTGGGACAGCAGTATCTTATGAAAATAGAATTCTGCCTTCATCCTTTGACACACTATTAAGTGTTTTTGTATCAGATACGGGATGTTGGAGGTAAGTGAGAAGAAAAATTGACTCCCTCTTTCCTCTTCTACCTTCTCCATCATTCAGAGTTATCAAGTGGGCTGCTTTAGAGTAGTGATACTCAGACCTCAGTGGTTCAGGAGCTTAATTAGCAATCAATGTTACCCAAAAGAGCCACAGTAGTGTGAATTCATTGTTTCATTTGTTATAGTACTATCTATTCATATTTAAACAGTATGATAGGGAATATTTAGTCATATATATAATTCTCACAGCAAAATGACTGATCAAGTATTATTATTTTGGCAACTACAATTGTTGTCCTCCCCCCCCCCGCCCTTACCACTACTGTAACTGTTTCTTTTTAAATATGTAAGCTTTTTGTTTTCCTCCTGAATTCAGATATCTGATGTCTAACTGACAGAAAGGGCCTGATTCTGATCTCACACTGATTTTACACAGCCATTAATCCACTGACTGTATTGGAGCTACTCCTGATTTAAAGTGGTCTAGGTAAGCATAGAATCATGCCAAAGACACAAATCCCATGCTTCTCCACACACATTCCCTCTTCTGCATTCTGGACAGACCCATCTTCCTTTGTTAATATTCCCCTTGCAAGATGTTATGCTTGCAGTGGATATGACAACTTCAGAAATCCTAAGTAAATACTTTGGAGACAGTGCCAGCTTGATAGCTGGAATATTATTTTTATTTTTTGACCTTTAAGACATCCTAACACCTTTCAATGAGATATATTTATTTACACCATTTGCTTGTTTTTTCCTAAGAAAGAAGATTTCAAGTTCAGAATAATGACTCATATTATGTTTGTTGAATTTTAGAAAAGCCCAGTAATACACATTGGCAATCTAATGCTTTGCCCTACAATTATGGGACAGGTTGTTCTTGCTCCTTGAGTGGGAGTACAGGGCTAGAGAGCACAAGGAGACTTATCCTCCACACACTTACTTTGAAACCCTGCACTAAGGCCACACAGAATCATAGGCTACATCTATACTATAAAATAGGGATGTGATTCCCAGCTTATGTATGTGTGCTTGTGTAACACCAACAGACCCCAGTCGTTGGTGGGCAGGGTTGAACCTGGGAACCTCTGGACCTAAATGTATGAGCTTCTACTGCATGAGCTAAAAGCCACATGGCCTATAGCTAAGGCGGTATAGCAGACTCATTACTCTCTCTCTCTCTAAGTGGTTTCGGTGCCACAGGTGTGTGGGTTACAGTCACACTAGCTCAATGAGCATTAGCGTGAGTATAAATGGTAGAGTAGCCATAGTAGCATGGGCAGAAGCAGAAGGATGTCTTAGCCATACTGAGTACAAACCCACTTGAACCCCATGGGTATGTACTGAGTGCCAGTGCTAACATAGTTACACTACCATTTATCTTCACACTAGCTCTCAAACTCGTGTGATATTTGTACATGAGCTGGGAATTGCAACACTAGCTTGTAGTGCAGGTATAAACATAGTCCCTACACTCAAGAGAGACAGACCCTTAGCTCGCATAAATTGGTGTAGCCCCACTGAAGTGAATAAAACTACATTAACTTACACCAGTTGGGGATCAGCCGATGCAAGGATTGAATGGTTTTAAGGCCTCCAAGGTGCAAGCCTCCCCAAAAGAGGTCAGGGGGAGATGAGACCATGATCACGTCTGTATTGTCCTCTTTGCTGCTGCCAGACCAAGAGGAAGCAAAGTACAGTGTCCTAAACGATAATATATAATATAGTCCCCAGGAGGGACTGTGCCTCTTGAGGCAAAGTGTCTCCCAGAGTTCCCCTTATGGTAGTGAAACTCCACACATGTCCAATGCAGGCTTCTGCCTATCTGGTCTATGAAGTACAACATGAAATGAAAAACAATCACTTTTAGGCTCTGAGAAAAGCTTCATAGCAAAAATGTCTGAGCCTTATTATGGGATTAATTAGAAACACTGAGCTTTGAGCAGAAACTTTTTCTTCTATGACTACTCAAAGGAGTTTCAAATAGACTAATAAGAAATGACAAATGCATTATACTACATAAAGCAACACTAAAGAGCAGTTGTTTTTTTCCAATTATAGACCAGCAAAGTTACCGTCAATGATTCTCTTCCAATTACAATAACATGAAACAGCATTTTAGCTAGTTAATTACTGTTGGGCACTGAGGAGAATTTTGTTTAACATTAGCCAACCTAGTCCCCACTAGAAGCAACAGAAATTACCTTCCTGAAATTGCTTTCCTGAGAGCACTTCTACAACTGCAGTTTTGGCCCATTATGTTCCACTTCTCATGTTGGGATATACAAAAGGGGAAGACTTAGACAGGGCTCTCACCAATTTCCATTATTTCTCCCTAGTGCAGTTCATCTCTCTCAGATTTTTTCAGCTGCTTAACAGTGGCTAAACTGACTATGATTTTTCCTTCCCTTTCCTTTCTTTCCCCCACCTACTTAGGTGTCTAGATTGGTGTCCCATGGTTCCCAGTACAGTCTGTGACCCTGAGTCTGCAAATGTTTATACATGTGCCTAACTTTAAACATTTGAGTATTCTACTGGACTGCTCCTGTGAGTAAAATGAAGAATATTTCTAAGTGTTTGCAGCACCACTGTCTACATTCTGGCGTTGCCAGGAGTTTCTGCCCTGGAAGAATTAGTTTTAACAGCATATCTCAGTGTTTTCTGCATTTAAAGGGCCATCTTTTGCTACCATTTCCATTTATGCAATTCCACTGAGTTCAGTGAGTAACTCTGTATTTACACCAGTGTGAATGATAACAAAATTTTTCCCATTATCTTCAGGTCAAGCTTTTTATCTAACTTGCAACTAGCTCCTCTCTGTGGGGGATGAGGTCAATGAGCGAAGGATTAAGGCTGTGATACTGGGGATTACACTGCAAAGCCCCATGAGTTCTAAATACTGTTGAAAGGCAGACAAATCTAGTTCAGTCTAGTTTGTACAATTTGGGGGCATCCTACTAGGAAAATGTAGAAGTGTATAGTCCATTTTTATAAAGCATAGGGAAAATTCTGATCTCAGTTACACTGCTATAAGTCATCTTGTTACTTCTCTTGAGTCCTGAATGCTAAACTAGTGTTTTCTCGAGTTTCATTATGAACCACAAATTTACCTATCTTCCATGAAAACCATTTGCAAACCTTTTGGGGAGAAAAACGCAAACCCAGGTTGAGTTGCAAGTGAGTGTGGGGTGAGTTTTGAGTGAAATGTCTTGCTCTATACAAGCTCCAAAAAAAAAGATTTTATAGTGTGAGGTGAAAACTCAATAAACATATTTCTCTTAATGTATTTGGGTATTTGATTATCTGTCTAACACATAATGTAAAAAAGTATAGTGCCAGACCCTCATCTGATGAGAGTTGGCTTAGCTTCCTTGAAGTTAATGAGACTATGCTGATGTAATAGACATATCATGAAGGAGTCTCAGTCATGTACCAGTAGCCTGTTGTGGTAGACACCATACAAATATATAGAAGACAATCCTTGTCCTGAAGAGCTTAAAATTTAAAAATAAGATAAGAGACAATAGGAGCACAAGGTAACTGAGAGAAAACAAATCAACATTAGAAGCAGCCATCACAGCACACTAATTGCCTACCAGTGTTGAGTTTTTGGAGGCTTTGCTGCAGATGAGAGGGTGCAGTGGGGTAGACACTTACAGAGCACTCCCTCGTGGCCAGAGCTCACTTTGCAGGCACCCTGCCCTTGTTAGCCACCTCTTGCAGGCTCCTTATGTACTCCACACAGTCTCTCTTATGGCTAACAGCACCCCCACCCCAAGCTGGTTTAATAGCAAAATGGTTCAATTAATGTTCAAAGGTTCCACAGATTAAAATCTGTAATCATAACACAAAAGTTCATACTCAGACCTGGTTCTTCTGCCACACATGGAGCTCTTCCTCTGTCCCCATCTGCTCCATCCAAAGCACCCTCTTTGGTTGGAGCTGACTTCCTTCTCTAATCAGTGGCTCTTTTGTTCTAAGGGAGAAGGCAGTCTATATACTTCCCTCCTCCAGCAAACTCCTCCTTCCAATTGGCTAAAAGAGAGGCTAGTCCTGCTCACCCTACACTACAGGGCTTCTAATCCCAGACCCTTAAAGAAACAATGTTCTGGGTTTTTACCCACAGCCAACTCCTAATTTCCAGGGATCCTTTCCTCTCTTCCATTACCTGTCCATTTCCTGGGCCTTTATTCATTCCAACTCCCTGGAATGAAGTCATCTTTTCCCCTCTACTCTTAAAAGGCCAGTACACATGGCTGCTGGAAGTAGGGATGCTGAGAGTGCAGCAGCACCCCCGACTTGAAGTGGTTTCCACCATATACAGGGGTTACAGTGCTGTTCAGTGGCTTTCAGCACCCCCACTATACAAATTGTTCCAGCACCACTGCCAGTATACTTCATTGCAGAGGGATTTAAAGAAGCACAATGAGGAGATTTATGGATGTTTATGGGGAGTTCCTCCCAAGCTTGTGGAGAAACATGGGAGAAAGTATAAAGATGCTTGTTCAAAAATGTATCAAATTGGCAATGAAGGTTGACGTTGCTGGAAGAGTGGAGGCAGGCTTTGACATCTCAATATCATCTAAGTGACGATAAGTAGGAAAGTGATAGGCTATGAAGAACCTCAAATGCAAAGATGAGTATTTGGTGTTGGTGTGGTGAAGATATAAATGCAGCAAGTTAGATTTTTCAAGCCTGGAAAGGAGGCGGTTGAGTAGTCAAAAATGTGAGATAAAAAGGGCTTAGAATGAGAGTTTTAGCTGTAAGGACTGAAAAGAAAGGTCATAACTCACAGATGTTCTGAAGTTAAAAACAGCAACATTTAATCACGGCACGGATGTGAGGATCTAGAAAGAGAGCTGAATTGACAGATCTGTCCCATTGTCTAAACTATGATATATGCACAGTGCAGGCCCAAGGGGTTATCACTATGGGAAGCTTAAGTATTTTCATTTTCTATAAAAATACTTCCAAATATTCTGCTATAGTGTCTCCAATATTTAAATTTAAATGAATGAATTCACTTATGTACAAAAATACTTTGAATTTATTTAGCATATTTCAGATGAGGATCTTAAATACACTGTGCATACTCTACGGAATGAACTCTACAGGTTTGGTTGGCAATGGTTGGACGCAAACACAAGGGATAAATTACACAGGGGAGAAGATCGTGGTACAGGTGGGAATGGAAAGGACAGAGGATATTTAAAAACTGATTGAAGTTAAACTGGTGCAACACTGTTATGCAGAAAAGGCCTTTGTGGCAAAGCTAGGGATAGAACCTAAAACAACAGAAATGTAGTCATGCACTCTAGCTACTTGGATACACTTCCCCATTGATAATTAAAATACTGCTTTCTTATAGGGACATTAGCTTTTCTGCAGTCTCCTCTACTGGCTCCCAAAAAATAAGTTAAACCAAATCAGCACTGAATGCAGGTAACTACTTTAATATGGAATGCATTGTAAAAGAAAAAGGAAGTGGTGAATATTGCCACCTGCATTCAGGCTTACTGTCTGCGAAAAGCTGGCAGTGGTAATGAGTGTCAGAAGAATGCTCATGTGACATAACTGCTAATGTTTTATCCACGGCAATGAGGCTAGTACCTCCTCAGGAAATATCTGCAGAACAAGGTACATGCTCGTCTATATGCAGAGGAGATAACTAATGTATTGAGGGTCTGCAGGTTGCAGATTGTAGCTTTCAGTCCTGTGCTACTTCCATCAACTCCCTGTTTCTAACACCTACCACAGTCAGAAAAAGAAAGTATTTTTAGTTGCAGGTGTTTTCTGACAGGCAGCAGATAATTCTGAATTTGGCAAATGTCTAATTAATACAAACTCTGTCCTTATGAAGTCAAAACATGTGTTCATTTAAAAATACTATACATTTTCATCTTGCCTAGCCTCTGTTCCACCACACACCCAAAGAAGCCTCTTTATTATTATTTTGCTAGTGACACTCTGCTTAGGCAGCCTGTCTCCTGTGAAAAAAGATGTGTAAATAATTTTCATGTATGCTTGAAGGTCAGAGCTAAAGTTATTCTGTAATGTAGGTAGGTGATTAGAATGAAATACACAGCTCTTTTTTTTTGGCAAACGAAAGGCTAACATTTATAATGTAGTGTGACTGGTGAACCCTGAGTTGTCATGCTTTATCTCAACAATAATGAAAGTTTCTGGAATCTTGCCAATTTCAATATTAACTATTTGTTGCTGAAAAGTTCAATTCAATAGTGTTGTGTAACTGCAAAACACAATATGGACTCCTGCAGTCTTTGTTCAAGCAAAAATGCAGTGGAATTTCATGGGGAGCTTAACTTAAATAAGAATTCAAGTTTCTGTCAAAAGGAAAACTTCTGAATGAAAATTGGAGCCATTCTATTACCTACTTTGGCAGAAGGACTTTTATTAAAGCCATGACAAAATTCTGCATATTATTCAACTTACTCAATAGTTGTCATTTTTGTGGGGGGGCAGGGTATATTAAGAAATCACGGGGACAAATTCTCAGTTGATGTAAGTCAACTTACACCTAGCTCTATTGATGTCAATGAAATCAGCTGAGAATCTGGCCCAGTTTTATAGAACAGTGAAAATAATCATGAGAAGCTGAAGGAAGACTACAGAGTTTGGACTGTCTGAAATAGTATCTTCAGAATAAAAATGCACATTTATTTTAAAAACTGATATATTTATATTGCATATCTTAATGTGAAAACAAAGCATGTAAATCCAGAATAACCATTTAAATTAGTTGAGTTACACTGGCATAAAGCATGTATAAGAATGTGTATATGTGTATGTGTGTGTGTGTGATACATATGTAGATTGTACGCATATATATTCTCTTCTGTGTATGTGGTGTGTGTATGAATATATAGAAATTCTATATAGAAATTATCTGAAACTATGAGCAAAAATGAAAGAAGTTGTGGGTGAGTAGGCTGGTAATTTGTGACATTTTCCACCATTAATTCCTCATTCCTCAGTTCTCTTCAAAGCTATCCCTCCAGGCTGGAGTCCCCATATGAGGCTTGTCACAATCTGTATCTGTCAGCTCAGGCAAATGAAAAACCTTCCAATATGTTCCAGACAGCAGGACTTTAACAGAGTGGGTGGATCAGTAAACAGCACCTTGATTGGCACTTCAAATATCTCTCATATGCTCCACGGATGTTTCATTAATTCTTTTGGCTGAACTCAGGTGCTCAGAGATGGTGAGTATTAACCATTTCACTGGTAGGCATTTGCAGTAACTTTATTTCCTCTCCCCCAACCCCAGCAGTATGTTTCCTAACGCTCCATTCTTATCTCAAGATGTTCACCCCTCACATCAAAGTGTCTTTGCTCCACTTACAAAGGGTCTATATCATTTTTTTGCAAATGCAAATTTGAAAACATAATTTATCTCTGATTTTAACCTGTACAAATCTCCCTTTAATTATAAATACAGATATAATACAAAAACTGTATTTAACAGCTGGGGTGGATTAGTCAGAATCCCCAATGTTAGGAGAGTCCCAGGCCCACCAGTGAAAAAAAGTCAGATCAGCAGGGCTGATCAAGAATATAGCTGATTGCTGACTTCAGCCACTTACTGGAGTGGACTCGAGCAGGCCTGAGTGCCTCTTGTGTTGGGAGGAATCAAAACTCCAAAGTGGGAGCAAGACAAATTATAGTGGGGTGGATGAAAAAAGAGCTTTTTCTGAGATTCTCAAACTCCTGGTACCAAACTGGAGTCTTAATTGTACCAATGAAAATCCAGAGTAACATTAGATAATTCAATTATTAAATATGGCATGGTATTTGGTCCTGTCAGGATGGTATTTGGTCCTACTGTGAAGGCAGGGGACTGGACTTGACTCAATGGTTTGAGCATTGGCCTACTAACCCTAGGGTTGTGAGTTCAATCTTTGAGGGGCCCATTTAGGGAAGTGGGGTAAAAATCTGTCTGGGGATTGGTCCTGCTTTGAGCAGGGGGGTGGAGTAGATAACTTCCTGAGGTTCCTTCCAGCCCTAGTATTCTATGACCTTTCAAGGTCTCTTCCAGTTCTATGAGATAGGTATATCTTCATATAATGTAATTTTAAAGAGGTTTATTGGGGGGGGGGGGAGGGAATAGCTCAGTGGTTTAAGCATTGGCCTGCTAAACCCAGGATTGTGAGTTCAATCCTTGAGGGGGGGGCATTTAGGGATCTGGGGCAAAAATATGTCTGGGGATTAGTCCTGCTTTGACCAGGGGGTTGGACTAGGTGACCTCCTGAGGTCCCTTCCAACCCTGACATTCTATGAGTCTATTTGGTTCTGTAGCACTCATAACATGCTAGCTGCTCCAAAAGTACAATACCAGGCACAATCCCTGTCCTAAGAAACTCACATTCTAACTCAAGTGCCTCCAGGAAAAATCTGCAGTAATTACAAGAGTAACTGAGGGCAGAATTTATTTTTATCCTCAGTCAAGTCTTATTTAACATAGGGACTTACTCTACATCCTTATTCACATTGAGTATCTCTTCACTGGATTTGCAGAATTCTCCCCTCAACACATGCATAGTACTGTGGATAATGTATATTCATGTTAATGGCATTCATGCACATTGATGAGGCAATAGTTTCTCCAACTGCTCTCTTCCTTGAGATAATCCTGAGAAAGTATAATCACAAATGATAATACTTATTATGAGCAGCACAGGTCTCGACAAAAATATGCTACACAGCTCTATAAAATCAGTCAGGCTATAGCTATCAGATATAACGATAAATACTAATATAAGTTAGTAGAACCCTACACTGTGTTCACTGTTATTACTGGCAGGCAAGTCACGCAAAATGTGCTTTTATACAGCATTATATAAGTGTCCATTGTATGGTTAGATTTCATACTTCCTCAAGTATTAGAAAAGGAAAACAAAGGACTTCACATATTTTCAATGTCAAATCAACAACCCCTCTTAAATGCTACCACAAAATCCACTTTTATATACAGCAACACTCTGGAGTGGTTTAAGAGAAAGTAAACTGAAGGTATGTTTTCTCTGTTTTAAAATATTATCTTTAAGCACTTCCAACAGGATACTGTTGGTGGGCAAAATAACTAGAACATGGACACATTTTTTGAGATGGGAAATGTTCCTGGTGTCAACTGAAAATAAATACTTTCACAGTAATTCAAAGTTTTACAAACCAGTTTTTGTAACTCACGATGTACACACCTGGTGACTCATGAACATAGTGTGATGTTTCACATACTGTAAGATGCATAAGTACTCAAAGAACAGAAATGAATTATTGCATAACACTAAGAAAAAGAAAACACTAAATAAATCACTTGAAACCATCACATTTCACCCCCTAGACTATATTAGAAACTTTGTTGAATCAGAAGCAATTGTCCATATGTGACTGTCAATATAATGAAGAGAAAGGACATTCTAACAGATTGTTTTCTAGAAGGACCTTCCTTTTGGTCTTTACATGGCCAACAAGATTATCAGCCTTTCCATTTCTCTAAGGGCCTGTTCCAAACCCCATTGAAGTTGTGGAGAGTCCTTCCATTGATTCCAATAGGTGTTGGATCAGGCCCTAACTCTCTAAACAATAGAGTCAAACCATAAGAAGAAATATTGTCAATGTCATTTCTGACTGTTCACTGTAGAGTCGTAGAGAATGGGGAATTTTATTATCTATTTTTATTCATTATAAGAAGACCTGCTTCCTCACTGCCTCCATCAATGCTAATGCTACTATGGTGCTATGAATGGGAACGTCAATGAGACAGGTCAGGACAAAAGCCTTTAAGATAATGTGAGGCATCATGAGTAGGTCTGTGCGTAGCATCTGGTAACAGTCATATGCGTATATAGCACCTAGCTGAAAACAGAGACAGTAAATAAGAGAGCGAGAGAGAGACTGAGAGACAGAACTGAGAGCTCCACACAAGTCTGGTATATTTTATAAGCAAAGACAGGTCTAAAGGAAGCAAGGACTTTAAAGGCATTCATACTGGGGCTTGGGAGAGAAAGAAATATTCTAAATGTGGTATATAAAAGAAGAAAATTCAGTATTTCTACTTTCCAGCTTGTAAAACAAAATAAAGTGAATGGGAAGATTAAACCTCCCAAAGCGTTGCTGTTTCTTCATTTGAATAGGAGATATAAGATATAAGATTTTCAAAAGAACTAACAGAAAAGTAATAACTGAAGAGCTACTACTCTCTCCTATCAGTCTGCAAATAGGTGAGTAGGGCTCTTCTGCATGTTAATCTTACTTATCTTGTTGAAAATAATAATTAATAAATAGTAAAAAATAATAATACATAATGTTACTGTAAAAGTCTGCAGGTCTGAGATTTTTTAATGTGATCTTTTAGCTGGATTAGGGGTAGAGAAGGTTGGGCTAGAGAAGGCAGTGAACACACACCCTTCCTTTTAGCCAGTTCACTAGTTCCTCTTTGTAGAAAGCAGAATCAAGCAGTTCAAAGCAAACAAGATATAGCATTTTACTGGCCTGTTTTCTTTATTGCTTTATGGGGTGTAATATAATAATATGATAGATAAGCCTCTAGTAAATATTATTCAAGTTCATTTCAAAATGTCAGATTTTCCTGTGACTCATGCTCCTCTGACCACTCTGTCAGCTCATAGAAAAAAATAATTCTTAAAACATATTATGTAGTATTAGCTCCTCGGTTAAAACATTTTTTCCATGTATTTTGTATTTGTTAAAGTCTTGAACTATACCATCTTCTGCAAAAGATGCCTTTGTGTCATGTAAAAGTGCTCTATTCTGTCTCCGAGTAGAATAAATCAGAATTAGAATAAAGCAGATTACAGAAAGCACCATTCTGAAATTACCTTCTTTTGAAATATTTAGAAATGCTTGCCTGGCTATCGAAGAAAATGGATGATTATGGAATATCATTAATGGTATTGTATGATCTGCTTATATTAAGAACATGACTGTGGAACCCTTTAATAAGTAAGCTAATCCAAATGAAAGGATGTACAAAGTCGATCTGTGCAGACAATATTGTGTTAATGGCTGATAGTGAGAAAGGTTTGGGCCAGATGATTGATGCCTAGAACAGGGAACTAACAAATTGTGGCCTCAAAATGAGTAAAGAAAAGACTGAAGTCATGTGGGTGATGTGCACAGAGAATCAAGACAGATGAATATCAATACTGAGGACCAGCGCCTAAATCAGCCTTCTGTATATAAGTACCCTGGGGACTTGTTAGCTGCAAATGTAGAAATCGACAGAGAACTGCAAGTAAGGCTGCTGAGTGCTGGGGTAAGTCTGGCGATAGATAAAGTGGATAGATTGATAAATAGATAAATGAATGCCTGGGCTAAAGGACCACTATATAAAGCCATGCAGAGATCAGCTTGTCTGTACAGATCAGAGACATTGGTGACCAAAGAGAAGCTCTTGAGAAGACTTGAAGCTATTGAAATTATATGCTTGAGGGCAGAAAAATGCATGACGTAGCAGGCTCACCTGTGGAATGATATCAAAAGTCGTAAGACCAAGGTCTGTGAGCAGCTGCAAGAGAAGAGGCTGAGATGGCATGGGATGAAGGGAACCCTGCTTGGGAGGCATTTGAGACTAGAGTTCCCAAGCAGAGAATAAGAGGATAGCCAATAAAATGGTGGATAGATTGTATACAGGAGGATGGACTGGATATAAAACAAGTGTTGGACCGACATGCCTGGAAAAGACTGATCCAGCGACCTCTAACCCCATCTAGCTAGGCAAAGGAGAAACAGAAGAACTGTGGAACACCTATTCACATTGGTGGGCACTTACTCATGCAGGTTGTTGTACTGATTTCAATATGGATACTTTCAGACCAATTATTCACCAGTGTGATGGGCATTTCACCATCGTGCTCTCAGATACTGAGGGCTAGATCATACTTGCTAGGCACACCCAATAGTCAGTGATAGTCAAGAGTCATATTGCTTCAGTGAGAGCAACAGGGAGAGGCATTCTAAATAGATAGGCAGATTTCAAGACAATCTTTCCTGTGGTTCAGGGGCAGTGCAAGATGCAGCCTGCTTTCCTATGTACACCACTCCTATTCTATGGGAAGGTTTGGTCAGGGGGGCATGGCCCCATTTCTTCCCTACCTGTTCTGGGGCACCACAAGATAGTAGGGACTGAGCAGGTTTTATACTCCTCTGAGCAAAGGGATGCAGTTCCCCCTGATTCTTACACGGGCCATGGAAAGAGAAGAGACAGAAGGGTCTTTATGACTCTCTCCTCACCCTGCTTCCCACACATAGGCCTGGTCCACACTAACCCCCCACTTCGGACTAAGGTATGCAAATTCAGCTACGTTATTAACGTAGCTGAATTCAAAGTACCTTAGTCCGAACTTACCACGGGTCCAGACGCGGCAGGCAGGCTCCCCCGTCGATGCTGCGTACTCCTCTCGCTGAGCTGGAGTACCGGCGTCGACGGCAAGCACTTCCGGGATCGATTTATCGTGTCTAGACAAGACGTGATAAATCGATCCCAGAAGATCGATCGCTTACATCTGGACCAGGAAGTAAGTATAGACGTACCTATAGTCACTTCACATTTACATAGAGGCCAGGAGAAATCTGCCCCTTGGGGGCGGCAGATCCCTCACTCCCTCTAGGAGCGAAGGACCTGCCGCTGAACTGCTTGGGGTGGCAGAAATGCTGGAGCCAGCCCTGGATTAAGGCCCCATGTCTCCCAGTGATTATCAGTTGTCAAGACAAGTAATAGCCTAGGATATCATTTCTAAGTACTAGCCCTGCAAACTCAACCTGAGATCTCAGGGTCAATCTGGGCGCTTTCTTAATTATATATCATCCCTAATAAATGTTCTGTTAACCAAATTATACCCTCAGTGGTACCTCTGCAGTCCTCTTGTCTTCACTGAGTTTGCACAGGTATAATTCATGGAAAGTTATCAAATAATACAACTGACACACAAGAAGAACCAGAATTCAGCTCACTCCCTTTTAGCAGTGCTGATAAGATCTAAAAGGCAGGGCCACCCAGAGGATTCAGGGGGCCTGGGGCAAAGCAATTTTGGGGGCCCCTTCCATAAAAAAAGTTGCAATACCATAGAATACTATATTCTCGTGGGGGCCCCTGCAAGGCCAGGGGCCTGGGGCAAATTGCCCCACTTGTCCCCCCACCCCGGACAGCTCTGCTAAAAGGAGTGACAACTCACCATCACTGATATCTGAGGAGATAACACTGAATACCTACAAAAAGCACATCTGTGGAGTAAGAAGGTTTCATTGTTATTGTCATTGTTCAGAGTAGAACTGCATTGTAAGATTGACAAATTGCTTCCATTACATAACGCCATGTGTAGGTTTTTGATGAATGCCAGGTGCCGTAACTCATTACTAGACTGGAAGAGAATGTCCAGTTTTTACCTCAAAATTATTTTATTTTTTTTAAGGAACTTTTTCCTTTTCTGATAGTCTTGGTTTTGAAGACTCATTATAGCCTGGAATTCACAGGCATTATGATTGCAAAATGTCCATTTAATAGCACTGAACATTTATGATTAATAGAACTATCAGTAGTTACAATATGCACTGGCAGGACCAGATTATGATTTCACTAACACCTGAGTAAATCCACTGACTTCAACAGAGTTATTCCAGAGTTTCACTCATATAAATAAGACCCAAAACATATTATACATGTTTGTTTGTTTTGTGGGAATGCTTATATCGTCCAGCTTCTCTGTTTTGACAGGCATATTCCAACATTTCAAATCCTTTACCTTTGGGGACTGCAGTTTTGCTTAATTTAATTTTCCAATTAAAAAAAATTCAATCAAATTCTTAGTACCCATGAGAGCACATTTGTTAACCATAACAGTGCATATATTTATTGTCCCCCAGGAGCAGGAAGGGTTGAGAAATCTTCATTAACATTCACAATGTCCAACAGCTTTGCAGAGTCACCTCTCATACAAAAAACCTGAGGAGGGTCAACTAGAGAGGTGAACCAGAGAAAATTAATTATTTTAAATAAAGGAGGAGAAAGACACTTCTTCTTCTTCTTGCCTTGTAAATCACAGAGTTACAAAATGCCTCCCCTAGCTGTGAACAAATGGGCTGTCAGACTACTTTAGGAAACAAAAATAAAGTACAAAAAGAGTTATTGACAGTCTCCACAGAAATGCTGCTTATGCAGGGCTGGAGCAAAAGTGCAACACTAAGAGAGTGGTGACAAGGACAATAAAAGACAAAGCACAGGGAAGTCCTATAATATAAATGTCCTCCTTACTCATTTGCTGAGATCTACATGCTCATGAGCCTGCTATTCCTTTATGTGTAGTTTTTTTTAATAGAGTCCAATGCTCATGAAAGGTGATTGACATCCCTAAGAGAGAGAAATCCTGACTTTATTTTTTCTTGGAAAAGGTACAGCCTGGAAAGTGCCAGCATAAGCTCCTTCACCTTGCCCTCACCCATGAGCCGGTTAAGAACTACCTCCAGTATGCTCAATTTTCATATCCATTCAGTGTCTAGTCCTTTGCTGAGAATGAAATTCAGGCATTACAAATAGTTCCAAATTTAGGGGTGGTTTTTGAAACATAGACTCCACAGGAGGTTTGAAATACCCAGTCTGGCAGAATACTGGTCCTGTTATATGCATGAGAACCACTGAATCCATAAGAACTTGGAGAATGATCTTCCAAGGGGGTGGTTTTAGTGCACCAATTTTTTTTATATGTAAGCTTTCATGCAAAAAATTAAAATGTATCTGCAGAACAATGTTAGCATATCAATGAAAGCAAAATAAAAAAAATCCACCTGTTTTCCCATTCATGAATCAGACCCATCACTGTCCATGATAAATGAGAGCCCTAGCCTACAAATTAATGTTTGTGATTTTTCAAAAAAATGCAACCAAACAAAGGAAATCAGGAGAATATTGTCATAAGAAAAATCCGGAGCTATGTACTCCACATAAACAATGTCATAAGACCCAGTCCTCCACTTCATTACATCTGTATTATACCAATATTACTGAACTGATTTCAGCGGACTTCCAATAGCGTAGCAGAACTGGAAACAATCCCTTAATTTCCATTTATTCCTGCTAATATGCTTAATCATTTAGGGCTTTACTTGAAGCCCACTGGAGAAAATGAAAAGACCCCCTCCCCTCTTTCAATTAGCTTAAGAACATAACCTTAAACCGTAGGTTCTCAAGCTGGGGTTCATGAACAGGCCTAGCAGGATTGCAACAACCCTGCCTTTCTTTATGGCTACATGGGAGGGAGATCTGAACAGTGACAAAAAGGGGAAGCTTCTCTGTATATGTACAGCATTATAATAACTGATGACTGGAGGGTCTCCTATTAGCAGTTTAAATTCAGTGTTTACTGAAAACCACTGTGAATAAAAAGTCTGAAAAAATATATAGAAAATGGAGAACATTCCCTTAGCTCTCTTAGTCATAACAAAAAGTGTTTAATTCTTCTCCCCCCACCCCTTTGTTCTTGGCTTTTGTAATTAAGATCCTTCTTATTATTCAGTTTCTGAGCACCACAATAGCAGGTTGGCATGGAAATGTCTATTTGTATCTTCACCAAATGTTTGCAGGGAAAGTAAGAGTATGTCTACACTGCAGCTGTGAATGTGCTTCCCAGGGTGGATAGGCAGACCTGGCCTAACTCCACTCGAGCTAGCGTGCTAACAATAACAGTGCAGCCAGAGGTAGCCCAGGTGACAGCTCGAACTATCTGCCTGAGTACAAACTTTCCTAGACACCTTAGGTACTCAGATGGCAAGCCCGCGCCACCACTCTGCAGCTACACTGCTGCTTTAAGCGGGACAGCCCTAGACCAAATAGTGCCCCAGGTGAGGAACGTTTTCACCACCCTTACTGCATGCTGAGCCTGACTGTACCTTAGCACCCCGATCCTGGTGCCCCTGAGCCTGGCACCTCAGGCAGTTGCCTGTGTCACCTGCCTATAAATCTGGCCCTAGCTTTAAGCTGCACTGGAATCATAGAATCATAGAAGATTAGGGTTGGAAGAGACCTCAGAAGGTCATCTAGTCCAGTCCCCTGCTCAAGCAAGACCAACCCCAAATAAATCATTCCAGTCAGGGCTTTGTCAAGCCAGGCCTTAAAAACCTCTAAGAATGGAGATTGCACCACCTCCCTAGGTAACCCATTCCAGTGCTTCACCACCCGCCTAGTGAAATAGTTTTTCCTAATATCAACCTAGACCTCCCACACTGCAACTTGAGACCATTGCTTCTTGTTCTGTCATCTGCCACAACTGAGAACAGCCTACCCTCCATCCTCTTTGGAACCCCCCTTCAGTTAGTTGAAGGTTGCTATCAAATCCCCCCCTCACTCTTCTCTTCTGCAGACTAAATAATCCCAGTTCCCTCAGCCTCTCCTCACAAGACATGTGCCCCAGCCCCCTAATCATTTTCATTATTCTCCACTGAACTCTCTCCAATTTGTCCACATCTTTTCTGTAGTAGGGGAACCACAACTGGACACAATATGTGAGATGTGGCCTCACCAGTGCTGAATAGAGGGGATTAATCACTTCTCTCAAACTGCTTGCAATGCTCCTACTAATGCAGCCCAATATGCTGTTAGCCTTCTTGGCAACAAGGGCACACTGTTGACTCATATCCAGCTTCTCGTCCACTGTAATCTCCAGGTCCTTTTCTGCAGAACTTCTGCTTAGGAAGTTGGTCCCCAGCCTGTAGCAGTGCATGGGATTCTACTGTCCTAAGTCCAGGACTCTGCACTTGTCCTTGTTGAACCTCATCAGATTTCTTCTGGCCCAATCCTCCAATTTGTCTAGGTCACTCTGGTCCTTATCCCTACTTTATCCCACTCCTGACATGTTCTTTTGGGAGGGAGGGATAGCTCAGTGGTTTGAGCATTGGCCTGTTAAACTCAGGGTTGTAAATTCAGTCCTTCAGGGGGCCATTTAGGCATATGGGGCAAAAATCTGTTGGGTGATTTAATTGGGGATTGGTCCTGCTTTAGCAGGGGGTTGGACTAGATGATCTCCTGAGGCCCCTTCTAGCCCTGGTATTCTATGATTCTCCCAGCTTCTCTACCTCTCCCCCTAGCTTAGTGTTATCCACAAATTTGCTGAGGGTGCAATCCATCCCATCATTCAGATCATTAATGAAGATGTTGAATAAAACTTGCCCCAGGACTGACATCTGGGGCACTCTGCTTGATACCGGCTGCCAACTACACATTGAGCTGTTGATCACTATCTGTTAAGCCTGACAATCTTGCCAGTTTTCTATCCACCTTATAGTCCATTCATCCAATTTATACCTTTTTAAATTGCTGGCAAGAACACTGTGGGAGACTGCATCAAAAGGTTTGCTAAAGTCAAGGTACATCACATCCACTGCTTTCCTCATATCCACAGAGCCAGTTATCTCATCATAGAAGTCAATCAGGTTGGTCAGGCATGACTTGCCCTTGGTGAATCCATGTTGACTGTTCCCGATCACCTTCCTCTCTGCCAAGTGCTTCAAAATGGATTCCTTGAAGAGCTCCTCCATGATTTTTCCAGGGACTGAGGTGAGGCTGACTGGTATGTAGTTTATCAGATTCTCTTTCTTCCCTTTTTTAAAGATGGGCTCTGTAGTTGCCTTTTTTCCAATCGTCCGGGACCTCCCCCCAATCACCACAAATTTTCAAAGATAATGGCCAATGGCTCTGCAATCACATCAGCCAACTCTCTTAGCACCCTTGGATGCATTAGATCCGGACCTATGGACTTGTGCATGTCCAGCTTTTCTAAATAGTCCTTAACCTGTTCTTTCACCACTGAGGGTTCCTCATCTCCTCCCCATACTGTGCTGCCCAGTGCAATGGTCTGGGAACTGACCTTGTCTGTGAAGACCACGGCAAAAAAAGCATTGAGTACTTCAGCTTTTTCCATATCATCTGTCACTAGATTGCCTCCCCCATTCAGTAAGGGTTCCACACTTTCCCTGACCTTCTTGTTGCTAACATACTTGTAGAAACCTTTCTTGTTACCCTTGACATCCCTTGCTAGGTGCAACTCCAATTGTGCTTTGGCCTTCCTAATTACATCACTGCATACTCGAGCAATAATTTTATACTCCTTCCTCGTCATCTGTCCAAATTTCCACTTCTTGTAAGCTTCCTTTTTGTGTTTAAGCTCAGCGAAGATTTTTCTGTTAAGCCAAGCTGGTCGCCTGCCATATTTACTGTTCTTTCTGCACATTGGGAGGGTTGTACCTGTGTCCTCAATAAGGCTCCATTAAAATACAGCCATCTTTCCTGGACTCCTTTCCCTCTCATATTAGCCTCCCATGGGATCCTGCCCATCATATCCCTGAGGGAGTCAAAGTCTGCTTTTCTGAAGTCCAGGGTCCATATTCTGATGCTCTTCTTTCTTTCTTTTGTCAGGATCCTGAACTTGACCATCTCATGGTCACTGCTGCCCAGATTGCCATCCACCTCCACTTCCCCTAACAATTCTTCCCTGTTTGTGACCAGCAGGTCAAGAGGAATATGGCCCCTAGTTGGTTCCTCCAGCACTTGTACCAGGAAGTTGTCCCCAGCACTCTCCAAAAATTTCCTGGATTGTGTGGGCACTGCTGTATTGCTCTCCCAGAAGATGTCAGGGTGATTGAAGTCCCCAGTGAGAACCAAAGTCTGATCTGGAAACTTCTGTTAGTTGTCCGAAGAAAGCCTTGTCTATCTCATCTTCTTGATCTGGTGGTCTATAGCAGATGCCCAACACGACATCACCCTTGTTGCTCTCACCTCTAAACTTAACCCAAAGACTCTTAACAGGCTTTTCTCCAGTTTCATACTGGATCTCTGAACAATCATACTGCTCTCTTACATACAGTGCAACTCCTACACCTTTTCTCCCTCACTTGTCCTTCCTGAACAGTTTATATCCATCCATGACAATGCTCCAATCATGTGAGTTACCCCACCAAGTCTCTGTTATTGCAATCACATCATAGTTCCTTGACTGTGCCAGGACTTCCAATTCTTCCTGCTTGTTTCCCAGGCTTCTTGCATTCATATACAGGCACCTAAGATAACTGGCCAATTGCCTATTTTCTCAGTATGAATAAGGATACAGCTAGTGCGTATCTATCAGTGCTGGAAAGCACCCTCTTAGATGGAGTGTAGACATGGTCTCTTTTATGAAGCTCAATGGGATTGTCAGAATTGTAATGCTAAGGTTTTCCAAACTAGTCAAACTTCCAAATACAAGCAGAGAGCAGAGGAAGAGTGTTGTGTATTATTGCAGAGTAGCAGGAATCAGAACAACCAGGTGATAGATGGAAATGCCACCTCAGTTGCATCTAATGCTAATAAGTGTCTGATTTTAGAAATTGGAGCAGTGTCAATTTTCCATTGAAAAAAGCTCTCCCACTTGGACCTGTTATCCTAAACTTTGTAATGCATCTTGCCTATTGCGATATCTTTGCACACTACATATAAAACTTGCAATTCAATATAACCTTCATTCATTAAAAAAATCTGTAATTAATGCAGGTTTTCAGATCTCTGATAACAGCCTGTCCCACCATCTCAGAAGTAAATCTTTCTAAATTGAATCCATGATGAACCAAGGGAACTGTGGGTGAGACAAATGAGAAAACCCTGAAATTGGTTGGGTGTGTGTGTGAAATTTCACTTTAAACATTTTTCTCATTTCACCTTAAGAAATTGTACACCCTCAAGTGTTGCCTCTCTGTAAAATCTTAGGAGAACTGTCCTTTTCAGTTTAAAACATGGAGAAACAATCATACCTCTCTCAAAAACTTGTACTTTCAAAATTCGGAAGGGAAACAATATGTCATCTGCCATAGAAATGCTTCCTCTGTGTGCTGTAGCTGAGGAGAAAGGGCCAGAAAAAGAGGGAGAGTCAGTATTATTTTGCTGAACTCTGAGGATGCTAGTGACCCTCCTTATTCTCTCTCATTTTCAGGTTGTTGTACTTTACCTATACCATGGTATTTAAGTGTTTCCTATTGCCACTCTGACTTCTGCCATCCAAAAACTGAACCAGTGGGGATCATGCCATTGGTCCACCCATCTGTTTTGAAGGTAATTGGACACAGCTAATCAAGAAGTACCATGAAAAGCTGCCTTAGCATTTTGTCAGATATTGAGATAATTTTCTGCACTATGTCCAGTTTCAATAATAAAACAAATAATAATAATACAAAAATTGATGTGAATTAAAAACCATGTGTTTGCCAAGAATGTGTAAATTTGGAGATGGGCAAACTATGAATGATTTTAATTTCATATTGACTATTTTGCATAAGTCCAGTATCCTCCCTCTCCTCTCTGCAATTAGTGATTGTGTGGGGGGAACCCTTCCTCATTATTATTCTTTCAGTGCTACTGCACTTACAACCTAGACGCATATATGTATCACCTCTCATTAACACTTGCCTGTTAAGGGAAAGCAACCTGTAGTTGGTAGGTAAAAGGTGTTGTTTAAAATTGTTTCTTGATGTTGTTAGCATTACAGAGAGCAGTCTCCCAAGAACACTGCAAACATATTCAGAAACTTACTTGTGGCTGGGCACCACAGCTGTGGAATCATATTTGGCATTCATCACTGTTAATATTTATCATTTCTATTACAGATGTTCCTACAGATCCCCACTGATATCGGGAGACCCACTGTTAGGAATTCATGCTGTACATAGACATAGTAAGAGATAGTCCCTGGCTCTAAAACCTTACATTCTAAAGACATGAGACAGTTAGTTACATTCTGCCACATTTGTCCGACTGAACTCCATGAATCAGACTCAGACTAACATTTCTGAAATGTAATTTGTGTGAACAAAGTTATGAAAAAAAGGCGGTTAGGCGGTTGTCAATCAGCTCCTCCTTTCTTCATACAAGACCGTTTTCAGACCTATTTTATACCTTCTCCTATCTCCCCTAATTGCAGTAGCAGCAGATTTTCTTGTTTCTTCTAGGTAACATGCAGTTGATACCCACTCTTTCTGTAGCGCTCAAAGGCTGTCTTTGGGTGAGAATAAACTACAGAATAGTGGGGGGGTTTTTTACTCATAATTTAGTAGTTTTTGTATTGTTACAAGGAATAAAAAAATATTTTCCTAAATGACAATCTTACAGAAATAGAGTATCACACAAGCACCAGAGGACCTAGCTCATCTCATGAAGCTTAACAAAAAACATCAACAAAAAGGAGTTCTTGTGGCACCTTAGAGACTAACAAATTTATTTGGGCATAAGCTTTTGTGGGCTAAAACCCACTTCATCGGATGCATGAAGTGGGTTTTAGCCTACCAAAGCTTATGCCCAAATAAATTTCTTAGTCTGTATCAGCAAAAACAACGAGGAGTCTTGTGGCACCTTAAAGACTAACACGGCTACCACTTAAAAAACTTCAACATTCTCTCACAAGGCTCATAAAAGTGTAATGTTATAACGACAGCACACCATACAGAAATCTCCCAAGAGCTCTCTTTAAGAGCTTAAAACTTTGCTTTGGACTTTAATTGGGTTATTGGGAGAGGCACATTTACCACCACAACCCCACAACCCAAACACATACACATCTCAAATTACTATGATTCATACATTGACAGTTCAGTGAACAGCACCAAATTAAGTACTAGACAGTCATCAAACATAATCTGAGACAGTTTGCACCATGATTCTATAAATGCTCCTCACTGATGGTATATACATAGAATATATAAAACCAGACTTTACAGTCATAAATTTATAATGCTCAGGGTAAACATACTCCATGGACAACAGGGCACAGACTGGGACAGGCATGCTGTCCAGAGAGATGTTCCCTGTCAATAGCTTACTGTTTTTTTGTTATAATGATATAGATGGCTCTTAATATTTCCTTGCTTACATTTGGGGTTTGCAAAGATACAGCAATGCTTGTTGATGGCTACTGATAGTGCTGACATTCAGGGTATGTCTACACTACGAAATTAGGTCAAATTTATAGAAGTTGATTTGTTAGAAATCAATTTTATACAGTCAATTGCGTGTGTCCCCACTAAAGCCCAATAAGGCCATTACTCAGCGGAGTGCGTCCACAGTACCGAGGCTAACGTCGACTTCTGGAGCATTGCACTGTGGTAGCTATCCCCACAGTTCCCGCAGTCTCCGTTGCCCATTGGAATTCTGGGTTGAGATCCCAATGCCTGATGGATCAAAAATATTGTTGCGGGTGGTTCTGGGTACATGCCATCAGGCCCTCCCTCCCTCCGTGAAAGCAACGGCAGACAATCATTTTGAGCCTTATTTCCTGCGTGCAGACACTATACCACGGCAAGCATGGAGCCTGCTCAGCTCACCGTCACCGTACATCTCCTGGGTGCTGGCAGACAAGGCACTGCATTGCTACACAGCAGCAGCTCATTGCCTTTTGGCAGCAGATCGTATTATGATTGGTAGCCATCGTAGTCGTCTCCTGGGTGCTCTTTTAGCCGACCTCAGTGAGGTCGGTCGGGGGCGCCTGGACATAAATGGGAGTAACTCCAGGTCATTCTCTTTTTAAGTTTTGTCTCATGGAGATTCAGTCCTGTCTGTAGTCATGCTGCACCGTCTTCTCGTGAGCAGCCAGGAGACGAGGATGGCTAGCATTCGTACTGCACCATCTTCTGATGAGCAGCCAAGAAAAGACAATGGCTAGCAGTCATACTGCACCGTCTGCTGCCAGCCTAAGATGTATAAGAGAGATGGAGTCGATCAAAACAAGAAAGAGACCAGATTTATTTGGTATTCATTTGTATTCATTTGCTCCCCCCTCCTTTCCTCTGTGAAGAGTTGGGGAGGAATAGCTCAGTGGTTTGAGCATTGGCCTACTGAACCCAGGGTTTTGAGTCCAATCCTTGAGGGGGCCATTCTGTGTGACAGTTGTGTGTGTTTTTCCTTGATGCAAACCCACCCCCTTTGTTGATTTTAATTCCCTGTAAGCCAAGTCACCCCTCCCTCCGTCAGAGCAATGGCAGACAATCGTTTCATGCCTTTTTTCAGCGCAGACGCCATAGCACGGCAAGCATGGAGCCCGCTCAGATCACCACGGCAATTATGAGCACTGTAAACACCACGCACATTATCCTGCAGTATATGCAGAACCAGAACCTGCACAAGCAAAACCAGGCGAGGAGGCGACAGCAGCGCGGTGATGAGAGTGGTGAGGACATGGACACAGACTTCTCTCAAAGTATGGGCCCCGGCAATGTGGACATCATGGTGTTAATGGGGCAGGTTCATGCCATGGAACACCGATTCTGGGCCCAGGAAACAAGCACAGACTGGTAGGACTGCATAGTGTTGCATGTCTGGGATGATTCCCAGTGGCTGCGAAACTTTTGCATGCGTAAGGGCACTTTCATGGAAATTTGTGACTTGCTTTCCCCTGCCCTGAAGTGCAAGAATACCAAGATGAGAGCAGCCCTCAGTTCACAAGCAAGTGGCGATAGCCCTGTGGAAGCTTGCAATGCCAGACAGCTACGGGTCAGTCGGGCATCAATTTGGAGTGGGCAACTCTACTGTGGGGGCTGCTGTGATCCAAGTAGCCAATACAATCAAAGAGCTGCTGGTATCAAGGGTAGTGACTCTGGGAAATGTGCAGGGCATATTGGTTGGCTTTGATGCAATGGGATTCGCTAACTATGGTGGGGTGATAGGTGGAATCCCTATCTTGGCACCGGAGCACCAAGGCAGCGAGTACATAAACCAAAAGGGGTACTTTTCAATGGTACTGCAAGCACTGGTGGATCACAAGGGACGTTTCACCAACATCAACGTGGGATGGCTGGGAAAGGTACATGATGCTCGCATCTTCAGGAACTATGGTCTGTTTCAAAAGCTGCAGCAAGGGACTTTCTTTCCAGACCAGAAAATAACCATTGGGGATGTTGAAATGTCTATAGTTATGCTTGGGGACCCAGCCTACCCCTTAATGCCATGGCTTATGAAGCCATACACAGGCAGCCTGGACAGTAGTCAGGAGCTGTTCAACTATAGGCTGAGCAAGTGCAGAATGGTGGTAGAATGTGCATTTGGATGTTTAAAAGCATGCTGACACATTTTACTAACTCAAATAGACCTCAGTGAAACCAATATTCCCATTGTTATTACTGCTTGCTGTGCGCGCCACAATATCTGTGAGAGTAAGGGGGAGATGTTTATGGCGGAGTGGGAGGTTGAGGCAAATTGCCTGGCTGCTGATTACGCGCAGCCAGACACCAGGGCGGTTAGCAGAGTACAGAAGGGTGCAGGGCGCATCAGAGAAGCTTTGAAAACTAGTTTCATGACTGGCCAGGCTATGGTGTGAAAGTTCTGTTTTTTCTCCTTGATGAACCCCACCCCCTTGATTCACTCTACTTCCCTGCAAGCTAACCACCCTCCCCTCTCCGCTTTGATCACCTCTTGCAGAGGCAATAAAGTCATCGTTGCTTCACATTCATGCATTCTTTATTAATTCATCACACAAATAGGGGGATAACTACCAAGGTAGCCTGGGAGGGGTGGGGGAGGAGGGAAGCACCGGGTGGGGTGCGGGAGGAGGGAAGGACAAGCCCACACTGCACTTTAAAACTTATTGAATGCCAGCTTTCTGTTGCTCTGGGATGGAGTGGTTGCGTGCCCAGAGGCCCCCCCACCACATTCTTGGGTGTCTGGGTGAGGAGGCTATGGAACTTGGGGAGGAGGGCAGTTGGTTACACAGGGGCTGTAGCGGTGGTCTGTGCTCATGCTGCCTTTCCTGAACCTCAACCATACGCCGGAGCATATCAGTTTGTTCCTCCAGTAGCCTCAGCATTGCCTCTTGTCTTCTGTCACCAAGCTGACGCCACCTATCTTCTTCAGTCCGCCACTTATTATCTTCAGCCCGCCACCTGTCCTCGCGTTCATATTGTGCTTTCCTGGACTCTGATATTGTCTGCCTCCACGCATTCTGCTGGGCTCTTTCAGTGTGGGAGGACTTCATGAGCTCAGAGAACATTTCATCGCCAGTGCATTTTTTTCACCTTCTAATCTTCGCTAGCCTTTGGGAAGGAGAAGATAGTGTGAGCATTGAAACATTTGCAGCTGGTGGAGGAAAAAAAAGGGAGAGTGGTAGTTAAAAAGACACATTTTAGAGAACAATGGGTAGAGTCTTTTACGGTAAACCTTGCTGTTAACATTACATAGCACATGTGATTTTGGTACAAGGTTGCATTTTGCCTCTTATTGAAGGTATGCCAGTTTGGTGTGAGAGATCACACATGCAGGTCCGGGCAACAGAATTCAGCTTGCAGGCAGCCCTGGTAAGACACACTCTTTTGGCTTCTTTTAATCTTGATAACATGTGGGAATGGTTTCAAACAGCAGCGTCCTCATTTCCCATACCAAGAAACCATTGGATTGGCCATTGAAAATGGTTTGGCAATTTAAAAGGAGGGGCTGCATTTTTTTGGGTTAATGTGCAGCACAAACCCAACTAACCCCCCCCCCACACACACACACACAATTCTCTGGGATGATCGCTTCACCTCTCCCCCCACTGCGTTGCTAACAGCGGGGAACATTTCTGTTCAGCCGAGCAGGAACGGGCACCTCTGAATGTCCCCTTAATAAAATCACCCTATTTCAACCAGGTGACCATGAATTATATCACTTCCCTAAGGATAACACAGAGAGATAAAGAACAGATGTTGTTTGAATGCCAGCAAACACCGGGACCATACTCTGTGTTATGCAATGATTCCAGACTATGTGCTACTGGCCTGGTGTGGTAAAGTGTCCTACTATGGAGGACGAAATAAGACTGCCCTCCCAAGAAACCTTTTGCAAAGGCTTTGGGAGTACATCCAGGAGAGCTGTATGGAGATATCCCTGGAGGATTTCTGCTCCATTCCCAGACACATTAACAGACTTTTCCAGTAGCTGTACTGGCCGCAAATGCCAGGGCAAATTAATCATTAAATACGCTTGCTTTTAAACCATGTATAATATTTACAAAGGTACACTCACCAGAGGTCTCTTCTCCTCTTGGCGGGTCCGGGAGGCAGCCTTGACTGGGTTTGGGGGTTACTGACTCCAGGTCCAGGGTGAGAAACAGTTCCTGGCTGTCGGGGAAAATGGTTTCTCCTCTTGCTTGCTGTGAGCTATCTTCCTCATCCCAAAACCCACATCCCTGTTGCGTGCTGCTCCATAGACGGAGTCAAAGCACAGGGGCGGGGTAGTTTTAGGGGCACCTCCTAGAATGGCATGCAGATCACCATAGAAGTGACATGTCTGGGGCTTTGACCCGGAGCGTCCATTTGCCTCTCTGTTTTTTTGGTAGGCTTTCCCCAGCTCATTAAGTTTCACATAGCACTGCTGTGGGTCCCTGTTATAGCTTCTGTCCATCATGCCCTTGGAGATTTTTTCAAATGTTTGGGCATTTCATCTTTTTGAATGGAGTTCTGATAGCACGGATTCGTCTCCCTATACAGCGATCAGATCCCGTACCTCCCGTTTGGTCCAGGATAGGGCTCTTTTGTGATTCTGTGACTCCATCATGGTCACCTTTGATGATGAGATCTGAACTCACCTGCAGATTGCCACGCTGGCCAAACAGGAAATGAGATTCAAAAGTTTGCAGGCCTTTTCCTGTCTACCTGGCCAGTGCATCTGAGTTGAGAGCACTGTCCAGAGCGGTCACAATGGAGCACTCTGGGATAGCTCCCGGAGGCCAATACCGTTGAATTGCGTCCACACTACCCCACACTACTCTAAATTTGACCCAGCAAGGTTGATTTCAGCACTAATCCCCTCGTCGGGGGAGGAGTACAGAAATCGATTTTAAGAGCCCTTTAAGTCGAAAAAAATGGTTTTGTCTTGTGGACAGGTACAGGGTTAAATCGATGTAATGCTGCTAAATTTGACTTAAATTCATAGTGTAGACGAGGGCTCAGACTAATCCCCAGGATAAACATGGCCCAAAACCCATAACCTGCCCCTAGCAAACAGTCAGAGAAGCTGTGCTGTGTATTGGAGAGTCAAGTGGAGTTGTAAAGGAACTAATTCCCATACAGTCAATTCTTAACAACAGAGCCATTTCATTTCTGCCACTTCAGCATTGGGATGATGGAGTCAGTGCATCTTTTTGATCTCCAGTGTGTACATGCTTGTGGGTAAATTGCTAGGGTATCCAGCATCCCTGCCCCTAAATCGGCATCTTACGGCAGCATATACACATCCCCAATGAATCTGAATTCCATAGTGCACAAGGCGTGCTCATGCTCTGTACAGGGGACCTGTTCCAACTGCCATGGATGTAAAATGATAGTTTTTCCTTTGACTTCAATAGAAGTTTGGATCTAGGATCTCCAAATTCTGTCCCACACCTTGCACAGAGGAATTGCACTGGATATTAATATATATAATATTGTTCTCAGTGGCCATAGTATAGGGAACAAAATTTGCTCTAAAGCGGTCTAGACTTACCTACTCATCTCAATGGAGCCAGTCTTTCTGAACCATTGTGTCTTTTAATCTCAGTTTCACCCCTTGAACCTGGGTTCAGAACACTGAGAGTTTTCAACCATCCTCCTAGCTCCTACTCCAAACTCATTGTGCACTTGAAGAATTGATGGTGACTAGGCTAAATCTTCTGGTTAGCCATCTACTGGATGATGTGTCAAGGAATGTTAGGATTATTGTTTCAATTTATTATTATTAGATGGCTTAGACATATTGGACCAGATACTTTAGAGTCAATGGAGTCTTGCTTATTTATTCCAGCTTCAGGATCTGGTCTATTGAAATCAATTCTGACCTGATGCAAGAGATTAGACTAAATGAGACCTCCTTTGTATTGTATGTTTGTTTTGTTTAAATGGAAGCTTTTTGAGCTGCTCAAAGGTTTGAAATGTGCACATTGAGAAGAGAGACTTACAGATTTGATATACCAGTAATAGTGCACTGATCCATTTTGCATTAAATAACTGTTTAAAATATATGTTGCTAGGAGGTATTTAGACAAACAATACTATTTTGAGAATCAGATATGCATATGCTCTGAGTTTCAGTGTAGTTTGAATATTCCAACTATCTTCAAATATTTTACTTATAACCTCAGAGCTCTATTCCCCCTTGATGCCTGCTTGAAACTCCCTCCAGAGCAACTGTAGGAAATATTGTGAGATGGGTTGCACAGGTGCTCAGGTGTGCAAAGAGAAGTATGACTCTTGCACTCCTGTAAAACCCACCCAGACCTTGACATGAGCAAGTGGTGGGGGAAGGAGTGGTGACAATGGACAAAGTAAAACATTGCTTTCACCTCCACCCTCCATGCAGCTAGTAACACAACTGAACTAGGGTGGGGTGGATAATAATTATCTATTGGTATGAATTTCTCTGGGATGATGAAGCCCTGGGGAAGGGACAGGGAAGGAATCCTACCTCCCAGACTGCCCCCAGAGTTCTTGTGATGGCATATCAGGATAACACTCCTTACACAGGATACAATGCCAAAACAATCTAACTGGTAGGGATTTGCTATATCATAGACAGTTAACTATTTACTTAGCAATAATATACCAATATAGTATATGTCAAAAGCCAGATCCCAAGACCTTTAGTCATGCTGAATAGTACTTATTCTAGGAATGGTTCTATTGCAGTCAATGCTGTTTTTGTGGAGTACGGTGCTGCTAGACCTGAATAAGGGTTTGATAATCTGACTGCAAATAATACTATAACAGATTTTCAAAATTGCCACTCTTTCAGTACATTGTTCTTTGTATAAAAAGCTGACCTAATATCTTTCAGACAGACAACAAAAGCTGTAATTTTGCTGCAACTTTGCAGATGCTGAAATTGTTTTAGACATAGGAGGTACATAGAGGCAGACTCATAGAATGTAGGGTCTGAAGGGACCATCAGATCATCTAGCCAGATCACAAGCCACTAACACCACCCAACCTACTTCAATGCATGAGCAAAGTAGGATACTTTATAGTTGTAAGGTGGGTTTGTGGAAAATAGCTCCTGTCAAACTAACTTGATATCTTTTTTTGTGAGATTACAAGTCTGGTTGATAAAGGTAATGATCTTGATGTAATATACTTAGACTTCTGTAAGGCATTTTACTTGAAGACTCATGACATTTTTATTAAAAAACTGGAAAGATACAAGATTAACATGGCACACATTACATGAATTAAAAACTGTGTAATTGATAGGTATCAAAATGGGCAATTATCATCGAACATGCATGTTTCTAGTGGGATCCCGCAGGGATCTGTTCTTTGCCCTACTCTATTAAACATTTTTTTATTAATGACCTGGAAGAAAATTTAAAACCATCATTGAAAAAAAATGTGCAGATAACACAAATTCGGGGAGTGGTAATTAATGAAGATTACTGGATTTTTTTTCTGTAAGATATGCTCTAGGAATTATTTTGGGGAACATTCAATTGCCTATGGTATACTGGAGTTCAGACTAGATCATCAAAACGGTCTCCTCTGGCCTTGGAATTTATAAATCTATGACACTTTTCTAATTTTTAGCAGCATCTTAGCAGCTGGGCTATACATAGATATAAAATACTTAATGTTAAAGTATGTTTGCTATGCTAATACTTTTCTGCTCAAACTCTCTAAACCATTGGACATTTTTAGGCTGAGCACTGAATAACAGAAGTGAAAATACCTTTGAATGTATCTGAAATCAATCCTCCTTTGGGATCTGTCTTTGAGATTTCCTAAAAATCTAGGATTTTCGAGGTATTTTCTTTACTTTGTCAATCAAAGTTCCATTTCAAAGCAGAAATACCCTTTTGCACATTCTACAGAATTTTTACTTTGTGACCTTGGAACTCAGAATCTCTTAAAAGTATCTGTAGATGTGGTTCACAATACAATTAAATATCTAGAGGAGTCTATTCTCACAATACACAAATGTAGCACTTCTTCAGGCTAAAGAACAAACTATATTATAATTCAAAGGATATTATATTCACTTCATCTAATTACAAAGAATAGTTTATCAATAAAATAAATTGTCATAAATAATAATAGTAATAAAATATCTTATGAGCAAACCAGTATCTGCTATCTTGGGTGAAGACATATGATTTGATCCTGCAAAATCAGATAACTTGGATGGATCTTTGCACCACTGCAATATTCTTTTCATTTCAAGGGTATTCTGCCTGGGCACAAAGGTCCAGTTGTATGGCTCCAAATTCATGTTGATGCAATAGTCTGAGACACAGAAAATGCAGCTCAGAAGTTCAATGCATGAAAAAGGTACCAGAAGGATTTTGTTGTTAAGAAAGGTCTATTTTAGAAATTTGTTTTTGCTGATTCTGAACAAATCTCAACCTCCTTTCCAGCCACCATCTATCAATACGAAAAACAAATATTTATCTTACAACTATAAAATATCCAGCACCTCCCCCACTTCAGTCTTTGTTCCTCAGGTGTTACATAAGTCTTCTTGTGTGGGGAGTGAACAACAACAAATGATATCACTCCCTGCCTTATATAGCTATAGCATATGCCAGGAACCCTTTGTTTCAAAACTTGGTTCCCAGACCGGTTTATGGAAAAAATACTGACGTACCAAGATGGAGTCCTGAGACCTGAGTCCTGGTCACATGCCTTTGCACAGCGTTAGAGCAGCCATTGCTTACAGGCCAAAATACCCATAGGAAGCTAAACTATTCTACAGTCCATTGTCTTTCCTAAAAGGCTGACTATGGGTGTTTTACAGAGTAAGCCCATTTCAAATACAGATCCCTAGTCAATATTCATAACTTCAGATACAAAAAATGTTACATGCATACAAATAGGATAATCATATTCAGCAAATCATAACTTTTCCAATGACACCTCACATGAACAGTATTGTACAAAATGCATAATAATTATGCCATAATCATATCATAATAACATCACTGTGAAGAATATGAGGTGCAGTGTCACACATAGAATGTTTCTGTTTGTTTGAATCCTAAATACAGGGTATTCCAATGGTTAATTATTTATTCATCAATTTCCAAAGTTTAACACTGGAACACAGTTCTAGTGTTAATTATGAGGACCCTATTTTCATCAGTTATTCAATCTTCCATTGAAGGGGACTCGGCAAGGTTTTGAATTTGTTTTTAGGGTCAATGGAAACTACAGTCTCACATATGCTGCAGAGAATTACATTAGTAATATGCTTGGTGACATCAGTAGAAGTTTGCAAAATCTGTCTTTAACTCCTATCACTGGTGATATCACTTTTCAGGTGCTTCCTAAAGCTGGGTGAACCATACCTCAATAATACAAGCACACTTTTGTCCCTCTTTCCCTTGGAGAAAGGCATTTCCTCCTGTAATAACTTTTGCCCAAACACTAGGGGTTGGCCAAACCAGGGTGTATGTGGCGGGTAATCCTCACTGAGTTGAAGTGTGTTAGTTAGCATGCAATATTCAAGTTGCATCAATAGTATGCACAACAAAAGTTGTGCTCTCTTTTAATTCACATCCTTTTGTACACACAGCAGTGGCTTGCTTCATACTAAGCAGTGGCATTCTCAGAGAGTATCCCATGGTCCTTTGCTTCAATGCTGTACAGTGTGCATTCTGAGATTTTTCTTGCTGTGCATTGTGGAATGCATAGCCAAAGCCAGGTGGGTTCAAATGTTTAATATCCTATGGTGTCTCTGTCTCCATCCCATATTTCCTTTCTGGGTGGGCTGTGCCATTTTAAAATTGCTGTCAGCCAGGATGAACCCAACAATGGCCCTTGCCTGTATGCTGGCAACTTCCAGTAGGCAGAGACTTCTGGAGCTGTATCTGAAGTTATAAATGTGGACTATGTATGTGCTGTATTCCTGGGTAACACCCATCAGATGTTGGTGATCCATTAAAGACAATTAACTCTCACAATGGGACATTAAGGAAACTTATCCTGCCCAGCAAATCTTTGTGTGAATGCTTTAGACAGAATATGGATAATGGCTTCTCCTGTGAGTCATCAAAGCATGTAAGGGCATGTGACCCTGGACTCCATCTTGTGCCTGTACTTCCCCACAAACTGGCTGAGAGCTTTGTTTGGGGAAAGTAAAATTCCCTCCACATGAGTGAGGGTATAAATTTCCTGCTTCATTTCTCTGGACTGAATTTCTAACAAGGAAGCTCTAAATAAGGACTGATGACCCCCAAGCTGTTTGGGTAATTTGCAGAGAGACATTTGAAACTAGCAGTTTATTCCATCACTATTACAAACTTGTATGCATATGATCTATTAACCATTTTAACACTCTCCTACTTCTTTTCTCTGAAAAAATAAACCTTTAGATTTTAGATATGAAAGGATTGGCAGCAGCGTGATTATTGGGTAAGATCTGTATTATACAGTGACATGGCTACGTGGCTGATCTCCTGGGATTAGAGGACCCTATATGTGATTAAATTGGTTTTCAGTAACCACTCATCATAGAGTCCAATGTCTGGGTGGTGAGACAAGGGCTGGACTGCCAAGGAGGCTGCATTTCAGACTTCTTGTTAACCAGTCTAGTGAGAAAGAAATTTACTTTTGTTAGCGGCTTGGTATATCTAATGGAAGAATAACCACCAGTTTGGGGTGAGTCTGCCTTATTTCTCAGTAGTTTGTCCTGAATATGGTATTCTCAGTTGTGACCCTCTGACGCACGGTGACAGAGGCTCATTGGAATCACAACCCTACTGCCCTTGAACATCACCCCATCTATCACAGTAAGTTCTTGTCTGCAGTTACAATAGTCTCTTATATTTGGACAACAACTGCTTATTTTTTCAGGCCACCCTTTCGTTATCACTTCTTTGAGGTTTCCCAATAACCCTTTCATTATCACTTCTTTGAGGTTTCCCAACAATTCATCTTTCTCCATTTCCTCTCTTACTTGTTGCAGTTTCCTGTTAGTTATGAGAATTGACTTTACAATCAAATCTACATCAGCTTGCATCTCTGTTTCTAAAGTCTTCTCTGGTTTCGTGGGAGCCACTGCTCTAGGAAGTGCATCTGCAGTGAACATGAATTTACCAGGCATGTAGGTCACAACCAAATAATACTTTTGCAGCTTTATCATCATTCTTTGTGTCCTTATGGTACAGTCATTCAGTGATTTGCTAAATGATACTATCAGGGGCTTGTGATCCATTTCAACTTCCACTGTCAATCCATAAATATACTGATTGAATTTCTCACAGGCAAACAATATTCCTAAAAGCTCCTTCTTAATCTGTGCATATCTGATTTCTGCCTCAATCAGTGATTTGGTTGCATATGCCATTGGTTGCCAACAATCATCATGCTTCTGTAAAATCACAGCACCTAACCCAGACTGTGAAGTATCTGCTGACATTTTAATAGGCCATCCTGGTGCATCGAAATGTAATACTGGCTCTTGTATCAATTGTTGTTTTAAACCTTCCCATAATTCCTCCTGTTCTGCACCCCAATATTATTCATTTTTATTCTCTAGGAGTTTTCTCAAACTGGTGCTTTGATAGATAGATTAGGTATTATTTTTCCAAGATAAATTAACCATTCCCAGGAACCACTGGACAACTGTCATTGATTGAGGATGTGGCATCATTTCAAATGCTGAAATCTTCATCTTATCAAGTTTTACTCCTTCATTGGAAATAATGTCCCCAACTAAAGTCAGTCCTGTAGCCCTTAAAACACAGTTCTCTCTATTTAGTTAGAGGTTTGCAGCTCTAGTTACATCCAGAACTTCCTGAATTCTATGATCATGCTCCTCTTTTGTTGAGCTCTAGATGATGTCATCAAATGAGGAGTCAGCACCATTAATATGTTCATAGATCATATGTATGGTTTTGTGGTACACTTCTGGTGCTGAAGTTATGCTGAAGAATATCTTCTGAATGGGGTATTAAATGTGCATTGCTTTGAGCTTGCTTCAGTTAATTTTAGCTGCCAAAACCATGAGGTTGCATCCAATTTACTGAAATATTGAGCCTTTCCAAACCATAATCTCTTCTCTGGTTGATAGTTTGAAATGCTGGGATCAAAGCATATGAATAGCTGGATGTTACTTTTCTCCATGATGCCTAGGAGTTCACCCATTCTGTTAGGCCCTCAATATTTTGTATTATTTGCATTGCTTCCATCCTTGTAAGCTCAGCCTTGAGTTTATCACAGAGTTCAAATAGCACCTTTCTAGGTAGATGGATAACTGAGGGAACCTGCTTGTTTATCTGAATTATATGTTCACCCTGCAAGCAACCTAAACCTTGGAACAGGTCATAATATTCTTAAAGAATTCCTCATAGCCTGGTTCAGTATGATATTGTAGTGAAAGCACCCATTTTACCAGATTGAGTTTCTCACATGCAGCCAGGCCTAAAATTGATGTCACCTCCTTTAGCACTACAATGAATGGGAGCACGCATATGGTGTTTGTATGTCTGATGTTAGCAATTCACCGTCCCTTCACTGCTATATTTGTTTCAGAATAACCAGTTATTTTTATTGGTCCCAGTTTTTGTCTTTTTTTCAGGCTCTCATAATGTCTTTCAGACAGTATATTAACCTGATCTCCTGTGTCCAGTTTCAGTGGAATAATTGTTCCATTCACTGTCATAAGAGTATCCAATACCTCTCACCAGGCTTGGTAGATCCCAGTACATCTATGGGCTGGCTGGGGGAGGCTGACCTCCAGCCCCTCCCGCTTCTGCCTGAGGCCCCACCCAGATCCGGACCCCCATACCAGTAAGTCTTCTGTGTTACTTTCACCCCTGCCCATTCTGGCTATATTCTTTTATATTTAGTACATGGATAACCCCTTCTGGCGAATTCAGGTCTTTTGCTTCTGCTGTCCTGCATATTTGGAAAGCTTTTTCTAAGGTTAAGTCTCCTTCACGGAGCAGTCTCTCTCTTAATACATGATTTTCAATGACAAAAATGGTTTTATCTCTGACCACAGACTGTCAGCTCACCGAAGTCACAGGTTTTACTAAGTTTCCTTAATTCTGTGACATATTGCTCTATGGTATCATCATTTTTTTGCATATATGTAAAAAAATGTGTCTCTCTCAAAGGTTTCATTCCTTTTTGACATGCAATGTTCCTCAAGTTTAGTCAGTATTTTACTTAATTTGATGCTTTCACCTTCTTCAAACTTACAGTTGTTGTAAATATCCAATATTTCCTCCCCAATAACATGCAAAAGATTGATGATTTTATTTTATCATTTTTCTCCTCTGCCACTATGGCTGCTAAATATAATTCAGATCTCTCTCTGAATGTTTTCCAGTTCTCTGCAACATTGCCTCACATTTGCAGATTGGATGGAAGTTGCAACACATCCATTTTTGGCATTTTCCCCCTTCTTAAGCTAGTCAAAATACTATTGTGTCACTAAATAAATGCAAAAGCCTTTATGCCTGGTGCTCAATGTGCTTTTGTGATGCCTCCCTTTGACTCTGCTTTCAGTTACAAAGAAGTTAACTTCAAAATGACTGAAGTTCAAAATGACTGCATTCAACACTTCTGACACCATGTCACAATCTTGGGGTTCATTAAATAACAAACCAGTGAATGAGAAAGGAATATAACTTTAATAAAACAAGCTGGAGAACATCTGTGGTGAACTGCTGCACACAGCCATGCATAATTCCTAGTCCCAGTCCCCGGAGCACATCTCCAAATCCCTATATTCATAATACTGTCTCTTTTAAGGGAGTGTCTCTAAACTATAATATTCTGCAAACATATCTCTACACTAATCAAACTTCTTTTCCCGTAAACGCTGTCTCAACAAACTATTGAATTTTCCTCAAATGAACATATTAGTTATTCAAATGTGCCATGGGATGAGAGGTGAGGTAGAGGCTGTGGTTCAGCCATGATGTCAGCTGCTATTTTGAATTGCTGAATGTGGTTGTGGGAGGGGGACAGTGGACAAGACAGATACCAGGAGAAGAAAGGAATATAGTGCAGTGTGGGTTTGAAAATGGTTGATATTCAGGGCTTTAGCACAATGCAGAAGCCAATTGCCTGGCCGGAGAAGCTGCCATTTTGAAAGAGTTTACTGGGTTGTGTGTGTGTGTGGGGGGGTGAACAGACAGTGTAGTCCAAAGGAGGGAGGGAGGTGGGGGGCTGGAAACTTGTAAAGTCTCCTTGCCCACATCCACCAAAAATGGCTGTGGCCCTGCAGTACCTAGAACAAAAGCTAGCAATGTAGTATGATAAATAAATAATAATAGGAATACTAAATTGTAAAGATAGATATTTACATGTTGAGTTTCCCTGAGTGGGATCTGGCCTGAGGTTATGGCTATGAATCAGGCTCAGTTTCTGTACAGACAGAGTCGGGTCCTGGGTCCCAAAGAGATCCTGGCTTTCTGGGGACATCTCTTCAGTGTATGTTCCTTCATTGTTCCTCCTATGACTCTTCCTGCTTGTCCTTGGGGCAGGGGATTGGCCGGGGTGAGAAACAGAATGGGCAGCAGGATCCACAAACTTGTTGAGTTTGGTAGTGGTGTAATTGATCAAAATCCTGTCCAAATCATTAAAAGAATGAACAGGTTACATTCTTCTAGACCTTTTCATAAATTTGCTAGCCACCAAAAATCATGGTCTTAATAAAGACATTGTTGCGATAAACCATAAATCCAATCTGTAACCCAATCAATCCCCTATTTGTCCTATGACTACAAAAGTGTTAATGGGTCACTTCTCCTCAAATGGTCCCTTAGAGTATGTGCTACCAATTTATGCTAAACTATCTGTTCAATCTTGTATTTAGCTGTGACACTGAGTACCTTTCCCAGAGCTGAAGTAGAGCTCTGTGCAGTTCAAAAGCATGTCTCTGTCACTAACAGAAGCTGGTCCAATAAAAGATATTACCTCACTCACGTTGTCTCTCTTAGGCCTTGGCTACACTTACCAGGTAGTTCGACGGCTGGAAATCGAAGTTCTGGGTTCGACTTATCGCGTCTAGTCTGGACGCGATAAGTCGAACCCGGAAGTGCTCGCCGTCGACTGCGGTACTCCAGCTCGGCGAGAGGAGTACCGCGGAGTCGACGGGGGAGCCTGCCTGCCGCGTGTGGACCAAGGTAAGTTCAAACTAAGGTACTTCGACTTCAGCTACGTTATTCACGTAGCTGAAGTTGCGTACCTTAGTTCGAATTGGGGGGGGTAGTGTAGACCAAGCCTCAGGCCTTGGCTACACTTACCAGGTAGTTCAACGGCTGGAAATCGAAGTTCTGGGTTCGACTTATCGCGTCTAGTCTGGACGCGATAAGTCGAACCCGGAAGTGCTCGCCGTCGACTGCGGTACTCCAGCTCGGCGAGAGGAGTACCGCGGAGTCGACGGGGGAGCCTGCCTGCCGCGTGTGGACCAAGGTAAGTTCGAACTAAGGTACTTCGACTTCAGCTACGTTATTCACGTAGCTGAAGTTGCGTACCTTAGTTCGAATTGGGGGGGGTAGTGTAGACCAAGCCTAAGACCTTTTCCTGGTATTTTTTGCTTTTAATGTACATTTCCTTGAACTATTTGCTCTTTTTCTGGCATTGGTCGATATCCCAGTTGTAGCTTCTCATGGACATCTGCTTAGCAATGCCCATAAAAAGATCTTTATTCTGATGACTGGCCACAAGAGCTTGCTGTATCAACACTTCTTCCCAAACATCAATATGCACAGCTCTAAGCAGCTGCTGGAGGCATGTTGTAAGGCTTCTGGAGTAATATTGCAGCAATGCTGATATACTCAAATCCAGGAGCAAATGGGCAATTTCTTTCCCCATGCCAGTTTTAAGTGGGGAAAGAGACATCTGGTCAACTTGACACCAGTGCAGTGGAGGGCACACAGATAATCAGACAGATCGGTAACTGCTGTCTGCCAGGCAATGTGGACAGCAGCTGGAGGACTGCCAAGTTGTGTTCATGTGCATGCAAAGCTGCTGTGCATTAGACTGAACTAACTTAATTCACATCAAACTCAGTTCACTTTGAAAGAGGACTCAAGAATTTACAATAAATGCAGAGTTCATGTGATTTAATGAATTGCACTGTGTGTATGCAAGCATATTCAAACAGGATTAACTCAACTTAATCCAGTTTAACAACCCATGTAGACAAGCTCTAATTATTTCTCATAGATGCAACATCATATTTGACCATGATGCTGTCTTCAAGTTGGGAATGGACTTAGACTGAAGCTAAACAGAAACTGGTGCCATGACTTTTGTTAATTATACAAAGAGTTCCAGCCAATCTCTTTCCTTCACACAGAATTTTGTAAACATTTTAGAAGCATTTAATTTTTTCCAACATATTCATTATTCAGGATATTCCAAGAGGAACACTTTGAATTTAGATAGTGAGGTTTATTACTTAGTGATCTTCAGTTGATTACTTTTTCCCACACTAATCACATTTTCTTTCCATTTGAGTGTCACCCCTGTTGTTATTAGTCTGATGGCATGTAGGTTGATTTTTAGACCTTCTACCTTCCTGTTTTGGCATGTTAGGAAAAATAGAGATTAGTACAGAACTGTCTAGGCCAGCTGTTAGCTCTGATTTAAAGAACGAGGTTGATTTATTTCTTGATGAGCTAGCAATATTAATGAAAAGACCTCCATATGTTATCAGTTGCTCACAAACTTCCTAGGTTCTCTAGACAATTAAAGGTGATAAAAGTGGAATGAGTTTAGATCAGGGCAGCATTGGAGAAAATTCAAATTTCAGATAGCAAATATATTATTGGATCTGGAATCTTAGAATTCTTTTAAAAGACAGAAATACTTCTTTATTGCAGTAGCCACAGTTTTATATTTTATATTACTGGAGAGCATCGAACTAGTATTTAATCCCATTAATTAAAACCTAATAAACTAGTAGGTGCTGTAGACAAAGATTTGTTAGCACTTCTTGGATTTGTGTCAGAAAGATAGATCACATCAGGGTAAATATTATTATTAAGGTAAATTTTCCAGCTTCCATCCCTTGTCTCTCTAATCCAGAGTGCCAACTTGTATGGATTTAGCAAGACCTGATTAAACAGGATCTATCAATCAAATTAATCTGTCTTCTAATGATGCCGTGAAGGTGTTTATGGAGCTGAGATCAACCCCATTAATTATGTCACAGATGTGCTATTTTTTCTGTTGACAAATATCATGTGCCTCTGTTCAGGTTTGATCTTATCACTGCCTAGATCTTGTGGTGCTGTTCAGCAAATAGAGGATCAGTGTGTGATTCAAAGCCCACCCAAGTGACAGGGCAGATCCCTGTGAAAAAGGGATGCACACATTGAAGAACATATGACTTTGTGTAGAGAGGGGAATTCTGTCTAGGATCACCTCTCCATCTGGCTGAGATTGGGACACAATGGGCTGGCCAGCCTATCAACATGCCCATTCTCCACCAGAGCTGTGGGGTTCATGGTGCAGTTGCTGGTTTTATTCATATCCCTGCCCGGTCCCTGTCTGTTCAGATGACCCCTTTGGTAGCAGGTAGTAGGCATATTGGAATCTGCGTGAGTTGAGGGCAGGGCCTGTTCTGAATACATTTGTTTCATGTTCACAGGGATGTGGCATTGCACCCCAATCCCACCCATCAAAACAACCTTTGTCCCCTGCACACTACTGAAGAGCTGGATGCATACGGACCACCTTCATGATGCAGCAGCTGGCTCTGTATGCATAGTTCTGTGGGCACAGCTGAAGATCTACACTAACAGGGACGCTGCAATGTGTTCAGGGTTGTTGTGGATTTCATCAATGTGGCCATGCTACTCTTTTCCCCACTGAAAGGAGAAAGCCCTAGATGAGTAACACAAAGCTATGGCTATACTAAGAGCTGGAGTGTGATTGTCCAATATTGCATTGATATACTCACGTTATCTCTTATTGAGCTAGCACACTAAAGAAACTAACTGCCAAAGAATGGGCACTGGTGAGCAGTGGCACAGACTAGCTGTGCTGATTACAAACCCATCTGAACTGCATGGATATGCACTCGGCCTGGCTATCCCATGCCACTACTTGCCACTGCCTGTGCTACAGAGCCTATGCTACTATTTTTAGTTTGCTAGCTCAATGAAAGGTAACATGAGCATGACGACTCAAGATGGAGAATCATACTCCTACCTTCTAGTGTAGACATACCCCAAAACCCTGCACTTGTATTCTTGGTATAAATGCTAAAGAGTTATTAATATCAATACTAGCAAGGTCCTCTCTCTCAAGGTTTTGTCTCCCCAAATCACCTTCATCTAACATTAAGCATAACACTGATATTTTTTTGCCACCTTTACATGCACCTTTTACATCCAGAAGTACTTGCTGATCTAGAAATCCATCATGATAAAACAGCAGTCATTCCATCCAAAAATACTATTAAGACAGTGAAAAATACCAAAAAATACAAATACAATTGTGATCTCCATCCAACTTCTGTCGGACAAACTCTCAGGAAAGCACATACGAAAATCAGTTGTTGACAGTCTAAGTAGAATGGACAAAGATTGAGGCAGTGATTCAGCAAGGTATTTAAGCACATGAGTAGTTCCTCTAAAGTTAGGCATACCACCGTGCTGCATCAGAGCCTTAATGAGCAGGATAACTGAAAAATTCACTTACCCCACAGATGCTTCCTACACAGTATTGATGTACATTATTAGGGCAGTGTATGGAGTCTTGCAATTAGAAATGGAATAACCATTCATAATGAACAATTTTAAAAAATCTCCATTTTCTGTTTGCAATTATCCAGGAACAATTTTCAATTTTAATATATTTGTTTTTCCAAATTATTTGGTAAATACACATTATACAAACATATTGATTACACTGGTCTACAATTTTGAGAAGTCGTCTGCTTCAGAGATAAAATGTGCTATTTATTATGTATTTTGATGTGCTGAATTCAAATATGACAATTAAGACAACTGATTGGCTACTGTTTCTAAGAATTTAAATTTTTACATTTTCTGTCTATGTATGTTGTGTAGATAATAGAGTTTTAATCATAAATTGTAAACCTAGGTCTTTTCATGTGTTTAAGGTTGCTTTACATGATAATATTTCACCTGTCCTGTTTATGTAACACTTTAAAAATCAGCAAAAGGGTTATATAAATAAAATTTATTATGAAACAAAAGGCAAAAAACTATTATGTACATAGTTTAGTCCTATTCAGTGTCTACTTGGCGCTTCTTGGCTTGTCTCTTGTATTCATTAATTGAAACATCTCTTGTCACTGTCCAGCAATAGTCTGCAAGCATTGATGGGCTCCATTTGCCCTGATAGCGTTTCTCCATTGTTGCAATGTCCTCGTGAAATCACTCGCCATGCTCGTCGCTCACTGCTCTGCAGTTCGGAAAAAAATCTAGATGAGAGTGCAAAAAATGTATCTTTAGTGACATGTTGCAACCAAGACTTTTGTATGCCTTGAGGAGGTTTTCCACCAACAACCTGTAGTTGTCTGCCTTGTTGTTTCCGAGAAAATGTATTGCCACTAACTGGAAGGCTTTCCATGCCGTCTTTTCCTTGCCATACAGTGCATGGTCAAATGCATCATCTTGAAGAAGTTCACGAATCTGAGGACCAACAAAGACACCTTCCTTTATCTTAGCTTCACTTAACCTTGGAAATTTTCCATGGAGGTACTTGAAAGCTGCTTGTGTTTTGTCAATGGCCTTGACAAAGTTCTTCATCAGATCCAGCTTGATGTGTAAGGGTGGTAACAAAATCTTCCTTGATTCAACAAGTGGTGGATGCTGAACACTTTTCCTCCCAGGGTCCAATGACTGTCGGAGTGGCCAATCTTTCTTGATGTAGTGGGAATCTCTTGCACAACTATCCCATTCGCAGAGAAAACAGCAGTACTTTGTGTATCCAGTCTGCAGACCAAGCAAGAGAGCAACAACCTTCAAATCACCACAAAGCTGCCACTGATGTTGGTCATAGTTTATGTATCTCAAAAGTTGTTTCATGTTGTCATGGGTTTCCTTCATATGGACTGCATGACCAACTGGAATTGATGGAAAAACATTGCCATTATGCAGTAAAACAGCTTTAAGACTCGTCTTCGATGAATCAATGAACAGTCTCCACTCATCTGGATCGTGAACGATGTTGAGGGCTGCCATCACACCATCGATATTGTTGCAGGCTGCAAGATCACCTTCCATGAAGAAGAATGGGACAAGATCCTTTTGACGGTCACGGAACATGGAAACGCTAACATCACCTGCCAGGAGATTCCACTGCTGTAGACTGGAGCCCAATAGCTCTGCCTTACTCTTGGGTAGTTCCAAATCCCTGACAAGGTCATTCAGTTCACTTTGTGTTACGAGGTGTGGTTCAGAGGAGGAGGATGGGAGAAAATGTGGGTCCTGTGACATTGATGGTTCAGGACCAGAAGTTTCATCCTCTTCCTCTTCCTTGTCTGACTCAAGTGAGAATTCTGGTGCATCAGGAACCGGCAGTCTTTCTCCATGGTGTACTGGGCGTATAGCTGATGGAATGTTTAGATAATGCACAGTCCACTTTTTCTTCTTTGACACACCTTTCCCAACTGAAGGCACCAAGCAGAAGTAACAATTGCTGGTATGATCTGTTGGCTCTCTCCAAATCATTGGCACGGCAAAAGGCCTAGATTTCCTTTTCCTGTTCAACAACTGGCGAAGATTTGTTGCACAAGTGTTGCAGCATATGTGTGGGGCCCACCTCTTGTCCTGATCTCCAATTTTGCAGCCAAAATAAAGGTGATAGGCTTTCTTAACCATAGTGGTTATACTGCGCTTTTGTGATGCAAAAGGCACTTCACCACAAACATCGCAGAAGTTATCTGCACTGTTCACACAAGTACTAGACATCTCTGCTCACTTTGGCTAAACAGAAATGTGTCCCTTTGCAAAATCAAACACTGACAAATAAGAGAGCACGACACTGTATGATTTCTAGAGCTGATATAGGGCAATTTGTTCAGCAGAGTGATGTAAGCTTCGTTATGATTGCACCATCCATGACTTCTAGGAATAACATGATGCAATTCATATCATGTATGATGCAATACCAGCTTCAGATTGCATCATTCATTGTTTTACCTAAAAAGCAAGTACTGTCCAAACCCAGTCATAGATTTATTCATAGATCCAGTCAAAGATGTATTTTAGTCATTTCTGGTTTAAATTGATATCCCTTCCCTTTATAACTCACTTATCCTCCGCCATTCCCAAGTCAAGGGTCGTATATACTGACCCAATACCATATCTTGAAAACTAGACCCAATCAACAATTTTAAGCATCATTTTCGTTCTCAGTGACCCAGAATTAGTAAATTTGGCTACATTTATTTCAGAAGCATTTTGGCTGTAGAGCAGTGTTATTCATTATTAAGGCTGAAAGTCTGTCATGGATTCAGTGATTTTTCGTGACCTCTGTGACTTCTACAGAGCCCGATGCAGCTGGCCTGGTGGCCCCTGGGCCAGCCGCACTGGCCAATGCTGGGGCAATGTCAGGTCACTGTGCCCCCACCCCAGCAGCAGCAGGAGTTTTGGTGTGGGTGGGGGCTCCAGGTTGAGGCAGGGGTGCAGGATGGGATGAGGGCTCTGGGTGGAACTTACCTGGGGGGTCCCCAGAAGTAGCAACATGTCCTTCCCTTAGCTACTAGGCGGAGGGCGTGGTCAGGCAGCTCTGTGTACTGCTTCCGCCCACAGGCACTGCCCCCACCACTCCCATTGGCTACAGTTCCTGGCCAATGGGAGCTGTGGAGTGGGCGCTCAGAGCAGGAGCAGAGTGTGGAGTCCACACTTCCACCTAGGAGCTGAGGGAGGGACAGTTTGCCACTTCTTGGAAGCCGTGCAGAGCCAGATAGGGAGCCTGCCAGCCCCACTAACCACCATCCCCAGCATTAGCAGGGATCCTGGGCCACACACTACCACATGCTCCTCCTTCCCAGCAACAGTGGGTGTCCCAGGGGTCCCCCCAAGCAGCCACAGTGATGCTGCCCCCCCCCATGAATCCACGTTTTAGTTAGAGGTATATAGTACAACTCATGGACAGATCACAAGACTGCCTGTTACCTGTCCATGACTTTTGCTAAAAATATTCATGACTAAAACACAGTCTTATTCATGAACTACTTTCCATGACTTTACCTTTTAGTAATTAGCTATTCTTAAAAAAAGAAGAACAGGAGTACTTGTGGCACCTTAGAGACTAACAAATTTATTAGAGCATAAGCTTTCGTGGACTACAGCCCACTTCTTCGGATGCATATGCTCTAATAAATTTGTTAGTCTCTAAGGTGCCACAAGTACTCCTGTTCTTCTTTTTGCGGATACAGACTAACACGGCTGTTACTCTGAAACTAGCTATTCTTAGTGTGATTCATCACCTAATTCACATGATATTATTTCTATACCTGAATGGTTTCTCCCAAATCCACAAAGAACATTCAAGATGTCTGCCAAATGATTCTGTATGAATACTAAGAAATATTTCCAAGAATATTTGTGAAATTTTCATTTTCCATGAACAATCTTTTGTTTCCATGAACAATCTTCCATGATCAAATATTTGCTCATATGAATAATTTTAGAAAACCAACAAAGAAAGTAATGTTGAAGTAAAATTTCTACTTATATTTAAACAATTTTTTTCCAGATATTTTTTCAATATTCTCTTAGTTCTACCTGTAATTACATGTTCTGTGGCTAACTTTTCCAAGTTGGTTAGAGGTGTATCTCACATGGAGGATATTACATCTATGTTCCATAGAGTGCCTTCCTTTCCAAACCATTTCTAGTTGCAATTCAATGTATCAGTTTTGATCTATAAAGCATGTCCTAGCAACTTTCTCCTTTCATTCTAGCCCAAGAGCTAAAATCAATCTTCTCTCTAAATCACCATACTTTAAGAGTTTGATAAGTAAAACCACTCAACCCTATCAAATGCTTTTTCAATATGAGGCAACATATACATTGAAGCTGAACATAGTGGCTGCCACATTTGCCAGGCAGTCATTGATCTTAATGGGTTTATGCTTTGCCATTTTATAAAGTTCCTTTGGAACTCCCCGGGTATGAAAATATTCATACACAAAATAAATAAATCAGTGCTGTGACTTTATCCTCTTTCATATAGGACAGCAGGAAAAAACATGATATCCTTCCCAGGGTAAATAAAAAAAATATCATGCCTGCCAGTGGATCAACAAATAATGGAGCAATCAAACCTTTACAGATATTTCCAATACAATTGTCCTTATTTGTGGTTATGATTATTGCAGTTACAAAGTTAACAGACGGTGATGTTACAAAGGTTCTTACTTGATCTTCCAGGGTTTTTTCTTAGATAATTACATCAATGGGAAAACTCACATGCTTATAGTTTCACATGTGCTCATGTTCCTTGCAAGACTGGTATCTTGGTTAATTTGAGAATGTAGAACTCTTTGAACATGTAAGATGCTATATAATATTGAGTAGATATTCTTCTGTTTCTATGTACTGCTTTCAGATTCTTTTAATAGCACTAATTTACAATGGCAACAATATTTAAAATTCACTTGTTAGTCACATAAGTAGAGCAGTGCCTTCATTAAAACAGAGAAGGTAATCCTCTGTGTGCCATCTTAAACTAATTTCAGTAATTCTCTGCTGGTAAATTTAAAAGAAGGTGTCATATTCAAATTATCTTATTTTTTACAGTCAGAGTATTAACCCAGACTGAACATTCAACACAATGTATTTCACCATTACATTTCAACAGGTCAGACTCCAGGATAGGTAACATACTTTAAAGAGGCCTCAACTCATCTGTTATTTTTGTCAGGCTCAAATGTGAATATTGCTTGTCTAAATATGTGATTTGAACAATCCAGTAGATAGATGTCTAAATAATATCATTGGCATCTGCAAAACTTTGGGACATCTTTAAAATCTGTCCCATTAATTGCTCTATTCAGATTCTCATAAGAATTTCCAACAGTTCGTGCATTGTCTGGGTGTATAGTTTGAACAATTTGCTTTGAAAATGGTATATTCCGAATCAGAGTTAATAAGTGCTAACAGTAGGTGAAGGTAAGAGACTGGTTAGAACTTCTTCTGTTTACCTCTGGAGAGGGAAATAGGAGAGAGCTTCTTACCCAATTTTAAGTCTCCAAAAAAGGGTATATTCATTTTGATACATAGGTTAGACAAAGATTTGAACTGGTTTCTGTGGTAACCAGTTTACCCATCTCCAATACCTATGTACCACCTACTAAGATCAATAGTGTCATTTTAAACAATATGGTTATTTTGTACGTAACTCCCATTTATGTTTAATAATGCATGTTCCTTTTTGAACATGCCACTAAAAAACACTGCTGTATTATTTAAAATACATTCAGGAAATTTATAAATAAGAAAATGGAATGGCTTAATTACAAGATTGGAAAACAAAATGAAAATTCTAATCTGAAGAATGTACAGATCAATAACACTCTAACAAAGTCTAATTGCAGGGTTGGCATTAATTTTATAAAGGTAAAAAATCAGTTTCCCATTGTCTGGGGAAAGACTCAAACTCTTATTCTTATTATAAAATTATATCACAATTTTACAATATGATTGGTGTATACTATAGCACAATAGAAAGTGTTTTTTTGTTAGGGAAATTTTATTTGAATAAACAATTATAATGAATAAAGAAAGCATAGTTAGTCATTTTACCATAGCAATAACAAAATTATATCATTGCTTAAAACCCTGAGCCAGTTTAGTCTAGACAATCTTAGTTCAACTGAGTGTTATATGAACACAAAGCAAAGTGTCTTGCTTATTGTAGCTGAAAAAATATTTTTAAACTGACAGTAAAAGAACTGATCAGAGCTACTTGGAGGGGGGATATACATCAATATATTGCAATTGTAGTTATCTGTGTTTTAGTCCCCGTAGTTATTAAACTTCTGTGAAAGCTTTGATTCAGTGATTTGTCAAGCATTTAGAACCCATGACACAGTTATTTTTCCCTAGTTAGAAAAAATCATCTCAGGCCCAACCTAAAGTTGTCACATTTTCTTGCTACTTTAACTTTTCAGCAGATTGATTGATGAACAATGCACTGAGAATTCTTCAGAACATCATTTATGTTTGAATTAAGTAAAGTAATTGAGAACACATTACAGTACATAAAACAAATCTCCTAGACATACTTTTAATTTAATTTTATCAGTAAAAAAAGTGGTGACCAAACTAAAACAAAATACCCATGATGCCTCATGTCCAGGCCAGAGAAATGGAAAAACCCAGTGTCACGGGGTGCTTCACTGACTGCTGGGCTGGCACCTCCTACTGGTCACTCTGGAGATTAGCTCATAAGGCCAATGTCCCCATCCACAGTTTGTACTCTGTCACTCTGACTCTGGTCTGCAGCCCCTTGCTCCTTTGTGACTTAGCCCTCCAGCTAGGTCACTCAGAATTCCCCTTTCGGGTGGATAGCAACGTCTTTCCTTCAGCAGTCCTAGACAGTCTTCCCATTCAGTGCTTCAGGTGCCACTCCTTCAGTGGCTGGTAGGGGAACCTGGGCCCACCCACTGCTCTGAATCTCAGTCCAGGAACCATCAATCCAGCAAATTTGGCATGTACTCTCCCGGCCCTCATTGCTCCTTCCCTGGACTGCTAACATGCCTGGTCCCCTCACTCTCTTTCTCTGGGAGTACCCACTCCAAACCCTCTTCCAAGGAAGTGTCTGCCTTTTCCCAGCAGCAGCCCTATCTTAGTCCACTTCCTGGCTTTATAGGCTCTGCCTGTTCCTGCATAGGTGAGCATCTCTGTAATTAGCTGCCTCTAGCCAAAAGCTCTCCTGTTTGCAGCCTAATTAGCTTTCTGGATCCAGCTGGCCCAATTCCACTCTTTCAGAGCTAGTGTGGGGATCTCACCCTATCACATCAAGCTCGTAAAACCATAGTACTGGTGTTACAATTATCATATAAAGAACAGAATTTTACTGAAATTTATAACATCACTTCTTATCAGATGCGGAACTTGGCAGCCTAATTTGTGGCAGCCTCGTCAGTGAAGAGCAGAGCCCTCAGACCACCATCAAGTCTGGTCAGAGGGTTGTTGCTAGTGATGTATGACATTGTCCATTTAGGGTCCTCTCATTGGTCTCAGATGTGAAGGCTAGCTGCATATTGACCCTGGCCCATTCAAAATGGGCTCAGAAGGGTCCGTGAGCAGTGTGGCAAATGAAAGCCAGAAACATGCATGGTTGGGTCAGTGGAGAGACTAGTTTCTGAAGTCAGTTGCTGACCATTTGTAACACTGAGCTTTCATAAACAAAGCTATTAACAATAAAGCAATTTACATTCCTTGTTAACTACCAGTTTATCTGGATAAATTGTATCAGTAGCTAAGACTAAGCAAGTAATATCCTGCATTATACTAATGCAACTATGCTAAATAGTATAACTGCAAATGTATTCATAGTGAGATTTTGTAAATTGTCTCCTATCAAATGGTAAAACAAAGGGGAAGTGTAGAGTGTTACAATTTCAGGACTAGATACACAAACATACTAGAAGAAGAGATGTATTCAGCCCTGGCAAAAAAATGTATTGAGTTGTTTGTTGCTGTAATGACAAGGATGATGGGGAGAGGAAGTTATGTAACCAAAATAAGAAAGTAGCTAATAGTGAGTAAGTAAAGCATATTATGCTTACAATATTTTATTTTAATGCTCAATTGTATAATTTGAAAACTGTAAAATAGTTAGGTGCCTTAACTTTTGCATGACTCCTGCTTTGTGTACTGAAGAAGAGTGACAAACTCCATTGTCTTGCAAAATATGCATGGAGCCAGATAAAAGAAAGTCAGTTAGGTTTATAGTGTTACTTAATATAACATACTATACTCAATATACAATATCAAAAGCAGGAGTCATGCAAAAGTTACATATAAATATCACATATATTTCTGTATAACTATAAGCTCTTCCCAAGATGATTTTACTATGCTAAGCTGTATCAAAGAGCAGAAGTCTCTAAACTTTGCTGATTCCTGGAATGCTGTAGTCAAAACAAGATAGTGAACTGTTGCAGTCTCAATCCTGAGGTTGTGAGACTGTTCTTTGTGAAACCCATCAAGAAATAAGATGGATACTCTAGTGGGGTTTGTGAAATATGCACAAACTACCAGGTACAGATAGATTATTTGTATGAGGATCCTGGTTCAGGCCCCCCCTTTCCCTTTGAAATTGTTAAAGAAGCGAGATAAGAGATGAGGGGTAGATTTGAGCAATACAGAGAAACTGTGAAACTTTTAATCTGTAGCAAACAATGTTAGTATATTCAGAAATGAAGTGAAGCTTAAACTCTGAGACAGTGTGACCAGCTGCACTTCTGTCCTCCAGGGGCATTAGTATCCTACTGAATCTTCCTTTCTGTATTATACTATTTTAATCTTTGGCTAATAATTTTTGATTAATAAATTGAAATCCTGTGTTATTTGAGATCTCATGTTATTAATGTGTATTAAATTGAACTTGTAACAAAGGTGTGTTTGAAGATGAACCATTATTTCAGATGTTGTACATAGAATACATTATGATTTAATCTGGGCCCAATCTGAAGACTCAATTCTCCCCTCTCTTCTTCTTTTCCCCCACCTCAGAAAACTCCACAAAATATGCAGTTACCACTAGTTACTTTTATAAAGGTATCTTCATAGCTGTGATGGGGTGCATCTCACCATGCTAGCACCTCCTGATGGTTGTCTTGCAGATCAACTCCACAGGTCAGTATGCTGCCTCTCGGTGATGTCTTGCCTGCTGTCACTTCTATTCCTGGACCTGTGCGGCTCCAAGGACCATAGCATCCTCTTCAGTCCTCCAGCTGTGCCACACTTTGTGCACTCCCCCAATGTGGGAGAGAGTACCATAGTCCAATGATCCATCCACTTCCTTAATAGCAAGTGGGGGAGGAGACCCAGGCCCACCCACTACTCTGGGTCCCAGCCCAGGGACCCTGTAGATTGCAGCCACATGCTGCATCCCTTCCAATCTCTCAATCTATTTCCTGGGCCACTTCCCTGCAGCCCCAGTACTTTCTTTGCCCTTGCCTCAGGGCCAGCAAGGATCTCGTCCCTAGCTCCCTAAGTCACTGCTAGCAGCACTTCTCTGTCCAGGGTGCTGGCCTTCTTCCACTGTAAGGCAGGCCTCCTTGAGCTCCAGGGAGCAACTGAACCTGCTTTGCAGCTCTTCTTATATGGTCCTGCCCAGCTCTGATTGGCTGCTCCTCATAGCCTCTCTCCTATTGGCTGTTTTCTGCATAGCCTCCCTAGGGCTCCATTAACCCCTTAAGAGTGAGGCAGATGCACCATCACAATAGCCTTTTCTGTAGCCATATAATTAATCAGTCCATCCCAAGCTATATGCCTTGATTCTGAGTTCTCTATAAATGTAACTGTCAGATTGTTTAGCCTTTCCTGCACTATGGGCATACATAGATTAGATCTTGATTAATCTTAGCTTGAGGAAACTCCTTTCATTAGCAGTCATAGTTACAGGAAGACAGCAAAAAATATGCAGTGCAGTTTCTGTGTTAGAAAAACTTCTATCTAAAGACATTTTGTGAATGTAGCTAAGGAGAGCTATGGGAGCTTAAATTCATAACTGTGCTACACACTAAAAATCATGGTTTTAATAAAGACACTGGATTTATGGCTTATTACAACAATCTGTAACCTATTACAATCCCTTTCTGTCCTATGACTACAGGGATGTTAATGGGCCACTTCACCTTGAATGGTCCTTCAGAATATGTGCAAACTACTTATCTGTTCCTCATTGTACTTTTCTGTGACACTCTGTAAACCTTTTGCAGATCCAAGGAAGAACTCTGAGTCTCTCTCACAACAGAAGTGTCTCCAATGAAAGATATTACTTCACCCACCTTTTCTCTCTAATATCCTAGGACTAACATGGCTAAAACAACATTGCATACAGGGCCGGCTCTAGGAACCAGCGTTCCAAGCATGTGCTTGGGGCAGCCCTTTTCAAGGGGCGGCATTCTGGCTCTTTGGGGCGGCACTTCGGGGTTTTTTTGTTTTGGTTTGGGTTTTTTTGCTTGGAGCGGCAAAAAACCTGGTGCCAGCCCTGATTGCATACAATGTGGGACTGTGTCAAAAGCCTTGCTAAAATCAAGATATGCCACATCTAGTGCTTCTCTCTATACAGTAGGCCAGTGACTCCATCAAAGGAGGAAATTATGTTGGCTTGGCATTATCCTCTAGGTGCTTATAAATTGATTAATAATTTGTTCCTTTATATTTGCAGGTGTTGAAGTTAGACTGACTAGTCTACCATTTGTGGGATCCTCTTTGTTTTCCTTTTTAAAGATAGGTACTATGTTTTCCCTTCTCCGGTCCTCTGGGACCTCATCTATCCTCCATGAGTTTTCAAAGATAGTCACTAATGGTTTAAAAATTTCTTCAGCTAGTTCCTTAAGTATCAGGCCCTGATGATTTGAATGCATCTAACTTATCTAAATATTCTTTAACCTGTACTTTCACTTGTCTGGTTGATATCATTGTATCACTTGTTGTTAATATGAATTGTGTTAAGCCACTGATCTTTAGAGTGAAGACTGAAGCAAAATAGGCATTAAAGACTTCGGTCTTCATGGGGCTGTCCAATATTAGCTCTATTTGACTGCTAAGTAGTCGACCTACACTATTCCTCATTTTACATTAACAATAATAACTCTACTGTACATACATTTTATAAAATGGAAATAGAAAATACAAAGGGCAGAACATACTTAAGTTAATATTACTATAGGAACCTTAACTTTTAACTTTCCAGCTCCATGCTGGAATCCCTACATTGACAAAAAAGCCAGGCAGCTAGAGCTGGGCTGCCACCAGCTCCCCGTTCCCAGCCAGGCTGTGTCTACCAGGTTTCCTGCTCCCTGCTCAGGAGGAAAGAAGACTAGATGGCTGCCCCCTGCTCCTGGTGGGGAGGTGAGAAGTCTGGGCGGCTACCTCCCCTCATTCCTGGTAGGAGCACAGGGCCTACCGGGCAGCTTGGCTCTTGGCGGGGAGCTGTATGGAGCTGAGAGCTCTGGCTCTCAGCCCGCCCCCCCCACAACCACTCTTCAGTTGTTGGAAGTGTTCCTGGTGAGGACACGCACCACTGACAGAAGGAGTCTAATGTGGACATCAGCCACTGATGTAATACTGGGGTGGCTGTAAGTCAACCTACCATAGAGCGACTTAAGTCTGTAGTGCAGACATACCCTATCATTTAGCTATGTGTTTTCAAAGCATAGAGAAGCCCTGATGCATGATTGTGTCCCTGGCAATATAGCCCCTCTTACCCCCCAATCCCCCGGGGAAAAATAAAGTTAATATTACCTCTGTAAACTCAGCAGACTTTGGGTGCTCTGTCACCAAATCACATTTCCTAGACTCTGTAAACTTCTCTGTCTTTTGGGAGATAAAGCCTAATACCTCAGAAAAGTTAAATTGAACATAATCTGATGAACACGTACCCAATGAAGCCTTTCGAGGAAAGCAATAGGATTAGAGGACTAATGAGCTAGAAAGGTTTCAGGATGAGGGACTCCAAATGTGTACACTTGCTAGCAGTGAATGTGCTTCACCTGTCTGAAAGCATACAACTCAAGCAAACTAAAATTTGTAGTATGTGCACTCAGGACACAGTTTTTAAATGACCATAAAACTTAATCATAACCATGTGTGTGCAGAAGAAATGATGGCTTTGGGGTTATGACACTATATTGGGACACAAGAGATTGTGGGCAAGCCAATTAATCTGTCCACATCTCAGTTTGCAGTCTATAAAAAAGGGTACTAGTACTTCCCTTCTCTGTCTTGTCTATTTATTTTATAAGTTCCTTCTGAGCAGGAATTGTCTCTTGCTATGTGTTTGTGCAGTGCCTGCCACAATGGGGTCCCAATATTAGTCTGGGCTGGATTCTCTTATAATATAAATATTAATAATAACAGTAGAGATCAAACAGTATCACTGCATTAAAAATAAATGCTAAGCACATACAAGGCATAAATATAGTCAGTAGAGAATTTACTCTGGGGACCCTGAGCACAATTATGATACCTATTAATAGTAACAGAGATGTGCAAATAGAAGGAAAATTTTAGTGTAAAAAATTACTTCAATTCCATGTACACCTTTGAGAAAAACTGTGATGTGAAACTTGAGTGTCTATAAGGCCTTGCATTTAATCACATTCTCTTAGTTGGCTGATACTTAAAACGCAGTACAAGCAATGTGGAAAGCATTTTTAGCATAAGCATTAAGTAAGATAATTATAAGTTCATTGCAATTCAGCTGAACTCTCAAATTTTCCCTGGATAGTTAAACGAAAATGCTTGTTTCATCAAATGTAATTTGCATAAGTAAATTAATAATTACTCTCATAATTCTTTCTACTGTTGAAGATATTGGTGCTACTCATCATCCCATACTTTCCCCTGGAACCTTATAACCTCTCTGAACACTTGCATGTGTATAAAAGACATTCGACCAGATCCTGGCCCCTGGCTTGCCCTTTGTTCTGCAGTGCAATGAGCAAGCAATGATTTTCTAACAAGATAGTCCGGGATTTTTCTAATGTTGAGGAATCTCCAGGTGGCATAAAGGTAGCCTAGTCAGTTCCTCTTCACTCATTCCCCCTTTCCAGACAAAAGGGGGCTGCAGGCATGGCTGTGGGCAAGAGAGCGTGGAGCTGTAGTACATTGTGCTCCAGCAATTCTCAGTGGCAGAGCAGTCCCTGAGGGCTACTCTAGCTGTTGCAAGTCTGGCAGTTCCCATAGGATCAATCTAGCTTTCCTTAGCTGCTGTAAGTTACACAAAGGGCTAGATTATTTTTATGCCACCCAGAAATTCCTCCCATGCTGAGTCCTGGACCATTCATAGCTTTGCTGGAACTGACAATCTGCCCCATTGCGTCATCCTAAACGTCTTTACGTTACCTCGATGACCATGGTTTTCAGAAATATGTCTATGCCTTCTCTCAGCACCTGTTTCAGACCCATGCTTCTAGGAGTTTAGGGCCAAATTGTGCCACCCTTGCTTATATTACAGAATACCATGTTATAGAAGTAGTTCCGTTTATCTTAAGGGTGAGTAAGAATAATTAAGAATGACGGCATCTGGCCATTTGTAAACGCTGTTATAAACCATAAATAGAGTACAATCTCTACCCGGGGAAGAGACAGTGTTAGAAAATTGTCTCTGCCAAAGCATCAGTCATTTTATATTCCAAGATGGGTGCATTTTATATAAGGAAATATTTTATATACTATTTATGTTATTCCTAATAATGGCTGATATCTGAAAAGGCTTCAGAACAAGAGTAAAGTTATTGACATACTGGTTGTTTAGTACACAAATCTGAAGTGCTGAAAAAAATTGCAATTAACAACAAATGACCATACTCTACATCTAATTTAAACAGATTTCATCCTAAATATTGAAATTAAATAAAATGGATTTCATTTGCAATTATATTATTTATATGGGCTGATAGCTTAGCTTAGATTTCCTAATAGTTGCTCCGAAAATCAGCAGCTAGCAAAAAAAGGCAGAAAGTCACATAGCAGGGATCATTGTGTTTAAATTGTGGGAATTTCATTATAGTTCAGCTAATTGGATAGCATTTCAGATTGTTGCCTTGAAACCCACAAGCAAAGCATGCCAGCAATTCTAGCAGGAACAAATCTCTTCAAGTAAAACTAAGGAATTAATGCTTTGAAAGGATGAATACCGGAGAGAAGGGAGAGAGGTGAGAGTTTATTCAAACAGACTTCCTGCATTTTACCTGAAGTCATGCCCTACAGATTGCTAATGGAAAAGAAAATTTGTCTATGGTTTCAAATATAATAATTAATATTGTGCAAGACTGATATTTTATGCATTCCAGGTTGTTATTTCTTTTAGTAATTCTGCTGACATCAAAAAACACAAAGGGATCAAAATGTTCCAGTTAAATAATTTAAGTTTCAATTGCCTTTCTTGTTGAGACTTTAAAACTAAACTACTATTAACAGGGAATTTTAAGGAAAAAAAAAACAGATTTAAAAAAGGAAATTTACTTTTAAGCACAGTGGCCCCAATGCTGCAATGCTCATGTGAGAAAAACTAGGGCTTGTCCAGCTATACCGAAAAAAGGACAGGAGACACTTGTTTTGATTTTAATCAGACTGCAACTTTATTATTAGATGTCTGCCAGCGCCCCCTCAACCCTTTTTCCATCCAGGTCACTCAGCCAACCCATTGCTGGGATCTTACCACCCCTCGCTCAAGCCAGGGTTAAGGTGGGCTATAAGAAAGGGGAATTGGCTCCCTGTCCAGCTAGCCCTGGGAGCTCTGAACCACATCCCCGCCCATTCCACTCCTTTAACAAACATGTCCTTTTAAAGTCATTTATCTTTTTAAAGCCATTTATTTGATCCTTGTATCCCTTCCCTATGGAGTACCTGCACTGGAAATCCACCACACGGAGGCACCAGCAATTAGCTTGGCTGCCTCCCTCACAAACCCATTGTGTTTCCAGACATCTCCTAATGTCCCCTTTTATATTGGCCAAAAACGTGTCTGCACCCAAATCTGTCAGGTGAACCACATCCTCACAAAATATGGTGCCCCATATGCTATTCACAACTGTCCTATGGCCCCAAGGAATTTGGCCACTTTCCTGTTCCCATACCCCCTAGCCTTGTCCACCCAGGAGGGCTTCACAGCTCCCAGCCAGACCCAGTGTCGGAGCACGTCCATCAACACAAATTTTACTCTTAGAAAATATCCCAGGATCTGGCTCAACTCCCTCTTCACTCTGAGGCCTGGTCTACACTACAAGTTTAGGTCAAATTTAGCAGCATTAAATCAAATTAAGCCTGGTCATGTCCACATGATGAAGCCCTTTTTTTTTACTTAAAGGGCCCTTTAAACCGATTTTTTTACTCCACCTCCGATGAGGGGATTAGCGCTGAAATCGGCCTTTCCGGGTCAGATTTGGGGTAGTGTGGACGGAATTCGATGGTATTGGCCTCCAGGAGCTATCCCAGAGTGCTTCATTCTGACCGCTCTGGGCAGCACTCTCAACTCAGATGCGCTGACCAGGTAGACAGGAAAAGCCCCGCGAACTTTTGAATTTCATTTCCTGTTTGCCCAGCGTGGAGAGCACAGGTGACCACGCAGAGCTCATCAGCACAGGTAACCATGATGGAGTCCCAGGATTGTAAAAGAGCTCCAGCATGGACCGAACGGGAGGTACGGGATCTGCTCGCAATATGGGGAGACGAATCAGTGCTAGCTGAACTCTGTAGCAGTAAACGAAAAGCCGAATTCTGTTGCCTGGCACTGCGTGAGTGATCTCTCACACCAAACCGGCAGGCCCTCAATATAAGAGGAAAAATGTGACCTTGTAACGAAAGCACATGTGCTGTGTAATGTGCACAGCAAAATTTAACGTGAAACAATGTATCCATTGTTTTCTAAAATGTGTCTCTTTAACCACCTCTCCCTTCCCCTCCACCAGCTGCAAATGTTTCTCCTTCACAGAGGCTAGTGAAGATTAGAAGGAGAAAATGGCGGACTCAGGATGATATGTTCTTGAAGCTCCAGATGTCCTCCCACGCTGACAGAGCACAGCAGAATGCATGTAGGCAGACAATGTCAGAGTGCAGAAAAGCACAATATGAATGAGAGGAGAGGTGGCGGGCTGAATCGCGGGCTGAAGAGAGCAAGTGGCGGGCTGAAGAGGATAGGTGGCGTCAGCTTGCTGACAGAAGGCAAGAGTCGATGCTCCGGCTGCTGGAGCATCAAACTGATATGCTCCAGTGTATGGTTGAGATGCAGGAAAGGCAGCAGGAGCAGAGACCGCCGCTACAGCCCCTCTGTAACCAACAACCCTCCTCCCCAAGTTCCGCAGCCTCCTCACCCAGACGCCCAAGAACGCAGTGGGGGGGCCTCCGGCAATCCAGCCACTCCACCCCAGAGGATTGCCCAAGCATCAGAAGGCTGGCCTTCAATAAGTGTTACAGTTTTAAATTGCAGTATGTCCTTGTCCTTCCCTCCTTCCCCACCCCACCCGGCGCTTCCCTCCTTTCCCACCCCTCCCGGGCTACGTTGGCAGTTATCCTATTTGTGTGATGAATTAATAAAGAATCCATGAATGAGAAGTAACAATGACTTTATTGCCTCTGCAAGCGGTGATCAAAGGGGGGAGGGGAGAATGGTTAGCTTACAGGGAAGTAGAGTGAAGCAGGGGGAGGGGTTCATCAAGGAGAAACGAACAGAAGTTTCACACCGTAGCCTGGCCAGTCACAAACCTCGTTTTCAAAGCTTCTCTGATGTGCACCGCGCCCTGCTGTACTCTTCTAACCGCCCTGGTGTCTGGCTGCACGTAATCAGCAGCCAGGTGATTTGCCTCAACCTCCCACCCCGCCATAAATGTCTCCCCCTTACTCTCACAGATATTGTGGAGCACACAGCAAGCAGCAATAACAATGAGGATATTGGTTTCGCTGAGGTCTATCCGAGTCAGTAAACTGCACCAGTGTGCTTTTAAACATGGAAATGCACATTCTACCACCATTCTGCACTTGCTCAGCCTACAGTTGAACAGGTCCTGACTACTATCCAGGCTGCCTGTGTACGGCTTCATGAGCCATGGCATTAAGGGGTAGGCTGTGTCCCCAAGGATAACTATAGGCATTTCAACATCCCCAACAGTTATTTTCTGGTCTGGGAAGGAAGTCCCTTCCTCCAGCTTTTGAAACGGACCAGAGTTCCTGAAGCTGGGGGGAGGGATAGCTCAGTGGTTTGAGCATTGGCTTGCTAAACTCAGGGTTGTGAGCTCAATCCTTGAGGGGGCCATTTAGGGATTTAGTGCAGGATTGGTCCTGCTTTGAGCAGGAGGTTGGACTAGATGACCTCCTGAGGCCCTTGAAACCCTGATATTTTATGATCATGTACCTTTCCCACACGGATGTTAGTGAAACATCTCTTGTGATCCACCAGGACTTGCAGCAGCATTGAAAAGTATCCTTTTTGGTTTATGTACTCGCTGGCTTGGTGCTCCGGTGACAAGATAGGGATATGGGTTCCGTCTATCGCCCAACCACAGTTTGGGAATCCCATTACAGCAAAGCCATCCACTATGACCTGCACGTTTCCCAGAGTCACTACCCTTGATACCAGCAGGTCTTTGATTGCATTGGCTACTTGGATCACAGCAGCCCCCACAGTAGATTTGCCCACTCCAAATTGATTCCTGACTGACTGGTAGCTGTCTGGCATTGCAAGTTTCCACAGGGCTATCGCCACTCTCTTCTCAACTGTGAGGGCTGCTCTCATCCTGATATTCTTGTACTTCAGGGCAGGGGAAAGCAACTCACAAAGTTCCATGAAAGTGCCCTTACGCATGCGAAAGTTTCGCAGCCACTGGGAATCATCCCACACCTGCATCACGATGCGGTCCCACCAGTCTGTGCTTGTTTCCTGGGACCAGAATCAGCGTTCCATGGCATGAACCTGCCCCATTAACACTATGATTTGCAGATTGCTGGGGCCCATATTTTGTGAGAGGTCTATGTCCATGTCAATTTCTTCATCATTCTCGTCGCCGCGCTGCAATCGCCTCCTCACCTGGTTTTGCTTTGGCATATTCTGGCTCTGCATATACTCCAGGATAATGCGCGTGGTGTTCATAGTGCTCATAATTGCCGCGGTGATCTGAGTGGGCTCCATGATCCCAGTGCTATGGCTTCTGGGCTGAAAAGGCGCAAAACTATTGTCTGAGGGAGGGAGGGGCGAGTGACGACATGGCTTACAGGGAATTAAAATCAACAAAAGTGGCTGTGCGTCAGGGAGAAACACAAACAACTGTCACACAGAATGCCCCCCCCCCAAAGATTGAACTCAAAACCCTGGGTTTAGCAGGCCATTGATATCACAGAGGGAGGGGGAAGCAAATGAATACAGAACAAATCTGGTCCATCTATCTTTTACATCTTAGGCTGGCAGCAGACGGTGCAGCATGACTGATAGCCATTGGTATCTTCTGGGTGCTAGGCAGAAGATGCTGCATTACGACTGCTAGCCATCATCGTCAAGACAGTGCAGTAGGACTGCTGGCAGGACTGTGTCTCCAGGAAACAAAACATGTCTGCCCAGGTGCCTCTGACAGAACTCACTGAGGAGTACAACGATGACGGATACCAGACATAATACACCATCTACTGCCAAAAGGAAAGGAGCTGCTGCTGTATAGCAATGCAGTCCCTCGTCTGCCAGCACCCAGATAGCCAATGATGGTTACCAGACATACTGCACCGTCTACTGCCAAAAGGCAATTAGCTGCTGCTGTGTAGCAATGCAGTGCCACGTCTGCCGGCACCCAGATGACATATGGTGACGGTGAGCTGAGCTGAGCTGAGCGGGCTCCATGCTTGCCGTGGTATGTTGTCTGCACAGGTAACCCAGGAAAAAAGGCGCAAAATGATTGTCTGCCGTTGCTCTCATGGATGCCCGGGGGTGCGGGGGGAGGCTGACGACATGTACCCAGAATCCTCTGCAACACTGTTTTTACCTCATCAGGCATTGGAATCTCAACCCAGAATTCCAATGGGTGGCGGAGACTGTGAGAATTGTGGGATAGCTACCCACAGTGCAACACTCCGGAAGTCAATGCTAGCCTCGGTACTGTGGACGCTGTCCGCCGACTTAATGCACTTAGAGCATTTTATGTGGGGACACACAATCGACTGTAAAAAAACGATTTCTACAAAAACAGCTTCTATAAATTCGACCTGATTTCGTAGTGTAGACATACTCTGAGTATTAAGTCCACCCTTTTACACATTCCCAAATCATTTTGCCCAAGCAGTTATCTCTGGTGACTGCTGATGAGTTCCCACGGCATACAGCAGTGGCATTGACTGGTCTCATAACATGCCCCTCTTTCCATGCCAATTCAGGATTGCACCACCACTGAAGCCTAGCTGCAAACCCTCAGGCTACTTGGACACTTACCTATGTGCCCAATAACGAATACTGTGCCCTGAGATCCACACCACTGTGCATGACCGGTCTTTCCACATCTGGAATGCAATTACAACAAATTAATGCTAACTCCCCACCTGGGGTTTCACAAACATTCTGTATGCTTCCAAATGCTAATGCCCGATTGCCTGAAATGCCTCTGCCTCCATACCCAGCTGTGCTGCTGCTGTTGCTGCCCGAATATAATGCACTATTTGGTGTAGTCCAGCTGCCTGCATCACTGCCCAATGCAACACTGTACTACATTTTCAAATGCTGAACAGGATATTATAGATCCTATGGGCATAGCTTTGGCAAAATAAAATTGTCCCTCGAAAGAGAAACCTAAAAGGTTGAAGCCCAGTGAATGTACTGGCAGCAGTAGAAAAGCAGACTTGATATCATATTTAGCCATTAGTATCCCTGGGCCAAAGGACCTAATCATACGCATGGCTTTGTCCGTGGAGGAATAGCGCATGGAACACAGAATTGGGCCTATTACATCATTAATGGAGCTACCCCCATGGATATGATAGGTGATGAATTAATCAATATTCCCCTGGAGCCTTCTTGGGGACCAAGCCTGGGGGCGGGGGGGAGAACCTGCATATTCTCTATAGGCAATTCTTGGAATTGCCCTGCTACCTACACTCATTTATTTCTGGTATAATCTTTTTCTTTACAACCCCACCAATGACTTCAATTTTTTTGACATCACATGACTCCTAGTCCACATAAAGGGGATCTGAAACCCCACCTACAATATGCCCCATCTACTTTTTTAGGGTAATCCTGCAGAAGCACCTTTAACACCTCTAGCTTAACTGGAGATGGTGTCCTTATCTATTCCCCTGCTTTCAGATCATGCCCCGCCATCGCTTGGGTTCTGTCCCACATATGCTGCTCTGCTCCAGCCCAGCCAAACCTGCAGGTGGCACTTGACCCATCCTTCCCATCCTTCCCCCTCCCCCCCCCATGCTACCTTCCCCTACTGCTCTGGCAAGAATGGACTGTACGGGCTCCAAAGCGTATTTTGCAAACATGCCTGAATTTACACATGCTGAGAGAACAACTGCTTTCATTGAATGACCAACAAATACTGTTATGCGACTCAGGCCTCTGCCGAGCTTGCTGTGGAATGTATAGGACATTATCCCTGTGCCATTATCCATTCAAACCACAGTATATGATGTGGTATGTCCGACTGGATCCCAGTTTGTGTTGCTGCCCTTAGTTTAAACTGTTTTTCATAATTAAACCAAAACATGCCCCCGAATGCATTATAAGCCCACCTGATTATATCACTATATTTAAACAGGGCTGGAATTCTCTCTGCGTAAGCTTTTGCAATAGCACCTGAGTAAATAAGGAAGGCAGCCTCACTATTTTCCCATGTTCTAGCTACCATTGGTTGCTTGGCCATCAATTTGTTCTGCTTGCTCTGTCCCAGCTTACTGTCTGTCAACACCTCCCTGAGCAACGGGGATAATATGCCCACATATTCACTGCTCAGAATTTTATCTCTGGTAGTATTGAGAAGATGAACACCCTCAGGGTCAGCCACCCCAGCATAACCATACTCAGGACTGACCATTGGGGCACCCTCAGTGCCCTGTTGTCCCTCAGCTACCCTGGGACAGCAACTCCATCTCATGACTTTACAGTCCTTGACAATGGGAGAGTTAAAAGGTGCCCAGGGCTCCCTGCCCCACTAAGGTCAGATGTGTGAGACGATAGAAGATGTCTCCTCGCCCCACTAATGGTCAGATGTGTGGAACTACAGAAGATGGCATGGGAAGATACATAAGAATACACTTATATTCTGCCTATATTCTGGATAGTGAAACTTGTTTATTAATTCATTATGAACTGACACAAGAAAAAGCTGAAGAGGAATGTGAAACAATGGTTATAATTTCAGAAATTAAAAATAATCACAAGAGACCTTACCGAAAAAGGCAATATTTTAAAACTGTGGACCAGATGCTCAGCTTGTGTAAATTGATGAAGTGTCATTGAAGACCAATTTCAGCCTATGAGGTTATAAATAATCAAGAGCACCTATGTGGAATATTGAAAATGCAGCTGCATATATATGCAATACTTTTCAGCAAAATATATGTTTTTTAAGTGTCTAAAATGTGACTAAATGCAAAGAGACATCTGACACAAATATGGTGAGTCTGTCATAGTGCAGAGACTTCTACAGGAAGCAAAGTTTTATGCAGACTACCCTGCTAAGCATGTATTTACTTGGCACCCATATCCTAGTGGAAAAGTCTAACCAACTTGCTAGCAGGCACAATGCCATTCTAACAGATGGTTGAGAGAATAGAAAGCCAAGAGACCATGAATGAACATCAAATGTGTTTGCTGAGGGCATGAGTCCCAGTTATGAATGCCCAAACATCTGTCTTGTCCTAAGGTTATTCACCTATGGTTGATGGGATGTGCCATCACGAATCCATCTCATTGCTAGAGTAACTTTCAAGAAAACTTTCTTTTGCAGTTATGTGTCCTCAACCCCTTTTATTTTTCACAGCAATGAGTCCACAGAATTTATCAAAACAAAGTTACATAGCCCTAATCTCTGCATTTCTGCTAAACTGGTTGGTTGGCCATAGAAAATTGTTGCATAACTTTGCTGAATACCAGCAGTAATCAAGTTACTGTATTATATTACAGTTTAGGAATATCATTTTCACTCAGAAAAAGTAAAATAAGGCTGTTTAATCCAAGATTACTGAAGATGTATTAGGTGCTACAAATTTATTAATTTAATAAAAATGCTTCAAAATCACTTAATTTTAAAACATATTAATGTATGGATTATGGCTGGGCAGTGGAAGAGGAGTGGTTATGATGATTATTAGGCCTAGTGCTGAAAGATCATACTCATACAAGTAGTCCTGAAAATGACTGCACCACATCTTAAGTGTGGCAGGGGGTATTGTCCGGCTTGCCAGGGCAGGAGGAATAATGCTTTCCATGAGGGGGTGCAGTGGAGAGAGGCTCAGAAGCTGCTGCAAAAGAGGAATGGGTCAGCATGGCAACGCTCACTCATACCCTAGGGACTGGAAGGGCTGGGGAGTTGAAAAAGGGCAGGCTCAGTAGGAGAGGACGCTTTTCCCAGGACCATGCAGAGCAGCAGCCGAGGTCAGAGGACACTGGCACACGAGTCTGCATGGCACAAAGTAGACACAGGATGGTCAGAGCAGGAAAGTAGTTATGGCAGGGGGAGTTAGGATCTGGTTCCCAGCTCCCAGCTTTTTTGCTAACTATCATCAGGCATAGGGAAGAGTGGGAGAGGAATGAACATCCCTCCTTCCCTCCCTTAGCAATGGAGCTGTGGGAAGAGGTGTAGGGGATCAAGTTTCAGGTTTTTCCAGCTGCGGGCAGATGAGAGCAGCCCCTCGTTGGACTCAGCGCCATCACTAGAACACAGAGGCAGTGTGGTTTCAAACAGAGCACAGGGTGGATCAAGTGGGGGGCCAGTGAGGATCCTTGCCTATAGGCAAGGGGCTGGTCCCAGGACAGGGGCTGGTGGAGCCAAAGATGATGTGTCTGATTATCAAAGGCAGTCTCCCAGGCTGATGGCTGGGCATGGCTCCAGAGTAGCTGGCAGTGTTTGCAGGTGGGGCAGTCAGCAGGTAATTGATACAAGTGGTCAAGGTAGTTGCTTCTGAGATTGTTTCCACAGCATTGCAGGGCTTCAAAAGTGTACTGGGTTGCCCAGAACTGGGACTCTAAATTTAACATAATGCAGGAGATGAGGGTGATATTGATTCCAGGGGAGTTGGATCGGCAACAGGTAGAGATTGCAGGGACATGTGGTGCAGGTGAGCCCCTGCCATACAATGTGGCAACAAGTGTCAGTTGTGCTGGCCTTGGTGAGTTTCGGGGTCCAGGCCCAATTTATTCCTCTGGGGCTTTTCATGGAGGAGATGAGGGTGGACCTAGCAGGGCAATAAATAGGCCAGGGGGAGGATTGGGAGTCATAGAAGCTGTATCAGAGATGTTTGAGGTGCACATGCCCGGTAGGGAAGCTAATGGTATTTCACAGCTGGCACAAGCTGCTACAAGCTAACTTTGTCGCAATTGTTGCAACAGCTGAGAACATCCATGGGTGAGGGGCCTGGAAGGAGTAGTAAGGGAAGCAGAGAATGGACATGAGATTGGGAGACAGGCAATAAGTAGGCGGCTTCCCCAAGATGAAAAAGGAGAATTAAAGCTTGAGACCATGAAAAATGCCCATTTTCCACTTATTGCTGGCAAAAAGACAGTGTGGCCTCCTGTCAAATTTGGCCTTGGTAAATTATGTAGTCATGACTCTTAGGCTTGATTACTGAAATTCTTACTATCTACATATGAAACTGCTGACCTTAAGAAAGCTGGAAATACCTTAGAACACAGCAACTTCTATGCTCAGTAACCACATGATCATGGTATCTGAAAAAATAATAATCAACTGAGTTTATCCACACAACAGCCATGAGAAGTAAAAAATACTATCCATATTTTACAAATGGGGGACTGAGGCACAGGGTAGGTTAAGTTACTTTCTCCTGGGGCTGTGCCAGGAATGGACCACAGATCTCTTGACTTCCACTGTAGTGCCCTGTTCATTAGACCATTCTTCCTACTCTAACATCACCATGCTTTGCTCTGTTCAGTTGCTCCCCATTGAATAATCTGCCAGATTCAAGGCCCCGACCCTCAGCTTTAAACTCTTTTAAGAGTATGATATGTCTCTTTTTCTCACTTTGTCTCCCCAACCCACTCCAGGGAAAAGTCAAGGCCTTACGTTCTGTTACGTCTTCTTATTTAGAGGCAGAGAGAAAGCTAAAAAGTGAGAGAAAGTGATACATTTCCAAGTGAAAATATCATTTTCTCTCTGTAACCATTTAAAAATTTAACAGATAAAAGTATTTTCTCTTTTAAGCATTACTCTTTGAACACTAAAACTTTCAATGTGTTTGACGTTCAGCACTAATACATTTCCCCCCTTCCCTTTTTTTAGTGGCAAACGGGGGAAAGGTGGTAGAGTAAAAAGCAGGGGGTGGGATTCTCACCCCTGCTGTAGCCCCTTTATGCCAGGTAAAATGGCCAGAAAAGCATAAAGAGGATCTAAAATCCCCATTGCTGGTTGAGGGAGGATTATTTCAGCAAGGAACTGAGGAAGACAGACATAAGGCTTTTTTCAAGATCCCTCTTGGGGTAGGTGGGAGGGGCATGTTGAGTGTCATGAATCACACAGTCCCCCAGGGCTGTCTAAATTATGCTACAAGCCATGGAGCACTCCAGGATTGCGGGGGTGCAGGGAGGGTTGAAAACCACTGTACTCCCCTTCTCCCAGGTTGTGAGTCCTTTGCTGTACCATTTAGAGGCACAGCACAGATTCTCACACACTATTCTGAAATGAAAAAATTTAAAAATACCAAAATATTTAAGAGTCCCCCCTACCCAAGAAAATACTTCATTTCAAAAATATTTGGAAAACAGAACATTTCATTTTGACCACCCCCACCCATTTTTTTTAAATCGAAAATCACCTTTGTATACAAAATATTAAACAGATCTACTCTTAATCTGTTACCAAGTAGTAACCAAGTCATTATTAATAACCATTACATCAGACAGGCACCCTTAAATACTTAAAAAATATGTTTTATATCACTAGATAATTTTACATCAATATTTACAGAATATCCTTAATTTTGCTTTTCTTAGTCATTCCTAATCTCAGCATAGGGAATTCCAAAAATAATAAAGGCTTGTCTACATGGAGACTTAGGGTATGTCTACACTATGAAATTAGGTCAATTTTATAGAAGTCGATTTTTAGAAATTAATTTTATACAGTCGATTGCGTATGTCCACACTAGGCACATTAAGTCAGTGGAGTGTGTCCTCACTACTGTGGCTAGCATTGACTTACGGAGCGGTGCACTGTGGTAGCTACCCCACAGTTTCTGAAGTCTCTGCCGCTCATTGGAATTCTGGGTTAAGCTCCCAATGCCTGATGGGGCAAAAACATTGTTGCGGGTGGTTTTGGGTACATGTCATCAGTCGCCCCTCCCTCCGTGAAAGCAATGGCAGACAATTGTTTCACGCCAGACACCAGGGTGATTAGAAGAGCACAGCAAGACGCACTGAGCATCAGAGAGGCTTTGAAAACCAGTTTCATGACTGGCCAGCCTTCGGTGTGACAGTTGTGTGTGTTTCTCCTTGATACAAGTGCCCCTCCCCCCCCCCGCTTTGTTGATTTGAATTCTCTGTAAGCCAACCACCCTCCCGCTTCAAAATAAAGTAACTATTGTTTTGAAACCATGCATTCTTACTTCATTAATTAAAAAAAAAAAAAAAATGAGATAACGGACAAGGTACCCTGGGTGGGATGGGGGAGGAGGGAAGGACAAGGCCACATTGCTATTTATAACCACATTAAAAATCAAACTGTTTGAATGACAGCCTTTTGTTGCTTGGGCCATACTCTGGAGAGGAGTGGCTGGGTGCCCGGAGCCTCCCCCCCGCCATGTGCTTGGGCATCTGGGCAGGGCCGGCTCTAGGTTTTTTGCCGCCCCAAGCAAAAAACATTTTGGCTGCTCACCACCCAGGCCTTGGGCTCTCCCCCGCACCCTGCCCACACCCCCTGCCGCCCCAACCCTGGGCTCTACCCCCCACCCCACCCGCACCCTCTGCCACCCCAACCCTGGGCTCTACCCCCCACCCCACCCGCACCCTCTGCCACCCCAACCCTGGGCTCTCTCCCCCATCCCACCCGCACCCCCTGCTTCCCCAACCCTGGGAACGCCCCCCACCTGCACGCTCTGCTGCCCCAACCTTGGGATTTCCCTCCCTCCCACCCCACCCACACCCCCTGCCACCCCAACTCTGGGCTCTCCCCCCCACCCCACCCACACCGCCTGCCGCCCCAGCGCTGGGCTTCCCCCCACCAGCGCTGACTCTGCCCACTCCCCCCTTGCCTCCAGCTGGTCCAGTGCTGGCAGGGTCGGGGTAAGCAGTGGGGCTCCTGGGCCGCGCCTCAGCCCAGGGTCTCTCCAGCCGGGGCTCCTGCCTCCAGGACCGGCCGGGACCGGGGAGGACAGAGCTGGGGGACTGCCCCGGCAGGGGGCTGAGGAGCCAGGGCAGAGCAGCCCCAGAGGGAGCGGAGCCCCGGAGAGTGGGACGCAGGCCCTGCACGGCAGCACCCCACCCTCTATGACCCCACTTCTGCTGCTGCTGCTGGCCGCCCTGCCGCAGTCCCTGGGCAGCTCTGGCTGCTTCGCCCAGCCCTGGCTGCGGTGCTGGGGGGCGGCCGCCCTGAGGCACCTGCAGGCAGCTCCGTGTGTCCTGAGGGCGGCCCCCAGCCGGAGTGTCCCGTGCTCGGAGCCTGCCCGGCCATAAGGTGCAGGCGCTGCTCCCCGACACGAACCGCAAAGGCACCAGGGCACTCCCGGTGCAGGATACACTGCTGCTGCCAGGGCTGACTCTAGGCTTTTGCCGCCCAAGCGCCAAAAAAAAGAGGCTGGCTGGAATGCCACCCCTGAAAATGTGCCACCCCAAGCACCTGCTTGGTTTTCTGGTGCCTGGAGCTGGCCCTGCATCTGGGTGAGGAGGCTATGGAACAATGGGAGGAGGGTAGGCGGTTATACAGTAGATGTAGCGGTGGTCTGTGCTCTTGTTGGCTTTCCTGCAGCTCCAACAGATGCTTCATCATGTCTGTTTGCTCCCCCATTAGCCTCAGCATCGCGTCCTGCCTCCGCTCTTCGAGCTCACTTAATTCTTTCCTAGCCTCTGCCACTGAATGCCTCCATGTATTAAGCTGTGCCCTATCAGTGCAGGAGGACTGCATGAGCTCGGAAAACATGTAATCGCGAGTGCATTTTTTTCACCTTCTAATCTGCGATAACCTCAGGGACAGAGATGATAGGGGAGAGTAGAAACAATCTACGTTCTACAATTCTGGGGGGACTGCATGGTCACCTGTGCTGTTGAGTTTGCCACGCTGACCAAACAGGAAATGAAATTCAAAAGGCTTTTCCTATATACCTGGCTAGTTCATCAGAGTTCAAAGTGCTGTCCAGAGCAAAGTGCTTTCTTCTGGGATAGCTCCTGGAGGCCAATACCATCAATTTGAGTCCGCACTATCCCAAATTCGTTCCAGCAAAGTCAATTTTAGCACTACTCCCCTTGCGGGGGAGGAGTACAGAAGTCGATTTTAAGAGCCCTTTAGGTTGACAGAACAGGGTTGGTTGTGTGGACGCATTCATTTTTAAATCAACCTAACGTAGCTAAATTCGAAGTGTAGTGTAGACCAGGCCTTAGTGTGTGGCAAGTCAGAGTCTGAATCTACGCTGTATTAGCTTCCTGTTTCGTAATTGTCTGTTTGGACCTTACTACCACACACTACAATCCATAATGCTCTTTTGTACTGCTGTTTAACAGACTCTGTGTAGACAGGGCATAAGGTAATAATGTTATTGAAGGAAATCAAAAAGTTAAAAATACTGCTGTATCTCTAAGGTTCATGATGTTCCAAAAATTCTACAATCAGCTTTTGAAAGACTATAATATTTTTTATTGTAATATGTAAACGTTTCCCATTTCAGCAAAAATTGTCAGGATTGAGTCCAATATATTTTTTTTGCAAGTTTGTGTCAAATTCAGTCAATAGTTTCAGCTGAAAAAATTTCAAAGAAGTCAGAATGTAATATTTTGAAATTTGTTTAGAAATTTAGCTAGGTATATTTTAGAAAACAAACACATTTAAAGGGTACAAAAATATATTTGAAAACTAAGGAAAATGTGGAGGAAATTGTTTCAAGTTGAACAAAACTTTTTGTTTGACCCAAAACAATTTTTTTCTTCAGATTTTTCAGTTTAGCTACTGAACCAAAAAATCAATTATTTGCTCAGCTTCAGTGTCAGGAGTTAGGTAAAAGTATTTTAGGTGGCTGTGTGTATACCCACCGGCAGAAATTTAGGCACGTTGGGGACTTTAGCAGAGATGCCTAGGGACTTTAGGCCCCTGCAGGATTAGGCAGCAGCTGAGCAGAGCTTTTCTGATTGCAGTGGTGCCTGTGTGTTAGACATAGGTCCCTTTATAAATCTAGCCCCTAGGGTCACACGTTATCCTTTACATTCATTGTTACTTTTTCACTGACAAAGGCATTAGAAAACCTACAAAAAATAAATAAGTACAAAATGCAAACAGTGAGTGGTGGAAGAAATTCCTCACAACATATTTGTTTACAACATAAAATCAAAATAGAAATGTTGCTCTATTAATTGAACACCACATATCTCTGGGGATTTACAGTATTTTTGTTGGTCAAGGTCATGAAAGAGCTCATAATTCATTTAGCCAATCCCATTAATCAAAGCAGAGTATGAGCAATTAATTTTAGCATCAATGTAATTGTATTGTAATTTACAAATTACAGTTATCACATAAAACTAATTTATTTATAGATAAGGTTAAGATATTAATTTAAAAACCCATCATAATGAAATTTATCTTATTTCATTTTAGTATTTTCTATGTTTCATGCAGGCTGGACAGATGTAACTAATCTCTTTCGACTCATCAGTACTGCAGAAATCTGTAGTCACTAGTAAATTATTTACAGTATTAACAGTAGACCCATTGCAAGTAATACACCTCAGTGTGTATTACTAAGTTATTATTATTATTTATTTGTATTACCATAACACCATTATTGTGTTAATATTAAATATACAAAAGGTACAATTGTAAAGGTTATTGATTATTGGGTCTGTGGTAATTAGTTACCTATTGCCATAGTTTTATATAAAGTTAGAAGTATTTCTGTAACGATTTGGTGAATCTGATATTTGTTTTACAAGGTACGGAACATGCTTATGGAAATGTTTTTGGACTTATCTGTGGCAGTATGAAAAATGATGCTTTGCACTTGGAAAGTTTCTTGTTCCTATGAGTTTGTATATCATCAAAATCCCCCATTCCTAACCTTAAATCAACATGATAAACTTGTACGTTTATAGAAAAAAAAGAGTCTTCATAAATATGATTTGCCAATTGCTCAGCCGCCTTTTTTAATATTCAAACTTTTTAGAATATTACAATCCACTTTGTAGGTATTGAATTAATTCAGGTCAGGTTTCCATAATCAGATTCACCCAGACTCTTTCTCTCCATGTTTTTGTTTGGACATGAGAAAGTAAACAAAATAATCTATTTTGCCTGTTACATTTAACTATTCACATTCCTTTGAAAACCACAACACTCAAGAAAAAAAATACAGCATAAACAATGATTTAAAATAAAAGAGAAATGTAGAAATTGCTGATTTGTATGGTTATGTGAACTGGTTTTGATAAAGAAAGAAATAACACGAGCTGTTTCTCATTACTCAAACTTCTCTGAGTTTTGTTTCAGTTAAATTTTTTTTAAAAGTTATGTTTTCAGTTTTGTATGCCTCTGTGTTATCTGAGTTTGGTAGAAACTGAAAGTGGAAGCTAGAATCACACAAGATGTACATATATATTTCAGGTCCAGTTGGAATCAGAAAAAAATGAGGCACCACATAGGAAAGCATCTTTTCCAACCAGGCTGTCTAAGAAATCATCCCTTCTCCAAGGAATTCAGTGACAATTTCAGTAGGACATTAGACTGTAACTCAGGAGACCTGGGTTCTATTCCTAACTCTCCCACTTGTTGTGTGGCTTTACACAAGTCATTTTACCTTTCTTCCCCCCTCCTTTGTCTTGCCTATGTAAACTGTAAGCATTTCAAGGCAGAATATTTCTTACAATGTGTTTCTACAATAGAATAGGGCCCATCTTGTTTGGGGCCTCTAGATGCTACCTTAATAATAATAAATATTGATCACTTTCAGTGTAAATGGTAGGGGATGGCTGGGAGAGGGTTCATCATAAGAGGTTTTTAAGTCTAAAACTAGCTCCATAAGGAAGGAGGAGGAGACATGGGGCAACCCAGAAAGGCAGCAGGACATCTCAAATCCAGCAGAGTCTGAGAAGCCATAACAAGTGTTACCCTCTCCAGGTCCCCCTACAGTTTATGACACAGAATCACGGCTTCCAGGATGACCATGTACTGCTGGATTACTCTCTGAAGTCAAACAAGATCTTTCTTGGCTCATCTATCCTGTTTGGAAAGTATGAGCAACTCTATCATCTCTGATGAAGATGGGCATTCCTTGCATTTTTCCTCTTTATCTCATTTGCTACAAGTATAGTTGGATATTGTCTTGCAGCCAGTGGCTAATGTATCTGCCACCCAAAAATACAAAATCCAAGATCCAGCCATCCTCAGACCCCTGCATCCTGTCTGCTACTCTTTTACTATCCTCACTCCAGCCATTCCCTAGACCCCTTGCTTGTTCTCTTTATCGTAATACCATTCTGTCTCTCTGTCTCTGGATCTTTCACCATGTTCCCCTCTCTGTATGTGTTGTTTAAAAAAAAAATCAGTTAGGAGTGGAATTCCTGACTGTGGTATGCAGAGTAACCTTAGGGTTGCCAACTTTCTACTTGCACAAAACCTAACACCCTTGCCCCGCTCCCATCCTGCCCCTCCTCTGAGGCCCCACCCCTTCTCTGAGACACTGGCCCCGCTCACTCCATCCCCCCTGCCTCTGTCGCGTACTCTCCCCCAACCTTCAGTCATTTGATCATTTTCAATGTGCCGCTGACTGGACTTTTAGCTGCAGTCAGTGGTGCTGCCCGGAGACACCAAGGTCCCTTTTTGACTGGGTGTTCTGGTCGAAAACTGGACGCCTGGTAACCCTAACCTATCAGTAGCTAATGTCTCAGTGTCTTAGGCCCCATTCAAGAAAAGCATTTAAGTATATTTTTATCTTAAGTAAATAAATGATCCCACTGAAGTCAATGACCACAAAACTTCTGATTATGTTCGCACTGACTGATATCTGTGCAATGTCATTGCCTTTCATTATCTAGTTCAGTGGTTCTCAAATTGTGGTCCATGGACTACCAGTGGTCCACGAGCTCCATTCATGTAGTCCGCAAATAGTTTCCTCTAAGGTGAGCGCCTGGGCAGCCACACACAAAAGAATGAAGGACCATCCACCTAATTAGCAGAGCCACTCAGGCATGGCTCCACTAATTAGGTGCCTGAACCCTGGAGAAGACACACATGTAAGGTGAGGTGGTGGCATGGGGGGAATAGGGGATAGGTAGGAGGGGCAGTGGGGTGAGAAAAGGGGGTGGGGGGAATTTGGGAGGTGCAGGGGTGTTGCGGCCAGATAAAGAGATGACTTTCCCCAGCTCCAGGGCTGGGGCTGTTGGGGAGCGATAGCTCTCCTACCCAGCCTCAGCTCGGGGACTGTCACAACGGGGGAGAGAGGGCACATCTATCACATTAGAAAGGTAAGAATACTGATATTAAAATGTGAGTTGTGTGCTTTTATTTGAAGAACAAAAAAACTATTATTAAGGTTTTTTTTAATATTGCACTTTTATCCAAAGTGCTTTACAATAGTTAGCTAACAAACAACATTTGGAAAGATCATTAAGTGGTTTGCCGAGATCCTCAGCAATTTTCAAGTAGTCCGCAGAAAAAACATTTTGAGAATCACTGATCTAGTTCTAACTGGGAGTATATTAAAGCATGCACTTAAATTAAGTTACATTAAGATTGAGGGCTTAATCCATGCCTACTGCTTCTGAAATGACTAAGTCATAGGCTTGGTTTCTATCAAAAGTTTCAATGACATTGACATGCTGCCTCAGAATGTTTTTATTTAATCAAATAATACTGTTCCATAGGGAAATTTTTGATGAGCACTAATTCTCAGTTATACTTGTGCTGTCCAATTGCCTTCCAATTATGTCCTCAGTGTCACCTGTACAACCCCATTGCATTTAGTGTATTCCAATGATTTTGTGTAACTACATTGCATTCCATTGCATAGTTCAGGGATCGGCAATCTTCGGTACGCGGCCCGCCAGGGTAAGCCCCTTGGTAGGCCAGGCTGGTTTGTTTACCTGCTGCACTCGCAGTTTTGGCCGATCATGGCTCCCACTGGCCATGGTTCACCATTCCAGGCCAATGGGGGTTGCGAGAAGCCACGGCCAGCACATCCCTCAGCCTGCGCCGCTTCCTGCAGCCCCCATTGGCTTGGAACAGTGAACCGTGGCCAGTGGGAGCCACAATCGGCCGAACCTGTGGACACGGCAGGTAAACAAACTGGCCAGCTCCACCGGGGGCTTACCCTGACGGGCCGCATGCTGAAGGTTGCCAATCCCTGGCATAGTTCTTACAGATGGCACATTAAAGCTATCTAGTTCAAATTTAGGGAGAGGTGTTTCCTATCTGACAAAAAATTCTTGTCTACAGACAGGAATAAATGTAGCCCTAAGACACTGTAACCTACTGATTGAAAATGCCAAGAGGGTTGGCACAATTTCCTTTGAAGAAGAAAGAAGACTTTATTGCAGAGCTCGGCAACCTTTGGCACACAGCCTGCCAGAGAAAGCACCCTGGTGGGCCCTGCCGGTTTGTTTACCTTCTGCATCCACAGGCTTGGCCAATCGTGGCTTCCACTGGCTGTGGTTCACTGTCCCAGGCCAATGGGAGCTGCAGGAAGAGGCATGGGACGTGGGATTTGCTGGCCGCCGCTTCCCGCAGCCCCCATTGGCCTGGAATGGCGACCTGCAGCTAGTGGGAGATGCGAATAGCCGAACCTGCAGGCTTGGCAGGTAAACAAACCCGGCCCGGCTTGCCAGGGTGCTTACCTTTGCAGGCTGTGTGCCAAAGGTTGCCGATCCCTGCTTTATTGCCTATGAGCCAAGTTATTGGCATCTCCTGTTAGGCTGGAGAGTCAATCATATCCGGTGACCATTCTATGACATTAGGATAAAATAAATCATAATTGGATCAAAGGGCAGTGTTTAGTCCAGCAATCAGTTGTATCCTTTACTATAAGAACTATCTCTAATTCAGAAAAGCACTTAAGCATGTGACTAACTTTAAGTAAGTGTTTAGGATCCATTGAATCAATCCATATGAAGAACATGCTTAAAAGTAAGTATGTTCATGAGTGCCTTCCTGAGATGAGGACTATATGTTTCAAGCTCTCAATTTTCTATTTGTTAATGAAACAGTTTGTAAGATGTCTTCATATTGGGTATGCTGGCTAATTGATTTTTTTGTCTTCATTGGAAGACATTATCATAATTGTCAAGTATCTTCCACATTACTGGATATTTATCAAGTGTTTTTGTTTTGTTTTGTTTTGTTTTGCTTTGTTTTGTTTTGCTTTCCTGTGTTTTGTTTAGTTTTTATGGTGCTTGAATCTGTAATCATCCCATTAGAAAAAATAAAATATTGAACAGTGTTAACTTTGGGCAGTCCCATATGAATTTACTCAGCCACCATATTCAGAAGGGAGGGGGCAGCACCTTTATATTTCTTGTGCTAAGGGAATTTGTTTACTTTTTCCTCACAGTTCTAAAACAAACTTAAAAACAATGACAATGACTAGAGAAAAAATGACTGAAGAAATAATACTAGTCAGCCATTATAAGTGTATAACTTTGTCTTGGGTTATTTAAAAATGTAACGATCAGATATCAGGTACTAATAAAGTTCAGTTAAAGTGATCAGTTTGTGATACATATTTTTGAATAGATTAAATGACTAAAGCATGCCAGAGGTATATCGCTGTAAGATATGTCATATAAAGATATCACAATTCATGAACAATTCATTACCCAAGTTAGGTTAAACTAAATAGTTGGCTAATTGCAAATAATAATCTTCACATGAAGAGTTAGCATGACAGACTTAATGGAAATTCACAGCATTCTGTAGTGTTATAAACAAATAGAAGATTTAAAACTTAAATGGTATAATATCAGGACTCCTCTCTCCACCTGCAAAAACGGTACAACATCTGTTAAATAATTAGTAAGGGATTAGAGATGACACTGTATATAATTCTACAATTACTGAAAGAAAAAGGTACATAGGCAGTAACAATAAGGGAAAACCTTGGGTTATGGAAGGTGCTGCATTTTGGATGTCAGGAATGCAATCCTCCAGCAGCGTGTCAGTTTAGGCAGAAAATATGAGCATAAAGTGATTTTTTTAGAATATCCCTTCTATGAGCAGACATCTAGCTTGCTTAAAACTGGGTCTAGACATAAAAGGCTACCTTGGGTTCTATATTAAATCCTTTGTTATTTCATTGCCATTAAAGCAAAGTATTTTGCAACATATTGAAAATGAAAAACAAAAAGTTTAACTGGGATTGTAATGATTAATGTAATGCTGCACATAAACTAACTACATGGTTTATGAAAACTGTGGGGAAATAATTCTTTAATATAAGGATAAAAGAATCCCAAAAAGTTTGGGGCCTACAATTACTTAAAACCATCTAATGAAGTACTAAACATTTTTAGAACTTTCTAATTATTTTAAAAACTAAACATTTTATTTATGTTTTTCACATTTCAAGGTGATACAAGGAAAAATATTCAGCACTGTGACAATTTTTGAAGTAGGAAGTGAGACATCCAGCCATTCTATTTATTACAAAAGAAAATGGCGAAGCTCATATATGTTTTACAATAGATCAAAATTTCTGTATTTCTAGAATCTCTGTTTGTCCTATCTTCCTCATATTCTAGACATTTATTATGGAGTATAACAGGAATCGGCAACCTTTGGCCCGCGGCCCGCCTGGGTAAACATCCTGGCAGGCCAGACTGGTTTCTTTACCTGCTGCGTCCACAGGTTCAGCCGATCACATCTCTCATTGGCTGCGGTTCGCCACTCCAGGACAATGGGGGCTGCGGGAAGTGGTGCGGGACGAGGGATGTGCTGGAATAATAGAAATGGAATTAAATTTAATAGTGCAAAGTGCAAGGTCGTGCACTTAGGGACTAAGAACAAGAATTTTTGTTATAAGATGCTGAACATATCAGTTGGAAACAACAGAAGAGAATAGGTGAGTGTATTGGTTCATCACAGGGTGACTTTGAGCCACCAATGAGATACAGCCATGAAAAAGGCTAACACAACATTTGGATGCATCAAGCAATGTATTTTCAGTAGAGATAGAAAATGTTATTGTTATGTATAATGTTATTTACATTATACAAGGCAATGGTGAGACCTCATCTGGAATACTACGTGAAATTCTGGTCTCCTATATTTAAGAAAGAGGAGTTTAAAAAGGAACAGTTTCATAGAAGGGCAACTAGGACGATCAGAGGAATGGAAACCTTATGAGAGGAGACTCAAGGAGCTTCGCTTGCTTACCCTAACCAAACAAAGGCTGAGTGGAGACACAATTGCTCTCTATAAAGACATCAGAGGGATAGATACCAGGGAAGGAGAGGAGTTATTCAAGTTAAATGCTGAGGTTGGCACAAGAACAAATGGATATAAACTGTCCATCAATATGTCTAAGCTTGAAATTAAACAAAGGTTTCTAACCATCAAAGAAGTGAAGTTCTGGAACAGCCTTCTAAAGGGAGCTTTGGGTGTGTGTGGGGGGGGAACCTAACTGCTGTGAGGACTGAGCTGGATAAATTTATGAAGGGGATGATACGATGAGATGACTTACAATGACATGTAGCCCACTTGCGACTGCTAGTAACAAAAATCCCAATGGCCAGAGATGAGGGCATTAGAAAGGGAGGGTTTGGAGTTACTACAGAGAATTCTTTCCCAGGTGTCTGTCTGGTAGGTCTTGAAGACATGCCCAGGGTTCAATTGACTGCCATATTTGGAGTTGGGAAAGAATTTTCCTCCAGATCGAATTGGCAGAGACTCTGTGTTTTTGTTTGTTTGTTTGTTTTGTTTTGCCTTAGAATCATAGAATATCAGGGTTGGAAGGGACCTCAGGAGGTCATCTAGTCCAACACCCTGCTCAAAGCAGGACCAATTCCCAACTAAATCATCCCAGCCAGGGCTTTGTCAAACCGGGCCTTAAAAACCTCCTTCTTCTGCGGCATGGGACATGGGTCACTTACTGGTTTAAACTAGAGTAAATGATGGATTATTTGTAAATGTAAGTCTTTAAATCATGATTTGGGGACTTCAATAATTCATCCAGAGATTAGGGGTCTATTACAGAAGGAGTGGGTGAGATTCTGTGGCCTGTAATGTGTAGGAGATCAGATTAGATAAACACAATGGTCTCTTCTGACCTTAAAGTCTATGTTAGAAAATAAATCAACCTTTCCATGTGATGTGCAGGAGGTCAGACTAGATCATCACAATGGTCTCTTCTGACCTTAAAGTCTATGGTAAAAAATAAATCAACCTTTCCATCAATTCAGGACATTTTTCAATAAACTTTTATGGGTGGAGCAAAAATCATTTCACAGATTACTGATTGAAGCTTCCCTTCTTCTTCTGGACTGCTGCATAGATAATAGTAGAATTAACATCAGGGAAAAATAATTGTAAGAAATAAAGGATATTTTCTATAAGGATCCAAATCAATAGAAATACTCTATAGTGAAGCTAACAAGTTCAAATTTTCATTTTAGATTGGCTTGATGTATATATGAATTTTAAATTTTAAACCTTCTCTCTTCTACATCTCTAAGATATGCTTTCAACAGATCACAAATTTCTCTTATTTGCTTAAACTCCAGCCATCATAATGGTAGAATCTCCTGGAGTAGCTACGAGGCTCTTGCCCTATTTGCATTGGAGACAAGGAAAGTTTTGAGAGGGCTATGTGGCTCTCCCACAGAAAGAAGGTGATCAGGCAACTAAATTACAGAAAAACATGCTGGAATGGCATTCCATCTCCTTAGATTACTTAACAGAATTCTGGCTCTAAAGTATGAAGTTATGCAAACAGGCACCCAACAGTCCATCTGAAGTTGGTGAAAAATGTGGATGAACAAGAAATGAAGAATTAGGACCAGGAAGACATTTCCTAGTTCATTCTCCCCACCCGGGCATGTTCCTAATCCTACAAAGCCTTCACCACATGAGTAATCATTAAAACTAGTTGGGTGGGTAAAAGTTAATTACACTAAAAGGTTTGCAAGAACATGTCAAGGATTATTAATGCATGCAGCCTTTTAGTGGTAGAGGATAGAAAAAACATCCCAGAAAACCAATGTACAAAGATTAAACTAATTTTCCTCAACATTCAGCCAAACAGAAATCAAACAAATCATGAGAGTATAGAAAAAGTTATTATGAATACCTATAGACAATATTTATTACCAAGCAATAAATCTATACAGAAACAAGCTTTCAGAAAATAACACATATAACCTATTTATGGTATTATCATTAGTCCAATAGGACAGAGTGCGTGGCTGCAGTCACGACCTCAATATTTTCCCATTCATATGACCATCCATAAACAAAAACATAGGAATAGAGGACATAGGAGTGGAAGGGACCTCTAGGGATGTTAATTCTAGTCCCCTGCTGATAGGCAACCCTGTCATAGAATCCAGTCCATAAATGTATCAAGCTCCATCTTAAATTAGTTGGGTTGTTTTCCTCCATTACACCTAATGTGGGACTATTCCAGAACCTTACTCCTCTGATGGTTAGAAACATTCTTCTAATTTCAAGACTAAATTTATTCATGGCCAGTTTATAGCTACTTGTTCTTGTGCTAATATGTTCTTTAGCTTAAAAAGCTCTTGTCCCTCCCTAGTGTTTACTCCCTGATGTATTTACAGAGAGCAATCATATCTCCTGTCAGATTTAATTTGATTAGGCTAAAGACCCCAAGCTGTTTTAGGCTCTCCATTCCCCTGATCATTCTAATGGCCAGCATCTGTTCCAGTTTGAATTATCTTTTTTAAACAGGGGTGACGAGAATTGTACAAAGTATTCCAGATGAGATCTCATAGGCCTGAATGCTCAAAAAGTGCTAGGCATCTAAGTTCCAGTTGTGGGCTCCACTGAGACATACAAAACTATTGCTGAACCCTGCAGGAGCCTAAACTCATTCAGTGCCTAAGTTTTTGAACAAAAAGTTCCTAGGTGCCTATGTTTCTGCCTCTGAGAATGTACATTGTTGTCTCACGATACATGACTGGGTGCCATCTCCCACCTGTGCCCTAGAGCAATTCATAACCCAGCAGAAGACAGGCATTCTTCTCTCTAAGTTCCATGCAGGACCTGATCCAGTAGGCATTATCAGAGGGTGCCTACCAGATCAGTCCCCTGAGGCAAGGTCTCATCAAATGGGGTGAGAAGGAAGAAAAAGGACCTCTTCAGCACACTAGTTATGGTACTCACTTGGGATATGAGAGGTCTCTGGTTCAAATTCCACCTCTGACTGAAGGGAAGACAGGATCTGAATAGGGATCAATCATCTCTCAGATGAGTGCTCTACCTATGGGACATTCTGATGTGGGGCTCCCTCAACCACTCCTGTTGAAGCTGGATAAATAATTAAAGAGTTGTTGGATCAGGGGAAGTGTATTATGGGTCTCCCAAATCCTGGCTGAGTGCACTAACCAGCAGGCTACAGATTCATTCTTATGCTGGTGCTGTCTCTGGCCCAAATTACTTTTAAGTTTAAGTGTGTCTGTAAGTGTAGACCCCATTATGTGCTTAAGTCCTTTTCCAAATTGGGGGCATAATGACCCAAGACAAAGCTAGAAAAGATAAACAAAGACCATACAGACATCAGTAAAAGCATTATATATGTATCAACAAGAAATAATCTATAAATGCTGGAGAAAAGAACACAAGAGGTATCACAGATCTTCTAATGTGATTTGGATGGTAACGTTAATTTGTATTCATTCACATTTTCTCTTTTTCGGTGATTTTTTTTTCAGTTTCTGAGGGGGCTAGTTCTTGGTTACTGAGTACAGGAAAAACAATTTGTTATGGGATAAAAGTATGTGTGAAACAGTTCAGTAAACATTTTACACTAGAAATGCAAAGTCTGTGAGCAGACAAAGAAAAAAAATGAATTACTAAGCATTGAAAGGTCTCTTTCAAGCAATTTTCCTATTAAGAACAGTTCTCTTGATTTTTATGCAACTTTATTTTTCCACTGGTTTTAATAAGATTAACTGTAGCAGTCACTGGTGAGGGGCAGTCTTTGTTCAATAATATCCAACTGCTCACAGCAAATGAAATGGATTAACATTGAAATGTCTATTCTCATCTCTTACGAAGCATCCTCCAATACAATGATTACTCTTGCAGTTTTTTTCAGAACTGAGAGTGAGTTAAAATACTATAATCTTTATTAACTTTTCATGTTTCCTCTCCTTGCAAAGATGTATCATGATCTGAACTGCTGTGTATATATATATATATATGCTTTTCTTTTTTTAGTGACTTGTTCTGGGAAGACTGGATAGAAACTTAGGGTCTAAGCTTGATTTAGAGATACAAGTAATTCTTGAACATGTTGTAAAGAAGAACCTGTTGGAAAGTGTATACAAACTAGATTCTGTTGTAATTACTATTTCAGACCCTTAGTCCACTACACGGGACAATGAGCATTTATAACAGCTGAGAATCTGGCTCATTGAGTTTATGTATATCACTTGTGACCTGTTTGCCCCAATTATTGGATGACATTAACACTGTGTGAATTAGTTTTAGATTGAAGGACAGGGGACTACATTTTTATTTTTAATGTGAAAAAATATAAATATTGGCCCATGGGTAACTTAGCCTAAAACAGTGGGAGACTCTGGTTTGTAGGCTCCCAAACAATTTAAGCACATTAAATTTGTGTGAGGAGTTAGACAACTTGCCATCTCCAACCCTCATGCCCCGTTGGACATGAAAACATCCTTGATGTCTTATCAGAACCTCAAACTCACAGACCTAGAGAAATAGATGAAATTTGTTAGGGGAGAAAATCCACAAGATGTAAGGCAAACTGGCAACCAAACCAGGGTTGCTCACTCAGATACTGTGATGACTCAACACTCAGGCATACAGAAACAACACAGCTGCACTGACTTACCATTTCAACAGTGACACAGTGATGTTGTGACTCAGACCTCAGGCACTCAGCAGCAACCTATCACTGAATTTAGCCTGGGTCATGTGACCCAGATTCAGGTATTCCCATTAGAGCTGCAGATCAGGCTGAAGCAATGGGATTTAACTGTAGCAAGGAAAGTATATGTTGGCTATTAGGAAAAACTTCTTAACTGTTAGGGTAGTTAAACACTGGCACAAATTTCCTAGGAAGGTTGTGGCATTTCTGTCATTGGAGATTTTTAAGACCAGGTTTAGACAGACACCTGTCAGGAACAGTCTAGTTATTACTTAGTCCTGTCTTGAGTGCAGGAGACTGGAGTAGATAGACTCTCAAGGTCCCTTCTAAAGCCTGGTCTACACTAGGAGGTTATGTCGAATTTAGCAGCGTTAACTCGAATTAACCCTGCACCCGTCCACACAACGAAGCTATTTATTTCAACATAGAGGTCTCTTTAAATCGATTTCTCTATTCCTCCCCGACGAGGGGAGTAGTGCTAAATTCGACAGGGCCATGTCAAATTAGGGTTAGTGTGGACGGAATTCGACGCTAATAGCTCCGGGAGCTATCCCACAGTGCACCACTCTGTTGACGCTCTGGACAGCAGTCTGAGCTTGGATGCTCTGACAAGCCACACAGGAAAAGCCCCGGGAAAATCTGAATTCCTTTTCCTGTCTGGCCAGTTTGAATCTCATTTCCTGTTTGGACATGGTGTTGAGCTAAGCAGCACTGGCAACGATGCAGAGCTCTCCAGCAGAGGTGACCATGCAATCGCAGAATAGAAAGAGGGCCCCAGCATGGTCTGATGGGGAAGTCTTGGATCTGATCACTGTGTGGGGCAATGAGTCCGTGCTTTCGGATCTGTGATCGAAAAGACAGGATGCGAAGATCTATGAGAAGATCTCAAAAGCCATGTCAGAGAGAGGATACAGCTGGGATGCAACGCAGTGCCGCATGAAAATCAAGGAGCTGAGACAGCGTACCAGAAGACCAAAGAGTCAAATGGAAGCTCCAGATCCCAGCCCCAGACATGCTGTTTCTACGAGGTACTGCATTCCATTCTAGGTGCGGCCGCCACCACTGCCCCACCACTGTCCGGGGACTCTGACGATGGGGTATTGTCGACAGCCGCTTCCTCGGAGATTTTCGTGGACGGGGAGGAAGGAGATGAGGAGGATGAGGCAGTCGACAGCGCTTTCAACACTGATTTCCCCAACAGCCAGGATCTCTTCATCATACTCACGGAGATCCCCTACCAACCCTCCCAAGGCAGTAACCTGGACCGTGAATCAGAGGAAGGATCAGTAGGTAAGTGTTTTAAACATTTATTTTGAATAGAATAGGCATGGTATGTTAGCAATGGGTTTTTAATGATTAGTTTGCCCTAGGTGCTTTTTAGTTCTTGCCAGTGCAGCTACTGGAAAAGTCTGTTAACTTGTCTGGGGATAGAGTAGAAATCCTCCTGGGACGTCTCCACAAAGCTCTCCTGGAGGTAATGTGAAAGCCTTTGCATCAGGTTCCTGGGGAGAGCGGCCTTATTGCCTCCTCCATGGTAGGAAACTTTTATGCACCAGGCTAGCAGCAGGTACTCCGGTATCATTGCCTGGCAAAGCATGGCGGCATATGGCCCTGGTGTTTGCTGGCATTCACGCAGCATGCGGTCTTTCTCTGTCACCGTAATCCTCATCAGAGTGATATCACTCATGGTGACCTGCTTTGAATTAGGGGAATTTTAGTATGGGGACTGATTGCCTGTTCCTTTAAATAACTGTAACCGGCAGTTTACAGCCACGCGGTGAGGGCGGGGAGGCGAACCGTTCATGCTGAGCAGTTCGCCAGCAGCATGCAGGGATCTTTCCCAGGGACAGCCGCGACGGGGGTGGGAGAGGGGCAAAGTTCATGCTGGCCGGATCGCCAGCTAGGAGCATTGCTTGAAACATGAAAGGAGGGCACTGCTGTAAATTAAGCTTTAAGCAGTCAAAAGTCTATGGTTTACCATGGCCGCCTGCTAGCAGAATTCTGTTGTCCAGCCCCGCTTGTGTGATCTGTACAGCAAGACCCCAGGCACTCAATGTGAAGACAGAAAATTCGACCTTGTACTGAGTGCACATGTAATAGGTACTGTGCATGGTCTTGTTCACAGAGAAAGACTATATTCATTGTTCGCAAAACTGTATCTTTCTGAGGAATTCACTCCCTTTTTCCCATCCCACAGCTGCGAGTGTCTCCCAACCTACACCGGCATCCCCCTCCCAGAGGCTGGCGCAGATCAGGCGATGAAAGAAAAGGACACGGGACTAGATGTTCTCAGAACTTATGGTCTGTTCCCGAGCCGAGGCGGCACAGCAGACCCAGTGGAGGGAGAACATGTCACAATATCAGCGATCACACAGTGAACGGGAGGACATGTGGCGGCGGGAAGACCAGCAGGCGACTCAAACGCTTCTTGGACTAATGAGGGAGCAAACGGACATGCTCCGGCACCTTGTAGATGTTCTGCAGGACCGGAGGCAAGAAGACAGAGCCCCGCTGCATTCTATCACTAACCGCCCTCCCCCACCACAAAGTCCCATCCCCCCTTCTCCCAAAGTCCCAAGAAGGAGGGGCAGCAGGGGCCGTGAAAACAGTCACTCCACCTCTGCAAACTGCTCAAGTAACAGAAGGCTCTCATTCCCAAAGATTTGATATGTCACAGCATCAACATGACCCATTGCCACCATGATGTCCACGGCACGGGGTCCCGTGCTTTGTGAGAGGACTGTGCCCCTCTCAGACTTAATGTCCTCACTGCGCTGCCGTAGCCTCCTCACCCGATTTCTCAGCATCTGCCTCTGAAAAAGGTGGATGATAAGGCGCGATAGCTACCCACAGTGCACTGCTTCCAATGTCGACGCTTGCCCCGTTAGTGTGGACTCACAAAGTCGAATTACTGTCCTTAGTGGGGATACACACATTCGACTTTGTAATATCGGTTCCACAAATTTGCTTTAAGTAAAATCGAACTACTCTCATAGTGTAGACATACCCTTAGTCCTATATTTCTGTGATCTTATTGTTTCTTCCCTGAAGAGCTCAGAATGTAAGTCAGTTTACAGTCTAAGAAAGATTGATACTGGTAAATCATTCCTAGAGAGATGGCCTATGTTTGGAACTCATAAGAATTCTAACTGTCAGGGTGGTTAAACACTGGAACAAATTGCCTAGGGAGGTTGTGGAATCTCCGTCTCTGGAGATATTTAAGAGTAGGTTAGATAAATGTCTATTAGGGATGGTCTAGGCAGTATTTGGTCCTGCCATGCGGGCAGGGGACTGGACTCGATGACCTCTCGAGGTCCCTTCCAGTCCTATAATCTATGAATCTATGAATCTATGAATCTCTCGAAGAGGTGTTGTGTTTTGTTGTTGTTGTTGTTTTGTTTTGTTTTGTTTTGAAATGGACCAGATTGTACTACATTTCAGGTATTTAAAAAAAATCCCAGTGGGAAAAAACCAATGAGTCTCTCAACTACCCCCATGCCTCTTACTAAGTCTTTACCAGAATCCCTTCAATTTTTACAGGTGATCACTATATTTGACATATTTCCTGGGGGAGGGAGCTATACACATTTTTGTTTACCTATTTGTGTTGCCTTCTATGGATATAGTTATAAGAAAGCATTTTTGTTTAAATGGAAAACAAATGATTGCTTTGCATACATGTGCCTCCTATGGTGCACCACATTAATCATAGGAAGAATGTTTTTAAAGCCCTTGTTTAAATATTGTCAGCCCATTACTAGACCAGAAGTGAATTTATACAAATTCTAATAAAAAAAATTCTTTAAGATTTTAAGCACTTACAGTATCAACAATTATAAAGAGCAGGAGGAAATAAGCTTTATAAAATGTATAGTTTAAACAAAAATGAAGGTTGAGAAATTCAAAGTTATGTTATACCTAATAAATACAATTTGGAAATGCAGTTTAAAACACCTTAAGCAAACTTACTTCTGCTTTTGTATCACTAGCACTACTCTATATCAGAGGGGTAGCACTACTCTGTTTAGCCCCTTTGTAAATTAACTATTGTATGTGTTTATGGCAGGTATCAACATCTCATAATTACTGCAGGTAACATGTTAAATCTTGGCAGTTCAGTTAGGAACCCTTGGGGATCATAAACAAAGTCTGTCTACAAGGGTACACATATGGGCATCAGTTATCTACAGCCAAAGGTTGTCTGACCAATTTAGATACTAAAGTTTAAAATGGTAGTAAAATATATTGTGTGTCTTTTTTTCTGGGAAGTAATGGCTGCTCTCAGGAGGACTCTCTAATCACCTAATTTACCTTCCTGATTTGGAGAGTATGCAAAATGCAAGAAATAATTCTTAGTCATCTTAGTTATTTTAATAAATAATTTCTTCTTGTAGTAATATTGATATACATTACATTGGTTATATATAAGTTTATACACAAATGTAAAAATAGGTTATTAAAATGACTGAAATATCATTACAGATTAACATGTTTAAAGAACCAGTCTACATTAATTTATTGTATTCAGAGTAATTTATATTGTTTGGCCTAAATAAGAAGTACATTTCTGTAAAATGTTGCTAATGAAAACTGAAAAATGTACATATTGTAATTTATATTTCTGAGATATACAATTTAAGGATCTTTGATCTTTCAGATGACCAAAGCAATATCTTGCATATTGAATTTATTTTTTAAATTTATTTTAATAGAAAATGTGTCACCTTAGCCCCTCAGACTCATCTCTCACTCTGTCATACCGCACTACTTTGACAACAACTTAGGCATAGACAACAGCTTAAGAGAAGGGAGTAGCGTGGGCCCAATGATTCATTCTGCATTTAACTTTTCTGTTTTTTTTAATCAGACTCACACCACTTTACACTTCTTTAAATATGTTATTTGCATTTCAACCCATCAGATGTTTGTGAACTGCTCAATTCTCCTATTCATGGCATAACATTGTTTATTTAAGGCACATTATATTGTTTCTATTTCCTGATGGGATGAAAAGCCTTTTACTGATCGATTAATTCATTCAAATGTGTACTATACTAAAGGGTATTCACATCAAACTCTCAAATTCTTTTCAGAAAATAAAGACTAGCAATTACCCATAAAGAATGTTACTCCAACAGCTACATAAATAAGGTAAAGCGGGGGGGGGGGGGGGGGGACCCTTTTGAATCTCTCTCTAACCATTCCCCAACATCACACATTTTCCAGATTTCCAGTCTTTTAAACAGGAGAATGGTGAAAAGCTAACAACACATTACTGGTAAAAAGGTGCCTTGCACCTTGTATTGCCATATCCACCAGTGCAAAGTGAGTGTAAGGTGCGGGTAAAATTATACCATTTGAATTAATTCTTTGACCAATATGTAATCATATAAAAATAACCTTGTCTTCCTCTAGGCCCTGATGCCATAAAACTAGAATCAATGGGAATGTTGCAACTGGTTTTAGTGGGAGCAGAATTGGGTCCCTATTGAATGGCTGCTGCATGTTGCGGTAGAGGATAAACTCATGTGGTACCTTCATTGTGAGTGTCCTGACCAACATCACCCTCATCAGAATAATACCATACCATCTAATAGTATTTTGGGCTGAAATAAGAAAGTCCACAGGCAATAGATTTTTTCCAAAACATGTTAACTTTTTAATTTAAAGGGATACACTAAGGTTCAAACCAATGTTTCATTTATCCAAGCTACTTCAACAGTGCCTAGAAAGTATTATTTTAATTGAGTTCTTAGTTTATTCCACAATAAATCTCCATTTCAAGACATCGATTCTTAGGTATTGAGAAGTTTAGAGACCCATATTTCTTTTGGCAATATTAGAACCAGAATATAATTTTCCCATTCTGCTAACCTAATTGATTTGTATTAATACACCTTTTCTAAAGATAACTATTCTATGGGGAAAAAGGTACACTTCAGCATCTAATACCACTCTTTTTTATTATTATTTTACTAAGATGGATTACATATTTGAATTTTAACTTCAGTATTTAGTTTTTCTTACCCCTCATTCACTTTAATACTACCGTATGAGTATGATACTGTATCAGATTTGAAAGATGTTTTTTCTTAATTTGATTGTGTGTATGTATATTCATATGTTTCACCTCTATCATGCTCAGCATAAAACTATCAGTACAGCTTGAAAGAAAGCAGCAATATATCTGTACTGTTATTGTTTCCTTGTTCTCTCCCATCTTTCTGTTTCACCCACCTTTTGTCCCTTGTATTATGCTTAGAATGGAAGCTACTTGGGATAAAGGTCATCATTTGTACAGTGCTGAGCACAATGGGTTTCTGCTCCAGGACTGGGGCTCCTTCATGCTATGGCAAAATTAAGTAGAATATAATACATAAGTACATAGTGTTAAATATTATCATCATGATTTATTATTATTATTTATTATCTGAAAACTTTATTTTAAGCCTTATGGAAACTAAATTGGGCTGAAGTCACAGGGTGGGAGAGAAGTAATTATTTTATTAACATTCATGTCCCCCTTACTGGCACTGTCCAAAATGTCAAAACCTGAACAGAAAAATTAAACGTATGAAAAATAAAGCTTGATGCTTGGGTTGGTATTTCCTAATAGATAGGAGAATTCTCCCCCTGAATGAGATCCATGTTGATGCTCATGAGGAGCCTTCAACTTTAGATTCATTGTTCCTTGGTCGTAAATAGCCCAGATTTTTTGTACTGAAAAGGTTCTAAATTTTCCCAGACTTTTGGGAAGAGAGAGATGCAGTGAGAGCTGGTATCATGGGTGTGCGTGGAAGGGGGTACTTTTTGAGCAAAATTTTTAGGTTTTGGTTGGGTGTCTTCAGTTTGGGCTATGAGAAGATGCTGCAGGTTTTATTCTGTTTTAAAACAATGGTTGTGTTTGATAGCATTTTCAATCTATATCAAAGTGAGTGGAACCTGAAAGGGAGCTTTTTGTTGTAATGTATGAATCTAAGTACATATATAAATAGTCTGCCATTGATTCACATGTACAAATTCCATGGGAGTTCTGCTAGGGATTCAGAACAGCATGTACCCCTTAGTGAAGCATAAGGCAGATTTATTTAGCCATAGTGAGGAGAATCTTTCTGCTTTGCCGCAGGTATCTGAGATGGCCAAAAGAGAATGCATATAATACATTCTAAACCAGCTTACAAATATGGTTCTCACAGTCTCCAAAAAGCAAAACAAACAAATATAGCATGTATGTCAGGAACAAATTGAAACCTCAATTGAAACCAAAAGAAATACAATTCAGGTATACCGGTAGTAATGCCAGCAGAAGATATAGCCTCCGGACTATCTGTGGATTACAGATCAATGGGAAATGTCTAAAAGGCAAGATTCAGCTAGCAATATAGCTTGAAAGAGAAAATTGAAGCCTTACTTTCACCTTGCTTCTTCAGTTGACATCTAGGATAAAATAATTTGATTGTGATTCTTCTAGCAGGTTCATAATATAAATTGAAGCAGAGAAAGAAAGGCAGGAGTGGGATGGGGGAGGGGGACAGTAATGGAAGAAACGCTGGAAATCCATTCAATTCTATTGTCTTCCAGACATGAAATCACATAGAAATGAAATATTGAAAGTGGTGAGGTCTTTGAAAATTCATAAGGATCTATGTTTGCAATAATAAAATAAATCATAAACTACTACTATGGGTCAGATTCTCCAGCCTTTATTCATGTAGAAAGGCATACTCTGTCACCAGAGCTATTATACAAACTTCTACAGGTAAATCTCTCATCTCAGACTTATATACGGCCTTGGATATCACATCCCATATTCTAACTGGGAAGTTCTTAGCTTAAAATGGAAAGATAATTTGGGATCCACTGTATAGTTTGAAATGTGGAGGGAAATATTTGCATTAATTCAAACAATCTTCAGCTTTGTTGACAGAAACCCAATGTAGATTTTTGTATATGCTTTTTTCCTTCCAGTCTTGTGCTTTATGTTGGCCGTTTTGCAGTCTGAAATCTGTATGAAATGTAATTTAAATATAGGTATATTTTATTGCTATTTCTGGCATTCCAGGTGTAGCTAAGATTCTTGGTTTCAAGTCTAGTATTTCTTGTGTATGACGAGTCAGAAATGCATTTAATCATGTGCTTATAAGATTTGCTGAATTATGCTCATAATGTTTAAGTGCCTTTGGAGCAAAGAGTGTAACTTCTGTATTTGTACAACACCTAACATGTTATGGAGAATTATAACTGCTTCAGAATAAGATTAATTAAATTAAGTTCTATATAATGTGGACAGTGGATACTTTGGTCACTTACCTTCAGTGTAACTAGCCTCCAATAGAGCTACCTACAGATTCCCTTATCGACCATAACTAGGGATTTGACAATATTCATGATTTATTATAGGGTTTTTCACTATTTCAGGCTACCTTTAAACCTACATTAAATAGCTGACCACAGCATTATTTAAAAATAAAAATGCAGCATTTGAGGGGTGTGCCCTTTCATTCTGTATGGTGACCTGAAAACTATATCTGGTAGATAACAACTGAACATGAATCCATCCTACTTAACTTTCCTACTTGAGATTGATAACCTCTAAAAGTCCTGAAGTTGTACGATGATAAAAAGTGACTACCATCACTCTAGTGGCTACTATATATGATCTGTTTGGCTCTTGGTGTTTTTCATCTATTACTGTCATGGATTAAAGCCACAGACTACACCTCCTGAGCTTACTACTTTTCCTGAAGCAAGAAATCAGTCACAATAGAATGATGGTTTATTAATCTCACACTAATGAGGCAGCAGGTACATGGATAACTTCACCCACATTCTAAAGTAAATGCTTAAAATGCAGTTGGATGAGAGATGGTCGTTCTGGGAAGCTATGCCTTGAAATCTGCAGTAAGCCAAGACAATATTTGGACATGACCCAAAGCCTATGGAAGACAATGGGAGTCTTTTCCAGTGATTTCCAGACTTTTTACTAAGGCCCCCACCTATATGTAGTCTTGTTTTTGTGACCCAGTGTTACATATATGTACCCTCTGCCCTGTCTCCACAAGTCTAATTCTGGCCAAGTGCGTGTGTGGCAGGTTTGGTCGACAACCTCCATTTCCCCTCAAGTCTTTCCTCTACACTAGTCTGGGAGAAGCGTGTGCTTGCCTTGGTGAGGACACTTTGATGGGTTAATCCAGACCTGGATGTGGTGATCCACCTAGAACCTTCCTGCAACCCATTGGTGGGGAGGCACTCACCTTTTGGGAAGCATTGTACTAACACATCCCCCCTGCACCAAAACAGGATTAAGTATATTGAGACCATCCCTGAAATGTATTTGCCTAAGGGGGTGCCCAATTTATGGCCTATGCACCATACATAGCTCTCCAGAACATTTCATAAGGCCTGCTTCACCATAATATAACTAATGGCCTATTTATTAACATTTTGTCAGCATGTTTATATCATTTTAGTTCAGACAAGTGTGTAAACAAATAATATTGTAAATAGAAACAAATGATTTAAATACATACAACCAATGGTCTCAAGTTGCAGTGGGGGAGGTCCAGGTTGGATATTAGGAAACACTATTTCACTAGGAGGGTGGCGAAGCACTGGAATGTGTTACCTAGGGAGGTGGTGGAGTCTCCTTCCTTGGAGGTTTTTAAGGCCCGGCTTGACAAATGATTTAGTTGGGAATTGGTCCTGCTTTGAGCAGGGGGTTGGACTAGGTGACCTCTTGAGGTCCCTTCCAACCTTGATATTCTATGATTCTATGATTCTATGATTTGAAGTTAAATATAAATCAAAACAGGTGACTTTAAATCTTATTCAAATATTGTGATAGCCCCAGGCCAGTTGGGTACAACAAAGTAGTAGAAGGCAGATATACTGGCCACTGGATTAGCAGTTTTCTGTTCCCTGACTGAGCAGAGCAGGGTCTGCTCCAGGCTAATGAGAACACCTGACTCTAATTATTCTGCAAATAGTCAGGTGAGGCCACTGAGGTAATGTGAACACCTGACTCTAATTAAGGCCCTTTTTGATACTATAAAAGGGCTCAGTCCAGTCAGGCTGAAGAGAGCTAGGGGAGGGGAGGTGCAGCTGAAGGGTTGGCTAATGAAGACACCCTCAAGCCATCAGTAAGGGAGCCCTAAGGTAAGGGTGAAGAAGAGAGAAGCAGGAGAACTGTGGGGAAGTGGCCCAGGAAAATGTAGCAACTCTGGCAGTGAAAGATTGGCTGCCAACAGCTGCTGCCAGTAGGGTCCCTGGGCCGGAACCCAGAGTAGAGGGCGGGCCTGGGTTCCCCCCAACCTGCCACTACAGAAACACCTCCTGGGAGGGGAAGTCAGGCCCCTGTCATGACAGGAGGCTAAACTGTCCTGAAATAAGCCCCTTGGGACAACAGAGACTGTGGGAGTTCTCTCACCAACCTCCTTGCTGGCTTATGATGAAAAGGGCTCAGTAGACTGTAACCCTGGCCCTACAGAGAGAGGGCTACGTGGAGGGTTGCAGGAAGTCACTGAGGCTAGCATATACCGCCTAGAAGCACGGGACCCATGGGGACAAGGTTGGAGCTTTGCCACAATATGTAGAATCTGTTTGGCTCACACAAGGTTGTGTGCAGGTATCTGTGGCCCTCCTGTGTAATAAGGTTGGGCACCACTGAAACCTGTTCTTAAAAGCCTTCAGTGATGGGTATTCCATAGCCTCCTTATGTAACCTGTTCCAATGCTTGACTTTCCTTATAGTTAGAAAGTTTTTTTCCCTCTAATATCTAACCCAAATCTCCCTTGCTGCAAAGTAAGAAAATTACATCTTGACCCACTCTTAGTGGATATGGGAAACAACTGATCACCATCCTCTTCATAAAATCTTTTTACATATTTGAAGATTAGTATGTCCCCTTCTAGCCTTTTCTTCTCTAGACCAAACGTACCCAGCTCTATTCAACCTTTCCTATAGGTCATGGTTTCTAAACCTCTTACCATTTTTTTTGCTTTCCTCTGGACTCTTTCCAATTTAGTCACGTTTTTCTTAAAGTGTGTTGCCCAAAAGTAGATACAACCCTCCAGATCATGGATCAGTAACCTTTGGCACGCAGCTCACGAGAGTAAGCACCCCAGCAGGCTGGCCAGTTTGTTTACCTGCCGCGTCTACAGGTTCGGCCAATCGCGGCTCCCACTGGCCACAGTTCACCGCTCCAAGCCAATGGGGACTGCGGGAAGCGGCACGGGCTGAAGGATGAGTGGGCCAAAGGTTGCCAATCCCTGCCCTAACTGATGCCTCACCAGTGCTAAGTGGAACAATTACCTCCCATGTCTTACAGTGACACTCATGTGAATATATCCCAGAATGACATTTGTTTTATTTACAACAGAATCACACTGTTGACTCCTATTCAATTTGGGATCCACAATAATTCCCAAAGCCTTTTCTGCAGAAAGGCTGCCTAACCAGCTATTTTGTATTTGCACACTTGATTTTTTCTTCCTTTGAATCAAGCTTCTAGTTCCTGAGCTAGACAAATTTAGACTGAAAATAAGGCATACATTTGGAACAGTGGGAGTAAATAGCCATTGGAATAATTTGCCATTGGTTGAGATGGATACTATTGTCCATCATTGACAATTAGATCTGTTGATTAATCGCAGTTAATTCACATGATTAACTCAAAAATTAATTGTGATTAAAATAATTAATCGTGATTAATCACGGTTTTAATTGCACTGTTAATAGAATACCAATAAAAAATTATTAAACATTTTGAATGCTTTTCTACATTTTCATATATATTATATTCTGTGTTGTAATTTTAAATAAGAGTATATTTTATTACAAATATTTGCACTGTAAAAATGATAAACAAAAGAAATAGTATTTTTCAATTCACCTCATACAAGTACTGTAGTGCAATCTCTTTGTTGTGAAAGTGCAACTTACAAATGTAGATTTTTTTTACATAACAGCACTCATAACCAAAACAATATAAAACTTCAGAGCCTATAAGTCCACTCAGTCCTACTTCTTATTCAGCCAATCGCTAAGACAAACAAGTTTGTTTACATTTACAGGAGATAATGCTGCCTGCTTCTTATTTACAATGTCACCTGAAAGTGAGAACAGGTGTTCACATGGCACTTTTGTAGCTGGCATTGCAAGTTATTTACATGCCAGATATGCTAAACATTCGTATGCCCCTTTATGCTTTGGCCACCATTCCAGAGGACATGCCTCCATGCTGATGACTTTCATTAAGAAAATAATGTGTCAATTAAATTTGTGACTGAACTCCTTGGGGGAGAATTGTATGTCCCATGGTCCGTTTTACTCGCCTTATGCCATATATTTCATGTTATAGCAGTCTCAGATGATGACCCAGCATCTTGTTCATTTTAAGAGCTGTTTCACTGCAGATTTGACAACACACAAAGAAGTTACCAATGCGAGATTTCTAAAGGTAACTACAGCACTTGACCCAAGGTTTAAGAATCTGAAGTAACTTCCAAAATTTAAGAGGGTCAGTGTGTGGAGCATGCTTTCAGAAGTCATAAAAGAGCATCACTTTGATGCAGAAACTACACAACCCTAACCACCAAAAAGAAAATCAACCTTCTGCTTGTGGCATCTGACTCAGATAGTGAAAATGAACATGCGTCAGTTCACACTGTTTGGATTGTTATTGAGCAGAACCTGTCATCAGCATGGATGCATGTCCCCAGGAATGGTGGTTGAAGTATGAAGGAACATATGAATCTTTAGTGCATCTGGCACATAAATATCTTGCGACGCTGGTTACAACAATGCCATAAGAATATCTCTTCACTTTCAGGTGATGTTAGAATAATAGAATCATAGAACTGGAAGGGACCTCAAGAGATCATCTAGTCCAATCCCCTGCACTTGTGGCAGGATTAAATACAGTATTATCTAGCCCATTCCCGAGAGGTGTTTGTCTAACCTGCTCTTAAAAACCTCCAATAATGGCAATTCTACAACTTCCCTTATATTCCAGTGCTTAACCACCATGATAGTTAGGAAGTTTTTCCTAAAATCTAACCTAAACTACCCTTGCTTCAGTTTAAGCAACATTGTGAACAAAAAGCAGGCAGCATTATCTCTTGTAAATGTAAACAAACTTGTTTTCTGAGCGATTGTCTGAACAAGAAATAGGACTGAGTGGACATGCAGGCTCTAAAATATTACATTGTTTTATTTTTAATGCAGTTTTTTTGTACATAATTCTACATTTGTAAATTCAGCTTTCATGATAAAGAGATTTCACTACAGTACTTGTATTAGGTGAATAGAAAAATACTATTTTTGTTTCTACAGCACAAATATTTGTAATAAAAATAAATATAAAATGAACACAGTCGACTTTATACTCTGTGTTGTAATTGAAATACACCTATTTGAAAATGTAGAAAACATCCAACAATATTTAAATAAATGCTATCCTATTAATGTGTGATTAATTTTTTTTAATCGTGCGATTAATCGCGATTAATTTTTGTAATTGCTTGACAGCTCTACTGACAACTTTTAGATTAGATTTTTTTGTAAAAGATCTGCTCTAGGAATTATTCTGGGGAAGTTCTGTGGCCTGTGTTATAGAGGAGGCCTAAACTAAAGGATCACAATGGTCCTTTCCGCCCTTGGAATCTATGAGTTCATGAAAAGATCCTTATTCAGGATAGCTCTTAAGAAAGCATGTACTTACTATTCAGCATGTGCTTAAATGCTGTCCTGATTAGGGATGAACTTAAGCACACATTTAAGTTCTTTCCTGAATCAAGGCCCTAAATCAGCAAAAGAAGCAGCCTAACATGTACTGTGATCAGATATAGCTCAATATAGCTTGAGTACTAAATACAATTTTTCAATGATTTACAAAAGAGATTTTGTATGGGAGTCTTGGCATGAATCAAAGTACAATTTCATGAAAGCAAACTGAATGCACATTAATTCAGAATGCACTTGGAACAAATGGGAGGAGTCATTTTTTCAGTTTTTGGATCAACATAACTGGCACACACAAAAGCTGCCTAAGACTGCAGAAGCCAGAGACTGACAGCTATCTAGGAGTTGTTTTTCTCCTTTGTATATATTGCAAGTTATTGCAATAGGCGTCCTTCCTTTTGTATTTGCCTGACATGGCCAAAAAGACATCTGTCACTTGTAAAAAGGTTAAAAAACAAAATCAACATATGCTATGCCATATGCCATAATTATTAAATGCCTGCCTATGGAAAATTATTATACTACATTATATGTGAGCATTGCTATTATCTTTCTTACCAATTATATAAGGCACTAATTTCTTTTCCTCTCATCTTCAGCCAACCAGTTTTCAAACCACAGGCAATGAACTAAAGATTACATTCTCTACCTGTGTTGTTATAAAAGTCTTTAATGCTTCTTTGCCTGTTTTGAACAGTCTAGTACAGAAACAACAGAGTATAGATAACATCTGTAAAAATTGCTAGAATAACTTGAGTACTCCATCCATATTTACCTGTCATTTTATTGCTTTTTCCAATCATTTCTTGAATGGTAAAAAGATTGAACACCTATTATGCTCTCTGATATTTTTGCAAGATAATACAAGGAAAATTTAACATAGTTCAAAATCCATTCCAATGGATTTCCAAACATATCTTCTCAAGCCTAATCTGATAGCCATCCTTTCTACAAGGTGTAAAGCAAAATACATTATCTAAAGTATGATATGGCATAAATATCTTTGAAGCACAATTAAGCAATGATTTTTCTATTGGCTTTATGGTGTTTCATTTATGGAAAATTCAGATTCCTCTCCACCTCCTCCAATCCTTATTTAAATACCAATTCAGGGGGAATTTTTTCAAATGGCATTTTGAAAATTGTTTGCATCATAATAACAGTTTCTCAACAGTAATCTCATATTCTCTTATTGCTTCCTAATTACTGCTTAGCAAGCAGATTAAGTACCATTGTGTTCCAAAGAAGCTTTAACTTGCTCTACTGCTTATCAATATAACCAGATGTTCAATGGCAGATCCAGTGATGACGGCATTTTTAATTGCTTTTTTCGTTTGGCTAAGTAAGTTCAGATGGTCACTAATTAGTTCTGTCATGCAAAGGTAGTTTTGTTATGAACAATGCAATCAGTGTTTCATTGAAAAGACAACTGTCCTAAGATCAACACTGCTTAATTATCCCTAGGAATCCATCCTCAGTTTCTTTATTTGTTATTGCTGTCATGAGCAAGGTGACATGAATTAAACTGAACTGCTGCTTAAAAGAAGGCTTCAACCAGTGCACATAATGATTTCTCATTTTCTTCTGCTCAAAAGCAATCAATTGAAACCAGTCATAAAGACTTATTCTGTATTACGTTTTATGTGCTGCTTAGGGGCAACCTAAGTTATTTCAAAATTGTATGATATTTGAGCAGCATGCACTTGTGTATGTTTGTGTGTTGCACCAAACATCATGAGATTTCCAGCTTCAGATTAAAAAACTTTAACTTAATTCTGTAGGAAAAAAGTCTTCCTAGAATGCCAACAAAAAAGCAATAAGCAATTCTTTACTACCACACAGATAATAATAATAAATAACAAGGTAATGACATACTATAAATCATGAATATTAGTTAATTTTTCAATGTCTATGTTGGTTTAAAAAAAAAACCCTGTTCTTCATTTCTAGCCTTTATATGTTAAAATAATGGCTCTGCTTCATAAAATCTAAACAGGTGTTTAGAACTGTAAAAAACAAAAACAAAAAAACTCAGTTTCTGATACAGGATTTCCCTGGGGATTTTTCAAAGCAGCCATACTTTTCCTCTCTTCCCCTAAGACACTGGACTACCAGGTGTTTTATAACACCATTTTTAAATACAATAGGAAATGTATTATGGAGTTACTATTACAATAGATCTACCATTTTAATACCATTACTGTCACCTGGATCTACAAGGCCTTCCAGCAATTAACTGTGAGTCTGTGTGAGAGTAACTGAGTGTGTGACTTGTTAGGATTGGATAGCTGTATAAATATGTTCTTTACAAAACTACTCGTGACATTTTGAATCTTTTCCACATTATCTACTAGAACTGACAGTGGCAAAAGGGTTTTTAACACATGCATATCATTTGTGAAGAATGCCATTAGCTTTGAGTCTTCTTACGAAGCTTCACCTGCTTCGGGCATGTTTTAAGCATAAAATATAGGGAGAAAGCATGGTAATGTGCCAGTTCATGCTCCCATAAACCCATATGAATAGGATGCAGGTGAGATTTGCACCTATAAATAATTTTCAATGGAAGGTGTGAATAGAATTCAGGCACAAAAAATTACAACTGTCAGGAAAATATGGGAGGAGATTTGACCTAGAAAATGTACCCACTGTAAAGTTATCAAAGGTGCCAAGTGCTCTTTGGGGCAGATAATCTGTCTGCAACTGGTTGGATCTGAATCAGAGGAGAAGCTAACACCAGTTGCTCATCTTTGCCTCATTAGGCCAACCACGTTATACAGAGGAGCCAGACAAATAGAGATCCTCACTTGGAGTGATTTGGGGCAGGCATTTAAAAATATTTAGGCACCTAAAGATGCAGATAGACAACTTGTGGGATTTTTCAAAAGCACCTAGGCTGCCTAACTCCCAAATTGCACCAAGAAGCATTTGAAAATACCACTGGGTCCCTACATGCTATTAAAAATCTAGCCCTTTGTGATTAGGCCCAATGGGTTATTTTACTAGAACATAAGGTGTAATTTTACTAGAACAAGGACTGAGTGTCAGCCTTCACTTTGAATTTCTTTCCTTGCATCAACTGTAATCTAAATCCCAAATAGTACTTTGATACACATTTTATTGTAAATTTAATGTAATATATATTTTTAAAAGCCCTTGATAACATTCACTCAGTCTGAATATCAGACATCCCTATTTTCTTCCTCTTGTGCAAAACAAAGAATGTTCTCTATATGCTCTATATGCTGTCCCACAGAAGTGTAAATTGTTGCTGCTTCACACTACCACTTACAATGTAAAATTGTAAATATGTTCTCTCTGCATGAACACTCTCTTATAGAGAGCAAAGAGCTTTACTTTCATATGCAGTGAGTAAACATGAATGGCCACGTTCCCCAAAATAATTGTTAATCCTATTTCTCCATATATATGATGTAAAAAATGCTAGTGATTCTAACAAAATATAACTTAAAAGTAGAAATAAATAGGACTGGGGTAAGGAGACCTTGGGGAAACAGTTCTTCTTGTTAGAATAACATTCATATATACATATGGAGAGAGACAGATACATGAAAAGAAGGGAAAGGGAGTTCCCCTTATATTAATATTAATATTATTAAATATATTTCAGACCAGGAATTAAGAGGGTATTACATAATATAATGAGCAGATATGTGTAAATTAACCCAAACAAATAAAATAATAACAATAATAATATTTATGAATTAATACTCCAAAAAACATTTAAATGACTAACATCCTTAATGTATGGAATGGTATAAAAAGATTAAAAGGGGTACTTGGATGACTTAAGGATGGAGTGGGAGTCTTACTTTGAATGCCCTAACTTTTGTTGGTTTTTATTTAAACTCAGTTGTAAATGTCCCTATTATTTAAAGATAAATACTAGACTGTCATTGCAATAGCTCAATAAACACTTCTGTGCTATGTGCAGTGGAAGTCTAAAAAAAAAAGCAATCTTAGATCCATAACAAACTTGGAAATTAATGTTAAATGCATACAAACTCTGGAAAATACTCAGAATATTGCAATACCATTATATAAATCAGACATTTGTCCTCAAATGAAATACTGTCTTCAGACCTGGTCCTCATATCTCCAAGAGGATATGACTGAAAGAGAATGCTTGCAGAGACGCAATAAGAATGATTAGAGGTGAATAAAGACTTCCATATGGAAGTGATTTGAAAAAGAGTAAGGCTGGTTAGTTTAGAAAGATGGCAAATAAAGGAGAGACGTCAGAGAATAATGAAAATAATGAAGAATATAAAGAAAGTAGTTCACCTGCTCCAATTTACTACTTCTCATAATAAATGAATAGGAGACAGGAAATGAAAAGGAAGGACAGGAAATATAAAATAAATAAACAATACATTATTTGGCTGTGGAAACCCTTGCCACTAGAAATCATTGAGGCCCAGACCTTAGCAGGTATAATAAAGACTAGTTTATTATAAGGATTATATGAACATCCAGAATTACATTAGATGGGATTTAAAATAAATATAAAGAATAAAAATCCTTACCTTTCAAAACATATGCCAGCCTCTGACTGTTGAAGCATAGGAAGAACTCTCCCTTATTGGCAGGTTGTTGTCTACTATGGGGTTTCTTACATTTCATCTATGAAACCCGGTTTTGACTATTGTCAGAGACAAAAACAACAAGGAGTCTGGTGGCACCTTAAAGACTAACAGATTTATTTGGGCATAAGCTTTCGTGGGTAAAAACCTCACTTCTTCAGATGCATAGAGTGAAAGTTACAGATGCAGGCATTATATACTGACACATGGAGAGCAGGGAGTTACTTCGCAAGTGGAGAATCAGTGTTGACAGGGCCAATTCAATCAGGGTGGATGTAGTCCACTCCCAATAATAGATGAGGAGGTGTCAATTCCAGAAGAGGAAAAGCTGCTTCTGTAATGAGCCAGTCACTCCCAGTCCCTATTGAAGCCCAGATTAATGGTGTTAAATTTGCAAATGAATGTTAGTTCTGCTGTTTCTCTTTGAAGTCTGTTTCTGAAGTTTTTTTGTTCAATGATAGTGACTTTTAAATCTGTAATAGAATGACCAGGGAGATTGAAGTGTTCACTTACTGGCTTATGTATGTTACCATTCCTGATGTCCAATTTGTGTCCATTTATTCTTTTGCAGAGGGACTGTCCGGTTTGGCCAATGTACATGGCAGAGGGGCATTGCTGGCACATGATGGCATATATAACATTAATGGATGTGTAGGTGAATGAGCCCTTGATCGTGTGGCTGATGTGGTTGAGTCCTCTGACGGTGTCGCCAGAGTAGATATGGGGACAGAGTAGGCAACGAGGGATTGGTTCCTGGGTTGGTGTTTCTGTGGTGTGGTGTGTAGTTGTTGGTGAGTATTTCCTTCAGGTTGGTGGGTTGTCTGTAAGCGAGGACTGGCCTGCCTCCCAAGGTCTGTGAGAGTGAGGGATTATTTTCCAGGATGGGTTGTAGATCGTGGATAACACTGCACTACAGCCAAAATGCTTCTGAAATAAATGTAGTCAAACTTTACTAATTCTGGGTCACTGAGAATGAAAATGATGCTTAAAATTCTTGATTGGCTGTAGTTTTCAAGATATGGTATTGGGTCAGTATATACGACCCTTGACTTCAGAATGGTGGAGGATAAGTGAGTTATAAAGGAAAGGGATCTCAATTTAAACCAGAAATGACTAAAATACATCTTTGACAGGATCTATGAATAAATCTATGGCTGGGTTTGGACAGTACTTGCTTTTTAGGTAAAACAATGAATGATGCAATCTGAAGCTGGTATTGCGTCATACATGATATGAATTGCATCATGTTATTCCTAGAAGTCGTGGATGATGCAATCATAACGAAGCTTACATCACTCTGCTGAACAAATTGCCCTATATCAGCTCTAGAAATCATAGTGTCGTGCTCTCCTATTTGTCAGTGTTTGATTTTGCAAAGGGACACATTTCTGTTTAGCCAAAGTGAGCAGAGATGCCTAGTACTTGTGTGAACACTGCAGATAACTTCTGCTATGTTTGTGGTGAAGTGACTTTTGCATCACAAAAGCGCAGTATAACCACTATGGTTAAGAAAACCTATCCCCGTTATTTTGGCTGCAAAATTGGAGATCAGGACAAGAGGTGGGCCCCACCCATATGCTGCAACACTTGTGCAACAAATCTTCACCAGTGGTTGAACAGGAAAAGGAAATCTTTGCCTTTTGCAGTGCCAATGATTTGGAGAGAGCCAACAGATCATACCAGCAATTGTTACTTCTGCATGGTGCCTCCAGTTGGGAAAGGTGTGTCAAAGAAGAAAAAGTGGACTGTGCATTATCCAAACATTCCATCAGCTATACGCCCAGTACCCCACGGAGAAGGACTGCCGGTTCCTGATGCACCAGAATCATTCTCACTTGAGTCAGACGAGGAAGAGGAAGAGGATGAAACTTCTGGTCCTGAACCATCAATGTTACAGGACCCACATTTTCTCCCATCCTCCTCCTCTCAACCACATCTCATAACACAAGGTGATCTGAATGACCTTGTCAGTGATTTGGAACTACCCAGAGTAAGGCAGAGCTGTTGGGCTCCAGACTATAGCAGTGGAATCTCCTGGCAGGTGATATTAGGGTTTCCATGTTCCGTGACCGTCAAAAGGATCTTGTCCCATTCTTCTTCATGGAAGGTGATCTTGTAGCCTGCAACAACATTGATGGTGTGATGGCAGCCCTCAACATCGTTCACGATCCAGATGAGTGGAGATTGTTCATTGATTCATCGAAGACGAGTCTTAAAGCTGTTTTACTGCATAATGGCAATGTTTTGCCATCAATTCCAGTTGGTCATGCAGTCCATATGAAGGAAACCTATGACAACATGAAACAACTTTTGAGGTGCATAAACTATGACCAACATCAGTGGCAGCTTTGTGGTGATTTGAAGGTTGTTACTCTCTTGCTTGGTCTGCAGACTGGATACACAAAGTACTGCTGTTTTTTCTGTGAATGGGATAGTTGTGCAAGAGATTCCCACTACATCAAGAAAGATTGGCCACTCCAATAGTCATTGGAGCCTGGGAGGAAAAGTGTTCAGCATCCACCACTTGTTGAATCAAGGAAGATTTTGTTACCACCCTTACACATCAAGCTGGGTTTGATGAAGAACTTTGTCAAGGTCATTGAAAAAACACAAGCAGCTTTCAAGTACCTCTGTGGAAAATTTCCAAGGTTAAGTGAAGCTAAGATAAAGGAAGGTGTCTTTGTTGGTCCTCAGATTCGTGAACTTCTTCGAGATGATGCATTTGACCATGCACTGCGTGGCAAGGAAAAGATGGCATGGAAAGCCTTCCAGTTAGTGGCAATAGATTTTCTCTGAAACAATAAGGCAGACAACTACAGGTTGTTGGTGGAAAACCTCCTCAAGGCATACAAAAGCCTTGGTTGCAACATGTCACTAAAGATACATTTTTTGCACTCTCATCTAGATTTTTTTTCCACCGAACTGTGGAGCAGTGAGCGACGAGCACGGCGAGCGATTTCACCAGGACATTGAAACAATGGAGAAACGCTATCAGGGCAAATGGAGCCCATCAATGCTTGCAGACTATTGCTGGACATTGACAAGAGATGCTCCATTTAATGAATACAAGAGACAAGCCAAGAATCGCCAAGTAGACACTGAATAGGACTAAACTATGTACATAATAGTTTTTTGCCTTTTGTTTCATAATCAATTTTATTTATATAACCCTTTTGCTGATTTTTAAAGTATTACATAAACAGGACAGGTGAAATATTATAATGTAAAGCAACCATAAACACATGAAAAGACCTAGGTTTACAATTTATTATTAAATCTCTACTATCTACACAATATACATAGACATAAAATGTAAAAACTTAAATATCTTAGAAACAGTAGCCAATCAGTTTTTTTAATTATCATATTTGAATTCAGCACATCAAAATACATAATAGCACATTTTATCTCTGAAGCAGAGAACTTCTCAAAAATTGTAGACCAGTGTAATGCGCTGAAGAGGTTTTAGCTGGGGGCTGTATGTGATGGCCAGTGGTGTTCTGTTATTGTCCTTGTTGTCCTGCAGTAGGTGATTTCTGGGTACCTGTCTTGCTCTGTCAATCTGTTTCCTCACTTCCCCAGGTGAGTATTGTAGTTTTACAAATGCTTGATAAAGATCTTGTAAGTGTTTGTCTCTGTCTGAGGGGTTGGAGCAAATTCAGTTGTATCTTAAGGCTTGGCTGTAGACAATGGATCGTGTGATGTGTCTTGGATGCAAGCTGGAGGCATGTAGGTACGTGTTGCGGTCAGTAGGTTTCCGGTATAGGGTGGTGTTTATGTGACCATCACTTATTTGCACTGTAGTGTCCTGGAAGTGGATATCTTGTGTGGAATGGTCCAGGCTGAGATTGATGGTGGGGTGGAAATTGTTGAAGTCCAGGTGGAAACCTTCAAGGGCCTCCTTTCCGTTGGTCCATATGATGAAGATGTCATCAATGTAGCGCAAGTAGAGGAGGGGCACTAGGGGACGAGAGCTGAGGAAGCATTGTTCTAAGTCAGCCATAAAAATGTTGGCATACTCTGGGGCCATGTGGGTACCCATAGCAGTGCCACTGACTTGAAGGTATAAGTTGTCCCCAAATCTGAAGTGGTTGTGGGTGAGTACAAAGTCACAAAGCTCAGCCACCAGGCGTGCTGTAGCCTCATCAGGGATAATGTTCCTTAGAGCTTGTAGTTCATCCACATGTGGAATATTGGTGTAAAGTGCTTCTACATCCATGGTGGCCAGGATGGTGTTTTCAGGAAGAACACCAATGAATTGTAGTTTCCGCAGGAAGTCGGTGGTGTCTCAAAGATAGCTGGGAGTGCTGGTAGCGTAGGGTCTGAGGAGAGAATCCAAATAGCCAGATAATCCTGCTGTAAGAGTGCCAATGCCTGAGATGATGGGGCGTCCAAGGTTTCCGGGTTTATGGATCTTGGGTTAGCAGATAGAATACCCCTGGTCGGGGTTTTGGGGGTGTATCCATGTAGATTTGTTCCCTTACTGTAGCTGGGAATTTCTTGAGCAGGTGGTGTAGTTTCTTTTGGTATTCCTCAGTGGTATCAGAGAACAGTGGCCTGTAGAATGTGGTCTTGGACAGTTGCCTGGCAGCCTCCTGTTCATAATCCGACCTGTTCATTATGACTACAGCACCTCCTTTGTCAGCCCCTTTGATGATAATGTCAGAGTTGTTTCTGAGGCTGTGGATGGCATTGCGTTCTGTACTGCTGAGGTTATGGGACAAGTGATGTTGTTTGTCCACAATTTCAGCCTGTGCACGTCTGCGGAAGCACTCTATGTAGAGGTCCAGTCTGTCATTTCGACCGTCAGGAGGAGTCCACGCAGAGTTCTTCTTCTTGTAGTGTTGGTAGGAGGGTTCCTGTGGGTCAGTGCACTGTTCAGTGGTGCGTTGAAAATATTCCTTGAGTCGGAGATGATGAAAGTAGGTTTCCAGATCTCCGTAGAACTGTATCGTGTTCATAGGGATGGTGGGACAGAAAGAGAGTCCCCGAGATAGGACAGACTCTTCTGCTGGGCTAAGTGTGTGATTGTAAAGATTGACAATGTTGTTAGATGAGTTGAGGGTACCACTGTTGTAGCCCGCTGTGGCAGGTAGGAGTTTAGATAGCTTACTGTCCTTTTTCCTCTGTAGAGAAGTGAAGTGTGCATTGTAAATGGCTTGTCTCATATTTGTAAAGTCCAGCCATGTGGAAGTTTGCGTGGAAGGTTGGTATTGTATGAGAGTCTCCAGTTCTGAGAGCTCATTCTTGATCTTCTCCTGTCTGCTGTACAGGATGCTGATCAGGTGGTTCCTCAGTTTCTTTGAGAGTGTGTGGCACAGTCTCTCACCATAGTGAGTGTAGTATGTTGATTGCAATGGATTTTTTACCTTCAGTCCATTTGGTATGATGTCCATCTGTTTGCATTTGGAGAGGAAGATGATGTCTGTCTGTATTTGTGCAAGTTTTTTGTAGAGGTTGATGGATTTCCACTCCATATGGCTAAATTTAGTGCCTTGCATGGTGTCAAGTATCATGGGGTAGCCGTGTTAGTCTGTATCTACAAAAACAACAAGGAGTCTGGTGGCACCTTAAAGACTAACAGATTTATTTGGGCATAAGCTTTCATGGGTAAAAACCTCACTTCTTCGGATGCAGATGTCTCAGAGACAGGATACTGGATTAGATGGACCACTGATATGGACTGGATTAGATGGACCAGGATACTGGATTAGATGGACCCAAGCTCAGTACTTGAAATGCAAAAAAAGTACTTGATATTGCAAACAGATATTGGATAAACATAAAATAAATATGCTATTATGCCTGAACCATTCTAATCTTTTCCACATATGAAAATATTTTAAAAAAAGTTTGTTGAAACAATCCCACAAATTTGAATAGTTTCTTGTAAAACAATCCAGAAATAAATCCAAAGCCATTGGGGAATCTAAAAATAATAGAATTTCCTGTTATTAGAGATGAGCCCAAGTTGAAAGATAATTACACCATGGTTTGTTCCAGAGCCCAGAATCAAAGGAAGTAGGGCCCTTAGACCTGTGGAATCCTCACACATCCATACTTAGTTTCACAATGTAACTCTTTCATCCATGAAAATTAAACTTATAACTATCACAATACAGATTTTCATATAGGTAAGTTGGGGGCTATCTGGGTTTCAAGCACAGGAAACCTCAGTAAACTTATTTTTAATGTTAGACAGTGGGACATCAGTTTCATGGGGTTGCACAACTACAATTGAGATTTCTGGACTAAAGTTTTCAAGTGTGGGTGCCTAAAATTAGGCTTCCCAATTCAAAATGGAAATCAAGCAGAAATGCAGGTACTCACCATGTCTGAAATTGGTCCACTTTTCATCACTACCAAAACATGGGTTTAGATATCTAACTTCAGGCACTCAGGTTTGAAAATGTTGACACTGGTCAAGAAACTAGGTCCCTTACTCTAGGCCCCAATTCAGAAAGGCACTTAAGACTATACCTAATTTTAAGCATGTGAGTATCCCTAAATGGCTTCAGTGAGAATGCTTATGTGCTTAAAATTAAGGACTTGCTTAGGTAACTTGCTGAGTCAGGACCAAGGAGACCATTTTCTTTTCTAGCCAACCTAAGATTTTCTTTTTAAAGTCCTTTAGTTTTAAGGGATAAATAATTGTATATTGCCATGTTTTATTGGAATTAGCACTGATCAAAACAAAATCCCTTGATTAAAATATTCCCAAACTTTGAAATCTGAATCTGGATCTGAATTATGCAAATATTTCCTATCATTATAATGAGTCCAATCAAAATCCTGAATCCATATGCCTGTAGACTATTCAATTTGGGCTAATCCCTACTTGTGATATCTTATACTTTCTCTTATATTTCTGTTTCCCAAAGAAGATAAATAATTTTCAGAGTGTAGAGGATAATTGCAATCTTCTTTGTTCAATTCCATATTATTTGACGGCTTCTTTCAATTATGTACTCATAATTTAAGCATCTGCACTACCAAATGGGAGGAGATAGAGTTTTAGAAGGTGTTGTCTCATTCATGCAATCTTATTCTATATATTACAAAAACACCTGCTATTTTGCTCTACACTGTCCAAATGCAATATGTTTCCTTCTTGCTGAAAGCAATAGTAAATGTTTTATGCCAAATAAAATTAAAAGCTGTGGTAAAATGTTTAACTCCATCTTCTTTCTCTTTTATACATGTACATGTATTCCCACAAATCTATGGTTTTAAAAAATGAAAATTTCTCATTTAATTGTTCTATGACAATTCCCTAGGTAATTTTGGTAATGCACTTTTTCTGAAGTGCCTTTGAACTCAGTTTATAATAAAAATAACGAGATTCATTTGAATATTTTCTTGAAATATAACCAAGTCAGGTATTGTTTTTTAGAGAAGAAATTCTATACATTTCCATCTATTTGCAATTGTCAATGATCTTTGAAAATGAAGCGTTTCCTCAGATATGATTGTCTTTTTGCCATAGACACCTAAGATATTATCTGTTCTCAAGCTGCTGTTACAGTTATGAAAAATGTGTCAATAAGTAGGAACTATATGTCCTTATATGTGGATGTCAATTTCTAAGAGGTTTGAGCTAGAGATCCATCATAATCAGATGGCACTTCTGAGACTGTGGAAAGTTTGACACATTCCTCAACCAGAATGAAAAATGTTTCCTAGCAAGTAGTATTAATATTAATAACCCAGTGTCCTCTGGCCTTACTCTTTATACAATAAAAGTGCTTTCTATGTATGGAACATTTTTCTTCATTGCTGTTTTCAGTACCATGTTGCCAAAACAAAACAACACAATAGAACTAAGGGTTGGATTTATCAATAAAAGCAATGAACACTTACTTTGGGTATAGGAGTCAAACCTTAGCTCACCCAACTATGGTAATAGAGTTATAAGATCAAACACTTTTGAGTTCTCTCCATTGTCTTACCATAATAGTGTGAAACATGAATGGTCAGTTTTAGCTCTGAATTGCCTAGCCTTTTTTTTTTTTTTTGTCTTTAGCAAAACCAATAATGCCACTAATGTTTTTTTGTTTTTTTTCATTCATTTATGTCTAAAGGTAGTATAAAAAAGGATAGAATATTTAAACACCTTACTTCTCAGGTTTAATGATACTTTGATCTTTCATGGTAATAAAATATTCTGATTTGTTTTACATGTTTTTTATAATATTCTTAGTATGCATTATGTGTGCATTGACAGCATATACTGCTATGACTACAGTTAAATGAACATTGCATGCACTATTTGCATTGCAAAATTCTACAATTATGGAATATACAAACAACCACTATACAATATAATGAATACTGTATATGCAGATCAATGGTTATTTCTATCCTAAATAGTTTATATATTTTCTAATACCAAAAAAAGTCTTCTGTCCACATTTCCAGATTACATGAAGCAGAACAAACCTTGAACAAGCATTTAGAAAAATATATGTTGCCAGCGGAAGAGGCATAGTGGTTATCAAATCATGGTGTCCAGTTCATTGGAGAGGAAATTATGGCTGTCTCACTGCAGTAGATATAGCAGAGAGGTTGTTGTGCGGAGCTACTTTTCTGCTCCAGAAAGTGCTCAGAGCCTGAGAAACAGAATGCTTTCAACTTACTTGCTTCCTGGAAAAAGTGTGCAAGTAGACTGGCCAAGCAAGATATTAAGTGTTGATCTTAAACACACTTTGAAATACATTAGACCACACCAGCTGCAGGTCAGAATTGGCATTTATTATATTACCAAATATAACCAGTGAAGGTCATCCATGAAAACTTTCTTACATTCATGTTGGTGTCTCTCCCTGCCTGTGGATCCATCTAAGCTGTGTATTTTATCCTCATCTTTGTCTTCATTGCAAATAGGCACCAATAAGCCATCCCCCTCATCCTATAGGAGAGCTGGTGGAGATGAGTCTAACATTCTGACTATCTTATGAGCCCATTAAATACACATTATTAGAAGTCAAGATCAGGAGAGGTTTCATAGATGATCTGAGCACATGCTCTTAGGATTGTCATGATGATTTTGCAAAATGGACTGTGTCCTTTTATGGAGTGATTCTCCCTACTTAATGTGTTTTAGCAACCTTCTTGAGTACTTTAAGGCCATTTCACAATGTGTTTTTTTTTTCCTCCCAGTCATCAATCAAGAGACTTAGGACTTAACCATTTAAAAGTTAGTGCTACCAAAACCATTTAGGCTACTTGAGACGATCCATACGGTAACAAGTAATTTTGAAATCCCTATCCAGATGGAGTTCCTGTGTCAGTTATTGCTCATAAAGAACACACTTAGTTTAATACTTTATTTTTCATTCAAAAGAAACCATCCAAAAAATGTCACACAATAATTTTGAAAGATTGGAGCAAGCATGAAAGCTAAGTGGGGAGTATTTCTCTGAAGCAAAGAAAAGCAAAACAGATTTCCTTAATTTGGAAATCCATAAGTGCCATGTATTCTCCAGTGCCATGACATACTAAGCATTTTGCACCTTTTCTCAATTGCGTCTATCTGGTTAGCTATCTACCTAAATTGGGTTTAAATAAATCAGACTAATGAAGATGACTTTTTAGATTTTAGATAACCTATCATATGATATTGAGAGCTGCAAAGTGAGAAACATTTATGTGGAATTTCTGAAACTTCCAATTTCAATTTTGTCCCTACTTTAGAGGAATCAATAAAATGCAACAGGGTCCTTGATGGGACAAGCTACATTGAGAAAACATGTTCAGTATATGATTCTACAATGAATGAATTGCCGGAAATCAAAATGATCAATTTAGTTGTAAAACCTGCAAAATAATTTTAATTAGGTCAGACCATCTCCTCTGTCAAAAAATGTTTGCCATTTCAATAGTCATCCTGACAGCACAAGAAGATGGGAATCTTTATTAAATGTTATCAATGAACCATGTATTTTCATAATAGCAGAATATGTGCTATGATGAGGAATCAATCCCATCCACACACTCTGGAAAGACAAGTTAATCATTTTCTGCCTAATTCACTAAATGTTTGAGTACTTTTTTATTTTTTATTTTTAAATGGGCACTGTTACTCTTTGTCAGTATTTCATTGCAAATCACATGGCAGACCAGTCTGGTTGAATGTCTATTAAAAGATATTGTGGCAATCAGAAGAATGTCAAAATGGATTATCTGTAGATTCATATCAAAGTTGTGCCATATCTATTGTTCATCTATATGTTGGGTATCAGCAAACTCATGATATTTTTAAAGACATTTGCCATTCTGTTATGTGTCCACTTCCCTGGATGGCTATTTCCCCAAAAGAGAGCAATCTGTTCTGGGCAAAGACCACTTCTCTTTCAAACTTGGGCACATTATATTTAATTCTTTTAAAAATATCTGATGGATCTTTTTTTCATATATGGCCCAAAATAACCTTATGTTATTGTCCAGCACCAATATTAGCAGATTTTCTGATCTCGCTCCATTCAAGTGTTCTCCTTTTCTCCATATTCTGTTCTACTGGCTCTTCTTTCTCTTCCTCTTTATTTCTTCCTGTCTCTTATACATTTTCATTCACCAATTCTGATCTTGAAAGCAATGCATCAGGTTAATTGTTGTATTTATTGGGTTGGAGTCTGAGAGTCAGAGAACATGAAAGTGAAATTGGTATTACATGCCATTTTGGACCATTTTGCTCACATCACCATTCAGAGGGCAATAATTTCCACCCTTATTCTTAGACTGAAATAGTGGCTATGGGAGGAGGTATGTGCTGTAGCCCTTCATCCTGGCCCCAGTTTGCAAGACTTTATACCACATCTCCAATCTCCTGCATCTAGCCTGATTACTTGAGCACTGTGTGCAATTAATTCAGTTTTTCAGTTTTTATGAGTATCTCATAATTAAAGAGGCATAATGATTTCTGGTTGAATCCCCTGAGTGTGATCCAATAGAGCCATTTATACTAATAGTGCACCTGTTTACATTACATTTCTTATAATGAAGTAATGATCTGATCTAATCTGTTCTGTGCAAAGAGCAATACAGGTTACAAAGAAGGAAATAATCATACCTGCATTTCAGTGCTAGAACAAAGATTTTTAAAAATCGACGATTACCTTTGGCTCTTAAATCCATATTTAGGTACATAAACTTGTGGCTGGATTTCCAAAAGTGCTGACTACTCAGCAGCTCCCATTAAAGTTAATGCTGAGGGTTGAGCATTTTAATATCCACAAAGAAACAAAAGAAATAGTGGACCTTGTCCTGTGAACCCTTACTCATAACAGTAACCCTCATGAACGGGATTTTTGAAATTGCTCATTGTTGCCCTGATTCTGTTCCCATTGAAGTTGAACTATTATTGACTTCCATGGAAGGAGAGCTATGGAAATTTTTGAAAATCCCATCAAATGTGTGTAGCCAACAGAGCCAGCTATATCACTACAAACTTGTTAGTTGTAGTCTTCCATACTCTGTGGTTTGTAGGCCGTCAACATTTTAAGGAAAATGTAACACTTTACAAATAGCAGTAATTTTGCCATTTCAAAGCAATTTTTTTATAAACATTAAAAGCACTAGTCTTCAATTAGAATTATATCCATGTCACATTTGAAGGTAAAAAGCATAGTTTTTGGTGTATTCAGGCTTATTACAATGTTTGAAAAAATATAAAAACTTTCAGAATACATGATTTTTCCTTGATTACAAAATTAAATAAAGTCTGAATTTATTTTTTATTTTTTTCTAAAGATTTTATTTATTGGTATTTTAAAATATTTCTAAAAGCATGAGAAATTTCCACCCAAAGAAAATTTTCTGAGAAAGCTATACGTGATTGAAAGTAGAAATTAAAAATGAAAGTTTTTACTCAGCCTAAATTATAACATCACTGCTGTGGTGCTATAAAATATAAATTTCATAAACCTGATATTGACTTTACTCTAGAATAAGCTTATTACATTTGGATATCAGATGTAAGCAAAGTCTGAATGAGATCTACCCTGACAGCTAGCTAGCAAGTGGGAAAAGACTTCAGGATCAGACTGTATTTACATGAACACACCCGCTCTGCCTAGGTATCCAGCAGACTGAGCTGTGTTGCCAAAGTGGTCAACTTTGACTGGTGTTGGGTTTCAAATCACTTTAATACTGAATGAAGGGATAGTGAAATGTTGTTGTTGTTGTTATCTTTATAGTATGAGTAAAGGGCAGCAGAACTGTGCTTAGTCTGTCCTGATTGAGAGGGTCACTCTCACTGAAATGTATTCACTAAGGTGGGGGCTGGTACGCGAGAACCCTGTGAAAGTAAATGGGGGTAGTCACAGGCGTTCTTGCCTGGAGGTTTCATCTCTGTCTCAGAGACCCAGGCATAGTTTAACCTGCCCCTCCCCACTGTTCAAAGATAGAGCTAATTAAGGCTCCCTTAGGAATCTTTTGTTTTGTTAAGTGATCACTAGAGCTGAATTCAATTGTTGTGGCAGTGTTTCTGCCCAGCCTATTTCATCAAGGAAGTTCCCCCACTAAGCCTACGTCTACAGTACACAGTTTTGGCGACAAAAGTTATGCCACTTTAATTAAACTGCTGTTGAATGTCGACAACATGCTCCTTGTGTCAGCAGAGTGCTACCACTCGCAGCTTTTGCATCAACATTGAGAGGAGTGCATTGTGGGTAGCTATTCCACTGTGCAACTGGTGTAGGGTGCTTTAGAAAAGGTTTGCAGTGTTTCAGTGGGAAGTTAGTGTCACATGATGCAGGTTTCTCAATCGCATAGTTCCATGGGCATCCTGCTAGACAGCCAGCCACTTTTCAACTGACCTCCATGAGGGGAGGGGCGGAAGTGGGGGTCAGAGTATGTGGCAGGAATAGGGTTGCCAACCTTCCAGGATTGACCTGGAGTCTCCAGGAAATTAAAGATTAATCTTTAATTAAAGATTATGACATGTGGTTAAATCTCCAGGAATACGTCCAACCAAAATTGGCAAACCTAGACAGGGAGTGTGGGGAGGGAGAGAGACAGAGACAGAGTGTGTGTTGGGGAAGTGGGTGTGTTGGGGGAGAGCATGTCAGCATGCTGTCTCATTAAGTTCAGACAGCAGCTTGAGAAGTCTCTCCAACCCCTCCTCCCTCCTCCCATCCTAGCAGCAGCCTATTCTGCCTGCCGGCCTGCCAGGGACAGCAATATCCTATATTAATTATTCTGATTCCCTATGAGTTCTCCCACAGCCTCCTCAGCTGCTAGGAGCAGCATCCTCAGCAACTCTGTGAGCTCTCCACATTCCAGAATATCAAAGCTTCCTGGATCTTTGAAAGGGGAGGGATGCATGCCTGTGTAGCTAGATACAGAGAAGCCAAGTTCAGAACAATGAACTGAGCAGTCACGCCAGGCATTGTGGGATACTAGGGGAGGCCAGTTATATCCAAGGGCAGCAAGTGAAACCCCTCTTTGGGGATGCTAGTCCCCAGTTCTGCCCTTCCCATTGAGGCCCTGACCCTACTTCGTCCCTTCAAGCATTGCCAACTTTCTACTCACACAAAACTGAACACCCTCTCCCCGCCCTCTGCCCCTCCCTCATCTGAGGCCCCGCCCCTTCTCTGAGGCCCTGCACCACTCATTCCATCCCCCATTCCTCTGTTGCTCGCTTTCCCCACATTTACTCACTCGCTCATTTTCACCGGGCTGGATCAAGGGGTTGGGGTACTGAGGAAGGATGCAGCAGGCCAGAGGAGGGTGTCTTGTGGGGGATGTGGGGATGAGATGGGACTCAGGGAGCAATTGGGGGTGGAGAAGAGGAGGGATATGGCAGGTGGTGGGGACCTCTGGAGTGGGAGAGGTGGAGTAAAGGAGAGGAGAGAAGGGACACACCAGGCAGCAGGGTGGGGATTGGGGAAGGGGCGGAGCAGGGAGGGGAACAGGCAGAGGAAAGGCGTGGCCACCACAGCCCAGGCATCCTGCAGCATGTAGGTGGTGGCTGCGCCAGGGAAAGCTTAGTCTCCCCTGGCCTGTTATACCTGCTGCCCATCATTATAATGATATAACGAATGGCAGCGCCTACACTGACACGTTATCACTTTAACAAGTGCCGCAAAAAGCTTTATGCCTATCATCGAAGTGGTTTTATTTTGCCGCCAAAAGTATCTTTGTACTGTGTACACCTCCACTGTTTTGTTGGAAAAAGCTGCCTTTTGCAGATCAAACTGTGTAGTGTAGATAAGACCTAAGAACTGACAATCACTGAGAGCTGACAATCACTAATTGCTATGAGAAACATCAAGGGACTAACCCGCAGAAGTCACTGTAGAGAAGCAGATGGCAGCAGAAGCTGACAGTATGCAGTGGAGAGGCTGGTGAGGTGGTCAGCAGAGTGGAACAGTGAATGTATGGTGGGGCGGCCAGTGGAGTGGAGCATTGGCTGGCTGGCAGGGTGACAACTCCAGAGCAAGCACTCGGATGGCAGAGCAAGCAAGATGCCTTCTCCCGCACTTCTCTGGTGGGAAGTGAACTCAGACAGATGCACCTCTAAACTCTGGGTCTTCACTGACCAAGAACAACCACTGTGAGTGGGATATTGTGAGGGAGAAGAGCGGGGATGTTAAAGGAACTTTTGGTATAAAATTCATGAATCTGAGGCAAAAGACACTGCCCAATGTACTCCAGGGTGGGGTTTTGCTCACTGTTTCATATTTATGAATCTTGCTATAAGCATTTTCTCTAATTAATGCCGGGTGGCTTCCCTGCTTTCATTAAACTGTTTCTTTCTACACTGAGACTCTATGCTTCCAAGAGGGGAAGTATTGCCTCTAGAGGCGCCGAGAAATGGTGTGTAATTTTCCAGGTTACTGAGTGCGGGGGTTGAGCCAATTCTGTGTTGTATTGTTGAAAGGGAACCCCTAGATATTGAACCCGACCTTGTTGCTGCCAACTCCACATGACAGAAGAGTACACTAACAAAGTTCTCCTAAATACAAATTTACATTTCTTCTTTATTTGCTGGGTGAATCATTATTTCAGTTCATTACTTGAAAGAAGTGAAAATATAGGTGGTTTCTTATTTGCAGAAAAACTATTTTAGCTCTCCTGAAAACCCTGTAAAATGAAAAATTTGCTGGAGTCTATCACATGAAATAAGATTTATTATGACTTGTCAATTTCTTCTAATTATAATGCAGTTCAATGCCATGAGTTTTCACTGAACAAAATCAACTTTTCTGGAATAATGTCACTAAATTATTGGAAGTGTCTGATTTTTAAGGATTTAAAGGTAGTTGGAATTGAAGGCATCCAAACCTATTTATATTCCATTAACTATTATGTAATTTGTCAATGTCAGCACTTATGGACTATATTCACAGATGCTTCTATATCATTATGCTTTTAAAGATTACATTATGTTATAGTGTGTTCAGTTCCCTCAAGCAAAAAATAAGATGAGTCCCTGTGCTGTAGGTAGAAGTGTTTTATTCAGAAATATCATTTCTTCTTTTTCTTCTTTTATTATTTTTCAATATTGTAAGTACTTATTGAAGTGTTTAGTTTTTTTCATATCAAGCACAGTGTGACTGGAGTTCAAATGGTCAGATTTTTGTTCATTTGTTTTTAGAGAGATCTGCCAATTTCTGAGATACCATGATTTTTTCACTGGCTTTCAGTGCTGTATATGTCAGGTATCCTTGCTTGTGTCTGATAGATAAATATGTATACATAGGATAAAGTTCTGGCTCCACTGAAGTGCATGGCACAACTTCCATTGATTTCAGTAGGGCCAGAATTTTATCCTGAATACCTACAAATAATGTAATTTTCCAATGAGTTATTTTAGCCAGCATATTAAAGGTTTGGGTTCTGGTGTGAAATATTTAAATGTTACTATTGAAACAAAGACCACAGGAGGTGGTAAACCAGTCAGGGAGCACCAAACAAATGTAGTCTGGCCAAACGAGTTTGAGGAATCTGAACCAGAACTCCTATGAGGCACTCCAGTAGCTTAGCCAGATACAGATTAATGTTGAACTGACCTGAAGCTAAATGTTTTATTTCAGTTTGGCAATCTGAAATATTTCAATATGTGTCCACCCATCCTGAAAATTGAACAGAAAAAAAACTACAAAATTCAGATTTTCATGTGGAAAAATCTCAATTTTGCAGAAATAGCATTTTCCAGAAAACAAAAAACAAACAATTTCAGCAGAAAATTCTCAGTCCACTCTACTTCTAACATTTACTGATATCCCTGAAAAAACATCACATGGCCCCAGTACATCTTGAATTTTCTGCTGGTCTGGCTGCTCTCTTTAGACCTTTTGTGATTTAGAAATCATTAGCTATGTTTTGTAATGTAACAGCGTCTGGGGAAAACAGCTTATTGTGCTGGGCAATGTACAAACTTATAACTAAGAGATGGCTCTGTCCTCATGAACATACAATCTAAACATAAGATATAGACAACAGGTGGCTACAACAAATAGGGAGAGCACAATGAGGTAAAAATGAGGATCCAGTAATACCTGCCAAATCTGCTTAAACCTTGTATGTTGTCTTCCAGTTATTGTAGCTTATCGGAATGATCTTTCCACTTGCTCAGTATATGAGAACTGTTTAGCTGGGATGGATGCTAACGTTTGAAACATATATCTGAAACCTTAACACAGATATAGTGCACACTGAAGTGGAGGGAAATGAGTATACCACACATAATGAGTTTGATAGCTCTTAATCTCATCAAAGGCAAACATATGTAATGAAAATAAAAATGAAATCTCCTAGTCAGAACCTCAAAACTTAAGTTATGAAGTAAAATATTAATAAAGTAAAACCAGCAGCAAGAGGCCCCACGACCTAAAGGGACCTGAATTAACTCATGAAAGTTTATATTTTCACTACACTATATAAGTTTGCATATTTCATTATTAAACTTAATCATAATTTCATAACAGTGTTATTCAATGATATTAGTAGAACACTTGAATGGAATTACAGCTTCATGTTCAATCTCTAGTATGTTATTATGAGGAATATATGAATTAAGAAAGAGGTTGATTAGTTCATTAAATGGGAAAGCACGTGTAGGGATTAAAAGTGTTCTTAATAGATAAGACGGTTCATGAGGTCTTTAGCACAGTATGTGCAGCCTAAATATGATTCAATAAATGTCATTCCTCAGGGTCTATAATGTATGTAAAAGTTTCACATCTTACAGAGCAAACACCAGGAATATACACAGATACTTTCCATCCTATTCATATTCAGCTCTGCAGTTTCTATATTAGGTAAATTCAGGTGATGTACTAGGGGTGTCCTGGAGGGTTTTATACAGCTGGGAAGGGAATCTGGTGGTTTTGCCTGGTGGAGGATCAGGCGATTTCTGCTATCAGGAGTGATTAGTAAAGGCCAGATGTCTTGGTCTGGAAATGGAATTGGGAAATTTCCATATCCTTGCCTGGCATAATCTATCTATTGTGAAGCACCACCTCACCATTTCTCTTTGTATATCTGTGATTTCTCTACACAGCTGCCTGCATCAAATCCAAAAGCACCAAAGGAGGTACTTGGTTATTATTTGGATTACGTTGCATCCACTACATGCTAGTTGCTTTCTGCACATAAGAAACCAACTCTGGCCACATATGAGCATCTCAGTGTGCTTTGGTTAATAATCTATCTATTGTGAAGCACCATGCACATCTACATTGTTATATAACTAAAAAATGTATAGCTATGAAGATACATATAAGAAACATGAATGGAATGGAACAGAATAGATTTTTAATAAATTAGACTATCAGGTTCTGTACACTTTCCTCATACTGACATGTAGTGTCTTCCAAATATATAAGTTTCAGAGTAACAGCCGTGTTAGTCTGTATCCGCAAAAAGAAGAACAGGAGTACTTGTGGCACCTTAGAGACTAACAAATTTATTAGAGCATAAGCTTTCGTGGACTACAGCCCACTTCTTCGGATGCATATGATATGCATCCGAAGAAGTGGGCTGTAGTCCACGAAAGCTTATGCTCTAATAAATTTGTTAGTCTCTAAGGTGCCACAAGTACTCCTGTTCTTCTTTTTCCAAATATATAGTGCAGTACCAGTTCTGGTTTGACCGTGGCAGTAATGCATTGTATTTGTGTGTTGAAGGTATTTTGAACAGTTGCTTTTGGCTTGTGTGAGTATCGACTTTTAAAGCAATTTAACAAGTGCCCTGCATAGTTGTGGACACTTCAGACAATACGCGGTCACATTCTTGGTTCATATTTTTTTGGATTCAAACAACTTCAACTTTGGGTGTTGCATCTCGTCAATGGGAGTTAGATTAGCATTCTAACTGGAGTTGAAGTGTGGGGAGGATAGGTAATGTTCTTGGTTGTCAACCCAATAGGCAGGGGATATGTTATTTTACCCCTGATTTATGCATCAACCATCCACCTTATGTCTCTGAAGTACTCAATTTCTTAATGCAAAATTTGGAGATTTTACAGGGGTGAAGCTTACAAAGGCGTGAAGCCTTTGGCACTTAGGAAACTCCAACTAGTACAGAAAGCTGAAGTGCATGTCTTCACCACCACAGGCTATCACAAACACATTAAAACTCTCCTCTCCTCTCTACACTGGCATTCTATAAAATTTAAAATCAAGTTCAAGGTCTTGGTCCTTATATTCAAAGCATTCCAGAGTAGGCACCTAGTATATCTAAAACAGAGGTTCTCAAACAGTGGTTTATAGACTCATAGACATTAAGGTCAGAAGGGACCATTATGATCATCTGGTCTGACCCCCTGCATGCTGCAGGCCGCAAGACCCTTCCCTGGACTCTACCGTTGAAGTCCCCAATCCTGTGTTTTAGTGACTTCAATCGGCTGAGACCCTCCTGCTAGTGATCCCTGCCCCATGCTGCGGAGGAAGGCGAAAAACCTCCAGAGGCTCAGCCAATCTACCCTGGAGGAAAATTCCTTCCCGACCCCAAATATGGCGATCAGTAATACCCCGAGCATATAGGCAAGAGTCTCTAGCCTGACCCTTGTTGGCCATTATGCTGTTCATGTACCATTGCTTGGTTTTCCTTGGCTACTATGTTTTATCATTAAACCATTCCCTCCATAAACTTATCCAACTTAATCTTAAAACCAGACAGGTCCGTCGCCCCCACCGTTTCCCTCGGAAGGCCGTTCCAATATTTCACCCCTCTGATGGTCAGAAACCTTCGTCTAATTTCAAGCCTAAACTTCCCCCCGGCCAGTTTGTATCCATTCGTTCTCGTGTCCACATTAGTACTAAACTGGAATAATTCCTCTCCCTCCCTTGTATTAACCCCTCTGATATATTTAAAGATAGCAATCATATGGACCACCAGTGGTGTGCGAGCTCCATTCAGGTGATCCGTGGATAGTTCCCTCTGAGATGCTTGCCTGGGCGGCCACTCACGAGAGAATGAAGGGCCACCCACCTAATTAGTGGAGCCGTGCAGGCTGGGCTCCACTAATTAGGTGCCTGTACCCTGGAGAAGATGCACTTGTAAGATGAGGTGGTGGCCTTGGGGGGAATAGGAGGTAGGTGGGAGGAGGCAGTGAGATGAGAAGAAGGGGTTAGGGGAATTTGGGATGTTCAGGTCTGTGATAGCCAGGGAAAGAGGTGACTTTCCCCAGCTCCAGGGCTCCGGCTGCCGGGGAGAGACGGCCCTTCTTCCCAGCCCCAGCTCAGGGGCCACCATGGCAGGGGAGAGAAGGCACATCCATCGCATTAGAAAGGTAAGACTACTGATATTAAAATATGAGTTGTGTGCTTTTATTGTGCTTTTATTTGTAGAACAAAACAAGTTAATTATTATTATTATTTTTTACATAGCACTTTTATCCAAAGTTCTTTACAATAGTTAGATAACAGTAGAAACAACATTTGGAAAGATCTTTAAGTGGTCCGCTGAGACTCACAGCAGTTTTCAAGTGGTCAGTGGAAAAAAAGGTTTGAGAACCACTGATCTAAAATCATCAAAAGCTCCAGGATGATGACTGTGGTTGACACCTACACTTCTGTGGTACAAAGGAACTAATAAGAGTAAAACACATCTGTGCAGGAGACAGAAATTTCTCGAGTCAGTCTGACTATGGAATGAACTCCTGCAAGAGCAAGGCACATTTTTACCTTACCTTCTCTAACATAAACACATAGCAATTAGTATATTTATATAAACAACTACCAACTTTATAAAAAACTGTAAACTACTAAAGCAAGACATTCCACTGCCCATGCAAACAAAAAATGAGTGACAGATATGCAGTTACAGTGCTTAACTTGCTGGTGGAAGGTGTTCAGATACTATGGTGACGTGTGCATAAAAACCTGAATAGCACAGAACAGACCATTCCAGCCTTGAGGTTAAGGCAAATCTTCTTTGGTATAGATAGGCTACTCTGTGCTGTCTGAGTACTACAACTGGGAAAGTCAGTGACTGTAAAATAGCTGCTGTCACATCCTTCTATTTCACTCTTTCAGGGCCTGTATAGTTGTAGGGATTTGTTTAGGTCTGATTGTATAAAGATGTGGTTATTGCCTGTTTTCTCAAGAAATTTGTGTCTGACTTTATGGGTCCTTGACCTCAGCATAATAATTAAAAAGAACAACAAAGCCAAACTAAAGTAATACAATTATCTAACATTCACCCTGATAAGCAATCTGATTCTATTCATAGCATTGCCTGAGAGAGAGGATAGGCTTCTTAAGGTACTGGACTGAGATTCAAAAAATGTAGGTTCAATTCCCATCTGCACCACAAACTTCCTGTGTGATTGTAGTCTCTATGTGCCTCAGTTCCTCTGTCTGTAAACTGGGGATAACACTGCTTTGTCTGTCTTGCTTATCTACATTTTGAGCTCTAATGCCAAGGACTGTCTCTTACTATATGGTAGCACAAAGGGGCCCCAATCTCAGTTACAGCCTCTAGAGGCTACTGATTTAAACCAGTCTGAGGTCAGAATCAGGCTCATGCTTGCATCTTTTATGCATTTATTATTTCCATGTGTATTTATTAATTTTGTAGCTCTTTTTATTACTTATTTTGACATAGCACCAACAGGATGATGGAGTTAGTTTTTCTGTTAATAAGGTACTGGGATATTCTTGCAACTTTTCTAATTCCTGCAGTCTTTGCTAGTGGAAACTGATGGATTTTAAGCCACTTTCTCTTCAGTTTACAATAATTTTCATATGCGCAAAGTGAGAGTATGTCAGTGGAATATAACTTTATTCATAATCATTGCATATTTGTAGTTTTTAACCTTTTTAATAGTTTGTGCTTTGATTGGTTGGTCATAAGGCCTCTTCTACACATAATGGTAACATAGTGAAAGGCTTGGAGTGCAACAAGATTATATTTTAAATTGAATCACAGATTCTGTACCATATGTTGTCATGAATTGCCTGTCCATGCTACTTGTAGAAAAAATGGCATTATCTTCTTTATCAGTAGAAGACATGCTACTACTACTATACAATACACTGATGGAACAGCTATACTTTTGTAATTGAATACTACTTTTCCACATTTTTCATCCATTGCTTATAGCTCTTCTAGTTATTTTACAAATACATAATATAATCCCATGTTAGATTATTTAATTAATTTTGCTATTTTTTTATGTGGAGGCAATAATCTAAATCATTACAGCAGCTGTTCATTCTTAATTGGCACACCCTATTCTTTTTTTAATATTCTCCTCTTAATTGTTTCAGTACCTTTTGCTTTAAATATTAGCAGATTTCATTTTCTCTTTGCTTTCCCAAGATGCTTACTGAGTGATTTTTTTACCATGAACCTTGATCATCTATCTAAATCAGTATAAGGAAATTTGTGTCCAAACACATGCATCAGATAGGCCATATTTTATTAAGGGCTATCACATATCTACAAATGTACTTTATTGTAACTTGATAGCAACTGACCTACCTGATTCTAATGCCTTTACTCTGCAAGTAATTCCATTGGTTTCAATACATGCCTGACTAGTAAGATAGTGACTGTGAGTAAGGGTAGCAAAATCTGGCTTTTTATTTCCAATAAAAATCTTACTTGCTTTTCAGTGAAATGTTTGTTTGCTGACAACTCCCACTGTTCATTTCAGACACTAATATCTTTCATACTTTCTATTAACTAGTTCACTTTTTGTAACATAGTATATTTTCTTTCAGAGACACAATAATCTTCTGTCAAGGCTAACTCCCCACTCTGGCACTTTGAGTGCAGCAGTTGGCCCACAAGAATTCTAAAATTTAATACCGGTCACTCCAGGCAGCAAAGAAAAGAAAAGAAAAGAAAAAGAAAAAAAACCTCCTGCGCTTTGCAAGTTGCCAAAAGGAAAAATGCGTCCTTTTAAAATCCTGAGGTCTGAGCCTCTGGTTCACAATGATCCCATCGCTCTGTCATCATGTCAAAGCTAATTCCCCATTCTGGCATTTTGAGTTCATCAGGTGGGGGCCTGCATGAATTCTAAAATTTAATACTGGCCACTCCAGGTTTGTTTTAAACTCCCAAGGTTACAGCTTTTCTCTGACCTTGGATTGGTAGATGCTGCCACCATCCAAGTGCAGAACCCCTTTGAGAGCCCAGGAAGGCACATTTGGGAATTCCTTCATGTGGGATACCTTCAAGTCCTTTCACCCCCCCACACCAAGGAAGAGCTGAGAAAGAAAAAGAAAAAAAGAAAATCAGCTGTTGCCACCAGCTAATTAAACAACATGTGCACAAACCTCTTAACACAAAAATCCAATTCGGTTCTAAAAAAGGGTAAATTTTATTAATAAAAAAAAAGAAAGAAAATACATCTGGGAACTCAGACTACTGCTAGATTTTAAAAGAGCAACTACAAGGATTAAGCATCAAAAATAGCTTTCTTGAGGTCCAGCTTAAAGATTACAAGCTAAACAAAAGCACCTGGGGTTAGCACAGAGGAATCCACAAGCCATAACGAAATAAAAGGAATAAACCTAATCATGTTTTCCTAGACATTTCCTGATCTACTTACATATCTGGGGTTGTAAATGAGTAGTTTCTAGGTATGATACTGATGATTTTTTCATACCTGGCCCAAGCTCTTACGGCATAGTTCTGTCTGGCTGCCTCTCCCCAGGAGAACAACAACAACAGACAGACAAAAGGGGAGTCTTGTTTCAATTTTATAAAGTTCTAGCCTTCCCATTGGCTCTTTTGGCTAGGTGCCCACTCACTTCCTTTTACCTATGCATAGCAGTGAGACTTTTTAACCCTTTACAGGTAGAGCAATTGAGAACAGCTACTAAGAGGGATTTTATAGCTACTGGCTGGCTGGGTGTCCATAAAAGGGAGCTACCCTCCCCCCTTCATTTATCACATCTTCATAAGTGTATATTGTCTTTCCTCAGTTACCCAGATTACCACAACTCTATTCTCTGTATCACTGTGTATTAGATGGTCAGTATGCCATCTAGGTCCAAGCAAGGGGCAGCATATTGTTGTGTGTGCTCCAGAAGGGGGATTGCCAATTGGGGATTTTACTTAGAATCTTCTTCCCAGTCTCCCCTGCTGCTCTGTCCATGCTTCACTGACTCTTTAACCCTGGCAACCCACCTGTGTGAGGGAGGGACTTAGCAGCTTTGCAAAGCTTGCTATCTCCTGTCCTGGAAGCAATGGAACAGTACGTGGGCATGTGGGAGTTAGGGGCATCAAACCTCAATTTATGTAAGACTTATGCTGCAAAATGCAGGGAAAAAAAGTTGTTTGGATAAACCTCACACAGGATGACTCTGGAATGTATTTGGAATCTGAATTTCCTTTACAATTAGGAAATTCGCTCAGCTTTTCAAGTTCAGTTGCATCTTTAGAAAATTCATCCTTTACATTTCGTATTGAGACTTACATCAACTATATCTGAACACAATTTCCTTCCAGAAAAGTTGCAAATCTAAATGTTTCCAAATGGCAGGTTATTTTGAGTTATTTAGTCATTAGCACTTAAAGATCACATAAATCTATATGCACTCTAGGGATGGGTAAAATCCAGTCCAATAAAGTTTGGCTTTACTTACTTCTATAGTGTTTGGTTCTGAATGGGTGGTAAGAGGAAGTCTCACAAAACCATCCTTACTCAAGCAAAATTCAGTGGCCGCTTTGCCTGGGTAAAGACTCAATGATTGGACTCCCTGATTTTTTTTGTGCTACTAGCAGCAACTTTTTTGGAGAGTATTCCTTCCTGTCTGACTAAAAAGAGATGCTGTTTAATTTTCAGTCTCTTTCTTTTTTACTCTTTTGCTTACTATTCTGTTTGGTTTCTGTTTCTATCAGTTTTTATGTTTCTCCTAGTGTACTAAATATCAGTTTTAGTAAATCCAGTACAGCACTAAAATCCTGATTATTAAACATGAAGTCTATAATTCTAAAGACCTTATTCTGGAACAAAGGATTTCCAATCAAGTTAATGGAAGATTTGCCTGAATAAGAACTTCAGGATTGGACTCCATATTCTAATTAGGATAATAGACAATTGTGAATTGGAAGATGATTAGGCACAGGATGAGATTACTGTAATTGTCTTTATTATAGATTATGGCAACTACTGCATCCTACTACTGATATTGAATTTTGTGTAATATGCTGCAGCCCAAATGCCTAAGAAAGCTTAGCTTTCTCTGGTTCTCAGTAATGGTCCCTGTTTTCCTATTAGAAATGAAATAGCAATGCTCTTATCACCTAAAATTCTTTCTGCCAAAATAATACTTTATAAAGACTGATTATTGGACAGACTAAATGCTTGAATACACTTTATGATCTGGCTCCAGAGATACACTGAACAAATTTCCCCTTCATCTTCAAGTAAGAAATCCTTTTCTTTCTCTGTGACTTTTTCTACACTAGTTTAGGTCTCTTAGAGGTTTCTCTCCCTTCTAATAGGAGACAGGCTGCCTACATTGGTGAACTTTTGGAAAAATCACCCTTTGCTAACAACAGGCATCAGCAATGGGTGACTTGGAACTGGCACTAAACATACTTAAGCTTGGTAGAATTAGACTGTTATTGGTAAATGTCAGTTAATGTTGATTTCACTTATGCACACAAACCAATGAAAAAATATTTCCACTGACAATCAAAATTTACAGATAGTCAAAACATGAAAAGTGTTGCTTGAGAATGTAGTTTGATTTAACAACATTGACTTTGTGTATTTTGGCAAGTGATGTCGACAATTGTATTTTTATAGTTCTAAAGTTTTAACTTTTTGAATCACAACATCTACTGTAATTAATTAGTGTCTGATCCCTCTGTTGTGTGACCCCCCCCATAATTTCCTGCAAACCTGTAAAAATTAAAGATGCTTAAAACCCATAATTTTGCACTAGTGTAAACATTTAAATTAATACAAATAAAAAATGGTTAAAATAATCATTGATCTATCAAAATTGTTAAACAATAAAAATTGTTCTGCCAAGCCTAAACAGAGTTCAGCAATAAGCACATCCCCAAGTTAGAAACTGTGGCTAAAATCTGTTCCTAGTACTTGAAGTCAAACCAAGGTCAGTGGTGCATTAGTGGAACCCACTGCGGAAACCCTGGGGCAAGGGGTATATTAGGCAATACCAAGGTCATGACCAGTCTGTGCTCAAATGTTTGTTTCTTGTCTTAAGGCAGGCAAAAATAGATTGTACCTTTAAAACTAATAAAAATACATGACTTAAATAATTCTTTTTCTAGGGAAAAATACTCAGGGGAATGACACTCTAGAGAAAACTTCTGTAAGGGAAAATGGGTTTGGTAAAATACTTCTGGGAAATGACTGTCTTGACAAAACTCCTGCTAGGGAAAATGCCTCTTGGGGAAAATGCTTCTGGGGAATGACTCTTAAGACAAAGCCCCTGCTAGCTCTCTCTCCCCCAAAGTAAGGCTTTTAGAATTTCAAGCAGAATCCAAACAGCCGATAGCTGAACTAACTTATTACCCCAAATAGGCCAAATAAAATTCCATATAAAATTGCATCCAGCTGCTCCTCATTCCTTCTGACTTACAAATTGCTACTCTGCTACATCCCCAATGTGAACACTTTCAGATTAGCCTGAAACTTGGTGATCTGTGTTCAGCTTATTTGTAGTAAATTGCTTCATGTGTTCTGTGAAGTGCCCTTATAAATTCTATCACCAAGGAAGTGTGATGTTTTTGTTGTAGTAGCCCTTAGCAATATGGGGTTGCTATAACTGATCCTTGATTGCAGTGAATAGAAAAATATGGGAAGATCAAAGTGCAAGTGTCTCAGAAATTATTCACTCCTTCATTGCTGTAAATTGTGAAAAGAAAGACTCGAAATTGAGATGAACCCAATACATTTAGCAAAGTATAAGAACCTCCAACATGAAGATCTTTAGTCCCAGAGTATTATATTATTCATTGTTTAGCCTTGCTTATACAGTACCATCCATGATTAAAGGAAGATAAACATGGCCTTTGCCTCAAAGGTCTTATAATCTAGGTAATAAACAACCTGAAATAATTCAAGGAAGATTGATATCAGTCAGGAAGGAATACAAAAATAGGGTTGAACCTTTGAATGGTTTGCATTAATTTGTTTCCCTCACAAATACTTCTCCTTTTTTAAATAGGCAGGGGAGGTGCAGGGAGTGGAATGAGTGGGATTGTGCTTCTCTGCTGCAGATGGGCACAAGTGGGAGGCATCCTGAGTAGGGCTCAAACTGGGGAAACAGAAGTGAGAGTACTTTCACAAGCTGTGCCCTATTGAGATGCTAAATGAAGTACTCACAACACATTGTGAAGATGTTCAAAATGTTCTCATGCTGCCTTGGTCAGGCTCCTCAAGAGTGGTTCTCTTTCAGTGGGATTTAGATATACCATAGGAGTGTGCATAGGGTCCTGGAGCCTAAGCTCCTGTAATAACATCAGAATCCAGATTCATTAAATATGTATATGTTTCTAGCTCTCATGGTTGCAAAGAAAAAAAATGAAAAATGTTAACTGAGCATAACTGAGGCAGCAACGTGGGCCTGAGTCTGTAAATAGCTTCCAGCATAGGAAGAAACTGGAGCATGAAGACAGCCACACAACCCTCCACAAAACTGGGCCCCTGCTGCTTTGGGGTGAGAGAGGTGCCTTGGCTGGTTGTGTGACTTGGATATCCAGACGGGCTCTGTGGAACTGGTGGGGTTCAGATGACACCCTGGCCTCCGCTCCTTCCTTCTATCCCGTTAACTCCATTAGACCAGAGGAAAAATGTGTTGGTACTCCCCTATACACTATACACTCAACACCAAAATGAAATGTTGAGTGACAATAGATGATGCAGATGTTTGTTCTTCAATCTCCTTTCTTCTGTGCTTTGATATCAACGAAATAGTTAACAATGTTGACACTTAACATCATCCTCACTGGAAAACCCCAAGTTGCCCATCATCCCGTATTGAGATGAATGGAACAATTCATACCTCTCATATCTATTGTTTCAGGCTCACTGCAGATTTAGGCAAACATCACTCTGTTGGTTACACTCATTTCATGCTGGTTTTCTCTGCAGTCATATAGGCTACAGACATTTAAAAAAAAATAATAGTTGAGATTCTGGAGAGCAAGAAGGAAGCTTGGGGGGAAAAAAGTCCAGGGTAACCTGACCTAATGGTATCTGGAATAATTTGAGACCTACTTTCCAATTCCTTTCCTTACACAAACCACTGGAACAGCCAAGCACAATCAGTCCTACTGTGTGGTTTTACATCGGTCAGACAGCTATCACACAAAGTAAAACTTCAGGCATGTGAGTGAAACTTCAGAAGATATTAACTAGCTGATGCTGGATGCCCCTTCCCAAAGGGTGTACCTTCTGAATGTGCCATTTCTGGCAATGGCAACAAAACATGGGATATTTACTGGTTCTTGTGTGGCTTGGCTTAGGTAATCATAATAATATGTGTTGGGGCAGACAGTGCCTCTACTTGCAGTGGTCTGGAAGGAACAAGAAGGAGCAGGGAGCATCTTCCTCCTTTTCATAGTCATGAAGAAGAACAATTACTCCTCATAGGCCAAGTCCTGTTATCTGTCACTTCCATGTAAATCTGGAGTGATTCCAATGATTTCAATATAGTTTCTCTGGATTTACACTTAAATAACTGAGAGGAGCATTTACTTAGCTGAGGGCTGGGGATGGGGCTAAGTAGTTGATATTGTGGTGTGGTTGCCACCCTTCCACAACCATAATTGCTTAGCGGTTACTACAGGGCATGATGGGGAAATGCATGTTGCACCTTTTTAAAATGGTTACCATTCTTGAACATGGTTCCTCAGTGGCCTGGTATAGGTATACTATCTCAGACAGGCAGAAATCCTCTGGTAAGTAACTCTCAGGCACTGCATCTCCACAGCTGTAGCTGCTGTCCAAAGTATGTATATTGGGAACCGTTATTTATTTCCATAGTTGTTTGTTAGCTTTGGTAAGAGATTTCATTTTCTTTTAAGTCTGATTTTAGCTCTAAAGTATGTTTTAAATGGCCCTTCAGATAATTGCCATTAACTGATCCACTGCTTTTCAATCTCATATTAGTCCATGAATAAATAGTGGATTTAAAATTGTTTAATATATTTTTGTGATACTAGTATTTGGTCTCTCTGCTCTTTATATTCAAAAGACCAATATTCTTATATTCTTTATCACAAAGAAACTCCATAATTACTGGAACCAGGGCTATAATCATAGTGTATGTGAAAAGAAAGGTGGTTGGTAACTTTCTTTTTGTGCTTCCTCCCACTTTTCATTGTGTGTGTGTGTGTGTATACATATATATACAATATTAATCTGGCAATAATTATCTTAATACGCTACATCTTTGAACATGACAGCTATTGAATGCACCTCAAAATTCCTTTTAACTGAATATTGTTTTTCATTTTTTCCTAATAAATATTCTGATCTATTTTGTTGTATATCTGAGTATCCTAAACTGAACTGGAACAATCAGAAAACACTGTTCTCTTCCACACATTTCAAAAATGTTAAAATTTACTGAGAATTTTGCTACCCAAACGTTTACAGGGACCAAACAATCCAACTATTTCTCCAGTGAAAAACAGTTTAACTGCAGTGCACCATTATTATATAAATATGAATATGAAGTAATGTTTACTATGGGTCCAAGTCCACTGAAGTCATAAATCAATTATAGGTTAGGAGGCTTTGTGCTCTTAGGCCTTTTTCCATCTTATTGTTGTGATAAGGAATTTAAACTTCAAATTAGATAACAAATATAATCACTGTAGCATTAGGTTCTTTGGACATTGTGATGGGGTGCCCAACCCACACAACCCCTGAAGGGCTTAAGTTGATTCAGAAGGGGCTATTTAACCTGGTAGGGGGAGAGTTAGACTTGACTGACAAGCATTTATTGAAGATGGAGCCCATTTGGGCAGGAGTAAGAAGGGTTGTATACAGACAGGAAGTGAGAGCAGAAGAGAGCTGTAGTGTGGTGGTCTGCAGTCATTTTCTGTGGCTAGTGAGGAAAGGAGAAAAACAGAAGGGGAGTAGTAGCCCTGAGATTCTGACCCTGAGGGAAGGATTTTCCCATAGTAGTGGTGGAGAATAAAGCCTGTGGAGAGCAGAGTAGGAAAAAGCCAGGGAAATGGCAGCAATGGTTGAAACAGTGCAGACCTTCTCTGCCGATTGTAGGGTCCATGGGCTGGAACCTGGAATAGCAGGCAGGCCCAGATTCCTCTACTAGCAACCAGGAAAGTGGCAAAGTCTTGAATAGGAAGACTGCCTGAACTGGCACCTGGACAGTGGGTCCAATGAGACTTCATTACCTCAGAAGAGTGTATAGGAACACAGCGGGCAGACCAATCCACAAAGAGGAAGGGCCAAGCTACTAGACAACTCCTAGACAGCAGGAGGGTCTGCAGAGTGAACAAGTGACTGAAGGGGGCATCAGACAGGGCAAAGCTAATCCCCAGATTCAGCCACAAAAGGGGCTGCCCCAGCACCAAGTGTACTCCATTACAGACATGCACCTGATAGCTCTGTCCACGTATGGTCACAAGGCACCTCTCCGTTTCCTAGTAATAACTAGTAATGGTTACTTATGGTCTTCTACCATCAATTTCCCCTTCCATTGTATGTAAACATGCATCAGCCACTGAACCCCTGAAAGGGCCCTGCACATAAAATCTTTCTATTCATAAGATATTTGACAAGCACTTGCTAAGTTCCAATCATCTCCAATACTTTTTCATTGGTTATGCAGTCTATCTAGGATATTTTCAGAATTCTTTTATAACATCATGGTTCAAAGAATTTTAGTTTCTTTATCAATTGTTTAAATGTTCATGTTACATAACTGTAATTTAACACAGAGCAGATGTAAGTTTTTAAGAATTGGAATTTAGTCTTCGGATTTATGTCCCTTCTCATTGTATGTTTATTCTTCAAGAATGTCTCTTTCACTCTCCCTCTTCTGGTGCTGACTTCAGTGTCCAATCTTCCATTTTCTGTAACAATGCTTCATATATAGCAGTAGTTTCTCACTTGCTATATAGCTGTGTAGTTCACTGGAATGTTGCATGTTTTCCTATGATCCTTGCATATCACCATAGATTTTGTCCTGTCCATATGAAACTCTAGACCACATTCTTTGCTGTATTCATATGTAATCTCCACTAATTTCATCAGACCGTCTTCTGAATCAGCCAACAGCACAATGTCATCTGAACAGCAAATGTTATTCTCCCATTTTCCAGTCATTTCATTACATTTTTCTGTTTCTTCAATTAATTTAATCAAACACTCACTATAAATGTTGAATAAAGTCAGTGACATTATACAACCGTGTCTCACTCCTCTCTTGATCTCTATTAGATTTTCATCTCTCATTATAATCATCTTTAGCTACATTTTTAGCTACTTCAAATATTTCAGTTTTTCAGAGGATAAAGGAAGGGAAATCTGCCTAAACTATTTTCAGTCAACAATTGAGGTTTTTCTGAATGTTAACCTCAATATAGAAAGGCCAAAACACTGTATTTTTAATTCCAAGCTTCTCTTTCCAATGATACATGGCTGTTCCATGCCAATAGCTGAGATTTGTTGCATTGCTGATTTTCTAGTCCCCCCCCCACCCCCTGCTAGATGATTACCTATACCAATAATAGTTTAGAAACCAGGAAAAGAAATTACTTTAGAACTAAAATATTTTTACATTGTGACTATGTGATCCATGTGGAGTTTGTGGATTATATGATAACATTATATGACTTGGCAGTTCTATAGAACTATAGAAACATGAGCATGTTGTATAGTTAAGGGATACTGTTGGTGCATAGGGAATATGCAAAGCAATGCTGATGCACATGTTAATCTTAAAATCCATTTGTTGTGAATATACTTCTGTGCCATGAATATTAGAAGCCAAGATCAAAGAACATGTAATATCCATAATACAGAAATATATTGTAATATAGAAAAGAAAAATACTGTGCTTTTCTCATGAAGATTTGAGGTGCCAACCTGCCAGCTTTATACTGAACTCACCTCTGGGGGGCGTGGCTTACAGGGAATAACAGTTTGTGTCTGGTTTAGCAAAATAATAGTTCCTCAAGTGCATGCCATAGGGAAAGAGGTATTATGTCCCACAGATGTTTTGGTCACCCAGCTTTGTATACGCAAGTATAGAGCTTATGTTTTGATGCCATCCAACAATTCTTAGTAAACAAACAACATTGATATGCAGAAATTAAACTGTTAAAAAGTACATCTAAATTGAGCTTCTACGACAGGATGACCAAAAATGTGGGTGCAAGACTGTGCAAAGGCATATTATTTTTACTTATTTCTCAAATATCTCCCGTGAGCTGTGTGCTGGGAGTGAAGAAGGGATAGAAGTAGCAAAAACAGTTGTATTGTATAATAAAGTCCCAACTGTGTCAGTGACATTACATTAAAGGAACTGCTTGGATGAATTTTACATATTTTGTTAGGCCTTCCAGAGCTGGGAAGGGATCTGTTTATGGTGTACTCTTTCTTGTGAATGATTGTGGTTTTTTCCCTCTTTTCTTGTTCATTGATTGCTTTGTTTACTCATTTGTTTTCCTCATTGTGTTTCAGCATCTGCTCATTAGTGAAAGTAAAATCATCACCCACTCTTGTTTTCATTGTCTCTGTTGTTTCCTCTAGGCCATTTTACAGTGTCATCTGTGTAGTACAGCTTTTCTTTTCATTACATTTTCAGCATGTAAATTGGTAGGTAAGCAACAGGGAAGGGAGAATCTAGCATAATTCCTAAAGACTCTTTGCAGAATTACAATTTACAATTATTTAACATTAAAAACATTTTTTGAAGAAAGATATCCCTGAAATTAAGACTTTCTGTATTACACTAAAGTAGTCAGCAAAGATGTGCAGATATAGTTGCTAAATGTGCTCAAATACATAGAAATTTTATAAATTCCAGTTGGTACAGGAGAGTCCACATAGGGATTTCAGATCTTTCTTTGCTCTTTAGCCATACCGCACAGTTTTTGGCAGCTATCTTTCTCATCACTACTATTGTCTATTTCCAGAATCTTAACACTATATGATGTAAGGGAAAATTCACTCCACTGTAGAGGAACTGTACAAGGTCCTAGGCACAACTAAACTCTCTTTAGAATCCCTAAGGGCTTGTCTACACCAGACAGTTTTTTTTAACCTTGGGTTAATTGATTGCCTAATAAATTGAGGTAGTTAACACATTTGTGAAGGTTAGTCTGGACACTTCCGTAAACATTTATTCAAGAATGCAAAAGATCCTGTATCGGGGGTAGCCGTGTTAGTCTGTATCCACAAAAACAAGGAGTCCGGTGGCACCTTAAAGACTAACAGATTTATTTGGGCATAAGCTTTCGTGGGTAAAAAACCTAACTTCTTCAGATGCATCTGAAAAAAGATCCTGGTGGATCTTTAGGTTGAATCATTCTTCAAGCCTACTGGGGATCTTTAACAGTTCTTGGAGTACCCAGGACTGAGTCTCCTTGTTGCCCCCTATCTTTAGCATGAAGGAGTCTTGCCAGTGGTAGCTGGGTGTTAGCTCCCTAACACCATGAGCCTGTCAGCTACTCAGGAATTCTCCTGTGGTCTATGCGAGCTCTGAATTTACCTTGAAGGTTAAGGTGTACAAAAGTCCCCTTGAAGCATTCCCCTGTGATATCTAGCCTCCCTCTGTGATATCTAGCCCCTGACAATGGCTACTCATAGTAATCCAAGATCCTCTGCTCCCAAAGGAACTGCTCCCCAGTTCACCAATTTTAAATTAAATCAACATTCCTGTATAACACAAAAAACTTGTGAGAATTTATAATCAAACAAAAGAAAGGTTATTTAAGGAAGAATAGATATCCCACTAGAAACAAGAATGTGATGGAAACATACAGCAATAATATACAACACAATCATAAAATACAAAATGGGGCCTAAACTTATTAATGATCACCTTCCTTATCTAATTATGTAGGTTTCCCCCACAGAGTTCAGCCTGTTGGAAAGTTGGCTGGCTTCCCAGAAAACAGGATCCATTCTTTTATAATGCATCCAGCTCAACAAGATGTATCCTGAATGGATGAAGTGAATGGATGAAGAGTATCTTTCGCCACCCTGTGATATAATGAATCAATCTTTTGTCTGTATTCACGGACACAGTGATCCCCGGTCCTTTGTAATGTTCCTCCATGTGGTTTTGATTATTTGAAGTTGTCTTTGACTGTCAGGAGTATGGCTGGGGCAAGGCAAGGGCATTACATCACCAACTAACCAGGGAGGAGTATCTCACATAAATTGACTATCACTGAGACATACAATTCCCTGGTGACTAACTTTTACTCCAAGACAATAAGGAATAATTTTCAATATAGATAAATTATTCCTTAAATATTACCCATACACATCTCACAATGATTGAGTATTGGTAAGTTACAAGCTTTCAATGGAGACTTCACATGCTACCTCTTATGGATAAATACTATTAAAGTGGTGTAATAGGTGTAGTGAGTTTGTCAGGTATAAGACAGGAGTTGCTTATAACTTTGCCCATTGACAACAAAGGACCTCTCTGTCACAGGATCTTAGGCTTCAGTATGACCAGCTTTAGTCTGTGTTAAAGGCTGTATCTTCTCTACCAGAAAAGATGAGTGTTGTTTTACATTGAGATAAGTATGTTATCTTACTGAAAAATCCTAGTGGAGACAAGGGATAGGTAATTTTACTGTGATGTAACTTGTTGAGGTCAACCATCCACAGTTGGCCTCACTTATCTATATTATGGTAAAAACTACAGGTCCCTTGTCTCCATTCAGATTTTAGAGTGCACTAGCTAATGTATGTTAGTTTTCTAGCTGTAAAAACACAATGTTTTGAGAGTGAAGCCATACCCAATATATATACTACCCTGGGCACACTAGCATTTTAGACCACATTAGCTCTTATGTTCTAGCACACCTTTTTAAAGCCTACTTGTGGCAAGACCTCAGTGTCCATTCTGTCTGTTTTCCAGGCATTGAGAGGCAGAATTTGATAATTATTTTATCAAGAAATAACTGCATGACATAGGATTTTGATTTTAATGGGATCGTCTGAGTAGCAAGAATACAAACAAAACTGATGAAAAATGTACAATTAACCTGGATCAAAATGAGTGTGATGGTCTAAAGTCCTAATCCAATGCCCACTAAAGTCACTGTATCTGTATTGCCAAATCTCCTCCAAATTGCTAATAGAAGTTCAAATTAATATCTCAGCAAAGTGACCAAAGATTGAATAGACATGTAGACCTCATGACATATGGCAACTTCCCACTGTATTCTTGGGAAACTTTATTGAATTAAATTCAAGTATCTTTGGGGTCCATTGTATTAAATGAATAGTTTATGCATTACTGTGGGCTGAGATTAACCTCTTGAAGGGGGGCATATGTGGCAGATGGGAGATATGAGAGGTTTATATTGAACAATTTGCCAGAGAAGAAAGGACTTTTGGAACAAAAAATGTTTAAGTGGTTTTCCTGGGGAATATCTAGGGGGAGATGAATGTAAATTTCCTATATCCAGTTACACAAAAAACAAGCCTTTTGAAACTATGCCATGGAGGTTGGGCTATTGGCTACAGACAACCTGTTTCATGAGCCCAAGATCAAAGGCTCAAGCTTCATAAAGAAATTATTCGTGGCTGTTCTGGTTTCTGAATCTGAAACAGCTATGAACTTGTAACCATGGGGGGAAAACAGTTGTGGGTTCTAAAAGATTGAAACCTGCCAGAAACTGAGGTTGGAGCTGAAGTGACCTCTGGTAAGCTATTTAGCATGTGTGATGTTCTTTTGTTTTTCATGTGTTTTCTAGGTAATATTTGCACCTTAAGAATAAATGTTCTTGCTTAGAGCTGTGTGGTAACTTATAGCTGAGTGAATTACACTATTCCTAGCCTCTGGAGAGAAAGCAAAGTGTGCACATGCTGATCTTTTAGGCAGTCCAACTTTCTGGGAATATCAGTGTGAGCAGGGAGCTGTGCAGCCTGGAAAAGCTCCCCAAGCAAGGTGACTGCAAGGATTATGAGGGGAAATATGCTAGGGTTACCATTCGTCCGGATTTACCCGGACATGTCCTCCTTTTGTGTGCTAAAAATAGCGTCCGGGGGGAATTTGTAAAGCACTCACAATGTCCGGGATTAGCAGAGCGAGCGGCTGGGAGGGCTGCAGGGAAGTCCCGGGCTGGACTCAGGAGCAGCTGTAGAGGAGCCGGATCCGCCCTGCATTCTGAGCCGGCAGCTCCCTTGCAGCCCAGTCCAGCAGCACTGTGCAGGGCCAGACCGGGTTTTGTTGTGCAGGGCCAGACCGGGTTTTGTTGTGCTGGGGAGCTCAGCCACGTGTCCGGCTCGGCTGCACAGAGCCCAACACTCTGTTCTGAGCAGCAGGGTAAGGGGGGCAGGAGAAGGGACAGGGAGGTTCTGGAGGGGGCAGTCAAGAAACGGGGGGGGGCTTTTTGGGGGGAGTGGAGAAAGTTTTGGGCAGTCAGGGTACAGGTAGGGGGTAGGGTCCTGGGGGGCAGTTGGGGGGGGGGTCTTAGGAGGGGGCAGTTAGGGGACAAGGAACAGGGAGTCTTAGGTAGGGGGTGAGGTTCTGGAGGGCAGTTAGGAGCAGGGGTCCCAGGAGGGGGCAGTCAGGGGACAAGGAGCAGGGGGGGAGTGTTTGGGAGTTCTGGGGGGGGCTGTCAGGTGGCAGGGGTGGGGAGATGGATCGGAGCAGTCAGGGGACAGGGAGCAGAGGGGTTTAGATGGGTTGGGAGTTCGGGGGGGGGCTGTCAGGGGGTGGGGAGTGGTTGGATGGGGCGTGGGAGTCCCAGGGGTCTGTCTGGGGGTGGGGGTGTGGATAAGGGTTGGGGCAGTCAGGGGACAAGAGGCAGGGAGGCTTAGATAGGGAGTGGAGTCCTGAGGGGCAGTTAGGGGCAGGGGTCCCAGGAGGGGGCAGTCAGGGGACAAGGAACGGGGGGAGGGTTGGGGGTTCTGGGGGGGGGCGGGAAGTGGGAGGGGCAGGGGCGGGGCTAGGGCGGGGCTCCTCCCGTCCTCTTTTTTTCTTGCTGAAATATGGTAACCCTAAAATATGCATGAAATTGCCTGAACTGTGCCAGACCTTAACACCTAGAAGTTGTCTTGGTGAGAACTAAAGCACTTTGATAAGACAGAGTGTATTCATGGTGAGGGATGGGAATGTTTGCACTTCTGATTCTCATTCTAACTGGTACTGGGGGAAAACAGAGGACTACAGCCTTCTTTGCTGTCAGTCTAGTCAATCTCACAACTATTTATTTCACACAATGCATGCACATCATGAAATTTAACCTACATTTACATTATCTTACATTTTGTCTGTTGTCCACACCTATACCTTGATTTTAGCGAGTCAGATTTTCAACGGCACTTCCAAAATTGCACCTGCAAATCTTATGATCACTCCTGTTTGTGCAAACCAAAGTCAGGCAATTGTGCATGGAAATATGCAGTTATGCAATGAATTACCTGTTTTGTGCATGAAAATGTTTAAATGCATGCATGCATAAATGTTGATAGCCAGTAAGTAAGAATAATTGTCTGGGCATGCTGGATATAGTTTTCCCAAGCTGTGTTTCTGAACTCTGACAAGACAGAATCTACTTTTTATTCCCAGTTTGTAAACACCTACACTGGATTCTTATGCAGACTCAGTATGTTCCATAATGTCCATTTTACAGCTCGCCTGCAATGAAAGCTCTTAACAGATTAATTTAAAAAGACTTCTAGCATATGACAGTATCTGTCCAAGCAATAAGTGTATATCACTTTAAATGTGTTTAACTACAATTATATCAGTATGTTGTCATATGCAGCAGGAAGAAACATTGCAAAAATCTCAAAATGCTGGCTTCTTAATAAAAAGACATTTTTTTCATAAGCATATAATTGCTTTCCCAGCATAAAAACCAGATACAAACTGCTATTAGCTGAATTTGCATGGTAGGTGGTTCCTCTTCCTTCTGTTTGCTTCTTGGAAATGCTTGCAAGCCGTTAATCTCTATTACTATTAGTAGTTGCTATCATAGCCAGCAATTTAATTGGAACTGACCATGAACCATGAGGCTTAGGAACCTGGTATGGTGTATTTACAGAGCTCAGACATATAGATTTGACATTTAGGGGATTCTATTATTGCTGCTTTCCAGAGGATTTGTGAAACAGTGTTGGTATTGCTCTTGGACAAGTTTGCTAGGTTGTCTGCCCAGTGGAAAATAAGGGCAACAAGGGTGGCTTTAAAAAAGGAATATATAATATAGTAGTTGCTACTCAGTAGAGATTTGATCAGCGCATGCATTGCAAATGCCACCTCAGTTTCTGCAGGAGCAGGGTGCTTATCAGATGTAGCAGGAGGAAGATGGCTGGCGGGCTATGGGAGGGGGTGGGTTGCCAATACTAGCAGATCTAGCTTCTTTGTGGGACTGGGAAAGTGACATGTATCTTCTCTTCATCCTTTGTGGAAATCAATGACTTCAGAAGGGGCAGTCAGTTAGAAACCATTTTATAGATGGGAAACTGAGGAATGGTTAATTGAATTCATTTGCCCAAGGTCACACAGGGAGAAATTGGTAAAGTATATTCTTATACACAGGGGTTTCAAACTCTCATTCCTCTGCACTTTTCCTCCGTTTTGCTACTTTTGTGGCAGTCTATAACTCTAAATGCTTTGTGAAATCAACACAATGTTCAGTTATCCTGCTTTGGTTTTGGGCAGGTCTACAAAGCAAATGAAGGTAGCGCTGGTAAGCACACTCACTAGTTTTTATTTAGCTAGTGTAGGTAACAATAATAGATGCCAGTAAAATGTCAGCAAGGCTACTGAAACAAAGAGAGTAAAAATTCTTAAAAGCATCCCTCAACACTGAAATAAAACCTGGATCTGACATACTTATTACTTATGCTCCACTTTAATTGCTGAATAATGGAAATTACAATATTTTTATTAGTAAAACTCACTCATGAAAAAGGGTATTTAGGCTTAAACCAAATTGGAAGAAAATTCTCATCTTCCCTAATCTTTCCCATATGTGCAACTGTCCACTAGCATCTATTACCTGCACCTGATTGCATTTCATAAAATAAAATATCCCTTTTAGTTTCTTTCCTCTCCTTTATCAGATGTATGCTGAATATTTAATGATAATTGAGTTGACATGGATTCTTATAGCTTCATGATGATGTAAGTAGTTTCATTGCCCATTCAAGTAATCACTATACTTGAAAAAGTATTGTTTTGTGAATCCAAATCAAGACATTTTAACACTGTTCCTTAAAATATGAGCAAAATCCTGGCTCTGTATGTGTGCTCCCTGTTCCAGACTCAGAAGTTTTCCTATCAGAATCTATGAAATATATACCTGCACTGAGTGAGTATAGATGTGATGCACATGACGGCAGTCAGTATAATAATCTTGGTACATTTTGGAAAATTTGACTGCATTGACAATTTTAACACAATAATTTCAACACAAAATAAATTATGGATGAACATTTGCTTTTGTAGCAAGAACAGTATATTCAGGAAAGCATGTGAGGTGTTTCTATGTATTATATATGTTCTAATTCTCAAAAGTGCATGGTTTTTCCAAGAAAGGATTTACAAAATATAAATGTACCATCAGGGGTGAGTGGGTGGGGGTTAACAGAAATGGACCGTAAAGTTCCAGGAAACACACAATTATATTTAATGCATCAGCTGTCAGTAATAATTAAAATTAGGAATGCATAAGGAACTGTAGAATACTTTGCATGCAAACTTGTTCAGATGTAGCAGGTTAAATTTGGTTTGAAGTATTTACAGTAGATTCAGTTACTAGGAAATTACTAGCATATGATATTTATAATTACACAATTGCAGGTCACATTATTACCACATACAACAAAACCTCATATTATTGCTACTGTCAACTCTAGTTCCCTTTTCTGAAACTCACAAATGGGCTTCTACATCCTTATAGTAAAAATTACCCAGAGGAAGGCATTTTTTTTTTAATCTCATTAGTAGGGTAGTGATTAAAAGTTCAGTTGTAGCAGTACACTGCAGCCAGCTGTAGGGAGCAATGTGGAGGCACACCAGTCCAGTAAGAACTCTAGAGGCATCCTTCCTCTGTAAGACACAGTATCTCCAGGATCACAGAGGGAGACTGCTGGGCCACACTGGGATGGTATTCAGTATGTACCCACCATACTCAAGGCCAGCTCAGTTGGCTGTCTCAGAGGGGAAATATGACAATAGTCCTATCCCTTCTGACCTTCCTTCAGAGTGCACAGCACCAATCAAGTACTCTTGCATTCAGAGGCGTGTAAAGACTACCAGTATGACCAGCTTCTGTGTGGGAACTCCTGGGATTCTCCTTGTTGGAAATAATTTCCTTAATACATTTATTCCACACAAATATTCCCTTATTAGTCCAGGCGCCACATGATATTGGTTACATCCAAAACATAAATACAACCATATACACATTTACCTTCTATAACCCAGCAACAATACAGTTATAAGCTTTGGCCAAATACTCACAATAGGATCAGGCTTGGGAGATGCCATCCCAACATGACATGACTCCACAGGGATAAGGAACAGCTCTGATAAAGAAAAATCTAGCCTTTTATACACTAAAATAAACAAGTGATGTCACTGGTGGTTATTGATCTTTAAGCTAAAGCCAGATGAGACAGTTTAGGGTGGAACCCTGTCCCCTGGCCCTGTAAAGACAAGAGGGGCCAGTTTTGTTCAATATCTTCATTAATGATCTGGAGGATGGCGTGGACTGCACCCTCAGCAAGTTTGCAGATTACACTAAACTGGGAGGAGTGGTAGATACTAATGGAGGGTAGGGATAGGATACAGAGGGACCTAGACAAATTAGAGGATTGGGCCAAAAGAAATCTGATGAGGTTCAACAAGGTCAAGTGCAGAGTCCTGCACTTAGGACGGAAGAGTCCCATGCACTGCTACAGCTAGGGACTGAATGGCTAGGTAGCAGTTCTGCAGAAAAGAACCTAGGGGTTATAGAGGACGAGAAGCTGGATATGAGTTGACAGTGTGCCCTTGTTGCCAAGAAGTCTAACGGCATTTTGGGCTTTATAAGTAGGGGCATTGCCAGCAGATTGAGGGATGTGATCATTCCCCTCTATTTGGCATTGGTGAGGCCTCATCTGGAGTACTGTGTCCAGTTTTGGGCCCCACACTACAAGAAGGATGTGGAAAAATTGGAAAGAGTCCAACGGAGGGCAACAAAAATGATTAGGGGCTGGAGCACATGACTTATGAGGAGAAGCTGAGGGAACTGGGATTGGTTAGTCTGCAAACGAGAAGAATGAGGGGGGATTTGATAGCTGCTTTCAACTACCTGAAAGGGGGTTCCAAAGAGGATGGATCTAGACTGTTCTCAGTGGTAGCAGATGACAGAACAAGGAGTAATGGTCTCAAGTTGTAGTGGGGGACGTTTAGGTTGGATATTAGGAAAAACTATGTTACTAGGAGGGTGGTGAAGCACTGGAATGGGTTACCTAGGGAGGTGGTGGAATCTCCTTCCTTAGAGGTTTTTGAGGTCAGACTTGACAAACCCCTGGCTGGGATGATTTAGATGGGGATTGGTCTTGCTCTGAGCAGGGGGTTGGACTAGATGACCTCCTGCGGTCCCTTCCAACCCTGATAGTCTATGATTCTATGATTAATGACTGGGCTTCTGTCTTCAATGTTTTCCTCTTTATCTTATTTGCCATATTTCTCTCTAACTACTGGACTAAGCATTTATTTATAATAAATTAAACAAACATATTACCAATTATTTACTGCACCTGTCACCCAATTAACCATATTTTCTTTATTTTTAATACCTCAACCCAAACCTTAAAAAAAGATAATGCTGGTATTTCAATGATCACTACAAGTTTAATACAAACAATTCTCTTTTCTCTTGATTTCATTTTATTTTTGGTCATGTGCTTTGGGCCCATTACTCATGCTAACATCCAAACTCAGTTTAGAGTCCTAGTTCCCCCAGGGCTAATATAGGCCAATATTTCTACACTGTGCAACATGCAAGAGCTTTAACAACACAGACTCTGACACCATCCCCTTGTTTACAGCTCTACTCAAGCTACCCAGAGCTAGTAGCTTAAATTCCAGGTATATAGAAGTAAGAAAGGCTACTTGCTTGCTCTTCCATGAAGCAGGTGGGCAAGAAATGTTCAGAGCCTTGACTTTACTCCCACCACTAACTGAGTAGCTCAGAGTAGCTGAGCCAGTGCATTGTGAGAGCAAGTAGGGGATAGTAATTTAAGATGGCTATAAGTCAGAAGTAAATTATCATCTTCCAGGAGCAAGGAAGAAGCAGGGGAGTGTGTCTCAGCCACAATTAGAGTTTCTTGAAAAGTTTTGCTTGAAACATTTTGATGGCCAATTGCTTTTTCATCAAACTGAGAATTCCTGGAGAAAATGTCTATTTTCAGTGAGTTTTGGGGGGCTTTCATTTAGAAACGCTGAAAAAAAATTATATTAATGGACCCATACTTTAGAAACTGTAAAACTGAAAAAAAATAATAGCAAAGCCCATTTTTGTTTTTTTTTAGTCCAAAAATGTGGGTGTTTTTTCCCCACAGCAAACTTTTAGTTTTGCTGAAAATGGAGACAGAGGAACAGTAAAAGCCACATAACACTTTTACTGTTCATCTCTAGTCACAAAGCTCCAGACTACGCCTTGCTCAGGGCTGTACCCAAAGTCACAATCTAACCCAAAATGAATGAGTCTAATTATCATCCTACTCTAAACACATAGGGAACATGGTGATTCCTCCACCTTTGGAGTTGAGCAGAGACAAACAATAATTGCCTTCTGTTTAGGAAAAGAGTCCACTGTCACAATGAACACAAGACTTGAAGGCTCAAGTGTCTAAGAGACAAATAATTGAGCAAGAGCCATTGTGGATAAGGAAACAGGGAAAGAAATGCAGGAAAGGATGCTGTATGAAATTATTGTTACTCGAGTCATCCTGGTTAGAAATGTTTGCAGTAAATCTTAGTAAAAAAGGAGGGAAATGGCTCTGGTTGTAGTCATTCAACTACAAGTACCTCTGTGGCTGAGGAGCATGACTGTCATATGGCCCTATAAAATACTTTCTATAGCCCTGCCACTTTTTTTAAAAAAGGCAAGAAAGCTAATGAATAGTTCATCTATCAGATGTGAAATATATGGACTGTGTAGTTATTTCATACTATTATATATCCCAGAGGCTTTTAAGCTTTCTATAAGAAGCAATGATGTTTGTAAGATTTGCCCCTAGTTCCCTCTAAAGATTTTCATTGAAATGTATGTCAGGCCTATCAAAGCCTCATGTTTGTGATACATCTCAGCAAGTTTTGTCCCCACTGGAAAGGTAAGACTTGACAAGAAATATATTAAAAATTATTATCATAGTACTTGTAGGTCAATGACAAAATAGGAAAAAGAACCACTAGCAGTAACTCTATCTCTTCAAGCATCTTAAATAGAGTAGCTGTTATTATCTTGTGAGTAATATCTTTATTACATGTTAAAGCACTGATTCATCAATGAATTTAAGGACTTAACCCTGTGCACAGGGTTCAACATTAAGCATGTGAGTAGTTGCATTGAGGTCTATGGAACTAATCACATGAGTAAAGTTAAAAATATGCTTAGGTACCTTCCTGATCAGTGTCTGAAAAAGGGTAAGATTGGAAGGTAAAAATAAAATAATTTATAAAGAAAACCACTATGGTTGTATAGTAAACACATATTAGCCATCTTGCCTGACTATGTCTACATGCTATGGAAGGGCTGGCCGTCACCGAGGGAGTGACGGACAAGCTTACTCATACCGCAAGTGCTGTGTGTACACAGACTTGTAGATTTCTAATTAACTTATTTAAAAACAATAATATCCGCATTTTGCTGGAATGTAGTTTATTATATTTTCTATTTTACCTATATATTTAATTTTAATTTGTTTTTAAGTTATATTGGGCAGTGTTGGAATGAGGGTCTTTTCCATTGCCCTGAGAATCAAATAGGAGGTTTGAGTTGTGGGCATCCACCCCCAACTGTGATAATGGGAATACAGTTTGAGGGGCTCTTACAACACTCAACTGAGCAACTGAATGTTGCTGCCCCAGGTGGGACTCACTGGTCATGCGAGAAGACCTGTGCCAATGGCACTAAAGGATTTTAGCATGAACCTACATTGAGAAGAGATACTTTTTATTTCAAACCTTGTCACAGAGAATAGTGATAGATTATTATTATTATTTGTATTATATTAGCACCCAGGAACCCTAGTGATGTCCCACAACCCCATTTTACTAAGTACTATGCACACACATCCTATATTCCAGTGAAGTATTGCTAATACTTTTCATACCCCTATGGGATCCCCAAACATTTTTATACATTATATCTTTTCCCGTCCTTTCAATTTTTCTTACACCCTACAGGAATTGTGGGAAATCCTGAAGGAAATCTAACTAACTAAATAACAAAAACCTTATTTTACTTGCAAAATATTTCAATCAACGTAGTCCTATAAAATGGGAATCCAATATTGTTTAATGTGGAAATTTATCTCATTGGGGAGGAGACATTTTATCATTTGAGTAAAAATCTATTCCATTACTGTAAGCTAAATACTTTACAGAATCACATTTTATAACATTATATATAAAGTCAAACTATAATGACAATATTTATTTTGCTGCTTTCAGTGGTGTCATGGGTATGATTTATTCTTGCTCTTTTCCAAAATCATTTTAATTATCCATCTTTCCATTATTACTGTCATTTATTTTGAAAAAAAGTTATTTTGACAAGTGAGTTTTCTCTAAAAAGTCACTTTTGCCGTAAAAATGAACAAATATCTATCAGACAATGGACAATGCTTATAAACCCACCCCAAACATCACCAAATTCATCTATTTCATCCTCATCTATAACAACAAACACTACCATAGCATTAATGATACTGTGAGGCATGACCCTGAGGAGATAGGAAGTGACTACAGGGCTCTGGGAGTAAGATTGAAGGAGCTTGGGGTGCAGATTCTGTTCTTTTTGATCCTTCTGATCAAGGGTAGTGGCCCAGGCAGAGATAGATGCATCCTGGAGATGAATGCCTGGCTGTGAGATGGTGTCATCAGGAGGGCTTCGGCTTCCTTGACCACAGGATGCTGTTTTGGGAAGAAGTACTGCTAAGCAGAGATGGGGTCCAACTGTTGAGGAAGGGGAAAAGCATATTTGGATACACATTTGCTAACCCAGTGAGGAGGACTTTAAAGTAGGTTCGAAAGGGGCAGGTGACAAAAGCCCGCAGGTAAGTCAAAAACATGTAGACCAGGTAGAAGGTCGGAATCTGGGGGGAGCATGGGCTGTTATAGCAGGGATAAGGGAGAGGCAAGAGAGAACATAGGGGGGAAATCAAATCAGTATCTTAGATGTCTGTATACTAATGTGAAAAGTATGGGGAATAAGCAGGAAGGACTTGAAATGCTGTTAACAAACACAAGTATGACATAGTTGGCATCACAGACTTGGTGGGGATAACACGCAGAACTGGAATATTGGCATAGAAGGGTACAGCTTGCTCAGGAATTACATGCAGGGGAAAAGGGAAGAGATGTTGCCTTATATATTAAAAATGTATACACTTGGACTGAGGTTGAAATGGAAATAGGAGACAGACTTGTTGAAAGTCTCTCGGTAAGGCTAAAAGGGGTAAAATCAAGAATGATATGATGGTAGAGGTCTACTACAGATAATCTAACCAGGAAGAAGAGATGCATGAGGCTTTTTTTTAACAAATAACAAAATCATCCAAAACACAGGACTTGGTGGTGGTGGAGGATTCCAACTACCCAGACATCTGTTGGGGAAATAATACAGCAGGACACAGATTATTCAACAAGTTCTTGGAATGTATTGGAGACTATTTTTTCGTTCAGAAGGTGGAAAAAGCTACTAGGGGAGAGATTTTGACAAATAGGGAAGAATTGGTTGAGATTTTGAAAGTGGAAGACAGCTTAGCTTAAAGTGATCATGAAATGGTAGAATTCATGATTCCAAGGAATGTTAGGAGGGAAAAGAGCACAATAAAGATAATGGATTTCAAAAAGACAGACTTTAGTAAATTCAGGGAGTTGGTAGGTAAGATCTCATGGAAAGCAAGTCTAAGGGGAAAACAGTTCAAGAGAGTTGGCAGTTTTTCAAAGAGACATTATTAACGGCACAAGAGCAAACTACTCCACTGCGTAGGAAAGATAGGAGGTATGGCAAGAGACCACGCTGGCTTAACCAGGAGATCTTCAATAATCTGAAACTCAAAAAAAAAAAAAAAAAGAGTCCTACAAAAGGTGGAAACTAGGTCAAATTACAAAGGATGAATAAAAAATAAATAACAAAAATATGTAGGGACAACATTTGAAAGGCCCAGGCACAAAACCAGATTAAACTAGCTAGAGACATAGGCCTGGTCTACACTATGAGTTTAGGTCGAATTTAGCAGCGTTAAATCAATTAAGCCTGGACACATTCACATGGCTAAGTCCCTTTTTTCGACTTAAAGAGGTTTCTTTACTCCACCTCCGAGGAGGGGATTAGCGATAAAATTGGCCTTAGCAGGTCGGAGTTGGGGTAGTGTGAATGAAATTTGACGTAATTGGCCTCCGGGAGCTATCCCACAGTGCTTCATTGTGACCGCTCTGGACAGCACTCTCAATTCAGATGCACTGACCAAGTAGACAGGAAAAACCTCGCGAATGTTTGAATTTCATTTCCTGTTTGCCCAGCATGGAGAGCACGGGTGACCATGCAGAGCTCATCAGCACAGGTAACCGTGATGGAGTCCCAGGATCGCAAAAGAGCTCCATCATGGACCGAACGGGAGGTACGGGATCTGCTCGCCATATGGGGAGATGAATCAGTGCTAGCTGAACTCCGTAGCAGTAAAGGAAATGGCAAAATATTAGAAAAGGTCTCCAAGGCCATGAAGGACAGAGGCCATAACAGGGACGCACAGCAGTGCCGCGTGAAAATTAAGTAGCTAAGGCAAGCCTACCACAAAGACAGAGAGGCAAACGGAAGGTCCGGGGCAGAGCCGCAAACATGCCGCTTCTACGCGGAGCTGCATGCCATGCTAGGGGGTGCAGCCACCACTACCCCAACCGTGTGCTTTGACTTCGTCAATGGAGAAACACACAGGGAAGAGGGTTCGGGGTACAAGGAAGATGAGGATGAAGATAATGTAGATAGCTTACAGCAGCAAGGAAGCGGAGAAACCGGTTTCTCCAACAGCCAGGATATGTTTATCACCCTGGATCTGGAACCAGTAACCCCCGAACTCACCCAAGGCGTGCTCCCAGACCCTGAGGGCACACCGGCGACCTCTGGTGAGTGTACCTTTGCAAATATTACACATGGTTTAAAAGCAAGCGTGTTTAATGATTAATGATTAATTTGCCCTAGCAATCGCGGCCAGTACAGCTACTGGAAAAGTCTGTTAATGTGTATGGGGATGGAGCGAAAATCCTTCAGGGACATCTCCAGAAAGTTGTCCTTCATGTACTCCCAAAGCCTTTGCAAAAGGTTTCTGGGGAGCACTGCCTTATCCCGTCCACCATGGTAGGACACTTTACCACGCCAGGCCAGTAGCACGTAGTCTGGAATCATTGCATAACAAAGCATGGCAGCGTATGGTCCTGGTGTTTGCTGGCATGCAGACAACATTCATTCCTTATCGCTCTTTGTTATCCTCAGAGTAATATCATTCACGGTCACCTGGTTGAAATGGGGCGATTTTATTAAGGGAACATTCAGAGGTGCTCGTTCCTGCTCTGCTGAACAGAAATGTTCCCTGCTGTTAGCCACGCGGTGGTGGGGAGGGGTGAAGTGATCATCCCCGAGAATTGGGTGTGGGGGGGAAGGGGGTTAGTTGGGTTTTGTGCTGCATGTTAACCCGGAAACCACAGCCCCTCCTTTCACATTGCAAACCCATTTTAAATGGCCAACCCAATGGGTGCTTGGTATGGGAAATGAGGGCGCTACTGTTTGAAACGATTCCCACATGTTAAGAAGGTTAAAAAAGACAAAAGACTGTGGCTTACCATGGCTGTCTGCAAGACGAAATCTGTTGCCTGGCACTGTGTGAGTGTTCTCTCACACCAAACCGGCAGGCCCTCAATATAAGAGGAAAAATGTGTCCTTGTAATGAAAGCACATGTGCTGTGTAATGTGAACAGCAGAATTTAACGTGAAAGAATGTACCCATTGTTCTCTAAAATGTGTCTTTTTTAACCACCTCTCTCTTCCCTCCACCAGCTGCAAATGTTTCTCCTTCCCAGAGGCTAGTGAAGATTAGAAGGAGAAAACGGCGGACTCGGGATGATATGTTTTCGGAGCTCCAGATGTCCTCCCACTCTGACAGAGCACAGTAGAAAGCGTGGAGGCAGTCAACATCAGACTACAGAAAAGCACAATATGAACTAGAGGAGAGGTGGTGGGCTGAATCGCAGGATGAACAGAGCAAGTGGCAGGCTGAAGATGATAGGTGGCATCAGCTTGCAGACAGAAGGCAAAAGTCAATGCTCCGGCTGCTGGAGCATCAAACTGATATGCTCCAGCATATGGTTGAGCTGCAGGAAAGGCAGCAGGAGCAGAGACCGCCGCTATAGCCCCTGTGTAACCAACAGCCCTCCTCCCCAAGTTCCATAGCCTCCTCACCCAGACGCCCAAGAACACGGTGGGGGGGCCTCTGGCCTCCCAGTCACTCCACCCCAGATGATTGCCCGAGCTTCAGAAGGCTGGCCTTCAATAAGAGTTAAAGTTTTAAACTGCAGTGTGTCCTTTTCCTTCCCTCCTCCCCCACCCATCCCAGGCTACCTTGGCAATTATCCTCCTAGTTGTGTGATGAATTAATAAAGAATGCATGAATGTGAAGTAACAATGACTTTATTGCCTCTGCAAGTGGTTCTCAAAGGGGGAGGGGAAGGTGGGGTGGTTGGTTTACAGGGAAGTAGAGTGAACCGGGTGGGGGGGCGGAGGGTTCATCAAGGAGAAACAAACAGAAGTTTCACACTGTAGCCTGGCCAGTCACAAAACTCATTTTCAAAGCTTCTCTGATGTGCACCGCACCCTGCTATACTCTTCTAACCGCCCTGGTGTCTGGGTGCGTGTAACCAGCGGCCAGGCGATTTGCCTCAACCTCCCACCCCACCATAAATGTCTCCCCCTTACTCTCACAGATATTGTGGAGCACACAGCAAGCCGCAATAACGATGGGGATATTCTTTTCCCTGAGGTCTGAGCGAGTCAGTAAGCTGCGCCAGCGCGCTTTTAAACGTCCAAATGCACATTTCACCGCCATTCGGCACTTGCTCAGCCTGTAGTTGAACAGGTCCTGACTACTGTCCAGGCTGCCTGTGTACAGCTTCCTGAGCCATGGCATTAAGGGGTAGGCTGGGTCCCCAAGGATCACGATAGGCATTTCAACATCCCCAACGGTTATTTTCTGGTCCGGGAAGAAAGTCCCTTCCTCCAGCTTTCGAAACAGACCAGAGTGCCTGAAGACGCGAGCATCATGTACCTTTCCCAGCCATCCCACGTTGATGTTGGTGAAACATCCCTTGTGATCCATCAGGGCTTGCAGCAGCATTGAAAAGTACCCCTTGAGGTTTATGTACTCGGTGGCTTGGTGCTCCAGTGACAAGATAGGGATATGGGTTCCATCTATCACCCCACCACAGTTTGGGAATCCCATTGCAGCAAAGCCATCCACTATGGCCTGCACGTTTCCCAGAGTCACTACCCTAGATATCACCTGGCAACTTGGATCACAGCAGCCCCCACAGTAGATTTGCCCACTCCAAATTGATTCCCGACTGACTGGTAGCTGTCTGGCGTTGCAAGCTTCCACAGGGCTACTCACTTCTCAATTGTGAGGGCTGCTCTCATCCTGGTATTCTGGCACTTCAGGGCAGGGGAAAGCAAGTCACAAAGTTCCATGAAAGTGCCCTTACGCATGCGAAAGTTTCACAGCCACTGGGAATCGTCCCACACCTGCAACATGATGCAGTCCCACCAGTCTGTGCTTGTTTCCCGTGCCCAGAATCGGCGTTCCACGGCATGAACCTGCCCCAGTAACACCATGATTTGCACATTGCTGGGGTCTGTGCCTTGTGAGAGGTCTATGTACATGTCAATTTCCTCATCACTCTCGTCGCCGCGCTGCAATTGCCTCCTCGACTGATCCCAGTTTTGCTTTGGCATGTCCTGGCTCTGCATATACTCCAGGACAATGCGTGTGGTGTTCATAGTGCTTATAATTGCCGCGGTGATTTGAGCGGGCTCCATGATCCCAGTGCTATGGCGTCTGGTCTGAAAAAAGGCGCGAAACTAGTATCTGACGGAGGGAGGGAGGGCGAGTGACGACATGGCGTACAGGTACAGGGAATTAAAATCAACAAAGGTGGCTGTGCATCAGGGAGAAACACAAACAACTGTCACACAGAATGGCCCCCCCAAAGATTGAACTCAAAACTCTAGGTTTAACAGACCGTTGATTTCACGGGGCGGGGGGGGAGAGGGGAAGCAAATGAATACAGAACAAATCTATTTTTTACATCTTAAGCTGGCAGATGATGGTGCAGCATGACTGATAGCCCTCGGCATCTTCTGGATGCTTGGCAGAAAATACTGGGTGCTTGGCAGAAAATAGCATACTACGACTGATAGTCATCATCATCATTGGGAAGGCAGTACGACGACGACAGATACCAGTCGTAATATACCATTTTCTACCAAAAGGCAAGGGGCTGCTGCTGTGTAGCAATGCAGCCCCACGTCTGCCAGCCCCACGTCTGCCAGCACCCAGATCGCCGATGAAGGCTACCAGTCATACTGCACCGTCTACTGCCAAAAGGCAATTAGCTGCTGCTGTGTAGCAATGCAGTACCACGTCTGCTGGCACCCAGATGACATATGATGACGGTGAGCTGAGCTAAGAGGGCTTCATGCTTGGCGTGGTATGTTGTCTGCACAGGTAACCCAGGTAAAAAGGCGTGAATCGATTGTCTGCTGTTGCTCTGATGGAGGGGGAGGGGCCTGACGACATGTACCCAGAACTTCCCGCGACAGTTTTGCATCATTCAGGCATTGGGATCTCAACCCAGAATTCCAATGGGTGACGGAGACTGCAGGAACTGTGGGATAGCTACCCATAGTGCAACGCTCCAGAAGTCGACGCTAGCCTCGGTACTGTGGACGCGGTCCGCTGACTTAATGCACTTAGAGCATTTTATGTGGGGACACACCCAATCGGCTGTATACAACCGATTTCTATAAATCCGGCTTCTATAAATTCGACCTAATTTCGTAGTGTAGACATACCCATAAAAGGTAATAGGAAAACTTTCTATAAATACATTAGAAGCAAGAGGAAGACCAAGGACAGGGTAGGACCATTACTCAATGGCGGGGAGGGAGGGGCAATAACAGACAAATGGGGAAATGGCAGAAGTGTTAAATGAGCTTTTAGTTTCAGTTTTAGTAATGATTGGATATCTAACATAGTGAATGACTGTGAAAATGAGCTTCAACAATGGAACCCTACTGACAACTATATACAAAAAAAAGCCCTATGGACCTCCACACTTATCTCCACAGATCCAGTAACTCCCCAAAACACACCAAGAAATCTGTTATCTGCAGCCAGGCAGTCAGATACCATAGAATATACTCTGAAGACAAAGTCCACGATATACACCTTAACACACTTCAAATAACCCCCAAAATTGCCAAGCTCATCAAAAGCGACCCCCCACAGACCAGGAAACAGCTCTGAGGCGCACCAGACCCTGCCAGAACAACTGATGTAAAACCTGCAGACATATCTCCACTGCTACAATTATAAATCCCCCAAACAAAACACCTTCCAAGATCCATGGGTACTACACATGCCGACAGGAGTGCCGCCAGCTTTTCTGTCGCCCTAGGCGGCAGAAGGTGTCGCTCCCTCACAGAGGCGGCAGAAGGTCCCGCTGCCGAAATACTGCCATGGTCGCCACCCCCCAAATTGTAGCGCCCTCGGCAACCGCCTGGGTCGCCTAATGGGTTGCGCCAACCTTGCATGCCGATCAGAACATGTGGTGTACCTCATCCAGTGCATCAAATGCCCCAACAACAAGTATGTAGTAAAACTAGACAAGGTATGCTCTCAAGTGAACTCACATAGAAAACTGACGCTTTTCACAAGCAACCTCTCTATAGCTGATGTCTCAGTCCTCATAATCAAAGGAAACCTGCACAACACTTCCAAAAGACAAACTTAAATTCATAACTGTGCTGGACGTTATAAACCACAGATTTAACAGAGACCCTTGTTTTATGGCTCATTACACCAATTTTTAAGACACCCTTCTGCCTACTACTCTTTGTTCTATGACTGCAGAGTTGTTAATTGTCCACTTTTTTTTAAGTGGTTTCCTACAACATATGTGCAATATATGATGCTTAACAATCAGCCACACCTTTTATTTATCCTAGACACTCTGGTTACCATCCCCAGACCTGAGGAAGAGTCAAAAAGAGAAGTTGGTCCAGTAAAAATATTACCCCACCCACCTTGTCTCTTTCATATCCTGGAACCAAACACGGCTACAACAACACAGGAAACAGAAAAAATGAACAAAAACAGCAAGATGTAGATACTTTACTACCATCATATTGATTTCAATTGCATGCTTTTCCTGTCAATGTTCTTCTAATTGAACTAAGCATTATAAGAATGGCCATTGTGGGTCAGTACAATGCCCCACCTATCCCAGCATCCTGTCTTCTGATAGTGGCCAGTGCCAGATGCTTCACAGGGAATGGACAGAACAGGGCAATTATCAAGTGATCTATCCCTTGTCATCCAGTCATTACAATTCTAACCAATTACAGTACAGTGATTTCAAATCCCATTCTTGAAACAGAAGCCCATTTTCCATACAACAGTCTATCAAATGCACACAAGCAATGTTTGAAGCCATGTTTTCAAAGACAGTATATCTTACTGCAAGCTTGCATACTACACTGATTCCTACACAAATCTGTATCCATTTTAGGTGGTATGATTGATAGTGGTTATGGAGATAGAAGTAGTTTGAATGTACAAATCTTTATGATATGTACACTGTTGTGGTCTATGTTCTAGATCACTGCTTCAAAGCACAACAATAGTGTAGGGTACAGTGGAGCCATATCAACATTCTGCAGAATGCCTCTCAGGGTATGTCTACATTGCAATTAAAAACCCACAGCTGGCCTCTCCCAGGTGACTCGGACCCACAGAGTTCAGGCAAAGGACCCATTTAATTGCAATTTAGACATTTGGGTTCAGGCTGGAACCTGTGCTGTGGGGCCCTGCAAGTTGGGAGCATCCCAAAGCTCAGGCTGCAGCCCAAGCCTGAACATCTACACTGTAACTAAACAGCCCCTTTAAATGGTGAGCCTGAATCAACTAAAAGGTATCTAATTGCAGTTCCCCAGCAGGCAGAGGGATCACACAAACTGTTGTATCCCTTTATAGGATGCAGTTTATCCCCTGGATTATGTACATCTCATTCCACAATGGTTTAGGGTCAGGGATGATAATGGTAAGTGACTCAGATGGGGATCATTATTGTACAATGCACAGTATTTGTCCCAAGGAACTTACAATCTAAAAAGACAAGTGACATGTGGAGGGTGACAAGAAAGGATTAATGTCACATCAGTTAAACACTCTGATGAAACTTTAGAGATATATTTTAGTACCCTTTAGTCCCTCCTAGTCTGGAATTAACTTTCTAACACTAGCATAGAATCAAAGTTTTGTATCACATATTGAATATGAGCATGTAAACCAGAGCACAGAATTAGAAATATATATTTCAGGACAAATCCTCAGGGCCCTTCTCAGCCCTTCCTTGATTTCAACAGGAGTTTGCTTAAAAGAAGGAAATGTAAAATTCAGTAAGGTCATCATTATTCGTCACATATAATATTTATTATAAGAACACACCAAATTAAAATAATCTGAGGTCCATCAGCATATTAAGGTCCTCACACAGAACTGGTATTCTCCTACCTGCACCACAAATATGTAATTCAGATAGTTTCAGTAGTCTGGAGCATCCATTCAGACTGTCCAAAAAGGGCATTTACCAGAAAGGGAGTCTACTGGGCATTATATTTGTTCCCTCAGAGTAGAAACTAGTCCCTTTGTTACATGGTTTATTTCAGAGTTCATCCAAGGCTTCCATGATGTCAAATAAGATCACTTCAAGAGCTTTGGATGAAAAATAACCAGCAAAAACAATATCAGTTTTCACAATGTTAATTTTTAAAATAAATCAATTGATTTGGAAGCACGTTGGGGTGGTGGTGGGGGATGGAAGGTGGGGGAGTTTCTCTCTTTACTGAATGGGCAGTACTGACGATGCTTAAGACTTTTCTTTTAAACCCCCTCACCTTTTTAAGTAGTTTTGTACAAAACATTTAAGTTTCCACAAATTAAAAATTATATTTGAGAGTTGTGGTCTTTAGAGTTTATGCTAGTTTTTCCTGTGGACTCAATATTGTTTAAAAGATTACACCTTGCAGCACAGAGCAGAGATTTTGTTTTCCTTTGGCAACTGTAATGATATCAGAGTTAAATATCTTCTTCATTAATCACTTTGGCTCCTTATGGACCTTCAGTGTATGTCATAAAAGTGACTCCTAGATGCCCATGTAGATCTATATCAAATATCTTTCTGTTCCACTGAAATTGCCATTGTCATAATAGGCATCCAATAGGTGACCTACACTATTATGTGGCAGTTGAGTGCACTTCTGAAAAATGATTATGTAATTTCCTCCCCTAAAAATTCTTACACAGCATGCTATTTGGGAGGGGAGGGCATTAAATTGTAGAACTAGTCCCTTTTATTATTTTTCCTTTGCAAAGCCATCCATTTGAAAAAGCTTTAGAGACTGGGTTCTGGCAGGTTGGCATGCACATCTGTGCATGTGGCTGCCACTTATATTTCAAAGAAAATATAAATAAATGTTGTTTGAGAGTAAACATCACTCTTAAATTACCATCACATGGCCATATGCTACCCTCATTATGATCATGGAGCTTCCATTTACGTCAATGTGCATACAAATGTGCATTACATAATCCATATAGTTTTCCCTTTATTTTACCGTGCCATGCAGTAAATGTACTAGTGGGTGGTTGGTTCCTTTATATAGGAAAACGAGTGCTGTGGTGTCTCTTCTCAACAACATTTCTGTTTGTAATAGGAGAGACAAAAGTACTAGGAAGATTGGATTAAAAAAAAAAAGATATGCTCTCGTTCAAACAGGAAGTTTGGAACTTCTATGGCCTGTTTCCTGCAAGAGGTTAGACTAGATTACAATAGGTGAGTGGCAGACAACACCCCTTTGGTTAACTTAATGTACATTCTCTACATACATGCACATCATTTGAAATCTCATTATATATGTATGTTAAGATGAGGTCTGATGTGGAGATGTCAAGTGGTGCTGTTACCACAGAAATGAGGATAAACAATGACTCCAACAGCTTATAATGACCACTTAGAAATGTTTACATTCATTTGTTAGTTGAATGACTATGTACTATTTCAAGATGATAAAATTGGATTTCTTTGTAACCTCAAACCATCACAACAATATAAAGAGTAAAACAAAATCTAATATTAAATTTGTACAGGTATCTTTCAAATGTAATAGCACCGGTGACATTTCTAGTTAACATCATTACCATCATTATGATCGCTGTCGAGTGTGCATAGGTTACCACAGCCTTCATCGCCTTGGCATGTGTACAGTTCTGTGCAGGGAAGATTGTTCTGACTACCAACAGAGTTGATTGTGCAGTGTCCCCTATTGGTACAGGCACAAAAGAGATCTTGGGCCCTTGACAAATACAGAAAGAAGTTCATCATCCATATTTTTCCATCCATTTTTCAATAGTGATCCAATATTTGGTTTATCTATGAGCAAATCTTTGTTTTCCAAGATGTTCTTTTGATGTGCACTTCAAAAATGTCCCCAAATGGTGGGAATATGTACAGTAACTTGTACTTTTTGATGGCTAAATTGAGGCACTGTCAACTCATGACTCTGTTACTCTCCTTTACTTTCATGCTCTGGTCATAAAACACTTCTATCAACTTCCATGCACATATAGCATGCAGAAGCACCCTTGTACTGTACCAAGAGGAAGCAGACACAGGTCACAGGGCATTCACCAATCACCCCGTATTTCTTGCATCCAACCATAGATCCTGTCCATAACTCTCTTTCTGCAGTTTTCAGAGTTACTCTTATCATACATATCAAAGACTTATATTACAGAATTAGCTTTGTCAAATCTTTTTAGAACCTGCCTCAAGTACTTAGCAGCCAATTCAACGAATGTGTGGAATTTGTTTCCAGCCATCATTTACATGATAGTCATGATATCTCTGATACACTGTAGTTTCCACGTTGCATGTTCTTAGCTCATGGATTCTTTCATCCTGAGCTTCCAGATGATATCCTAATACAGTGTTGTCTATTATTCTCATTGTTCTATCAGCATGGAAGAGGGACTTAGTCACTATTGAATTACTAAGAACAGTTGCCACTGAAATAATGTCTCTTCATCTTGCTAAGGGCAGGGCTCTGTGGAAAACAGTTTCTGGACTGATAGCTTCTCTGATTTTCCTTCCCTTGCCAGCCTTCTTGATCATGTGAGCAAAAAAATTTTGATGCCAGATTTATTGACTGGGTGGAAAAAGCTATGTGTCCTTTCAGAATCAAGAGCACCTTTCACAAATTTCAAATTTGTTCTTCACCAACATCTGCTATTTTTCAGTAGAGACTTGTGTACATCTGATGCCTAGCCCAGAAGATAGGTTGTAAAGCACCTTTATATGTGATTCGGGGTCAAATGTGTTTGTCATATTGTTGAATATGTGGTTGGTAAAAGCTTGTATCATGCTCTTTATCACTCTTCAATGCAGAGGCAAGGACTTGTTTGTGCACTTTGCCTTCACTACTTCTTGCTACACTTCTTTTTCTCATAGAATTTGTATATGAAGCTGTGTGTGGTTATCTGTAACACTAATAATGACCTGTGCATAAGTGTCAAGCTACCAGTAATTTCTAAAATAGTTCAAAGGCTAATACTGCATGCATAGGCTATTTGCCTTATACCAGGCAAACTAGCCGCTGCATTGTATGTACAAAAGCTTACAAATGGAGAAGCTTTACATTAGGAATTCACGTACATTTAGATGTATCCCCCTATGAAATACAGACCAATAACACACAAGCTACTGCTACTGATGCACAACCTTCAGCGTGAGACTGATCTCGACAGCAAATTTAAACTGAAAATATAGAAAATTATTTTATTTAAAAATGTTGATATTCACAATTATTTCCATATGCTAAACAACTTCACCATTTCTGGGGGTAGATCTGGCCAATAAACAGTACAATACGGTATTGAAATTAACTTAAATAGTAAAAACTGTGATCATAAACATGTTGCAGTGTTTCTGACACTCTCTCATTTTGGGTACAATTATTTTACCTCACCAACAGGCTTATGGCATCACTTGACTGTTCAACACCATACCTCATTAAAAAACCCTTTCAATGAAACAGGATATGTATGGCTCTTTTTGGCAAATTGTTGCTCCTGTTCAATAGTCCCTTCTGGCCTCGAAATCTGTGACTCTATGAAGAAATAAATAGTGAAAAGGAAACATCCATAAAGATATGAAGTTTAAAAAAGGAGTTTATCTATCAGAGTAAAAGACAAAGAGACAGAAATCAGCTTGTCTGGTAGTATGGAAGAACCTCAATTGGTTCTTCTAGATACGCATCCAAAAGTTCAGACTGAGCTGATCTTTTTTCCAAACTGCCAAATATACTGTCTACCAAATTGCACTGGAATTACTCATGGGGTTTTCAGTACCTTTGGGCTTCTGGTAAAGCCAGAAATACTGCAATGACAGCCTTATCCCCTCCTCCCCCCCCCCATTTCAAGCACTTCTGCTTCCACTCTGGCTAACATCAGGAAGAGCTGAGATGCACTAAAATGAATTATATTTGAGGAAAAACATTCTTAAGTTTTGCAAACTCAGACAGGTTTGAGTTGGGTGAGGTAAAGGTTATAGTTAATTATTTTATACAGGGTCATTTTCCCCATCACTACTTTGTCAGCGGAAAAGAGAACATATGGGTAACATAACTACTTCCAGTGTAAAGTAGACAAAACATGTATAAAGATGATGTAATAAAAAAAATACTAATAGTTATACTTTAGAAGAGTAGGAGACATGTCAAGAACATGTCTACAGGCAAGAACTTGGGAATTGAAACAGGCAAGACTGGTTTCTGCGGAAAGCTAAGGAAAAGCAGTACAGAAAACAAATTTAATAGCTTTCCCACACAGATCTAAGGATACACTTTCATCTAGACCTGAAACACCCTTGCCATTCCTCCCCAGTACCTTTCATAAGCACAGACTGATACACATTATAAATTGCAAAATGAATTTAAGTACAAATATATGAATAGAAAAGGACACCTAAACTCATGTTCAATTTTGATCTTGAGTAATATCATGTGGCAATGGTAAAGAATCATAGAAATGTTAAAAGGAGAGTCACAATAAGGAAAACCCTGCTATCTCTAAAGCTTATCTCTCTCCTTCTCTTTCTGCTTCATGATTGTACGTCTGCTTTGAACATGGTCCCCTCCTGGCTGGCTTCCTATAATAAGTTAAAATAAAAAACAAAACTAAAAAACTACACTTATCCTAAGATCTAATATTTCAACCTTGCTATTCAAAGGTGAAAAGTTAGCGTGTTAATTAATAATTAATTACACACAATTTTTTTTTTTGGAGGGAACGTTGTCAGTCCTGTGTTGGAGAGGGAACGTTTGTACATTTTGCTAATTCCTGGTTTAACTTCTGTGTGAAATATAAACATTTAGAAGAAGAAAGAAGCTCTAACAATTTTAGGGTTTAGTGCATTAATTATTTTGATACCTTTTTGGAGACTACTGTAGCAATAATCAGTTAAGTCCTGGTTCAGCATTATGGAAAAGTGAGTAATTTATCTGACTGGGATTACTTGAGGTCATAAATGTCATATGGAATCTTTGGGTGGTGAACACTTCTGAAAATTTGAAAAACAAAACTGGATCACTAGCCTATAAAAATAAAGAGATGTGTGAAAATAAGAACCATATTACACAGCAAACATCCAATCATGCATAATAATGAAATTCAGGTATGAAAATGTTCTAGTTCTTTAGACAGTGGAGCAGGGAGGTCACCCATTATAGTGTATGCAAAACTTTAGTTCAGATTTTCTCTGCAGACAAATAGAGACTAATATCTGCAGTTGTGCATGTTCTTAAAGGATGTGAAGTTGTCAGAAGAGATTTAATACATACTTGTCTTTCAATAATGTTCAAGGATAGTTTTTGCTCACAGTGTCTTGGAGCTAGGGACAGAACTGTAATTTAATTAATTATCCGAGATGTCACAAGTAAAAGATAGTGACCCTCCCAATGGTAACCTGAGCATCTGCGAAGTTTTGCATGATTATTAAATCAATCCCCTTTGTGCTGCTCTACAGGCAACTAGTTTCTTCACTAGGTCATGCATTGTGCCGGGTTTAGGCCTTACCTGTAGAGATGCTTGGGAAATGATTTCTCTCCTATGAAAGCTTTAGATGAAAATGATTTTTCTTCACTTGCATTGAAAGTTTTCTATGTCAATTTTTGAGTTTTCATCAAGAAACTAAAAAACCCCAAACCATTTGGTTTCTGGTTGACAAAATACTTGAAGATTTCAGCTAGCTGGGCAGTAAACATTTTCCGGGACAGCAGATTTGTTCAGTTTTCATTTGGCTTTTTTTTTTCCAATGAAAACTCAAAATTTAATTGAAATTTGGCATTTCCCATGGAAGTAATCATTTTAACAAAACAACCATTTTCTGAAGGAAAAAAACAAACAAACAAAAAGTTTTTTGTAAATTTGAAAGCTTGTCTCTCTCACCATCAGAAGTTGATCCAATAAAACTTGTTACCTTACCCCAATGGTTCCCAAACTTGTTCCACCGCTTGTGCAGAGAAAGCCCCTGGCAGGCCGGGCCAGTTTGTTTACCTGCCACGTCTGCAGGTTTGTCCGATCGCGGCTCCCAGTGGCCGCGGTTCGCTGCTCCAGGCCAATGGAAGCTGCTGGAAGCGGCGCGGGCCGAGGGACGTACTGGCCACCACTTCCAGCAGCTCCCATTGGCCTGGAGCAGCGAACCGTGGCCACTGGGAGCCGGGATCAGCTGAACCTGCAGACGTGGCAGGTAAACAAACCAGCCAGGCCCATCAGGGGTTTTCCCTGCCCAAGTGGCGGAACAAGTTTGGGAACCACTGCCTTATCCACATTGTCTGTCTAATATTCTGGGACCAAAATGACTACAACACTACATACTACAGTAAAGGCAATTATGTAGCTATAAGTCCCACCAAATAACTTGAAAATGTTTGTCTTTGTATCTGGGATGACTTGTTCCAGAAAAAGGAACAGAGGGGGAAAAAAGGGATAAATTTCACAACATAGAACACCCATCAACCTGCCCTGAGTGAAATCTGAATCCTACATTGAATACTAAGGTAATGTTGTCCAAATATGAGATACAAAAGAGAAGTATTTACCGAATGGAAACAAATTGTATAGAGTAACATTTAAAGTTCAACTAACTGTAAGATCTGACTCAAGTAGCCATTTATTTATATGTATCAATCAATATAATCTACATTGAATACCAATCAGTAATCTTGTGTTGTTGTAAAAAGCTTTTCTCCTATTAGTTAGTTGATTTCTCTTCCACTTAGCTATTTTACATTAAAGAATCAACATCCCCCTATTTAATTGAATGGAAACTTAATATACAAGCTAAAAAAAGAATTATCCTGAGGAAATGTTTTCATTCTAAATATACTAGAAGAAAAATTTAAAAAGTAATTTTGAGGAATTTATTTGCATACAAAAATGTTATATCCCAAATAAATCACCTTCCTCTCAAAGAAGTGTACAGCGTGGATAATGTGACAATTATGTTTACCAAAAGTAATCACTAGCTATTTGTCAGTTGATAGACTTCTGTTCAACTTTACACAGTTGGAAATGTCAATCAACACCTGCTCTTGAAAAATGGGTTCTATTAAACACAGATCATTTAGAGGTATGTAATGTCATGACATAAAAAAAAGTGCCATGCCTTAAGTGACAATGAAAGAGATCCCTGACCATGATGTCCCTCTGATTCTTAAGCACCTCCTGCAATACATCTTGGTCCTCTCTTTGGAGGACCAGGAGCTCTATAATCACTCCATATCTTCCTTTTCTTGTAATAACATGTTAAAATTTAAATTGTAAGCCAATTTATACACACATCCCATTTCAAAATAAACTTCAAATTCCTTAAATCTATTTACACTACTATGTCCACTTTTCAATGCTATTTTAATAATCCCTGAACATTATTCTAAAGATCAAGTCTTTGAGGGGGTCTGATCTGTCTTCCAGACAGTGTTCTCACTTGCATTGAGTTTGCATACGGGGATCCTTGTAAAGGGGGATGATTTCCTGACATACTACCAATAAGTCCAAGATTCTATGTCTGTTGGGTTGGGAAATACTGAAGATGATCCTAATTCCTAGTGGAGACGTATTTTTAGAATCATCAGTAGGAAATGGGTGTTCCTACTGAGTTCCAAATACTTCAAATGCCTGGGAGCTTTAGAGCCATACTCTGCACTTTGGTTTTAGTTCAGGTAGTGCTTTTGTCCTGTGATGAACACCGAAGTTTTGTTGCTGCCAAATTTTTTATTTCAACATCCAGTTTTTAAAAATTCTTTCAAGTTCTTTCATTCTTAGGCTTAAGTTATATCAGTGCCACACATAAAGGTGTCTTTAGTCTTCTTCCTATCATAAGTTCTGCTGGAGACAGTCCAGAGTTGACTGATATTCCATGAGTCCTTTATGCAGGATCCACTGATATCTGTAGAAGTCTTTTAAAGTCTGCACAGTTCTCTCCACCACAGTGTTGTTCTGGGGATAATGCAGACTACTAGTATGGTGTTCAATATCAAAGCCCTGTGCAAATACTAGGAAAATTTCAGAGTTAAACTGAAATCCATTATCTGATCTGAAGACTTTAGGAACTTCATGTCTATCAAATATTGATTTCAGTCAATCTTCTGTGCTGATGACGTCTGTGTAAGTATAGCTAATTGATATATCTGGAGAAATAATAGACTGCAAAAATTGTGTTTCCCCCGCCCATTACATGCCTGATAGCTTCTCCTAAGGTCTGAATTTGCCTAATCTCAGACCTTGCCACCATATAGCTTGCTGTGCTCATAAGTGCTCATGCCCTGCACTTATTTATACTTTGGCATTCTTCATGGATTTTGGGGAGTATCTAATTCTTAAGTAAGGTAGGGATAAAAATAAATATCCTTTCAGAGGCAGGCTTTTAGCCATGTAAAGTTCATTTTGATTCTGCCAATATGATAGTAGGTCTCTTGGAAGTTGATGCCTTTGACCCCACCGTCTTTGCAGGGTTGAGGAAGTTCCTGGCAAGTCCCATCTTTTAGTTGTTCACCTCTGAGTTGCTGAAGTTTGCTAGCACATGCTGGAATTGCTGCCAGAACAACTAAAACAACTGCTGCTATGCATGTTTTCCCAGGTATGTGTTCAATAGTGAAAGAAAATCACATCAGCCATAGTCAAGATCTTTGAATCCTAGGTGGAAGGTCATCCAGTGGTTTTGAATCCATTAATGCAACTAAGGGCGTGTGGTCTGTTTTTATGTTACAATCCAAGCCAAACAGATACACACTGAAACGTTCACAGGTTCAAAACACTGCTACAGCTTCCTTTTCCACTTGAACACACTACTGATTGGTTTCTATGTGGATTCTTAATATGACTGCAACAGATCTCTAGTCTCCTTCTGGCTGCTGCTTCTGTATGAGCCCAAACCATAGGAAAATGTGACCACTGCTACTGTTGTTGGTTAATGTACTGAGTATAATGCAAAAATAGGTGGAGAAGAAAGTAGTTCTTTTATTAAAAGTGTTTTGATATGTGCTCCTCTACATCTGCATATTGTGACCATTAAGGCGATCTCTTAAGGGTTTTGTTAGATGAATGAAATATGCAAGTAATGCCTCCAGTTTGTCTGAATCTAGCCAAATTCTTGTTTGTTAATTATGTCCCCTACAAATTTAATCTGCTCCTTTTCAAATTCAGATTTCTCATTCAGGGTGATACCAGATTGTTAGAAATGTCTTAACCGCATGTATCTGCTCATCAAGTTCATTTTTATCTCTCCCATATATCAACCCATCATATGCATGGCAAAGGATGCCAGGCACACCTGACACAATCTGAAATATTCTGTTTTTGAAATGTTCTGGTAATGAATATACACCAAATGGGAAGCTGATTGAAACAATCATTCTGAATGGCGTGATGAATGTAGTTAATGGTATAGATTTTTAGCAAGGGAAATTTGCCAGAGCCTGCTGTAGCATCTAACTTTGAGAATACTTAGGCTTCTGATAACTGAACTAATGTCTAATCAACTGATGGAAGCATATTTCTGTCACCTCATATGCTTTTAAATAAGTTGTGTAAGGTCCACACAAGTGCAGATTTTGTCATTGGGCTTCAGTACTAGAAGCATCCCCACACACCAGTCAGTGTGGGAGACTTCTACTTTTTTCTATTCTCTTTAAGTTTTCTTTGACTTTCCCTAGCAAGGGTGAGAACTGTGGTGTGGGGCTGTGACAACAAAGGGAGTTGCTGATGGCATTAGTTTTATTTTGTACTCCCCTGACTGCTTTCCTAGCCCTGTGAATATATGTGGGTACATCTTCTGTATAGTTTGTTTTTAGTCATTGATGCATTCCAGTTTTTCTGTTAGCTGTAGTCTTTGTATTGCTGGCAACCCTACCAGGAGAATTGTCAGTTCTTATATTGCATGTATTATTTGTTGAAGACCTTGCCGTCCTTTCTCCAGTTTTCCAAGGAACTGGTCACAAACATCTAAGCTAATGTAATTAGCTGCATATAAAATCATATTTTGACTTTGCAGAGCAGCATCCTGGGATTGATTATAATCTTTTTTTTTTTTTTTTGGAAGTGCAGTGACTGCTTCCCCATTATCAAGTCTAAATTTAAGGTTTTGACCGTTTAGACTCATGTTTGTGTATTAAGATGCTGTTTGTTGTTTTGAGGATATAGTCCCTAGAAGTATGGACTCATTGTTATCTGACAATAAATCTCCCCTATGGTTGTTTCCACTATTTTTGCTGATTTGGTATGCTATTATCAAAGTGTCTCCTACATTCTGCCTTTTTTGCTGACTGGGTGGCTTGCCATATCTTCCACAGCTTTTCCATCCTTCCCTTCTATTAAGGTTCTTTAGTTTCTCGTTTTCTTGTTGAGTATTATTCTTACGTTGTAAATGTGGTCTGACTGCCCCTTTCACATTTGTGCCTTTCAGTTTTACTGTATCAGTATTGTCTGATGCAGTCTCCCTTATGCTGCAAGTATGTAAATCGCATTACTGTTTCTTTATGGTTTCTTACATTCTTACTTTTGGTAGTGAGAGATCTGGGTCTAACTGAAGCTGTGCTAATAAATTGGTGTCTCTTACAAGAACAACTATCCTCTCTCGTATTAGTTCTTCGAACATTCCATATTTGCAAAATTCAGCAAGACTGTGAACTGCAGTAATATAAAAGCCCGAGCTGCTTCCCCTTATACCTGGTACCTCCTAATAAATTTAGCCCTTTCATATATAATATTCTGTCTGCCTATGAAGGAGCAATCAAAAGCCACTTTCACTTTGGAGTATTCTTTCTTTCCCTCATCAGCGAGGGATAGGGCACATAGGGTATCATCAGCAACATCACCCATGGTAAATATCAGAGCATTTACCTGGTATTCTTGTGCTTTCTCTTGTTAAACCAGAAGCCATCTGGAATCACTCAAATCTCTGGATTCAGCAAGACGAGCTGCCTAAATTGCCAAAAATCAAACTGACAGTCATGTGCACTATGGGCTCCATTACTGCTACTGAGATAGGACTGTCCCTTCTTCTTGCTGCAGCTTCTACAGGTCTCCCTGATTTTCCACTTTCCCCACTCGCTCACCCTTCTGACAGTCTGGGGTCTCTTTTCTTTCCCTTACTCCTTCATCAGAGGAAGAGATTCATCAACTTCAGACAATATATAGTGTGACAACAACAAAAAAGAGCCATAGTTGCTGGAACTAGGGATGCTGGGGGTGCTGCCCCACCCCTTGGCTTGAAATGGTTTCCATCATATACAGCGTTTTCAGTTTAGTTCACTGACTCGCAGGACCCCCACTATACAAATTGTTCCAGCACCCCTGTGATAAATGAACACCCAGACAGCCAGTAGCTATAAAATCCCTCTTACTAGCTGTTCTCTAATTGCTCTTCCTCTAAGGGGTTAAAAAGTCTCGCTGCTATGCATAAGTAAAAGGAAGTGAGTGGGCACCTGGCCAAAAGAGCCAATGGGAAGGCTAGAACTTTTTAAAATTGAAGCAAAGACTCCCCTTCTGTCTGTCTGTTGTTCTCCGGGGAGAGGCAAAGAGGCCAGAGACTATGCTGTAAGAAGCTTGGGGCCAGGTATGAAAATATCATCACACCCATACCTAGAAACTACTCATTTACAACCCCAGATATGTAAGTAGATCAGGAAATGTCTAGGGAGATGCAATTAGATTTATCCCTTTTATTTCCCTATGGCTTGTGGACTCCTTTGTGCTAACCCCAGGTACTTTTGTTTTGCTTGTAACCGTTATGCTGGACCTCAAGACACAATTCTTGATGCTTAATCATTGTAGTTGCTCTTTTTAAATCTAGCAATAACCTAACTTCCCAGACGTATTTTCTTCTTTTTGTTTTTTAATAAAATTTACCTTTTTTAAAGAACAGAATTGGATTTTTATGTCCCAAGAGGTTTGTGCACATGTTGTTTAATTAGCTAGTGGCAACAGGTGATTTCCTTTGTTTTTCCTTCTCAGCTCTTTCCCGTAGGAGGGATGAAAGGGATTGAGGGTACCCCACAGGAAGGAATTCACAAGTGTGCCTTCTTGGGGTCTCAAAGGGGTTTTGCACTTGGGTGGTGGCAATCCAAGGTCAGAGAAAAGATGTAACCTTGGAGGTTTAATACAGCCTGGAGTGGCCAGTATTAATTTTTTAGAATCCTTGCGGGTCCCCACCTTCTACACCCGAAGTGCAAGAATGGGGAATCAGCCTTGACAACCCCTGAAAACAGCCATGCCTTAGAGCAGCAATTTGAAAAGTCTGCTTTACAATGCATCAATACTTTACTTTTCCATAGTGTGCTTTAGCCTTCCTGATTACAGCCCCGCATGCTCTAGCAATATTTTTATACTCCTCCCTAGTTATCTGTCCAAATTTCCACTTCCTGTAAGCTTCCTTTTTGAGTTTAAACTCACCGAAGATTTCATTGTTAAGCCAAGCTGGTCACCTGCTATATTTGCTATTCTTTCTGCACATTGGGATGGTTTGTTCCTTCACCCTCAATGAGGCTGAACTCATTTCCCCCTTAGCCTTCCAGGGGAACCTGCCCATCAATTCCCTAAGGGAGTCTAAGTCTGCTTTTCTGAAGTCCAGGGTCTGTATTTTGCTACTCTCCTTTCTTCATTTTGTGAGGATTCTGAACTCAACCATCTCATGGTCACTGCTGCCCAGGTTTCCACCCACTTCTACTTCCCCTAACAATTCTTCCCTGTTTGTAAGCAGCAGGTCAAGAGAAGCACAACCGCTAGTTGGTTCCTCCAGCACTTGTACCAGGAAGTTGTCCCCAACACTCTCCAAAAACTTCCTGGATTGTCTGTGCATTGCTGTATTGCTCTCCCAGCAGATGCCAGGGTGATTGAAGGTTAGGGTGATAGAATCCATAATGGGATCTACCTGCCAGGATCCAGAAAAATGTCAACAATCCTTCCAAAATAATCATCTTCCTTCTGTGATTTTTGACACCCATGTTAAGAACATTAGCTATATTACCCATCCCCCCCGGATTTAAAATGATTTTTGTAAAATTAATTTAGGGGACTGAAATCTCATCTGAAATCTCAATTAGCAATTTTCTATAGTTTGCCTATTCCAGAACAACTTCATTCCTTGTAATACTGGATTTTGTTGGAGTGGCTGTTTTTCCAAGAATACAGTAATTATCCACTACGACAAAATCAATGAGGTTGTTTTGTTTTTTAACCTCCTGTACTGTTCAGCTGGCTGTTCATAGAAGTGCGACTCAAAAGAACTAAGGGAAACCAGCATAGTATACAAGTATCTTTTGTCTTCTGTAAATGAAAACTTCTCAGCCTGTAAGCCTTAGGACAAGCTTAAGGTTAATGGAGGACAAAATTACGAAATACTTTAAGGCTTACAAAACTTGAATACAGCTAAATAGCTCATATTTTGCTATCTGTGGTCATATTGTGGGGTCATTTTGTGACTATTTTAACAGTCGTTTTGAATATTCCTCCTTTCAGCTCCCAAACACTTCATGAAAAACTTAAAAGAAAGAAAAAGTTGCTCAGTGGAACTTCCCATTCTTGACCCCTCAGGGCCAGATCCTGAGCTAGTGAGAATTAGCATAGCTCCCCATTTGAGCAACACCAATTTACTCCTAGCAAGCGTTTGATTAAATTAATCAAAGGAACAGAAAGAGGTAATAAGATTAATGGAAAATGGGTGAACACCACTTGCTATGCAGATGATAGAGAGCTGCTGGCTAACTGAGAAGAAGATCTGATGAAGTTAATAAAAATATATATGAATATGGCAAAAAACATGGTCTAGAGTTAATGTGGAGAAGATAACAACTTTGGTGGTATGCAAGGATCCTGGGAAAACATTCAAGATTACAGTACACTCCACAGTTATGCAGCAAGTGAGAAACTTGCCACTTAATAGGTATCATTCTAGAAGATGGAAGATTGGATATGGAAGTCAGCACTTGAATAGCAAGAGTGAAAGATACACTGTGGAAGAATACATATTCAAGGAGATGACAAATCTGAAGATTAAATTCTGATTCAAAATCTTAATTTCATCTGTGTTAAATTGCACTGTGAAACATCGATGAACAAACAATATTAAAGAAACTGCAACCTTTTGAATGACCATATTATTGAATAATTCTGAAAAATGCCATGGACAGTCTGCACTAACCAACCAAAAAGTATTGGAGATGATTGGAAGTCAGCAAATGCTACTCAGAGATTTTATGAAAAGAAAGATTAGATTTGTAGGGCAATACATGGCAGAAGCACATGATGCAGAAAAAGATCTTGGATGGATGATGTGGTATCCTCGGTGGCACAAAAAGATTATTAATTGACAATAACATGAGCAGAAGAGTGTACAGAATGGACTACCAGAGTTGCAAACCACCAAAGGATATGTTTGAATTCAAAGATTTCTTTTTCAGTAAAAAAATATGTTTTAGGTATTTTATTACTCTTAAAGTTTTATCTGATTTTATTAATTTATTCTCTTTTAAGGTCTCCCCACCCACCCTTTCTTTTATTGTCTATTGTATGCTCAACGCCCTGTTATGTCTCAGTCCTCAGCATACTGTGTTCTTAAAAAAAAGAAGCAAAATACTTGTAAGGGCTGTTGTTCTTACCAATAGAAATCTTTGCCACATCAATCTGGCATTACAGTGGTTATGTCTTTATATGAATTAGGGTCCTTTGATATTTTCTCTCCCCTCACTTCCTTTCTCAGTCTCCCTCTGACTGAGAAACTTGTGGGTCCACTTCACACATCCTTGAATTTTGAGAATATGCTCCCTCCACTGAGGAAACTGTTGAAAAATCATGTTTCCTCAGTTTGTGAACATTTTACAGCACCTTAGATTCTTTTTCTGAAAAGGAAAGACAGTTTTCATATCTGAAGTTGAAGTGAAAATTGGTAGTTTCAGACAGTTTCACTAACACACCAAAATAATCATGTTCAGTATGATCACAGCAATCTCTCTCTACATTACTCTAGGTTTCATCTCCTTGCTCTGTTTGAAGATTTGAAATTTTGAGTGTGAGCAGTTTTTAACTACCTTTCATGCTTAATGGTGATGCAGGGTGTTTGTAGGGATAAGACAAACATTACAGCTATAGTAATTTTAAGCTTAGTTAAAAAAAATGGATTAAAAGAAAAAAATGTGTTTGGAGGATTGCAGTAACTCAGCTAGAGGTTAGGGGTCTTCTACAGGAATGGATGGGTGAGGTTCTGTGGCTTGCAATGTGCAGGAGGTCAGACTAGATGATGATGATGGTACTTTCTGACCTTTAAGTCCATGAGTCTATACTGCTGTGGATCTTCTGTGTGTAAATTGGATGTATGTTTCAAAAGTGAGTATTGATGTGAAAAGCATTTATGCACCAGCACGGAGAGAGGTTTAAGCAAACTATTTTCCTTTGAGAAAAATGTAAGACATTGAAAAGAAATAAATGTTTACCTGACATAGCTGGGTTTATCTTTTAGAAAATATTATCTCAGAGCAAACATCTTAAATGTACTGTACTACTTACTATTGTGGTAACCTCATTTATTATTTATATTTTATACACATACACACACACACACACACACACAAAATTTGATGACAATATTTACTCCATTAAATGTAATGGTACATTACAGCTTCATGAATAAATTGTGGGCCTTGTGATAAGCTGCATTTATCATGAACCTTTGACCACCTCACCTGTCTTCTGTCCATTAATTCAGCTCTCCGGGGGTTACTTTAGCAAACCAAACCTCAGAGACAATATGTCCTTCTTTACCCCAAATGTGAAAGTTTCCCCAAAATTGTGATAGTCATTCCTGCAACAGTGGGCAAATTTATAGGTGGATTTTGTATATCTTATCAAAGCTATCAAGTGACCATTAATATTTGAGATGCTTGTTCTAGGTTGGAGGATATTCTAAAAGATGAACCCAGATATATCATATAAACATTTTTTTTTCTTTTTGATGCATTACAGTCTTCATGAGGGAAAATAGGTGGATAATATCAATATTTATTTTTATGCATTTTGCCTATTTTTCGTTATTTTAACTTTTCCCATTTGCAGGAAATTGTGGAGGGAGATGTCAGAATTTTTTAATGACAGCAGATGTTGAGATTAAAAAAGTTAAAGCTTTATAACCATTAAAACACGAATTGTCAGCATCACATGTCAAAGTATACAGAGTAAATATCTTTAAATCAAACTCGTATAAATTCCCAAGTAGCATTTTTCTTACTTTGCCAATCTGCACATTTTGATAAACACCAATGGAAATATTTTTTCATTAGTTTGTGTGCATATGATGAAATCAGCATTTATTGACATTAACTGATAAAAATGTAATATTGCCAACCTTAATTATTTGGTACATTGGGACACAGAATTCTCCATATTTCATTACTGCCCCGACTTGCTCCTGGAATGCCAATTGCTCAGTAATAGAGGAGAGAATGAGAACCACTTATGCATAAGAGGAAAATGTATATATATATATATATATAAAATGAACAACAAATAAGCATATTTTGCACCCAAAAAAACAACTCAAGGGCGTGAAAGTGTGAAAGCTTGGTATGAATGGACCATAATATTTAGTCATGAATTTGTTCCTAGATTTTAAATAGTTTTTTTTCCTATGTTTCATATTTACTCAGTCTGCTCTGTTTGGACATTAACGACCCTGTGGCACATTCTGTAATACTATGCTATCATTAACCAAAGCTTCTTTCTTCCAGCTCTCCCCGAAATGATCTTGGCAAGGCCATCTCAAAACAAATTGCCCTGTCATTCAGGGCAGTCTATTGCAGTCTAGTCTAGAGGCTGTAATAGTGGACTTGCCATGCTACATTCTCAAGGTATGAGTTTATAGGCGTGTGAATTAATTTATATTGAAGACCCCATTTTGCACTTCTCAATTCCCCTTCCTTCCTCATTGCTGCTGTGGAGCAGTGATCCCTGAAATCTCTTGAATGGCTTTTCCACAATTTTCCCCATTTCAGTGACAGCATACCTCTATATATGTATGGGAGGGAGGGACAAGTCTATGTTTTTCCCCAATCTTCCAGTAGCTCCTCAACCATCCATGATTTTTGATTGTCAATGGTATAGTAAAGTTAAATTACTGATTTTCTTAGCATTCTAAAATTAATATAATTTGGACCAAGTGATTTGGTTATGCTCAGATTTCCATGTATTATTCCCTTACTTGATCTTTATAAATATTCATATTTAATTCACTAACTGATCAGACTACTATTATACATCACTCTTATTAAAGATGGATTTAAAAATGGACTTTGCTGTATCACCAAATATACAGAATTGGTTAACATTCAAAAGTTGTATTTTTTAAATTAGTAAAGAAAGAAAAACTCCTAAATAATTAGGTATACATTTGGATGTTTAATAAGCTTTCAATACCCTTTCTTCCAGCCATCCTGCTAATTAATTTATTCGTTAAAAAAAGTTTCAATTTATTTTGTAACTCTATTGCATCCTATTAACATTGTAGAAAAGCATCTGGAAGGTAAAACACAGTGTATTTCTTATCAGTTAATACTTTTTTTCTTGGCTTTACTTGAAGTAGACTTCATCTTTTTCTTCAAATGCAGATGCTATGAACAATAGAGGTTATAGTAGATGTGAATTATTTTATAGGACAGCATCTTCCAAAAATACTGTAGTAAGAAATAATTGCACAGGCTAAAGCTGGTGTTACTTCTGCTTTCTTCTAATTTCAAGACTATTACCTTCATTAGAAGCAAGAGGAAGACCAAAGACAGGGTAGGCCCACTGCTTAGTGAAGAGGGAGAAACAGTAACAGGAAACTTGGAAATGGCAGAGATGCTTAATGTCTTCTTTGTTTCAGTCTTCACCGAGAAGTCTGAAAGAATGCCTAACATAATGAATGCTAATGGGAAGGGGGTAGGTTTAGCAGATAAAATAAAAAAAAGTTAAAAATCACTTAGAAAAGTTAGATGCCTGCAAGTCACCAGGGCCTGATGAAATGCATCCTAGAATACTAAAGGAGCTAATAGTGGAGGTATCTGAGCCTCTAGCTATTATCTTTGGAAAATCATGGGAGACGGGAGAGATTGCAGAAGACTGGAAAAGGGCAAATATAGTGCCCATCTATAAAAAGGGAAATAAAAACAACCCAGGAAACTACAGACCAGTTAGTTTCACTTCTGTGCCAGGGAAGAGAATGGAGCAAGTAATTAAGGAAATCATCTGCAAACACTTGGAAGGTGGTAAGGTAATAGGGAACAGCCAGCATGGATTTGTAAAGAATAAATCATGTCAAACCAATCTGATAGCTTTCTTCGATAGGATAACGAGTCTTGTGGATAAGGGAGAAGCTGTGGATGTGGTATACCTAGACTTTAGTAAGGTATTTGATACGGTCTCACATGATATTCTTATCGATAAACTAGGCAAATACAATTTAGATGGGGCTACTATAAGGTGGGTACATAACTGGCTGGATAACCGTACTCAGAGAGTTGTTATTAATGGTTCCCAATCCTGCTGGAAAGGCCTAACAAGTGGGGTTCTGCAGGGGTCTGTTTTGGGACCGGCTCTGTTCAATATCTTCATTAATGACTTAGATATTGGCATAGAAAGTATGCTTATTAAGTTTGCAGATGATACCAAACTGGGAGGGATTGCAACTGCTTTGGAGGACAGGGTCATAATTCAAAATGATCTGGACAAATTGGAGAAATGGTCTGAGTTAAACAAGATGAAGTTTAACAAAGACAAATGCAAAGTGCTCCATTTAGGAAGAAAAAATCAGTTTCACACATACAGAATGGGAAGAGACTGTCTAGGAAGGAGTACGGCAGAAAGGGATCTAGGAGTTATAGTGGACCGCAAGCTCAATATGAGTCAACAGTGTGATGCTGTTGCAAAAAAAACAAACACGATTCTGGGATGTATTAACAGGTGTGTTGTGAGCAATGGGCTTAAACTGCAGCAAGGAAGGTCTAGGTTGGACATTAGGAAAAAGTTCCTAACTGTCATGGTGGTTAAACACTGGAATAAATTGCCTAGGAAGGTTGTGGAATCTCCATCTCTGGAGATATTTAAGAGTAGGTTAGATAAATGTCTATCAGGGATGGTCTAGACAGTATTTGGTCCTGCCATGCAGGCAGGGGACTGGACTCGATGACCTCTCGAGGTCCTTCCAGTCCTAGAATCTATGAATCTATGAATCTATTACATCCAATGTTTAAAAACAGGAGTCTGGCTATTCTGCCATATTTATCTTATTTGCCCATTTTTGTGTCTTAATTTGTAGATTAAAATTATCAACCAACTTTAGATGATCTTTCTGTCCCTTTATTTGCTCTATTAAAGTTCTTATTATTGCTTCCTTTTTCCTCATTCCTCTTTTTCTTCCAATTGTTTGTTACTCCCACTCTTGTGTGATTGTCTTAAACCCCACTTGTGATTTGTTACAAAAGTGACTGTGCAGAGTTCCATTAATAATAGTAGGGATTAGAGCGTGTACAATAGTTTGCCTTCAAAACAAATTGCACTCTTTGAGCCTTAGATTTTAATTGTTGCAGGACTGTGATCATTTCTTAATATGGGGTAGATTGTGAGTTTACTACCTTGCTCGTGATAGCGAATAGGTATTTACTAGGTGAGGCATAGATGTAAAGCAATAATGCAATGAGCTTACAATCCTCAAGGCCTGTAGGACAATAGTTTAGCCAAGCTAATTAAGGCATTGTCAGGACTGAGATCCCCACTTTGAACTTTAGGGTACAAATGTAGGGGCCTGCATAAAAACTTCTAAGCTTAATTACCAGCTTAGCTCTGGTTCGGCTGCCACCATTTTCAATGGATTCCCTCCCTGGGAAACCTTGAAAAACCTTCACCAAATCCCTGGTGAAAACAAATCCAACCCCTTGGATTTAAAACAAGGGGAAATTAACCATTCCCCTCCTTCCTCCCACCAACTCCTGGTGAATCAAGATCCAAAACCCCTTTGGATCTAAAACAAGGAAAAAATCAATCAGGTTCTTAAAAAGAAGGTTTTTAATTAAAGAAAAAGGTAAAAATCATCTCTGTAAAATCAGTATGGAAATCAACCTTACAGGGTAATCAAACTTAAAGAGCTCAGAGGACTCCCCTCTAGTCTCAGGTTCAAAGTACAGCAAACAAAGAGAAACACTCTAGTAAAAGGTACATTTACAAGTTGAGAAAACAAAGGAAAACTAACACGCCTTGCCTGGCTATTTACTTACAAGTTTGAAATAGGAGAGACTTGCTTAGAAAGATGTGGAGAACCTGGATTGATGTCTGGTCCCTCTCAGTCCCCGAGAACGAACACACTCCCAAACAAAGAACACAAACAAAAGCCTTCCCCCCCCAAGATTTGAAAGTATCTTGTCCCCTTATTGGTCCTTTAGGTCAGATGCCAGCCAGGTTACCTGAGCTTCTTAACCCTTTACAGGGAAAAGGATTTTGGAGTCTCTGGCCAGGAGGGATTTATAGTACTTTACACAGGACAGCTATTACCCTTCCCTTTATAGTTATGACAGGCATAAAGCCAAAAAAAGCCTTAAGCATGTGTATCTAATCTAGACTAACCTTAGATCCTAAGTTATCACAAGATAGAACGTTGTAATGACTAAACTTCTGGCATTTGATCACAAGATCTATCTTATATCATCTTGGGATATTTTTAGTTAAGGACATCAGCCAATGTCTGACCACACGAATGCCATGGAAACTAATAGATGTATATGCTAATATGCTTGAGGTAAAAGGATTAATAACCTTTGGGAAAAGGGTACCCCAATATTAGTAGGGTAAGAAAGTACAAATAAGGAAAAGGAAAAATAAAGAAACCCCTATTGAATATGCATTAGGGATAGTAGCATCAGTGTGACACATTATAAAAGTTGTATCCCAGCCTGTGTGCTTGGGAGATGCCAGTGTGACAATCACTAGTGAGTGTGAGGGGGAAGATAAAGAAGGATGATGTTAGCTAATGCTTCCAGTTGTTTCGCAAAGAATAGTGTAAATCAGGGGTTCCCAAACTTGGTTCGTGGCTTGTTCAGGGTAAGCTCCTGGCAGGCCATGAAACGCTTTGTTTACCTAAGTGTCTGCAGGTACGGCCGCTTCCAGCTCCCAGTGGCCATAGTTTGCCATTCCCAGCCAAGGGGAGCTGCAGGAAGTGGTGCGGGCTGGGCCACCGCTTCCCACAGGTCCCTTTGGCTGGGAACGGCAAACTGCAGCCACTGGGAGCTGCAGACACTTAGGTAAACAAAGAGTTTCGCGGCCCGCCAGGAGCTTACCCTGAACAAGCCACGAACCAAATTTGGGAACCCCTGGCTTAGGGTAATATATTGTTACACTGTCCCTGGAGTAACTCTTGAAGATTGTAAACACACACAAACAAACACACACACACACACAAGTCTCCCTGTTGCTTTGGAATGACTTGTGCTGAACTTATACCTGAAGCCCTGGCCATGCTACTAGGTGCTGCAGGAAAGACAAAGTGCAAAGCCAAGGCTCCACCCTCTCCCAGCCTCTTCATGACTTTTCCCACACACCTGAATAGAGAGGGAATGTAGTGACTCTGTAGAGCTAATATCCCTATTAACACCACTACCCATGATATGAGTAACTGGAACGGGAATTCTTCTCCAGGCAGGCCAGAATTTGGCCTGATGTGTTTGCACAGTGCCCATCACAATGGTGACTCATTCTGACTGGGGCCTGTAGGTGCTACCATAACATAAATAATAAATATTATATTTGTATTTATAAATATAAATAATTATTACATGGAGCCAGTATCATTTTATTCCTGGTAACTTTGACAGCTCCAACTAGCCCCTAATTACTAAGAATCTGATCCAATGCCCACTGAAATCATTCAAACAAATGTGGGATAAACTTGTAGTGACAAGAACATATCTATCTTGACAAATTAAATACTTGGCTTGCACACATTCAGATGACTCCTGCTTTCTCTGGAGCTTATACTATTCTACTAATTACCACTGGTTTCCATAAAAGAAGAATCAGACCCAATCAGAGAGCAAAATATTCCACTAGTCACCATAACTGAACTTGGAGACTCATTATCAGACAGTTCTGGGTTAAATAACCAACCAAACAAAACCCTACAGAGATCCTGAATCTTTTAATGGACATTGATGGTCAGATGTTAGCTATCACTACTGACGACTTTAAATTTCTACTTCAAATGGGTTTGCAATAATAAGCAAAGAATGTTGATGAGGGGTTTCTCTATTATGATCTTTGGAAACAAACAGAAATGGCCGATATCATTTAGAGAGTTTGGATTGGGGCAGTGGTATTTTTTCTACAGAGACAGATTCTGACCTGATATTTTAAGTTTGCCCCTGGTTCAACAAAGCACTTAAAACAGACACTCATCTTTAATCAATTTTAAAATTAAGCAAATGCCTAAGCTAACATTTTTGCTTCATTGGGGCCAAGGGATGAAGCTGAGGTGGAGGGGGGAGTCTTCAGGCTGCCTTTATGGCTCCCCAGTCCTTTGACTGGCTAGGTATAGTGTATCCCCTGCTAGAACTTAGGCCAGCTTGTGGCTGCTCTAAGTTGAGCCTGGTTGCTACAACACTCAAGACACTGCTCTGTCAGCTACGGATCTTGAGAGCTCAGTGCAACTCTAGGCACATGCCTTTTTTCAGTCAGCCATGTGCTCTTAATGCTGGGATTGAGGAAGGGGTGGAGAAAAGCTGGCTATGCTGATTTATGCTAGGAGAATCCACAAGTAGTTACTGACATCAGCTTTCTTTTGCATCATTTTATTTAGTTAGTTAGATATTTAATCTTATTAGTGCTACAGAGCCAATTCAGCAAGGGTCGAGTAAGCTGGATTCTCTCTAGATCACTCATCAAGAAAAATGTTAACTACATTTCAAATGCATAATTTTTACATCGAAGAGCACATAGGTATGCTCTTTATTGCACCTTAACTCACTAAAATATACCTCGGTTGAGTCAAGTTGACTGCTGATACACAAAGAGTGTGCAAAGTTAGCAGTCACAAAATCTTTTAATTTGAACATCTTTGTTATGGAGTGATTGAGACGTAAACCAGGAAACCCACAATGCTGCTTTTAGAGAGTCACTTTTCAGAGGAAAATTACTCTTTAATAGTCTCTGCTGGCCCCTCATTCCAGCATCTACATTGTGGTGGTGTGAAGTTGGTGTGAAATTTGACATTGCGGAGACAGTATACATTAAGCAACACAATAGTGAATGCTACAGTTTTTTAATGCTTAAGTATACATGCACATGTTTTATGTGGAGGGGAAGATGATAGACCTAATTTTAATTGGAAAGAAAATCTGCTGTAGTCCTTCTGCAATTAAAAATGTGTTTTAGATTATATAGAATTTCAATTCCATTTAACTTTGAAAGTGAAGCTAGCTAAATTCCTGAGACTTCCCCCTCAGAAAAGTGCTTCTGGTTGTTCTGGGCAAACATTCTGGGAAACTAGGGTGGCATCGTTCAGAAAATTGTTCTAATGGTCATTTTTTGTTTGAGAAGAGGTAAGACAAATGATTTCAATCAAGAGTTGCATAGTTTATGGATTGATAAATGGGCAGTGATTTTATGACAGCCATTAGAGACAGACTAGTGTTGTCAAGACTCTTGAAATTTTTTAACTCACTTTCATTCTTGAGTTAAAATAGATTTTGATCAAGCCTTAACATTTAGGAGAAAAGGGTCTGGAATGCTATCTATTACAAGTTATTTGCCAATTCTGTTCTGATTTTACAGGCTGTGAGTTTATTTAGCAAAAACATTTAGTAATTAAGAGAATTACATCACCAACAAACCTGCCGAGGAGAAATAAAAAGTAGAATTCACATGATTTCAAGTAGTAAGCAGCTTTCTTAGTGTATATGGAAAGTCATCATTTTCATACATATAATATAAAGCATATAACACAATTTTTTTTTTTTTCTTATAACTATGATTTTTTAAAATACCAACAGTTATTATTATTCTGGAATTTAGTTGTGTTTTATGAAGGTGAGTCTGCCTATAAGGCCTGATCCAACTCCCATTTAAGTAAATGTGGGGGGGGAAGGAGAATCTGATTGTCTTTCGTGGGGGCTTTGAACAAGCACTAGATTATCAACTCTGAAGTAGGCATTGTTCCTAACTAAAGCATTAATCAATCAATACTTATTAAACAGCTAGAGTTTTTAGTATTCTTATTCTATATTACCCAATGCAATATAATACTCCTGGCCTAATACAAATGAAAAGAAAACAAAATCAAAACAGCCCACCTCCCTAATTTAGATTGCTTGAGGCCTGATGCAGGCAAAGATTTATGTGCAGCTTTCGACACTATCCAATGGAGAAGTGCCTTGCAAAACATTAAAAACTCTACTATTAATCTATGATTAAGCCTCATCCCACAGAAAATTATATTTTGTTCACACTAGTCACCATATGTTACAGTGCATGGGATTTGCCAGAACATACTGAGGCTGGAGATATGGCTCCCTGGAAGCCCCACTGGCTCACATATTTTGGTATTCCCCAGGGTATGATCTAGAAGTAGGGAGGAGGATTAATATGATTATGGAAACTTCCTTAAAAATTACTTACCAGAACATTGTTTTGGGAAATATTGCAGCATCTTGGAAACTCTCCAACTCACGGAAAGTTTGGTTCACTAAAGCAGTGTTTATAGCTAAACAACACATATTGTTTAGAGTCTAAGCCTTAGACGGAAGAGTAAACTGCCTCCAGGGATAGAAGATTGGCACAGCAACTTATGTGACCTGCCATCTAAAGAACAGGTAATGTTTTGGAGAAGAAGGACCTCAGACAAATATGAAAAGCTTTGGTCTGATGTTTCAGAAACTTTTGATTAATTCTTAGCAGATGGAAACAGAGATGTTGCTCTCCTTTTCCCTCTGACCTTCCTTCCTTTTTTTCTCTTCCTTCCAATCCCTTTGCTTTTTATGTTCTTTTCTGTTCTCCCTTTATTTTTGAAAATAAAAATCAATATAAATAAAATGTATTTAAAATAAAATCCTACCAGTCCACATGATGAAAGACGATACTTCACAAAGCAAATTGGGTCTGCACGATTCCTTAAGGCCTTATTCGGAAATGCATCCTTATTCAAGAAAGATGCTTCCTACTTGCTTTCTCTGAATCAGGATGGATTTTGCATGTGCGTAAGTAGACGGCCTGCACACATGGCATCCACTGAACTACCATATACATTTAGGTCAAGATATTTGATTATTTAAGACAATTAGTACATTTTCAAGGATGATCACTGCATTTTTAAAGAAATTTGGAAAGAGCTAAATATCCTCCTACTGAGCCAACAAAGGAAAAATACAGCAAAAAATCTGAAAAATTTCCTGACCTCTCCTAATCCATTCCAGATAGTTAAAGTAAATTTACCCCCTTTAATTTGCTGTTTTTTAAAATGATATTTTCCTGCTTGTTGAAGTGGTTTTATAATCACCCTGATGTTTTAATTCAGTGCAAGATAACTACATGATTGGAAAGCTTCTACAGCCAGTTAGATTGCACCTTACCTCAATAAACATTTTGTTAGGTTAAATAGTGTATAGTGCTACCAAAATGAAAAGGAAGTTGTGGTGCAAGCAACAGCTAGCCCCTGGCCTCAGAATGGTTTCTGTTCAGAGATTAACTCAATATCTTCCATCATAGCAGTTACAAAGAAAAATAGTCTTAATAAGATTTAGAAAATTGCATCTACCTAGCAAATTCCTCTGAAACCTTGATGGAATTATAAATTTGAAGTACTATCTCCTGTACTAGACTTAAGTCATTTCAGCAAAGCACTTAAGGATATATGCTTCAATCAAACTGACTTCAATAGACTCAGGAGGTGTTTTGGTACTTCCCTGGATTGGGCCCAGATTCACTCTATCATTGCTGTAACTCCATATTGCAATTCCTCATGATTTTCCACAGCGTACATCTCCTTGCAGTCCTATTGTACACTTTTATACAATTCTGGTATTTTCCAGGGTCATCTCCTCCTTTATTCCTAGTGTCAAACAGGCATAACATATGCCCAGGAAATGAGAACAAACTAGAAAAATATTTATACCAGCATTCAACTGATATTAGAAGAGAAGAGATGAGACAGATAAGGTGTTCAGATATTTCGCTATAAGTCAACAAACTAAATAATCTGTAGATGCACCAACATACAAATTATTAACTAACAAACCATTTCTAATCAAACCCATTTGTGCCTATTGGAATACTTGAAAACACTTCTCAGTAGATCTCAGGCACCTTCAAAGCACACTTTTTTGGCAGATTAGTCAACTGGCTAATTATTTCAGACATTTTCAAAAGGGAGCTTTTTCCTGTCACTTTTCATGATGACGGGGCCACTTTTTTTTCTTCTGAAAATACATTTTAGTATTGTTTCCTCCACATCCAAAAGTTTACCTTTTTCCTGTGTGTGGAAGCGGAGGACAAGACTAAAATTGCTCAAATATTTGGATTGGCTTCTGAACATGACACTGTCTTTCACTGAAAATGAAGTATGGTGGCATCCAAGGACATTTTGATGTGATGGCCTTAATTTAACATGGTACAGCATATATTCATATTATAGCTGGCAGTGTTCACTCCTGGTATAGTTATAACTCCCTGGATTCAGACACCTCACAACTTCTTAAAGCATTCATCTTTGGGGCTGACATTTTCAATGTTTGGTTTCTGCTTAAGGTGGATGGTGAATGTTGTTGGTGTGTGTGGGTGTGTGGGTGAGAGAGAGAGATTGTAAAAAAGAAAAATAATTTTAAAAAAATCAACCCAAAAAGCAGACTATCCGCCAAAACTGAAGGGAATAAAAAGATAGTTATTATTTACGTGATAAAGAAAAGATAAAAACGTTCAGAAAATAAAAGTTGAAAATTGGCAAGGAGAGTCCTATAGTGAGCAGAGTGTGCTTTAGAAAATTAAGGGGGGGAAAACAGGATTAGAAACAACAATGTTGTTATTTACAAATGGCAGGATGTTAATCATGAATGCATATGAATGTAGCAAGATGCTTAAACCACTCAGATATTGTCAACTGGCCAGGAGATATTGCAAAACAATTTTTTCACCTACTAAACTCTTTAGGACCACCATTTTGTTTTTTGTGTATGCAGCCCTTAGCATGAGGGAGCCCTGCTACTGATTCTAAGAGTTTCCACATTAAAAATAAGGAATAGTAATAATTCTGCTCTTCTCCTACCATGACTTAAAAGACTGAATGCTAGTAGCTCATGAGTTTTTTTCCTTATCACTTCAGCTGACTAGTGCTAAGTTTTTGCTGTGATATATGTAGTGAAAATTCCTATTATTATTAGGAGTATCTGGGAGTGACAGAGAGCAGCTGTGCATAAGTATGAAAAAGTCTCCAAGGTCTGCTGACTGCCACTGATCTAGGGGGAGATAGACTCCAAAGTAGGGTGATGGGAGACATTCTAGGTGAGAAGGAATGGAGGAAGTTTGTTGGAATGAGATGTTTGGCAAATGGAAGCAGACAGTGAGAGAAAGGAGCCGTGTTTTAAAAGATAGGATTTAAACTCTACTTGCTTAGTTTTTCTATTTGAGATATTCAGGGCTTGATTTTCCAAAGCACTCAGCATGGGCCTAACTCTGCTCCCCCACCGCCAAAGGTAAAATTTTAATTGAAAGCAGAATTAGTCCATCTCCGAGAGATTTTGAAAATCACTTCCATAGTCCCCCTGGGAATCCCATGAAGTCTAAAGTGGGAGAAAGTATTTAGGTTTTTTTGTTTGTTAAACTTAACAACCCTGGCCAACTACATTCTATACCTAAAATATGAAGTATTAAGGGTTCTTCTGATTTAACTACATTCAAAATATTACTTAAATAAGTATAGTTTTTACGTCCCTGACTTTTAGGGGAAAAAGAATGAACAGACTAAAAACCATTACTTTCCACTGATAGAACACACTTTTCAAGGAAGAATTTAGATACTATTCACATTTTGGATGCTTGCAGTGTTGACAGCAACTTTGGATTGTTTGGGGGGGGAGGGGTGGGCAAGGAAATCTCCTTTGTTGATATCACTTTTATGTGTTTCAGACTGTGTGATCAACTGCTGAATCCTTTTGAAGAGCCTTGGGGGGGGGGGGGGGGTGAGATTTAAATTCAGATAGTAAATTCAGTGAACCTGGGCTCTGCAAATATGGAAACTATCCATCGTCCTAATAGCTTTCCATTCTGAATAGCTTTTAAGGCCCCTGGTCTTTAAAACCTATCAGAACTGCTCTTCCTCTATATTCTGAGAGGAATTTCTGCCTACATTATATTATCAGAGTGATAATGGGGGAGGGGTGAACATAGCCCCAATTTAGAAGTGAAATGTAGTTTTAATCCCTGTGATACAAATACACTTTTAAAGATTTAATTGACTTCTTGAGAAGGAAGGAGACCATCAAATGAAAAAAGATTCACATTTTGTTGATAGAAGGAGCCTGTGCTCACCACTACCTGCAAATATTTCATAAGAGAGTGTTGTACAGGATGAAATGCTGAGGTGGTGTTTTCCCAGAATGTGTCCCCAAGATTCTTCATAACAGAAGCATTGTTACAGTGATGGGCTGAAAGATGGTTATGATCAGAAGTGAAGACGTGTCCAATAACACGTATTTCATATAAACCATATTTGAAAGCATCTAAATTGAGCAGAGTTAACACTGTTCCCAAAGCTGCATCTGAATCCATGTGATACTATGTTTGATCCATTATTGGAGGTTAAGCTCTCCCAGTGGTGAGGAGAGTTCAAATTTTTGGCATCAGAGATCCCTGGGCCCTCACTACACATTATCTTAATGATGCAAGTGAATACACTTGCAGAAGAATAATATGGGAAATAATATTTCCCAATATATGTTAATTACAAAAGTAGGATGGCATGTGTAGAAAAACATGAACCCCATGAAGAGGTTGTAGCAATGATGTCACAAGAGCATAAATAGTAAAAGAACAAGTGAGCCACGTTGTTTTGAAAAAGTTGCAACTTGGTTACCATTGGCTAGTAGATCTGCCAGGAGACTAATGATTATAAATAGAAAGAACTAGTGCAGCTGTCAGATAAGATTTCTAAAATGACTAAAAATTTAAACAGGAAGGTTTAATTCTAATAATCGAGAATTTCATCAAAGAACTAATATGGGGATTAAGTAGAATGAAATAAAAAAAGGGAATACAGTGAAATAAAATGAAATAAGTAAATGGGATCAAAATATAAGTTAATACCTATACTCTGTATCACATGAAGAAATGTGGGAAGAAATCAGGTTATAATGACTTGAACACAAAAAGTTGAACAGTAAAAAAAAATGGATTTCTGTCTTATCCATGTTTTATAGTAAGAGATTACCATAAAACCAGTTGGACATGTCATGCAGAAAACAAGAAACAGAGAGCAAGATTCTGAGGAAACACAGAAAAATAAATGTAAATCTATATCATTTAATAAATGTATATAATTTGCAAATGATAATGAAACCTTAAGCTAATAGTACCATGTCTCATATAACTCACTCTAGACAGACTAGAGGTGAGGTAATATCTTTTATTGGGACCAACTTCTGTTGCTGAGAGAGATGAGCTTTTGAGCTTACGTAGAGCTCTTCTTCTCACTCTATATAGTCCCTAGTTTATGGGTGGGAGCCTGCTGCCTTGTTCCTTACGTTTTATATAATTTGTTTTCATTAACTGTTTCTGCTGTGTCATATCCCCACCACAAACTCAGCAAACCTGGAGCCCTGAACAGGCTAGTATTTGTGAATAGTGTAAATTAATTTATTTATTATGCTGATTTTTTTTAAACAATCAGCAGATGGAGCTAGAGTTTCAAAGAGTCACTCCCCTCCTCGCCCCCACAATGGAGCTGCCTGCTTCATCAAAGATTCTGTTCTTAATGGACAAGAGCTCTGGGAAAGTGTTTTACTCTTAGGAAAGAAAATGAACACTCAGTAGGTATGTGGGAGTTTTCAGTGGAAAATCCAGAGTGCTACAGGAAATAACATTGTCTGGCTATACCGAAAGAAGGACAGGAGACACTTCATATGGATTTAATCAGGCCACAACTTTATTATTAGATGTCTGGGACTACCTGGCAGATAAAAAGTGTACAGTGCAGGCAACTTCAGGCTAATTCAAAGAACTACCCAGGGCTTCCACCAGCCCCCCTCCTTCATAAAACATTTAGGTCCCCCAGACAACCCATAGCTTGGACCTTACCATCCTCTGGACATCTGCCCCACACTTACAAAATGAGTTGTGACATATGGCCTAACTCCTTAGAAATCATAGAATCATAGATTAGGGTTAGAAGAGACCTAAGGAGGTCATCTAGTCCAACCCTCTGCTCAAAGCAGGACCAATCCCAACTAAATCTTCCCAGCCAGGGCTTTATCAAGATAGGCCTTAAAAATGATTCCACCACCTCCCTAGGTAACCCATTCCAGTGCTTCACTACCCTCCTAGTGAAATAGTTTTTCCTAATATCCAATCTAGACTTCTCCCACTGCAACTTGAGACCATAGCTTCTTGTTCTGTCATCTTCCACCACTGAGAACAGCCTAGCTCCATTGTCTTTGGACTGCCCCTTCAGGAAGTTGAAGGCTGCTATCAAATCCTCCCCCCACTTCTCTTCTGCAGACTAAATAACCCCAGTTCCCCCAGTCCCTCAGCCTCTCCTCATAAGTCATGTGCCCCAGCACCCTAATCATTTTCATTACCCTCCGCTGGACTCTCTCCAATTTGTCCACATCGTTTCTGTAGGGTGGGAGGGGGCTAAAACTGGACACAATACTCCAGATGTGGCCTCACCAGTGCCAAATAGAGGGGAATAATCACTTTCCTCGATCTGCTGGCAATGCTCCTACTAATGCAGCCCAATATGCCATTAGCCCTCTTGGCAACAAGGGCACACTGTTGACTCATATCCTGCTTCTCGTTCACTGTAATCTCCAGATCCTTTTCTGCAGAACTTCCACTTAGTCAGTTGGTCCCCAGCCTGTACCAGTGCATGGGATTCTTCTGTCTCAAGTGCAGGACTCTGCACTTGTCCTTCTTGAACCTCATCAGATTTCTTTTGGCCCAATCCTCCAATATGTCTAGGTCACTCTAGCTTATCTACTTCTTCCTCCTTTCATTGCCATTATAGGTCCTCCCTGACATGTGCTGTAGGGAAGGCGAAAACCCCCACTCCACCCAGGCCAATATGGTGGTGAGGGAAAAATGCATTCCCAGCACCCCTAAAAAGAAGCAACTAGTGCAATACCCACAGCAGGTCCTAAGCAAACCTGATATTTGCTACCTCAAGGGGAGAGAGGGTAGGTACTGCCTGGAGAAAGGGCTTCTAAGGCCCAGGCTTGCACCTTTTAAACCTTCCATCCTTACATTCCCAGGGGATGAGTCAGCATCACCAAGCTGACTCCCACCTACCTTTTTTCAGCAGTTTCCGACTTCCTCCATCCCCGCCACCACACACCTGTGAAGCACTGCCTCAATCCTCCAGCAATCCTGGAAAATATCCCCACCACTTCAGGTGTGATGTGAGCATTGGCAGCTCACTTCTTTCAAATCAGTTCTCGATTAATGCCCAGCATAGGGCATTAATGTGTTGAATTGGGCTGGCTGAAAATATAGAACTGAATTTGGAGAACTATGATCATGAAAGATGCCATGGTACTTTTACAGACACAGAGGATTTAATCCAAGTGTTCTGGTTAAATGCCATTGGGATAATTACATTCTGCCTATCTACATTCCTCTCTAGAGTTTCTGTCATGTGTGGTAGTATTTCTTGACCTAAACTATTGTCTAGTATTCCTATGTGCTGTTACACACTCTCTATGACCCAGCACAAGTGGCTAGGAGACAGCGAAGGATTGATAGTAAAGTTTGTTATCTGGGATGCTTACGGATTAAAAGAATTATATCAATATAAGTTAATCATTCTAACCTTTTAACTTTACAAGGTATTTTTTCCCTGAAAATTCTGTTCCTCCAAAAGAAAAGTAAGTATTCTAAATATTTAATGAACTAATTAGGTAAAATACTAGCACTAGTAGAGGCTTAAGTAAATATATTCCTCTTCACCAAATTCCGTCCAAGGTTTTTAGCCCAACTCTGAAAACATTGACGAATTTCTTTTAACTTCATAACCAGTAAATATTTCATCAGTACTTTAAAATTTAATACCACCCATTTAAGAAGGATGTTTTACCTTTAGAAAAATAGTTTACAAAGTTGTCTTCCTTCGTGTAGAACAGATTTTATATTTGAATCATTAATGTGTCTTTTCTAGTCTAATTTTTAATTCTAGGGGAGTTTTAGCTGTTAAACATGCACATGTCACCAGATTTTACTGAAATACATGGGAATGGTGTCACAAGATGATTTCTTGTGGGGGAAAGAATGATTTTGCAGGACCAAATTTACAGGGCCACAGTCAGCAATAAATAGGCCTGAGACTAGTAGTAGAAGTGCCTACTCCTGTCCAATTCAGTTTTCCACCAATCTACTCTTTACTTCCCTCAATCTTCTGCCCCTCCCAGCATCCCTCTTTTTGAGCAGTTGTTTCTTGTTTTTTCACCCACCAGAAATTACTTTTAAATAAAGTTTCCCAAGCCATATATTTCCTGTTTTGTTCATCTTCCTGTACACACATGCTCTCACCCAAAGATCTCTGGCTGAAGTGGTTGAGATAGCCATGAATAGAAAGCAAGGGAGGCCTAGAGTATGATCCAGTGATGTTCTTTACAATATATAAAGTATAACATTCAAATCAAGTTATCCTGCTCTACTTTTGCTCTATCCAAATGGAGCAAAAATCCACCTCACTGGCAGCTAAATAGTACCATTAAAATGGGCTGTTGCTGCAAACCTAAACTTTAAGTAATCTGTAATGGAAAGAAGGAGAGACCTGGCTCAACTACGATCACATTAGAAAGTGGTGGTCATTGGCACAATTCATCCTCAATGACAAGATTATGGAATGGAAGTAAGGAATAGGCAAGGTATAATTAATATATATATATATATAATATAAATTATAGTCCCTCCTATCTAGCTTCCACTGATTTCCTGGAGAGGCATGTTTTAATTTGTCATAATTATGTCAAATCAAAGAAAGAAAGAAAGAAAGAAAGAATACTTTCTTCACAAATGAAAAAAATACTTCATGTTGAAGGGTTTGTAGAATACAACAACAAAGTGGATGGTTTTCTTTTTGATACAATTAATGTGAGTGATGGTTACAGAAATCTTTAACTGGTGGACACAGATAATTGTTGTTAAAACCCTAGTTCTTCTTCCACATTGAAAAATCTCTGAAATTTGTGCAATTAGCAAAATATTCACTCTATTAAAAGATCCACAGATGCTGTAAGCTAAAGTTCTGTTTGTTTCAAACATGACCCAGTATAATCACTTTCATAAAATCACTTATGATGTGTCATATCCTGTTGCTTCATTTCATGTTGGCGTACAACAGAAATAAAGTAAAGTGAACACAGACTCTATGATTAATCAAATTCCTTGAATGTATTTCTATTCAAGTCAACACCTCCTTTTGGGCTTAAAAGGCACTCAGTGATTTTTTTTTTTAAACCACAAGGCTGCATAATTCTCGATGAAAGAGAAAAGGTTTACTCCATTTATATTATTTTACAATAAGATGAGATAAAATAAACTAAAAGAAGTGGAAAAAAAGCAGGACATTATTATTTCTAATTGACTTTGAATTGAGGTATCCTGGGATTTCTGAGTATTGAAGAACTTTCCCTTTCATGTCCTGCCTTCATGTTAACACTTTACTTAATGTGTCATTGTAATGTATTTTGTATTTTGTTCATCACATTAGTCCAGCATGACATTTGTATTTGTCTGCTTCAGTCATCAGACATTTTCTTCTTTCATTTGTCTCATCTTACTGGTGCATATTTGTCATTCAGATTTTTAAATGCATAGTGTCACTTCATCTTGTTTGCTTATCTGGCTTTCATTCATTCTTTTTTTCCTTTCTCTTCACCTCTTTTAACTCTCTGTGTTACATTCAGCAAAACACTGAGTTGCTGTCACTATATAATTGACAAGTGTTCCAATTTACATCCTAAGGCCTGCAGGATTTAGCCATAAGAATTTACTTAAATAATTCAACAGAAAGTTTTTTTCCCCATATAAATAAATATAATCAAAGAAGCATTATGCACAAGGAAACTCATTATAGTGTAGTTATGTCATAAATACAATGCAATGGTGTATATGCATTTTAATACCTCTAATAACTACTAACCCATATAATTGGAAAGTTTACCATTGAGAATAATTATAGTATAAATACAATGTAATACATATGTCAGGATTGTAATAATATATGTATTAAGAAGAACATCAAAGGGAAAATGATTTATGTAGTTAAACTTCTGGCATGTAAGTTAATGATAATTACATGTGAAAAAGCAAAAACAGTATGATTACTCTGAAATTGTGTGTAACTATATTGTAATTATAGTATCATTTTTATAAAATGTGGTTGAGATGGAGAAAGTATCTTTAATATTAAATTGCAAGAAATTGATTAAAATCATATTTAATTTTACTGTAAAAATCAAGACAGAATTGACATAATCAATGAAAAAATATTTATGAGAAAAAAAATCAGGTTTGCTTTTTATCCTTTGGTTTATAGGAGTTCTACCCTCTGACTCATCTTGCATTACAAGATCTCAGGCTTCACTAGACTTTTCCTACAAAATGTAGGAAACAAATGTGTGGTGGACTAACTCAAATTTTACACTTGTTTAAAAGTACTAACTACTTATATTCCCCATTATACACGTAAAGAGGTCACTGTGATCCAAAGGAGGATTGAAAACTCAATTACAATGCCTGGATTTTAGCTCAGATCATTCATTTGAGCAACATTACTGATGTGTACAAACACACAAATGTCTTAACAGGATAGCTATAATTCTCTCATCCATATAAAGGGTAAGAAATGAAAACTGAAATTATATAAATTCAGTCCTTATTTACCTTTATTTAACTGTAGCAAAGAACTGATTTATTTGAATTTTTCTGCACATCATTTTTTACCTATTACCACACAACTTAAGGATCTAATTTTCTGACCACTGAAGTCAGTATAGATTTTGTCATTAACATTAATGGAAGCAGAATGGGTCTTTAGATTATATAGTTCTTATTCAAAATGACAATGACATATGCTCAATGTTTGTTATCCCACTGCATTTTTACACATTTCCATTTGTGTTTGATATGCTTTAGGAGGTTATAAAGTAACATGTAGAAACAAAGTAATTTTCATAGCACACAGTGGCAGAAAGGTAAATAGGACTACATTTTCAAACATGGGTGCCTAAAACTAGGCACTTACATAGAAGTCACGTTGATTTTTGGTGTCTGGTTCTCTTCACTTGCTTTAGGCTTATAGAGTATACCTGTCTTGGAAGAGTGCAAAAGCTGAGATGAACTCTCAGATAGACCAGTCCTAGTCCAGTATGGGCTTAATAGATTAAGAACTGAACTTTTCATTCTGTTTTGCAGGTGGGTTTTAATCTGTTCTTGTGCCAGGAGTTCTCAAAGTATCTCTCTTTTTTCTTCATTTGCTGTTGTTTTCATCAGAGAAGCATAGTCACATATGGAGGCAAAGGGTTGTTTTGGTACTATGCATTTGTGGTGTTCTAGCATTTACAAACTAGCAGAACTTCTCAGTTTTCTTTCTTTTTTAACTTGAAATTTCAACAATACTTAAAACTAAAATTTCATATTTAGATGTTATAAAAAGGGTGGGGTAATGACAGTTTATTCTCTTACCAATCTTTTTCTACCAGCTCGGGTAAAAACTTTGGTTGGGCGGTTTTCTGTTACAGGATCTCCAGAAGTTTTCTGAGACCAAGGTCATCAGTGGATTATTTAGTTTGGGCAATTAATTGAAATAGCTAGTTCCCTTTGGGATGTTGCACTCCATATGTTTTATGGAAATATGTTTATGAGTGTAAATATAATGTAACTGGAATATGCTTTATGCAAAAGGTCTCTTGTAAGGTATCATTACAAAGCTTATAATCCACTGAGTGTGTTCATCCCTTTTGGACAAATGTATCATTCTTGTATCTGAAACTAGAACTATAGAGTATTACTCTAAGGTCCTATTGTAATTATGCAAAGTATGGGCCATTAATGGTGTCTTGGAATCTTGATGGCTCCCATTAACTAGGACAACTGGTTGTAAATAGCTGTTTACTTGTAAGCCTTCCTGTATATGTGTGTGTACCAGCCAGTGGGTAATGAAGTCTCACAGTACATGTGGACATGTCACATGGTACTGGAATCCATCTTAAACCTGGTGCTTTTCCATTTAGAAGGAAGAGTGGGAATCCAGAGAGAGACATCGGATTCCCACCTTGTGCCAAAGATAAAAAAGGGGGTGGAACAGTACAAAGGGGGCCACCAGTCATTAGAAATCCCCTAGTTACCACCTGAGCTGGAACAAGGACTGTACTGGGAAAAGGACTGGGTCCAGACTAGGAAGAAATCTAGTCTGTGAAAGAAGCTTATTGGAACATCTCTGAGGGTGAGATTTACAAGAATTCAGTTTCTTAAATGTATTAGGCTTAGACTTGTGTGTTTTGTTTTATTTTGCTTGGTAACTTACTTTATTCTGTCTGTTATTACTTAAAACCACTTAAATCCTACTTTTTATACTTAATAAAATCACTTTTGTTTATTAATTAACCCAGAGTAAGTGATTAATACCTTGGGGAGCAAACAGCTGTGAATATCTCTCTATCAGTGTTATAGAGGGCGGACAATTTGTGAGTTTCACTGTATAAGCTTTATACTGAGTAAAACAGATTTATTTGGGGGTTGGATCCCATTGGGAGCTGGGTGTCTGGGTGCTGGAGAGAGGTGAGCAGTTTTTGGTTATAGCCTACAGCTTTGGGGGCGTGGTTCAGACCTGGGTCTGTGTTGCAGCAGACTAGTGTTTCTGGCTCAACAAGGCAGGGTTCTGGAGTCCCAAGCCATCAGGGAAAATGCGCTCAGAGGTCATTTCAGCACATCAGGTGACAGTCCCAAGGGGGTCTCTTTGACCAAACCCATCACACCCTTTAATCTAAATCTCGAGGTCTTGGTGGTCTGTTCAGGAGAATGGAGAGAATTCACAATTCCAAGTTCTAACCATGTGCAAAAGATGATATCTAATCATCAGTTTTTTCCTTCCCTCCCTATATTTCCTTTTTTCTCTTTCTTGAGTTGGTTATATCAGTTTGGTAAGTGGTTATTTAATTTATGTCTTTTGTGCAGGTCTCAACTGGTATTCATGAACTGGCAATCAATATAGTTCTTGAAGCACTTGACTTGAATTAAAGTACAGTATTGAATACCATTATTAGATGAGAAAAATTACAAGTCCTTCATATTAAATCAGTAATATACATCTTAAATGATTTTATAAGTAGAAAAATCAAAGTCACTTATTTCATACCTCTGACCAAGGATTCAATCTAATTTTGAAGATTTTCCCATGCCTTTAACACCTCCAGCTATTGTAGAATATTCACAGTTTGCAGATTAAATAAAAATATTCAGAGTGACAGCACTGGTTAGACTATACCATTTTTTGCCTCCTCATCTAAGAGAAATAGCATTGAAATGTCGAAAGAGTGAGAGCAGGAAAGGAATTTTAAAGCTGACATTACATCTTGCTTCCAACAGTTTTAAGTTCCAGAGATATGAATTTCATTATAAAGTGGATTTTATAGTCATTACTATCAAAAATCTGGTTTTGATATCCAACACGTAAGCAAATGCTTTAAAAAAAGCACACTGATTTAATTAGTGATATCTTATCTGATGTTAACCTTTGGGGACTCTCCCTAGTTGTGCTTTTGTGCTATTTCCCTGATATGACAAGGCTTACAATAGGTTTTTTTCAGTTTAAGTGGAACATGTAAATAACAAAGTGTGACAGGCATATCAATTATTCATTCTCAGTTATGTTTGGAAGGTATTTGATGAAAACATTATGCTGTGTGTTCATTTAGAGTTACTATCCAGTAAAATGACAGTTTGACTATGTGAGTGATGATGGTTTTATAAAACTTACAAACTTTGAAAAGCTATCTTCCTGAAAACTGCTACCTTTAGAATTCAATGTTTTTTTTTCTTTTAATTAGATAATATTTATTAGATTTTATCTAAACTAATGTACAATCAAAACTTCTTCCCCCCCTCCCCCGCCCCCAAAACAGCAATCTGTCTGGATTCCCATTCCTGGGTATCGACTTCCATGCTGGAAGTCCTATAGTCTTACATTTTGAAGCTTTTATAGACCTGTAGAGCTACATTGGGCACTTTTCAGTACAGTACCATATGTAGGCTCTGCCTTTGTGAGCTCTTTTCTGACTACAAAGCTTCCCTTGGAATCTTCACTACTTCATAAACTGAGCCTTGTTGTAGTTTGTGGAGATGCTCAATAGCTTTGCAGCAGCCCTTAACCCCATTTTATCCTTTACTCCCTCTTTTGCACAGTTTTTCCTTTATTAGATTTAGTGCATCGTTGGTTTTTGTTTCTTTGTCATCTCTTTCAGTTGTGGATGGAGGACAACACCTCAGAGACTTAAAGAAACATTTCATATATGAATAAAATTTAAGCATCTTATGGACATGATTGGTTGGGTTCTGAGCTGTCTTGGGGCAGGGACTGTGTCTACCTCAAAGTTTGCACAATGCCTAGTGCAGTGAGGGGACCCACTGTAGTCATTACCAGAGTAGAAATAATGAATAATAATAAAGCAATAACATCACCGTGAATCACTGAGTTTCAAAAAGAATACCTGAAAGCCCATCTGGCTTTCTCTGAATCCTCAGTGGGTCGTACACAGGGTTAGCTCAGAGCACCTTAAAACTTCAGCCTAGAAGCAAAGGAGTTCCCATTCTGGGTGCTGAGAATCTGTGCCTGAGCTGCCCAATTGATGCAGCTCCATAGTCCGGCACAATGCCTTATACCATGTTTCCAGGATGCATCAAGGCTCAGTGTACTCAATGACTCTCTGACACTCTATGGTTCTCAACACCAACTCGATTTCTTCTGAGTGAAACATTGCTTTTGTTCTGCCCCAGTCATTTCCTGACTCTCAGCAAATGCTACCTGCAATGCACCGACCCTCTGATGTGATACAATTTCACAGTTGTTTGCTGTGAACTTTTTAATTTACTGGTTATTTTACAAAACCATGTATCTTTTCCTCAGATTTCAGCTGTCAGGAGGGATTGGTTTTCAAAAAGATTTAAACATGAAGATTCCATATGCTAGGGGATAAAGGATGTTTGTTTGCCCTACTTATATAGGCTGCTCCCCTTTAATATAATAACTTTGAATAGTTTCAAGGTCACCTGAAAATGAGTTTAAATCATAGCTGATATTAAACAATTAAATTTAGCGACCTTATTTATTTCTAAACATGCCTACTTAAATATCAGAGTTATTTTGCCTCAGCTGTTACTACATATTAGACCTTTTCTTCTTGCTACACACGAGTCCGTCATTATTCCTGCAAAGAAAACCAAATAGTTTTAATGTTGTAATTATACTATATGCTTAGGATAGATCTCTTTCCAAACTGTCAGTCCATTGACAAGGTACAAGGTAGGGAGATCATAATCAGTAAATAGTGAAATAAATAGTGTATCAATGCAGGAGACTGCCTCTCAGGAACCTTTTTCAATATTATCAGTCTCTTTAGACACTGGTCAGTTAGGCCAAAGGCAGGGACACATTGGTAGTAGGTCCTTTCTTTGTGCTCTGGAAGGTGACACCAGCTCCTATCAGTAAGATATCCCAGTCATTATGGCTTAACATGATTGATAATGAACCACAAGTACCAACCCTCTCCTGGAGTAGGGGTGGTGATAACCAAGGGGAATGTTAAAGGCTAATATATGTACAGGAGAAACAGCTGACACAGCAGACTTGAGTTACTGGTCTCAGCACAAGCAGTAAGTGCAGAGAAATCACTGAGCCTGGTAACAACTTTGTTGCATAGGTACTGGCAGTGCCCCTCTGTGTCTGGACAATAGCAGTAATGAACAGGAAAGTCATTCTGTAGCCATAGGTGCAGTAACCAGCAAGACATTAGGGATACATAAGCTCTTATCATATCATGTGACCCCACCAGTTATTCAATGGTGTAATTACAGGCTCATCCAACATACTGAGAGTCCTACACAGATGCAAATCTGCTATCTGGACCCAGCAAGAAGTATCAGAGATGCTGTGATAAATGAAGGGTGTGGGGTAGCTTCCTTTTATGGACACCCAACCAGCCAGTTAGCTATAAAGTCCATCTTGGTGGCTGTTCTCTGCTTGCTTTACCTGTAAAGGGTTAATAAAGTTCCTCAGGTAAAGGAAAAGGAGTGGGCACCTTTTTTAAATGGGGGGAAAAACTTCCCTTTGTTTGTGTGTGTGTTTCTCTGGGAAAGAGGGGGACAGAGGGCAGCAGGAATGCTGTGTCAGGCTTGAACCAGGTATAAAAATTAATCTTTCATACCTAGAAGAAATAATTTGGATAGGGAATGTTTAGTTAGACACTATCAAGTTTATTTCTTATTTTGGCTTGTGGATCTCCTCCGTGCTAACCCCAGATGCTTTTGTTTGCTTGTAACCTTTAAGCTGAACCCCCAAGAAAGCTATTTTAGGTGCTTAATTTTTGTAATTGTTTCTTTTAAGAACTAGCAAAAAGCTTAAGTTCCAGATGTATTTTTCCCCTTTTTTGTTTTTAATAAAATTTACCATTTTTAAGAACAGGATTGGATTTTTGGTGTTGTAGTAGGTCCTAGCCGGGGCTCGACCCTTCCGGACAGGAGGGGAGCCACACCGACTCACTACTGTGGGAACAAGTAGTCAGTTAGTCCCGAAACTCCGGCTCTTTAGTGCAGAGTCGGAGCAACCACAGTTAAAGCTCAGGCCCTTGACTGCAGGGGCTGAGCGAGCAAATAGTTCAGAGCCCAGGCCCTGGATCAGGGCGGGGCAAACACAGTTAGGCTCAGGCCCTTGTTTGCAGGGGCTGAGCGAGCAAAGAGTTCAAAGCCCAGGCCCTGGATCAGGGCGGGGCAAACACAGTTAGGCTCAGGCCCTTGTTGCAGGGGCTGAGCGAGTGAATAGTTCAAAGCCCAGGCCCTGGATCAGGGCGGGGCAAACACAGTTAGGCTCAGGCCCTTGTTGCAGGGGCTGAGCGAGTGAATAGTTCAAAGGTACGCCTAGGCTTGCTGTAGCCGAGCGTTGGGTGAGGGGGAAGCCTGCCACCCGTGCAGGGGGTGGCAGGGGGGAACGCAGGCCCACCCACTCCACTGCGTTCCAGCCCGGGGCCCTAACAGCGGTTGCTGCCGCTGCTGGTCAGTGGGGTATCCAGGCCGCAACACACTGACATAGGCTCACACTCAGTTGCAGCCGGACCGGGGTCGGCTATCCCCGGGCTACTTCCGTGATCCCCCTCACAGCCTGCCTCGTTCGTTACGCCGGGATCGGGCCAGTCCATCTCCATGGGCTCCTCTCTGCCCGGGCTCGGCGGCAAGTCTGGTAGCTCTGCCGGAAAGTCCGGCCAATGGTCCTCAGGCAGCTCCTCTGGATAGCAGCAGGGGCGAAGGGGTTCGGGTCCAGTCTCACCCTCAGGGTTAGTGGGGTCCGGTTCCCAGGGGTTCTCCCAGTGGCGGGCGTGAACGGGCTCCGGCGGCTCCTCCTCGTAGCGGGCCCGGGGTAGCTCAGGCCAGCCAGGGTCCAAGCCCCGGTCTTCGACGGTCTCCTGGCCAGGAGCTACCGGCCGCACGTCTGCTCCCTGTGGTGGCTGGGCCACAACTGAGCTCTGGCGGCCGGCCTTTATACTTCCTGTCCCGCCCCTTGACTTCCGGGGGGCGGGGACAGGCGGTGGTGGTCCCACCCACTCTGGTGCCGGCACGTGGGCTCCCTCTTCTGGACAGGAGGGGAGCCACACCGACTCACTACAGGTGTCTTAAGAGATTTGTGTATATTGTTTGATTAGCTGATAGCCACAGCTAATTTTCTTTGTTTTCTTTCTCAGCTCTTCCCCGGAGAGGGGATGAAAGGGCTTGAGGAAACCCCACTGGAGGAATTCCCAAGTCCTCCCTCCTGGGTTCAAAGGGGTTTTTTTGCATTTGGATGGTGGCAGTGTTTACCAAGCTAAGGTCAGAGAAAAATCTATAACCTTGGGAGTTTAATACAAGCCTGGAGTGGCAAGTATTAATTTTTAAAATCCTTGCGGGCCCCCACTTCTTGCACTCGAGGTACCAGAGTGGGGATTCAGCCTTGACAGATGCTCATGCACTGGAGATAATGTGGATGTGGTAGGTGGGGCCTATGTTTGAAGGCTGCATTAAAACAGTGTTTCCTCAGTAAACACAGCTGTAATTGTATTGAGTGTAATTTCAGGGATCTTACCAGTTATGGTGCGAGAAACACTTGCTAGGCATGTGGGTGTTAATCAACTGCTAGAAACAGTAAATAATGGGATGCTACCAATTGCGCTGGTTAGCACATGGCTGTAGCCATATCCCTTTACAAGATGAAAGCCCTCAACTGTTCATTGTGGGAGAAAGAAATTAGAGAAATGGCCCAGGTCCTGCCCTGAAGATAAGGTAGCCAGGTACCGCCATAACTCCAAGCTTCCTCTGACCACCTGTTGGTCCAGCTTGTAACTTCAGGATCGACTGTAGGATATGCAGTTTCCCTGTTGGTGCTTCTGGACATGATTACTCCACTTTTGTCAGATGTGTTTTGGGGATACAAAAGGCTCAGGTGGCTCCTAAGACTAAACTTCTTACATTGCTTCCAGAGTTCTTGACCACCAGGTAGACACATCCAGGCGAAGGGTCCCTTCTTCCTGTCGTTCATCCTTCATAATAATAATCATAACTACCATTATTCTGGTGTGTGTTTTGACAAGGAGAGGACTCACCTTTATCTCTTAGACTGGAGCAGTTAAAGACATGGTGGGTGGACTCCTCTCGTGGCCTGACACACAGCGGAACAATATTCAATATTACTATTAGAGAGAACAATCAAAGGGAATCATTTTAATTCCCTCCCCCAGAGGTTTATGATAAGTCAATTATATTAAAATCTTACCTTATTAAATAATTTGCTTGAAATATTCACATGACAGCAACTGAGTGTTCCTATATTTCTCCCTCCCCAGAAGGTGGCAACTCTAATGGAGCCAGACATCAGGGAGTCAGGAATCCAGACCTTCAGGTCACTTACCAGCCCAGGAGCTGGGGAAACAAAAGAGTATGTTTGGAAGCTGGAATGCCTGGAAGAGAGTGTGGCAGCCAGAGATTTAGCTGCAAAAGCTAGCTAACATGTTTCCCCAGTAATATTGGAGTAAGACAAATAAGAGTGTATTATGGGATTTTCCCATTTAGCCCATTTTTCAGACCACCTGAGAGTGGACTTTAACTGTTAGACTACAAACTAAATATATTTGGAGCAACACTAGATTGGATGTGTTAATGAAAAAATTTCCCGAAGTATCAAATATATCTTTTGGTACAGAATATACTAATTCATTTCCCAGAACTAATGTTAATTTTGCTGATTTGTTCATTCAATCAGAATTTAATACCCTCTATAGTGTAGAAAGTGAATGATCTTAAGTGTATACTGGTTGGCATTTGTATTTGTCTGAAACGAGTTTAGGAATCAAGGTCACCCTTTCAACATGAAATAATTGGAACAATCACATTTAGTGCATCTAATCACCAAAAATATATTTTTGCTCTATTACAGTGCATATAAAAGCTATTAGACTATTTGAAAAGCGTCCATTTCTGTAAATATTTAGCTACAGTAGTACTAGGGAAATGTTTATACAAAAACATTTCAGCCACTTTTGCTATCTCCTGATGCTACTTTTTATTTCTAAGCAGATTAACATAAGTATAAAAATCATGGCTTAAAGGCCATTTATCGTATCCTCTTATCTGACCGGCATCAGGTTTAAGGAGTTTTCTTATCTGATACGCATCAGGTTTAAGGAGTTTTCTTAAGATAAGACAATTCTGAAAGCTTGGAATTATTCTGTTATAGTGCATTGTATTTTTTTTTTTAATAAAAGATCTTGTACAGTGAGGAAGATCATAAAAATGATAGATAGTCCTTCATCTGTATTTCCTTGTTTATGCTGTATTAAAATCTAAACATATTTTAACAGAACAAAGCATCAATATATGATGTTCAGTCTGCTGATGTTTAAGATATTTCTTTGGATGAAAGAATATATTAAAGTGTTGAAATGGTTTTAATCCTTTAGAAAATGGTTAGCTTTGGAACAAACAGCATTTGGTGATATTCTTAATGCACTGCCATCAGTGAACCATACCTCCTACTGGCATAATTTACATTCCAATGCTACATCAAAAAATAAAGATTAAAATGCTTTGCATCCTTAATGGGAATGCTAGGCACATTTTTAATGTTACAGTGGGTTGTTTCAGAAATGGAAACATTTGAAACATGAATTCAAATTTGTTTGAGAGAGAAAAGATGATGGCCCAGATCTTAAGTGGCAGAGCAGCTACTTTGAACTGCAGCAGAAAAATCTGTATGTCATGACAGGATGACCTCAACATAAGGAGATCCGTAAGTGCTATATAGCTGGAGTTTGGGCTCCTGTACCACCTTGTTCCCTATTACTAGTGTAGGTGGAATTACTAGGAAAAAAAGGTTGTGGAGAGAACCCCATTAAACCTTGCTGATTCCTATCTGACTTATAGGCTTCCTAGGTTATTGACATCTGGAAGACATTAGAATAGCCCCCTGACTACTCTATTGTGCCATGAGGCTGGCTCAGTATTTATTTAAGCCCAACTTTGCTGGCCCCTCCCCAATCCTGCACTGTGCTCTTGTCAGTCATAGCTGAAGATCTGGGCTATTGTCTTCAAACAGTCATGTGCTTTGGACTATATCCTTCCATTGATTCTTGAAAGGAATGCATATTCAATGCCAGGAGATATGCCAATTTATGTTTTACAGCTTGTTGTTTTCCACTGTACTGTGGAAATATCACTAATTCAAAGGGAAGAACCATTGTGAATTACTGAATGTTGTGAATCAATGAGTTTGGGAACACACTATAAAAGCAAGTATAAGTAGCCCAAAATATACTGTGTCAACTGCAGTTTAATTTAATATTTATGTCATAATGTTCTAATATACTAATTTGATAGTATATTTTGTAAAACGTTGTAAAGTCTCTGTAACATGAGGCTTCACATTGGCACCCTGATATAAAATGTTTGTTGAAAGGTGGAAAGAGACAGCCAGCTTGTTATGTGGATTATAATGTGTGCTATAATAATGACATATATAATCAAGAAAAAAAGTGAGATTTTCAAAGGTTATAGGGGGAATTACTAGTCCTTTATGGATCCAGTGCAAATTTCATTAGAGTCAATGGAGAAGAAATCTATTGACTTCAATAGAAATTGGATCAGACCCTTTATTCTATTAGGGCCTGATTCAAAGTACATTGAAATAAATGGTAGTCTAATCTTCACCAGTACAGTCAACATCACTGGTTAAACTACTCTGGGATTTTTGCTGATGGTTGCTGAAAATAATATTCTAATGTTTTCAATGGACACCGTTCCTATCTAATTATTAATTCAGACTATTTTATAGCTATTTCTCCTAAATTCTCTATTTTTGCTGAAATCTTCAGAATTTTAGCTGACTTCTTTATTATTATGCTGAACCAAGTGGTGGCAGTTATGAAATTGATTGATTCCACATTGTCATTTTCAAGGAGTTAAAATATTAAAGTAATCTCTGTTCCAAACAAAAGGAAAATGCAGTTACACCCAGAATGCACTCTCTAAGATTTTCATTAACTTGAACTTTGTAACTTATGTGACAATAGAAAAGTAATAGGAGCATGTAACAGGTCAGGGCAACTGCACTCATATTTCCCCCTTGAAGATCTTGCAAGAGCACCCAGTCTAGGCTCATGCCTTTTAGCTGTCATGTCTCTTGGGCAGATACCCATATCTCTCCCATTGTTGACCGGGATATTAAGGCTTCATATCACCCTAATTTACAATGTGATATCCCCAACCTAAAAGGCCAATGTCTGCACTTTGCTTTCTCTCCAGAGGCTATGCCCAGTTACTGGTTATCACACAGGTCTTTCTAAGCAAGCAAATGTATTCTTAACGTGAAAGCATTACAAAGAAAACATATTAAGAACAAAAAAAAAGAACCTACCCACATGCTAAAAAGCTTATAAGAAGTCATCCCTCCCTCTCCCCCAACTCTACCCTCTGGGTCTAGTGAGTGTCAGTCCTTCAAAACCCACAGCTGGGTTTTCCCCATGGTTAATTTTCATAGCTGTTTGAGATTCAGAACAAGAAGAACAAATTGGGCAGTTCATACACCTTGGATCTTTGATCTCCAGTCCCTGTGAACGGTAATCAGCAGACAATGACTCAATCCTCAGAGCATAGCTTCAAAAGGCAGGATTTTTTGCATAACCAGAGGTGGGGATTTGCATTTCCCAGGAAAATATTCCCTAGGAAATCCACTTCACAATTATTGTCCTAAAAGGCCATTCTTGCCTGGCACAATTTCAAGGATATTTCAGGAAATTACCCATACCTGTCACAGAAGGAAAGTTATTAAACTCCTTCATGTTTTTCGTATTTACCAGTGTTATTTTAGGGAACTGCAAAATAGCAATGTTTTGGTGGCAATACAACTTCTACTTTTGCTTTTCCAGTTTGTGATCAACCAGCATTAACTTTTATTTGTTCCTTTTACTTATTGTTGTTTTTCCTTTTCATATTTTGACATTTTTCTGTCATTTTGGCAGAGTAGGTTGTGTTGCTGAAGGTTAAGAAACTGGCATCATGTTTTCTATTTTACATTTTTTCTGACATAATAAACATTGTTTCTCCACTTCTGCTGCAGTCAGCATTGGCCAGCATCTAATATAGCAAGGCCTTTAACAACTTAAAATTGCCCCTGTCATTATCTTGTCAGTTGTATTGAATGTTACTGACGAAAATCTTTCAAGAGCATTTTGACAGAGGGAACACTGTAGCACAGCGTTCATGAAACCACCAAGAATTTAAATCATGTGCAGAGACAGAAAGTAGTACAAGCACTGTTTGCCCAAAGCCAAAAAGTTAGATCACACATTCTACAAATTCCATTCTTCAGGGTTAGAGTTTGGTGATTTGACACTAATTAAAATATAAACACATACTAAAGGACTTGAGGCATAAAGATTAAAGCACAGAAGGAGTTATGCTTGAAGTCTACTGCACAAACAGGCTCAGATTTTAACCTCTTTATATTGGTATAACCCCCAAGTGATTTTATTTAAGTCACTGCAGTTAAAGGATCTCAGCTGGTGTAAATTGGTGTAGCTCCACTGGAGTCAGAGCTATACCAATGTACATTGGCTGAAACTCTGGCCTTTACACTCTTACTTTTGGTAAATATTGGTGCTGGCCATTGCCAGGGACAGAAAACTGGACTCGATGGACCATAGGGCTCATCTATTATGGCAATACTGATGTTACTGGGAGTAAAATCTAGAACAAAAACTTAGGAAAATATAACAGAGAGACACCCTGTCTTGCATATCAGGTAGCTTTATAAAAGTGAGGTTTGGTTCACTAAGAGAACTACAGTCCTAAGACAGGAGGACTAAGAAGGAAAGAATCAGGAACCCAAGTTTACAAAGGGATTTAGGAGTCTAAAGCCCAGATTTAAGCATCACTGCAATCCACAAAACCCTCACTCAGCTGCTGTCTAGCCCTGTAGACAACTTAACATACTTGTATCCTATATTTCCACTGTAAAAGTACCATAGACATATACGTTTCTGTTTCAGGGCACGCACATAGGTACCCTGGTGCCAACCTAAAACAATAAAGTCCAAGTGTGGTCATGGATCCAGGTAAAAGATAGGTGCTGCCCTGCCGATCAATATGCATGCTCCCAGCTTGCCTAACTCTACCCAAAATGGCTGAGAGGGTAGAAAGAGAGTGGGCAGCAGTGGTCTCTCTTGTAACTTTTAGACCAATGGTTAGGAAACTCACCCAGGGTGTGAGAAACCCTAGTTTAATCCCCCCCTCCCATTTGATGAGAAAGGATTTGAGCAGGGGTTTCCCCGTTTCCCAGGACTATGGAGTCATTCATTCTCTTGGGTCCAATGCATATTTATATAAATTAGAATGGCTTCAATGACAGAGACTGAAAAATATCAACATCAGCATATCCCATAGTCCAGTTTCTAAAGCATGCATTTGAGAGGTGGGGGAACTCCTGTTCAAACCCCTTTTTGCTAATCAGGCAGAGTGGGGAGGTGAACCAGGGTTTCCCTATATCACAGGTGAGTGGTCTAATCAGTGGGCTAAAAGTTAAGGGAGCTTTGGTCCAGAGCTCTGATCCCCAATAGCCTGGCATCAGCGGACATGCCTCACCCTAGCTTTACCCAACCTAATTACTTGCTGTCTAAACTTAGTATCCTTCCAGTCCCTAATTTGCCCCAACATAGTCCTACTGCAGGGACCAGTCCCTCTCACTGAACCCTCACATAGAAAGTGTTAGGTTCACTTCCTTTACAGGGACAGTAAAACCCTTCAACCTACTTGCTTTCTAGAAACACACATTGTACTGAACTTACATAGCACTGATGATTTATAGTGAAAGCAAAACATTTTTATTGAATAAAAGAGAATGGAGTAAGTGATATCAAGTAAATAAGATCAAAGTAGAGATGGTTATAAACAAGTAAAAATGAAAACATGCATTTAAGAGTCATCTAGCAAAGTACAGTCTTTGTTCAAGATAGTTTCTCTCACCCTCAGTCTCCTTTCCAGCTTTTACTGGTTGCCCTGGCAAGGATCCATCACAGATCAAATTGCTTGGTTACTTTGTCTCTTAAAGCAAAGGATAAAGATGGAGTCTCTGTCCCTTATATCCCCAATGGGATGTCTTCATCTTACAAGTCAGGAAGGCTCCCTGGAGATTCAGTCTCCTGTATCTTGCTGGATGCAGGAGTCTTGTTAATTCTCTGTCTATTGAGTTCAGAATCAGGATAACACCTGCTGGTTCAGCATGATGGCTTTCTTTACTGCTAATATGTAAATTGAGGTAAAGCCACATTCCTTGGCCTAGGATAGACTTATTTATTTCCCTTACCTAGTCTGTCTGGTCTTAAACACGTTCCAGTAATGTTGTACGGAGGGAATTCATAACTTTACATGTAATGTTGGCACATGCATTTAACAATGATATTAATAACTGGCATGTTATTGGCTTTCATTTGATATCTTACAAGGCATATTTTGTATAATTGTTATTGCAGTAGTGTGTAGGATGTCAATATAGGAGTTCCTGGTCATACTCTCCCCTTTCCTAAAGCAGTTCTTATAAGAAAGGCACCTGACTCCAGGAAAAGGTTCTGCTGTCTGTGGATCACAAGCAGAGACAGGCATTCTGTATTAAATTAGATGAAATATATAGGTCCAAAGAGACAAAGGTGTGAAAATGACCCATGCGCTGACCAACATTAAACAGTTTTTAAAAATACTCAGAATTTGGTATATAGAGGCCCCAGCCTGCTTAGCACCATGACAAATGTTACAAATCCTTTTATTTTTTTTATTAAAGATATGTAAAAAGAAGAAAACACATTTCAGATTAGGCAATAAGTGAGCTGTGTAAACTTGAAAGCTTGTCTCTCTCACCAACAGAAGTTGCTCCAATAAAAGACAGTACTTCACCCACGTTGTCTCTCTAATATCCTAGGACTGGTGATGCTACAACAACACTGCATACAAATATTAAGTAAGGCTTTCATTTTAACAACATTTTTGTTTTCTTTCCATTTAGCTGGAGAAAATATTTAGAAGGACATTTGTCTGCTTCCTCCACTTCCCTTCACCCCCCCCCACCTAATTTGATAATCTTTTAGATGGTAATAATTGCCCTTTTTTGTGGAAAGGGGAAAAAGTAAGTTGAGGTGGTCTGGTGCTATTATTGTTGCTGTTGCTAGAGTCCAACCCCATCTTCTGGAAACTAAACAAGAGAAATACAAACTAAAGGGCACAGAAAAGAACAGCAAAGAAAGAAAATGCAGCTGCTGTTTCTGATGTTGACTGTCACTTGCTACCTCACAGCTGGAAAACTACAGGTAAGGCACTTGATTTTATTAGCCATTCCAAGTCCTGGCAAATTCATGCCATAGCATTGCACTATTTAGGGTATTTCTCTCTGATCACAGGCTTACAACAGTGTTGCAAAATATACAGTATTGGCCTGCTAAACCATCTTAATAGATGGAAAGAAAATTAGAGGGATAGGAGAGAGAAGAAATAAAGTGGGGAAGAAAAAGGAAACATGATGGGGAGGAGAGTCTCATGTTGCAGCTGATGACTGGGAGTTAGCTGGAGCTGGTAGAGGTGGTGATGTCATTTGTCCCTTTCTGCCTCTGGCCTGGTCTGTCTGTGTCCAGGACACTTCATGGGATTAGAATGATGAAGACTCAGCAGTGACATGGTAGATCCTGGAGTACGAGGAGATAGTGGGGGTTGGAGACATGATGGTGACACTCATTTCTTTCCTGTTCATCCATCTCCTAGTCAGCAGTTGTCAGACAGCTTCTTCCTCTGCTAATCCCCCCATCCATCCCCGGCCCAAAAGTCTTTTATTTAAAAAAAATTCAGAAAGGGAATAATAGGTGGAATATTCCGCCCCCCCCTTTTTGTGTCAAATCTGCCTAATTCCAACGCAACAATTTTGGTCCATTTATTTCTGGTCCTACACTTTTCTTGTTTAGTAGGCATGATCTTAACACAATCCTTGAGTAATATCAGGCTTTTTCACTTAGACTAATGCAGTCTGCCTCCCTTTTGCAACCTTTTCCCACTAACATTTGTTGTTATAGGTTATTGTGACATCTTAGAAACTTTCACTCATTCTTTACAGTTGAGCTTACAATTAGGTTAAATTTATAGACTCAATTATCACAACAGGTGCCACCTCCATCTTATACTTAGGTGTACAAATCCCTTAGGACACACACCTCTCTTGTAGCTTAAGCTCCTATTGGCTAGCTTAAGCGGCTCCCCACCTAGTGGGCTGGCTTTTTCTCAGGTCTCTATATCTTTCCACACAATATATAGTGAGCCAAAGTGCCTAACATAGGATTTGTGGATTCCAATGGTTTTCAAGGTTTGTACAAGTCCCTTTGTGATCCAGGCCATGGTCCCTTATTTTTAAGGCATACTTTAAATTTCATGGGGAAAGAAAGTGTCCCTAAATTCATTCAGCAAAATTTACAGATGGCAATGAGATTTATGCAGTTACTATTGTAAACCCATAAGTCGGGGGTTCTCAAACTGGGGGTTGGGACCCCTCAGAGGGTCATGAGGTTATTACATGGTGGATTGTGAGCTGTCAGCCTCGACCCTAAACCCCGCTTTGCCTCCAGCATTTATAATGGTGTTAAATATATTAAAAAGTGTTTTTAATTTATAAAGGTGATCGCACTCAGAGGCTTGCTATATGAAAAGGGTCGCCAGTACAAAAGTTTGATAACCACTGTCACATCACCAGGGAGCATTGATCTTCCCCCCTTCTTTTACCCTGGCTCCCCTCATTTTTCCCAACCTCATCCATCCCCAATAATGAATTGCATTTGGAAACGAAGGGGGTCCAACTTAATTTTTTTTCCCCTAAAGACCATGGTCATTTATGTATTCTCCAGATATTTTACAAACCTTAATCTGACCAGTTCGGGAGTGCAGAACATGCCCTAGAGCAGGGCTTTTCACTTCACTCACTAAAGGCCACTGCCATCAGTTTATCATCCCAATTTATCTGAAGGGGATCTGGTTTTGCAGAATTTACTTTTGTAAATTCAATAGAGATTTCATATAAGGAGACAAAGGGAGGTAGAGACCTATTTCCATTAGCACACCCTTCCCAATTTACAATATAGTTCAGTGCTAAGCACAACTCAGCTGGTCTCAAAACAAAATAAAAACCTCTTTTTATCATAATGGAAGCATTTTATCATTATTATTTTATTTTTAGAATTTAATCTAGTCAAAAGATGGATTAGCAATGGTACATCCCCTTAACCATATGCCCATAACCTCAGGACAGACAACCATCTGGAATTTCCTGGCTAAATTTTTGCCCTCCACAAACACATTTCATGCTTATAGTTGGTGTTTGGATATCTTTACTCATATCCATCTGCTCAGATGGCATTAATCCTGCATTCATGACAGTCTTTTTCACTAGGACACAGGTGCCAGACATTGATTGGTTTAGATTGGCAGCCTGGATAAAATTGCAAATGCCATCTCTTTTTCTGGACATACAACTCTTTTCTTTATGACATCAATTCCATATTGGCCTCACATGTTGCTTTACATCTGATCATAACTATTACCACAATTGTGGCAAAATTATACCTTAATACTGGAAGAAGAGAACATGTGTAGTTCCATAACACCGACAATTCCACCACATTATAGGAAGGTAAGTCAAGGTCAGAAAAGGAGACCCCCACAAAAAATAAGACATTATATTATTAGTAGTAGTATTAAGAGTTTGTATTATGGCAATATTGAAGGGTCATTGTAGGAACTCTAAGGGGGTTCACTTGATCAGCAGAAGATTCAGTGGACCACATATAATATTATTTATTTATTTTTCTTTTGTGGTAGTACCCAAAGGCCTCAAACAAGATCAGGTTCTCATTGCATTAGGTTTTTTACAAACACACAAGAAGGCAGGATTTCTGTCCTGAAGAGATTAGAGTCTATGGACTTGATCCAAATCCCAATAAAGTCAATGTGAATTTTTCTTTTCACATCAGGGAGTTTTAGATTAGGCCCTAATCCAAGGCAAGACACAGTGAGGAAAACAGATAGTATGAGGGACGTTATAAATCTGGGAAAACATAGACAAATGGTATACAGAAAAACTTCAATAAGCACTATGAGCAATGCAACTTGAAAGGGATAAATTGCATTTATATATCGTATATATATAAACGATATATAAATCTTTACTTGATTTAGATAGTGTACACATGTTTAGATGTCACTGATATTGACCCTTGACCTGATATTAGGAGTACTTCAAGTCTCAAGAACAGCTCTGTGTAAGATCAAAAGCTTGTCTCTTTCACCAACAGAAGTTGGTGCCATAGAAGATATTACCTCACCCACCTTGTCTCTAATAACCTAGGCTACAAACACTGGGCTGGGCTACAAACACTGCATACAGATTGTATAGGGGCTTTTTCATATATGTAACCATGCAGTAACTGCATTTTCATATTAAAACCACTGGGAAAGGTATGACTCAAATAACTTTTGCTAGTAGTTGGAACCCTAATTATGATCCCCTGGAATAACAAACACGGGCCAGGAGCTGAGAGCTAATTCAGTATGGTCCCAGATGTATGGGGATGTAGGGGAAAAGGGTAATAAAAAAGACTGTGACACCTAACCACTAGTTGGGACATTGGGATGACAGGAAGGTGGAAACTTTGTAATTATTCCCACGTACGGTGATTCTCCACTTCCTATTCTTTCCATCTTCATTTCTGATGGTCTCCATAATGTTGTGAGTATGCACAATGCAAGGGGTCATTTTGCTATACTTATTTTCCTTTTCTGAGGATGCTAAAATACTAGTATGGATCTGAGTACGAATAGAGTCTTCATGTGTATTGTACATGACTCACCAAACTCATTTCCTGTAACAAACATCAAGTAGCCTCCTGAGTAAAAGAACCTGTTATTAGTGACTTGCTCATTTGGCACCCTAAATTAATCAAATCTTACACTGATGAGCTATTGCTTTTCCATTCCAAAAAGGGGAAATACTTAAAAGAAATCAATTATACATCAAACCCAGATGCTGTCTTTTGGGGCCTACATAGTATGCTTTATAGAAAGATGGGGAAATATACTTTCTCAATGAATACATATTTTTGTATTGTTTACAATGGATTATTTTGCTTATGCAACAGAACAACAAATGAGAGCTAGCACCAAAGAAAGGGGAGTCTTTCTTGTGATTGTAATTAAATCACCATGATCACAAGGTAAAATTTGATCCATCTGACACTGGCAGCATGACTTTTCTATAATCATGGATTTCTCTCCTGAGGAGAACACCATCCTATTTCACTACTCCACTCACACTGTCCAAACAGCCAAAACTGACTGGATCAAAAACAAATATGCCCACATACCACTGGACGACTACAATGTTTTGTGATTGCTTCACTCAACAGTCAATTAGTTAATACTCTCATCAGCACTTTGAATAAACAGGTTCAGTGCCATTTAGTCTGCAAAATCATCTAGCTGCAAGGGAAAGTAACAAATCATTCCTTTCCTTACACTGCCTTAAACATACTTTAACTTGTTTGGCAGGTTATAAAAACAAATTAAAACCTCTAATAAACTTCCACTTTCGGATTAAGGATCTCAGAGTTCCTGCTGAGCTCCAGCAGTTGATATTTAAGCTAAGTGAATGTCTTGCTCGTAACTGCTATACAAATTAAATTATTGTGATCAGACAAGAACTTAACTTTTCCTTGTCTGAGTGAAAATGGAGAGAAAAATCTAGTGCATGAAAGAAAAAGGCCAACCAAGTCTGAATCTTGTTGTGTACTGTGTGATAAGGGAACATAATTTAAAGTAATTAGATACATTTGTATCAATGATGTTCTAGTTACCAAAGCTATCTTGCAACTTCAAACTATTTCCACACACACACAGAGTACATCTACAGTGTATCTTCTATAAATCAATACCATTGTAGTTCTATTTGGACAAAATATTACTTATTTCCTCATCCAATCTATCCTGCCAAACTGCTGTGTACTTTTAAATATAGTTTTCACATTTCACCCATAGGTAGCTGCCTTCTTTGGTGGGTGAAGTGATTCCTATTAATACAGAGAGATTGTAAAGTCCTTTAAAATCTTCCTGGATTAAAAATGTTGTACAGAGTCAGCATATTCTGGTTCAAGCCTTCTCAGCTGGTATACCAGGACTCCTGTCAGTTGAGAAGGATCATACCCACACATGAAGAAAAAGAAAAGTCAGCAAGATACTGTGAGTGCCAGGTCACAGAAGGAACAGCTTGCATCCTTTCCATTCCTCTTCTTCCTGCCTACACTGTCTAGTCCCTACCCATCCCACAGCAGTTCTATCCCTTCATTCCTCCCTCTGCCTACAAAGCACTCCATTTAGGAATAAGGGAAATGACTCATCGGTCTCTTAAAACAGTGCTACCCTGGAACTGAGTGCTGTCAGACAGGGAGTTCATCCACATATAGTCAACACAAGGAATATGATCAGTATAGTAAAGCCATATTTGTTTTTGTCTTATTTCTTCTTCAGTCATGACATAGGGCCAAATTTAGCCTAGACATAATTAGGTGCTAGTCCATTGATAACAAAATTATGGAATTAAAAAGTACATTCTGGATTCGAAGCAATCCAGTACAAATAGAACATGCCTCATGAATGTGTATGTGACACCATAGTTATGAATTAAAAATAATTTAGAGATATAGTATATAACCAAATCCATGCATATGTCACTTTGGTGGTCACATGTCAAATATGTGCAGGAAAGAGGTGGGATTGTGTAAGAATGATACAAGGAGTTTTATAACCAACAGCTGAAGTATTATAACCTGGAGCAGAATTTTATGGAAATAGTATATGATATTGTGCTAACTATACAATAGCTCCATTGGGAAATCTCAGAACGCCCAATCAATTGTGGTAACATGATAAATAAGTTATGTCACCAATGGAATTAATTTATGAAACTATAGTTTGTTATCCCTTTGTTTGTGAATGAAATGATAGAGTTTAAAGACCAACTAGAGAAAGCTAAAAGCAAGAAAATCAGAAGCTAACAAAGTGGGTTGCATAATACGTTGCCTAACAAAAGATTCTAAGGGTATACAATGTATTACTGAAAGGTGACATAACATTATTGTTAATGTTGAAGATAAGTTTGTATAAAAGTTATCATTACATAACCAGGAGAAATGGGGGAAGAGCAGAACAGTTCAAATCTATATTTAATGGAGTTCAATTAATCATGCAGAGGAATGGGGGCATTTAAGATAAGAGCTGAAATCATTCCAGTTTAGAAGAGGGCAATGCTGAAGAATCTATCCTCTTACTTATCATATTGCGTAATTAACATGCACACTTTCCTGTTGTGGCCAAGTTGTCCAAATCAGCTAGCCAGAATTTGTTTTGTTAAGCAGGGACTGTGCCAGAGTTACAGTTAGGGTACACTTTTTCAGATTGTGGAGGATCAAAACCAGGAAAAAAATATCCATTTGTTCCACTGCACCTCAGTTATTTAAATCATGTAATGATACATGTCTCATACAGGCCTAAAGAAGTCTCAAATATTATGATTCGGGGGCAGGGGGGGGGGAGACACGACAATATTGGCCCTCAAAGGAGCAACTGCAGTAATTGTAATGAAATCCCACATATCTTAAAGAACTTGTAAGGTAACAGAACACTGAGAAGTTTCCAGGCAGACCAATGCCAGAATGCCCCCTACAGTAGCTCTTTAGCATCAGTCCAATTAGCATACCGCAAGTCATCATGCAATGTATTAGTGCAATATATATGACACATGGGTTGTCCTACTGTCTAGTTGTATCACTACTGTACAGGGATTGCAATTCAGGACCCAATTTCGATGTATCTGTATTGGTATAGCAAAGGCTGAAAGCACAGGAGAGAGAGAGAGTGTTCAGCTCCTTGGGAAAGGAACAAACTACAATTCTCCCTGGTGAATACCAGTAGTGGACTTGAATGGTTCCTACAGGAACCAACTCTAATGTCTCTTCTACCATGGTTGTAAAGCAGAACCTTTGAACATAAAAATCAACTTAAGAAAAAAATGCTTGTATTAAAAGAATCTCTTCAATCTGCAAAGTACCTTTTAATTTTTGAAGAATCTGCCCCTGCTGGGATTTAAAATAGGGTTCCTTGGATTCAACAGCTGTAGCTCCACAACTGGAGCTAAAATACAATATTTAAAAGCTCTCAGCAGTGATACCACTCAGATCCTCTTTTCAGCCACTAGCAGGGAAGTCCATTATAATTCACTGCTGTCTGAAAAAAAAAAAAAAAAACAGTATCAGTCCACTGGAAATCTGAGAAGCCCCTTTCAGTACTACTTTGAATTAAGTTAAGAACCAGCACTTCAGTAGTCCCACAACTGGTGATGCAGCACTTCAGTAGCACATTGCCAGCCTCATCAAACTCCAGAAATATTCCTGGAAATCCCAGGACTGCTTTCAAAGCAGCTGTGTAGTGCCAGTGAAGACCATCTAGTTAATAAGGAGAGTTTCCAGCTGTTTAGCAATCCACTTATTACCTGACACTCCTTTACAGCAGGGGAGCTTCTTGGGCATACTTGATGTAGAGACAGGCCTTATGGCACAGCCTCAGAGACTTAAAAGAACTGTACAGAGCTACAGTAAATTTCACAACTTCCATACCATCTTATGTTATCAATTAATCTGCTTTACACACAGATTATTTTTATTAATGTGCAAGCAATTGAGCTATAGGAAGCCAAGAGAATATGCCACTTGAAAAAGAAGGGGAAAAAAAGCTCATGTTTTTTGTTTTTCTGCCTACACTGCTGAATTCTGCTATTACCCTGATTAGAATTCATTTGGATTCCTTCCAAAAGTATTTTCTGTAAGTGTTTCCTAGCTATTTCTAGCTTTTCAGTGGTACATATTCTGTACATTGTGACAAGAATGTTTGAAGTTCAAACAGCAGTCTGAAGCTATGTTTAGGCAAATTGAAAACTGACCTGTGATAAGCTGAAAATGTATTCTGTCCATTCAAAGAAGATCCAAGCCTACTGTCAAAATAGTGTATGTACATTTTAAAAGCATTAGGTTCCATTTGCCTTACTTCACTCGTTCTGCCAGATCCTTAGTGTAAATTTTTAATGTCTTCCCTGCTCTGCAGATCAAAGCTCATACCCATCTTCCTGTGTTTGACCAAAACAGCTATTTTATGTGCTTAGTTTATTCTGGATCTGTGTCACATGAAACTAAGTTTATTGGGTCTGTTGCATGAATTGAATCATGATGCACTTGATAGGAGTATGCTTGCTGCAGAACAGGACTACATATGGCAAGATGATATGTTGCATGACATGTGGCCTGTAAGATAACAGATCATTCAAAAAAGACCTATGGAACTATGGTAGAACTTGAATGTGAAAAGAACATGAAGACATTTCTACAGTATACATCACTGTACACATAGTCATTTTAGAACAACACAAGGTGCTTTAGTCATCCAGCTATTAACTTTCTGTCCCCTTTGGGGGAAATAAAAATAAATTAATGGGAGCTGGTTGGAAAATTTCCAACTTTTGTTGGAATTTGCCAATTCAGCAAAATATAAGTGTTCCACGAAGACTGCCTGATTTCACGGAAGTTCCAAAAGAACAAGGGCAGAAACTTGCCTGGTTTCATTCCAGCTCAATGCCTTGTTCTTTGGCAGCCCAGACTTCCAAAGTCCATATATACTCTCCAGGGGCTGGGAGCCTTAGGAATTCCAGGGTATACAGTTCCAGAATCGCCCACTAGACAGACTGCCCTGGGGTCTCATTCCCTTTTGCAGAAAATTTAAAAATATTTGGTTTTCAGTCCTAACTGGAATGAAACTAAAGTTTGAAATATAAAAATGCTCTGCAAAATGGAATTACCTTTCTCCACCCAGCTCTAAAAGCAACACTAGACCAAATAATGACAAAGAAACAACTTATGTAACAAATTGCTGTCGGAAAATACCATACTATATTTCTTGTCCATAATCCTAATTAAAATTATTTCATGAAATTTCATTTACTTGAAGTCAGCATCCTAAAGCTGACTTTTGTGTTGTCCCTCATGATTCTAATGTGTCATGTCCAATGCCCATTAAATTTAATATATTACCCACATACAATTGTATTTATCATACTTATCTCATTTACTAGAATTATATTGTTATTCTGAATTTCATATGTCAAATTTTTAGTGTTCTAGGTGAGTAAGATAACTCACATTTTGTTACTGTAATGTAACTTGATATTGAAAAAATATTAGCACACAATGTATGTTTCAGTGAACAGTTGCCTGAACTTCTCATAGGTCCTTAATCTATAATGTCTATTTCTTCAAACACACACAGTCAAATATTGTGGATTATCTTTTATCATAAGGTTTTTTTTGTTTTATTTTCCAGAGTTGCAACATCTAAAATCACGATGGGTGAACCTCAAAGCTTCTGGAGATTTGGATTTCTGATCCTGCAAATCCCTATTGTTGTCAGTGAGACTATTCAGAAGAGGTAAAACCACAGAAAGTTAGAGGAAATAGGAGTGGATTGAATGAACTACACAGTAGTGTTGAAGAGGACAGTAAGAGGATCTAAAATATAGGGGGTAACATGTTTCTCTCATGCCTGCTATCTGTGGGTACCCCTATCCAGCACACATAAGAAAAGACTTCTCACAACTGGAAAGGTTTGCAGGTTCAACCCTTTAATATGATTCAGATCAGCATTCAAATATTTGAAAGATTATGTGAAGTTTAACCTAATCTGTGCAAATCTCATTAAGACTGTTAAATTAGATTAGAAATCTGGCTGGAAAAAAGACTTCCCTGCTTCTATTTGGGCTGGTATCACATCGTATCATATCACATCATAAGAACAGCATATCTTCAAGTATTTATGTACTTTGCTTATGACCAAAACCAGATATCAAATTCAAAGAAAATGAAATGTATGAAATAAAAAAAAAATAAAAAAGGAACAGTTTTCTTTGTACCTTTTCTAATTTTATGAAATATTGGGGACTAGGGAATTCTTATTTTAATTGTAACATAAGGGACATAAACTTTAGATAAATGGTCTTTTTCAATGTTATTCGATTTATCCAATCTTAATATCAGAGAGCTCAAGAAATAATTTGAAACTTTGTATACTTTTTCTTTGACATTTTTACTTTGATGGTTACTAATTCCTTGAGAACAGAGAGAACCTCTATGGGCTGAATTTCTCTTGATCCTTTCCCAACAGATTCCATTTTCACCAGGAAAAGAAGATCGTTCTTGTTTTTTTGAAAAACAGTTTCAAGCATTACTTAATTTGTAATGAAAGAAGTGCTAGTGCTCAAGCAATTTTTTTTATATTAATAACTGATGCACAGAACCCGGGGTGCTGGAGCTATGAACTTCCAAGCCTAGAGGTGCTGGGTCTCAGACACAGGGAAAAAATGAGGTTTTGAGGGGATTGATGTCAGTTCTATGTCCACAATACATTTCAGTGGATATGTAACACTATTGTTGGGGCTCGGAGTTCAGTATTTGTAGATACTTACTTGGATGAATATCTTTTCTGACAAAATAACCCCCATATAACATTTTGGGCTAAGAGATAGCTCCAGAATATTGAGACATAATTAAGAATTGTAAAGACTTATGAACATTACAGGAATAAGGCATATTGACTAAGGCTATGTCCTCACTACGGGGGTGTGTGTCGATTTAAGAAATAGCGTAGCTGAATTCGACGTATCGGAGCCGACTTACCCCGCTGTGAAGACAGCGGCAAATCGACCTCCGCGGCTCCCCCATTGACGGTGCTTACTCCTACCTCCGCTGGTGGAGTACAAGCGTCGATTCGGGGATCAAATGTCGTGTCCCGACGAGACACGATAATTCAATCCCCAAGAGATCGATTTCTACACGCCGATTAAGGCGAGTAGTGTAGATGTAGCCTAAGAACATACATGAGAACAACAAATATTCAAAAAGATGCCATTAACCCTCAAGCTGCTTCAGATACCTGCAGGTGTCTTCCAAATGTATTTATTTTTCTACCAAGCAGGGGAAAATGCAAGTAGCTCCAAGGTTTCTTTTTATGGAAATATGTAAGTAAATCTATGAGGTCCATAAAGTTTTTGCTTCAGTAGCAGATGCAATAGGTGGTTTATGGGTAGAAAATACCAACCTACCTATAGAGGTAGAAATATTTTTCATAACAGGTTTGTCCTCTAATGTTCAAATACAGCTGTTTGTTTGTTTTGCTTGTTTTGTTTGGTACAATAACTTAGAATTTTGTGCAGATTGAACATTTCCTCTCCTGGATATGCAAAAAAATTAATTTTAGATAACATTAGTTCGATAAACAAATCTTACCAATGGAAGTTAGGCACCTAAGCACCTTTGAAAAAAACCCAGGTGCCTATTTGTACCTTTAGGTACCTAAAAACATTTACAAATCTGTCACTAAGGAGCCTAAGTCATTTAGGTGTTTTTGGGAAAAAATACCCCTTTTCAGTGCAAATGTTTATTGTGTTGGAACATGACCGTATAGAGTTAATAGGCCTAATCTTGCTTCAGGTGAAGTCAATAATAAAACTCCCATCGACTTCAGTGGTAAAGAATCAGGCAGATGTTAACTAATGTGATGCTAACATGACTTTCTAGTAAATGCAGACAGGGAAAATGTTATGCTTAGAATTGCTTCAGCTAATCATGTTTAAACTCTGACACCAGTTTAACCATGACTACCTGTCACAATCCTAAAGGCTATTTGTCCTTGTCTACCTTAGTGCAGAGTCACTACCTAACATTGTGCTAATTGGATCGTCAAGGTTATACTTTACTGTGATAATATTTTGTAGTTGAGACAAGCCCTCTGTGAAAGAGCACAGGAAAAAATGAGTGAATGTTGGACATTAAATATAAAGGGAATTCAATTTTGCTGAGTAAAGATGGCAGGAGTAGCTCCCTATCTTTTCAGTTGCCAGATTATTCATTATAAATATTTAATATTTTTATCTACATTATTGTAAAAAAAACCCCACAGAGTTCTGTGAAAAGTATAGTTTACTATCATATCTATAGTTGCAAGTTAATATTACCTGAGTACTTTTTAATTTATTTGTTATAAGTTTAGACATCTCGATCAGTGAAAGCCTATCTGAAATATTTCAAGTGTCTGTTTTAAAACCTGGGACAGGACATACCTTATCTAGATTTCAGAGAAGTGATGCTAAGAAACAAGAACATACAAAAGAATAAGAAAAGTATATTACTATCTTAAGGAAAATAAAATAGCCAATATAAGGTTAAGAATGTTGATATAACAAATATGATCACAGGCCAGTCCTTAGATATAAGTAGAATTTCCATGCCTCTTAAATAAAAAAAAATAGAAGTGAAAATTTAAGAAAAGAATTTTGAGTTAAAAAGAAATGACAGACAAATTGTAACAACAGACCAAAAAATGGTACTCCCTCAGCTGGAGTACAGCTGTGTCCAATTTATGTTCCTTGTCACGTAGTAAGGATTGAAAAGGTGCAGGGCAATGGTAGTTAGAAGCATGGGAAAGATTTACATACAATGAAAGATTGAAAAAATAAAAGTAAGACTATTTATCTTGGAAAAGGAATGAGTTGGAAGGGAACTGACAGATGTTCAAAGTTACACAGGATATAACGAAAACTAATTAGTCCCTTCTTTTAGTCTTATCCCATTGCAGAACTGGTGAATGTTTATAATTATGATTTAACATATATAGATATGTCTGCTAAAATTAAGACAATCAATAATCATTCTGCAACTGATCATTTGTGAGGGGCAGAGGGATTTTTTTCTCTCACTTCTGCCACATGTAGGGTGATGCACAATGGGCTAGAACAGGATAGCAACAACGGGGCTTACAGAAATAGCTACTATACCTGATAGTAAGTTATAGGCCACTTTTGAATATTTGGCTTACATGACTGAATAGATGTAACTAAGGGCTGGTCCACACTAACCCCCCAGTTCGAACTAAGATATGCAACTTCAGCTACGTGAATAACATAGCTGAAGTCGAAGTATCTTAGTTCGAACTACAAGGTACTTACCGCGGGTCCACACGCAGCAGGCAGGCTCCCCCGTCGACTCCGTGTACTCCTCTCACGGAGCAGGAGTACCGGTGTCGACGGCTAGCACTTCTGGGATCGATTTATCGCGTCTAGACAAGACGCGATAAATCAATCCCAGAAGATCGATTGCTTACCGCCGAACCTGGAGGTAAGTATAGACGTACCCTAAGAGAACATTTTCAAGAATAGGAGCCTAAAGTTAAGCCTCTAAATCTATTTCAGGCAAATGCCTGATTTGAAAATATGTAACTCTGAGTCTACCTTTAGGTTCATATGTTTGAAATTCTTGTCCTAAACACTTAAAATACAGTGTGAATATTTTGTACTTACGAAATAACTTAAAATGAAATCATTCAAAATGTTTTTTTTTTAGCTGCTTGATTTTAGGAATTAGGCAATTCTTTCCAAACCTGAGCCTGATCCTACATGCTTTTGTAAATTCATGTAACTTTACTGATCATTATATTACATTGTGGGACAATCAGATTATGTCTTGTCCTGAAGGGTGGGTTTCTGGGGTTCGGGAGTAGGAAGAAAAGGATGGAGTCTTCCGTCCTACTGTACCCTACTGGGGCTAAGTGCAGTCCCAATCCTTGCACTCAGAGAACTCAAGGAAAGCTCAAATCCTGTTGCTAGCACTATCATCTCCCCCAACAGTTGTCAGAGCTCAGTCTGTGTGCAGTTTCAGAATAGAGTCTTCCCCTGCTGCACTCAGTTACAAGGTGTCACTGTGAGTTGTGCTTGCCCATATCACTCTGAGACATTCCATCCACCACAAGTACAAAGTTTTCAGGAAGTCCTGCTGTATTGGCGCACCTTGCCATTCCAGCACATTTAATGCCTAAGGACTCTGTTTTAAAGGCACAATTCAGCTCATAATGTTGACAAATGATTGTTTCATATATTCGCTAAATGAACATATTCTTCTTAATATCCATTGATCTACCAGGATAAACTTATTTTTATATAATTCTATACAATATATACACTGATATTTGGCAGAAAATATGAAACCATTCAAGCATTAAACTGGAGAATATACCAGGTTGCTTTACTTAGACTAATAGCACCTGATATATTTGAAAATTTGCACACATGTAAAGAAAGGGATAGATGTACATCAGCACAGGCAATGATCTTGGTTGAATTATTCTGTAACTGTGTTCCATTTTCAAACTGATTGCTCCTGGGATGAAGAAAGAAATTTGATGGATCACTAAACATAGTACATTATGTAGAGAAAGTATCAGACGGGTAGCCTAGTTAGTCTGGATCTATAAAAAGCAACAGAGGGTCCTGTAGCACCTTTAAGACTAACAAATATATTGGAGCATAAGCTTTAGAGAAACTACACACCCAGAATTATATTCTACTTTCATTTACAGCAGAGCAACACTATTGTCTTCAGTGTATTTGCAGCAGTGTAGTAGAGAGGGAATTTGGTCAACTGTATTATTCTGGCAATTCTTTTGTGATATTATCATTGTTGTGTATTTGTTTTATGTTTTAAATTAAGAACGCTTCTGAGCTTTCTTTTAAAGTATACTGATCCAAAAGGAAATCAGTACCTTAAATATAGCCCTTATTAAAATATCCTCTTCACAGAGAATCTCCTGATGGCGGTTTTCTAGACATTTGTTTTGCTGCATCAGCCAGAAACAAACAACAAAATCATTGGTATGCTCTACCCGTCCAAAGAGTTACTTTTCTCAGGCAGAATATGTCCTTGCTATCTCAGATGTCCATGGCAGCTTTTCCAAAATATTACGAACATTAATACAGAGGTTTTCAGACCACAGTTGGCTCTTTTCCTTCTCAGTCTTTTCTTTAGTAAGAGGCAAATCCAAAGACTCTTGCCTCAAGGAGCTCTTAGGTTCCCCTGGTTGTGCTGCTTCAATGGCTGTGACAGGAGATGGTATGTCTCTGGAGAAGTCAAACTATTCTGATGAGTAAAACGCAACTGGAAGGGATTTGCTTATCTATAAACTCATATGTGGTTCGAAGAAGCTAATGCATATATAGGCAATAGTGTTGGCCCCCGGATAGTGTTGGTCCACTGTGGAATAGCAAAGAATAGTTTGAAAGGAGTATCTATTCTTTCTACAGCTTTGCTAGCAGGACTGAAACAATTGATATAGTAGGTTTAAAAATTTCAAAGCTTGATTATTTTATGAAAATTTTCTTTTAAATTTTGATAAAAAGGTCCAAAATTTTGTGAAAACTATTGTAGAAGTTTTGACCCATTTTTCAACTAGCTGTTGCAGTCATGGAAACAGAACAGGTTTGTAGGTAGAGCCACTGTGGTGAATATTTCTTTGTTCAAGGTTGGCAAGTCCTGCTAGATGCTGTGGCTATAATTTCAATTGCTAGTCAAAGTTAAAAAAAATAGCAGTCTGGGACTAATCCAGGCCTGCTGAAGTCAATGGTAAGACTTCCAGGCCATTGGATCAGTCCTGATGAAAATGCCTATTCAGTTTGGAAGCAGAATAGAAGCAAGGTACATAACAAGCAATATCCCTTCATAATAATGGAATACATAATAGAAACTGGTAGCAAAATCATTATAAAGGAATCTAATTATTTAACCATTTAATTATTTTCAATGTTGTCACCGTATTTAAGGTCAACTTGACCAATTTGAGAAAAAGCTTTCTACAGTTGATTGACAAAGTCATTGTTGTAGCAGTCATTTACTTTGTTTTGGTTACTTACCTGAGTCACAATTAGGAGAGAAGCAGGTATGCATTGCATATGACAAAACATCATCATATGAGCATTTTTTAATTTTAAAATACTTAAATCTATTGCAGTGTTAAGTTTTATGTAAGTTGAACAAAATACATGAAATCAGAATTTGCAAAATTACATGCATATGTTATTAAATATCTTAATGTAGTTATAAGGTCGTGTGTTTGGATGATCATATATGTTGAAAACAAGTCAGTATTTTACTGGAAAAGTTAATGAAACATAATTATTTTTGTATAATAATCTTCAACAATAATTTAACAAATACAGTATTCCTGAAAAACTTCTCATCAGGTACTTTGAAAAATGTAAATGGCATAAGATTGTATGATTCTAAACTCACATGGCACAAATTACATATCCAAAGGTCAAGTTCAAGGGATTCAGAAATTAATGATGTTTTAAGCTACATTTAACAGCCATAGAAACTGAAGATTTGTAAAAATAGAGAAAACTAAATAACATTCATTAAAACACACACACACAAATCCGTTGCCTTTTTAAATAAGACCTCATTAGCAGGATGCCAGATGAACTATGCTTGTGACCCTGACTTTTGACATCGTCAGCTCAAAAGTTAATTTGCTACATTTGCATGTGATCCTTTTTCATGCTACTGTTTTAACTCAAATCCTTCATCTATTCATATGCTTTTTACAGATATTCCGGAAATAGTTCACAGGCATACAATTTCTTCTTCTGCCCTAGGAATAGCAACAGGCTGGGAGAGAACATTTATATTTCAGGGCTTGCTGTGAAGTAAATGCAATACTGCAGTAAATATATTAGCTGCAATGTGTAAATGTTAAAAAGTATAATTTCTTAGAAAATAGGAAGAGGTATTTGAGAAACAATTGTTTCTGTTCTTCATGGGTTCGCTTGTCCTTATCAAACAATATTATAGGGAAAAATCACTAACGAAGTGTGCATATGTGAATACATTCTTGAAAGGGCATCATCATTCATTTTCCTTTATTGTTTAGAATGTTACTTATGATAGAGCATCGGTGCCCCAATCAAGATCTAAATGCTATATGAACACACTGTAAGAGAGAGTCTTTTCTCTGAAGACTATATAAACGAAGTATGGGAGTGAAATCAGAAGCACAGAGAGGTGAAGGGATATGCCTCAGGTGACAGAAGTCAGCTGAAGAGCTCAAAATAGAACCCAGATTTCATGAATCTCAGGCCAGTGCCCTATCCACACTGCCCCTCTATTAGTTATATGCATTGGTACAAAAGAAGCCCCCAAGTCCTGTTCCTGGCACATAACTAGCATGCAAGCCAAGCAGAACTGTGTGCTCTGGCCAGGCTATGGAACTGTGAAGTCCTACACATATCATTGGGGAGGGCAGAAAGGGTATCTATGTTGAGCCTATTAAGCTAGCAAAACCTGCTTTTCTTCCCAAAGGCAGAGTGCATTTTTCAGCGCCTCACTGCTTTATACAACGCAGAGAGCACTAGAGAATTGTAACAGTGTCCCAGTAGGTGATGTGAGATCCTTCTCAGCTGACTGAAAGCTAGAGAGAAAGACTAAATAGACCAAACATCTGAAGACACCTCACAGATGACAACCTTTATAGGACTGAGTTGTGCAAGTCACTGAACATGCTGGAGCAAAGCATTTAAGCAGATGAGTAGTCCCAGGGACTTCACACACCATAATACACCCTTTATTTTTGCATACTGGGACCTGAAAATCAATTTAGGCATGGTCAGCAGCCTACTAATAAGAATTTCACCTTATATGCTTTTTATTTTGGAAGTTAAAACCCTTGTCCAAGGAAGATCTGCCTTGCTTTCTGTTTAGAAATGAAGGTGCAAAATATTTGCCAGTATCACATAGAATGAAAATTTCTGATAAATATTTTCCATTGTTTGTATTAACCATTAAGCCAAAGGGCCTATTGCTAAGAAAAAGCCAATTGTTAAGTGAACCACCCCCCTAGCAAGCTTTAAGAATAATTTGCAGTAAAATATGAAGTGGTGTAACCTTTACTGAGAGTGGGAATTTTAGTTTGGTAAGAGTGGAAAGTTAGGTTTTATCATAATACATCCAGATTATTAAAACCAGTGCTTTTAAATGCAAAATGTATTAATCATATTAGTATGGAAAGTCTAGATATTGTAATGTGTGAATGTGTGCTTGGAAATTAGCAATGTGTACCCAATGAAAGAGGATATGCATAACTGTCTATGTGTAAAAAAGGAAGTTAAGGATTTTCAATACCTGCCTATAAATGATTTATTTATTGCATTGAGTTATTGGTCAAACAAGACAGGACTGGGATCAGATTGTCATTGGATGCAAGTTCTGGTTCCATAAATATTGGGTATTATATATCTATTTTTATTGTGTGTTACTCTTAAATAATAATGGGAAACAAGCGTGACTACTCCTGTCTTATGATTTTATTATTACTGGCTACAGTATTACCAAACCACTACAAATCAAATTTTAATCTCTCTCTGTATATCTATGTGTATTATATAAAGATAACATTTGCCTTTAGATTCTAGATGGTCTAACCTCTACTATCAGTATTTAGACTTGATTTACCCTTTACAGACTCAGGACTATACTCTGCTATTGAACTATCATGATATTCACCACTGAAAAATAATTCTATGTAGACATAACATCAGACTATGGTCCTCTGACTAAAATAAGGCTTGTATAGATAAGTTATCAAGTAAGTCTTTTTCCTGGGCTTCAAAAGATGTCTAATCAGTATTTTATGAATACTGATAAGCTTGGGATGCACAGAAACACTTTGAAGAATTTGCTTAAAATCAATAAAGAATTAAATAATGGAACTAGAATATGGTTTAACAAGAACATTTTAAAATGTTGATAAAGTGTCACCAATAATTGACATCAGCTTTAGGTCTTGATAAATTTACAGTGTTGTTATCTTTGGTTACTTTAGGTTAAAACCATTTGCTCAATCATTGATTCAAAAAGGAAAATTCAGTGATGTTTTCATAAGGAAATCTGAATTATTTGTTTTTCATCAAGATCAACACTCAGTCAAAGAGTATATTTACTTTGAGGTGGGAGCTTGAGTAGACAGAGACTCCCTAGTGCTGCTGGAGCTAGTGCTCTAAAAATAGCCAGGGGTAGCACTAGTGACAGCTTGGGCTAGCTGCCGGAGTACCACCATGGGTATGTGCTTGGACGGCTAGATTGAGCTGCTGCCCATGCTACCCTCAGCTACACTGCTATTTTCAACATGTTAGCTCAAGCACAGTTAGTGTATGTGTGTGTGTCTATTGGAGTTGGGAAGCATGCTCCAAGTTCAATTGTAGACGTACCCAAAGTAGAAATGCAAGAGGAACTCTTGGAGGCAAAGATTAAAATGAGGAGGAAGTGTGAATTAATAAAATAGCGGAACAGGTATTTGACTACAATAAAATGTATTAAACACCTATAACAATCACTTTCTGCCTATCTAGGGCTCAATGTGGGATTAAAAAAAAAATCTGATGGATTTAAATTCCAAATCCTATTGGCTCTCATTGGGAGCTGATAACCTAACTCTCCAGGTGCTTTTGAAAATTCCACCCTTAGTCTTTATTTGGCATCTTGTCATTTAAGAAAATGGATTTAGAACTTCATATCTATTTAACACTTGGTTAAACCCAAGGCAACTCTTTGTCACTACATAAATTAATCTCCATTAACTGAAATTTATGCTCAAAGTCTGCTGATTGAACAGAATTAGACTAAATCAATTTTCTAGGGCATCTCTCAATGAAGAAGCCAGGGGTGCTGGGACATTTTTTATAGCGGGAGTGCTAAGAGCCATTGAACCAAACTCTAAATCCTGTATATAATGGAAATCACTTAAAGCCAGAGGGTGTGGCAGCACACCTAGTATCTGTAGTTTCAGCAACTATGGAAGCAGCTGTCCCAATTCAACCTGTCCTAGTTATGTATAAAGACTAATATTTAACATTTGTATAATACTTTTAATCCCAAATCTCTTTGTGTATCATATACGTAGTACCAGACCCGCAGCGGGCAAGCAAAACACACCATGATACACAGACCAGAGAGTTCAGTTTTTAAGGTTGTTTCTTAAAAGAAAGTGAAGAGTAAGCTGCATGGAACTCATTTTATTTACCTTGAAGATATAAAGATGAAGGGCTGAGCTAACTCTGGCTAGATTTGATCCTGGGGCTCCAGGGAAGATAAATATTTTAAACTAGTTGTTTAGACCACTAAGCCATTCCCTCCAGCGGGGGCTAAAAGTTCCATGGTTACTATACATACCTGCTCACTCAATTCTTTTTAAATTCACTTGAATCTCTGAAGAAAATACTTTCTGCTAAAGTCTGCATCTCTTCCAGTCCCTCGTATTCCTTCTCAGGCTATACAACGTGAGCAACTCCCACTTCTTTCTGGGCTCTCTCAAATGCATTAGAATGATAAATGTGTATTCTCCCTTCTGTAGCCCTTCTCTCTGTTCTTTCAAGTCCCTTCAATTTGGAGAACCCAATAGTAATGTAAATACTTTACATTTGCAAAACAGTGCATAAATAATATCTAATTAATCCTTATAAGCTGCCTGTAATAAATAACATCCTAATTTTACAGACAGGAAAATGGAGACACAGAAAGGATAAATGACTTTCCCAGGTTATACACCAGGAAACTATCAAAATTAGAATAAAAAAGGAGAGTATAGTATAAGCTTATATTTAAATAACATTAACTATTGTAGTTAATATAACGACACATTTTAGATGCAGGACTAATGAGGTATAATATATCACTAATAGTTCGGGGGTGTCAAATGATCACAAACATCAATCTATTGCTTCTTTGTATGGTAAAACTTAGCCTTTGGAGAAATCAGACTCCATTGGCCTAAACATTTAAAAGTGATTAATGATGTTGAGTTTCTCAATTTTTGGGTCTCCAACTTTACAGAGGCCTGATTTACAGACGTTGGGTGATCAGTACTTTCTGAAAACCAAGCCCCTATAGTGTCTCAAATTGGGCACCCAAAAATGGTGGCTTCCAAAATCACAAATCACTTTTGAAAATTTAAAATGTACATCTTCTAAGCCCTTCATCCTTAATTATATGTTCTCTTGTGGGAACCACAGACTTAGAAGAAGGATGAATTGTTCAGTCCAAAGTTAGTCCAGCTTCTTTCTATTAGTAACAAAACAGTGACATCTGAAATATGCAACTACAGTATTTATGTTGCTGCAGTGCACCCATAATTTGTATTGTATTCAATATTATACTGTGATGAAGAGAACAAATAGTCAGCAATTAAATGATTTTGCAGTCTTTATGGTAAGTTACTGCCTCTTGTGATGCTTTTCCAAGTTGAAAATTCTTCTGTCTGAGCTCAGGCAGTGCATCTCTTTAAGTTACATAACTAATGACAAGCTGTGTTAATATGGCTTTTACTGTCATTTTTTCAGAGATTAGGAATGTGTCAGGAGTATATAACCTGAATCTAAACTACCGCTGTTTGAAATTGTTATGCATTAGCAACAAAAAGTTAACTTGAAAATATTTTGTGGATAGATGTGGCTGTATGGAAGGTTTTTTTTTTGCTATAATCAGTCTGTAATTTAATGAAATAAATGTAACTCCATGCTACAACTTGGCATGACACCAGTGGTTGTTACGCATCCAAAAGCTGCAGAATAAGTTATTAACTTTCTTTTAAAATAATGCTATAATAAAATGAAATATAAAACACACACAAAATATTAAGTATCAGAGGGGTAGCCGTGTTAGTCTGGATCTGTAAAAAGCAACAGAGAGTCCTGTGGCACCTTTAAGACTAACAGATGTATTGGAGCATAAGCTTTCATGGGTGAATACTCACTTTGTCAGATGCAAAATATTAAAACATTAAGGGTCTGCTTTCTAATTTCTAATGAAAGGAAATAGAGTTCAGGCCAGAGCCTAACTGGTGTAAATAGATATAATTCCACATAAATCAAAGGATCTAAATCTACTCACACCCATATGAAGATGTGGCCCTCTATCCATAGATCATCCTATTGTGCCTTTAATTCTAGGGGTCTTCAGTGTTACAATATCCACCAATGTTGTTTGATACTGATGGCTGGTTATGTGGCAGTGGTATTGCTCTTACACCCTGAAGAGGAGTTTGAAGAGAACATGACTCGATTCCAAAACAATATCTGACAAGCTCAAAACAAAAAAACACAAGAGGTCCCAATCTTGCAACACTTCAACAAAGTAATTCTAGAGGGATGTCCATACATCTCCAAGCACAAATCCATATTGGAACTATAAAGCTGAAATTGCTCTACGCAAGGAGATTCCATACAAAGGACATCATGTCATAATTCTGGAGAGCATGAAGTTGGAAATACTAAGTATAATCCACAGTGAGAATCTTGGCATTCAGAAGTCTAAGAACAGAGCCCTAGGTGTCCTTCTCTGTCCATTAATGCTATCAGAACATATGTAAGTGTGAAATCTGTAATAAATACAGGAAACATTATGTGAAACCAAATTAAACAGGAAAGATTACCTCCTAGTGGATTACATTGAGTAGCCATGTCACATAACACACTAAATCTGTCATGGGGTGCCAGATAAATTAATATCTAGAGTTAGTCAAAAAAGAGGACAAATGTATGGGGGAAAATCAATAGTTCAGCTCAAAAGAAACAATGTCATACAACATACAAACACAGAACTGATTTTTAACTCCAATTATTTACAAACTTTTGATGTTTTACACCCTGATTCTGCAAATATTTTACATATGTAAGTTGTCCCATTGACTGCAATGGGATTCATATGTATTATTTAATTACATGTTTGAAGGACATAAAATGTTAACAACAAAACAACTGTTCTTAATCACAGTATACATAAACATATGTGAACATTTTACTCTTTCTAACATGGACATCCAGTACAGGACTGTAAACACATACATGAAAGTATAAGAAAAGTTACTATTTAGGGGAACTGTGTTCCTGGGATTTACATCTTTCAGATAAAACATAAAGCTGAGATGCTTATTCCTGGTAGTCATAAAGATCCCATAACCAGAATGCTGGACACTTTTACTATTTGGGTAATTATTTTCTACTTACCTAATTGATTCCTGGAGTTTTAGTGGATGCAGAAATCTTGCCTCTGTTCCGGACCTAGCATAGAGTGTTTGGGATCACTGATAAAGCTGATTCCATGTCCTGCTCAAGAGGTAGCATACTGTTCAGTGACAGGGTATTATTTGGATTATAAAAATGGCAAAAAATAATTCTCTTTAAGAATCTCTTAACACTGGTCTACAATTTTTGAGAAGTCGTCTGCTTCAGAGATAGAATGTACTATTTATTATGTATTTTGATGTGCTGAATTCAAATATGACAATTAAAACAACTGATTGGCTACTGTTTCTAAGATATTTAAGTTTTTACATTTTATGTCTTTGTATATTGTGTAGATAGTAGAGTTTTAATCATAAATTGTAAACCTAGGTCTTTTCATGTGTTTATGGTTGCTTTACATAATAATATTTCACCTGTCCTGTTTATGTAACACTTTAAAAATCAGCAAAAGGGTTATATAAATAAAATTTATTATGAAACAAAAGGCAAAAAACTATTATGTACATAGTTTAGTCCTATTCAGTGTCTACTTGGCGATATTTGGCTTGTCTCTTGTATTCATTAAACGGAGCATCTCTTGTCACTGTCCAGCAATAGTCTGCAAGCATTGATGGGCGTCATTTGCCCCGATAGCATTTCTCCATTGTTGCAATGTCCTGGTGAAATCGCTCACGGTGCTCGTCGCTCACTGCTCCGCAGTTCGGTGGAAAAAAATCTAGATGAGAGTGCAAAAAATGTATCTTTAGTGACGTGTTGCAACCAAGGCTTTTGTATGCCTTGAGGAGGTTTTCCACCAACAACCTGTAGCTGTCTGCCTTGTTGTTTCCGAGAAAATTTATTGCCACTAACTGGAAGGCTTTCCATGCCATCTTTTCCTTGCCACGCAGTGCATGGTCAAATGCATCATCTCGAAGAAGTTCACGAATCTGAGGACCAACAAAGACACCTTCCTTTATCTTAGCTTCACTTAACCTTGGAAATTTTCCACGGAGGTACTTGAAAGCTGCTTGTGTTTTGTCAATGGCCTTGACAAAGCTCTTCATCAGACCCAGCTTGATGTGTAAGGGTGGTAACAAAATCTTCCTTGATTCAACAAGTGGTGGATGCTGAACACTTTTCCTCCCAGGCTCCAATGACTGTCGGAGTGGCCAATCTTTCTTGATGTAGTGGGAATCTCTTGCACGACTATCCCATTCGCAGAGAAAACAGCAGTACATTGTGTATCCAGTCTGCAGACCAAGCAAGAGAGCAACAACCTTCAAATCGCCACAAAGCTGCCACTGATGTTGGTCATAGTTTAGGCACCTCAAAAGTTGTTTCATGTTGTCATAGGTTTCCTTCATATGGACTGCATGACCAACTGGAATTGATGGCAAAACATTGCCATTATGCAGTAAAACAGCTTTAAAACTCGTCTTTGATGAATCAATGAACAGTCTCTACTCATCTGGATCATGAACGATGTTGAGGGCTGCCATCACACCATCGATGTTGTTGCAGGCTACAAGATCACCTTCCATGAAGAAGAATGGGACAAGATCCTTTTGACGGTCACAGAACATGGAAACCCTAACATCACCTGGCAGGAGATTCCACTGCTGTAGTCTGGAGCCCAACAGCTCTGCCTTACTCTTGGGTAGTTCCAAATCCCTGACAAGATCATTCAGTTCACCTTGTGTTATGAGGTGTGGTTCAGAGGAGGAGGATGGGAGAAAATGTGGGTCCTGTGACATTGATGGTTCAGGACCAGAAGTTTCATCCTCTTCCTCTTCCTCGTCTGACTCAAGTGAGAATGATTCTGATGCATCAGGAACTGTCAGTCCTTCTCCGTGGGGTACTGGGCATATAGCTGATGGAATGTTTGGATAATGCACAGTCCACTTTTTCTTCTTTGACACACCTTTCCCAACTGGAGGCACCATGCAGAAGTAACAATTGCTGGTATGATCTGTTGGCTCTCTCCAAATCATTGGCACTGCAAAAGGCATAGATTTCCTTTTTCTGTTCAACCACTGGCGAAGATTTGTTGCACAAGTGTTGCAGCATATGTGTGGGGCCCACCTCTTGTCCTGATCTCCAATTTTTTCAGCCAAAATAAAGGTGGTAGGCTTTCTTAACCATAGTGGTTATACTGCACTTTTGTGATACAAAAGTCACTTCACCACAAACATAGCAGAAATTATCTGCACTGTTCACACCAGTACGAGGCATCTCTGCTCACTTTGGCTAAACAGAAATGTGTCCCTTTGCAAAATCAAACACTGACAAATAAGAGAGCACAACGCTGTATGATTTCTAGAGCTGACATAGGGCAATTTGTTCAGCAGAGTGATGTAAGCTTCGTTATGATTGCATCATCCATGACTTCTAGGAATAACACGATGCAATTCATATCATGTATTACACAATACCAGCTTCAGATTGCATCATTCATTGTTTTGCCTAAAAAGCAAGTACTGTCCAAACGCAGTCATAGATTTATTCCTAGATCCAGTCAAAGATGTATTTTAGTCATTTCTGGTTTAAATTGAGATCCCTTCCCTTTATAACTCACTTATCCTCCGCCATTCCCAAGTCAAGGGTCGTATATACTGACCCAATAGCATATCTTGAAAACTAGAGCCAATCAACAATTTTAAGCATCATTTTCATTCTCAGTGACCCAGAATTAGTAAAGTTTGACTACATTTATTTCAGAAGCATTTTGGCGGTAGAGCAGTGTAATAACTTCTCTTTAGAGGTAGCTAGAAACTTCTGACTAGGGAGAAATGAGTTTGTTCACTTGACTTGACCATATCTCCTTAAGCACTGAGGTGGCCATCTGAATTTCCATGTATTTGTGGGTTTCATAACAGACCCAAATGCATTTGTTTGTACCAGACAAAAAGCAAACCAAAAATGATTTGTAAGTAAATAACATTTCCACTCAGTCTAAACATTGATCTTTGTGCTATTGGCTTCTTAGTTCCTTAGCAGTGTATTTACTTATTTCTACAAACTATTGAAGCCAATCCGCAGTTGTCCGGAGTTATAAAATTCTAGCATTATATAAAGTGACATAGAAAATAGGAACAATTTGCAATCTTCACCTTTGAGCTTCACAGAAAGGAGACTTTTGTTCTTTCTCCTGAACTGGTAAATAGTTTTACTAGTGAATGGAGACAACTTTTTTATTAGAAGAACATGGGTGAACAGTCACATGTTGTTAATTCAAAGCAATTGTTCTTCTTACCTAGATAGTTATTACTACTAGACCTGTTTTAACCCTAGCTTGTTCTTACCCTCTCCCTTCACCAATTTCTCATCTTTCCCCAGAAATCATTGCACTTGGATTCAATTTTTGATCTCAGGTTACAAAAAATAAAAATAACAAAATAAACAGAGCTAAGATTATGCATTATAAAATTGACTGTTGAGATCAAAAGGGATGCATTTCCTAAACATAAAATGAGTAATTAACCGCATATTTTATAATCAGACTTCACAGATTGCTTTGTTATGCTTTATATGATTACTAGATAGCTACATTAGATAAATCCTCCTCTAAATTATCTTATTTATATTTGCTTAAATAATATGAAAATGAACATGGAACCCCAAAAATGATTTTCAAAACCCCGCTTCTTGTTTTAGAATTAATTATCTATATACCCAATTATTGTGGAGAAACTTGTTACCTTAGCTAAGCTCTCATGCAATAGGACATACAGAGCAACTATGTACCTGCATGGACTACTTTTATTATGATCAGCTGTGGCTCCACCTCCCTCATCACATGGCATATATAAGCCAGTGCATTATCTAAGTAAACTGCACCAAGGATAAGGTTGACACAGATTACTTTCCTCGCACAGCCATACACCAAACAGCAACACTGTCCTCCCCACCAATGAAACAACCAAACCTGGAGCAAGGGGAAACCAGGAGTCAGACTGTATCACAATATTACTCCTGCTCTGCTTCTAGGATAGCACAGCTACACACTGCCCCTTAACACAGGGCTTGACCAAAGCCTGAGTCCTGTATTTATTTTACTACTTAGTCTCACCATACCTGAGCATTATTCTCCTATTTCAAATTCTTTAGCTTACCTTTGTACAAAGCTGTGTACACAGAGAACAAACAAACTATGGGTAAAATTCTTACCACACTGAAGGCAATGAGAGTCTCCTTAAACATGCATTCCTTTGGAATGTATGATCAACATGTTTTCAAGGAAAGTAATCAGTTTTCATGGATGGAAACAGACGAGAAGAAACAAGTGAACTTAGTATAGGAATTCAAGGAGCAGGACTCTCTCACCCTGGATAGGACCAAAGAGGGAAAATAAATAAAAGGGGGAGTTGTAGAGATCAAGATGGGGCATTGTTAGTTATAGGAAATAGAGAAGGTGGGGAAGGAATAAAACATAGAGGAAAAAGGTCAGGAGAAAGAAAAAGAAAGTTATGAAAAGTGATATGAAAGAACAGTGAGAGGGATATTGTGACATGCAGTTTTATCACAAATTATTGTGCCTCAATTCTGGGGCCTGTGTCCCCCACATAGCATTCAGATATATAGTTATACAGTAGATTCCTGGACCCATCCATGATGATGACAGTTAGGGTATACTCTATGATTTATGAAGCAAATTTCAATTATATCTGCAATAGGGAATCTATTTGACTTGCTGCCAAGTACTTAGTAATATTCACCTCAGGAGTAGGTAGGGTCAGTAGTGGTGACAATCATCACACACCAAACCATAATACAATCGATCTCCATTGAACACCTCATATTAGGAATATAAGATAGCCAATTAGTTCATTCATTCACCTAACACAGCTCGCCCTTAGTGTATGTTATGACTATGGAAGAGATGGAGATATTGGCAGACAACAGAATAAGATAATTAAAGGTAAATATAGAGAGATGGAATGAGGAAGAAAATAGGGGTGAGGAGTAAGAGTGAATGACACAGAATGGAGGGAAGAAAGATAGATGAAGGGCAGAACAATGAGAAGAGACTGTAAGAGAAGTCCGTTTGAAAGAACAAGATGCTAATTGTGCAAAGTTATGGTACTCCTCTAATATAAATAATTTCCCCATAAGTACTAGTTTGAAAACTTCAAATGTATTACATTTGTTATCTATTCTAAGAAAAGTGTGAGATTTGAGAAGCTTGTATATTTTCCATTAGCCCAAACAACTCTACATATGATTATATTCTAAAGCCAAATTGGAATTTTTTGATTAAGGTTTTTTTTTTTTTTTCCCCATTGGAAACTGCCTATTTGTTCAAATCTGAAACTTTTTGCGGAAACATATTGTTTTTGACAAAACTTTCATCAGGAAGGTGCCTCAGGTACAGAATGGAATTTCTGGTGAAAACAAGGGAATCCCAGCCCAGAGCAGCTAACAGCTCAGTGGTTAGGATACGGCGGGGGGGGCGAGGTGGAGGTTCAAGTTCTGCTTTGAATCAGTCAGAAAAGGATCAGTCAGACCTCACTCTTCTAGTCTCTTGCTCTGTGTCCCAATGAATACTGAATTATTTATACCAAGTTGAACAACTCCAACTTGAAAGATATAGGGAAAGTAGAGATGTGAACCAGGCACTCTTACCTCCCAAATGAGTGCCCCAACCATCAGGCATTAGCATTAGACTTGTTTTTTTTCTGGACCAGTATATATTTAAATAACCTCCGGCTATTGGCTATTCTGGGGTGGGTCTCTGGTGTGTGTGTGTGTGTGTGTGTGTGTGTGTGTGTGTGTGTGTGTGTGTGTGTGTGAGAGAGAGAGAGAGAGAGAAAGAGAAAAAAAATTCTGATAGATCTAAGTTTTGTTCTGCTAAGGAATAAAAACAAATATTTAAACTCATTTTTTCCCATGAAACTGAATTCTTGTTTTCTGCCCATCCCTACTGTTCTTTTTCAAACAAAGATTGCAACTCTGCTTATTCACAGCATTCAGGTAAAGCCTGGTCTTAACTTATTGGTTAGATATAAATATTCTTTGTTTAGATCATCAGTACCCATAAAACAAATGATTCTGTGAAAGCAGAGGTAATGTTTCATACAGTTTATTTTAAAATGATTTCATAGGTGAAACATCCTGTCTCAATAGCAACACAAAGACCAAATATATTGGGGTAATTTCTCATCCAACCATATCAAATTCTGGCTAGCACTGAATGGTGAATCTTATGAAAATGCAGAACAATTTTATTTTAGAACTTTAAAAATGTGGCAGACATGCATAAACCATGATTCTTAGGAAGTATTTAAAAAATTAAAAAGTCCTCTTTTTGACAATGTCTGACCTTTAAGCTTATCTGTTCCTAAAATACATCTTGCCTATCAACCAAAGCTTTAATCACTTTCTCATTTCAGATATTGAAAGAAAGATTCCATTTAAATCAAGTAAAGGTCATCTTTCTTTGAAATATAGATTACTCACCTGTACTTTTTAAATAAGCAGGGATTGGAGAGCAAACTGAAAAGAGGCAGCTCTCTCCCAACACTTTTAAAGTACTGAGTCAGCAGTGGAAAGGATTAAAGATAATTATGCGTAACTCCCAAGGACTGTAAGGTCCAACCCCAAACTGAAACGCAATTCAGTTTCAAGACTCATGATCCATATTCTGAAGAAGGAATTAAATGCTACTTTCTTACTCTGCATTCTGTTTGAATTACTTTTTGAATCACGGTTAGTTTAAAGTGGCACCAGAAATATCAAGAGATAAGAACCTTTGGGTAATTCTTCTAAGACTAGTTTAGATGAGGTGAACGGTTCCTCTTCCTATTTGATTGCAGGCTAACATCCTGAAGCAAATGATCAACTTCTCTTAACTCTTAAATTCATATTTGGTTTACTAAAGCATTTCCTTGCCTGCTACAGAAACATCAGCTTCAATATATATGTTTCTTTTATAACTAGAAGTATTTTTTTTAAAGCAGGTATCATTTTACCAGCAAAAGTTCAGCATTTACACAGAAACTCTCCATGAGAATTCAATGGGAGTTTGCCTAAGAACTGAGAAGAAAAACTCGTCATGAATGCACAAAAGGAGTTAGGCATTGTGATAACCCTTTTTCTGAAACAGTGGAGCCTCTCAGGAAGTACATCAGGCACGACCTTTCTAAGGAACAACCACAACAGGTGGTGCAGAACTATATTTTGGAATGATAGTGCAATTCTTGGCAGATAGACAACTCAGATCTTCATCTCTTAGTCTCTCTGATGAGTTCTCGCAAGGCCCTTGGAACAACTATATGAACTAAAACATTCTTCTTTGTTACAATTGGAGATGTTGTGGTCACAAGTGGTTTAACTTACAGCTTTACTATTGGGGCTTCTTGAGCTCCCTGTCCTGGCCTCATGGAGCACAAGAAAAAACAACATGTCATCTTGTTATTGACTGCCCCCTTTATCATATTGATGTTGGATGGTTCAGCTTGATGTCTCTAGATGCTGCTGCCATGATAGTATGGCTATCTCAGTTACCCAACAACTAATTTATTGTTTGTGCCATCAGAAGTCAGATGTCAGAAGAAATTAGGGGCCTAGGCTCCTGATACAATGAATGGAGAAAAAGTGGCACCTTACACTGCCATTTACCAAGGCAAACATGCTAGGTGGGGAGATGCCCAAGCTAGCCAATAGGAGATGCCAACAAGAGGAATGTGTCATGAGTGTGCTAAGACCCATCCCTCCCACAGAGATAGGTCCTGAAGTCCAGGATGCAGCAAGGTACCTATCTCTGCTTTGTGATTAATAGCTAGGAACCCTCTTTGGATCTAGGTGCTCTCACAATTCTCAGAGTACTCAGGACTGTGAGTCACCTTGTTACTCCCTGCCTTTCCGGAGAGGGAGTCTTGCCTGTGGCAGCTGGACGCGAGCTCCCTAGCCCCATCAGCCTGTCAGCCACTCAAGCACTCTCCTCTGGGATGTGCCAACCCTACCTTCATTTTGCAGGTTAACAATAGGGGCACCCCAATCCCTGAGTCTATTTGAATCATCCTTCTGTGATATCCAGCCTCTGACACTGGCTAATCCCAGAAATCCCAGATCCTCTGCACTAAAAAGGGCAATGTACCCCAGTTTACCAATTTTACCTTAAACCACTTCTCCTGTAAACCACACAGCATTTATAATAAACAGTTAAAATAAAATAAAAGTAAGTTTATTTTAGGAAGATTGAATTAGAGATGAAAGAAAGTGATGGAAACAACTGGTTAGAGTACAAAACAAAATAATAAAACGTGAACCTGGGTCTATGCTTATCAGTAGTTACTTTTCCTATATAATAAAGCAGTTTTTCCCACCAAAGTTCAGTCAGTTGCAAAGCTGGCTAGTTTCACAAAAACGAGGATTCAAACATTTATGAAAGAAGCCCTACCCATCCACACCTTAGGGGTTTTCCTCAGCGAATGGATAAAGAAGGCCTTTCCCTATACTCTGTTATACAGAAACACTCTTTTGTCTTTATTCATAGCCAGGGCAATCTCCTGCCTGCTATAATATTCCTTTTCACCTCCAAGTGGTTTAGATCATTTGCAATTGTCTTTGATGGTTTTTCATTGACTGTTCTAGGATGTGACATGGTTAGACAATAGAATCTTGCATTACCTTGACTAGGAAGAGGTGAGATCTCCCTCTTGCTTGAATGGATCACATTTCCCCAAGTGACTAATCTTTACTCCAAGTCCATGAAGCATACTTCCAATATAAATACATCATTCCTTAAGTATTTCCATAAATATATTTTGCAATGATTTGGAATCTTGATAAGTTACAAGCTATCTGTAGCTACCTTACATGTTACCTTTTATAGATAAATATCCTGTATAATGTGTTTGGTGTAGTGAATTTGTCAGGTATGAGGTGAAAGTTGTTTGCAAAATGACAGGGGATCCTTCATCAAGGGGTCTCTGTGTCATACAAGTTAATAAGTGGTGCACCCCAGTCCCCAAATCCCCTCAAAGCATTCCCTTCTGATATCTAGCCCCTGACATTGGCTACTCACAGAAATCCCAGCTCCTCTGCTCCTAAAGAAGCAATGTACCTCAGTTTACCAGCTTTACCTTAAATCACTGCTTATGTATAATGCACAACACTTATGACCACTTATAATAAATAAAAGAAGGTTTATTTAAGAAAGAATAAAGGTTCCACTAGAAACAAGAGAGAATTGTTGAAACAAATGGTTACAATACAAAACAAAATAATAAAACATGAACTAGGGCTACACTTTATTAATAGCTACCTTTCCTATCTTATAAAGTGGTTTTGCCTCCCAAAGTTGCAGAGCTGGCTGACTTCCCAGGAAACAGGATCCAATCTTTCAATACACACCTTGCTTAGCAAGTTGTCTCCTCAATGAATGGATGCAGAGTGTCTTTCTCCACCTGGTGATAAAATGAATCAGTTTTTTGTCTCTTATAATGTTCCCTTTTAACCTCCAAGTTGTTTCAATGTTTATCTTTGATGGTTTTACGTTGACTTTTCTGGGTTGTTGCAACAGTGGACAATTGAGGAATACATTATTTAATTGGCTAGTCAGGGAGGGATGACAATTCCTTCCAAGTTGAATGGGACATCACTGAGACATATGACTCCCAGATGACTCACTTTCACTCCTAGAACATAAGGGCATAGTTTTATGTATAGTTGCATTATTCCTTAAATATTACCTGTACACACATCTCACAATGATTATGTCATTATGAGTATTGATAAATTATGTGCTTTTAACAGAGATCTTACATGCTATCCTTTACAGAAAAATACCATGAAATAATAAATTTTATGAAAGTGAAATAAATTTTAGTGAAAGTGGTAGTGAGTTTGTAGTGAGTTTGTCAGGTCTGAGAGAGGAGTTCCTTGCAATGGGCCTTAGTGTCATGGGCACCTATGCCATTTTGTGAAGCTGGAGTTTTGTGCATTGTAAAGGAGATGTAATGCAATATCAGAATACCAAAGATGGATCATACCAGACAAACCTGATCCTTCTTTGAGAAAATAATTATTTTTTTTAAATAAGGAAAGTACAATGAATCTAGTACACTTGTATGATGATGGCAAGCCAGATGCCAGGTCTTTCCCAGGCTGCAGGCATACTATAAGAACTAATAAACTCATAGCATGAAACCAGACCAGTTCACTGGTATGTTAGTTTTGCTCAAAATAGGAATTAGTCTTATAAAATGTATTTAGTATTTAGACTCTGTGAAATGCTTCTAAATTGCTGCATGCATTAATCTCACTTGCAATGTCTGTAACCAATGCTATAAGAAAATATGTACGTTTTGCTTTATAACTTTTAAAATATTTGCTCTGAACTTGTGAACCCAAGCATGGGAATCATCCTCCCACACCATCCCATCCCACCCCATGCTCATCTAGAAGGACTATCAAACTCAGATAGGCCATCAAAGAATACAAAGGATTGGTTAATGGCCTTATTGCACCTAGGAAATGCTACATACAAGGAAGCTTGTCTTGTGGACTTGGTTAACTAGCTTAACGAAGGAAATAAAACAAAAAGTCACAGAAAAAAATGTTCATCTTTTTAGCTGTTTGAACTCTGATTGGGCCAGAGACTCTAAACAGAAGCCAGAGATCTGCAAGGGCTGCCTCGTGGGTCTGCCCTGAAAGATATTTTGAACTGACAGGTCACTACAACTCCGTCATTCGGGATTTAGATGGTAACTCATTTGTGTGTATATGTTTGCTTGCTTTAACCTTGAAATAACTCTCTTATTCTTTTTTCCTAGTTCATAAACCTTTAGATAGTTTATTACAGGACTGGCTACAGTCATTGTCTTTGGTGTAAGATCTAGGATACCAGTTGGGGACCAGTCTCTTGGGATGTGGTGTGATTTTTGATGTAAGTGATTGTTTATCACTAAATCCAGTTTGGCTGGGTGGCAAGATAGACTGGAGGGTCTAAGGGGACTGTCTGTGACTCCATGGTAAGACTGTTATATGATGCAGGAGTTCACATTTGTTACTGGCTTGGTGAAATCAAATGATAGAACACCCCATCAGTTTGAGGTGTCTGTCCTGTTTTGACAGTCTGCTATGAGGTAGGCATTCACGGTCTTGAGCCACTCTAGAAAGTGGGACAACTTGGACTTCAGTAAAGCTTTTGACACATTGGGATCGGTGAAAGCATTGTACGGTGGATAAGGAACTTGCTGAAGGGAGAAGGCAATGGGCTGTCCTGAAAGGTGATTTGCCATGTGATGTTGGTGGCTTGTGATATACAGGAAGTCTGACTAGATGATCTGGTGGTCCCTTCTGGTCTTAAACTATATAACGTATTGCAGTGGAATCAAAACTGGGACTTAGGTGCCTAAAATAGGAACTTAGGTACCTAACCCCTTTCAGTCATTGGGCTAGAAAGAGATAGAGAGAGAGAGAATGACTCTGTAGTCCAATGGTTAGGGCCCACCTGGGAGGTGAGAGACACATGGAGTCCCTCTGGTCCAGTCACTTTTTTATTATTTATCCAGAGTGGATCAGCTTCAACAGGAGAGATATAGGGAGCCCCATATCAGAATTTCCCAGTGATTAGCGCATTCTACTGATTTGTGTAAGACTCCTGTTCAAATCCTTTCCCCTCAATGGCAGGGAAGGGTGTGTGAATGTGGATCTCCCAAAATCCAGTCAACTGCTCTAACACTGGGACAAAAGCTAAAAGGTAGATGGTGACAGCTCCTCTTCCATCAGTGTTTTGAATAGGACGCAATCCTGAAGGCAGTCTGAGTGTGCCTACCAGATCAGGCCCCATATACAACATAGGGGGTTGAATACCTATCTTCCCTGATGTGAATTGCTGTGGGGCTTAGGTGGGAGACAGGGGCCTGGATGTGCAGAGTGAGGCAGCAATGCACATGTTCAGAGGCAGCAAGATAGGCACCTAGAGAACTTTTATCCTGAAACTTTAGGCACTGCGTGAGTTTAGGAGCCTACAGGGGTTAGGCAGGGATTTTGTTCATTGCAGTGGAGCCCAAATTGGGACTTAGGCACCTAAACTAGCTATTCATGTCCCTAATTTTTTGAGCATTCAGGCCTTAGTAACTCCCACTATCAGATCCACTAGGACTAAAAAATAAGATGTGGTAGGACTGAGACTGATATTTATACTGCAGAGAATATAATTTTTTATTTTATCTGAAATTATGTGCATGCATGTTAAGTGATCTAGAGAAGGAGGTTAACAGAGAGAAAACTTTGAAAAACCAAATGAAAATGTAATAAATGGGTGTGGTAAATTTGGTATAACTTTAAACTATACGGGGAAAAAATGGAAATAACACCAAAGCTAATACATAAGTGAAACACACAGCAATTTGATTACGTTTAAGATATGTTCTTTAATTGATGTAGGAGGCTTTTGGGTATGTGGTTGTCATAAAACGTTGAATTATTCTCCCTGTAACTGTAATCCTGTTATTTTAGTTCCCTCACAATTGGTACACCATGGTGTGGATGTTTAAAAAAAATAATCTATTGATAACTAATTGTGTGGCATGCCAAGGGTTAACCAGATCAGCCGGAGCTGAGAGTTAACATTCTGGAGTCACTCACAGGTCAACACAGGAATAAAATTTGTGTGATGGGGAATAAAATTAATGGCTTGTTTGTAAGAAGGCAGGCTCTTAAACAAAAGTATGCAGAGGAATAGACATATCAATCATTTTGCAAGACTCTAGAAAATATAGGCCTCCTTCTCCATTGCCCTAGACCTTGGATAGTCATTTATACGGTGCAAAGTGGGTGTCAAATGTTACCAAAGCAAAATGATAAGAGTTTTACATTCTCAGTGTTCACTTCACTCCAGAGTACATAGCTACACATCATGATACAAGGCAACAGAAAATCAGGCCTCATATGAGGTCATACAAAGGGATAGGCATAGTTACTAAAGCAGATGCTGTTAGCAGACTGCAACACTGAAAGGGAGAGGATAATGTATGTTGTATTAAGATACTGTTGTCTGTAAGAGAATCAGGAAAGGACTACTCGAGTAAGTACTGCTCACTGTGAGTATGGCTTGCTGAATCAGGCCTAGGAGAGGTGTCCAGACATCCAAATGGGATGGGTGAAAAAAAATAGAATAAAGGAAGATAAAATCTCCCCCCCTACTATTTTAATGTGTAAAGACTATCCTCTTGGGTTTGCAACAAGAGCAGCATGTCGATCTTTATTTTTTAGCTCATCAGTCCTGTGATCTTGCCATTTCAGGCTACAATTTCTGTTAAACTGTTTCTGCTTTTGCTGTTTACAGCTGGACCAAAAAACTGAATAGAGCCCTGCTGCCTCTTAGGAACTGATGACTGCTCCCATTTCAAAGGTTACGCTACATTCAAAAGCTTCCCAGTGACTGACACCACATTTATGGTAACTTCACAGATACCCGTTTAGTGTGAGTTCTCTCCTCCCCCAACCAGAAAAGCTAAATTGATAGTCTTACCTCCTGCATGCTTGATTGATTGATTGATTGATTGATTGGATGAAAATGAAAGTTAAAAGAATTCTGTGTGTCTACAAAGTACTAGGGTATGTGGCAGGTGGGCTACAGAAGGGAAGAATTGACAAAGAATTTCAGAAACCTGCAACAAGTGAGAAAAAGGTAATAATGTGTTTTTAAAGAGCAAAACATTATTATAAATACTAGAAAATGCCTTTACTATTTCCATATTGTAATTCCTTTTATATTCTGCCAAGAATGACCTTGAGCGGATCACTGCAGACTACGTGGCTCTGGGAAGAAGGATAAAGGAGTTTGAGGCGCAAGTGGTGTTCTCGTCCATCCTCCCTGTGCAAGGAAAAGGCCGGGGTAGAGACCGTCGAATCGTGGAAGTCAACGAATGGCTATGCAGGTGGTGTCGGAGAGAAGGCTTTGGATTCTTCGACCATGGGATGGTGTTCCAAGAAGAAGGAGTGCTAGGCAGAGACGGGCTCCACCTAACGAAGAGAGGGAAGAGCATCTTCGCCAGCAGGCTGGCTAACCTAGTGAGGAGGGCTTTAAACTAGGTTCACCGGGGGAAGGAGACCAAAGCCCTGAGGTAAGTGGGGAAATGGGATCCTGGGAGGAAGCACAAGCAGGAGAGCGCAAGAGGGGAGGACTCCTGTCTCATGCTGAGAAAGAGGGACGATCGATGAGTTATCTTAAGTGCCTATACACAAATGCAAGAAGCCTGGGAAACAAGCAGGGAGAACTGGAAGGCCTGGCACAGTCAGGGAACTATGATGTGATTGGAATAACAGAGACTTGGTGGGATAACTCACATGACTGGAGTACTGTCATGGATGGATATAAACTGTTCAGGAAGGACAGGCAGGGCAGAAAAGGTGGGGGAGTTGCGTTGTATGTAAGAGAGGAGTATGACTGCTCAGAGCTCCGGTATGAAACTGCAGAAAAACCTGAGAGTCTCTGGATAAAGTTGACAAGTGTGAGCAACAAGGGTGATGTCGTGGTTGGAGTCTGCTATAGACCACCAGACCAGGGGGATGAGGTGGACGAGGCTTTCTTCTGGCAACTAGCAGAAGTTGCTAGATCGCAGGCCCTGGTTCTCATGGGAGACTTTAATCACCCTGATATCTGCTGGGAGAGCAATACAGCGGTGCACAGGCAATCCAGGAAATTTTTGGATAGTGTAGGGGACAATTTCCTGGTGCAAGTGCTGGAGGAACCAACTAGGGGCAAAGCTTTTCTTGACCTGCTACTCACAAACAGAGAAGAACTAGTAGGGGAAGCAAAAGTGGATGGGAACCTGGGAGGCAGTGACCATGAGATGGTCGAGTTCAGGATCCTGACACAAGGAAGAAAGGAGAGCAGCAGAATACGGACCCTGGACTTCAGAAAAGCAGACTTTGACTCCCTCAGGGAACAGATGGGCAGGATTCCCTGGGAGAATAACATGAAGGGCAAAGGGGTCCAGGAGAGCTGGCTGTATTTTAAAGAATCCTTATTGAGGTTGCAGGAACAAACCATCCCGATGTGTAGAAAGAATAGTAAATATGGCAGGCGACCAGCTTGGCTAAACAGTGAAATCCTTGCTGATCTTAAACGCAAAAAAGAAGCTTACAAGAAGTGGAAGATTGGACAAATGACCAGGGAGGAGTATAAAAATATTGCTCAGGCGTGCAGGAGTGAAATCAGGAAGGCCAAATCACACTTGGAGTTGCAGTTAGCAAGAGATGTTAAGAGTAACAAGAAGGGTTTCTTCAGGTATGTTAGCAACAAGAAGAAAATCAAGGAAAGTGTGGGCCCCTTAGTGAATGAGGGAGGCAACCTAGTGACCGAGGATGTGGAGGTACTCAATGATTTTTTTGCCTCTGTCTTCACGCACAAGGTCAGCTCCCAGATTGCTGCACTGGGCAGTACAGCATGGGGAGAAGGTGACCAACCCTCTGTGGAGAAAGAAGTGGTTCGGGACTATTTAGAAAAACTGGACGTGCACAAGTCCATGGGGCCGGATGCGCTGCATCCGAGGGTGCTAAAGGAGTTGGCGGGTGAGATTGCAGAGCCATTAGCCATTATTTTTGAAAACTCATGGCGATCGGGGGAGGTCCCAGATGACTGGAAAAAGGCTAATGTAGTGCCCATCTTTAAAAAAGGGAAGAAGGAGGATCTGGGGAACTACAGGCCAGTCAGCCTCACCTCAGTCCCTGGAAAAATCATGGAGCAGGTCCTCAAGGAATCAATTATGAAACATTTAGAGGAGAGGAAAGTGATCAGGAACAGTCAGCATGGATTCACGAAGGGGAAGTCGTGCCTGACTAACCTAATTGCCTTCTATGATGAGATAACTGGCTCTGTGGATGAGGGGAAAGCAGTCGATGTGTTATTCTTTGACTTTAGCAAAGCTTTTGATACGGTCTCCCACAGTATTCGTGCCGCCAAGTTAAAGAAGTATGGGCTGGATGAATGGACTGTAAGGTGGATAGAAAGCTGGCTAGATCATCGGGCTCAACGGGTAGTGATCAATGGCTCCATGTCTAGTTAGCAGCCGGTTTCAAGCGGAGTGCCCCAAGGGTCGGTCCTGGGGCCGGTTTTGTTTAATATCTTTATTAATGATCTGGAGGATGGTGTGGACTGCACTCTCAGCACGTTTGCAGATGACACTAAACTAGGAGGCGTGGTAGATACACTAGAGGGTAGGGATCGGATACAGAGGGACCTAGACAAATTAGAAGATTGAGCCGAAAAAAACCTGATGAGGTTCAACAAGGACAAGTGCAGAGTCCTGCACTTAGGACGGAAGAATCCCATGCACTGCTACAGACTAGGGACCGAATGGCTAGGTAGCAGTTCTGCAGAAAAGGACCTAGGGGTCACAGTGGACGAGAAGCTGGATATGAGTCAACAGTGTGCTCTTGTTGCCAAGAAGGCTAACGGCATTTTGGGCTGTATAAGTAGGGGCATTGCCAGCAGATCGAGGGACGTGATCGTTCCCCTTTATTTGATACTGGTGAGGCCTCATCTGGAATACTGTGTCCAGTTTTGGGCCCCACACTACAAGAAGGATGTGGAAAAATTGGAAAGAGTCCAGCAGAGGGCAACAAAAATGATTAGGGGTCTGGAGCACATGACTTATGAGGAGAGGCTGAGGGAACTGGGATTGTTTAGTCTCCAGAAGAGAAGAATGAGGGGGGATTTGATAGCAGCCTTCAACTACTGAAGGGGGGTTCCAAAGAGGATGGAGCTCCGCTGTTCTCAGTGGTGGCAGACGACAGAACAAGGAGCAATGGTCTCAAGTTACAGTGGGGGAGGTCCAGGTTGGATATCAGGAAAAACTATTTCACTAGGAGGGTGGTGAAACACTGGAATGCGTTACCTAGGGAGGTGGTGGAGTCTCCTTCCTTGGAGGTTTTTAAGGCCCGGCTTGACAAAGCCCTGGCTGGGATGATTTAGCTGGGAATTGGTCCTGCTTTGAGCAGGGGGTTGGACTAGATGACCTCTTGAGGTCCCTTCCAACTCTGATATTCTATGATTCTATGATTCTCTGAACTGTTTTTAGCCATGAAAATATATAAGAACTGGAATTTCTTACTGTACCCGGTTACTGTGCACAACTTGCTTTCACCCCAACACACAATTAATAACCAGGAGCACCATTGAAACTAAAAAATGTTTAGCTTATATTGTAGACACCACCACCATCCAGTCTCTCCAAAACTCTCCAGTTTCCCTCTGCTTCTCACAGAGTGAAAAGAACAGCAGTCCTTCTTCTGAAACATTCTCCAGCCTTGCTACCTTTTCATTTAGGATAGCTTAGGGGGAACCCAAGAAACCCATGCTTTTCCGCCCCCCCCCCCAAGCTAGTTACAGGTAAGTCCCATGCTTAAGCTTTCCAGAGACCCATCTGTCAAGGTCACAACAGCTCCTGTCTCTGTCTGTACCCATAAAGAACATCATAAATACCAACAAAGAGTCCTGTGGCACCTTATAGACTAACAGATGTATTAGAGCATAAGCTTTCATGGGTGAATACTCACTTCATCAGATGCATGTCATACTCACTTCGTCAGATGCATGTCATGACATGCATCTGATGAAGTAAATATTCACCCATGATAGCTTATGCTCCAATATGTCTGTTAGTCTATAAGGTGCCACAGGACTCTTTGTCGCTTTTTACAGATCCAGACTAACACAGCTACCCCTCTGATACTTGACATCATAAATACCATTTCCCTTCTCTCCACAGCACTTGCAAAATTCCTTTGATAATCCTACCTGGAAAAGTCATCACCCACAACTGACACTGAGGATATCACCCACCCCAGTTTCAGAAGTGGACAGAGTGAGGCAACCTATATTTGTATTTGAAATAGTTAAACCAGTTCATTAAAAATAGAATCAAACCATGGAGTCACATGCATCATCCTTGACAGGAGTAATCGTTTTTTTTTTTGTCAAGGTTCAAACTTCTTGGTCAAAGTATAGTCAAGGTCCAGACTACAGAGAAAATAATAAAAAAAATAAGAACAATAATGATAATAAGAAGTAAATAAAATGATTTCACAGTCTGTTCAGAAGTGTCCGGTGGTGGTTCGGCTTTGGCTCACACTCTGCCTATAGACTACCCCTGATCTAGCTGGTGGTGATTCCTTATTTGAACAATTGATTTGTGTTGGCATCCTCTATCCTGGACATCCACTCAGTTGGCTGTGATAGAGGAAATAATATACTATGCCCTGAAAAGTGTGTGCAGTATACTTCTCCCTTGAGCTCAACCTGATTCACCAAATGACATAATGGCAGGAGAGTGTCCATTTCATGCCCTTTCCTCATACAGTTGTTTGATGGACAATGAGTGGAAATAGGAGAGCACAAAGACTTCACTCCAAAGGGATCTCGAACTGTTGTCTGGGTAGTCCTGATGTGGCTTAATGGAGGTGTGGATGTAGAAGGGCCTACTCTTGGCTACTTTGCTTCATGTTGGCTTTAGGGTTGTGGATAATCTAACCCTTCATGTTTTTGTACCTATAATAAAAGTTTTACCATCCATGATTATCCATTGAAACTCTTTTTTATAATAAATGGATTACAAAAGATGTGAAACTATAGGCTCTGTTCAGGATTGTCCAACTGGTGACTAAAAACATGATCTACCAATAGGTAATGTGTATTTCTTACCAAAAAAAGTTTGTTTACTTCTCACTTCTCACCTGAGCAAGGTGTCTTTTTCACAGCATAGCTATAGATGTCTTACAGGCAAAGCTTTGTATAAAGATATGTTTATGAACTACAAGAAAACGTGGCAGCTGGGGAAAATTGATAAAGAAGAAATATAGAGAGTTGCAAAAATATGGAGGGAAAGGTTTTTAGTAAGTGAAGTTTTGTGTTGATTCTCTATTTCCATTTCCTCCTTCTGGTGGAGACAGATGGAATTTGATTTTAATGCAGTTGCTATGAGTCAAGAATAACAACTCTTAAATCATCACTGAGGTGGTAGAAATGTACAGGAACAAAAACACACAAAATCTCTGTAATATGTAGAAATATGACTTGACATTCAAACTAACCACAAGTGGCACATGATTTATTGATTATCTCTCATCATAGAAGAGGATAGTTATTTATATAGTGCCTTAAGTTTAAATGACACAGATGCAGTATGCTGAGCAAAGAATGAATCTCTGCATCAAATAATTTGCAATCTAAAAGGACAAGAGAGATGTGACAATAAAGCATAGCACAGTAGAGAACAAATACAGAGTGATGAGTGGTTATTACAACTGGAACACTTCAATAAAATAGACACAATAGATAAAACAGATACATTAACATGGATTATGGCCTATATTTTCAAAAAGTAACAATGATTTTGGATGCCTCGATTTTAGAATATTCAACTTGAGCCAGGGTCTAGTTTTCAGAAAGTTTGAGCACTCACTCTCTGAAAATCACATCCTCTATGAAGTTTCAGGTTGAATACAGATAATTGGTATAGGAGGGAAGGTCTCTCTGTGGATCAGTAACCAGTTAAAAGACAGAAAACAAAGGGTAGGAATAAATGGTCAGTTTTCAGAATGGAGATAGGTAAATATGTACTGTTCAACATATTCATAAATGATCTGGGGAAAAGAGTAAACAGTGAGGTGGCAAAATTTGCAGATGATACAAGATAGTTAAAACTACTCAAGATAGTTAAGTCCAAAGCAGACTCTGAGAATTACAAAGGGATATCACAAAACTGACAACAAAATGTCAGATGAAATTCAGTGCTGATAAGTGCAAAGTAATGCACTTTGGAAAACATAATCCCAACTATACATACAAAATGATGGGATCTAAATTAGCTGTTATCACTTAAGAAAGAGATCTTGGAGTCACTATGGAAAGTTCTCCAAAACATCCGCTCAATATGCAGCAGCAGTCAAAACTAACAGAATATTAGAAACAATTAGGAAAGAGATAGATAATAAGACAGAAAATATCATAATGCCTCTATATAAATCCATTGGTACATCTAGAATATTGTGTGCAGTTTTTGTCATCCCATCAAAAAAAGATATATTAGAATTGGAAAAGGTACAGAGAAGGGCAATAAAATGATTAAGACTATGGAACAGCTTCCATATGAGGACAGATTAATAAAATGGGGACTTTTTAATTTAGAAAAAAGATGACTAAGAAGTGATATGATAGAGGAGGGGTCGGCAACGTTCGGCCAGCTTTATTTACCTGCTGACGTGGCAGGTTCGGACGATCGCGGCCCTCACTGGCCACGGTTTGCCGTCCCGGGCCAATGGGGGCAGCGAGAAGCCACGGCCAGCACATCGCTCGCCTGCGCCACTTCTCGACGCCCGCATTGGCCCAAGATGGCGAAACGCGGCCAGGGGGGCCGCGATCGACTGAACCTGCCACGTCAGCAGGTATATAAAACTGGCCCGGCCTGCCAGGGTGCTTACCCTGGCGAGCCGCGTGCCGAACGGTGCCGACCCCTGTGATAGAGGTCTATAAAATCATGACTGGTGTGGAGAAAGTGAATGTACCCCTTCACAAAACACACAAACCAGGAGTCGCCCAATGAAATTAATAGGCAATAGGTTTACAACAAACAAAAGGAAGTACAACTTCAAACCACACACAGTCATTGTAGAACTTATTGCCAGGGAAGTTGTGAAGGCCAAAATTATAATGGGGTTAAAAAAGAACTAGGTAAAGTTCCTGAAGGATAGCTCCATCAATGGGTATTAGCCAAGATTGTCAGGGATGCAAGCCCATGCTCTGGGTGTCCCTAGCTTCTGAATCCAGAAGGTGGGAATGGACGAGAGGAGATGGATTACTCAATGATCCCCTGTACTGTTCTTTCCCTCTGAAGTACCTGGCATTGGCCATTGTCGGAAGACAGGATGCTGGGCTAGATAAACTATTGGTCTGATCCAGTATGGTCGCACTCATGTTCTTATCTACCAAAATTAGATCTGGTCGGAAAAATCCAAAGAAACTTTTTTTGTTAGAATTTCCTAATCTGTTGAAATCAAGAAGCTTGTGGAAGTGATTAGATTTTGAGGACATTTTGATGAAGTTCCTGTTGATTTCCTGCCAGCTCTCCCCAAGGCACATGGAAGCCCATCAGGCAGGACTTCTGTAGTCTGCAGGTCCAGGGCAGCCCACCATGTAGACAGCCTCAGAGTCAGAGACCCCCACTCTTGGGCAGCCTTTTGTGGACAATTTTTTAATTTTTAATTTTCATTCAAAATCTGAACAAAACCAAATTTCAAGATCCTCTACAGAATGGAAATGCCTTTCTCTTCACAGCTCTCCCTAAAATCACTGGTGATTTTTGAAAATTTATAAAGAGTATATTCTGATCGCATATCATTGTCCTTACAATCAGTTATTTTTGGGACAAGATGCCACACACATGTATCTAAGATTGTGAAAATATTTAATTTGATTACTTGAGTAACAATACATTATTTAAAGACTAGTTTTATGCGTACATGGGATGAGCCAAAGTTAAGCTTGTGTGTATAACCATCATTTTATCCTTTCCTGCCTTCTGAGTAGTTAACCGTGCAAGTTAAATGTTCTCTTAGTGTAACGTTTTGATGGGATATGCAAATAAGGGAGAAATTATATATTGGATGCATATATTATTTTCAACTTGCAAATTATCAGCATCCAAATTTTTGCATCCAAGATGCAAAAGAAATGTGCAAATATTTAGTAGTAGGACCATTAAATTACAGGACAACAAAGATTTATCACACTACAAATTTGATGAAGTTCAAAGTACATGGAAATCCTCAGTAAATACTAATCTATTTTGGTGTGAGAGTTCTAATCAACCTCATCAGGTGAAAGGAAAAACCGACAAACATTGTTTCAATAAAATTGGTAAAGTTTCTTCCTTCTGTACACATTTCTAACCTACTTTATTATTATCAGTTTAGAGAGCTCCAAAGCTTCCACAGTCAACATAGAAACTTCCTTATTTTATGCAAGTTCCTGACAAGTTGGAAGAATACATTGGATAAGCATCCGGAATGGAGAATATAAGAATCAGGAAAGAATCTCTCTATTATTGTCTTGGGAAATGTCTAATCTCAGAATTCTCAAATAAAGGCCCCAGATGTCCCCTCTGCTGCATTGTGGTCATAGGAGCCACAAACCGGGAAAATCATGGAAAGTATGTGGGGGAATCTCAACAGAGGGCAAAGTATGCTACAAGGTACATCCTCTCCTCATTGCACAGCTCCTTCCATCATCTCCACAGCTGCTACAAAGCTTAGCTATATACACTCCATTGTACATAGGAAGTAATAAGTGGATATCCAGTGTGGGGAAAGGGAGAGGAGAAGTTGGGGAACATTTAGAACCAGATTCTCTGCTGAATCCAGTGTCCAGTGTAACAGAGAAGGGAACTATCAGGGAGTTGCTCATGCTCCACAGTTTCTATCTTGGCTCAGCCATGTGCCTGGATGTGTATTAGGAGCTGGTTCTGCTCCAATATTTATCAGGTGGTAATGGTCTCTCAACAGGGGCTTGCCACAGCCACATTACGTTCCCATCACTCTTTACCTCCCCTGATAAGCTCCACTGTACTAGGTTACATTTGCTCTTCACCAGCATGAGACTTCCTTATGGTGGGGAATCCCCACCAGGGGTCTAGTGGCTAGTCTCTGCTCTCTTTTGTGCTGCCTTGGGGGTATAATGGAGTTGGGTGGGACAAAGAATCTTCTCCTTAGTAAATTGAGTAAGAGGTTAACATTATAAAAATGTACTGATCAAAGTCTTTGAAAAAGGAGACTAATCATAGCACTGATTATGGAATACAAAATGATATCAAATTAATTCAAACCAAAACAAGTCCTAAATTGTCAGATTGAAAATCTGAAATAAATGGCCAAATCCTGTTTGGAGTTATATGTGTGTAAATCCAGCATAACTGTTGACACCGAGAACAGACATTGTCATAAATTCTTTCTACTACCAGCCCTACACCTACCATAATCCTCACCACCTTCTGTTTTAAGTGCACATTTCTTTGACCTTACTTTTTTTACAGACATACATATATATTTGAAAAAAACTACAGACCAAAACTTTGCATTGAACACACTTCCCCCTCATCCCCCACCCCCTGCCGCCAGAAAGAGAAAGAGAAAACAAAAATAGCATTTAAAGGATGAGCTTAATTTAAAACATGTTGGTAGTCCCATTGAAGCCAATGGAATTTAAACCTGTGCTTAAAGATAAGCAAATGGTTAAGTGCTTCACTGAATCAGGGCTTTAGTTTTCAAATCTATAAAATGGTAATTATATTAATTACACACCTACATGTGACTGACAACGTCTTAAGCATGGTATATTTTTGGATTTTGCCAGTCAATAATATCAGTGTGCCCATTTTAAATGACAGAACAAAAGCTCAAAGAAGTTTAATGATATGAGTAGTGCACTGTGTACAAGTTTATTATGCATGTGACTGGGGATCAGGAGACCTTGGTTCTGATTGTCCTGGCTTTGACTTACTGTGCAACTTTGGGTAGGGCATTTAAACTTCTTAGAGCCTGAGTTTCCTCATCTGCAAAATGGGGGGCAAAGCTGCCAATGAGGATGGTTAATGGAACACTTACCTATATAAGCACTGCAAAGGAGGAATGCCTGAACCCAAGTCAGCCATCCAGGCTACCTCAAGCTTTTAAGGTTACTTTCAGGTGCATAATAACAAAGTTTTCAACAATTGCAACAATGCATCCAGATACCTTAGATTAGAATTAAAACATCACTGATGTGATATTGATCCTCCTACCATTTATTTGTATCCATCTTGCAGTTTGTTTCATTTCAGTATATCATAATTTTAGAATCATAACTCTTTTTACATTTTTATTTACTTGTATTTTGGTTTCTTCTTCCACCATGTTGCTTTTGGTCCTACAGCATTTATTATTCCTGGAAGAAAGTGATAGTTCATAAGATGAAAATGAAACATATTAATATAGGGAATATAGATCTTATAAAGCAAAATCCAATATATCATTCATTTCAGTAATCAAATTAATTTCTTCATATCACATAAATCCTAACTTTAGCCCATGTTGTTAATGCAATACTTAGTCACTGTAATGTCAGCATGGTAAATCTAGCTTTAAAAAAAAATTATGAATTATCTTGTTCGTTAGGGTTTGTGATTCGTTTCACTCTAATATGTTTATTGTGTTCCTAAGAGTAAAGAAAATGTCTGAGACTTCACAGCAAATACACTGACTACTATATCTGGGTGCCACTGTCAGCAAGTAGCCCCTTCCTGGGCATCCCATCGCAGCCTCAGGGCAGCCCTGCAAGCAGCCCCTTGCCTCAGTTTCCATTCTTGATTCCTCAATAAACTCAAAAAAGAGTATTTTACAAGTCCAGTAACAACAGTCCTCCTTAGGATCTGGTTTACTAACTTAAAGTTCAAAAAATAAACACAGAAGTCCAACTCCCAAACTCCCTTTGGGTCTCAGTGTCTTCTCTGTTTTAGCAAGCTACTCCCAGGCCTGTCTAGCTGAGGCACATCCTCTATTCTCACTCTCTGCTTTCTGTTTCTACAGTTTCCTGTGCTTCCCTCCCTCTGCAGCTTCCTCCTGCCCTTTATAGGGAATCATACCTGATGGTTCTTATTAAAGCCCACACCTCATTGTAGGGTGGCAGGCAGAGCCAGCTCCTAGCCCTTAAAGGAGAAGGCCACCCCATTATACACAGAAAAAATAAACTTTGCTCGGTAACTATTTTGATCAAGATTTCTCTCTTCATGCAAAATTTTGCTCTAAATTAAATCCAGCTTACTCAGTTTCCTCCAGAGAAGTTCCATGGTGTAAGTGAGAGCATTATTTGGCACAAACTCAGCCTATTATGAGTATTGAAAACACACAGCCAAATTCTACTTTTAGTTATGCAGATATAACAATTTGTTCAAAAATACATGTAAAAACACTTATCATTCCTTCTTGACAAAGAAAAAACATCGCAGATTGGTTAGGTTCTTAGGCAACACATTTGATTTTTGACCAGCTCCCCACAGCTGCCCATGTTGCTCTCTCTGACCCGTCTCCGGATGTGGGGTCCTCAGAGCCACAGCCTGGCCATGTTAAGAGCTGTGCAGGCAGCTATGAGTCGTGGACCCTCCACCTGCCCTGGGCAGGGCTCCCAAGGGGTGGGAACATGGGCCGGTGGCTGCTGGGACCCCCACACTTAAGCAGGTGTCACTTGGGCACTCGGGTTGACTGTGGCTTCCCACTGCCTGCGGAGCTCTTATCATGGCAGAGCTGCGTCTGCAAGGCCCCCCGTCCCTGGCGGGAGCCAGGTCAAGCAGAACCACATGGGTAGCTGTGGGGAGCATGGATCCCTCCACCTGCCCTGGGTGGGGGGCCTGGGACATGGGCAGGAGGCTGCTTTTGCCCCCCACACCTTGGGCTGGGGGGGAGACGGGCTTCCTGGCTCCGCTACAGCTTCTGGCTTGGCCAGGGGAGTGGCCTCAGGGGGCAAGGGAGGGTCCACGGTGTGTTGGGGGGCAAAGGTGGGGCCTTGGTAGGGGAAGCCTTTTGCAGTGTGATATTACACAGAGGCAGTGGATTCCAAGTTTAGAGCAGAACAGGTTGGATGCAGGCCCAAGAGATCTTGTATAGACCAGATATTCACACTAAGGACCATCATAGAAGAATGTATAGCATGGCAAGCTCCTCGTATCATCAATATAATTGATTTTCAAAAGGCATTTGATAGCCTGCACAGACATATGTTGTGAAATATTCTTCTGTCATATGTTGTTAACATCATCAAAGTTATGTACAGCTATGCGAAGTGTTTTGTAAGGGTGAACAACCAGATAACAAAATGGTTCAATGTGGACTCTGGTGTGAAAGATGGCTGCATTTTATCTTTGCTGGTGTTTGCCATTCACATAGACTGGATAATAAAGAAATATATTAGTAACACAAATATTGGTACTGCATGGGTAGATGGCAAATGCTTAGAAGAGCTAAATTTTATTGATGATATTGCACTATTAAGTAACACCCCTGAGAAGTTACAAACAGAGACAGACAAGCTGGCAAAAACAGCAGAGCAAACAGGGCTCAAAAATAGATAAGCTAGAACAAACATCCTTGAAACCCAGATATCAAGCAGTAACATCATAGGAAGTAGGGCTGTTGATTAATCACAGTTAACTAACGTGATTAACTCAAAAAAATTAATCACAATTAAAAAAATAATCGTGATTAATTGAAGTTTTAATTGCACTGTTAAACAATAGAACACCAATTGAAATTTATTAAATATTGTGGATGTTTTTCTACATTTTCAAATATATTGATTTCAATTACAACACAGAATTCAAATTGTATAATGCTCACTTTATATTATTTTATTACAAATATTTGCACTATAAAAATGATAAAAAAATAATATTTTTCAATTCATCTCATACAAGTACCATAGTGAAATCTCTTTATTGTGAAAGTGAAACTTGCAAATGTTGATTTTTTTTGTTACATAACTGCACTCAAAAACAAAATAATGTAAAACTTTAGCGCCTACAAGTCCACTCACTCCTACTTCTTGTTCAGCCAATTGCTAAGACAAACAAGTTTGTTTACATTTACTCCAGATAATGCTGCTTGTTTTTTATTTACAATGTCACCTGAAAGTGAGAACAGACATTTGCATCGCACTTTTGTAGCCAGCATTGTAAGATATTTACATGCCAGATATGCTAAACATTCGTATGCTCCTTCATGCTTTGGCCACCATTCCAGAGGACATGCTTCCATGCTGATGACGCTCGTTAAAAAAATATGTTAATTAAATTTCTGACTCAACTCCTTGGGGGAAAATTGTATGTCTCCTGCTCTGAGTTTTGCCCACATTCTGCCATATATTTCACATTATAGCAGTCTCGTATGATGACCCAGCATGTTATTCGTTTTAAGAACACTTTCACTGCAGATTTGACAACACACAAAGAAGGTACCAATGTGAGATTTCTAAAAATAGCTACAGCACTCAACCCAAGATTTAGGAATCTGAAGTGCCTTCCAAAATCTGAGAGGGACGGGGTCTGGAGCATGCTTTCAGAAGTCTTAAAAGAGCAACACTCCGATGCAGAAACTATAGGACCCAAATCACCAAAAAAGAAAATTAACCTTCTGCTGGCGACATCTAACTGAGATGATGAAAATGAACATGCATTGGTCTGCACTGCTTTGGATTGTTATCAAGCAGAACCCGTCATCAGCATGGACACATATCCCCTTGAAGCATGAAGGGACAGATGACACTTTAGTGCATCTGGCACTTAAATATCTTGCAACACCGGTTACAACAGTACCTTGTGAATGACTGTTTGACATCGTAAACAAGAAACAGGCAGTATTATCTCCTGTAGATGTAAACAAACTTGTTTATCTGAGCGATTGGCTGAACAAGAAGTAGGACTGAGTGGACTTGTGGGATCTAAAGTTTAAATTGTTTTATTTTTGAATGCAGTTCTTTTTTGTACATAACTCTACATTTGTAACTTCAACTTTCATGATAAAGAGATTGAACTACAGTACTTTTATTACAAGAATTGAAAAATACCATTTCTTTTATTTTTACTGTGCAAATATTTATTTTAAAAAGTATAAAGTGAGCACTGTACACTTTGTATTCTGTATTGTAATTGAAATCAAAATATTTGATAATGTTGAAAACATCCACAAATATTTATATAAATGGCTTTCTGTTATTGTTTAATAATAACAATATTAGATTAATCGTGATTATTTTTTTTAATCCCTTGACAGCCCTAGAAGAAAGCATTTTCTATATTTGGGCATGTCCTGTAGATGTTAACAGAGAGATTCCCAAATGAAAATGTCAAATGGAAATCAAATGGTGTGATGAACAAGAGATGCTCAAGAGCAACATTAAGAAGAACTCTTAACAAGGAGAGTGGAATGCTTGATGTCAATGCCATAGAGCACATGAAAGCAGCACTTAATAATGGAGGGGAATGGAAGAGAATAGTTTCTGCCCTATGTGCCAACATTGGCATGCGAAGGATGTACTAATAATTATTTATTAATTGATTATTATTACTCATTCAGAAAGGACACGAACAGAGCTCTGCAACCTTTCAGTCACTAGGCTATGGGATAGTCTCATGGGGTAGGGGTCCCTCAGTCTCTCCTGCAGGGAAAGTGCATCCTGGGTTTCCCACAAGTGATCTAACCACCAGGTTCAGAGTCATTCTCATATTTTATTATGCTCTCTCTCTCTCTCTCTCTCTCTCTCACACACACACACTCAATGTTTCTTTCATTGTTTAGCCCCAGATGAACAGCTTCAATCTGTGGGGGTGAAGTATGAGAATGACTTTGTGTGCTGCTAGTTACAGCACTCACCTGGGTGGTGGGAGACCTAGGATCCACTCCACTGCCTCTAGTGATTTTTTAAATTACTGTACTTATTCACAGTTGAATAGCTTTAACAGAATAGACTGAGAGAGCCCCACATCAGAATATTTTGAAGTCCAGTGTTTAGGACACTCATCAAGGAGGTAGCAGATTCCTGTCCAAATCTCTTCTCTCCCTCAGCCTGAGGGAGGACTTGAACTGGTGGTTCTCCCATGTCCCAGGTGAGCACATTATACACTGGGTTTAAAGTTATGAGGGAGGTCCTCCCTGTCAAGGCTGTATCCCCACTTTGAACTTTAGGGTACAAATGTAGGGGCCTGCATGAAAACTTCTAAGCTTAACTATCAGCTTAGGTCTGGTCTGCTGCCACCATCCCAATGGATTCCCTCCCCTGGGAAGCCTTGAGAAAGCTTTCACCAATTCCCTGGTGAATACAGATCCAAACCCCTTGGATCTTAAAACAAGGAGAAATTAACCATTCCCCTCCTTCCTCCCACCAGCTCCTGGTGAATACAGTTCCAACCCCCCTGGGATCTTAAAACAAGGAGAAATTAACCATCCCCCCTTCTTTCTCTCACCAACTCCTGGTGAATACAGTTCCAACCCCCTTGGATCTAAAACAAGGAAAAAATCAATCAGGTTCTTAAAAAGAAGGTTTTTAATTAAAGAAAAAGGTAAAAATCATCTCTGTAAAATCAGTATGGAAAATAACTTTACAGGGTAATCAAACTTAAAGAGCTCAGAGGACTCCCTTCTAGTCTTAGGTTCAAAGTACAGCAAACAAAGATACAGGAGTACTTGTGGCACCTTAGAGACTAATACATTTGTTAGTCTCTAAGGTGCCACAAGTACTCCTGTTCTTTTTACGGATACAGACTAACACGGCTGCTACTCTGAAACCAAACAAAGATAAACACTCTAGTAAAAGGTACATTTACAAGTTGAGAAAACAAAGTAAAACTAAGATGCCTTGCCTGGCGATTTACTTACAAGTTTGAAATAGGAGAGACTTGTTTAGAAAGATGTGGAGAACCTGGATTGATGTCTGGTCCCTCTCAGTCCCAAGAGCGAACGAACTCCCAAACAAAGAGCACAAACAAAAGCCTCCCCCCCACCCCCAAGATTTGAAAGTATCTTGTCCCCTTATTGGTCCTTTGGTCAGATGCCAGCCAGGTTACCTGAGCTTCTTAACCCTTTACAGGGAAAAGGATTTTGGAGTCTCTGGCCAGGAGGGATTTTATAGTACTGTACACAGGACAGCTGTTACCCTTCCCTTTATAGTTATGACACTCCCCAACTCCCAAGATTCTTGCAAAAATGATGTAGACATCTAATACCCAGAGTGGGTTTTCAGCTGAGATTCTCAAGTAAAGGGAACACCTCCCTACAGCCCAGATTTAGGTGCCTATGTCCAAGAGAGGGGCAGAACTTAGCACCCACCGCATTTTGGCATCTCCCATTGGCTAGCTTATGTGGGGAGCTGCCTAGCATTCTGGCTTTTAGAACTTAGCACCCACTGCATTTTGGCATCACCTATTGGCTAGCTTATGTGGGGAGCTGCCTAGGATGCTGGCTTTTATGTACCCATTCTGAGGTGCATATTTCTCCCCATTCATTGTATAGGGAGCCCATGAGCTGAACTCAGGCTTTATGAATTTTAGTGGTTTTCTAGGCACCTAAAAGTCAACTCAGCATCACTATGACTCAGTTACTTAGTGACTGTAGCTCAGAGTCTCAGCTTGGTTTAAAATAACAAATCATGGTAAATACACCATTAAATGTTCCAAATAAGAACACAAAGTAATTTCTACTCAGAAGGACTCTGTCTTATCTTTGCAAATGGTCAGTTTAAAAGGAGCAGGAAGGTGAAGAAGGTTACAATACTTACGCAATGACATAGATTCATCACACTGAAACAGAGAGTCCGGCAAAGATTGCCTTCCTTTTAATCAGTTCTCTCAACCTCCCCTCTTTCTCACAAAGCAAATATGCCCATTCAGACACAAAAAGTGAAATAAACCTGCAAAGTAAATGACTATATCAAACAAAACAAAACAAAGAAAACAAACCCTGAAGTTCAACAGGTTGAACATTTCATTGCTGCTTAATGGAAAATTTCCTTACAGACTATAATTAAATACTTCTTTATACCTGTATGTATATTATAGATAGATGTATCATAGGTAATTGGTAATTTAATAGATAGGAAGTTATATCGGTTTGATAATCTTTGTCCTTTAAGGAGAAAATTTTAAACAGAATAAGTTGCTGGGCAACTTTTAATGTTCCAATTTTATTTTTAGATGTTGGAATGCTAAGGTCAATTACATAATCCAGAACAGTTTGAGCATATAGCACAGTCCATTCTAATCAGTGCTAGATACACACTGAGCTCAAAACCTATAAACACAAATTCAGAATGAATGTAATTGAACAAGAAGAGAACTGCTTTGAAGGGACCTTGGAATAATATGAGATATTAAAAAGCAGTATACATTTCACAGAAGCAATTAACAGATTGCAGTGCTACATTGATACAAAGCTTTAATATAAACCACAGGAATTTAAGATGATATACAATTCTACGTATGGTACCACTTTAATAGTAAATGCATCTCTTATCATTAAAATGGTGTACAATACTTGAAAAGAGAATACAACATTGATCCTAGTCCAAAAGATAGGAGTCAATGAGATATTACAATTACTATGGGCCATATTTTGATACTATTATTTTTACTGAGTACCATCTTACAAGTAGTCTCCCTCGCTACACATTAAATGGTGGTACTCAGCATGACTATAGGTATCAGAATCTGGCCTTAAACAATTGTTTTCAAAGTTTTGGATGACACCTTAATTGGTGGGAGCAGCATTGATAGAAACAAACTGGAAAGACAATGTAAGGGATTAGAGGAGTATAGGCTTTGGACAGTGAGGGAAGATTCAGATCTAAGAAGTGCTATACTTGATAAAACAAAATAAATCATACACATAAAAAATAGCCATACTTATCAAATTAAGGTAAGTTTATTTTCAACTTAAGTTTTTAATGCAGCTGTAAAATATTATTACTTTTTATGTAATTAGGCATTATAGCACTGATCCAAAAACTACTGTAGTCAATGGAAAGAATCCCATTGACTTCAGTAGGCTTTGAATATACAGATGAATAGTTCCACTGAAGTAAATGGGACATGCTTGGAGTTATGCAAATACATATGTATCTTGCTGAACTGGATCTCAGGAAAAGTGTGAGACTGAGATTAAGTGATTGCAAGAAGAGTTGCCTAAAATATGCTCAATCTTAAAGTGGTTCACAGCTTGAAAAAAGTCTGAAAACCATTAACTTAATAAAATTCAGAATATAATCCTTTAAATTATGTGGACAAGATTTGTCACACTCACCTCCCTAATTGAATTTCTGGCTCTTGATTATCCATCTCCAGATGGCCTTAGTTATTTCCTTATGTAAATGTCACAACTCCTGTTCATAACCTGTTTCATGTTAAGGTAGCCAATAATTTAGGCATATCTCACAAGCCACTGTTAAATATTCTATGCATGTGTATTCCTCTCATTATGCACATAATGGTAGAGATTATTTTAGCCACATTTAAAAAAAATATTTAATGAATATTAAAAATAGGAATCTAATTGTCCTTTTCACAAAATAAAAATATATCTGTATAGAGTGATTCAAAAGAACACCCTGAAGACAATTTGATGGTATTTTTGAGGCATGTAGTGCGAAAAGAACAAATCTGATGGACTCTTATGATATCCTTTACAAAGTTTCTTTGAGACAGTGCCAGTAAAGATTTCCTGATGACACAAGTATCCAAATTTCTCTTCCAATCATAAAGGGTCATGAAGCTAATAATTCAAAGTCAGGTCATCATGACTTGCATTGACTGTAAAAAGGAAACCAGTGGTAAGGTCAGAACATTATTGTCTTTTTCTGAAAATTCACCTCATTGTTTCAATTAATTAAAAATGGAATTGTTTAACCTGGCGAGTATCATGCAATGACATTTTCGGTGCTAGGTGATTTATAATGACCCCATTATTTTCAGTGACACAGTAGGAATGAGTGGCTGTATAATACATAGCCCAAGGCTTCATGAATGCTGCTTTCTTGGTTGTACAGAAGGGGGAGATTCAGCAGTGTTAGATGAGTCTAGGTGATCTTTGAAAAAAGTACAGTACAATGCTAATCATTCCACAATTTCTAGGGACTTTTCTCTATACAATATAGAACAAAATACTCCTTTTTAATTTTGCTTTATTTTTCACTGAAATTATTCTATTCAGCATTGGTTGCCGAAAGTAATTTAAACTGGACATTTATCAAGATGAAACAAGGAAAAAAGATATCCATCTTATTTCTTTCTTTTATCATTGAAAATCTGTGAAAATCATCATATAGTATTAAAAATAAAATCAATTAAGATTATTTATGAGGAAAATATCATTGCAATAGTGCAGAAAAGAGTAGCCCTTTTAAATGTTGTAAGATTTATAACACAGCGCATTTTTATTCTGGAACTGTTAGACAAATGAAGGTGAAGAGCAACATAGCAAGATCTGCAGTATTTGACTTTACTGCCATTCCTCCATAACTAGATACAGAGCTTGTGAATTACTGATATATTCTGACGATACATGGCCTTGAGTCTTAAGAAAAATAGCATTGCTCTAAAATTGCACATAACATTACACTTACATATAGCACATAATGGAGCTATGGAAGGAGTGTAGTGCATCAACCCCATTGGAGGGGGGAAAAAAGAGAGCAGTTTTAAATAATGATAGGTTAATATCACTGGTGGAATGTAAAATATATCAATAACATAAGCAGGTGACATGAATGATTTTTCTCTAGCTATAAGGTCACATAATCATATTTTTTCTTCTTGGTTCTGGGAAATATTGTATTCTATTATAATATTTAGGGTTATAATGCTCTTCATCACTGTAGGTGATTAAGTCATACACATTTTCAGTTAATTAAAGAATACTTTCAGGTTTGCATTAAAATTCCCAGAATGAATGTAGGGTGGATATTATGAATGTTTTGTGCTTATTTCTTTACAAATGTAGTAGAAAGTTACATGGGTTGGGATAGTCCTAGGTGAAATTCTACACTGAAGGAAAGAAAGAGAAGCTGAACAATTTGTGTTAGAGATAATACTGTTTATCCTTATTCTAATGAAACTCCTTGTTTGGGGTTCAAAGAAAGCAACTCTTTCCATGGTTCTCCACCACTGTCACATGACAAAGTCTCATAGCTGACTCACTTTGAACCAGAATAAATAGAAGAGGAATATAAGCCAAACCTTCCATAAGATTTTCAGTTTGATAAGCATATGGAATGTCCTGAGTGGAAGGAATGTGTCACCTGTCCAAATAGGTTTAAACAGACAGCAGTGAAATGCAGATCAGGTCATAAATTATGCACATTTAAAATGAAGCTGGAAATAATTATATTTTCTATAAGTAAGGAGAGAAGAATAAATATATCATCATTCTTTAAGAAGTTTGATAAGCCTCTTGTTCCAAATAGGACTCCAATACACAGATGGACATGGTTTAAACATCATGGGCAGCCCATCAGCTGATGTAAAGTGTCATAGCTCCATGGAAGGCAATATGCCTTTTTAGAGTATGGAATTCCCTGGGTAGAAATATGAACAGGGAGATCATAGGGCATAGGTCAGTGGTGGGCAACCTTGGCCCGTAGGCCACATGTGGCCCATCAGGGTAATCCGCTGGTGGGCTGGCAGACATTTTGTTTACATTTGCACGGCTGCCCGTAGCTCCCAGTGGCCGTGGCTTGCTGTTCCCAGCCAATAGGAGCTGCGGGAAGCGGTGCGGGTGGCAGGTTGCCGTGGGTCACAGGTTACCCATCACTGGCATAGGAGGTCTGTCCAAGCAGTGGAAGTATGCTCAGGAGACATAATGATAAAGCACTTTGGATGCATGTCTCTTGAAGCAAAGGAATCAAGAATCTTGCTCAAGCAATGGTGAGTGATGCCCATGTCGGGGCACGACGGGGACAGGTGAGCAAAGCCCACAGGTAAGTGGGGAACATGGAGACCGGGGAGATGGGTCGGAAACGAGAGGGAGTGTGGGCTATATTGGCAGAGAGAAAGGAGAGTCAGGACAAAACTGGGAGGAAAGATCAAACCAGTATCTTAGATGCCTATATACAAATGTGAGAAGTATGGGGAATAAGCAGGAAGAACTGGAAGTGCTAATAAATAAATACAACTATGACATTGTTGGCATCACTGAAACTTGGTGGGATAATACACATGATTGGAATGTTGGTGTGGATGGGTACAGCTTGCTCAGGAAGGATAGACAGGGGAAAAAGGGAGGAGGTGTTGCCTTATATATTAAAAATGTACACACTTGGACTGAGGTAGAGATGGACATAGGAGACGGAAGTGTTGAGAGTCTCTGGGTTAGGCTTAAAGGGGCAAAAAACAAGGGAGATGTCATGCTAGGAGTCTACTACAGGCCACCTAACCAGGTGGAAGAGGTGGATGAGGCTTTTTTCAAGCAACTAACAAAATCATCCAAAGCCCAAGATTTGGTGGTGATGGGGGACTTCAACTATCCGGATATATGTTGGGAAAATAACACAGCGGGGCACAGACTATCCAACAAATTCTTGGACTGCATTGGAGACAACTTTTTATTTCAGAAGGTTGAAAAAGCTACTAGGGGGGAAGCTGTTCTAGACTTGATTTTAACAAATAGGGAGGAACTCATTGAGAATGTGAAAGTAGAAGGCAGCCTGGGTGAAAGTGATCATGAAATCATAGAGTTTGCAATTCTAAGGAAGGGTAGAAGGGAGAACAGCAAAATAGAGACAATGGATTTCAGGAAGGCAGATTTTGGGAAGCTCAGAGAGCTGATAGGTAAGGTCCCATGGGAATCAAGACTGAGGGGAAAAACAACTGAGGAGAGTTGGCAGTTTTTCAAAGGGACACTATTAAGGGCCCAAAAGCAAGCTATTCCGCTGGTTAGGAAAGATAGAAAATGTGGCAAAAGACCACCTTGGCTTAACCACGAGATCTTGCACAATCTAAAAAATAAAAAGGAGTCATATAAAAAATGGAAACTAGGACAGATTACAAAGGATGAATATAGGCAAACAACACAGGAATGCAGGGGCAAGATTAGAAAGGCAAAGGCACAAAATGAGCTCAAACTAGCTACGGGAATAAAAGGAAACAAGAAGACTTTTTATCAATACATTAGAAGCAAGAGGAAGACCAAAGACAGGGTAGGCCCACTGCTTAGTGAAGAGGGAGAAACAGTAACAGGAAACTTGGAAATGGCGGAGATGCTTAATGACTTCTTTGTTTCGGTCTTCACCGAGAAGTCTAAAGGAATGCCTAACATAGTGAATGCTAATGGGAAGGGGGTAGGTTTAGCGGATAAAATAAAAAAAGAACAAGTTAAAAATCACTTAGAAAAGTTAGATGCCTGCAAGTCACGTGGGCCTGATGAAATGCATCCTAGAATACTCAAGGAGCTAATAGAGGAGGTATCTGAGCCTCTAGCTATTATCTTTGGAAAGTCATGGGAGACGGGAGAGATTCCAGAAGACTGGAAAAGGGCAAATATAGTGCCCATCTATAAAAAGGGAAATAAAAACAACCCAGGTAACTACAGACCAGTTAGTTTAACTTCTGTGCCAGGGAAGATAATGGAGCAAGTAATTAAGGAAATCATCTGCAAACACTTGGAAGGTGGTAAGGTGATAGGGAACAGCCAGCATGGATTTGTGAAGAACAAATCATGTCAAACCAATCTGATAGCTTTCTTTGATAGGATAACGAGCCTTGTGGATAAGGGTGAAGCGGTGGATGTGGTATACCTAGACTTTAGTAAGTTATTTGATACGGTCTCGCATGATATTCTTATCGATAAACTAGGCAAATACAAATTAGATGGGGCTACTATAAGGTGGGTGCATAACTGGCTGGATAACCGTACTCAGAGAGTTGTTATTAATGGTTCCCAATCCTGCTGGAAAGGCGTAACGAGTGGGGTACCGCAGGGGTCTGTTTTGGGACCGGCTCTGTTCAATATCTTCATCAACGACTTAGATATTGGCATAGAAAGTACGCTTATTAAGTTTGCGGATGATACCAAACTGGGAGGGATTGCAACTACTTTGGAGGACAGGGTCATAATTCAAAATGATCTGGACAAATTGGAGAAATGGGCTGAGGTAAACAGGATGAAGTTTAACAAAGACAAATGCAAAGTGCTCCACTTAGGAAGGAAAAATCAATTTCACACATACAGAATGGGAAAAGACTGTCTAGGAAGGAGTACGGCAGAAAGGGATCTAGGGGTTATAGTGGACCACAAGCTAAATATGAGTCAACAGTGTGATGCTGTTGCAAAAAAAGCAAACATGATTCTGGGTGTATTGTGAGCAAGACACGAGAAGTCATTCTTCCGCTCTACTCTGCTCTGGTTAGGCCTCAGCTGGAGTATTGTGTCCAGTTCTGGGCACCGCATTTTAAAAAAGATGTGGAGAAATTGGAAAGGGTCCAAAGAAGAGCAACAAGAATGATTAAAGGTCTTGAGAACATGACCTATGAAGGAAGGCTGAAAGAACTGGGTTTGTTTAGTTTGGAAAAGAGAAGACTGAGAGGGGACATGATAGCAGTTTTCAGGTATCTAAAAGGGTGTCATAAGGAGGAGGGAGAGAACTTGTTCACCTTAGCCTCTAAGGATAGAACCAGAAACAATGGGTTTAAACTGCAGCAAGGGAGGTCTAGGTTGGACATTAGGAAAAAGTTCCTAACTGTCAGGGTGGTTAAACACTGGAACAAATTGCCTAGGGAGGTTGTGGAATCTCCGTCTCTGGAGATATTTAAGAGTAGGTTAGATAAATGTCTATCAGGGATGGTCTAGACAGTATTTGGTCCTGCCATGCGGGCAGGGGACTGGACTCGATGACCTCTCGAGGTCCCTTCCAGTCCTATAATAATCTATGAATAATCTATGTCCTGGAATCTATGTCCAAAGGTTGTATTAATGAATAGGCTTAGACTGTTTATCTCAAGATTTACAATACTGCTATTAAACTTAAAATTGACTTGGGGCAGAGGAAACTGTGATTAATAATTAAACTTTTGTAATTAAACTTTAAAGGAGATTATTATTTATTTGTATTTATGGGGAGGAGTGCTGGAACAATTTGTATAGTGGAGGTGCTGAAAGCCAATGAACAAACTGTAAACTCTGTATATGATAGAAACCACTTCAAGCCAGGTGGTGTGATGTCACTCCCAGAACCTGTAGTTTCAGCACCTATGTTTATGGGGCCTCAATCATAGATCAGGGACCCATTGTGCCAGGTACTGTACAAATACATAACAAAGTCTAGATAATACTTAGTCCTGCCAGGAGTGAAGGGGATTGGACTAGATGCCCTCTTGAGTCCCTTCCAGTCCTATGAGTCAGTCCTTCCAGTCCTGAAGAGTTTACAATACAAGCATAGAAGAGACAACAGATGGTTACAACAAACAGATGAGGGAGAGCACAAGGTAACAATGAGGCAATAATGGTCATCATGATAAGCAATGGTCTCAGCACACCAGCTACTTAAGCATTCTTGAGCAGCAGAGAAAAGATTTAAGGAGGGATGTGAAGAAGGACAATGAAATGGCTTTTCAGATATTTAAGCGGAGCTCTCCTATGCACAGGGGGCAGCGTGATAGAAAACACAGAAGTGCTTGTTTGAAAAATGAACCCTAGAACATGATATAGTAGTGCTAAACAGGTCAGTTGCATAGGTCAGTTCAAAACTACACTAACTACAAAGGTGAGGAGTCATTCAGAAGCATAAGCTGTATAGGGAACAAAATAATAATACCAGATTTTTAAAATTTAAGTAATCAATAAGGAAGAATTTTAAACATTCAATTAAAGCTATGCAGAAGATGGAGATTCCATTTTATGTTGGATTTTGAGATTTGATCATTTTTTTCCAGTTAGGTACATAACCTGAAAAATTACAAAATTTTCCACAAAAACAAAAGAAACAATACATGATACACTATAATAGAGAATTTTTTAAAAATCAAAATGAGAAGTTATTAAAAAAATCAAAATGTGGCATTTTGACATTGTTGGAACTTTCCCCCCTTTTTTTCAGTAATGAAATTTCAGCGAAATAAACATAATTTTGGAAATTGTTGGGATTTTGATAGAACTGTATTCTCTGACAGAAAATGAGTCCATCATTTTTTCTCCAACTAACTTAAGTCTGAACATCAAACACATTTAACGGTTTGTAAATTAGTCACATAGAGAAAAATATGGTTCAGAAATTTACAAATAAAATTATTAATGCGGTTCATAATATAGTGATTCTTTTATGAATGCTTCCAAAATGGAAAAAAAAAGAGACAAAATTTGAAAGTTCTCTGGTATGAATGATTTACCCAGCTCTGGTTTCAGCTATATTAAAGTTTATCCATACAAATATGTGGGTTTATATTTTGTTTAACAGATTTGAATGAATTTGACTACTGGAACACTGCAGAAAACTCTTTTTGTTCAATCTTCTCTTCACAGCTCTGTTAATATACTTCATTTATAACAAGTTCTCTGCATATCTTTAATTGAAATTAGATATCGTAATTGTAAGGATTCCAGAAGTCATAAGATACCCATTAAGGACTAAGTTGAGAACACTAGATCATTTTCCCTTCTCACCAAATCCCTCCTACATTCTTGTTATTATAGTAAGTACTCATTTTGGACTGAATCTAGTCTTGATTATGTACTGTCTAGCCCAAAGGAATTTATATTAATGATGTAGCCAATAGTTAGTCCTGAAATCCCGAGTTCTCAACATCTTAGAACTAGGGCTTTCCATGACTTTGAGAATAACAATGTTTAATACAGTGCAACAATTTTGCCCTCAGTGATTTCAATTTTCTTTTAAAGGCAGGCTGTGTATGGCATTGACAACTCCCTTAATAAATGGTGTTGAATTGTCAGTCATCATGGAAGACACAATATAAGATCCCCTGACTGAAAACAATGAGTTTCAAGTTCATTATTTTATTTTCATGCAATTGTTTTGATAGATTACAGAGTAAAAAGCATGCATGGTAACTAAATTGTCATATTACAGTTACATAAGGATAGTTCTAATCCTCACACATCCAGAGAAGTATCAGGGGAGCAGTTATTCAGCGTTGTATGTGAATGCCAGAGATTGTAATAGAGATGCCCAGAAAATATACCAATTTTGAAAAAAAAAAAGGGGGGGGGAGGGGCTGTTGCTCTAAGTTTTCAGTATGTCCAAGTAGGTGGTTTAAAGTTGATAGCAGCATGGGAAACAGCATATTGCTTAGACAATCAAACCACAGTGGTTTAACCCTATCCACTTTACAAGCTCTGTTGTGAACAGAAAATTCCAATCTGTGATTACACAGATAAACAGAAGCATGGATTTAAAAAATCATAAATCAACTTACAGTGAAGAAAGTCCATTTCATTCCTATAGTGGAGTAAGCAATTTTAAGAAACTGATACAATTCAGGAAAAAAAGAAAAGAAACATCTTTTCAGATATTCCCAGCTGCACCTTAAAGTAATCAGTTAGAACTGCTTGCTTAGTCACTTACTTAATGTTGTCGACTCATCAATCAGCATTGAAATATTTGCCCTTCTTTCCTCTTTAATGTTTTCTACAACTCTTTATCAAATTGCAGATGAAAGGTATTCAATTATATCAGCACAGATTTTCTCATCCTCTTTATACCCAACAAAAGGTACTCAATTTAGTGATTGAACTTTAACATCTGCTGGAAAATAGATGCATGCCCTATGATGACATCCAATGTTCCTAACTTCCAGAAAATATTTCTGTCAATACATTTTAATCTTGGTATGTCCCTCCTCTGATATACCAGTCCTGGGCATCTCCACAGAAGAAATTAGAATCCTGAATTGTAAGGTGTTTTTTATATCTTAAATATACCCATTAAGATTATCTTTCTTGGAGAATCTCAGCAGTGCTGGTGTAAGGGCCAATGCTAGTTCCAGCGGCATTAGCCAAACTTCTCCTTTCCTAGCCTGTGCAATGACTGCAGCTTCCCTCTGCATTTCTCCCCAGACCCGAGAAGTGCTCTCCCTGGGTTCCAGCGGAAGAGAATATGTTTGCCTGGTGGTAGCTGACTCTTTGCCTTCCATATTCATGTGTGAATGGTTCCCTTTGCATAGTAGATTTGGGAATATGTCTGGGCCTTCATTTTTGGAGCTAGATGCCACAAACAAGAGGTTAGCTGTGAGTTAGTGTGAGATGGGTTCAGCTGGGAAACAAATGGAGAAAGTGTTTGGTGCTCTGACTCAGTTGGTGGTGGTGAAAGGAAGGAATTTGTAAAAGTTAAGATAGACTAACACAGACTGGAGTCTTTAGCCAAAGAATAAAGGGAAAGTGTACAGATTTCTAGGAACATAGGACTGGAAGGGAACTCCTTGGTCATCAAGTCTAGTCTCCTGCTATCGAAGGAAACTCCATCATATTATCTCATGTTGTTTGCTCCCATTTTGCCTATTAGACAATTGTTCCAGAACCTTACTCCTATGTTGATTAGCTAACATCTTTTAATTTCCAGCCTAAGTTTATTCAAGCCAGTTTATACACATTTATTCTTGTGCAAACATTGTCTTTTAAATAGCTTTACTGACCCCCTCCCTGGTTATTTACCCCTCTGAAGTATTTAAAGAGTGAAATCTCTCAGCATAAATTTTACTACGTTGAACAAGCCAAGCTCTTTTAGTCTCATCTCATAAAATAGGCTTTCCATTCCCCTGATCATCCTAATAGCCTTTCTCTGTTCTTTTCCAATTTGAATTAATCTTTCTTGAACATGGGTGACCAGAATTGAACACAATATTTCAGATGCGGTCTTATCACTGCCTTGTACGGTGGCATTAAGACTTCCCTATCCCTTCTGAAAATACCTTGTGTGACACATGGCCAGAAATGATTAAGCATCCTGCAGGATAAATGACCCAAATTTCACTTCTTGGGATGTATTATTAGATAATGTTTGTGGTTTTGTATGTTTACGTATATATTGTTAGAGGTTAACAATGTAACCAAAGGGTTCCTGTCTATGCTGTATTCTGTTAATTCAGAGATCAAAGGGAGATTTTAACATTTAAATGAATTGCAAATATATTGATATCACTGTATTCATCTCTCTTTGAAATTTATAGCAAATCACCTGTGAATGGTGGAAAACAGGCAATTGCCTTATGTTAATCCCTGTAGCTAATTACCGGTGATGCTTAGGAAATAGGTCTACCTCAAAGTCTGCATGATTGCCTATTGTTCACATAAGGACTCCGAGCTGTCAAGAGAAGGCCTAGATTGTATAAAAGTGTCTTGGGCCCTGATCCTTTTTATCTCAGATCTGCTTTATGCAGGGGAAGCTTGAGTCCTAAGACTGAGATCATCAGTCCCATCTGGATTACCCTGAATATGAACATTGGACTATAACCTATGGACTAATTCTGAAAGAACTCTGCAGCTACAAAGCTCACCATCTGTACTATGAATCTGATCTCAGAATTGTACTTGTGTATGTATGTATACTGATCTTTTAACCAATACTCTCTCTCTTTTCTTTTTAAATAAATTTTAGTTTAGTTAATAAGAATTGGCTGTAAGTATGTATTTGCATAAGATCTGAAATATTCATTAACCTGAGAAGTAATATGTCCGATCCTTTAGGATTGGGAGAACTTTCTTATATGATGAATAAGATTTTCAGTAATCCTCATCATATATGACTTAGGTGTCTGTGTGGAGGCCTTAGGCTGGGTTGCTTTAAGGGAACTGTGTTTGGACTGCTGGATAACCAATAAGATATTACCCAAACTGTTTTGAGGCTAGTTTGATGGATCTAAGTACTAGAATGATCACCAGCTTTGGGGATTGTCTGCCCCATTCTTTGCAGTTTCCCTTAATTTGGTTCCTCTAGGATCCTGGTTACACCTTGCCTGATACATTCTAAGATTGCATTTGCCTTTTTCTCAGCCACATTACATTGGTGACTCATAGTGATCCTGAAATCAACTATTATACCCAGGTCCTTCTCCTCTGTCATTTCCAACTGATGAGCCCCCAGCTATTGCAAAAAAATATTGTTATTAGTCCCTAAGTGAATGACTTTATACTATTAAATTTCATCCCATTTCTGTTACTCTGGTCCTCAAGTTTCCCTAGAGCTGTCACTGAGATCATCTGTGTTGATACCTTACCATTGGTTCACTCTCCATCAATGCATGTGTTTGGTCCATCTGTGGTATTCCAGAAGCAGGGAAGAGCAAGTTAATATTGTTTCTATCAGCATTAACCTATGGAGTATGTTCTATTATATTTTACATTGAGTTTGGGTGGAGAACACCATGTATGCCTTTGTGGAACTAACACTCACAAGTTAACCCTTGTCCACATTTACATAGGTGTTGTAGTGCTATCTTAAAGTAGCACAGAATATGAACTAGTAGGAATTTAGGTTATTTTTAGTCATGCAGGGGATTTGTTATTGCTGTAGCACTATTTTTTTCTCTCTTTGGCTATGCAATCTGAGGTTATTGCAACCTGTTCTAGCTTTTCTTGTGTTAGCATTGCTAAAATAGTGTAGTTTTGGCACCACTTGCTTCACCACAGGCTGTACAAGTATAGCCTGAGAGCCTAGGTACATACTCACATTTTGTGGTTGACTCTGTATTGTGTATTATAAAGGTGAACCTGAGTCACAAATCTTGGCCCCACTGAAGTCAATGGTAAAAAACTCATTTGACTCAAAGAGTAAAAACCTGGACCCACAGATGTCAAACCATTATATTGCAGAGGGGCCAGCTATGAAATTTGGATGCAAAATGAGTTCTAACACTAAGTTTCCCCAAAGCTCAGGTTTTGATCCACAAGATTTCCTAAAGATGCACATGTGATATAGAGTTTAGTACAAATTACCACATACATTTTAAGGAAACTGATATTTCCATCTGAAGAGGCCCTTAACATTAAAAGCAGAAAACTTTCAATTTTTTTTTTGTCTACTGTATAAACATGGCAGTCACCTCCTCCTCTTCTGCTTCCACTCAGAAATATAGAAACACTTTCAGTCATATAGTGCTGTCAATTCATAATTTTAACACAAATCTCATAATACTTGATATATTTTCTAGAAGTTCAAAATGCTGGAATCCTGTGAGTATGAGAGAATCTTAATTTACATATTTTTAAAAAAGTAAGTTTCTAATGTTAATTGTTGTGGAGAAAAGCTTGAAAAAGTGAAGCCTAAAGGGTGAAAAGCCAGAATACTGCAAAAGAACACTTTTCTCTCTCTCTTTTTTTAAGAAATCACGTTGATTTTTAAGCCAAAACCATTATTTTGGGGGATCTAACTGCTGAATGTTGAATGCCTGGGATGACAAAACTGCTTCTAATCTCTGGCAATACTTAACCCAGCCCTTCAACCATTGTGAATAAGATTGGCATTTAGGTTGAGAAAGATGCAGAGACGCTAACACATTTTCTTGACACCCTCCCCTCTCTTTAAAATAATGTGTCCCAAATGGTTAATATAGCTTTCCTTCCCCCCGAAGTGTCACTATTCAATCATTGGAAGATATCTTTGAAAAGCACACCACTTTATTTGATTTTCATTTACTTTTGTATAATGTCACAAATAGGAAACCTCCTAAAATATTATTACATATTTTATTTTTACCAATCATAGACTCCAAGCAGGATCAGAGCCCATTTGTACTAGGAAGTGTACAAACACATAATAAATGTCATACCCAACCCAAAAGAGAAGTTCTGTTTTCTGAATGGTGCATGACACTTCATTTCTAATAGACAGAACACTGTTAGTGTAACTGACCAATAACATTGCAGGAATTACCATTACTATATGTATAGCTAATACCCTTCATGCTGTGGACCATTTTTTCAAGGTTACACTATTGTTTCAGTGCCAGAGGTTGGTATATGCCCTGTTATCTGGTGTCAGCATGTTTATAATATGCTGTGTGTGCTGTTTGAAAACCTCAGAGCTCTGAGTAGTGTAAGTAACTGGTCAATAGTGGTATATTTCTATGTCCTTTCTATTAAAAGTTTTTTTAAAAACAAAACCCCAAAAATTCCAGTAAATTCAGGGTCTAACTAGAGAAATCTTAGTTAGAAACAACAAACAATAACATGGTCTAAACCCCAGAGACCACCTTTTTCTCAAGATTCGAGGAGGCACTATTAATAAACTTAGTGCTAAATTGCAAAGTAGTAGGCTTTAACAAGATTAAAAGGTGTTAGGCTGCCAGAAACATTATCACTACTGGTGCCTAAAGATAACAGTAGTGTGGCACCATGGGATAAGAAGAGTATTTCAGATGATTCTGGACATCAAAGGATGCTGCTTCCCTAAAGTTGAAAGGACATGTTTTATCATTTATATTTCCCCTGCACTTCTTTCCATCAGCCAATCCATTTTCATCTTAAATTCTTTATTTTGCTGCCCAAAGAACATAAACACTGTAACACTTTAAGCAAAATTATTTCTTTAAAAGCTAAATAATACTACCGGAGCGATACTTATCACCTTCGCATACCAGTTTAAAAGGATGAACAAGACACAATAAAAGCCAATCTCCATGAATAGTGTGTTAAGAATAGAGGTTGAAAAGCAGCATTTGCAGCTCTTGTATGGCTAGGCAGAGTAGGTAGGACCAAGGTTAAAGCACAATCTAGTGTGGATCCAGCCTTTGGGAACAAGATAACTGTACTTGCATGTTGAATCACAACATCAAGACTAAAAATCTACATATTGCTTTTCTTATCCTGTGCTATCAACATTGTACTATAACACTACCAAGAAACAGAGAGAAAAAAATAGTACCTAACCTGCCAGTACAACGGCACTCACTGCAGAACTTTTGAGTTAATAATTATATTTTAAAATAAAATTGCAGCTAGGGAAATTAACTTATTCCAAGGCAACCATTCAAGAATTATAAAGCAACAATTAAATTAAATGCTTGACAAAGCAAAAACGACTTTTTCTCTACTTTTTTCCATTTGTAAACTGAAGAACTGAGATTTTTTTTCTGGCATCTTAAATATGTAAATATATCTTTTGAAAATTACATAAAACAAACCAAAAGTGAGGTATCTTAATCTCCTTCATTTCTGAGAAGATTTTTCTGAAAAAATTGTCAGTGCTTTAAAGTTATGGCACTTGACAACTACACCACCTCATAAAACAGAATGGGATGAGGTTTCTTCAAGTTGTCGGAGTCTGAAGTATCTGAATACAGGTGTAGTGTATTAAATGATTGTGCCAATCTTCTAGATTGGAATGTCAGTGTATGCAATATAATGGGTGGGATTTTTAAATGATTTCAATGAGAGAAGGGGTAAGCCATTGAATTAATACAAACGAGTAGGTGAGTGGTGAGGACTTTTGAAAATCCCACCTAATATATGTTAGACTAAAATCCTTTGGTTTTTCTATTCTAGTCTATTGTAAAAGTGGTTCCAAAATAAGTGAATGCTACAAATTTCAATCACATTGTTTAAAGGAATTTCACACCCACCCCTCAATCAGTATCAGTGATTGCCAGATCAGAATGATTTCACAATATTAGGGAGACAAGGCATGTGAGGTAATATCTTTTATTGTACCAACTTCTGTTGGTCAGAGGGACAAGCTTTCAAACTTACACAGAGCTCTTCATACCTGAAGAACAGCTCCTGTAAGCCCTAAAGTTTGTTTTTCTCACCAACAGAAGTTGGTACTGTGACATTACACTCCATATTATTTATGGAAATATGGTTATGATATGGATATGACATAACTGAGATGTACTTTATGAAAGATGGCTCATGTAAGGTATCATTGGAAAGGTTATGCTTTACTGAATGTGTTCATCCATTCTGTATGCATGTATCGTTTTTGTATCTGAAGCTGGGAATATTGACCATGTCTTTGTACTTCAAATGTGCTACATAGGATGAGGCCAAACAATGTTAGAAGCTTATTGAAAAAATGCACCCAAGTATAAGGATTACCTCAGGAACTGTGTGCAATACAAACCTCTCAGAGATAGTTCTATACAATGGGAACTGTTTGACCCAGGTCACAGCAAAACAGCTTTCCAGCAAGTGGGACAATGACAACATGAGGGGGCCTCACTCTCCTTACAACAACACACCTGAAAATACCTGAGGAACAAAGACTGAACCATGATAAGTGATGGTCCCAGGCTAAGATCTTTAGCCTGTATATGAAAACCTGGGAAAGCCAAGGCAACTTGTGCCTTAAGACTCTACCAGCTTCTTTATCACTCAGGGTGAGAATTTGCTAATTTGTATCCTACCTATCTCGTGTGTCAAGCTTAGTTTGCGTGTTTTGTTTCATTTGCTCAGTAATCTGCTTTGTTCTGTTCGCTATCACTTGAACAACTTAAAATCTACTTTTTGTAGTTAATAAACTTATTTTGTTTATTATTAAACCCAGTTTATGTAATTTCTAGCTGGGGGAGCAAGAAGTCATGCACATCTCTCTTCACATTGAGGAAGAGGACAGATTTTTATGAGCTTGCACTGTGCAGATTTTTTTATGAAGTGCACAACAGTATTATTTTGGGTTCATCTCCCATGTGAGTGCTGGGGGAGTCCTCTCACACAGAGCTGACTTCAATCTGTGGCTGCAGCTGGGTGTGGCCCTACCTGTGTGTGTGTGCTGCAAGAGGCCGGAGAGCCTCATTCAGAAAAACAGGGAGAGGGAAACCAGGTCGGTGGAGCAGGAGAAGCTCAGTGAAATCCCAGTACATCAGGTGGCATCGCAGAAGGCGGGTCCAACCCATCACAGTGGCGTAGTTGAACAGGATAATGTGCACAGCTTATTGCCTTGAAACGCCAGTGGTTATTTTAAGTGAGCTTTAAGTGTGATGGCTAGAGAACAGACAAAGTGGTTACTGATTTGTTATTTTCTGTTTGCTTATTTCAGGAAAGAGAAGTAGGGACAGGAAAAACAGCAAAATGAGTGAAAGTGAAGCTACCAAAATGTTGGAGCTCTGCAAATTGCAGGCAATGGAAATGAGAAAGAACATAAAAGACGTATGGAATTATGGGAAGCAGAAAATGCCCGGCAAGAAGCAGAAAATGCGAGGGAAAAAGCGGCCCTGGAAGCCCAGAAGCTAGCCATGGAACTGAGACAGCTCAAGGCTGACAGGGAAACGGAAGCATGGAATGGAAGAGACAGAACCCCCCACTAGGGGGCTCCACTTCTCCAAAAAGCCACAAGTGGGAGCGGTTATGTCCACCATGTAGCGAATCTGGGGACATTGCTGAGTACGTCATCACCTTTGAGAGGCTGTGTATGCTCCATGCAATTCCTGATGATCAAAAGATGACCACTTTAGATGCAAAGTTGACTTGGAGAACTCTGGACATATTCAATAAGATGCCAATGGGTGGTGCTTCCAATTGTGGTAAATTTAAGGAATTGGTTTTGAAACAGTTTCAGATTACACCTGAAACTTATAAATTCTAAGAAGGGGATCACGTGAAAAGTATCTCAAATAAAAAAAGCTGTATAAATGATAGAAGGCTGTAGAACATGGGGACAACAAGAAAGGCTCATGGTAAAGGGCTGGAGGGGATGATTTTGTCAGGCAATGTATGAGAGAACAGAGGTGGCGAGAAAGTAATGGGACTCTGAGAATGGGGAAGAAGGGATAAAAGTGATGGAGGGATTTATGGAGATGGGGAAGCAGAGGAGAATGCAAGAGACTGAAAGAACAAGAGTGTAGGAGGGAAAGAACTGAAAGAAGTAGTGGAGAAGTGAAAGGAGTAAAACAGTATTAATGAAAGTCAAAATCTTTGTTGTACAAAAAAGAGTAATTAGAGAGATCAAGGAAAAGGGACAGTGAATAAGACAAAGGAAAAGCTATACCAATATATATTTGAAAAAGGAGGGATAGCTCAGTGGTTTGAGCATTGGCCTGCTAAACCCAGGGTTGTGAGTTCAATCCTTGAGGGGGCCACTTGGGGATCTGGGGCAAAATCAGTACTTGGTCCTGCTAGTGAAGGCAGGGGGCTGGACTCGATGACCTTTCAAGGTCCCTTCCAGTTCTAGGAAATGGGATGGGATAGTAACACAAATGCAAAAATGCAAAGGAGACCAAGTTTAAAAAATCACATTAATTACTACAAGTGCTGCAATAAATACAACCTCAACCCTGCAATTTGTAGAAGATGGGCAGACTGCTGTGCCCCCACAGAGCACCATTGACTTCATAAGCATTGTAGTCTAACCCATATTCAAGAATCTTCAGTACCAGAGCTTAAGTAAAAAATGACATGGGATGTAACAGAAGGGAGACTGGGTATAGTGAGGATTGCTCAGGACAAAAAAAATAAGTAGACCAGGTGAAAATGCAAAGTATTACTATTAACATTTTATCAACAGAGAATACTTTTAGGATCTGGGCACTTAACACTGTTCCTTGTTAATTCTGTCGTCCCATCCCGCTCCGGTCCCCTTCCACTCCACGCCCTTCCCCCGCACCTCTTTAACCTGCACGTGCACCAAAAAAAAGCTTACTTCCAAAAGGCAGAAGATCTCTCATTGTCCATGTGTCCCTCTGAATGTATAGCTTTGGAAAAATAGCACAATGAATGTGTTATAGAAGCTCTATTAAAGGATTGGTGTATGTCGCCTTTTCGCTTTGCTTTCTGGGTTCATCACTGGATAGTTGAGATTTATAGCCAGTCCTCAAGCCTGTGTTTATCTAGTTTTTGGAAGACCTTTTCCTCAAATCCTTGTTTTAACAAAGTCATAACTAAAAATATTTGAAAAGCTGTAATTATTTTGCTTCAATCTCCTTTTAGTTAACATTAAAATATTTTTAAATATTATACTTTATACGGGTAGGAAAAAGTTGATCTTGTTTATTTCTCTCTCCTCTTTGATATATACTGACCCACCAGACATTGATATTGTAGACTGAGTCCAAGCCTTTAAATACTTTAACTTTACATCATTTTATTTAGCAGTCACATAATGTCTCCAATTTTTGACAGTAATTCTTACAAATATTGTGATAAAACAAGGTACATTGTGGTTCAAAAACATGTAAATGGAGTGTACTAAAACAATCTTACAACTTTGTGAGAGCTTACAGTGTAGAGAGAAACTTTCGAGAGAAAAAAAACAATATGGTGTTTGATTTTAGTAGTTCAGACCCTGAAAATCTGCAGGGCATTCTTTTTCTTCGTCTCACTTTCTTTTTTATGAATCTTTGGCCCAACACTCTGCCAGGTAATTATGACTCCAGAGAATTCTATTTTAGGGCTCAATTTATAAGATAATATTCCAAGGAGTTATGGATCTTTTAAACAGCAGTAGGTTGCATGTAGGGCACCTGATTCATAAGAAAAAATGCAGACTTATATATTCACTGGCTCTTGGATAAACTTTAGGTGAATATGTAAATCAAATCTGGGAATGAGGAAACAATTAAAGTTGCCTGAAGAAAGGTAATCCCATATTCTCAACTGCTATAAAATTCCTAAGTCATTTGTGTATAATTAGTTGATATGTTGCTGTCTTTGCAAAATATAAATGTTAATAGAAGTTATGCACAGGCTTTCTTGCTTTTTAGAATGTTTCATACTATGTACAAGTCAGTTTGTTTCAAAGTAGAGAGACAGAGATTAGTTAATACATGAACAAGAAAATGCACCAAATGATTACTGAAGGGACAAATGCTATCTCTGTTACACTCATGGAATTAATTAATTCAATTCAAATTAATGTGTTTGGATGGCAGAATTTGATGCAAATTCTCTTTACAGCAAATTGCAACTTGCATAATCAACATGTTAACCTGTGATAAATGAGCATCCTGACCCCTAGAGACATTAATTTTTACTGAAAAGCAAAACTTCAGCATCAAATGAACAGCAATCAAACATTCTACCAAATTCTATTTTCCAGAAGCAGCAGTTTGTAAGATTTTGAGAGATTCTCATTGTTTCTCCTGCTGTACTTTCTTAATCTTAGATTATGTAAATTATAGGTTTTTGATAGTACTTCCACAGTATCCGTGCTGGCAGGAAATATTTTAACTTATTTACTGACAGTGCTAATACAGAGCTATTTATGTGACTGACAGTTGGCAATCTTGAATGAAAGTCAGAGAATGACCTAAAGTGTGAAGACTCTGAAAATATTTTAGAAAATGTTAAGGGCAGTGCTCTGAGGAAGTGGCAGTGTGTAATAATATTGCCCAAGAACAGAGTAGCGGGATGGTGGCACAAGCACATTTCCTGATGCAGACTAATTCCCCAATGTACCTGCTTCAGCTGTACTGGCCAGCATTTTGTTGGGCCAATGTCTACTGTGACTGGGAAGAGGGAAATAGCTGCTCATCAGTGACTATTCTTACTCCAGCACTGTAAGCTATTACGCAGGAAAGTCAGCCACCTTGCTCCCCTATACTGGCATGTAGGCTGGCTTACTATTGAGCCCTAGAGTAGGTTCTTAGACAATTTGACTTCAATAGCTCTATGCCAATTTACACCATTTGATAATCTTCCCCAGGTTTTGTATAGCACCTGTTTTCTTAAATTACAGCAATTGTATTCTTCACAACTTACTTTTAGTAAAGGGGCAATATAATGTATAGCCTGAATTAAACAGCATTTCACAGTTAACTTAAAAATATTTTTTCCACTTTATACATCATCAGTAGACTGTCCATTTATTGAATAAGTTAAAACACTCAGGGCCAAGTGCTGTGGTCCTTTGTCAGTCAAAATTCCCATTGACTTCTTTGGAAGTGTTGCAATCTGAGACCCAATCGCATTTTCCCTGAGTAATGCCTGTGAAGAGTGTAGCAGATGGCCACGAGTGTTTGGCAAAGTAAAGATCAAACAGCTATCCTATCCATATGTGACTAGATTTAGATATAATTTAAAACCCTCAGAACTTCAAGGTTCACAGTATAGGTCAAACAAAATCCCATCAACAAATAGAGTATGAAGCACATGTCAAATGATAATACTGGAAATACTTCAGGTTACTGTCTGCAGACCTGTTTCAAAGTAATAACACAAATTGCAGGGATTTTTTGTTTTTTTTACATATGTGTGAGCATCACAGCACCACTGACCCAGTCTGGTTTCAACGTATCTGCTTCCTTCTTTTCCCTTCACTTCCAGGGCAAATCATTTGCCCACATTCTTCTGACCTTCCCAGAAGGGACTAACTGCCCCATTCCCCACCTCCTCTTTTTAGTATAACATTTTATTAATTCAAACAAATTTCAGAAAACAAGAAATTTACAATTGATGCCAGCTGTCAGGACCCAAAGGCTTTTCACTTTGTTCCCCTCCCATTGCAGCAGGGCTAGTCACAGGAGGGCGGGCAGGAGTGATGAGCCAGTCACCCCTTTCAACAGAAGCCTTTAATCTGTTTATATAAACACCTGACTTCTTTTCAGCTGAGTCTGAGAAAGAGAAAGGGGCTGGCTGGCCCCAGGACACCTGGCCCTTAAAGGCACAGGCCACCCTGCTACAATGGGCTTACATAGTCCTTGTGCCTGTGAGAATCTAACACAGGTACTCAGGGTGAGATTCAAAAGAGGGGTCTAAAGTATTGCATTGCCTAATGTTTAGGCACCCTTCCACCTACTGAAATGCACATCCCTCAGTTAGCCACCTCTGCTCCTCATACATTCTATGGGAAGCATTAGCTGTCTAAAAGAGGGATTTACAGAAGTCAGCAGGCAGAGCGAAGAGCTGCCTTAACTACCAGTAGGAAATGCTGGGGAGAGGCATGAGGCCTAAGTCATGCCCCTCAGAGGGAGCTGGGTGCCTAGCTCCAGGCCAGAGGGCAGTGTCTCCTTCTACTCAGGATTCAGTCATGAATTTCTCATGGAATTGGGCACCTAAACCAGGTCAGTTCTTTCTCACAAAGAAACAAAGAAAAGGAGGCACTGACATCCTTATACCCAATAGTTGCAGCACTCACCTGTGATGTGGGAGACTTGGACTCAAATCTCCATTCTGTCTAATACAAAGCAGGGATTTGAAACCAGCGGGATGCAGCTGTAATAGCCGGCACTCACAGCCTGTTCCACACACAGCTCTGTGTGCAGTTCCTGGGGGGTCCTTCTCTGCATTCAGCTGCTCTTGGCTCACCTTGCTGCTTCTGCTTGCAAAAAGGGCTACTCATTAACTCTTCTCAGGACACTTCCTCTTACCTGGTTAGGCAAAATGGAAGTACAGTGGGAAAGGGATAAATGGCAATTGTAATCCCCAGTTTAGCAGATCCATAATATCTGGTTTCCCACAAGAATGCCTGAACTCCAGGGCTATCGATTCATTCTCACTTTCTGACCTAATGATTATGTATATATTTCAAAGAGTAACCGCTTCAGTTGATGAGACAGAGAGATCCATCTCAGCATACCCTATAACCCAATACTTAGGGCACTCTTCTGAGAGATGGGGGTCCTAGATTCACATGACTGACCCAGTTTAGGCAGAGTGGGGATTTGAAGCTAGGTCTCCCACATTCTGGGTGAGTGCTTTAACCACTGGTCTATTGGATATAAGAAGCCCACCACCACTTCCTCGATTGCCTTTTGCACAGGTTAGGTGTGCTCCTATTGGTTCTGGCCCCACTGACAAGAATCCCATCAGGGCTTTGGCATGAGTGAAGGCATCAAGCTGTTTGGTGGTGTCAGGATTTAAGCATCTTTGTATATGCTCCCAGAGATTTAGGCACCTAGGAGACTTCACCATTGGAAACTTAGGTGCCTACATGTTTAGGCAGCAGATGCGTGATGATTTTGTCAGTGTCAGTGGTACCTAAATGTTGGACTTAAGTACTTAAAGAAGCAGTAAGATGCCTAAGTTCCCCTTGTGATTCTAGTGTAATTCTATGGTAGTCACCCTGTAGGGTGGAACGTTCTCTGCAAGACAGCTAAGATTTTAAAGATGCATGATTTAATAGCCATACTGGTAAATTGGCCTTTTCAGTAGCAAACACTTGTTATATAGATGCTGTTTCTATTATTACAGATAAAAATCCCTGAATATATGTAGTAAAATAGTTCTTTAATTTATTTGGGCATCAAAAGGACATTAAATGGACACTGTTCTATGGACTGTAACAAGGAGCTTGGAACAAAGACACATGCCTTATTTAAGTATGAAATGTGCTTTGTTGTTTTTTTTTTTAAGTAGAAAGCAAAATTGTGAATATTTTGAGATGCTTACTGATCCATAGAACAGCATTAAGTTATTACAGCAGTTCAATGATTAGATTAGCATCCTTAGGCCCAGAGCCAATTAAGTGATTAAGAATATGCAATGAATTTAAGCATCTGAATAGACCCATGGACTTCAGTGGAATTACTCACGTGTTTAAGTTAAACATCCACTTAATTGTTTTGCTTTATAGAATATTTGTTCAATGTATTGAGTCAGGATGTAATACTTTAATGTTCATATATTCATTCATCTCCAAAATGAGAAAAACTACGTTGCCAGACCTTGAAAGACTTCTATGGGGTCCAGACGCTTATTGTTCTTCAGGAATCACATATAGTATAAAATCTGCACCCTAAGTTATTATAAAGAAGGAATGTCAACAATATGAAAGTTTGTTAAAATGGACATTTAATTCTATATACTTTCTTTGAATAGCTTATATATCTTTTTTCTGAATTCTCCTTTTATCACTGCATGATTTTTGGTCACTAATATTTTATAAGTGAATTGCTCATTCTTTTTTTTTTTCTGTTCATCTTAAGGGAAACAGAAAACCCTAGTTAATGCATAGGGGGAAATATTTGGCAGTACACAAGTGCACAGAGGTCACTATGTTGTGTGTATATGTCATTTTATCTTAATAAAATAAAAAGTAACATTTTATAAAACAATCAGAAATAAATTAGTATGTTTCCTGTTGGTAGTTTTATTTTCTGAGCTACATTTATTTGAAGCTCTTTTCTAGTTGTATATTTTGGATCACTCCCTTTCCACTAATCCTTCTTGATATTTGTATACTATTTTTCCAATTTCTAGAATGCTGATAAGGGATAATATATCTTAATCGCCTCTACCACTAAGTAACAAACTACAAATAACTATAAACCCAAACCCTCTATTTCATTCAAGTCTGATTACAATCAGCCATGTTTTGAGTACAAAGCCCTGACCTTCCAAACCAAGAAATCTATATTTAGTCAATAATAATTAAAACAAAACAAAAAAAACACCCATAGTGAAATAGACTTTAATTTTATTCAACCATTTAGTTGTCAATACTTAAAAAGGCCACTTGCTTCCCTCCAGTAATGTAAATTGAAGGAAGGCAGCTCTGTATAGAGTGTGTGAAAGGCAAATTGTACTACACAATTCCTGTACAGTATATAAAAGCGGCCTCTTCACAGCATCCTCCATATTGCCTTCCAATGCACTACGGTGTCAAGGGTCCATAAATCAAGAAGGATATGCCCAGATGAAGTTGTGTATGTGAAGCTGGGAGCAGTCACTGTGATATGTTCATATTCTTTCCCTGCTAATATCTGGCTAGATGTCCGCCCAGGTCTTATTGCTGCTGAATGCTGAATTAACTTATGTAACTTGTTCTATGCACACCTTGCCAGAAGTAGTGAATGGCCGTCCTCACAGCAGCAAGTTGACCGCCGCGGCTCCCCTATCGACTCTGCAGAGATGGCTTTGGATAAGCACCACATGTGAAATTCACATGGGACTTATGTGGTGCCTAGATTGGTTCTACTCTCAGGATTGAATTTCATCTCATGAGTACACTTAAAATCAAACCAAGATTGTATGTATAAGATGAATAAGGACTTCTGCTTTGTATTGTATATTGCCCTATATGACAGCATAGAGACCACATTTTAAGCCAGAAGCAGAAGGTGTCAAAATTATGATGAGCTGTCAGTCCTAACACTGAGAATGAAATGACACAAAAAACAATGTTATTGATAAATTAATGCCAGATGACATTTTGAATGCAAAATCCTTCATATTTTTGTTTATTTTAAAAGAAGAAAAATGAAATAATAGTAAAAAAAAAAAAAATCAAGGCAGCCTGTGAGTTCCTTGCTCTGTAAGTATTTGAATTTGTGCCTTAACAATGCTGTTGGGTTTCATCAAAGCCTAATGTATGAAGCCACTCTTGAATGAGGCCTCTCAATGCCAGGTCCCATTGACTGAGGCCAAGGGGTAGCAACATTCCCCCCAGAATTGTTTTTGCTACCCAACCTGAGAAGAGAAACAGAATATCAGCAGAGGTGGTATGTTCCCTTACTATAGTGTGTGAGATGAGACTGTGGAAGTGATCAGTGAAATAAAAATAGGTAGCTCCTTATCTCAGAGAGCAGGGATATTGCTGCTGAAATGTGTGCAGTCTACAGGAAACACACCAGCAGATGTGAGATTCAAACTATCCTGTGCCCCTGCTTGCTTGGGGAATATCCCCAAAGCTATGTGGCTGCAATGAACAGTCACAGTCTCTTCTCCCCACCCCAGCAAGTGGGTGCCAGTTAACATAGCTGGGAAGGAGGCTGTTCCCAGCTACACCAGACCCCGTAGCTGCCTGGCCAGGGATAGAGCCTGTCAAATCCACATGCAGGGGGATGCTGTGCATGGATCCTTTCCTTTTCCAGGAAATCTTTCCCTGCAGGCTTGGTCTTGGGAGTGGTACTGCATCCCCCCATACCTTTCCTGTTGCATGGACTCACCCAAGAAGGGGAAAGTGGCCCAAGAGGTCTGGCGTAGACTAGGCCAAAACAGTAGCCCACGAGAGAGGTCTGACCTGGGCCCCTGTCTGTGAGGCCCCCCAGTTTCTGAACACAAGTAAAAAAAATCCTTTTAAAATGTCAAGCAAACAATCATTGACAATTTCAGAACTTTTCAGCAAAGAAAAATACATAAAAGAAAAGCAAGTACTCCAAAATTTGACAAGATTTACCTTCAATTTCAGTAATAGGCATAATTCTGGAAAAATTAATAGAACTGTACTCTCTCAATATTACCTCTGAACTCTGTAGCTTAGATCATGATGAAGATTGTATCACAGAAGAATTGGAAGTGTAACATTCAGAATCAGACAAAGAAAAGGTGGAAGGAAATGACTGGGTGACATGGTACAGTGAATGGAAACTGGAGGAGAATCCACCTGGTAATAAGGTAAACCCAGAGAGTAAGACTCTACCAGGACCAAGTGTTATTGCACAAATTGTATCTGATGGCCAGAAACAGACACAGCTAAGGTCTTAAACACAAACGAAATACAAAAATTACTGGAGAAGTTTCAAAAGAGAATGGTTCAGTTTATATCCCTGGGCTGAATATAGAGAAATAATGAATACAGGTTACTGCTTTCTGTGTAGATTTTTTTCAATATCCATTGCTGTAGAAAAATCTGGGTTCATTGGTAATGGCTTTAGCAACTGGAAAAAAGCTGTGGCAAAGGCTGCAGGATTCTAACAGCATGAATACAGTAAAAAAAATCACAAGAGTTGTCAAGAGGTATGGGCTTTATTCAAAGATACTCAGTCAAAAGGTAATGGTCTTTCAGTTCAGTTGCAAATTACGGATGTATATTTTGCTTTAGTGCAAGAGAATCACATGTATATTGAAATTGTGGCACATGTCCTGGGACTCACTGCAGTCTGGAGGATTGCTGAAATAGGAAAAGTTGAGAGTGAAAGCAGTGACAATGACAAGGGTAACTTCCTGTTGCTCCTGATTCTCATAACAAATACAATGACATGGAGGAAAGAAAATTTCAAGTGGAACATACAACACAAAATACACCCATTTGTTAATACAAAATGAAATCATTCACATTATGTCAGAAATGGTACTTGCATGCGGTCTAGTCCTGGGGCACTGGTTTTGCATTGTTTCAACTATCACTAAACAAAACTGTTCCCTTGTTTAGCCTGAATGAAAGGCAGCTGTTGTGCCCAACAGCTGAAACTCAGGATTTAGACCACACCAAATCTTTTAAAAATTTCTTGTGAACCAGAAAAAAAAGAAAAGAAAAGAAATGGTTTTGGTGTTTCCAAAATGAAATAGACCAGCAGCTGCTGAGTGCAACTGATAGTCTTGCCAGTTTCACCACTGCTAATGATTGATAAGAATGTCAGTTTCTCTTAGCTTCCACAACTGTGGCTCTAAGCCTGCTCCATTATGCAGAACTGAGAGACTAGGTATGGCAGGGAGCCTCGGTATGGAAGGATTTTCACAGGGCCATAGGCCCTGGAAATCCAAGGTCCCTGGCTCTAAGGCAATCCATGTAGCAAGGCTGCTCTCCAGCTACAGACCCTGGAAGTTTGGGATAGTCCACTTGGGGAGGGGGGGAGAGGTGCAATGGAGCTGCAATCTCTGGAAACCCAAGCTCCCCATCAGCCTTCCAAGTGATTGGGCCTGTGAGAATGGTTTTGTTGGTGCCCTTCCTGAGGCTTGATAGATGTCTATCAAATCCAGCTCACTTTTGCAAGACATTTCAGATTTGATAAGCTGGTGTTTCCCAATGAAATTCTGTTTCATCAGAAAACTTCCTACCAGCCCTATGACCAACTGCTTCAACAAGGAGGTATGATCCCACCCTACCCCGCCACCAGCATTACAATGACTCTATTAAAACAACTGGCAGAAGGAGAGAGTATCTTATCTAAATTAAATGCCAGCTTAAGTAATATCAGGTTAGTTTGAGAAATGAGCACAGCTGTAGGAAATGATTATTAGACAGGTTGCCAGATAAATCAGTGGAAATATGCAATTGCTATTTTGTGCCATATTAATGTGATTTTACAGACAGATCACTTTTCACTGAGAGCCACACAATGAAAAGGACTGTGCCAAAGAGGAAAAGGGAAGAGAATTTTTAAAGTCCATGTGCAAAAAGAATAAGAAAAAAAAATGGGAGGAGGTAGAATCTGAGGGAATCTGGTGAAATCCTCATCTTTCACCCAAACCAATTTTATTTTCTGGTAACTACATTAGGATAAATTTGTCCCATCTTTACAGGGTATGCTTACTCACTTATCTATTATCTATTCATCACGATCCCGTGTAACCAGCAGCTTATATTATGCTACATGCAGGACCCCCACCAATAGAAAGTCCACATTGGGAGTGAGGGTACAGGTTGTACAAGCAGAAGGTGGCCATGATCTTACTTCTTCTGTGGGAAGTGAGGGAAAAATTCAACAACCCAAAATTGATAAGAGTTGTTGAGGAGACGATAGCCAGGGCAGCCCCTAGGATGCATTAATTCAGTACATACCCATACAGCCCTAATCTCAGGGGTTTGTCTAGGCCCCTTATCAGAATGGCAAATGGTTTTCACCTGGCATAACCAGGTGTTGATCAAAATGCCACTTATCTTCCCCTCCAGGAATGAAACTCCTTGAGTGCAGCAGGCCTCACTAGTGCAGGCATCTACAATTTATGTCTTAATGGGCTCCAGCCCATTGACATTCATTTACAGAAGTGCTCAACTCTAGATCTCCCAGTTACTGACCAAAGTCACTGTGCTTTAAAGCTAAAGTATCTTAGCTGTCCAATGGGAATGTTTGCAAACATTCTGCTGTCCTCCAGGAACAAATGTAAAATGTGGTCAATTTCCACAGTGAATTGCTAACTAGCCCAACAAGCAATCTCAGAGCATAAATATGATCTTCAGTTCATAGGTTTTTGCACAAAGAGAGCATAATCTGACTGTGCCACCTGCTAGCAGACGCTCTAATCAAAAGCAATTACCTTGAAGCCCCTAGTGTAGCTACAAGACAACAAATGTACCCCAACACTAATATTTCTTGCTATAACTTTAACAACAAAAAGGTGAAAGAAAGTATACTATTGCCAGACAATGTAAGAAACAATAAGATGCTGTACCGAGAAAACAACCCTTCCTAGTTTATACCTTTCAGACTATTTTCCCTGCTAGGTTAGGCAGGCACTATCATTTCATGTGTTCAGTGTCTGTGGTTTATATTAATAAAGGATGACATGTCACAGTTTAGTTAGTAAAGCTCTTCACTTGTCTCCCTCATTCCCAGAATGTTAAGATTTTAAAGAAAGAAAGAAACTTTTAGAGAAGAGCAGTTTTGAAAACTACGTCAGTCCTTTGCTAGCAACAACATTTGTCAGCTTGCCTTCCCTCTCGCATAAAGGGAAGAGTTGAAATGAAATGGAGCTGCTGAGAAAAACAAAGAGACTCAAATTCTGCTGTAAAGATAAACTTACGTGTTTTATCTGAGGGCACATATTATTTTAATGTTAAAAATGGTGTGCATATAAATGTGCACATACTAGGCATGGTGGTATTACCACTACTGCTTGCGTATGCTGTGTCATGCAAATGGATAAATTGCCACTCCTCCTATTTCTATTCCTTTCTTTGATACTGAACCCCCAAGATTTTTAATAATGACTAATAATTCTGGATGATTGAAATTTTGGGCAGCCAACTTGAGATGCCTTAAAAAAGTCTGATTTTCAAAGAGAGAAATCAAATCCCTTTAGAGAGTCAAGTCAGGCACCCAATATCACCAATCGCTTTTGAAAATCTTGGCCTATCCTCCGAATAGATACTATGCACTGAGCATATGATACAGAAAATTTACATATAGTGAGATACCTTTGTTCATAGTAACTATACTGTTCTAATCCAGAACTCTGTCTTCCTAAATTCCTGCATGTTATCTTTTCCTATTTTGTGGGATTTGTTTTCTTATTCCTGCATGGTTTCCATGCCCATGATGTCTCTATCACATTCCTTCTTTCATTCTAAAGATGTGGGGGAAAGAACTGACACAATGATTTTTTTACTGTGTCTGTTCTGAAAGGCCTGGGAAATAAATGAAAGAACTTTATAATTTCCCCCAGTATCTGACACAGAGGTCGTTCAGAATTTCCTTCTGATTATTCTGACACCTAAGCATCCGCTCTCCCCTTCCAACGTTTCTGCAGTGTGACAGTGTTATTGATCACAATCCAGATGAGAACCTGTGATACTGAAAAATTCAGCTCCTGACTTTCATTGCTACTACTGCCTGCCTATTCTCCCAGCCGTTCTTTCTACAAAGCCATGCTGCCAGGCATAAAAATATCTTTTGCTGGCAGGAACTATTTTGGCTTTCTAAGGAATAATGATAAAAATTAATAATAATAGTAATAATAATAGTATAATTCAGATGTAAAAAGATACAGGGGGAAAAAAGGCTATTTTTCTGAAAAAAAAAAAAATTAAAAAGCAAATGTTGCTGGTTTCTCTTTTCATAAGAGCAAAAAATTAAATCTGTTTGATTTAATTATCATGTGCCACATTGGACTAGCATACAGCTAAAGATGAGACAACTTCTACATTCCCTGGTGCAGTTAAGGTTGTCTCTCTTTGGACAGTTCCCTATGCAGACATACAAAATTGCTTGGACACTGTCCTACCCTCTCACTCCCAACAATATTCCCATTTCCTCCTCTGGAATGCCCTCAAAATACTTCCACTCCTGGCCCACCCCAGAACACTGGCTGCTTCAGCAGAGTTGGCACAGAAGTGGCAGAGCTGGCTCTTTAACTTCCAAACTGGTTTTATACTCCTGTGGTATTCTTTGGGGCTGGAGGAACAGGAACTTACATTACCCTACAACCCCTTTGAGGAAGCATAATACAAAGCAACAATGATATAAAGGGGCAATAGGGTAGTGATGAATAGGGCTCATTGTCTTAACTTTCTAATGTGTAGTTAGCCTATCAGCCTCATTTTCCAGGAAGCCTGCACTGGGTACTTTACTAATGAAGATGTCTCACTTGTTCCTTTTGTCAGAAACTTCCTTTTAGTTTTAAATTATACTATTCAAGGAAAGGGAAAAAAAAATCCAAAATCTGAAAACAGTTATGTTTGTAATGATATCTACAAAGCTTGTCTACATGAGAAAGTTGCACTGGTTTAACATAAGGTGTGAATGTAAATCAGTTTAATTAACCTGATTCAAAAGGCAGTGTGGACTGTGGATACACTTTAAACCAGGATTATTTCAGTTTAGTTTGAATTTATTGGCTATAAGATAAAGGTAAACCAAATTTAACCATTTTCATACCAAAACACATATGTCCACACAATGGTTTGAACAGGCTTAACTAAATTGATTTTAAAACTGATTTAAGTCAAATTCAGTGTAACTTCTGTCTGAGAGAAGAATTTGAACTACTGATTATCAACAATAGTTCAGCAAAGGATGTTTTGTGTTTATACTCTTGGGACAAGATCCAGCTCAGGTAAATTACTCTACAGTATTTTAATATTTTTCTTTCCAATATTGTACTGAGCATTATTGTCATATTTTGCATCATTTTACCTTTTATAGTTTAGTAATAAACATTACAACTACTTTAAATATGTGAAATAGGGATTTCTTTAACTAGTTATTATTAATGTAAAGGGACTGGGAGACAGTCAAAAATGAAAGCATTGGATGCATTAGGAGATATGGACGCCATATTATTATTATTTATTTATTAATTTATTTTCCAAAAGACCCATTTGAACAACACAGAACATGGAAGTCTTTGGAAGGGGTAAGTGAAAGGAATTTATTCCTCCTCTGGATACTTCAACAGCTCTAGCAGTGACAAATTACTTACATGGGGCTCTTCACTGTAGGTCCTGGAATATTCTAGTGCCTGGGTTAAGGAAAGAAAGATAATGGTAATTACTATAGGCAAAATACTTGACAAATAAAATAATATAATTGATTTGTGTACACCAAAAATCAGGCCAAGTTGTACATTGATGTCCTTCTGAAGCTTCTTAACTTCTCTATCAGGAAATAATAATAGAGGCAATTTTATCAAGCCTCTAATAATGTCTTGGATAATGGGGACTGCACTCTGTCAACTTATGAAAGACTTTTAATGATGGATGTTTGGAAAGCTCTACAACCCGCAGCAGAAAAAGAATACTTTTTTGTTCCTACCCTTACAAAGTTTAGTTATGTATTCATTTATGTTTAACATTAATAAAAGAACTTGATACACTTAGCAAAAGCCAGTCTTCAAGGAAGCTGAGTGCCTGATACAAAGCCCAATAAGATCACTGGAGTCTTTCTGTTGATTACATTCGGCTTTGAAGCAGGCCTTGAAAACTTACTTTATGATGTATTTTCTTCTCCTTAATAAAGTTAGAGACAGTATAATCAAGTCTATTGCATTTAAAGACTCTCCAGGTACCCACCCATATTTTTCATGGGGAACACTTAAAGCAGCTAATGGTGAAACATAAATCTGTCTCAGTTTCTCCTATGAACTCATTGGGAACAAATTGCACTGATTTAGAAATTAGAAAAAGAGAAATTTATAAGAGTAACTCCCCAGATGTTCTTTTTCAGCTTATTACTCTTAGTCTTAGGGGATGTCTTACTCATCTTTTAATTGAAAAAAACAGGTCATTCACTTTGCTTAACAGCACAAACATATTAGGAATATAATAATAAAGCTACCAAAATTCTTGCTTACAAATTATAAAAGTAAGATCCCACAAAATAATGTATGATGGTTAGGCACTACATCTAATTTCAGAAAGGTGTTGTAAAAATGTTTTTCTCAAACTATATATTTACTAACTAAGAGCTTCAGTTAAGAACATAGACAATTATCCTACTTTCTCAATAATGTTAGTTATCCCCAGAATAAGATATCTCATAAACTGTGTGTTATCTCAGATTTCATAAGGCTTTCGGCATTAGGGCAATTTAAGACTGTGTGGGGCTGGATCATTCACTTACATAGTAAAATCCATGGATGGAGGCTCAAGAGGCATAATAAAAAACCCCTTAGAGAAGTCTTCCAAATTTTTCCCTTGTACAGAACAGGGTGTGCTGATTTACAGAATAAGCTGTGAGAACTAAATACCATAGATTCCAGGAGAATCCATAAGAAGGCCCAGTGTCTCCATAGCAGCTCTCTACTTCTATTGCTCCCTTTCCATGAGGAAGTTAACCTTAACCTTAGATGATGTGGAAATCATTCTGAGTGACCCTTATCATAAAGGGAGAGAAGGGGGATCTGTGGCAAAGGTAGTATAGTCTGGTGCTCTATTATCTTTTTGCTTTCAATTTCTACAGAGCCAGAGGGAGAACTATGTGAATCTACCAGTTCCATCACCATTCTGCCCAGTCACCACCCTTATCCTTGTGTGGAACAAGAGACCAGTTGAGAGGACCTTAATGAATGGCTGAACCCCATTCCATGTGGGATGGATAGAGATTCATGTACAAAGGGTCTCCTCTGGCAACAGATTTGGCGATAGGGTTCCTCTGTTTAGTCAAAGTTAATACTTACAAAGTCATTCTTCTCTTAATTTATTTTCTGTGTCCCATGCTTCCCATTCCAAACAGACTCATTTACTGCATCTTTTGGTAAAGAAATATTTTAATTTCAGTTGGATGAAGGAGAAATAACATGAATAAAAGACTAGTTTTCAATTAAATCGAAAGAAAATTAAGTGACCCCGTGTCTCAGTTACAGGGAGAGCGGTGCTTTCAGGCCCTTTAAGTTCCTCTCAAGTGAACTCCTTTGGGGACAGGTTTCACTATTTTCACCCTTCCTAGATGGAACCACACAGCTCACTCTTAGTTAGTATCTCTTTTTTACAGCTATCCTGTTTACCAACTGTGCTAACCTGACACTATCTGTAATGCCCAACTGTTGCCACCTGTAAGCCCTTTTCTTCTAAGAGCCTGTGAAAGAAGCTGATTAAATTGACTCAAAAAACAGTTTCTTCAAAATTACCCAAAGGTACTCAGCACTCAGAGCAAAGGGATAAAACAAACACGCAAGCTCTATACTCATATTTCCCCTTAATCTTTCCTTGCAAATTTTGATACATTTCATTGAGACCAGTTACTTCCATCTGTGGATTGGGAAAAGCAGAGTTCTCTGATGCAATATGCTCTCTGATTCTCTCTCTCTCTGTCTCCTTGCATCCCTGTCAGCTCTCACTTGGGCACTCCTTGGGCAGTTTCTCCCTTAACTCACAGAACCCCGCCATTTCTCCCTAGACCAGGATCTTTAAAGTCTTAGCATTCCCTCTGATTCTTGATTCAGTCTGGGAAAAGTAAACTTTGCCAGCCTGGTTGGAGCCAGACTGGGATATTCCCCATTTAATACTTTCCCATTGTTTCCCCAGGGATGCTTGGGATTCTTTATAACAGTAATTATCTTTACCATTGTTTCATTTCCTTTTGGTTACCCCTTCCATCCTCCTTTGATTTAACCCTGTGAAGCCTAGCAGGATAATTACACATAACTCCTACATTCACCACATCCTGGAATAATACAGTGGAATGTTTTGTTCCCCAAATCCCTTTTCATCAGTATTTCCAAACACAAAAATGCATCCTTCCAAAGAAATTAATGAAGGAAATGCACAATGATGAGAATATTATTTCTTTCTCCTTTAATACTAAGTTATAATTTCCCCAATTATACAATGCAATACTAAAGAATGAAAGGGAAACTTTTGCCATCTCCACAATGACTACGCTTAGAAGTTTGAAGGTGACATTGTGATTGTCTTTAGATACCCTAGAAATACCTAAGGAAGACAGAGAGGAAACATACAGATTTTGAACAAAAAGCCTGGAATGCTATTTTAAAATCAGCTAAATATTTCTCAATTTCTCCACACATCTGGAAACCCAATATTATTATTTGTAATATCATGTCAATCTATTCTCCGCATAGGATGCACAGAAAGTGATATGTGCTGGCATAACACAATTGCTAAACACTTCTTTTGTATGTGATGATCACCAGTGATCATTCCACCAGTGATAGCTGGAAGATTATGTTTCAATATTTTGAACAGATAATTTGTGCTTATAACAGGCTCTTGTTAGGGAAGCTAAATTGGCTTCACTAGGGTTCAATTTATATATCACAACACTATCTGTAATGCCCAGACTCACCCAATTTTTGCTATTAAATACTGGATGAGTATAGCCAATTTGGAAGTCCATACACACATCTAAATTGAGTTAATAGTTCAAAAAATCTGGATCTTGTTTTGGAAAAAAAATTAAGACTCACCTTAAAAGAGGGAACTTACAGTAATTCTTTGTAATTTATCAGAGGGGTAGCCGTGTTAGTCTGAATCTGTAAAAAGCAACAGAGGGTCCTGTGGCACCTTTGAGACTAACAGAAGTATTGGGAGCATAAGCTTTCGTGGGTAAGAACCTTACCCACGAAAGCTTATGCTCCCAATACTTCTGTAAGGCCTGGTCTACACTACGGGTTTAGGTCGACTTTAGCAGCGTTAAACCGAATTAAGCCTGGACACGTCCACACAACGAGGCCCTTTCTTTCGACTTAAAGGGCCCTTTAAACCGGTTTCTTTACACCACCTCCGACGAGGGGATTAGCGATAAAACCGGCCTTTGCGGGTCGGAATTGGGGTAGTGTGGACGGAATTCGATGTTATTGGCCTCCGGGAGCTATCCCACAGTGCTTCATTGTGACCGCTCTGGACAGCGCTCTCAACTCAGATGCACTGACCAGGTAGACAGGAAAAGACCCGCGAAGGTTTGAATTTCATTTCCTGTTTGCCCAGCGTGGAGAGCACAGGTGACCACGCAGAGCTCATCAGCACAGGTAACCGTGATGGAGTCCTCCCAGGATCGCAAAAGAGCTCCAGCATGGACCGAACAGGAGGTACGAGATCTGCTCGCCATATGGGGAGATGAAGCAGTGATAGCTGAACTCCGTAGCAGTAAAAGAAATGGAAAAGTATTAGAAAAGATCTCCAAGGCCATGAAGGACTGAGGCCATAACAGGGACACACAGCAGTGCCGGGTGAAAATTAAGGAGCTACGGCAAGCCTACCACAAAGCCAGAGAAGCAAACGGAAGGTCCGGGGCAGAGCCGCAAACTTGCCGCTACTACGCGGAGCTGCATGCGATCCTAGGCGGTGCAGCCACCACTACCCCAACCGTGTGCTATGACTCTCTCACTGGAGAAACACACAGGGAAGACGGTTCGGGGAACGAGGAAGATGACGATGGAGGTACTGTAGGTAGCTCACAGCAGCAAGGAAGCGGAGAAACCGGTTTCCCCAACAGCCAGGATATGTTTGTGACCCTGGACCTGGAACCAGTAACCCCCGAACTCACCCAAGACCCTCAGGGCACACAGGAGACCTCTGGTGAGTGTAACTTTGTAAATATTTGTAAACATTACAAAAAAAAGCAAGCAAGTCTGTTAACGTGTATGGGGATGGAGCGGAAATCCTCCAGGGACATCTCCAGAAAGCTCTCCTGGTTGAAATGGGGTGATTTTATTAAGGGGGACATTCAGAGGTGCCCGTTCCTGCTCTTCTGACCAGAAATGTTCCCCGCTGTTAACCACGCGGTGGGGGGAGGGGTGAAGTGATCATCCCAGAGAATCGTGTGTGTGTGTGTGTGGGGGGGGGTGGTTTACTTGTGTTTGTGCCGCATGTTAAGCGGGAAACCGCAGCCCCCTCCTTTTACATTGAAACCCCATTTTAAATGGACAACCCAATTCATCCTTGATATGGGAAATGCGCTGCTGTTTGCAACCTTTCCCGCATGTTAAGAAGGTTAAAAAAGCCAAAACACTGTGGCCTACGATGGCTGCCTGCAAGCTGAAATATGCGACCTTGTAATGAAAGAGTGTACCCATTGTTCCCTAAAATGTGTCTTTTTTAACCACCTCTCCCTTCTCCTCCGCCAGCTGCAAATGTTTCTCCTTCGCAGAGGCTCGTGAACATTAGAAAGAGAAAACGTAAGACGAGGGACGAGATGTTCACGGAGCTGCAGATGTCCGCCCAGGCTGATAGAGCACAGCAGAATGCGTGGAGGCAGTCAATGTCGGAGATGAGAAAAGCCCAATATGAACGAGAGGAGAGGTGCCGGGCTGAATCGCGGGAAGAACAGAGCAAGTGGCGGGCTGAAGACGATAGGTGGCGTCAGCTTGCAGACAGATGGCAAGAGGCAATGCTCCGTCTGCTGCAGCATCAAACTGATATGCTCGAGCGTATGGTTGAGTTGCAGGAAAGGCAGCAGGAGCAGAGACCGCCGCTACAGCCCCTGTGTAACCAAGAGCCCTCCTCCCCAAGTTCCATAGCCTCCTCACCAAGACGCCCAAGAACACGGTGGGGGGGCCTCCGTCCACCCAGTCACTCCACCCCAGATGATCGCCCAAGCATCAGAAGGCTGGCCTTCAATAAGAGTTAAAGTTTTAAAATGCAGTGTGTCCTTTTCCATCCCTCCTCCCCCACCCATCCCAGGCTACCTTGGCAATTATCCCCCTACCTCTGTAAGGAACTAATAAAGAATGCATGAATGTGAAAAAACAATGACTTTATTGCCTCTACAAGCGGGAGGGGAGGGGAGGGTGGGGTGGGGTGGTTGGTTTACAGGGAAGTAGAGTGAACCGGGTCGGGAGGGGGGGGGTTGGAGGGTTCATCAAGGAGAAACAAACAGAAGTTTCACACAGTAGCCTGGCCAGTCACAAAACTCGTTTTCAAAGCTTCTCTGATGCGCACCGCGCCCTGCTGTGCTCCTCTAACCGCCCTGGTGTCTGGCTGCGCGTAATCAGCGGCCAGGCGAGTTGCCTCAACCTCCCACCCCGCCATAAATGTCTCCCCCTTACTCTCACAGATATTGTGGAGCGCACAGCAAGCAGCAATAACAATGGGATATTCTTTTCGCTGAGGTCTGAGCGAGTCAGTAAGCTGCGCCAGCGCGCTTTTAAACGTCCAAATGCACATTCCACCACCATTCGGCACTTGCTTAGCCTATAGTTAAACAGGTCCTGACTCCTGTCCAGGCTGCCTGTGTACGGCTTCATGAGCCATTGCATTAAGGGGTAGGCTGGGTCCCCAAGGATCACGATAGGCATTTCAACATCCCCAATGGTCACTTTCTGGTCTGGGAAGAAAGTCCCTTCCTCCAGCTTTCGAAACAGAGCAGAGTTCCTGAAGACGCGAGCATCATGTACCTTTCCCGGCCATCCCACGTTGATGTTGGTGAAACGTCCCTTGTGATCCACCAGGGCTTGCAGCAGCATTGAAAAGTACCCCTTGCGGTTTACGTAGTCAGTGGCTTGGTGCTCCAGTGACAAGATAGGGATATGGGTTCCGTCTATGGCCCCGCCACAGTTTGGGAATCCCATTTCAGCAAAACCATCCACTATTGACTGCACGTTGCCCAGAGTCACTACCCTTGCTATCACCAGGTCTTTCATTGCCCTGGCAAATTGGATCACAGCAGCCCCCACCGTAGATTTGCCCACTCCAAATTGATTCCCGACTGACCGGTAGCTGTCTGGCGTTGCAAGCTTCCACAGGGCTATCGCCACTTGCTTCTCAACTGTGAGGGCTGCTCTCATCTTGGTATCCTGGCGTTTCAGGGCAGGGGAAAGCAAGTCACAAAGTTCCATGAAAGTGGCCTTACGCATGCGAAAGTTTCGCAGCCACTGGGAATCGTCCCATACCTGCAGCACAATGCGATCCCACCAGTCTGTGCTTGTTTCCCGGGCCCAGAATCGGCGTTCCACGGCATCAACCTGCCCCAGTGACACCATGATTTCCACATTGCTGGGGCCTGTGCCTTGTGAGAGGTCTATGTCCATGTCAATTTCCTCATCACTCTCGTCGCCGCGCTGCAATCGCCTCCTCGCCTGGTCCGGGTTTCGCCTTGGCATGTTCTGGCTCTGCATATACTCCAGGACAATGCGCGTGGTGTTCATAGTGCTCATAATTGCCGCGGTGATCTGAGCGGGCTCCATGATCCCAGTGCTAGCTATGGCGCCTGGTCAGAAAAAAGGCGCAAAAGTAGTATCTGATGGACCAGGAGAAGGAGGGCGGGAGGGAGGGAGGGAGGGAGGGCCGAGTGACGACATGGCGTACAGGTACAGGAACAGGGAGAAACACAAACAACTGTCACACAGAATGGTCCCCCCAAAGATTAAACTGGAAACCCTGGGCTTAGCAGGCCGTTGGTTTCACGGAGGAAGGGGAAGCAAATGAACACAGAACAAATCTATTTTTTACATCTTAAGGTGGCAGCCGACGGTGCAGCATGAGTGACAGCCATACCAGTATGACGACGATGGGTACCAATCATAATATACCATCATCTGCCAAAAGGCAAGGGGCTGCTGCGTAGCAATGCAGCCCCACGTCTGCCAGCCCCACGTCCGCCAGCACCCAGCATCGCCCTCGGCCTCTTCTGGGTGCTTAGCAGACAATATTGGGCAATTGGCAGAAAATAGTATATTACGACTGGTAACCGTCATCATCAAAACAGTAGCATGTCTGCCCAGGTGGCCATGATTAACAGCCATACCAGTATGACGACGACGGGTACCAGTCATAATATACCATCGCCTGCAAGGGGCTGGTGCAATGCAGCACTACGGCTGCCAGCCCCCCGGCTATCACTCATGCTACACCGTCTACCGCCAAAAGGCAGTTAGCAGCTGCTGCTGTGTAGCAATGCAGTCCCACGTCTGCCGGCACCCAGAGGACATATGGTGATGGTGAGCTCAACTGAGCTGAGCGGGCTCCATGCTTGCCGTGGTATGTTGTCTGCACAGGTAACCCAGGTAAAAAGGCGCGAATCTATTGTCTGCCGTTGCTGTGACGAGGGGGGAGGGGCCTGACGACATGTACCCAGAACCGCCCGCGACACTGTTTTGCATCATCCGGGCATTGGGATCTCAACCCAGAATTCAAAGAAAAGGCGCGAACCGCTTCTCGGCTCTCTGAGCTGTGGCGCAAACGTAGTATCTGACGGCCTAGGGGAAGGAGGGAGGGGGGCCGAGTGACGACATGGCGTACAGGCACAGGGAATTAAAATAAAGAACGGTGGCTGTGCATCAGGGAGAGACACAAACAACTGTCACAGACTGGTCCCCCCCCAAAGATTAAACTGAAAACCCTGGGCTTAGCAGGCCGTTGATTTGACGGAGGGAGGGGGAAGCAAATGAATACAGAGCAAATCTATTTTTTTACATCTTAAGACGACGGTGCAGCGTGACTGATAGCCCTCGGCATCTTTCTGGGTGCTTGGCAGCAAATACGGGGCGGTGTATGACGATGGTCTTCAGGCCTATTGCACAATCGGCTGCTCAGGGAAGACTCTGCTAACGTACGATGACCCGACTTGTAATAGGATGGCTAACAGTCGTAATACACCATTTACTGCCAAAAGGCAAGCCCCACGGCTGCCAGCACCCAGATCGCCGATGAAGGCTACCAGTCTACTGCACCATCTACCGCCAAAAGGCAGTTAGCAGCTGCTGCTGTGTAGCAATGCAGTCCCACGTCTGCCGGCACCCAGAGGACATATGGTGACGGTGGGCTCCATGTTGTCTGCACAGGTAACCCAGGTAACCCAGGTAAAAAGGCGCGAATCTATTGTCTGCCGTTGCTGTGACGGGGGAGGGAGGGGCCTGACGACATGTACCCAGAACCGCCCGCGACACTGTTTTGCATCATCCGGGCATTGGGATCTCAACCCAGAATTCCAAGGGGCGGCAGAGTCTGCGGGAACTGTGGGATAGCTGTGGGATAGCTACCCATAGTGCAATGCTCCGGAAGTCGACGCTAGCCTCGTACTGTGGACGCGGTCCGCCGACTAGAGCACCTAGAGCATTTTATTGTGTGGACACACACAATCGGCTGTATACAACCGATTTCAATAAAACCGGCTTCTATAAATTCGAACTAATTTCGTAGTGTAGACATACCCTTAGTCTCAAAGGTGCCACAGGACCCTCTGTTGCTCTTTGTAATTTGACATCCATCTGTCAAATTACAGAGACCCCCTTGGGACTGTCACCTGATGTACTAAGACTACCTCTGAGCCCATTTTCTCTGCCAGTTTGGGCCTCCGGAACCCTCTTTTGTTGAGCCAGATATGCTAATCTGCTGCAACACAGACCCAGGGTCTGACCCACAGCCCCAAAGCTGCAGACTTAACTGAAAATGGCGCAGCAAGTGCTCCTCTCTCTAACACCCAGACACCCAGCTTTCAATGGGATCCAAGCCCCAAATGAATCTGTTTTACTCTGTATAAAGCTTATACAGGGTAAACTCATAAATTGTCTGCCATCTATAACACTGCTAGAGAGATGTGCACAGCTGTTTGCTCCCCCAGCATTAATTACTTACTCTGGGTTAATTAATATGCAAGCGTGATTTTATTAAATATAAAAAGTAGGATTTAAGTAGTTCCAAGTAATAACAGACAAAACAAAGTAAGTTACCAAGCAAAATAAAACAAAACACGCAAGTCTAAGCCTAACACAGTAGGAAACTGAATACAGGTAAATCTCACCCTCAGAGAAGTCCCAATAAGCTTCTTTCACAGACTAGACTTCTTCCTAGTCTGGGCCCAGTCCTTTTCAGACCAACTTTGTGGCTTATGGCCTGGGTCCAGCAATCACTCAAACCCCATAGTTACTGTCCTTTGTTCCAGTTTCTTTCAGGCATCTCTTTGGGGTGGAGAGGCCATCTCTTGAGCCAGCTGAAGACAAAATGGAGGGTCTTCCAGGGACTTTTATATTCTCTCTCTTGTGGGTGGAAACCCCTTTGTTCTGTGCAAAATCACAGCAACAAGATGGAATTTGTAGCCATCTGGGCAAGTCACATGTCCATGAATGATTTAGATTTCTGCAGGCCGATGCCATTGTTTACATGTTAGTTTTAACTTTCCCAGGAAAGCTCAGATGTGGATTGGCATCTCCCAAAGTCCATTGTTAGTTAAGTGTTTCTTGAATGGGCACTTACTCAGAATAGTCCTTTCTCAAGAAGCTGGCAAAATGCTTCATTGATTCTACTTAGAATCAAACACATTGAGATATAAGTACATAGCCAATATTCATAACTTCAAATACAAAAATGATACAGACAACATAATTGTAACCAGCAAATTACAACCTTTCCATAGACACCTTACTTGACCTCCTTTGTACAAGATTTGGTGCAACTATAGGACCTTGATTGCAACAATGATCTATACGGTCACAGTTCATGTCCATAACATCACGCCCTCCTCCTGAACTTACTGCCAGAGACTTGGACACTGTCCATGGTGGAGGCAGTACTTGTAAAATCCCTGTTTGTTTCTAATTAAACATCCTCCCAGTACCTTTAAACCGTATGATGCCATTCACAGTTGTTCTAGCAAGGTTTGGGGTTCCTGGTCCCCGGGTGCCTGAAAACATATTGGGGTGCAGAATTGCTAACAATATGTGGATAGCAACATCTGTTAAAGTGTGGGCATCTTGGCATTTAGCCACCAATGCCATGAGTTGGTGTGCCTCAGTTTCCCCTTCCACACAGCAGTGTAGACCTGTTATACTTTTGCTGTTGTGCCAAGCTTCCACCCTGTTTACACGTATAAGCTGAAAAGCAACATGCTTGTGGGACTGTCTTTTCACCATCCCTAGCATGTACAAAAGTCCCCCCCCACCTCCAATCAGGTATGTCACACAACTTTAAAGGGTTTACCATTAGTATTAACTCCTTTGTCTTGACCCCTAGATGAAGTAGCCTTCACTGGCCAGCAAAATCCCCTGCTTTTCACTCAGGTTGGGCTTGCTTCCAGCTACAGAGTCCTTGGAGTCTGTTTCCACTGTAGCAGTTACCAGGACCCCAACTTTCACCTCCAAGGGCAGGACCTTTCCCCAGCTGACCTGCAACTTCCTGGCAATCAACAGCTGGGAGGGCCTCCCTGTTACAAGGTGGAACATCCTCCTCCCCCAGGGAGATGATGACAGGACAGGAGCTGGCTCTATCCAGCCCTTCTTGTAGGAACCTGCCTTGAGCCCCTGGGCTACAGGAACTGGTTACGACCATCCCTGCCCCCAAAGCTGCATTCTCCACTGCTACAGAGTAATAATGCATGCATGCATCTGAAGAAGTGAGGTTTTTACTCACGTAAGCTCATGCCCAAATAAATCTGTTAGTCTTTAAGGTGCCACCAGACTCCTTGTTGTTAGAGTAATAAAAGAAACACTCTCCTATTCCCCTAGTAGCACATGTGACTTCAGCCTCCCCCCTCGGGCTTTCAGCACAGGATTCCTTCTTGCTGCTAACAAACCCTGGGACAGATTCTGCCACATCAAAGAAATCATTCCCCAGTAGAAACAGTGCAAAATTGTGTGCCACTGCTGCAACAGTCAGCTCAGCCTGCAAATCACCAGCTTCCATGTGTACCTTAGCTAAAGGTGCAAGGACTTTGTAACCTCCCACCAATTCTAATTCTGCCATTTTCCCTGGTAACAGATCCTTCAGGTCCCTCCTGACCACAGAAATTTCTGCACCAGTGTGTCTCCATCTTTGGAGCACTTTGCTATTAAGTTTAACAGCATGCATATGTTCACTGCTTGGTTGTGTAAAACCAACCTTTACAAATCCTGTGTGGAAAGAAGCAGTAGCCTGGGATACCCCTGTGCTCTGAGAAGCATCAGCTTCATGTGTTACCTGCTGCCTGTTTCCACTCAGCCAAAGACATTTATACCTCAGGTGGTCAGTGAGCTTACAATAATAGCACCTTTTGGGCTCCTCTGCTTGTACAGGAAATTTGGGATGAGTAACAGGGGAATGGGGAGGTAAACACCCAGCCTCCTTTTTCCCAGGGGTAAAATGGTGATTCTGCTTTCCAACAACCCTGTACCCCTCTGCCAGTGGTTTATGTTTAACTACAGCTTGTGATTGCTCATTGGAGTCTGCAAAATCAGCTAATTTCCCCACTGCATTCACCTTTTTGTCCCACAAATATTGTTTTACATCATCACTGCACATATTCAGGAATTGCTCCTGAATAACCAAATCACACATTTCTTCCAAGCTTGTATTGCCTTTTCCCCTCACCCACTCGTCTAACAATCTCTCATTTCATTTACATAAGCCACATTACTCAATCCAGATCCCCTCTTAAGACTCCTGAATTTAACCCTGAAGGTTTCAGGTGTAATCTGAAACTGTTTCAAAACAAGTTCCTTAAATTTGCCATCGTTTGAAGCATCATCAATAGGCATCTAACTGAATATGTCCAGAGCTCTCCCAGTCAATTTTGCAACTAAAGTGGTCATTTTTTTGATCTTCAGGAATTGCATGGAGAGTGCACAGTCTCTCAAAGGTGATGAAATATTCAACAATATCACTGGATTCATCATACTGCAGACATAACCGCTCCCATTTGTGGATTTTTGGGGAAGTGGAGCCAGCTGCTGAAGTGTTTTGTCTCTGCCATTCCATTACAGCTTCTGGGTCTCAGTTTGGGCCTGTATTTCTCTGTCTTTTAACTCCAGGGCTAACCTCTGGGTTTCCATGGTTCTTTCATAAGCAGCTTTTTCCCTGTATGCCTCTGCCTCTATAGCCCTTCTGTCTGCAGTCTCCTCCCTGGCTGCCTCTGCTTCTTTGTATCTCATTTGAAACTCATGGTCCTTTGCCTTCTCTTCTGCTTCCAGTCTGGCCAGCTCTAGTTTTGTAGCTGCCTCACTGGTAGTCATTTTCCTGCTTTCTTGTGCTTATTTCCCTCATCCAAAATAAACAAACAGAAAATAACAAACTAGTAATCACTTTGTCTGTTCTCCGGCCACCACACTTAAAACTCACTTAAAATCACTACCAGAGTCTCAAAGCAATCAGCTATGCACAGATCCTGCTGACTACGCCACTGTGACAGGTTGGGCCACAGAGACCTCTTTGGGACTGTCACCTGATGTGCTGAGACTACCTCTGAGCCCATTTTCTCTGCCAATTTGGGCCTTCAGAATCCTGGGTCTGTGTTGCAGCAGACTAGTGTATCTGGTTCAACAAGACAGGGTTCTGGAGGCTCAAACTGGCAGAGAAAATTGACTCAGAGGTAGTCTCAGCACGTCAGGTGACAGTCCCAAGGGGGTTTCTGTGACCCAACTCATCACACCATGTTTGGATGACATTATGCTAATAAAACTCACAGAACCAAGAAACCAGGTTCACTCTTATCTTTTAGTCTCATGTGGAATCCTTTGTTATACAAACTATTTTTATTTGTGTATAGGCATAGCTCTGGAAAGAGTATGTATAGCATTATCTTCCCAACTTCCACACTTCATTTTGACAAGTATCATTGTAAATGGTACAGGAGATGTTGTCTGTATATATACTCTGTCTAGATTTATAGAAGGATGTCCTTGATGATCATTTCTATTTTCAAGAGGCCAGATCCTTGGCCCCTCTCAAGTCATTTTTTGTGGTTCTCCAGTTGTACCAAGAGTACTTAAAGCTAGTTTTGGCTTTACAGGAATTAAGTTATTGGGGTAGTAGGAATGGAGCTGGAGTACATTGTGCTCTGTCAATGCTACCCAGTGGAGCATCACCTGAAGGGCTATTATCCACCAACACAAGTCTGGATCAGTCCTATAAGTCTCCATGTTGGTGAGGTGGGGTAGTAGGAGGACAGAAAGGTGATGGAAAGCTAGCTACAGCTTTTCCTTCTAGGTGCATCAAGCAGCCAATATGATTATGGTGGATTCTCATCAAACTCACATTGAGAAGCATCCCATGGGCCTTCCATAAGGCTTTTAAGTTCTCTCTATCTCCTTATTATTTCATATGCTAACTTTGGCTTTGACTCTATAAAGCAGTTTGCGGCACAGTTTCTCTGAAATACATGTCTGAAAATAATATCTTTATATTGCAAAATGCATCAAATTTCTGCATATCCCCTGTGAAACTTTAAAAAATGTTATGGGAAAGCCTGCTCAAAACCTTGGGATGCTTACATTTTTAACTTTGGCCAACACTGGGCTTAAAGGTTTATATTGCACATTAATCCATGTAGGATCAATAGCTTGTCTTTGAACATTCCCCTCATGTAGGCTGTTCCTGGACAGTATATGGCCTAAGATGTAACAAGACTTTGAGGAAAATTCACCCCTATTGTAACCATTGTCTTTAATGATGCTACCAAGGGTGATAAAATCTTGCTCTGTAAGTCCATAGTTTAGGAGCCACTTAGGTAATATGCATACCAGAGTATATCAGGAAGGCAGTTCTAAGTAAAAGCAAACACAGGAAGATAGCTTAAGATATAAAATAAAAATACTGTGACTTAAAAGGTGAAAAGCAAATGATGGGAGGCAAGAGTGTGACTGAATTCTTGAATAGGTTCTTGTGAGCTGCAATGATTTCAGTTGACACAATAAAAATTGACAGATTATTCCTGTATTTTCAATAGGTTTTGAGGTTTCCCAGGATTGTGATCCTGTCAGTCTAGATGGTTCCATTGTTCAAGCAGAGAATTTCCATAATCCTTCTATAGCTTTCAGTACAGTAAATGTATGTATACAATGCTATTTGTCCAAGAGTATATTTCTATATTTAATACATTACAATAACCAAAACAATTCCATCAGTTTTTCCTGGTTTACAAGATTTTGTAATGGGGAACCAGCTTACATAACAAAGGGCAGCCAAGAAGCATGTACTAGAGATCAGTCAGAGGTTCTGATCCTCGATTTTGGTTTGGCTAATTATAGCGATAGTAACCAGATGCTAAGTTTGCATCCAGATCCAAACACCCTAAAGCGTTGGGCTGTTTAGACCTGATTTTTTGGTTTTGGCCCAACACTAATACCTCTTTGTGAACAATACAAATGTGTATTTGTAGATAGCTATGTTCCTTGGGTCCCGTCCTCTAGGATGAAAAAATTCCTATGAAGTAAAATCAATTGTCAGAGGACAGAACTCAATATGTGCATGAACTTGCAAAATCAGACTCCCTTTTTATCTGGTTAAAATGGTATACACAAGCCAACCAATACACAAGCAATTGTGTGGGGAGACAATGTCTGCAATACCTCTGTTTAGACAGACTCTTCATTGTCTAGGGTAAGGAGTAACTGGAGATATAATTAAACCCTTTTTAATTTGGGCGATCTTTTTTCACCTCTTACATAACTATACATTTCCAAAGTACATGTCTACATTTTTTAAAAAAATTGAAAATACTCCCTCTAAAGCTGAAAAGCTGCAATTCGTGAGCTTGACAGTTCCTTCACTTCAGTACTGCAAATGTGAAGCTACAATAAAATCTAAAATAGAATCTTCCCCTAGTCCACAGGCCTGAGGAGTATCCTCATTGCAAATGAGATTCTGAATAGAACGTTCCACACAATGCTGTAGGAATCTTGCATTGCTGAATATCCAAAAACCTTGGATTTCTATTTTAAGGCAACTTTTAGAAAAAGAAATCCTGATTTTTTTTTTTTGCTTCTTCTTGTTTTTGATGTGCAACTTTGAAACAAGTCATTTTATACAGTTATCTTCTTCCCACAGCCACTGACTACTAATCAATAAATGCTTTTTTCCCCAGCAGAATCAACTCCACTAGGGGAATAATCATTCTTAATAACAATAGCATTTACTGTGCCACTTTATGACAACAAAATGCACACTATAGAGATGTTCAGTTCAAAACAAATCTCACTGGAGTTCTCACTTCCATATTTTGAGTCATTTAAAGAATCTTTATTAGTCATCAATGTTGTCTAGAAATATGCAATATGACAATTTTGAAATATCAGGTCATTGCAGATTTGTAAATTGATTCTAAGTTTTGCAGAAGCTCCTGAGGATTTAAGTCCAGGGGTTTCACATTTTTTTTTAATATAAATTCCATAGCTATATCCAATAAGAAGAGTGGGGCCCTGATCACCCTTTCCCATGGCAACACTGGGGACTAGAGAGGTAGGAAAGCTGTACAAGATTCCCCTCATGGAGTTTCACGCTAAGCATCTTCCCAAGGCTACAGAGTCTGTGGGGATGAAGCCTGTGACTTTCATTTGCTGGGTCCACTCTGTGCTTGTTGATGGTGACCTGGAAGGATATGGTGCATCTCTTAATTGTATTAATCTATCCAGATTTCCATGGAAAACTCCAGTTTTTGCATGGAAACCTGGGTAGATTAATACAATTAATTAATTAATCAATTAATTAACCAGTATCTGTGCCATAAAGAATAAACAATGTCCTTTAAACCCTGTATATACTTGGGGAAGAGTTACCTCAAGTCACAAAGAAGAGAAATGTTGGTGTGGTGGCAGCACTACTCCTTCCCATCTTCCCCGCCAGAGGGGGAACACTAAAGGCCCAGATTTGTATGGTGCAGAGCTGAAATGCTGCAAACATTCAGATGGAGTAATTGTAGTTTATTTGATCATAATATCAAAGTATAGTCAAAATTCCTGACTACTGAAAAACATAGGGATTACAAACTAGTTGAACCACCACCATCCATGACCTGTAATATACATTCTTTAGCTGCAATATTTTGCACTGAAATTAAGAACCTGAATCAAGTAGTTAGAAGAAACCAGAGAGGATTTCAACATTGTGGACTCAACAAGTATAATTGTTCTGGACTATCTCCAAATTTCAGTAGTAAAACTGAACTTAGATGTTTTTGGTTAATGATCCCACAATAAAGATTTAATATTATGCCATAAAAGGGATGCTACATAGTTAACTTCTTAAAGGATCATAAAAATAATATATTTCCTAAAACCCCATAAAATACAACACAAATTTTAAGCTACTTTAAATGACTTTATAATGTTAACTTGAAGTGACTGGGAAAAAAGTTGTTTTGGTTTGTTTTTTTATTGCAAGCTTTATGAACTGATACAGGCATTGGATAAAATTGTAAATAAGCTTTGTTGCACCAACTTCAAAAAGTTCTAATTTCTCAAAAACAGTAAGAAGAGTCCAGTCCTTAAATATGCAATACATCTATCTTTGCATAATTAATGAGACTACTGCTTATGTATCATTTCCTACTTTTATCCATTTGTGATATCTAACACAAACATATTTTTTAATGTTAAAGAATGTGGCACAGGGGCCTATGCTAATACAATGACTTAGATTCCATATGGAATTGTTATTAATTCACTAATGGGTTAAAATAAAGCAGTAGGTTCCTGAGCTAGCTCCCACTGAAGTCAATGAGAGTTGGATCAGGTATTAGTTGTCTGAACCTTTTAACATTTATTTTTGTCCTCTCTGTTGCCCACAATATTTCCCAGTTCAATATGATCTACAAATTCTATCAGTCTGTAAATGGAGATGTGACTTTGTCTCCTTTTGTTTGCATAGGAGCTATCAGAGGTTTGCTTGAGAAAACTTTGCCATTCAAAATTCTATTCCCTGGGTTTTGAAAGGCCAGTGAGAGGTGATGTCTGCCAAAGATGTCCTTCCTGTGGCTGAAGGGTACCTAAATCCAAGATTGTTGGTATTATGGTTAACTTCAATTAACAACCTTACAATTTGTTTCTATGAAGTGATACTCAGATTGTACCCAGTTTTCATACAAACAGTAATTTGTGGACTTAGCACTGTACAGAAAGACAGAACCATTAGGCACAGGTTTGTTTTTGGGAAGTCATGTGAAGTATCTTAGTTTCCTCATTAGTAAAATGGAGATTATTACAATTAGCTCCAAGAGATGTTATATGGAATAATTAATTCATGTATATAGGGTATTGGAGATATGAATTACTATGTAAGTGCTAAGTATTAAGGCACTGGACATGGTTTACCTATTATACTTGACCATAGCTGTTTTTGCTACTGGCTATGGAACTACCCTTTATCACCAAAGAGTATCCAGTAGTGAAGGACATCTAGTTACAAAGATTACTTTCTAATCAGATATGCACAGCTGGAGATAAACCAGTCATGCAGTGCCATCTTCTCTGATCAGGAGATTAATGATACTCGGGTTCACACTGAATACTGATGCTACAAACCTGCACTGTTAATGATGATACCCCTACAGACGAATCTTTAAACTTGGCTCCCTTCTCCACATGAAAATCGGTGTTCATGTGGCAGTTAAAGCACTTGTAGCATTTTCTGACAAAAGTAATCCAAGAGTCCTTTATTCCTTCTGTCAATAAAACAAAGTCTAGTTTTCAACGTTGTATGCTCACATTGCTATTGATTGCTTAACCGTTGCTATGTTTGCTTGTATTGCTAATTGTCATTGCAATGTCAGTATCTAACTCTTCATTTTGTATAACACCATATTACACATGTAATATGTATATTTTCTTTTGCAAAAATGCACATTCTGTTCTGCCTCAATTATCCATTGGCCACCACTACATTTGGCAGGCTGTCAATATGGGCAAAACAGGTTTTCCCTAGGTACCATAGTGTTCTTTTCCAGATATGGTTTCTTCCTTTGACTGTGATGAGTCTTGCAATACAGTCACAATAGCCCTATTTTATTAGCTTCCTTTGGGTTTTCAAACTGGCAGAGTTTAGTATAACTGTTACCAGAGGTTTGTTTTACTGAGGAAGGGCATTGAAATCATATCTCCACTGTGATAACTGTCATGATGCCCGTCTTTGTTAATGATCTGGAAGAAGGGTTAAACAGATTAATAAATTCTGTAGGTTTCAGTAAACTGGGAAGTATTGTGAGCTTCAGGGAGGACAGAGAAATAAATGCAAGGTGTCTGAGATAGTTTGGAAATAGGGGCAGAAAATAACCTAATTGAAAAAATGCAAGCTAATATTTCTAGTGAAATATAATACAGATATTTAGTGGGAGTTAAACAATCATGCCAAAAGAAACTTAGATTTGGCAGCAGAGAGCAAATTATGTGTATATCTGCAATGCATTAGAGCAGCAAAAAATATCATTTTTCTTCTAGTCACACCCTGGAGTAGGGACGCAGTAATCCCACTCTAAACTGTATGTCCCTTGTGCGACTGTACCTAGAATTTTGCATTCTGTTCTGAGAACCTCATTACCAAAAATATACTTAAGATTTGGAGAAAATACAGAAAACAGCAAAATTGTTAGGGTTGAAATCCGCATCCACCTTGCTTCAGACACTATATGCAAGGTAAAAGGTCTGGAGTGGCATAAAAGGGCCCTATCTATTGGGGGCTTCCTTATGCAGCATTATATAAGGTTTTTAAACTGGTCACTGGGCATGATTTTCCACTCTGTTGGACATGTGTAATTGAACACAGAGTGAAAGAACACAACCAAGCACACTGAATACCCACTTTGCACAGGTTTAAATGACTATATAGAGTGCATGGCAGTGGAGAATAAGCTGCAGGGTCTGATACTGCAGCATAATTCCTGAAATGCTGCTTTCCATGGCATTGTTTTCAGGAATGATGAAAAGCAGCAAAGCTCCGGGTGGAGAGGTAAGGAGGGTATGTACCATAAGCCTCTAATTAGCCTCATTTTTTTTAAGGTGGCCAAAGATTTCAGAATTAGTTAGGCTCATTTACACTCCAAGGTAACCTTTATGTTACAACCTGAGTAACTGGTGGAGCATGAAAATTCAAGGCATCAATTCATTGTCTCATTTATTCTTCTAATTCAAGATTACTAAAAATGACCTTTTGCCTTCATTAAAAGTGGCCTCTTTAAATAAGCATTAGAACAAAATTCTAACCATTGAATGTCAATTACTGCTAGATTAGGAATGAATTTATGTAGGCCACCAGGGAAATTGATCCTGTATATCTGATCTAAACCAGTAAAATTTCAACATTTATCTTATTTAAAACAGATGAGGATTTGTCCAGACACATTGCCTTTATTACTGTCCCGCTTGAATAGCTAATTATGCATGATATATTTCATGTGGGCTTTGTTCTAATATTGTTTATTAGTATTATTCCCTACAGGTATTCAAACAAAGAAAATATCTTCATCACTTTTCTTTTCTTCCCACTGCTGTACAGCACATCTCCGTGATATTATTGTCTAGCCAAGGAGAGTATGAAAATGTGACTAATTTGTTTCTGATTGAATTGGACTTCCTTCAGAAAACACCTCGACTACTTCGTTGATAAATAGGTAATATGAATGACCAATCTCTCACTGCATCTTTGGGGAAAGGACTGTGTTGTCCACAGTGTTCTGTACAGTGGTAAACACACTATTGGTGCTCAATAAATAAGAACCAGATATGGGATTGCTCCTTTCCAGGAAAAATCCGAATCATCCAGTTAGGAAGAAAACTCTACTTGCAGTGCTTCATCTGGATTCTTCTGTCATGGGTGCAGTTTGCCCACATGGGAACCAGAAGAAGATTAGTTCTTGACAATCTGTGGATCCCAGAGGATCTGTAAGATGTTTATTTAAAACTGTATTAAAATTGTGATCTATAGCACTTTAAATTCTCTGAGGTTTCCTTGTCTTCCTTTCAGAGAGGAGACTCTGTAGGGAAGCATGTGATCTGGGCCTAGCAGCAGTCAGTTTGCAGCTAGCCAGCTTATAGTAAGGTGAGATGAGTTGTGCATCTCTGTTTTTAGGGAGCAGCCTGCTTTGTCTTTCTCTATTTTGGGGTTCTAGTATGTTGTTGTTCTGAATTCTAAGAAATAAAGTAGCACTATGCTGCAACCTTTCAGCAACAGCATTTATGTTTGTATTTAACTTCTGTGCATATACTATGAAACATACTTAGAGATACAGACAATCCATACAAAAGCCCTGTGAATCAAGCTAACTCCTAGGCCCTATATACCACTGTCCCTATAGAAATCTTGTGTAGAGGTGGATCATCACTAAAGTTATTTCAGGCTTAGGCTGCATTGCCTTCAGAAGATAAAGCTCATTGCCAGGGTGATGAAACCTGTCCCACTCACCCTCCACATTCCCTCACACAGACCCACAGAAAGCACTCCAAGGGGAAGGAGAAGGATACTTCAGGAGTGGCTAACCTTTCCCCTCAACATGGGAAGGGAGAAATCCACATATATAGCATCCCTGTACATGTGTATCTTGGGGAATGATACCCACATTATTGCTTTAGACTCCAGTATGAATCTAAAAGTTTCTTTATCTCATTAAAAATCTAAAAGAAATAATATCCTTTGAAAATATTGTGTGCTTCTGAGAATGAGGCATTGTTAATTGGTCAGAGAAGAACCATGATCAATATGTGGAGATGCAATGCAAATCTTCCCATTTGAAGCTTTGCTAGTTTAAAATATCTCTAAACGGGTGTTTGGGTGAAGAAATCAGAAATATATGCACTGAGAAAACTGAGTTTAAAATAAACTTTTCAGAAAAAAATGATGGAAGTTTAAGCACTGACCACACTGCACTCCGACACCATGCTAGCATCCAAGCAACGGATGGATTTCCTAACTACAGTGATGCTAAATTTGGAGAGAAATGGTATTGTGTCTTGGAACTTATTTCCAAAAATAACCCCAAATAGGTGTCTAAAACATAGTAAAGAGATACATAGTGTAAGTCATCATTGTTCAGGCCATTCTGCCTGTTGTATTTTGACATGTAAATTATATATTTCGTGTGTAATCTTCTTAAGGGCTTAATATGCTTCAATGATGTGTTTTCTGTAAGCCTTTAAGGAAGATATTAATTACAGATGTTTTGAAAATTCTTTAGTGTCATGTTTTCTGATAAATTGTCTTAGCATAAAAAAGCACATAATAAGCTATGTTTTGACTGAATGAATCAAATAAACCTTTAAATTGTTCATCATACCTTTAGGTATGTTCATAGATAATATACATTAGCCATTACCCAATGACTAGCAGGAATAATTCAAGCCTCAGTAAACTGTACATATTGGGAAAGAGAAATGTTGAGACTGGAAGTATGCCAAATGGTTCTGAAGTAATTCAGGCAATGGGGAAGTTTCAGAGCTTTTCTGCTGGCGAGCATTCAGTCACTCAGACACTTATTCAATGTTCTCTATTGATGAAGCAAGGAAATGGTGCTATCGTTGAAATGGATCTGAAGTGTCCTGCTTGCCACTACTTTGCCTTTTGCCTGAAGAACAGTGGAAAATGACTGCTGCAGTTTTTATACATATAGCAACCGAATGTGGGCTCTATAATCATTTCTTGTACAAGTGAATTAAAGAAGTATATTTCTCCTTACCTATATTTGATTTTTGTGAAAATGCTAATTTCCTGTGAATAAATGCACATGTTATGTTCGGACTGTTTCTGAGTATGCTTGGAAGGAAAAAGAGGGGATTAGGATTCAGTATAGAAACAGGCCAAATTTTACAATTTAGGTGCCTAAAATTAGGCAGCCAAGTCCATATTTAGATATCTATTTTCAGAGGACTTGTGTCCTGCAGCTTCCATTGACTAAGGTGGGAGCTGCAATGCTCAGCACCTATGTAGGTCAGACCTGTTATTTAAGTTACTTAGTTTTTGGCATCCAGGTTTGAAAACTTTATCCAAGGTATTTGTTCAAAGCAGGATTAAAATCAAGAAAAAACAAACACCTGGAAACAAGAGTACAGACAGGCAATTAAAAATAACCAACATCAGTTATAAAAATTGGTAGGTTGCTTTTAGAAGGAAATTTTATATCTTTTCTCTTTTGATTTGTTTTCCTATTGATCCCACCATGTTAAAGTTGTTTGATCAATGTCCCATATGTTCATAGAATTGGACAACTATGAGCACAATGTAAACACAGTCATGATTTTTTTGAGTTTACAAAAAAAAAATAGACCTTTTTAAAAGCAAATCTCATCTGCAAATCTTTAGAGGGCTGAATCATGGCTTTAACACAAGCCCTGTGTATGTAACAATGTGGTGCTGTGTCACCCTAGGAGTAGGGATGACCAGACAGCAAATGTGAAAAATCGGGACAGGGGGTGGAGGGTAAGAGGAGCCTATATAAGAAAAAGACCCAAAAATCAGGACTGTCCCCATAAAATCGGGACATCTGGTCACCCTACCCAGGAGAATCTTGGGAAGCAGATTGTAGTGAGGGATGTAACTTGCCCTGTACCTAGTGCAGAATATGTTCCCTCTGGTGCACAGTGCAACTGCACTGGCCTGTGAATTAGGAAAGGGTGTTAGGAGGAAAGAATATACACACACTCTGACCCCATCCTTCCACTTCCCGCCTACCTGTATAGGAGGGGGAGTAGCAATTTTGTTGAGACTGCCTATTCTGCTATCTGAGATGCGGATAATCAGTACAGGTGGTTAACAGGGAGTGTTTTGCTTTCCTTTATTCCATGTTGTGGCCTGTCCTGTGAAACCTTCTGGTGCTAATAAAAAAAGTAATAATGCAGCTAATATTTTGAAATTAAAGTAGGCAACTGATTTCATGCATAGATAAAATAGAAATTACCCTCTGATACTGGGGAAATAGGACACTTCTCAGTTTGAGTGGTTCTATTTGCTCAGCTATTAGCAGGCATTCCATCAATCATCACTGATGTGTAACTTTTGATATCTCCTTCATAGTGATGCATGACCAAGTAATTTAACATAATTTACTCCCTATTTATGGCTCTTCAGAATCTGGCCCTAACTTTTCTCATCCATTTCTTCTCCTTTCTCTGTTGTGAGTGAATGGGGAAAAGTTGTTAGCCAAATTATTTTGAAGCTTAAAAATTATTTGGTTACAGAACCAAAGCAAATGTTTGTGTTGGTTTGTATCGTAACTGTTTAGTGGATGTTCTTCACCCTTCCACTGGGAATTGCTGAAGGCTGGCAGATTGAGATATAGATATGCAGGACTGGATTTGGTGAAGGGGCTGAGTGCCTGGAAGTCCCATGGGAATCAGTGAGTGTTGAAGACTCACATTTATTCATACGTTCTGATCCTTATTTAGTGTCTGCGGTAGATCCATGTTTGAATATTCCATCTTCTAACATTACCCATACACTTCCTTAATTACACTGGGAAGCCAAAGTTAGAAAACAATTATGTGGTTCATTTTATGATATGTAAAGTATGAATTGATTCATGATTCATTTTCAAGTATACATTTTTTTCATATTTATGAAAAAAGAAAAAATGAACTCTTACTTTGCGTCATTGAGAATTTACATTCAGTATGGAATAAGGTATAATTAATAATGGCTTTTTAAAATTTCTGAATAAAATGAACTTGTTTAACGTTGTTTGCAAGTGAAAAATGAACTAGCCAGTTAATCTTTTTTCTGATTCCATGTACTTGCACCTAAATCACAATGTAGTCACGTCAACCTATCTTCATCCCAGCACACTACCATGCTAGACAGGTGAACAGTTGTGTTATCAAATAAAACCCCATTATTTTTAATTTGCCTTCGCACTAGCAGAAATGAAAAATTGTCAATTGTTCCCCACACTGGGCTTCTTTTGCCAAACATAACTACTTGTTTTGTGGTCTCAAGTAAATGAGATCATCGCCTACGGTGTACTGAGAGGGAGAAAGTGGTAATGAACATCACATGTGCAAGCACACTTGAAAATAATGTGCTCCACATTTTGTTTTTAGTATAGTCTGAAGAAAAATAAATACAAAGAGCTGCAGCATAACCCTTTGGTGACCTGCGCTTGTAGTGCTCAGAAGGAAAATGCTTATGATATAAAGCAGTCATGATGATGACACTGGAGTTAGCTATATTAATTTAGGTTAGAGTGCTATCTTCCTAAGGCAACAAACTGTTTGTACCAGCTCTTGTCAAAAACAGGATCCATTTGTGCATTCTTGATTAGTGACACATATTAAGGTTTCGTTTTATTCTTTGTACTTAAATTGCTTTTTGCCAAAGGCAGTCATTTAAACCAGACTTCATTAAAGTATGTTATTTCTTCTCAGTTTTTATGTAGAAGGAAAAACTTTGCTGAAAAGTGAAGGACTTTGAGACATAATTTACTTTAACAATTATGCTGTTATAGCATAAAACCTAACAAAAATAATTGTAACAGGAGTGGGATACAAATTGTTATTTTTTCTTCTTCACAGTTATATTGTATCAAATCAGAAAATATTGAACTTTTATATTACCTGACAAAAACGAATTCAACATTAGATATATTTGGGCTGATTACATTTTTAAAGCCACCCATTTCAGTGGAGCCAGGATTTCACCACCATTTTCCATTTTCAAAGTAGCCTTTATGAGTTCCTGCCTATATGGATTGGACACCCAGGAATATGCACTACTTTCTCACGGATTTTTTAAAACAAGTTATGCAACTGCTTTATTTAAAAAAGTCCTATCTGAATATTTGGTAGGGAAGTGGGACATCCACAATTTAAAAAAAATGCTGTTTTAGAGAGCTGGAAAATCTGAATGAGCTCTGTCTGTCCATTGTGTCCAGATTGATTTCAGGGATACACATTGAGGAGTCAATAGCTCAGGACCCATTTGCTGAGCATGCTGAATACGTGAGTACACATGCTATTACAGATCATGTATGTCAGTATGTGCTTGGTTGACTGGGACGATTTTCAAGTTTCAGTCCTGAATGGTTGCATGAAAAGCAGTTTGCCGCTTCTCCTCCTCCTTGTATCATTTGTATGTATGCCAGCTATAGTCAGGCTCGCAATCTGCTGACAGTGATTGTGATGACACTGTGCCCAGGCAAGATGAGATATCTAAGAATTAGAAAGCAAAATTTACCAATGGACAGGCTGACATGCTACTCTGTCTGATGCCACACCATGAACCCATTCTCATACAAGAAATATTGAGGGATATGGGAGAAATATAGGATGAGTGGACACTTTGGGCAGCCATTGGAAGGATCTAGAGTACATAAACAAGTAGAGGGTCCTCACTTCAATGCTATATGCAAAGCATCTGACCAGGCTGCTACCTGGGAGGAGGGGTAAAATCCTGGCTCTATTGAAATTTATAGGAGTTTTCCCATTGACTTCAGTGAGGCCAAGGTGTCACCTGGAATCTCTAGAAAAAGCAGAGAAGAACTGGGACACAAGTCAGTACTGTCAGGAACTTGAAGATATAGTTGGTATCGTGTGTCGTGGGATGTCATTAAGATACAACCAAGGGGCATGAGAGGGCTATGAAGTCATGTTTATAAAACAAAATGCTAGCATGTGCTAAAGAGATTAAATATCACAGCCTCACACATCCTCAAACACAACCCATTTCCTCTCCAAGTTTCCCCAGTACCTGTCCATCTCCCAAAAACCTAATCAACCCACCAAAGTGTCCTATCCTCTTCAGCCACCCTTGCCTTCCTTTTCCCAACAAATACAGTAGCAATGCAATCAAAAACAGAGACAGGAAAAAAGGTCAATAGTGGTGGAAGGATGGAAGTGATTGCCACCAGGAGGATGACATTTACAACATGTCCGTTACAACAAGAGGTCTCCATGAAAGCCAACAGTGTTTAACAGCTGGGAACTCCAGCAGACACTGGAGATGATCCTGAGGTGGCAAGAGGGAAAAACAGCTGCATGAAGGAAGAAACAGCTACACTTTCCTTTTAACCCTTGATAAACCTTCATAGTCTTGAATCTGGAAGAGAATAAGGTTCTGATCTACCCCATGGCATTCTGGCCTGGCAATCCATCCACACAGAAGGTAGTCTCCCAAACAGGTTTATCTACAACTTGGAGTATGAGAGACATCTGCATCTGCCATCTGTCTATCAAATTAGACTTTGTCTATGTGATTACTTCCTTTCCCAGTTGCCACCTGTTTTGTATCAACATTACATGTTAATTAATCAATGAGGAACTGTTTCTAAGTCCACCTTCAGGTATGTTGAATAAGTAAAGTGTGACTGGACTGGCCCTAAATTTAAGTTGCTTAAATCTGCCCAGATGATGTCTTGCTGAGTTTGAGAATCCCACTTGGGCACTTTTTCACTGTTAAAAATTCCATTGAAATTTATACTTTCCTACAAAACATTTTGATGAAACTGCATTTGTTGATAGAAAATAGTTACAACAACAAAAAAATGCTGACCAGCTCTAAACTTAACCCAGCTAACAGTATGCCCTGTAGAGCGATCAATGAGAGTAAAGTTAAGCACGTCAGTGTTTTTGGTAATGGGGACGAAGTATGTGTGGTATATGCCTCTGTATGTGCACATGCACACACACAAACACACTTCTTTGATATTTCAGATTTTTTAGTTAAATAAATGTGCATCAGCTACCACTCAGCTTGTCCAATGTTGGGCAGTTCCTTGTCATTGTCACAGAAGAAACTGGCCTTAGGGAATTATATAAATGAGCATAGATCAAAGCAGACTCATTAAAAATCTGTATTCCATATTTTGCACTGTACCTTATATTGTCTTAAAGAAATGGTATTTAATGAAAATCATGGCTGCAGTATAAAATCATTTGTAGGAATCTTTGTGGCAATAATAAAATAAAATAAAAAATCAGAGTCCATAAACCACATATCAAGCAAAGGTCGTTCTAATGTATCTATATATAAAGAAGCAACTGCCAAAGCTGGCAATGCCCAAAACATGTTCTAAAATTGTAACAAATCAAAGCTGACACATTTAATACAAAGAAAAGAGGCCAATATGCACTATGCAATCCCCTTTTTGCTTACTAGTACAAACATCAGTATGTAATGATGCATTGTGACACAAAACAACAGCGAGGAAACGGGGGAAGAGAGGGAAACTGACTAAAATCCTTCCTGCAAGTATTTCCAAAACATTCAAAGTCACATACTGACACTTTTTGCTGGACTAAGCATCAATCAGATTAACAGCTCATTTTACTGTGTTATTATTCATCGAAGTTATAAAGTAACATTTATTAGCACTTGGAGAAACCTGTGCTAAATGAGAAATTAACAATTTCCAGTGCTGCAAAGAAGGGCAGATTTATTTGTTTAAATATGTTAGATTTGTGATAAGAAATAACTAAAAAACTTCATATATTCAACCACCCACAGACGACAGACCTAATCCCAAGACAATAACAACCAGTATCAGCAGCCAGCCTTAAAATGCTGGTAGCTCTATGTAATCATGCATTATAATTGATAAAGGGCATATTTCAACAGACACCTGATAGTGCACACTTAAATCAAGATTGCTAAACACTTTCCATAACAAACCACAGGCTGATAACTCTGTATTCTTTTAAGATGACATTTTCCATATTTGTTCTGACATTTGAAACCTGGAACAGACACATTTTCATAGAAAAACAGCCTCTCTGTTTGGTTTGGAAAGAAATATGTTTAAAATTACAGGATTGAAATAATCCTCCTGAGCATGGTCAGTGAGCATCTGATAAGGTTATTTAGCAAATATTAATACATCTTTAATAAAATCATCATCCCCTGGCCATCTCAGACCATATCTGAGACCATTATGGTTTTATGTGCATTGGAATGACCAGCAACTGTCCCAGACCAGAGGGGAGTGGTGCTAATGGGAAGATGGAACACGCTGCAGAAGCTCACCAATGTACAGGATTTCCCTTCCATCAAAAGCATGTGGCCTCAGTTTGTCAAAGTAGCACAAAATGTTAAGGTGTCATTGGTATCATCACCTATCCTAGTCCCAATTCTTGGCCCTAGTCTAAGTTCTTTCAAGGCCTCAATGGACTTCAGCCCAGATAAATCAAATATTGTCTCGGTTATCCACTAAGATAGCTAGGCTGCCCTGGGAAAATGTAGTTAACACTGCCAGAAAGATTTGAGAGTTGGAGATTGAGGGTCTTTTTTGGTATAGGATAAAAAAAGGTAGTGAACTTGCATGAGTATAAATGGGAACAGAATTTGAATCAGTGGGTCCCAACTTTAGACATAAGTTCTACTATAAACATGAAAACTTATGGTTGAGTAGAAAAAAATCAAAAAGGAGTTATTGAAAATGTTAGGGAAGAAATTAAAAATAAATTGCCTGATCCAAAACTCACTAAATTGAATGAATGCCTTTCCTTTTACTTCACTGGACTTTGAATCTGGCCAATAGATCACTAGAATTTTAGCATGGACTTTACATAGGTGAGATGCTTCTGTATGGAGCTGCAGATTAGACTGTTTTTTTTTTCCAATAACTGTTTGGACAGGACATATTTTTCATAGAAATGCTGGAAAACATTTTAGCTGGAAATTCTGATATGTCGGGAAAAAAAATGTTCCAAATAAAAATGCAAGCACTACAAATCTAAATTTCCTGAGGAATGAATATTCTGGGGAAAAAATAAAATATTTCATTTTGATAATGTTGACTAAAATATGCTTTGTTTTGATACTGTTTAAACATTATAATACTCTATATTAAATATAATTAATATTACATGTAATATTAAAGTTGAATTGATAAAGTTGAAATAAAACATTTTTACCTTAAGTAAACAAAATGTTTTGCCTTTCTCCTTTCATTTCAATAATGATTTGTATTATACCACAATACACTGTGTTGTTTTTTTGCTGTAAAATGGTACTCCTCTTCAACATCTGTAGAGTTTACTCTTAAATAAAAGTAGACTAGAATATTTCATTAACCGTGTTTCCTTTCTCTATTCATTTTCTTTCTCAAAAGCAAGAACGGTCTTCTAGTCCAAATTGTATTAATTGATCAGTGCTGCATGAGACAATTGTACAATTGTATTACTTGCTGAAGCAATTCCTTGAAAATACATTTCATATTCATCTTTCCAAGCAAATTAAATAACACTAGTCAATGAAATGTTGTCTATGATAAAATTAAGAGCTGCAGTCCTAGGAGATCAAGGCGTTGCCAAGGTAACATCAAAGTAGAGTTTTAGGGGTTAAAAGTGAAAAGTGAAACCAATTGTTTCGGGGACAATTGGTGCAGAACTATATTTGGGATTGTCTGCTTGGAGTCAGTATACAAAAGGAGTAGTTGTATCTTATTCTATATAGTTTTTAAACTGTGCTCATCACTGTAGTATCTAAGCACCTTGCAGTACAGCATTAAGTGACATGACTACACCGGTGTCATGTGTTTGTTCTCTCATCTCCCTGGAAGGAAAAGTGTGTGCAATGGTGTCTCTTATTTTGATAGTGTGTCCTTTTAAGATAAATATACCTGTTGTTATGGGTTTATATTAGAGAAGGCAAAGTCAAAGAAGCCCGCCTTGCTCTTGGAGCAAGAAGTGGTGAGGTTGGTGATGGTCCGTAGCACGTGGAGGAATTCATTCCACAGTCCCAGACTGCTCTGGAAAAAAAGATTTGTCTCCTGCATAGATAAACGCTTACAGTTACTATGCCATTGTGCCAGAGGAGCATAGTTGTTGAGTATGGTCTTTGTGTCAGAGCTTGAGATGACCTTTTAGATATCCTGGACCCAGATCATAAAGTGCTTTCAAAATTTAGCAGTACATGCATCCTAGGGAGCATGGGAAGCGGATATCACAGGCCAGAGGAGGCTAAGTTCCAGAAACAGACAGGCATGGCCCTGCCCATGCTCCTCCCCAAGGCCTCCTCCTGCATCCCGCTGTTCCTCCATGGTGGCCCCAGCCCAGGCTCCTCCTCTTGCAGCCCTTGCTCAGTCTCTCCCCCGAAACTGCTGGAGGCTGGGGCTGGGACTAGGGCCAGCTGGATGGCTGCCCAGGACTCAGGGCAGCTGGGGCCGGTGCTCGAGCCAGCCAGCAGGGGCTAGGGCTGTCCAGCTGGCACCACCCGGTGCTCCAGGGTTGAGGCCTCCCAGAGGTCAGGCCACCTTGCGCTCTGGGGCTGCTCGGGCAACCTAGCACTCCGGGGCTAGAGCTGCCTGGCACTGGGGCCAGCTGGCACTCCAGGGCTGGGGTCGCCTGGCGCTTGGGCTGCCCAGTGCTCCAGGACTGGGGCCACCCGACTGGCCTGGGGCTGAGGCGGGGTTGGCAGGACATGGGCTGGCTGGGGTGGGGCTCCTCTGGCTCTGGGGGGGAAAGGCGAGAAGGGCAGGGTCTCTGGCAGAAAGGGCAGGCCCAGGGCGAGCCTCTGTGAACGGGAGGTTCATGCACCACCCACGCTGGGGAGGCTTAAAGAGTGGATATTTAACCAGAGAGACCTTTATGGAATGTCTGGGAAGAAGGTTAATGTAGCAGGAACAAATCAGGCTATTTGAAACTAGTTCAAATCAGAATAACTTCGAGATCAATTTAAACCATTTTTAAAGTAGACTTTGGCCTACATAGTTATTTAAGGCTAGACTCTGCCTTTGTTACTCATGTACCTTGCTCAGCCACTGGCCCCAGTGATTTCAATGTAGTTATTCAGAGAATAATGTTTTCTTCAACATGAGTTAGAGTGGCAGAATCTGGCTCTTAGAGTGGTATACTTTGAAATGTGTGTTTATTTTCCTAATTTTCCTGTAGGAAATGTCCATGTGCTATACAGCATGTTCTTGGATATATTATATATCAGTTATTTTTCTGTTCTATTTGTTATTCTATATAAATGCTTTTTTTCATTTCCTATTATTCTATTGGATTGTTACACAAATGAACATAAAGAGAATAAATAGCTTAAAGTGATCTGCCCTTGACTAGGTGATATTTCAACAGAAAGATAGATGATGTAACCCACTTATCCCTGAGAACTATGAGGAGTGGTGCAGGTATTATGGTTATTAATAACACACTCTTACAATCCCCTATTTATACACATTCTAGACTCACTAAAGGTTTTCAACTCTGACACTTTCTTATTAGCACTCCTAGAACTGACTTCAGTCAGAGCTCCCTGTATTGATGAGCTAATACACTCACTTACATGACTAAATGGCCTCCTTTTACTGGGTCTTACTTTCTGCAGATTTCTGTTTGTAAGGTATTTTTTAAAAACCATTGTGGCTTATAAGAAAAGAGATTTTAAGTTATTTTGTTCTAACCAAGGGTCATTTATTGTCCGTAATCCATGCATAAAGCCACATTTGATATCAAGGAGAGATCCACTGTAGACTGAAAGAAATACATATGCCAACACTGTTTGGAATCATAACTTGGATTTATATTAAATGGGCTGTTGATTTGCTTAAAAAGCCTCAGCAGAGTTGAAAGAAAAATATGCAATAGCCAGTGTCCATGATTTAATATCAGTCCAGGATATATCAGACATCCGATCACAGAGTTTTGAGCAGACAGGTTTAAAAATAGAGGATGACTAGCAGAAGAGACCTCAGGGTTGGAATAAAAGGTTTGGTGAGTTGAAAAGATCATCAGATTTTTGAGAGAGAAAAGTATGTTTTGTGAAAAGGAAATAGAAATGAAGACAGAGACAACTTGAGAGGCTCTGGACTGCTTGAAGAACTATTGTTGCTACAGAAAAGACTTAGTGAGCCAGATCCCCAACAGATGTAAATCGGCATAGCTCTACTGAATGCGTGATTTCTTACTTCATTCATTATTTTCACTGGACTAATAGACTACTAGAAGCCTGCAAAATGAAAGCACAAAAGCATGTAGAACTTCAAGGCTTTCCTGCTTATAAGAAGATTGCAGAGCTAATAAGTGCTTTTGAAAGGAAAAAGCATGCTGTTGTCCCAGAAGATTTAGGTTTGCTGAGGAAACTTCATAGAGGTTAGAGTAACGTTGCAAATATAGTGCCAAGAGAAGCAAAGAGCGGTGGTCAAAGAAAAAAAAATCCTATATGATTAATTTTCGGCCTTGGTGATCAGCTCACTAGAGTCACCATGGAGAATGAACCCAGCAGAGAGCCGAATGCATTAAGGTGCTCAGATACAGTAAACCCTACACTTAAAGTTAACTGGTTCCTGTGTTATACGGGAACTACAAGCCTGTTTTGTTGTGGACCTAGATAATCTCTTTTAAACTGCCATTTTTGACAGAATTTCCACATTAGGTAAGCACCTATTTACACTCAATAGCCACATTTTATACTTAACTGAATCCTGAGAAGCACAAGAAAATCTTATTGACATGGAGTAAATATTGCATGTGACATAGCAGTGATATAGTGTTAAAACAACTTTCTGCCATTGATACAATTTGTTTTCATGAGCATCTGAAATGCCCACTTGGATTTCCTTTCCAAAGCTTAGTTTCTAATTGAAGCAAACAGGTGGTTCACAAGGAGTCAGAAAGTGAAATAACAGTTCTATATCATCTCAGGCCAGCAGTCTGGAGCCTGAATCCAATGTCCACTGAGGTCAGCAGGAGTCCTTCACTGACTTCGGTAAGCTTTGGAACAAACTTTATCTTCTCTAGTTACACATACAGTACCAATTTATCATTGTGCTCACCGACTATTTATTCGGCAGAGCAGGGCACAAACTATTTGCAATAAGGCTGAATACAGGCACTTAAGCCAATAGGAAAACACTAATCACACAGGGTGAAATTTATTGTAGTCCACTGGCAGCAACATTGTTATGCCACAGGTGAAATTACCATAAATTACTTAGTTAAATCATATGCTTACACTCATTTAAAGAAGCAAATCTTTACTATCAATAACAAAACATTTTGGCCTGCAAAGCACAAATGTAACATATCTAGAATCCTGCTGGATTCCAGGCTTTACAAATCTTAACACCTGGAGGAGCTCTCATTTTACTTTTGCTGAATCCTGATGTTCCTGTCACTCTGCTACTTTGGAAGCAGATGTGCTGAGGAGAGAATGGGCCTTTTTCACAGAATGGCTTTTCTAACAAACCACTCTCTCTATTTTTTCCCATCCCTTTTATTAAAAATCAGTGTCGACTTGTGAAGACCTTAAAAACTCATTTCTGATTGGAAGGGGTGGGGAGGGAGAGTTAGAAAAGCTTCTATGCTGAAAAACCCCAGTTCTCTATGAGCTGCAGGCAACTTCAAAGAAGCTGCCAGCAGAGTGACAGCTGCTCAGGTTTAAAGGAAGTAAGATTCAGAGCTCCTACAGGCTTTAGGCACTACAGGGCTTTAACTGCAATAAGGTTTCAGATCCATTTTCCTGATTTAATTATTTCATGCAGTGATTAATATCCATTCCCTCCTGCTTTTCACAGGTCTCTTTCTGCCTTGCTGTAGGATAGGTCTCTTCATGGCTGCATCTGAAGGGATACAAAGGTTTCAGTCAAACATTGGGGTGTTACATATGCTTCAGCATTAAAACACAACAGGCTTTCTCAGATCACCCACACACAGCTCCACATGTGAGCTCAATTTCCTCCAATAGCCAAGATATGTCTCATAGCAGGACATAATCTTCTGTGCCCCTCCCCCCCCCCACACACACCTTTCAATTTAGTGGAGCTTTATAAAGGGAAAAAAATTGAAATTCACCTATATCTCAGACCAGACTCACTTGATTTTTCAAGCATATGAGAAGTTGGGCGCGGCAGAGCAATTGAGGCCAGAAAGCTTTTGGGTACCAAACTCAGGTTTGAAAAGTGGTTGGCCAAAATAATAGATACATTAGTGGTTCTCTGGATTCTTGCAGGGAATTTTTTTCCCCATTAATAGAGGTTTATGGGAGAAAGTACCAGCGATGTTTGCAGGAGCGCGGCGGAGGGTCCCATCCCGAAATGCCACCCCCCCACAGAGGCGGCGGAAGGTCCCGTCGCGGAAATACCACCGCGGTCACCGCCGCCCAAATCGCAGCGCCCTAGGCAACCACCTAGGTCGCCTAATGGGTTGCGCCGGCCCTGGATGTTTGAGGGAGAAACTGTCTGTTGATAAATGTTCGAAGTAGCTACATGTATTCCTAAAAGCAATACCCATATCACATTTCCAAAGAAAAGAAAAGAAAAGAAAAGAAAAGAAAAGAAAAGAAAAGAAAAGAAAAGAAAAGAAAAGAAAGGTGCAGGGCAGAAGGGGTAAAATGGAAAGGAAAATTGAAATAATGGAATCATAGAAATGTAGGGCTAGAATGGAGCTTGAGAGGCCATCTAGCCCAGCCCCCTGCTCTAAAGAAGGACCAAGTATACTTACACCTTCCCTGACATGTTTTTCTCTTACCCGTTCTTACAAACCTCCAGTCATGGGGATTCCACCTTCCTTGGTAACCTATTCCATGAATTAATTCCCTTATTGTTAGGAAAAACATTCTAATATCTAACCTAAATCTCCCTTGCTGCACACTAAATTGATTACTTCTTGTCCTGACTTCAGTGGACATGAAGAACAATCTATCACCATGAATTTTTATAACAGACCTTAACATATTTGAAGACTGTTATAAGGCTCCTCTCAGTTGTCTCTTAAATCAGAACTAAACATAACCATTTTTTTAAACCTTTCCTCATACACCAGGTTTTCTAAACATTTTATTAGTTTTGGTCCTTTCTCTGGACTCTTTCCAATTTGTCCACATCTTTCCTAAAGTGTGGCACCCATAACTGGACACAGTACTCCAGCTGAGGACTCACTAGTGACAAGTAGAGCAGGATATTTACCTCCTGTGTCTTAATATGCCTGTTAATATACCACAGACTGTTGGCCTTTTTCACAACTGCATCACATTGCTGAGTCATATTCAATTTGTGATCCACTATAACTAAGGCTAAGATTTAGTCATGGGTATTTTTAGTAAAAGTCATGGACAGGTCACAGGCAATAAACAAAAATTCATGTCCCCGAGGCCACGGCAGCTGCAGAAATCACGAAGGCCCCAGAAAGTCATGGAATCCGTGATCTCTGTGACAGAATTGCTGCATTAACTACAACCCCTCAGATCCTTCTCTGCAGTACAACTGCCTAAGCAGTTATCTCCCATTTTGTAATTGTTCATTTCATTTTTCCTTCATAAGTGAAGTACTTTGCACGTGTCTTTATTGAATTTAATCTTGTTGATTTCAGACCAGATCTCCAGTTCATCAAGATCTTTTTGAATTCTAGACCTGTCCTCCAAACTGCTTACAACCCCTCCCAAATTGGCGACTAATGCAAATTTTATAAGCATGCTCTCCACTTCATTATCCAAGTCATTAACAAAAATATTGACTAGTACTGGACCCAGGACTGACTCCTGTGGGAATCCATGAAATATGTTCCCTCGGTTTGACAGCAAACATTTGATAACTACTTTTTAATGGGTTTTGCACTCACCTCAGGGCCGGCTCCAGGCACCAGCCCACCAAGCTTGTGCTTGGGGCGGCTCCTGGAGGGGGGTGGCATGGTGCTCCGGCTCCGGCCGCCGGGGAGAGCGGGGCCATGGCCGGGGCTCACCGCCCTCCCCCCGGTGCTCTGGCCGCTGGGGAGAGCGGAGCCCCGGGTGGGCTCGCCGCCCTCCACCCGGCGCTCTGGCTGCCGGAGACAGCAGAGCCGTGGCGGGCTCGCTGCCCTCCCCCCGGCACTCTGGCCGCCAGGGAGAGCAGAGCCCCGGTTGGGGCTCGCTGCCCTCCCCCCGGGGCTCCGGCCACCCTCCCCTGCCGCACGGGGGGGAGGAGGGGGGCGTCCGGAGGCTTTTTTGCCTGGGGCGGCAAAAAAGCCAGAGCCGGCCCTGACTCACCTTATAATAATTTCATCTAAACTACATTTCTCTAGTTTGCTCATCAGAATGTCATGTGGGACTATGTCAAAAGCCTTACTAAAATCAAGATATATCATATCTACCTCAGTCAAAAGTCCACTTCTTAATGATAGGTCATATATGTGCCCTTCTCTAGTCCTCTGGGACCTCAGCCATCCTTTATTAGTTCTCGAAGATGATTGCTAATGGTTCCAAGATTGCTTCAGCTAGTTCCTTAAGTACAATAGGGTGCATTTAATCAGACCCTCCCAATTTAAATATATCTAACTTATTTGAAGAGTCTTTAACCTATTGTTTCCCTATTTTGGCTTGGTTTCCTTCCCCCTTGTTGTTCAGATTAACTGTGTTAAGTGTCTGGTCACAATTTACCTTTTTAGTGAAGACTTAAGGAAAATAGTCATTAAACACCTCACCCTTGTTGATGTTGTCCATAATAAGCTCTCCTTCCCTCTGAGGAGAGGACCAATACTTTACTTTATCTGTTTTCTTGCTCCTAATGTATTTATAGAATGTTTTCTTATTACCTTGTATGCCCATTGCAAGGTGTAAAATCATTTTGAGCCTTAGCCTTTCTGATTTTGTCCCTACATGCTCGTGCTATTCTTTTGAATTCCCCCTCAGCTATTTGTCCATTTTTCCATTTTATGTAGGATTCCTTTTTGATTTCCAAGTCATTAAAGAGCTCCTGATAGGAAGAATACTAAAAGGCCAATATTACCCTGTCTTTCCTTCACATTGGTATCATTTTCTGTTGTGACTGTAATATTGTCTCTTTGAGAAATGGCCAGCTCCCCTGAACTCCCTTTTCCCTTAAATTTTCTTCCCAGATTATCTACCACTTCTCTGAGTTTGTTAAAGTCTGCTTTTTTAAGTTCATTGTCCATATTCTGCAGCTCTAACTCCATCATGTCCTTAGAATCATAATATCTATCTTTTCATGACCACTTTCACCCAAATTGCCTTCAGTCTTCAGATTTGCAATCAATTCCTCCCTGTTAGTCAGAATCAAATCTAAAATGGCTGCCCCCCTGGTTACTTCCTCTACCTTTTGAAATAAAAAGTTGTCTCCCAGACATTTCATGAATTTTCCAACAGGTATCTCGTAGTTAAAGTCCCCCATTATTACCACGTCTTGTGTTTTGGATATTTCTAGATAGTTCTAGAAATACCTCCTCCTCTTCCTGATTTGAAAGTGTATAGTAGACTCTTACTATGACATTGTACCTGCTTTTTCTCCTTTTATCTTTACCCAAAGAGTTTCAACTGGTCTATCTCATCTCCTTCTGGACCTCAGAACAAATGTATATATTCCAGATATACAGTGCAAAACCCTTTCCTTTTATCCCTTCCTGTCCTTTCAGAAAAAACAATGTTCCAGTCATGAAATTTGTCCCATCAAGTCTCTGATGCCAATTAAGTTATAATTTAGCTTTTGTATGAATACTTTCACTTCTTCCTGTTTATTCCCCGTATTCCTTACATATGTGTATAGACATCTAAGATATTGAGCATATTCCCCCACTGCTTGTCCCCTTGTTGCCCTATTTTTCCATTTTCCCCTCCAACATTTCGCCTTGTGTTAAAGTTGGCTTTTATTATGCCTACCCGTAGACTTTTGTCACCAGCCCTCTTTTAATGTCATTTAAAGATTTCCTCACTAGGTGAGCCCATGTGCAAAGATGTTCTTTCCCTTCTTGGTAATTTAAGCCTCTTCTTTTCCCAGCAGTCCTTCCTGGAACAGCTCCCCATGGTGTGTATTCAGCTCCAGGATATGAGTATCTCTGCTTTAGTTCTCAGCCTCAACCAAGAGGACGAAGAAGATCCAGGCTCCTTCACCCTCAATCCCTGAGGCCTATAGCAACTATTGATCTGCTCAGAATCAGAATTCCTAACCGAATGTTGAGAATCATCAAGAAAGGGATAGATAATAAGACAGAGAATATCATATTGTCTCTATCTAAATCAGGGGTCGGCAACGTTCGGCTGGCGGGCTGGGCCAGTTTTATTTATCTGCTGACACGGCAGGTTCAGCCAATCACGGCCCCCACTAGCTGCGTTTTGCCATCCCCGGCCAATGGGGACAGCGAGAAGCGGCGCGGGCGAGCGATATGCTGGCTGCGGCTTCTCGCCGCCCCCATTGGCCTGGGACAGCGAACCGCGGCCAGAGGGGACTGTGATCGGCCGAACCTGCCGCGTCATCAGGTAAATAAAACTGGCCCAGCCCACCAAGGTGCTTACCCTGGCGAGCCGCGTGCCGAACGTTGCCGACCCCTGATCTAAATCCATGGTAAACCCAATCTGGAATAGTGCATGCACATGTGGTCACCTCATCTCAAAAAAAGTTATATTGGAATTGAAAAAGATTCAGAAAAGGGCAACAAAAATGGTTAATTGCATGGAACAGCTTCCATATGAAATTTTTAAAACAGCGGCTTTTCAACTTGGAAAAGAGATGACTAAGGGGTGATATGATATAGGTCTACAAAATCATGACTGGGGTGGAGAAAGTAAAAATGAAATTAATTTTTGGGGTCACTAAATGAAATTAATAGGCAGAAGGTTTAAAAACAAACAAAATGAAAGATTTTGTCACACAACGCACAGTCAACCTGTGGAACTCTTTGACAGAGGATGTTGTGAAGGCTAAAAACAGGGTTCAAAAAAGAACTAGATACATTCATGGATGATAGGTTCATCGATGGCTATTAGCCAGAATGGACAGGGATTATGTTCCTAGCCTCGGTTTTGCCAGAAGCTGGGAATGGGCAATAGGGGATGGATTACTTGTTGATTGCCTGTTCTGTTCATTCCTTCTAAAGCACCTGGGATTGGCCACTGTCATAAGACAGGAGACTGGGCTAGATAGACCTTCAGTCTGACCCAGTATGACCATTCTTATATACCAGGCAGTATCATTAATACCCACATGCATGATCAGCATGAGGTAAGTAGTCAGAGGGATGGATGAGCCTCTACAGCTTTTTGTTATATAGCAAGGCACCCCCTTCATCTTGCCAGGCTTAGCACTTCCCCCTCTGGCAATGGCAGGCCTGGGGTAATCAGCCTCAGTCAGGGCAGTGTTTGCCTTCCCACTTCTATGCTCCTTTGGCCATACTTTCAGGGTAGGCCTGATGGTCAGCCTAAGAGTTGATCCTCCACCAAACAAAAAGGAAACGGTTTCATAAACTAAAAAAAAAATAGGGGGGTACCTTTCACTGCCTACTCACTGGTGCAAGATGTCACCTTATTGGTTTGCTCTGGGGTGTCAGTCTTTCCCCTAGCAGGCACTCAGGTTTGGGCTATTTCCCCTATGGGAAGGAGCACAGCCTCACACCCTGGAGAAGCTTATTTCCCTACTGCCCCTAGCCTGGCAGCAGCTTGTCTCCCTTCCCTGTTTCTCTGTGCAGAGGAGGGTGTTTTTAAAAGCCTCAGGCAGCCCATAATTGGGATCAGGTGTCCCTAATTGACCTGAGATAACCCCTTCTAAGCTTGTTGGAAAAGGAGCCTTTAACATTCTAGGGCTAACATATCAGCCTTCCAAGACCCTCTCGCAGCCGTCCAGCCTGACTTTGGGTTGGTCCCCACTAACCCCCCACTTCGAACTAAGATACGCAACTTCATCTACGTGAATAACATAGCTGAAGTCGAAGTATCTTAGTTCAAAATTACCGCGGGTTCACACGCTGCAGGCAGGCTCCTCCGTTGACTCCGCGTACTCCTCTCATGGAGCAGGAGTACCGGCGTCGACGGCAAGCACTTCCGGGATCGATCCAGGATCGATTTATCACGTCTAGACAAGATGCGATAAATTGATCCCAGAAAATCGATTGCTTACCGCCGGACCCAGAGGTAAGTATAAACGTACCCCAAGTCACAGTTATATAATGTTATATAATAGCCCCCACATCAAGCCATGAATATGGGATTTTCAGCATAGACCTCTAACACTTGAGATGAAGGAATAACTCTGTTAGCTGGAAGTAGTAGAAGGCTTTTCCCAACATATGAACCAGTCAATAGAGGAGGACATGACACATTTGGTGAGTGCATACAGAAATATCTGAATTGTCTGCTAACTTTATAGCTATAAAATAAAACTTTTCCTATTACCACTGAAACCCAACTGTTTTCATAAAGTTGGCAGAGGGTTTAAAATTCATCACTTAAGCCTACATTATTTCAAATAATCCTCTTCTCTTAATTGAATTTATGTTGTCACTTTATTTCAGTATTATTATTTATGGGAAGAATAGGATAAAAAGCTACAGCTGAAACAACAAATATTTTAAAGATATAGTTTTACAGTATGTTTATCTTTTATCATGTAAATAGTCATTTCACTGGTTAAATGGGAGAAAAAGAACAACTGAAATGCTATAGTACACTTAAGCCCCAATTATAATTCTGGGAGTGAAGGAAGGATAGAGCAGTTACAAGTCAGGTAATACATTTGAAAAAAAAATAAAAAGAGTAGGAGGAATACAGGGGCTGCTACTTCAAATTATAGAAAGATAAGAATTCACTAGGGAAATAATGCAATTATTTAAACATAAAGTAATACAGCACATCTGCATTTTGAACATTTTGAAATAAAGACATTCCTATCTATAGGTACAAAGGAAATGCATACATTTTATAATGGAGTTCTGAAAGTGAAAATGGAGGTGGAAATACAAAAAAAAGCATAATTTTATGTATGATCTATTTCTCTCTAGAAGTATAGGCTCCACTACTTCTCTGCATGAATGTGTGTTTTAAAATATTTTTCTTTTAGTAATATATTATTTAAATATACAATGATGGCCTACATTTTCAAGAGTGACTGGTAATTTTGGTGTGCCTCCATTTTTGGGTGTCCATTTACAGGCACTTTACAAGAGACTAATTTTCAGAAAATGTTGAGCACCCACTCTGAATGTGTTGTTTTAGCCCACTGGTCAGCAAGTGTTACATGACCTTCTCCATGCCTAGTCCATGAAGAATATGGGTTGGTTACTGCTCTCAGCCTGGCTTCTTAGTGCAAGCTGCAGAGAGACTATTCTTTAGCTCTCAAAATCTCCAGTACATTTTCTAGCGCTGTCCAAAATGGCAGCCATCATCAAGGCAACTGAAATCACTAATCACTTCTGAAAATGTATGTTAAATGATATATAATTGGGGCTTTCTCAGAGAAGCCATCTGGACGGAATGAGTACAGGTTCAAAAATCTCAAACCAAAACCATTTTAAGTTGAGACTGGTTAACTTTTTGTCCATTTTTTTCCCTCAGACTTTTCCATTGATCTTAACATCCCTAATGTCAAAAACTCCCATTTTGTTATTTTCAGCACAAGTAGTTGTTCAGGGTTACCTCTACACTGTTTTTGCTGCCTATTTTTTTTTTCTTCCAGATATGTGCAATGAGGCAATAGTATGCATAAGTATAACTATGAAAGAGAAGAAAGAAGACCTGAGCTACAGCAATTTGCAGTCACAACTATTAGAAGTAAAAGCCAAAACCCATGCTTTGTTTTCAATGGGCTAAATGTGTTATTACAAAAGCAAAGAAGAAAAATGGCATGTTTAACTCATGTAAAATTATTTAGCAGTAACATAGAAAGGAATCAGGCAGTTTTGGAAGTGTGAGAGCTTTTTTATTAAAAAAAAAACTAGTACACTTTTGGTGGTATAATAATAATAATTAATATGTACGGTTGGGGAATTAGAATGAGCAAAATAGTGATATTTGTTAAATGATGAAGGCATACGAACATATCATGTCTCCTCATAAAAAGATATTTTGGAAGGCTGCAGTTTCATTCGGCTTGCTTTTATCAGAGCCCTTGTAGCTAGTGCTGATTTTCCTTCTGGCATCTGCATAGAAAAATAGTTCCATGCACTTCAGCCTTTTGCAAGATATGTAAATATAATTGATGCATAACTGTTCTGCATCAAAACCATCAGCTAGTGTACTAACTCTCAATAATTCTGTACTATAACTGTAACAAAATGTTGCTGACCCAAATATGTTTCCTAGACATGTATTAGTCTTAGTTAAAACTTAACTCTGTACTTTGAATCTGTATGAAAAGTTGTGCATAGCAGTGACCCATATAGTTGGACTTCCATATTTTCCTGTGTTTCTTACTGCGGTCCTGTTTGCATATACTGTCCTTTGAAATATTTCAAAACAATTAAGCAGAAATCCAGATCTCCCAGTTCTGTTTGTGCCTTAATCAGAGGATCATCCTTTCTCAAGTAGTATGGAAGTTATAACAACTTACTATTTATCTGAATAACCTGTATTTTTCCATGTTAGTGTAAACGGCTACTACTACAACAGTGTCAGGATAGCAGAGTCAGATATGGACACAGTTGTTGCCCTAGGGCACCAACTACTAACTCAACACATTTCTTTGCAGTTATTAAAAAAACAACAACACTTTTTGTTTGTTTTTATGTTGGGTGAGAGAAAATCCCATCACCATAACTTACTAGAAGTTACCCTTTGTGTTACCTCTGAATTTCCATTTTCTTTATAGTTTCTGTGCAAGCCAATGGTTTAACTTGCAAGGTTCTAGGTGAATTTGTTTCATTTGTTGACCCTCATATTCACCCACCCAGATGTAAAATTCTCCAAAGGTTAAAAAAAACATGGGTAGTTTATAAAAAACAACAACAACAAAGAACAAACAAACAAAAAAACCCCTACAGAATCCATAATTTGTGTGACAAACAAGACATAAATTCCGCTTTATACACAATCCATTCCATACTAAAATTTGGTTCACTGCAATGTGTTACTAGTGGACCATCAAGTACATTGATGTCAGACATTGAGCCAACTCTAGCAGCAATTCCCTGCCCCTCTAGTAAATATTAGATGTATTGCACAGACGGACATGTATTCTTTCTTCATCATTGATTTGTGCAAGAAATTACATGTGGCATTACATGTGGCACAATGCTCTACCAGCCTGTGGTGAAGATATTCATATTTAAAAAATTGCCTGTTTTCTTGTTACTTGTATAGTTAGATTGTAGAAAATTTACATGTCACATCCCAGTTTTCATATAGTCACAGATTTATGAAATATTCTCTTTTAAGGTTGAAATTGTACTTGCCTAGTCTCTTTCCAAAGTTGAGTTTGGCTTTGTTTTGTGGGTGTGTTTTTTCTCTCTCTTGAGGTATGAAAATTTGAGATTTTTTTTTTTTACTTTTTGAACTTAAAAGCAGCAAAATACTTCTTTCTTGTTTTATGCAGCCCAACTACTCAAATGGCTAAGGTTTGAAAGAGGCAATTTGGCATGAAAATATTTTTTGCCAAGGGACAGAAGGATATATTTGATTTGATTCTTAATTGACTGAGTTATGACTGCTTGAATATTGCATTCTTTACATACTAAGCTTTTCAATTATGTTCCTATGGTTTTCTCCAGCATCCTTTAAATCAGTGGATAAACTCCCATTATGTTCAATGATGTAAGACCAAACTTGTAAGGAGTGATGCCCCATGCGTAGCTAACAACTCGATAATGAGCTTATAAATCACTAGAATGGCTCCAGATAGCTTTGTAAATCCACAGAAAGGGGGCAATGTTGCACACTGGGAGATTGGGGATAGAGAAAGTGTAGAAACATAGAGGGGACCAGGAGATAACTAAGACAATGAGGCAGATGAGAGGTGGAAGATTGCTGGAGGACGTGGCTAATTCTAATGTGGAATTTATAGGAGAAGAGCTCACCTCCAGCACAGTAGCTCTTGTTCTTCAATCCTTTGAAGGACTGCAGTAAGAGTCAGGGACACTACTTAACTGGTGGGTTTGGTTAGGAATAGCATAGACATGGAAAAGGCTAGCAGTCAAAGATAATCAATTCATTTCAGGAATATTGAACTTAACATATGTGTAAAACTGAACTAATTGTGTCTAGAAAACTGTCTAGAGCATTCAGGGGAAAGATGGTAGCATTTTCAAACTAATCTTGATGTCTAAGCCCTGATGCCACCTTCAGTTATCCTGATTTTACACCTTTGACTTACTCAACAGAATTATTCCTGATTTACTCTGGTGTAATAGAGTAAAATCAGGTTCCAAAGCTTGGGGGTCATTTCTAAAAGTAATGCTGAAGGGTGACTAGCAAGTTGGTATTATTGATGGAAATATAGCCTTGGGTTTTGAAAATGATGGTCATGTGGGCTTGATTTACCCAAAAGTACATGACTATATTTTTGGGCCTTCAGCTATGTCTGAGGATACAGAACCACATTTAATTAAATGAATGTCTGTTTATTTCTCTGCAACTATATGGCATATTTCTTTAGAAGGTGAGAGAGTGAATTTACAGGCTCATTTCTGTTTCAATAGGTGATTTTTTTCTTTTAAATAGACAACATATTTGGACAGAAATGCAATGCATCCTTTCGCTATTGTTGTTGTTGTTATTTATTTCAAAGAGAAATCTTTTTTCAATAAGCAGTGCATCTGATTGCATAGCCAGCATATTCAGAGTAGCCAATATGTCTACTTCAAAAATGTGAAGCACCTGTTCCAACAAGAGACATTTCTAATTTAATAAGAAATTATTTTGATTTGGCAGTTGATATACATCTGTTGCAATATGAGATCTATCTTATTTGCAGGTTTCAGTGGGTGATACACATAATATCTTCTCTAGTAGTCAGAATATATGTTTCAGTAAGAAATATAACCGACTCAACGACAACATATCGGATTTAATAGGAACAGCATCTCATAGAATGGGTAATTTATGAATATATTGTAACAGATAATTTATCTATAAACTACAACAAATTTACCATACAATGTTTTTTTCCCCTGATCTCCATAATTCATGGTATTTATTTCTGTGTGTTTTCAAATAACCATATCACTTCTACATTTTCAAGTGATCACATCTTCATGCGTTGAGAAAACAAAGAACAATCTGCAATATATGCATCCTCAACTGGTCATGGACAAATCAACTTTCATATTCAGGTCTCCCAATTAACCTCACAATATTCTACTACCCAGCTAACAGCTAAAATATAAATTGAGAGAATTAGCTTAGTCAATTCTTTCATTTTAATTTCCCTCTATCTACAATAGAGTTAATTAAAAACTGGACCTCTAATACTTATAGTAGTTAAATAACTATATGTGTTATTCCTCCCATTACAAGTATGAAAAATACTGCAAATATTGCAAAGAAGATAAGTACTATGGTGTAGTAAATGGCCAGTCTTCAATGGTGTGCCCATTATGCCATTGTCATCATAGCATCAGAGAAACACAATGATAATGGTGTGCTCTAAAAATGCGTGCCTAAAGTCTTTAAAGTATGCTTTTGGGGCCTGATGCTGTAGTCATAACTCAGGCAAAACACTACATTGAAGTCAATGGGGAGTTTTGCCTGAATGCAGGAACTGTCCTTTTATCATTGTATTGGGAACCCTGGAAGTTAGCTAGACTGTGGCAAAGTTAATTCAGTAAACCACATCACAAAACCCAATCTCTCACATACTGGCTTTAAAGTGAGTTTCAGTCTTGCTGTATATGAATCTTCAAAAATGGAATATTTTAAAACATTTGCTGATACTGACTTGTCTTACAGTTTAGAATCTTAATTGGTGAAGCATATTATACTGACTCAGGAAGTGACAGATTAATTGTGAGAAATACATTTTGGGTTGTGGTAAGAGAAAGTAGATACCTCAGAATAGAATGTTAAACTCTTTATACAATCCCTCAGTGTAAATCATTGGCAGGCTGCAGTAGGCAATCTCATATTTAGTAACAGATAGCACACAGAGAACAGTTGATTAAATTTGAAAAAATAAGACTGTCTAATATTTCTTTTTATAGAGTCTTACGCGGAGGACACAGTTTTCTATTAAGTATTTCTAAACGGATTACAGATATTACTTAGGGGAAAACAGATCTAATTCTGAATGTAGAGTTTTTAAAAGTATTTGCATAAGGATTTCAAATGTGTGGTGCATTTATTGACATACTTTATGGCGCATAACTTTAAAAAAAATCTTTGTCATGTTATTAATCTAATAGAATAAAGTGTTAAAAATACAAGAAAGGGTCTATGGGATAAATTAAAATCAGTTAAAAATCTGAACCTTTCTCTGTTCAAATAACAATAATTAATTTTCTGCTTAACTGTGAATCCAGAAACTTCAAATAACATGCAGATGGTCATTGTCACTGTGAATTGAACCTCAGTGCTGCCTTACTAAAAAGAGAGAAGATACATTCCCAGGTGAATATAGGGATTGTCATTTATGTCAGAGCTCCCTTTCTCATACACACAAAATGTGCTCATATCTAAAGACATGAGGAAAGCTCTGTAACTAGAATAATAGTGGGGACAGATTATCAAAACGCACAGAAATGGTGAATGCCTGACTTCAATTTAGCACAAAGTTGATTTGATAGCTGTGTTGTACAGACTTTATGACCCCACTTTTTAAAACCTATTTTAAAATAACTGATTATAAAATTATTTTGGACATTGTTTGGATGTGATACGATAGTCCAATCACTCTTCGATTTCAGTAACTAAGTCAGAGCTTATGGGTCTATTACAAGAGTGGATGGGTGAGGTTCTGTGGCCTGCAATGTGCAGGAGGTCAGATTAGATTATCATGATGGTCCCTTCTGGCCTTAAAGTCTGAGTCTATGAGACTGGGTCTCTCGGTTATAACCTCTGGTTGCAATTGTGATACCTAGGAAGCCCAACAGGTTTTGGACCTCCAAGAGTTCCTTTCAGGACCCCATGGATAATAACAGTTTGCAATGACAGAGAAGCAGCTCCTTCAACATAAAGTATGATTTGTTTACCAAAAGGTGTCCAGCACTCAAAGAAATGGATTTCAAACAACTGTATTTGCCATTGTTTCATTTCCTGGTGGTCCTTCTTAGAGCTTCCAATATTCATAAAAAACTGTATAAATATTTCCCAGATCTCTACGGTTTCAATCTCAATTTGTTGAACTCATGGAATATGGATAGTTTGGACATGCATCAAAAACATTATTATCCCCAAAGCTACTCTGCCCTCCTCTTAAATTAATGAGGACTAAAGAATTTTAGTGCATGCCAGCAAGGTCCATTTGTGTATGTCACATGTACTAGAATTTATACCTCTCTGATGTGGTCTAATCAGGGCCAGCTCTGGCTTTTTTGCCGCCCCAGGCAAAAAAGCCTCCTGCCGCCCCCCCTCCTCCCAGCGCGGCAGGGGAGGGCGGCCGGAGCCCCGGGGGGAGGGCAGCGACCCCCAGCCGGGGCTCCGCTCTCCCCAGCGGCCAGAGCGCCAGAGGGAGGGCGGCGAGTCCCGGCCGTGGCCCCGCTCTCCCCAGCGGTCGGAGCACCACGCCGCCCCCCCTCCAGGTGCCGCCCCAAGCACAAGCTTGGTGGGCTGGTGCCTGGAGCTGGCCCTGGGTTTAATGCACTGTGTAGACAAGCTTTAAAAGTCTCTATTGATGGATTAGGTTTAGTAACTTGGTAATTTTTAATTAAGGGTGGGAGGAGAAAAACTCAAGCTTGCTCAGCAGACATATTTATTTCTGATTCTCAGGGGTGTTTTTATGCTCTGGGCTGGACTGTGCTCTCTCCTTACATAGGGCTGAGAAGGAATAAGGGCTTCCCTCTGTTTTCATGGTTTATGTAAGGGCCAGACAAAATTACAGCCCTAGTGCTTATGGGAGAGCAGAAACAGTACCGAAAATACTTCTCCCACCTGCTTCCAGTAGCATCTTGGCAGAAAAGAAGCTGTAAGGGACACTGAGCTGGTGAAACTATGGCTCTGTTCCTCCTCATGCTCATGTCAGCATAGCTAGGCAGCTGCCTGAGAGTGGGAAGTATGCTGTACACAGAGAGACATAGGGTAAAATATTCCAAAGTGATTTAGGACCAGATGTTCAAAGGGATTTATGTGTCAAGACTCAGATAGGCAACTAATGTCTGGAGTAAGGGTCCTGCAGCTAGCCAGCTTACCTGCTACCTTAAGCCCCAGGCAGTCTAATGAGAGCAGATGGGCCCCAACCTAGCTGCCTGATGGGCCAAACTGCCCGATTAGCTGATCTCCCCCTAAAACCACTACCAGAGTTGTTCCTGGCTTTCCTGACTCCAAGTAATCTGGTTCTGAGCAATGGCTCCAATTCCTGGCTCTGACTCTGGCTTGACTGTTGACTTTGGCCACTAATTGCAATTCTGACCCTCCCTTCCTTTTCCCCAGTAGGCCTGATACCTGTGCTGCCCAGTAAGCCTGACAGCCTATTTCCTGGTGTCTAATACCTACTGGGATTTACGAAAGTGCTTAAAAGCAGGATAGGTGCTTATCTCCCATTGATTTCACCTCAGTGTCATGTCTTACCATGGGCTTCATGCTAAAAGCATCATCTAGCCCTAATTTAGTCATTTTCCTACACTCATAAAGTAGGTAAAAGATCCTGGTCTGAGTTTGTTCTCCAAAATTTTTAATTTTTTAATTCATTTTGCTAAAATGCCTTTTTTATTGTCTGAGGATAATTTAACAAATACATCAGGACAAAGATTACATTCCTGCACACAGAAGAATACAGCTTGGTTTCAGATTTACTACTGTACCACCTATTCTCAGTCAATCACCAACAGGACAGATGCATAATGTATGTTATTAGCAGAGCATCTCAGTTGCACCAACCTTGTTTGAAAAATGTATTTTCCAAGGCCATGTCTACACTACCACTTATGTCAGCAAAACAAATGTCACTCAGGGATGTGAAAAAAACAGCTCCCTGAGTGACATAAATTTTGTCAGCGTAAGTGGTAGTGTGCACAGTTCTACGTTGGCAGGAGAGCTTCTCCCATCACCACTGAGAGGCTACCTGAGCGGTCTTACAGTGGCACAGCTGCTGTGCCACTGTAAGATCACTAGTGTAGATATGGGCTAAGTTTAAAAAGGAAAGAAATAAGAACCTCTTCTGTTCAAGGGATTATCTAGGTGGTCAGACTCCAGGTAATATTACCAAGAATCTTACAATGGCTAAAGATGTTCTAGAATGTTCCAGAACATTGTTCCAATGTGGGTTGGTTTTTATTGTTTTTGTTTTGTTTTGTTTTGTTTTGTTTTTGTTGTTGGTTGGTTGGTTTTTGAAGGTTGGAAGGATGTTCTGAAAGTTTTAAAGTAAACCAATGGTTACTCATGCTAAAGATACTGGAATTTTCATCAGAGCCCTTTTTAAAAAAAAAATTGCTTCATACACTTGTATTCTGGCACTTTATATTTCTTTTTAGGACTTGAACATTGAACAAATTCCTATATTAAAAAAAAATCTCTGATGAGCCCTACTTTACAATATTCAAATGTCTGCACTATAGCAATAGGGGAAAGAATCCTGCATTTGGAGAAACAGCTCAAAATTAGTCTACAATTCAGGAAATGCACTGCATGCCAGGGAGTTACAGCTCTACTCTGTGCGTCGGACACCACTTCACCACTGCCTGCATTGTTGTATGGAACCGGCCCCTGAGCTCTGAGCTGCAAACATCTTTGCAACTGGTCCAATTGGAGAACAGGAAATCCTTACAGTGCAAGGTTAATGATCTTTATTAACAGAATATATTAGATTCTCCAGGAGGTGAAGGGCTATAAACAGTCAATGTAGAACAGTATATCGGTGTAAAATCACATGAACAGTATGTTCCCTGTCTATGGCTAGAACTCCTAGGTGCTATGGTAAAACCTCCTCCTCCTCTTTTGGAGAATTTGTTGTCTGAGGAAAACCTTCACCTTTTTTTTAGAAAATCAAAATTTAAGAAATAAATCAAATAAATCAAGAAAACTATGTTATTATGAAGTTAATATACACATGGCACCCTTCTGCTTAGGGATACAGATGGGCCAACTCCCTAGAAAGTAACAAGTTATGCAAAGATTGGGATGGGCTACTGAAAAGCTCCCATCATTCAGATGCAGTAATGTGTAGATATGTGCAGCAGGTGAGCACACAAAGTGCACCAGCAAGGAAAATGCAACCTGGCCACTGGGAAAGAAGGCAGAAAAGGAATCCAGCATCCAGTGTCTTGCCCCAATTACACAAGCATAGTATAGGACTGGTAGAGAGCATATAGTCAAGCAGACTTTTAAATGGCATTTTTATTTAGAGGATGCACTGAATGTGTTGTTTTCTCCAATACTTTCCCTTCCTGGGAAGTAGAGATGAAATGTGTCACAGAAAACAAAGAATCCCTTTGAAAAGCCAAATTATAGCTTGGGTGGGGTGTGCGCATATGCGTGCATCGATACCCCCTCATTGTGAGGAAACAAGGAGAGGATGGCATAGAGCCATGTAAGGCAATTCCACATCACACCGATGTGAGAGGTGACTATTGAAGCAAGCTTTCCATCCCCTTTGGGATGCCTGAGTAATGAAGAAGGAATGGAGTGTGCCTGAGGATCTAATGCACACACTATCAACAGTATTTATAAAAAAAATATTTCATAAGCAAAGATATTAGCAAACAATTTATGGATGACACAGCTATAAATCATCAGGTACAAAGGATTATCTATCTATCTATCTGTAGGAGAAAAATTCTCATATATAAAAAAGCTTCAGATCATGAAAAAAGGTGTGGGGGACACCATCACCATCCATTCATTAATATGAACTGAGGCGAATAATGTATCTCTTAATTAATTAATTAATTAAATTACGAGTAATAGAGCGATTACCAATTAAGAAGTCAATTAGAAGCCATGATACTTTAAAAAGATCAAGCAAAGCCCCAACCTTTGAATAAAATACATAATAAACATCATTAAAATGCAATTGCTGATCAATTATCATCAAGAATGAATAATCAGATGATATTCATAAGGAGGAAAGTACTAACTGAGGTGTCATAAGTGTGCAACAAACTTAATCAAAGGGTGAGGGTAGACAAAATATCTATTCAACTTTTTTCTCCATGTAACATTCAGGCAATAACATTGTTGGTGAGACCAAGGTGAACAAATGAAGAATGTCCCGAAAGCCCTGAAGATAGTTGAAAACAACTTGGTTTAATGAACCGTTCACTTGAAAGATGCAGGCAAAATTGCTCTAAGAAAATATTCCCATCAGCATACACAATGTGCATTGCTTTCACTATCTCTGATTAATAAATATATGGGAGCCTTATTCTCCTCTCACTTATGCAAGTGTAACCCATCTCCTCTCACGCAAGGAGTCACAACACTGACGTTGGCAGTGGGAAGAGAATCAGTCCCTCCTTTATAGGACCATTGCCATCAGTCTCATTCTATATTGCCACATATATTCTTCTTTTCCTCAGAAATAAATTCAGATTATAATCTTCATTCAATCTAAGATGTGACAGAGTTCAGTTTTCAAATAAAAAAAAAATCCAAAAGCGTCCCTTTTATGGAATCTTAATTCTGTCTCATCCTCTGTTTGATTTAAAAATATGTGCAGTCCCCATAAATTGGAGTGTACTAATAGAATCATTTTTATCTATAAAACATCTAGCAACAGATATGTCACATAACAGATAGCATTGCCAGAGGTACTGCAGGATTTTATTGCTCCATTTTGCCTCAATCCTAACTTAGAAGAAGAACCCCTGGGGGCATGTATACACTGGGCACATACTTCCCAGTGTGGGTAGACAGACACATGCTAGTTCTGCTCAAGATAACACACTAAAAATAGCAGTGTAGCCAGGGGCAGCATGAGCAACAGCTTGGACTAGCTGCTGGAGTATGTATCCAGGAGGTATACCTACATGGCACAGTAAACCCAGGATCAGACTCAGGTTTAAGCACAAGCCCCCTCACCATCCATACACAAAGCCTTCCAACTCACTCCAGAAACCTCTTGGGACACAGGCCTATTGAATCACCCAGGAATTTGGGTCTGAGACGAAGTGCTTTTGTGGCACGGGTCCAAGCCCACTCATTTTGCAGTGTGGCTGCAGCTGAAGTACAAGTCACCAGGCTTATGTCCAGAGTGTCCACCAACAATTGCACAGTTCCTGCCCTTCTATCCTCAAAGTTCCCACTCGATTATCAGGAACTGGAAGCAATCTCCTGGTTGAAATACAGAGGCACAGCATTTAACCCTTCTTCTCCACAAAGACTGCTCAAGAAAACATAGTTAACTATATTGTCTGTTAGCTATGGTCAGCACTACATCAGTGCACTGCTAGCAGGCTAGAGGAACACAGCTGAATTCTGGTAAGTCTCTGGTGTGAAGCAAGCAAGACATTTTACCTCAGAAATGAACATTTGTACCTAGAGATATCTGGAGGCATTGAGGATTCACCAGACCGACCATCAACACAGAGAGTGAGTCAAGTGCCTCAAGACCAAGTAGTGCAAAACCAGGGAAAACTGCACTTCAGGGAACTCCCCCTTTACCTGCTTCTTCTATGAGAAATTCAATCAGGTGCTGGGACCTATGTGAAGCACTGAATCCATAGTGGTGTATGACAATTTGCTGAACAGGGAAGATACCCTTATAAATGCACAATCACACACAGCAGCAGAAGAGAGCATGCAGCTGCCAGATCAAGCACCTGAAGTAAACCTGAAACTGGTGCTTGATCAGGCTATGCCACTGGAACAACTACAGTACATCCTGGGTTCACATTCAGAGGACCTGTTTGTGGACAGCCCTGAGGAGCAGCTCACAGCTGAAGAAGCAGCAGAATCAGAGCTGGAATCAGAGCTTGTTTTAGTTTTGCCACCATATAAGAATGGGAGGTGTTTCTGGGTTACTCCTAAATAAATTATTATTACAAGCTGGGGGTTGTAGTATATTTCCATTTAGAGTGGAGCCCAGGCCACTTGCCTGGCATCCCACTCCCCTGGACACTGCATGTGATTCAAAATGGATACTAGAAGAGTAGGAGGGAGGTTAAACAATCAGTTTTGAATTTTTTACTAGATACAGACTTATCGTTAGAAAATAGGTTGGCGTCTTAGACTTATGAGCCTCACATTCCCTTTCCTGTAACTACAGCACACCTTTTAAAATGAGCCACACTGGACTGGACCAGCCTGTCTGTATTATGCGTCCAAATACTGCAGAAGGTGTGTTTAGTCCATGGCTGCTTGTATTATGAGTCCACATGGTAGCAGAGGATGTATTTAGTCCCAGGCTGTCAATCACGTCTGCGCAGGATTGCAGGGTTCGTGCAAGGACAGTGTAACGAGTCTCCATCCCATATCAATATTTTAATGCTTTTTACCACAGTTTTTTACATAGTCCTGTCTGGTGATGCATGCAAATATCTCACAGTGTAGGAACTCCTGAGTGTTGATTAAATTCCTGGGCAAATATAGTTATTAAAGCCACCTCTGTAACTCACAAGCCTCCTCCATTTGTAGATGTGCTGGTCCATCACCAGGTGCCTAAAAAAATCTCCTTAGAATAGATGGATGGCTTTCCTCCACTGGCCTGGAACAGAAATTCACACTTGCACTCAGGCCTGTCCAGATCAACAGTGTCCTCCAGAGCTTGCCCAGTCTGATAGCATTGTAAATCCTTTGCTAGCAACTTAATTCTTCACAGGAACACTCCACCTCACAGGGGAAAATGTGGGGATTAATAAATGTTTTTAATTTATTTTGCTACAAGCATCTTACCATGATGTGTCAGCTTGAAACCTAATTTGCAGGACCTTCTGAGCTGGAAAGTGGTTTTGTGTGAATAACATAAAACTGAATGGTAAAAACAAACAAACCAACCAATCCCCCCCATCTTTTGGTCTTGAACTGATACAGCTGCTGATGGTAGGAATGTATTTTTTATTCATGGTAAGGCAATGTGCACTCTCATTTTCCTTGGCAGGCCCTTCCACCTCTGCTTGGGGGAAGGTTGCCCAATACAAGGGGAGATGGTCATGCTTCAGGAACTGTGCTGACAATGGGGGGAAGGAGAAAGACAGAGTGCCAATAGATGCATCCCTTGTGGGCTGAGGTAGAAAAGGCTTGCCAGCCACTAGGCATACTCCATTGCTGAAGGGACTGCTGGGAAACTGAAGCCTAAGCAATTGCTTGGTCAGCTTCTGCCTAGCGCGGTCACTGCCTGCCTGTATCACTGATTGCATTTCCTGTTTCATGTCTTGTTGAGTTTAAAGACCTAGATATCATCTTAGTTTAAGTGGAGCGTGGTGATTCCAACAAAATCACCAACTTTATGGCACACATACATTAATTATAGGTCAACAATCTGCATAAACCCCAAGCTTTTATAATTGATATAATTGTTCTCTCTCCTATTATTTTTTATTACATTTTACATTCAGTTTCTTATGACTGCCTAAGGTGTTAAACAACATTATTTATGTTTCAGTGCACCTTGAAGCTATGTGCTTATATTATTTAGGTAGTTGATCATATATTGACCAGACAATTGCAGAAAATGTGGGAGCTGAAAGTGTTTGTACTTGTACTTATGTATTTATAAATACTATTTCCATAGCATACTTGTACTTAAAAATATTACTTTGATGGTGTGCTTGGCACTTATAGTTAAGTCCATATTATCTGTACCTAACAGAAAAACTGCCTTCTGGTTCATTTTACGTGCATGGGCCAGGGCTGAAGAAGAATGGAGGAATGTACAGGGTATATTTTGACTGTTCCATGTAGCATTCATTGCTTGGAATATGGACCAGAACTTTCCAAAGTCTGCATAGGCTACAGGATGTTTGAGCATGGAGGGGACTCAGCATGTGTAGCTGGAGCTAGTGCTGGAGCCTGCATTATGGTGGCCTTAAGCTCTCTTAATGTAGGACACTGAGAGATACATGTCTGCCTGATGTGCCCACCATCCTCCACTAACGCATCCCTCCATTGGGCTGGGCTGGGTCAGGCAGCTAGTATCCCCACTGTCAGTTGCAGTGAATAATCAGAATTTAAGGTGGCAGGGCCACCACCCACCCTGGTCGATGCAACAGCAGAGCCAACAGAAAAAAAGCCTTGGTAGCTGGAACTCAGGGCCTGAAGCTCCCACACTAGGACATTGGGTTTTGGGGGCCAGCCAGAATCTGGAACAGTTGGGAAGGATGTGATTTTCTTTTTTTTTTTTTTTTAAAGCACTTGTAATTTAAAAAAAAAAAGTTATTTATGCTTTAAGTACATTTTAAATATACTTAATATAAGTGTTAAGTACAGAATATTTAAAAAGTACAGGTACGTATAATACTTAAAAAATACTTAAGTATCTGCTTATCCAGCACTTTACCAACCGGAAAATTTTAGAAACTGGCATTTCTGTTATCTCCCAATACAAATGTTCAATAGGGTTTCCAAGTGTCCAGTTTTCAACTGGAACACCTGGTTGAAAAGGGACCCTGGTGCCTCCGTTCAGTACTGCTGACCAGGCCATTAAAAGTCTGGTTGTCGTGGGGACAGCAGGCTCCCAACCTGGCTCTGTGTGGCTCCTTGGAAATGGCAATATGCTTCCCTGCTGCTCCTAGGAGGAGTGCTGGCTCCTGGGAACCGCAGGCAATGGGAGCAGGAGGGGCGGCACCAGCGGGCGGAGGCAGCATGTGCAGAGCCACCTGGCTGTGCCTCTGCCTCGGAGCAGCAACGACATGTCGCCGCTTTTGGGGAGCCGCCCGAGGTGAGTGCCACCTGGATCCAGCACCCTGAAACCGCTCCTGCACCCCAACCCCCAGCCCAGCCCAGCCCAGAGCCCTGTCTCACACCCAAACTCTTTCCCTCCATTGGTTAATATTATTCTTAGTTAACGGGATTTTTTGACTAACCGGCACTCCCCCATTCACCCAACATGCTGAATAATAAAGCTTTCACTGTGCTTTGACTGTTTTGCATTTTAATTGGTTGATTTATTAATATGCACTGCTTTTTGTTAAGTGTTTTTGTACTGGTTTTTACCGCTTTTTATGTCTTGATAGCAGCTGGTCCACTTAGTAGTTCCACCCTCCCACACACACTTATTTGTCATCTACATTCATGTTTAAACTAGGGCTGTCGATTAATCACAGTTAACTCACACAATTAACTCAAAAAAAGTTAATCTCAATTTAAAAAATTAATCACGATTAATTGCACTTTAATCGCACTGTTAAACAATAGAATACCAATTGAAATTTATTAAATATTTTGGATGTTTTTCTACATTTTCAAATATATTGATTTCAATTACAACACAGAATGCAAAGTGTACAGTGCTCACTTTATATAATTATTTTTATTACAAATATTTGCACTGTAAAAATGATAAACAAAAGAAATAGCATTTTTCAATTTACCTCTTACAGAAATTAAATCTCTTTATCATGAAAGTGCAACTTATAATTGTAGATGTTTTTGTTACATAACTGCACTCAAAAAACAAAACGATGTAAAACTTTAGAGCCTACAAGTCTGCTCAGTCCTACTTCTTGTTCAACCAATCACTAAAACAAACAAGTTTGTTTACATTTACGGGACATAATGCTGCCTGCTTCTTATTTACAATGTCACCTGAAAGTGAGAACAGGTGTTTGCATGGCACTTTTGTAGCCAGCATTGCAAGTTATTTATGTGCCAGATATGCTAAACATTAATATACCCCTTCATGCTTTGGCCACAATTCCAGAGGACGTGCTCCCATGCTGATGACACTCGGTAAAAAAATTTGTTAATTAAATTTGTGACTGAACTCCTTGGGGGAGAATTGTATGTCTCCTGCTCTGTTTTACCAGCATTCTGCATATATTTCAAGTTATAGCAATCGCGGATGATGACCCAGCACACATTGTTCATTTTAAGAATACTTTCACTTCAGATTTGACAAAATGTAAAGAAGGCATCAATGTGAGATTTCTAAAGACAGTTACAGCGCTCATCCCAAGGATTAAGAATCTGAAGTGCTTTCCAAAATTGGAGAGGGATGGGGTGTGGAACATGCTTTCAAAAGTCTTAAAAGAGCAACAGTCTGATGCAGAAACTACAGAACTGAAGCATCAGAAAAGAAAATCAACCTTCTGCTGGTGGCATCTGACTCAGATGATAAAAATGACTATGTGTCAGTCTGCATTGCTTTGGATCGTTATCAAGCAGACCCCATCATCGGCATGGATGCATGTCCTCTGAAAGGGTGGTTGAAGCATGAAGGGACATATGAATCTTTAGTGCACCTGGCACCTAAATATCTTGCAACACCAGCTACAACAGTGCCATGCAAACACCTGTTGTCACTTTCAGATGACATTGTAAACAAGAAGCAGGCAACATTATCTCCTGCAAATGTTAATAAACTTGTTTATCTGAGCGATTGGCTGAACAAGAAGTAGGAATGAGTGGACTTGTAGGCTCTAAAGTTTTACATTGTTTTATTTTTGAGTGCAGGTATTTTTTGGTACATAATTCTAGATTTGTAAGTTCAACTTTCATGATAAAGAGAGTGCATTACATAATTTGTATTAGGTAAATTGAAAAATATTATTTCTTTTGTTTTTTACTGTGCAAATATTTGTAATAAAAATAATATAAAGTGAGCACTGTACTTTGTATTCTGTGGTGTAATTGAAATCAACATATTTTAAAATGTAGAAAACATCCAAAATATGTTAATAAGTAGTAGTCTATTATTCTTTATCAGTGCAATTAATCACATGATTAATCATAAGTATTTTTAATAGCACAATTAATTGTGATTCTTTTTTTTTAATCCCTTGACAGCACTAGTTTAAACTAAAGTGTTCAATTTGCACATAAGGTTACATAGCTGGGTTTTATTACATTTATTAAAATGTAGCTACATCACATTAATCCATAAACTGTGTTTTAAGGTACATAAGCAGTGTTTATAAAATGCATTAAACATTTCATTAAAAAAAGTGTCTTTCCATGTTGCCCCAACCCCAGAAATATGAAGGTGAGTGTGACACAATTACAAAACCTATATCATCTCCCCTCATCCACAGCACCATACAATCCCATTATGTGGGTACACAAACAGAAATCACTGAATTCTGTTGTACATGTAGATCATGTCCCAGTAAATATACATTTATTTTCTGGTTGTGCATATAGGTCCAGTAATCCAGCAGTGTCTTCCATCTACTCCTGGCAAAGTGGCTCACTTTTTCCTTGCACACATCATACAGTGCACAGCAGGCCACAATAATGATGATGGCATGGACAACATTGGCATCCAAACAATTCTGAAGGAAGCACCATCTGGATTTCAATTTGCCAAATGCACATCCCACCACCATCCCACTGCTACAGAGCATGTAGCTGAAACTTTTTTAACCAGGTCTTCTTAGATCAGGATACTGTTTCATATGCCACAGTGTTTTTAATTATTATTTTTTAAATTTTGTTTACAATTTCCCAGGAATTTATTAGTGTTTACACTAAAAATTAAAAATGGGTGAAAATCAGTGCAAAAAATTAACTTCACGGTTATCTGGGTAAATATCATGGTTTTTATTGGGGGACAGAAAAAAAGCAACAGATAAAGAAAAAGTAAAGGCAATTTTCTGCTTCTTATTACAAGAACTACACATTAACAGTACGTACACATATGCATGTTCATGCATGTGTATTGTCCACTACACTGCCATTCTTTGACAGCCTTGCATTTACATTTAGACTAATTTATTATTAACATAAACACATCTATCTAATGCAATGTACTGGATTTTCTTAACATAATTAGTGTTTTCATATACCTGAGTGGTGCAAAATTTGGGCAAAAAATCAGTTAAAGAACAAATAGTTTTTGTAAAACCTGGGAATTTTTTTTATAAAAGACAGCAAAAACTAAAATGAAGGGGCTTAGCCAAGGCAAAAGGGGGTAAGGTAAGTGAACTTCCCTAGAATAACTGTGGCAACAAAGATATTTGGTGGAAATAATATTCTAATTTACCCATGAAGGTAAAGTCCTGATCTCTGGAAATCCTTGTCACCAGGGAACTTGCCAGTACAACATTTCTTGGTGTCCGTGAACCTGTGTCTCCTTGCAGAGAGCAAATGATGTACACATAAGTCCCATTCAATAACCCCAGCACAGTCTGTGAAGCCTATTCTCTCAAAGCCAACAATAATTTCAGGAACATTTATTCACCACCTTTGGGTAAATCAGTCTTGATTGCCTCAAAAACCTCCACCACCACAACCCTCCACAATTGACTTGTCCAAACCAAACTGGTTCACCAGGAACCTGTAGCAATAACAATCTAGGGTCGCCATATTCTGGATGCCTATAACAACTTGCTTCTGGACCAGCATGGCCACCCTCCAATTTATGTCCAGCTGCTGGCGGGTAAGGGCAAGCTGATCACACAGCTCCAGGAATGTCTGCTCCTGCATATAAAAGTTCTAGAGACACTGTTGGTCATTGCAGGGCCACATAATCATGTGATCCCACCAGTCTGTGGTCAGGGACCTGCTCCAAAATACCAGTTCACATATTGGGAATCTGCAGTTATTGCTGCAGGCATAAGCAGCATCACCTCGGTCATGACTGCCATGTCTATAAAACACTCTGATAAGTGCCTTCACCAGGACAAATACCACCACCAAAATGTCTGCCAGAGTCTCAAAGATGCTCAGCCTGATTCCTGGAATTGGTGTGAAAATGTGAGCAGGAAAAGTCCTTCCACCAGAGCTGGATCCATGTTGCTGAATCTGTTTGAAGGGAGCATGCAGACTCAAAAATGACTCAGCTGGATATTTTGGCATTCAGTCAAGTGCAGCAAGAATGACAGACAAGTTCACCCACAATACACCATGAACCAATCCCTAGAATGGTTACAGCTAGCAAAGGCACCATTAACCCTGAGATATGCCCGCAGAACCAACAACCTGCCTTGGGTCTGCATAGTGCAGTAGGGATGTACTTGGCCAGCCTTGGATCGCATAGTGCAGTAGGGATGCATCAGCATAGGTATGATGCTTGCATAGCAATGCAGTGTGGACACAAACTTGAAAAGAATAGACCTGCAGGCACAAGTCCCAGAAATCCAGGTTTACCAGATTGGAGATCTGGACAATTTTGTACTCAAGTAGCAAGGCCGACCCACTACACATGCTAACCCCAGCTACACTGCTATTTTTAGCACAATAGCTCAACACCTGCCACATAACACATCTTGAAAGCCACAGAGATGGGAGCCTGGTTGCTCAGCACCCCCAAAGAATATTTTAACTTTCTGCCTATAGACAAAAACGAATACTAAAATGAAGATATTAATGTTTTCCAAGAAATATATGTGTGCACATATGTAAACTTTAACATTAGAACTATAGTGCCAAAAGCATTTGCTTCCCATTCAGACACCAAAATAAGTGGCTAGCTAACTGGCCATCAGAGTCACAATGCGAGCTGAAGGGTGCTGATCACTTTTGAAAATCTGTCACTAATCATGTGTGCTGAGTACTTGAAAATCTGTTCCTGAGCTCTTCTGAAAATCTGTTGCCCGAGGTCAGGAAAGTTTTAGTGGAAAAAAATGAGAGCGAGAGGTGCAGAGACAGACATAGCTATTTTATTTAACATTTGTGAAGTTGACTTTAAAAAATTACACATTCTAATAATCTCTGTGGAATTGCAAACTGTAGCAGCCTCACTTTGCACATTCAAGCTAATGGCAAGGGATGGGACTAGATAGCTTATAGGTCTTTCCATTTCTTTGACCCTGTGAATGTAAGTATTGATCTCTGCATCCTCAGCTACTTTAAATTGTCATAGCTCTATAACTTCAGTGGAGTTGATTTAAGGCTTTATGTGGCAACTGTGCTGGAAATGAGGAACTATTTGAAATTAATATGAAATACACAAAGGACTAGGACTTCAGGCAGCAACTACTTTGCATAGAGGGATGGTACATAGGGAGACCATAGGGTCCAATCCTAACACTTTCATACAAGTTTAACTTTACATAAGCGCACAGTGGGACTACTGTATTTACAGGAATAAGGTCCAAAGCAAAGATTACAACACTTGGGGAAAATTAGTCACTTTATGTTTCTCTAATAGTGTAAGGGAGGCAGAAAAACTGGTGCTGTTCTCCAGATAGAGATTCATCTAGTGAAGTCAAACTCCTAGCTGGTTTCTAGGCCATACCGTGCAACACTCCTAGAAGACAGCATGGTGGGAAAAGGGAAAGCACAGAGTGCACTGTGTTCTGGCACTCTTCAGTTGGTAAATAGCCACTCTGCAGCCATAATCAGCAGGTGTAGATCAGAGCAGTCCTGTGGCTACTCTAAAGTATGCTGTGACGGGTGCAATGAACCAGCCTCAGGAAGAGGGAGATCTAGGGGTATGTCTACACTGCAGCTGGGAGCGGGCCTCCTAACCAGGGTAGACAGACTTGTGCTAGATCTTCTCAAGCTAGTATGCTAAAAATAGCAGTGTGGCCATTGCTGCACAGGGTGCAGACATGCGGGCCGGGGCGAGGGGGGGAAGAGGGAGGGAAGAAGAGGATGTTTGGCAGGCTTGTACTCAGGCAGGTTAACCCAAACCACCACCCATGCTGCAATATCCACACTGCTATTTTTACTATGCTAGCATTAGAGGAGTTAGCATATTTCTGTTCAACAGGGCTGGAAGGCACATTCCCAGCCGCAGTGTAGACATACTCTAAATAGCTGCCTGTTGCACGCAGAGAATATTAAGTGTAGGAAATAATCTGGCTAATTCTGTGGTAAAAATAGAAAATATCAACTAGAGCACACACAGTATTCTTCCCTAAGAAAAATTAAAAACTAAGCCATATTTTTCCATGTCCACTGTAAGAAACTTTGGTTCTACATAAAACAAAACAAAAATAAAAATGTAATAGTGGAGAAGTAGCCAGCTCTGTACTTCGAAAGACCATATCTGGAGCCCTTGTAGCTGGAGATTGTTAATCACACAGGGAAGTTCAGCATTGGAAGTTAAAGCTTTGTGGTAAGCAGTAGAACCCAATTTTCCTGGGTTCAGCCACTTCTAGTTCACCTAATGACTTTTTCTTTCCATATCTCCCTGCTTTTTTTTTCTTTCCAAGTGTAAAACGGATGTAGGAACAATTCTGAATAACAGAGTTGCTTTCAATAACATTAATATTAGTTGATATTAGCCTCTTCAATGGCCTGTTTGAAGCTCATTACATAATTACTATATACACCCTACCAAAGAAGGGAAGATTATATAGGTCACATACATTTTATAACAGATGTCAGATTCAATTTAAGGAATACTTTTGATACAATGTAAATATAAATGAGAAAGAGTAAAGTATTCTGCATGAAACAGCAGATTCTTTAGGCAGTGAGGTATTCATGGACAACTCAAGGTGTTACAGTATTAATTTGTGGAGTTTGAAGTATCAGGTTGGCAGTAAAAGTGGAAATGAATTAATTCAAGCCATTGATCCATTACTACAGCATCTCATTCACACCACAATATTCATCCCATGTTTAAGCTGGATTTTTTATTATTTGAAACATGACAGCTGCTTTGGAGATTCTGGCCTTGCCCTCACTTAATGTCTCCCCTGATGCAAAGGGAAAAAAGTGACTTGATAGATTGGTCAAAGTTGTGATTCATGCATACACACAAAAGTTTGTCCTATGCTTTCGCTTATAGGTTATGCAAAATCATCATATTGGGATTTTTTTTTCCATTTTAACAGTCAGACTTTAATCTTTATCTTGGGTTGGCATTGGATCAGATTTCATAAAACTGAAATAATGAACTCACACTGAAATTATAAATTAGGAAGCTTATTTCTTGCATTAGTCAACAGCCCATTACTGTTCAAATAACTGTTAATGTATGATTTGCCGAGATAGTGAAATTTATTAGTTGAAAGGCTGTGAAAAATTACTGTACTACATAAAATCTAAGGATCATATTCTTGATTTTTACACCTAGAAGCCAAAGGCATAATACCAGGCAGAGGGATTTACAGAATCTGCATTTTGCTGACACAACTGCAAATAACCCTGCAAATTCTGACACCCAAACGGCAAAATCCTGCAAACAATGTCCATAGAAATGTTTTAACACAACAGAGCTGGCATCTAGAAAACTCTTCTCTGGAGATGGGATGGATGGCTTGTATTTGTAGGGAGAGTAGTTGGTGTTTTGATTTTTAGTTGCAATAGAAAGAGAAAGAAGAATAGAAGTTGAAGGACTTGAGATACTTTGTGTACTTTTAAATGAATTGCATGCTGTATAACCTACAGATAAAGCTGAATAAAAGAAACAAAAAGACAATTGAACAAGAGCAAACAATAACCTATGGCAAACAACTTGACTGTAGATGGACACACATATCACTAATGGCATTTCAGAATGTGGCTTGGAAACATATGCTGCAAGGGAAGAATAAAAAACAGGAATTAATTTACCTTTGAAGTCTCACAGGATGGACACTCCAAATTAAGGACAATCAATTCCAACATATCTGTCTCTTCTGCTTTCCCGTTAGCACTCTAAGCTTAAAAAGGACCGTGAATTCCTTTACAACAGCATGGGATATTTATTTCTAAAGGGTAATTCAAGTGTATCATATAACAGGCAGAAGTGCAATTTGGCAGGGAATCTGTATTAGTAGCATATTCTTACTAAATATTTTAAATTCTGCTGTAAAGTGATTTTGTTGGGTTAGAGCATTGGTTAAAAACATCTAAATTCAAAGGTTTGCAGAGTGTTTTGCAAACATAACTTCAGGGTCAAAATCTATAATTTTAAGGTGTATAGTCATTGGGTATTGTTGATATCTGTTTGTTTATGGCCTGCATTTAATTAAATATATAGAGAAAAGAATATATGTGTCAGAACCAGCAAGTTGGGTATATAGGTTCCAATCCAGCAAATACTTAAACAGCTGCATATCTTTAAGCACACAAATATTGAAGTTAGTTGAATTATTCATGTACTTAAAGCTATGCACATGTTTAATTATTTTGTTGGGTCAGGGCTAGATAATCTATAGAGTCACACATACTTCCTACTCCTGTTATCCTTGTACACCCTTCTTCATTTTTCTGCTTTTGGCTTCAATCCTGCAAATACTTACATACCTGAGTTATGTAAGCTGCATGAGTAGTTTAACTGAATTTGATGGAACCAGTCATATTCATACAGTAATGGAGTAATTTATGTGTATAAACTGCCCACGAGTCAGGTTTTGCAGGCTTGGTACCTTTTTTTGCTGTTGTTGTTTTGTTTTTACAACCAATTACAATGTCTTGTCTGAAATTAAATTGTAAGCTCCTCAGGGTAGGGGTCATGTCTCTGAATGTATTTACATAGCACTGTATTGGTGACCTCTGAACGATCGAATTAACATCCTCCACTACATACTTAGGTCACAGAAACATTGCACATGCCCATTTACCTAGTTATCTGTTCATATTTTATCCCTAGCATTTCAAATTAAGATGTCTTGATGAAGTCCTTTCTAATTCTTTTATTCTTTGCAATATATGAATACTGAAAACAAACACGAAAAGCAACACAGCTATTTAAGCAAAGAAAAATCTTCCCCTCCCTCAATGTCCTAAAATATGTGTAAATTTCCTTTTACATGTTCTAACCTGTTTAATGTGTTTCCCATAGTATTCACTCTCTTGGACTAAGTCACAAAACTGTACTAAAGCCTCTAAAACTTCTACTGTCAAAAGCCTTTTTAGAACTGGTTGGACAATTGGCTGTCAAAAGGCTCCCTTGTTCCTGGTTCTGAGAATCATCATGATAGCATACCAGCATGTAACCTTTTCACTGATGACATCTTGAATTAATTTGTTTCAAGATACTGCTTACAGGTAAAAACTTCATAACTTTCAGATTGTTTTTTCTGTCTTCAACAGAAGAAAGCAACTCAAAACTTTAGTTCTAGTCTCTATTTAAACAATCCAAATGACGAGTCTACTAACAAGGTCACCCATGTTCCATAGGGATTTTCTGTTTTAATTTTGGCAGACTCATATCCAAAAGCAGAACAGGAGAATGAATCATGGGCCTCATTCTGCTTTCACTGATACTGGTGTAAATCCAGACCTACATCAGTATAAGAAAAAAGAAGGAACTCACCCTATGTTTTCAGTGTGTGAATACTCTAAGTGCCAGTAGCTAAAAGGAAACAGAATATTTTAGTGAAACACTCCCAGTGTTTGCAGCATTTCTTCACCTTTAAAATTAGTTCTGCTAGGGTAGAGATGCTGGAGGACGATTTGACTTTCTGTTCTGTGTACCTTAAGTACCATACAGGAGCTTGAATTTACAGAGAAGCTAAACAAACAGAGCCTGTACACAAAAGGAAGAGGATAAAAAAAAATCAAAGATACTTAATGCTTCAGCACGCACAAACTAGGGAGAAGACTGCAGGGGAATACACTGGAACCTACTTTTTGTGAGCTTAGATACAATGAAACTGTGTTTTGTTCATTTTGAACTTCCATCTTTTTATTTCAAAGTATTGTAATGTGCAAACTGCTCTTCACATTACTGTGTTCCTGTGCTTACAGCTAAGCTTTTCAGTAGGAAAATAAATGACTTTGTAAAAGACTTAATACTGAGATTTTTTTCCTCCTCCATTTTTACTCAAGCAAAACTTTACTTACATGAAGGCAAGAGGAGTTTACCAAGGACTAATTAATAACTGAGTCCCAGTTCATTTCCCCTATGACCAATTTGCAAAAAGAAGTTCACATTTGTGAGCAGATCTCCCAAATCTTAAGGGATTAACCATGTTCATTACATTGTTCCCTCCCCTTACCACTGCAGTGGAGGGACTTCTATCTATCCATGGTAGGGAGAGGGAACAATATAATGAAGTTGGTTGAGAATAGGCAGGCTGGGACAGAATGGGACATACCTCATTGTTCTAGCCCTGTGGAATTTGTACCAAAAAGATAATATATCCCAGCACTGTAGTATCTCTTCATGGAACATTGCACCTCAGAGGACCTGGTCAGCTGAACTCACAAAGGGATCATCATTGAGATTTCCTCCATCACAGGATCCTCACTCCCCCCCACACACACACTGGAAGGCAGGATACAGGTGGGAGCTATGTATTGAGGGTTTGCTATAAAAAGATGGTTTCACAGTATGGTTAAATCAAGAGTGGAGTTCTGGAATAGCCTTCCAAGGGGAGTAGTGGGGGCAAAAGACATATCTGGCTTCAAGACTAAGCTTGATAAGCTTATGGAGGGGATGGTATAATGAGACTGGTCTTTGACTATTAGCGGTAAATATGCCCAATGGCTGTGATGGGATGTTAGATGGGGTGGGATCTGAGTTACTACAGAGAATTTTTTCCTGGGTGTCTGCCTGGTGAGTCTTGCCCACATGCTCAGGGTTTAGCTGATCACCATATTTGGGATCGGGAAGGAAATTTTCCTCCAGGGCAGATTGGCAGAGGCCCTGGGGTTTTTTTGCCTTCCTCTGCAGCGTGGGGCACGGGTCACTAGCTGGAAGAGTCTCTGCACCTTGAAGTCTTTAAACCATGATTTGAGGACTTCAATGGCTCAGACACAGGTTTGATACAGGACTGGGTGGGTGAGATTCTGTAGCCTGCGTTGTGCAGGAAGTCAGACTAGATGATCATAATGGTCCCTTCTGACCTTAAAGTCTATGATTTTATGATTCTAAGAGTCCCTGAATACAAGATTTTCTGAGCACTGTTCAGGGAGGAGAAATTTGGCTTTACATCATTTTTATATATCTTTCCTGGGACCAGTGTAATATAAACATTTATAGCATCTTATGCCATTCAACTGCCTCCCTACAAATGGTTTAAATAAACAGAAATTATGGCTTATCAAACCTGAGGAGGGCAGGGTCTCTGACATGTTGTGGAGGTGGTGGCTGCTCCGGTTCCTTTCCTGTTGGGCGAGGTTGCTGTCTATGCTCTGGCACTAGTTCAACACCATGAGCCCACCCTTTGCCAGTCTCCAGAAAAGAATCCTGGAGTTTCTCTTTCCAGGGTTGCACTGGGTCTCCCCTTTGTGTCACGGGGAATGGTGAACAGAGCTTGGTCTTTATCTGCAGCCAGGTCCATACCTTCCACCTTCAGGCTCTGCAGAGACTCCTTTACACTGCACATATTCCAGCAGGGAGCATGCTGATACACACCTTCCTCCACCACTTCTCAGGGCTCCGATGGTGGATGGGTGGATGGTGGATAGGACTGATGGCTCTTCTGTCTTCACCCACGAGGTCTCCCCTGAGACTTCTTGGAGCTGCCAGTCTTTCACCAGGACCTCCTCAGAACCTAGAAGAAAGTTCCAGCAGCCAGGTCTATAGTGAGTGCCAAAGGAGATGATGTCCCTCCTACACAACCCTACCTTCATGTGCAGGTGGTGAAATCCCCCTTGGTGTGTCAGAGGATGGTCCTGACTGGCCACCTTGTTCCCCAACTTCTCTCCCTTACCTAGAGTGGGTCCTGTGAGAGGGCATTCCCTTCCCACCCTAGTCATCTAGAGCTCATCAAGGGGCCCTGACCCCATGAGCCTCCCTGGCTGCCCCCAGTAAACAACTTGATTAGACTCAATGCCATCCAGCTGGTCTATCTCAAAACCACAGCAAAGAAACATATGTACACCCTTGTGCTTCATACTATCCATATCCTCAACCTCGTGTCCTGCCCTGACACCAAGGGGTGGGATCTGTTGCCACCTACAGAGGTAAGGGAGCCCCAGTGGGCCAGTTTGTACTCCACTCTGGTTCCAAAGGCTGTTGGGGATATTAGCTGGCAACTCCTCCATTAAGTCATGAGCACAGGCATATACCTGGCCTTATAACTGCCACTTCTGGTGACCCTGGCCCCCACTTACGTAGAATGTGTCAGACCTTCTTCCAGATCCTCCAGAGCCTCTTATTGAAGTTCTGGCTGCACATTTCCACACACTTACTTATCCTTGGACAAGTAGCTGTGGCCCTGTGAATTCAAAAGACATCCTTATCAACCTCCTCCTGGTGCTTGCCAAGATGGCCATCCATCATACCAGAAGGAGGAAACTAGACGGTGGTGCTTGTGACTATGGGACCTATTTCTAGTCCCTCATCTGATCATGCCTCTAGGCAGCGTTCATCTGGGAAGCGTCCACTGACTCCTTAGGCACTTTTGAGGAGCAGTGGGCACTGTTAAGGGTTCACTGCTAGGTGTTGCTCTCTGATCCCTGATTTTTAACCTTAAACTTCCTCTGTCTTGTTTTTTTGTTTGTTTTCCCCAGTATTCACTTGTGGCCTGGATTTAATGGTTCCTGTCCCTCAGTTGAAAAGGCAGGCTTTTAGCTTTGGGCAGACTTAGGCCCTCCTATCTGTAAGTCCAATGGGAATAGATCTGAGTTTTCAATATTAAATACCACAATAGAAAAACTAGGCCCCATATTTATCTTTCCTGAATAATATAGCCAACAAATGACAGAAGTGGTTGGTCTCTAGTTCAAAACTGGTTTTCTGCTTCGTTGGTTGGTCTTTCAGATGCCATTGACTTATGTAGAAAACTATTCACCCATTATGCAAGCAGTAGGTGCAGGTGTCATGAGGAACTTAGGAGATGACTGTCTGACCTGATAAAAGATTGTGTGGAATTGCAGAATTGGTGAAAATCCTCAATTCTTTTCAGAACTGAGAAAATGGGAGTGAGACAGATTCTTTCACCTGAGGACCTACTCAGAAAACATAATAAATCTCCTTAAAATACTCACTCTCTGGCCTTAAAGGGGAGAGAATACTTAACAGGGTTGAAGGCAGCTTTTTTATTTACTAGTCAATACAGCACAATGAACTTTTTTCCTACCTCCAAACTGGATTGTAATTAAGAAAGCACACAAAAATTATGTTAATGTGCCTGAAAACTCTTACAAGATCCAGGCTACATACATTTTAATACAGATAAGTAGCAAAAAAAAGATTAATGTAAAGCTGAACTTCAAAATTATTTTTCACTTGGACAGAAAGAAAACTCTCATCTTTAGCTATTAACGACATGCCCTCATGGGTTTTGCTTGCGCCATCTCCAGAAGCATAACTGACGGCAGATCAGGCACAAGTGATATGTTTGAAGTTAGTGAATATATACTATACTACTTACATCAAATAATTTATAACATATAAATTATTTAAGCAGCTTAAAATGCTTAAATTAGATTAATAACTATTGTATATTCGGAGAGTTCTCGATCACTACACAAGCCATCAGAACAGTATGTGGTATTGCAGAAAGTTTTCAATAACTGGAGGCAACTCTTGTGATACAACTATATTCCTACATTTCTTACATTATTTGACCAGTTCATTCCTCCTTTAACTTCATATTTTCATATAGATTCATGACATTTTGCCTTCTTAAATATCAGGTGTGAAAGTATGCCAGGATTAATGCAAACATTTGGTACAGTGGTCTTTATTATATGTATATACAATTTTTAGCATAATGAGGCATCTGCTCTGATTGAAGCATTTGTGTGCCACCCTAATACTAATAAACAACAACAGAGTGATAAAATGTGTGTAAAGGGGTCAGTCACAAGTGGTTTAGCCTTGCCTTCCATAGTTGCACTTCCACTGATGTCAATGGGCTCTGCAGGTACTCAGAGCCTCTGAAAATCAGGCAACTTATTTAGCTGCCTAAATATGGATTTAGGTGCCTAAATTGTCTCCCCCAAATTTGAAATTCTGGGCTTCACTTCTGGGAGCCTTGTTTTCCACATCCATAAAATGGGGATACATGTATATATCCATTATAAGTAGTATCACACCAGTTACAGACAAATGGAATTGGCAGTGAAAGTTAAATATAAATAGATAATAGACAAATAGAAGGTGGATGAGAGTTACAACAAGGAAGTATTGTCCATTAACTATCCTGGGTTGTTTTGCTTGTTAATTTTTAAATAAACAGCTGAAACTCTGCGATGGAAATCCTCGATGGAAGGCAAATGTACTTCAAAAAAGTGTTGTATAAATAATTCCTGTGGGTGCTATACAAGAGCAAAGTATCATTCACCAGTCACTAGCCATGACTGAAATAAAATGAAGCAGTTTGAAGCACTGAATACATTCCTGTAACCTACGTGGCCTCTTACACCATCACCTCCTCTGCATTTCACACACCATTTTTACTCTGAGTGAAATATTTCTGCCAAATTGCTGCAGATTCAAGCACACAAACCCAGCAAATTTTGTAAAACCAATAGACAAAGATCCCCCGTTCCAGCAAAATAGAAATTATTATTTGAATGGATAGCAGTTATGCAGTATTCATAGTTCCCAGAGTTAATGTCTCTTGGAGATAAGATATACCAATCTTTTCTTGAAGCCAGTAGAGTAGTTTTTATAAAATTCTAACAAGAAAAATAATAGAGCTCATGCACCATATTTCACCAGGACTGCTACAGTACTATAAACTTACCTAGTAAGCATTTAAAACAATACCAATTGTTTTATAATTGATTAACCTAAATAAGTCCAGAGTGTTTCAGATTAAACAGATAATGTAAAAAGTGCTTTAGCTTGTCAAAGCTATATGTACATACTTCATTGTGCTATTCACTACTTATGAATTTGCATAGAGGTAAGAGCATAAATGTTAGTTCTGGCATAGACTCCCATGAAGTTTAGAAAAGCAAATTCTATTGAAAGACAATGCCAGTGCTTATAATGAATGATATTTATGGGCATGCCAGAGTATATTTAACCAACAAGTTTCCACATGCAGCACCAGGGCAAAATTTGCAGAGGATACATTTCCTTAGTAGCATAGAGCAAAGGCTGTAGTTTTAAACCATTTCCTTTCATCTTAAAAAATAGAAATCACACACACAACCAAAAACTAACCCCACAAACACACCTTAGAGGGTCATTTTTAAAAATGAGAGGATTTTTTTGTAGAAGCTACCAGCAGAAATATTGAAATTGCATTCATAATTAGAGATCTGATTGTGCATAGCAAATAAATAGAACAAGATGGAAAAAAATCTGCTTTTTTCTCTAAAATGCAAACTCACAGAGAAGCACAAGACCTAATAGAAATCTATGAGGAATGTTGTGATTTAATTTCTTTATTGGTAATTATTTTGTAGGGAAAAGAGAAAGTATGTAACTAATGGGTCATATTTATGAGAATATATAATGTTGTCTTGCAATTATATTTGGCTCTCTTGTCATTATGCCCTGGATTTCTATATAGAAATATGGTCCAATTTTCTTTTGAACCTGCTATAGAATGACTTTGTTTTGTCCACATTGGAGTCATGACCACATTTACTACAAATCTGCACTAGCTGACAACATTATTCTCAAGTTGGGTATTTTCTTCAGAACAGGTACACCTCTACTCCGATATAATGCAACCCGATATAACATAAATTCTGATATAATACTGTAAAGCAGTGCTCCGGGGTGGGGAAGGGGAGCGGGGCTGTGCACTCCGGCGGATCAAAGAAAGTTCGATATAACGCGGTTTCACCTATAACGCGGTAAGATTTTTTAGCTCCCGAAGACAGCGTTATATCGGGATAGAGGTGTAGTTTTTGTCATCCTCATACAGTAACAGAGGAACATTTTCATGTATTGATGCAGAGAAGGCAATTTTCACCCCGTGCCTTTTTTTTTTTAAGTTATATTGGTTCATGCCTTCCAGCCACTAAAACAGGCAACTATGAAAGAAAAATTCACAGTGCAGAAAAACTTCAATCTGAAATCTCTAGCAGCAAAATTCCCCTTGGCAAACACAAGGTCTGATTATTTATAAATCAACATGGGACTACTTAGTACAACACATCTAGATAGTGAGTACATTTTACTGCTTAACAATGAACACTCCACATCAGGTTTCTTCCTTTTTCATATTTGTTCTCTTCCTTAGTACTCATTATTCTAGAGATCAATTTACCATAACTTGGTCTTTCAAAAACATACCAGCATTAATGTAGCCAACCTATACATAAAACTATACAGTAAGTAAGCTTCCAAGAATGAATTGACACTAATGATGGCAAACGTCAGAAGGTTTGGTTAATGTAAGCCCTCAGACATCTGGATGCTTATCCAAATTATTTGATTCTTTACAGGTTTTCAACAGACTTTTTGTAACATTATTTGGCATCATAACATGGTGGTATTGCAGATCATGCTAGTACCACTTGTAGAAATGTATGGAGTTATTTTTTGAATGAAATATTTATTTTCAGGCTAATTCCACCATTCATGATGGATCTGATAATCTCCCTTATTAATGAAAAAGGGGTGGGGGAAAAGCTTAATTATTCAAATCAGACTGACTCATCTCCATGATTAAAATAATATGATTAAAAATGGACACCTGAGTGGAAAAACTTATGCTTAAGTTAATTCATAAAGATCAAACAGGTTTTATAAAATAACGACAAGCCAAAAAGTTATAAATATCAAAAGAATATTACAAATTCTTCATTTCATTCAGTTGCTAAGTTCCCCTTTTCCTTTGTTTTACATAAATTGGAGAAATTCTTAGTTGGGAGGAGTGGTCTTTTCTTTTTGCAGTCAAAGAAAATGGATAGGTGACCATGTCATTTTAACATAGATTTAGGATCTGTATAAAAGGTCTGAAAATAATATTCAAGATAATGGTGGTCATCTAACCACTGATTTTACTTATCAAGATAAACTCATCTAGATGTGTCAGTCCCCTCTACTTTATGTATTAACAATTAAACATTTGACCTAAATATTAAGAGAAGGCCCAGTCAGTCATCAAAGGGCAATATCAGAAAGAATGGACAATGCAATGGAATGCATTTTATAATAGCTTTTACTTATCCATGACACTGAAATAGTATTCCCTAGTATTATACATTTGTGAGGAATTAGTAACCTTCTTCAACTTTAAAACTGTGAATTTTACAGTTAGGGCCTGAGTCAAAACCTATTGAAATAATTGGAAAGGCTTCCACTGACTTTGGACAATAGATAAGCGCCAGAGTTCGAATTGCTTCTTTTCCATATGACAGATCCCCAAATAAATGAACTAGGTTATAATTCCCCTTTCAGTGAGCCAAAGCTTTTATTGCATTCCTAGGGATCGAAGTAACCCAACATTTTAACTATCTCTATAAATTAAATTTCTAAAGCCTCAACTCATATTTCATACAATAACCATCTTATGAGACATCTTAGTATGCACTGGTTGGGAAGGGATAACACTTATAAAAGAGATGATTCTCCCTCCTGCCACACACACACCCCTCCCTACTACCACCACCAAATTTGTTTCCTGCAACAGATTCCTCACCACTCTTCCCAATTTCCTTTTTGTCTTTTAGAATGAAATATTTTTCAGGTCCTGTGGCGATTATAGGAGGGGACATATCTAAAGCTCGGAGTATGATGAATTCCTCAAGGAAAAAGGAAGAATTACATTTCCAAGTATAAAATATTGCTACCCGCTTAGCACTCTTGCTCACTGGCACAAAAAAGGATATGCAATATCATATACAAAGTAATTTATTTGTATTACAGTAGCACCTAGGGACCCAAACTAATACTGGGACCAAATTGACCCAGGCATTATACAAACATGGAATGAGAGTCAGCCCCTGCCTTGAAGAGCTTCCAGGGGAAGGAAATTCTCTTTTGCTTTAAAATAGAATAAATACCATTTTCTGATCCTGATCTTATTTGAAGCACATGAATTCCCAATCAATTTATTATAAACACAGTCAAGATATGGTGGAAAGTTGCTAAAACGAGTAAGTTTAAAACATATCCATCCCCTCTAATCCCAGTTCTGTCCAACCTAAGCTTTTTTCCCGCATTCAGTACTAGAGTTTCAAAAGTCACCAAAATGTGACATCATTAGTATGTCACAAGTTTTAACTGGTGCTGTTGTAATTACTAGGAACAAGTGCAGTATACCTTGGATTCCAATTATAACAATATTTTCAGATATATCATTATGTTCTTTAAAATGATTCAGGCCTCGATCCTGCAATGAGCTCTCTGTGGGTGGACCCCAACATGCACGTGGAACACACTGTAGGATCACAGCATTGGACATTAACAAGGAAATGCATTATGGCCCCATAGCCCAAATTCCCATTTTACCTGATTGTTACTTCAGTCTTGGATACCACACTGTTGAGTTCAGTACAAATGTCTAGGTTAGAGTGAGAAATTGAGGAATGTCCAGATACTGAAAAAAATATATATATCTGGTCCCAACTTCAGTGCACCATTTTACTATATAAAAATGCTCATAGGAACACTTTAGCACAAGTTCTACTTTATGCCCTTCACGTTGCAATCCCACTAGTATTAGTGAAGTCATATAGGACATGTGTCTGGACAAAATTTGGCCCTTTTTATTTATGGAAATTCTACATACTTGAAGACAGGAAATTTTAAAACAACATGTGTGGAGCTTGGCATGGTTTGCCTTTTTTGCCAAAGCTATTACGGAGCTACTTTAAATGACAGAATTCAGAGGTTTATACATCTCCTTTTCTGATTATCAGTTGGCAACATGTTACCAAGTTTTTTCCCACAGTGGAATCCTTTGTGTGTTTTTAGCTTCCACTACTGTGAGAGAAAAGAGTTTCATTTTGTATGACTCGCAGCAAACATTGAATCCTCTTCCCGGGGTACATATGGACTATCAATGGAATAGCATTATTGTCCTACTGTGAAGCATGAAAAAATGATTTACTTAAGAAATAGAAAATGCTGGGTACTGGCAGGGGCTTAGAGTGCTGCAGCGCCTCTGCTATCCTTAGCCACAAAGCCAGGAAACACTTCTCATTACTTTTGAATGCCCCCTCCTGGCTAACACAAAAGCAGGTTGGCAAACTCCAGATTAGAGAAAGTGACAGTAATGAATAATCATTTATTAGGACTGAAATGTATGCCCGTGAAGAAGTTGATACATAACATACAGAACATAAAGTTGATGTGGGACTTGAGTGGTGAATAAGGCCTCATGCTATCCCTTTCTCCAGAGTGAATTTTACTGTTTGCAATTCTGTTGAAATATAGGATTAGACCTTAATTTAATGTGCAAATTGCTTCTTCTTTAAAAAAAGGGGGGAAACGAATAACAATGTCACTGCATTGTAGCTATAGTTTTTGCCATAAATAGAGCATCTACTAAAATAATATTGCTTGACTGTACAAAAATATGAAAGAATTAAGTTCCAAAGCTTGGTACTATCAGGAAACTACCAAGGATTAACTTTCACGTTTGATCCAATGCATGCGGGCATGATAGTGCTCTTTGTTTACTATTGTGGTTCAAGTCATGATTGTGATTTAATATGTACTGAGATTGGGATATAAAAATCTCATGTTTAGGTTTTAAATCAATCTCTAAGGGCAGGTCTTCACTACAGGGGGTTGTCGATTTAAGATACGCAAATTCAGCTACACGAATAGCGTAGCTGAATTCGACGTATCGTAGCCGACTTACCCCGATGTAGGGACGGCGGCAAAATCGACCCCTGCGGCTTCCCGTCGATGGCACTTACTCCCACCTCCGCTGGTGAAGTAAGAGCGTCGATTCGGGGATCGATTGTCATGTCCCAACGATCCCCGAGAGGTCGATTTCTACCCGCCGATTCAGGTGGGTAGTGTGGACCTAGCCTAAGTGTTAGGGATTAGGATGAGACCTCCATGCAGGGCAATTATCACACATCTACTTGCTGTAGGGTTCTTGTATCGTCCTCTAAGGCCTTATCTATGCTGGCAGAGGCATGTAGAGTAAGTATAGCTACATGGCACAATGAAAGGCAGCCTGTGTCCACATGCAGAAGTGAAAGGTTGTGGCGGGGGGAAGACACACTGCTTGGGCATGCAGAATATTTAACCTAGGGTTTTGGCGTGTCTGTATTCTACTCGCCTAAGCAGCTTTTCTCCATCTACATTGCTATTTATACCCATGCTACACTCTACACACCAACATAAATGTAGACATTGGCCAGCACCAGCGTATTTAGTCTCTATTATCATAGAATCATAGAAGATTAGGGTTGGAATGGACTTCAGGAGGTCATTTAGTCCATTCCCCTGCTCAAGGCAGGACCAACACCAACTAAATCATCCCAGCCAGGGTTTTGTCAAGCCAGGCCTTAAAAACCTCTAAGGATGGAGATTCCATCACCTCCCTAGGTAACTAATTCAGGTGCTTCACCACCATTTTAGTGAAACAGTGCTTCCTAATATCCAACCTAGACTTCCCACACTGCATCTTGAGACCATTGCTCCTTGTTCTGTCATCTGTCACCACTGAGAACAGCCGAGCTCCATCCTCTTTGGAACCCCCCTTCAGTAGTTGAAGGCTGCTATCGAATCCCCCCTCACTCTTCTCTTCTGCTGACTAAACAAGCCAAGTTCTCTCAGCCTCTCCTCATAAGTCATGTGTCCCAAGCCCCAGATCATTTCCGTTGCCCTCCACTGGACTCTCTCCAATTTGTTCATATCCTTTCTGTAGTGGGGGGCCCAAAACTGGATGCAGTACTCCAGATGTGGCCTCACTAGTGCCGAATAGAGGGAAATAATCACTTCCCTCGATGTGCTGGCAATGCTCCTAATAATGCAGCCCAATATGCCATTAGCCTTCTTAGCAACAAGGGCACACTGCTGACTCATATCCAGCTTCTCATCCACTGTAATGCCTATGTCCTTTTCTGCAGAACTGCTGCTTAGCCAGTCGGTCCCCAGCCGGTAGCAGTGCATGGGATTCTTCCATCCTAAGTGCAGGACTCTGCATTTGTCCTTGTTGAACCTCATCAGATTTCTTTTGGCCCGATCCTCCAATTTGTCTAGGTCACTCTGGACCCTATTCCTCCCCTCCAGCATATCTACCTCTCCCCCCAGCTTAGTGACAGGATATTACAGTTTGATCCTACCTGATAGTTCCTATGTTTAAATCCGCCTTTACTAATCCAATGGTCTTTCCAGGCAGTATGCTCAGAAACTTCAGTAGTGTTTCACCAATAATTATGGGAAACCTTCATTTTTGTTTTACACTAAATATATGTATAAATTGTCTAGTTTGCAGATGAGAGTCTGCCATAACTCACAATCTCTGTATTTTAGAAAGGTAAATAAAGGCATTTTAAAAATTAAACAGTTGTCAAGGTGAAGCTTCTGATTGTATGTTGCCTATGATGGGTCATATTTTCATTTTTAAATATTGGTGTATAAGTAAACTGAATATTGAGATGAATATTTGGGAGGGAAGGGAGATGGAAGAAGAGAATACATAAGTTTAGAGTCAAATCCCCTCAAAACTTGAGATTCTTTCCCTTAAGCATCAGAAATAACTCCAAGAAAGTGAAGCGAGGAAGAGCATGGAGCCTGCCCAGTACAACAGTTTACATGCTGCTTTTCTTTTGAATATCAGACAGAGACAGAGATTTAATTAAACTCTTTCTAGGCTCACAAGATAAGCAATTTTTTTGAAGTAAGCTTGCTTACCTATAAGACCTTGTCCAAGCTCTTCCAGATTAATCTGCAGTCATTTTCATTAGTGTATCCTTTAATCCATTCCAACTGGTTCATTTACTATAAGGATAGATAACATCACATCTAGTGGATCTGTGATTTATTGTAAATCTCTTGGATAATCTTGGAATCTAATACAAATTAAATCAAACTGACCCAATTTTACAATTTCATACTGTTCACTAGAGCAGACTGTGTCTTTAGGAGAAGCTTAGTTTATGAGGAGGAGCACTATCTGACTGTAATAAACAGAGAAGTCAGCTTTATATCTTCCTTGGCATAGATAGGCAGACAATGATGCCTAATTTAACAATTTCCAGTGATTTCTATTTTTGTTTGTTTGGTTTTAGGCAGTCTGGTTTATCAACTATGAGTAATGATCAAGCTATTCTGGGAGGCTTTGAGAGATATCACACCTTCTCATTTCCCGGTGACTGGAGTCCAATAAGCTTAAAAATAGCCCAGTCAGTCCAGATATCCAGCAGCCTTTATGTGCACCAAAGTATAATCAAAGCTTCAGCAGTCAATGATAGTGTTAGTTAGTTCTAAGTAGAGCCGAGTAAATAACTAATTATTCAGTACCCTAGCAGTTATAAATAGAGTTTGGTTCTTGTCAAACAATCCAGAAATTCCCCGCAAAACTTGGTTACTAGGTACTTATTCATATATAAACAAAGGAAATTAGGGCTCTAGACTCATAAGTCAGCTGAAGGAGGTGGTGCCCCTTATAGCTTTTAGCCCATTGGTTAGGAGATCTCAGTTCTTTCCCCTCGCTGCCCATTGTGGAGTAGGGATTTGCACGTGGATCTCCCACATTGCAAAGAGTGACTGAGGCAGTGGACTATAGGGTAGTCTCATGGAAGGGAGAAGAGAGCAAAAGAGGTGATTATAGCCAAGCAGTTGGGTGGTAGGAGACCCAGGTTCATGTCCCTGCGCTAATGACTAATTATTTCCTCACAATGAAACATCTTCAACAGGAGAATCTTTTGACCCTAACCATTGGCCTAAAACGTATAAGATGGGTATTTCTGCATCTGCCCATTTTGTAAATGGAAGGTAACGCCAAAAAAAATCCCCCTACCCCCCCCCCCAGAACTGTTAGGTGAATCTATGTCAATTCATTACTGATTTCCAGTCACCTGAAAACTGCATCTTTTTGCCAAGTGAAATATTTGTCTGAAAAATTTTGGCCAGTTTAGTTATAGGTCCTATCTTTAACCACCAGAGGTAGTTACTATGTTGAGTCACTGGATTTAGGTCTTTGGCCTATGCTTCTAGCACAATTGTTGGTAGGAGCAGCATTAACAAGGTGAGTTTAAATTGGGGTTAAATACTACCAGATGCTTACCAGCTAACTATTTTTAGATGATGTTGTAAATTTGTGACTGCATTGTGCTGCAGACAAATGTATGTTGGATTTGGAGTGTGTATTTTCTGTGTTTGTACACTTATGAGTTTGTAGGCTCACAAACTGCCTTCTGGATGGATAGGGATTCAAATGGTAAATATATAGGTAGTTGAGAAATTTGAAATTAAAGATAATAAAGAACAAAAATGCTTATCTTACAGTATGTCTGCACTGCAGTTAAATACCCACAACTGTCCCATGTCAGCTGATTCGGGCTTGTGGGGCTCAGGCTGCAAAATTACAGTGTAGATGTCTGGGCTTGGGCTGGTGTCTGGATTCTGGGACTCTTCCCTCTTCAGCCCAAACCTGAACATCTATGCCAAAATTTTACAGCCCCAGAGCCCAAGCCCAAGTCAGCTGACACAGGCCAGCTGCAGGTGTTTAATTGCAGTGTAGACACAGTACCACTTATGTTGGTAAAATGTATGTCACTCGGGGGTGTGAATAAGCTACCCCACCCCCTTGAGCAACGTCAATTACACCGACCTAAGTACTGGTGTTGATATTGCTATGTCGGTGGGAGAGCTTCACTTGCCGACATAGCTACCATCGCTCGCGGAGGTGGTTTGATAGCCGAGTCAGCCCAGATATCTAACAGCCTTTATGTACACCAAAATATAGTGAAAACTACACTATAGTGGTACCATGTAGCACTTCTAGTGTAGATTAGCCCTTAGTGTCCAGATTAGTGAAGATCATTCTGTTTAACCCATTTGCTTTGTTATTCCACTGCTGAACATTTTGACTGTGAAATGATAATATGTTTGCTTTCCATAGGGTGAATCAATGCAGTTTAGGACAGTGATACCCTGGCTTTCAGCCTGTGTGGATTTGATAAGGTTCTAAATCTGCCAGTCAGGAGGTAGGACAGAAAGGTAACAACTGCTAGTTAAATCAAATTGCTTCCACTAAATTGGACAAATTTGGTTAGCCCCTGATGCACCCTGGCCCAGGTCCATGTCAGCAAGGACAACTGCTGAAGTAGACTAAATTCATGGGTGAGCAAAACACACTCGAAGGATGCCATAGCATGTGCTGACTAAGAAAGCATTTCTATATGGGCAAATGGATGTTGCTTAGACTTGGCATACAGACATGGCTAGAAACAAGGACTTGAATGCTCAGTAATAGACAGACACAGAGTTTTCCAAGCTTTAGCAAATAAGAAACATCTTTATTCAGCTACTTCTGAATTTTAAACAGATACCTACACATTGTTAAACCTACACATTGAAAGTCTATTTTTCGAAGATGGAATGTACAATGTCAGGTATGTTGTTCACAGGAGAATCTGGTAGCTATATATGGGCCTTTTTATTGTGAACAAACAGTAATTACTGCATTTATTAGTAAACAATATGATCTTACCATTATACAGCAACATCATCCACAAATTATATAGACTATATATAAGGGATCACATCATCTGACACTGAAATGCAGCCACCTGTACTGTGAAACAAAAGCAGTTTAACAAAGCACACAAAAATACATTAGGACAGAAAATGGAGTAAAATAAAATACTGCATTTAAATGACCCTGCAGTGTGAATTTAAGTTAGCAGAGTTTAATGATGCCAACCACAGTCTGATTACGACACTGGGGAGTACACATCTGCTTCCGCAAAAAGGCTATACGATTTTTAATGATCGTCTTTTATAATACATACAAAATCTTGTAATAAAGATTCTGAAAGAAATCTTTCCTGAACTTCCTTTTCTGGTATTCAAATACTCACCCCTCCCACAAACCTTGTCAAGCTGATCATCAAAGGCAAGTTCCCCTCAGACCAGGAAAAGACCAGCACTAGATCCTGCAATAAAAATAGAAGAAAAACCTGCAGTCACATCTCCATTACTATGATGACTAATATCACCCCACAACACACCTTTCAAGATTCATGGGTCTTACATATGCCTATCACAATATGGAGTACCTCATCCAGTTGGGGGGAGGGATAGCTCAGTGGTTTGAGCATTAGCCTCCTCCTCCTAAAGCCAGGGTTATGAGTTCAATCCTTGAGGGGGGCCATTTAGGGACCTGGGGTAAAAATCTGTCTGGGGATTGGCCCTGCTTTTGAGGAGGGGGTTAGACTAGATGACCTCCTGAGGTCCCTTCTAACCCTGATATTCTATTAAATGCCCTAACAACAACTATGTAGGTGAAACTGGACAGTCATTATTCTCTTGAATGAACCCAGGCAGAACAAATGATAAAAAGCAAAAACACCCCATTACCCACAGGTGATCACATTTCACAACATAATCTGTCCTCTCAGTCCTCATCCTAGAAGGAAATCTGCACAACATCTTCTAAGGATGACCCTGGGAGTTTAAATTCACAATTCTGCTAGACACCAAAAAAATCAAGGATTCAAGAGAGACATTGGTTTTATGTCTCCTTACAACAATCTGTAACCTACTAAATCTCCTTTGCCCTATAACATCTGAGGTGTTAATTGCCCACTTCACTTTGAATGGTTATTTACAATGTGTTAATTTCTTATGCTCAACAATCTGTTCCACAGTGTACTTAGCTGTGGCATTCTGATTACCTTGCCTAGATCTCAAGAAGAGTTCTGTGGAGCTCAAAAGCTTGTCTCTTTGACTAACAGAAGTTGGTCTAATAAAAAAAGTATTACCTCACCACCATATCTATCTTATAGTAGATATAGTTGTGATTATTGCTCTTTACTGGCTAAGAACTGTACACATACAATTATGTCACCCTGTCTCTAACAAGTATCTAAGGCTTTGTTACACCAGTAATTTTCTCCGCACATTTTTTGTCGATCAGGGATGTGAAAAAACACATCCCTGACCAATATAAGTTTCACTCACAAAAGCGCCGGTGTGAACAGGGCTATGTCGGTGGGAGATGCTCTCCCATCGTCATAGCTACAGCCGCTCACTGGGGGTGGGTTAATTATGCCAGCGGGAAAGTTCTCCCGCCGGCACACGGCAGCTACACAGGAGACCTTACAGCGGTGTAGCTGCAGCTGTACAGCTGTGCCACTGTAAGGCCCATAGTATAGACATAGCCTAATATTAATAAGTAAATACATAAAAAATAAGTATAGGTTTGGTTATCCCTTTTATGAATTCACCCAGAAGTCAAAACAAACCCCAAATCAACAAAACAAACCACATCCACACACACACACACACTTACTCTTCTATACAGATATTTTCATAGTAAAAATGAGTGCTAATCAGAAAACTGCTATAAATCAAACATATATTGTAGTGAGAAGTCTTGACAAATTTAACTCTAGTTAGTTAAACACTGGAATAAATTGCCTAGGGAGGTTGTGGAATCTCCATCTCTGGAGATATTTAAGAGTAGGTTGGATAAATGTCTATCAGGGATGGTCTAGACAGTATTTGGTCCTGCCATGTGGGCAGGGGACTGGACTCGATGACTTCTCGAGGTCCCTTCCAGTCCTAGAATCTATGAATCTATGAATCTAGTATTTCAAAATTTGAAACAGATCTTCAGAAGTTCCTCAACACCTTCACTAAAAGTATTTTAAAGAGAATCTAAATAGTCTTTACTTTTTGCCCTCTGCTCTAACAGTGAAGCTTCTGATATTTTTTACTGGCAAGGCACAAAAATATCGTTGCTTCTCTGAGATCAGCAATCCAGAAGTGTCTGCTAGGTTCTGGATACAGGACTAAGGAAAAACCATGGGTGATCGAGTCCCAAGACTTGAAACTGAACTTTATGACTGAAATTATAACATGTCATGTTGGTTGAGGAGTATACACTCTGTCATTCTGACCCTTGCATCCGGATAAATGTTTGGCAGTAATGTGCAGAAAAGCAGAGTTGTTCCAAAACAATGAAAAATAAAATGAGTCTGGGAAACAAGAAAGTGAACTAGAAATGCTGTCAAATGATGGAGATTATGATCTGGCAGATACAGTAGCAGCTTGATGCAATTATTCTCATAACTGGAATGTTAAAATAGATGGATTGTATCTATGTATGATATACCGAAAGTTAAGACATTTTAAACTGCTGCTATCCATCAAAAGTGTTTACTATTTGATAATGAAGAATGTGATGGAAAAATGCATCTGCTTTAGACCACCAATAAAGGAGGAGGGTGAAGGGAAAAAATCCTGGATGAATTTAAAAAATACTTCAAGCTGCATGAAGATGTACCCAGGGGAAATTTCTCTGTATTTTTGAGGTAACAAGGAGACTCGAATATTCATAGCCAAGGAGGGTCTTCAGTTATTTAGAAGATAACTTTGTACTTGATTCAGCAATGAACTAAGTGCCCTGAAGTACTTTGTTGTATCAGGGTTTTAAGGCAAGAAAGCAGAGAAGCCAACAAGAAGAGGAGCCATACTGCATTGATTTCCCACTGATAGGAAAGAACTGCTTGTGAATGTGAGAATAACAGGGAAGCTTAGAAACAAGGTCCATCCAGGAGCTATTAGAATTCATCATAAGAAGGGATGAGTCCAAAGACAACAAAACCCAACCCTGTGCAGAGAGCCATCAAATGGTATATACATTGTTTAAATCATGTTAAAGAAATTTAGAGATAATCTCAAATTCAGAGTTGGGGTAAGTAACAGATAGATCAAATAAATAATTCAAAGGCACTTAGAGCATGTCTACACCAGAAACCCTACAGTAGCACAGCTGCTCTGATGAAGTTGCACCATTCCAGTGCCTCTGGTGAAGAAGTTCAATGCAGACAGCTCTCCTGTCAGCATAATAAAACCACCTCCATGAAAGGTGGTAGGTTGTTGGCGGGAAAAGCTCTCAGGGGGGTGATTTATTCACATCCCCAAGCGACATAAGTTATGCCGACATATATTGTAATGTAGACATAGACATAGCCTTGGAGAAATAAGAAACAAGGCCAAGAAAGGAGAAAATAAGATTCATCCTGAAAAAGTGAGAGCTGATGTAGACACAGAAAAATAATCCAGAATGAGAACTTTCCATAGGAAGGAGAAAAATCATCCACTAATTATAGCTGACCGCAAACTTCACATGTTTTTGTAATGTGGTATGAAAGGATAAAAAAAAGAAGCATATGTGGGCTGCATATGCCGAGGCATCATGCCATGGAATTGGGATGCAACAATCTCTGTCTATGTGATCTCACCCAGAATACTCTATTCCATTCTGGGTAACAGTAAATATAGACAAAAAGGAAGGAATTCAGAGAAGATCAACACATTTTTCATTGGATTCGAGGAATTGACTTAAAAAGGAGAGATTGACTTAAAAGGAAAGACAGTACTTATGTATCCATTGGTTAGTCAAGCTATGTCTAAAACTCTCTGATATAGTTGATCAATATTTGAAGTGTGAAAATACGAAGGATATAGAGGAAATTCTTATGGTGATAATAAGAAGAGTAACCAGAAGCAATAGAATGAAATCTAGAAAAGGAAAACTTAGGCTGACTACCAGGAAAAATGTCCCTACAATGATACGTACTAACCTGCTAAATGGGCACCCAAATAAAGTGTGGGAGCCCATTTTGGGGGGATATTTGAAAATTGGGAAATTGCAGGGACATGGCACAAATGATTTTGCAGTCCTTTTCCATCTCTTACCAGTACTTCTGTCGGACTATGAACTTGAAGGGAAAAAAGGCTCTTAGTCTTGTTGTATGTTTCTGCAAACCCCTTCAAGCCTATTGCTCCTGAGAACTCTACATTCAAAGGGCCACTATCTTGCTGTTGTGGCCACTGTCCATCCTGCCCACAAGTCCATTGGGGAACCCTTGATGGGGTAGGTGGAATTACCCTGAAAACTGCAGTGAGAGAAAGAAAAAAAAAACACTTTAGCCACCACTCCCTTTGACTCCACATACTATCCAAGCCTGAAGAACCAAAAGATCTGTATCTGTTTCTGGTAGCTAGAAGAACAAATGGTGCACTGCCTAAAGACATCTAAAAATATGTAGGTCTGGAGACTATAGATGGTCTGTGTCCTTGGGGAGAAGAATGTGAATAATCCTTTTGTATCCAGGAGAGCTCAAAGAAGAGCTTGCTTGCTATCAGCTCCCTGAAACCAAAAACTAAGGTTCAGTTTGCATGATCCACACAAACTAGACCCAGCAAGGTTTGCCCAGCACTGGTGGCCAAAGCTGCAAAAATGAAAAATAATGGGAAAAACTATTAGGAAACCTTATCTGGATCTCATAAAAATATGATTTAAGTCTGGAAAAAAAACATTCAGGATGATTTAAATCCTAAAGCATTTATCCAGCTCTGCTAGCAATACTTGACAAACACCATATGGCATGTACTGTATATGGATGATAATAGCTACAGAAACTTGAAATCTTTCCTAAGAAGGGATGTATTTTTGTTTTTTTTTCTCACCCCTCCTCGTTGCCCCCTCACTCCCCCGCCGCACAACCCCAACCATAACCCCAGCACACCACTGCATGTATAGTGGAATATCAGAAATTTACAGTGACTGTTTCAGGCTTTCTACCCACCTCTACCTGCAGTTGCTGGAATACTCAGGTACCATCAGCAACTTCTGTAAATATGAGCATATCTTACCCACTGCAGGATACAGTCAGTCAGCAGTGAAGAAGCCTATACCCACACCACTTATCTGGCAGATACACAAACCTTGATACCTCAGGTTGAGGTACAGCACAGTGCAGAGATGGTAGCATTTGCTTTTCTTTATGCTGATGAGGGTAATGAGATCTTCACTAACAAACCTTTCTAAACTTGTTTGTCTGAAGACTGGTGCAGTGAAAAAAATGCAGGAGAATGAGCCAATAATCATCAACTGTTCCACTGCCAGTCAACATTCATAATGCTCAGAATGTTTCTTGGTAAGTTCTCTGTTACCTGGACAACTGCTTATGCCCTGACAGTCCTTTAGCAGATGCCTTAACAGATATTTGAAAATCCACAGAGAATCTGAATATTCAATAAAAAAGAGAAACATCAGTTTTCTATATAAAATATCTGAAAAACATTAGTACCTGGTGTTTGGAGCCATTCCTACAGATTTAGTATAAGCTTCAGAGGGCACCAAAACGAAGGCACAAGATATTACCTCTAATAAGCCCATCTCCACACCTACAATTGAAACATAAATGTATTATATATAATACATTGCATTCTCCCTACTTAAAATACTATATCGATTCCAAATAATTTTATAATATTTGGTTTAAATAACCAACATTAATAGAACATTATATTTGCATGGTGTTTAAAAGTCAAGAAATGACAGCATAGGTTTCATGTACAACCTTAGTGCTACCTCCTTTTGTGTATATAATACCATCATTTATTTTATAATCAACTACATTAATTGAATTATTTGCAATCCTTTTTTCCTAAATAATAAAATATAATACATTATCTAAGCCTTAAATAGGGTTGCTGATGTTTATTCTGCTTCAGTGAATGGGAGCTGTTGGGAGCTCAGCACTTTTGAGAAGGAGATTACTTATTTAAGTTCTTCAATATGGATTTCAGGTCCTAACTTTAGCCCCCCTCCCCACCCATTTCAAAAATCCTATCCATAATGTAGAATACTTATCCATGAACACATGGATAATGTGAGTTAAAGACCACATGGAGCAACCAATATGTAATGAAATATTGTTTTCTATATTTTTTGCAACATTATGGTGTTAATTTGCCAATTAAATAAATTAAAAACACCTATTCTGTCTTCTTTGTTTTTGTTATTTTTCATTTTTCTCTTTTCACTCCATTATCTTTTTCCTCTGTTATATAATAAGATGGCTCTTTTTCTGTCCTCTTTAGCACATATTTTCCAGTCTACTTTCTATGATTTTTTCCCCATTTTCTATTTGTCTCCATTCATCTCTTTCTAATGCCTCTCTTCATCTATTTTGTATTGTTTACTCCCATCCCCCATGTTTTCTTTCAGTGATTCCCTCCTCCACTTCAATCTTTCCTGCCTTCTCTCGCATAATCCCCCATTAGTCTCAGAAGCATTGATGTAGGAAAGGGAAAGAAGGTTCAGTGCTGCAGTGCTGTCATTTCACACTCACACATAGGTGATACAACAGTAAGACAAAAAGAGCAGGCGTACTTGTGGCACCTTAGAGACTAACAAATTTATTTGAGCATAACCCACGAAAGCTTATGCTCAAATAAATTTGTTAGTCTCTAAGGTGCCACAAGTAATCCTGTTCTTTTTGCAGATACAGACTAACACGACTGCTACTCTGAAACCTAACAATAAGACAATGTTTCATACAGTACAATCACTCAATGATTTTTGTGCTTGAAAAATGTGTTAGATTAAAGATTTTGTTAAGTGCCAGTAGACTTAGAGAAACCATCTGCAAAATGGAAAAAAAAAAAGTTATTCTATGTCGTTCCACATCAGAGCTGGTAAGGGAGGGAAGGGTCACAGATAAAAAGTTTTATTATTACCTCTATCTTGTTGAATACAGTTAGACCTATTAGTAGGTGCCTTTATTGACTTGTTTCCAAGATCCTGCTATTCGGGAAAGTAGTTAGGGCATGTTATTTGGTAAGTATATGTGTGTTGCTTGAGTCTGATATTCATACTAGACTCAGATACCTGATTCCAGCAGCTACTCAAAGTGTCAGTAACCATAACACTTGAAGAATTTATTTTAATCACGATTTTTAAAGTTTAAAATACAACTTAATTACTGAACACTGAAGTGTTTTTCCATTCTTGGTTTATATGTTCTCGTATTTCCAACATATACGTTTTCAAGTTCATATGAAGCTTGAATTATGTGCACCATAAAGCTGAGCACACCAGCATGAAAAACATTCACACATCTGTAAAATAATATGGATTGGTTAACCCAGAGATTTGCAATCCATAACAAAATTGGGGATTGTAAAGCTATTTGCAGTGAACAAGTTAGTAAATCATTACAAATTAGTCCTTGGAAGTTTTGTTGTTAATAGTTCTGTCCTATTTGGGGGCTTTTAAGTCAGTTCTAATGTTCTGGTTTTAAAGGAGTCACAGTTAACATGGGTTTATAGAAAATAAAAGCTATCAAACTAACTTGATATCTTTCTTTGATGAGATTACACGTTTGGTAGACAAAGGTAATAGTTTTGATGTAATATATTTAGAATTCTGTAAGGTGTTTGACTTAGGACAGAATGATATTTTGATTAAAAAAATAGAAAGATGTTAAATTAACAAGGCCTATAGTAGATGGATTAAAAACTGGCTAACTGATAGGTTTGTAAATAGGGAATCATCATCAGGCAAGGGTGATTACAGTGGGGTCCCACAGGGATTGGTTCTTGGCCCTACACTTTTAAACATTTTTACTAATGACTTGAAAGAAAACAAAATTATCTCTGGTAAAGTTGGCAGATGACAAAAATTGGGAAAGCAGTAAATAATGAAGAGGGTAGGTCACTGATTTAGAAAGATCTGAATTGCTTGGTACACTGGGTCCAAGCAAACACTATGTGTTTTAATATGGATAAATGTAAACATGTTAATCTAGGAACAAAGAATGTACGTCTTACTTACAGGATGGGGAAGCAGTGACTCTGAAAAAGATTTGGGGGTCATGGTGGGTCATCAGTTGAATACGAGTTCTCTGTGTGATGTGACCAAGAGAGCTAATATGATCCTGGGATGCATAAACAGAAGATTCTTGAGAAGGAGTAGAGGTTATTTTAACTATATATTGGACACTGCTGCAACCTTGCTGGAATACTGTGTCCAGTTTTTGTGTCCACAGTTTGAGAAGGATGCTGATAAATTGGAGAGAGTTCAGAGAACAGCCACAAGAACAATTAAAGGATTAGAAAATGTGTTTTATAATGATAGACTTAAAGAGCTCAATATATTTAGCTTAAAGAAAAGGTTAAGGGTAACTTGATTACAGTCTAAATGGGGAACAAATATTTAATAGTGGACTCTTCAATCTAGCATAGAAAAAAATAACACCACACAATGGCTGGAAGTTGAAGATAGGCAAATTCTGAATGGAAATAAGGTGTACATTTTTGACAGTGAGGGTAATGAAAGATGGGAACCATTTACCAAGGATCGTGGTAGTTTCTCCATCACTGACCATTTTTAAATCAAGATTTGATATTTTTCTAAAAGATCTGCTCTAGAAATTATTTTGAGGAAGTTCTATGGCCAGTGTTAAACAGGAAGTTATACTAGATGATGACAATGATCCCTTCTAGCCTTAGAATCTATGAATCTATAAAAGTATTCACAGAATTAAACATATAAGATTTGTGGATGGCATTCTTAGTGGAGATCCCTCTTCTCTGGAATTTACTTTTCCTGTTTACCTGAGAAGGTCCAAGTCAGTTGACACACAGATCTCAGTGTGTGTCCCATCTCTTTGCTCAAGCATTCAGTCGATGGGAATGTTTGAAGGGAGAGTTCCTTTTCTATTCTCATATTAAAAATTGGAAGCAAAAAATCTATATGAACTTAATACATGCATCTTTGTACATGAGCTTTGAGATATGTCATAGATAGGATATATTTTTATATTGTACATATACTCATTGATAGCTTTGCAGGAAGAAAAGAAATGCAAGTGGCCCTTTTAAAAATCTGAACCATTATACATTAATAGCTGCTGTGTCATGCTGACCCTTGAGGACAACATCTTCATGACATTTGGAGGAGGACCAGTTGGAAGTCTTGTAACCTTTTAGGGGAAACAACAACAAACATCAAAAACATGCAATGTCAGAAAAAAAACGTTATTTTTTGAAAATCAAATGAAAAAGAGATGCTTGCTGGAGTTATGATGGCTGACAGCACTGACTCTGTGAATAAAATTTTTAAAAATTGTATTGCACAAACTGTATAATTTCACTTCATAAACATGCAGTTGTTCTGGATATTTCCATAAATTAAGCTGCCAGTTTTAAATCATTTTTTCAAAATAAGGACATCTTACAACACTGAACATCAGTTATAATCTCTTTTTCTGTCTTTTTTTTTTTTTTTTTTTTTTTACTATGAACGGTGCATAACATTAATAAGTGAAGCTTTATAGTACTTTTATGTAAAGCTAACCCATCCTGGTGCACCCTGAGATGCCTGGAATTGAAATTATCTGAAACTTAACACCTTCTTTCTGTATAATTTCTTTCAAGGTACAAGGTCATGCTGACACTAACAATCTACTTTACAAGAGAGGACTTTAAAGAGGCAATTTGCATATTTTCTGATTTACCTCTTAGAGGTTTTCTATTCTGAGTAATTTAGGGGGAAGTTGTATCAATTCAAAAAGTAGCAGTTTCCCTTTATACTACTTTTCAAGTTTACATATTTTCAAGCATTTTATTAGAGTGTACATTTTAGCAGATGAAGTATAGATTTGCAGGGAAAGGCATAAACGTGAATGAGTATCAGATGAAGACCATAATAGTATAAGCAGTGACTTTGATCTCCATATATGTTAACCCTATGCACACTCCAGGCATTGCCTAAGCATGATAACAATCTATAAATCCCCCAAATCAAGTAAGCCATAAAAGCCTAAAATTGGATCCACTGAGACAGATTACGAGCACAGAAGCCCTCTCCCATGACAATTGACCTGGGAAACAAGACCAAGCCTTACTTATCTTTCTCAGATGTGCAGACATCCAAGAGAAACATATGGTCTCACATTCACCCAGACACACAGTCAGTAAGGGAATGTCTACACAACAAAAAAAAAACCCCATGGCTGGCTCCTGGGGCTCAGGCTACAGTGGTGTTTGGTTGCTGTGTAGACTTCCAGTCTCTGGCTTTGGAATCTTTCCCTACACTGCAATCCATGTCCCACAAGCCCAAGTCTGCTAGCATGGGTCAGCGGCAGACATACCCTGTGAGAATGTCCACATCAAGTGCACACAAAGAGATAACAACACTTGTACAATGGCATGGGGCTGGTTATGACTAGAGCTGGTTGAAAATTTTTCAAAAAAAAATTCTGTCAGAACAGGTGTTTTGTGAAAACATGCCATTTTTGACAAAATTTGCATTTGGTCCTGGCAGGAATTGAGAGAGACACTACTACAATGCTGGAATAGCCAATAGCCTGGTGGATAAGGAACTAGTCAAGGAGGTAGAAGACCAGGTTTAAGTCCCTGCTCTAAATCTCCTTCAAAAAGTCTTTTATTGTTGTTCCAATGTGAAACAAAAACAAATTCCAAACCCAAGACATTTTTCATGAAATGGAATTGTTGTTTTCCAGCCATCCCTACCTATAATGCAACACAACATTATGACAACATCTAGAGGAAACATAGGCTTTAAAATTGAGCGAAAGAATGGAAATGGTGGTCTGTAAGCCTATTGACACTGACAGGGTGAACCACTAAAGCATCCCCACCACAAAAATGGCAAAATTGGTTACTATTGCTGCCCTGTAATTTAGATAGTTTAAAGGTAAGCAGTGTAAAGTTTCTCTTACTTCTAAATATACAGAAATAATTGTGTGGCACTATCAGACTGCAAAGTAAAGAGAGAAAAAAAAAAGCTACCTTCAATTGTCATTCTCAGAATATTAGTTTATTGCAAATAAAATAAATGGGCACTGAATAACAATATTTGGAGTTTGGAATATTTATGTAGTTTTGATACTATGGTGGAAGATGCCTTCTAAATTCTGGTAGATTCTATTCAATTAGAGATACAAATATTACTTCTCTTATTGCTAAATACTAAATCACGTAAAACCATAAATTGCTTTGCATCCTCCAAAATGAATCTGGGAGGAAAAAATAATTTACCATTGATACCACACTATAAATGAAGTGTGAAAGATGTTTAAAGTACAGTAAAAGCAGAGTGACAGATATTTTTTCAAAGGCAGATTCTTTTATGTTTTTATATATTTAATAAGTGTTATATTTTAAATCAACATACAAGCAGCAATATCACTCTCTATCTCTACATAAAGTAATACAGTCACCACTTATCTTTGAATAAACATATAAACCAAATACACACATAAAATCTCCCACATAATATCTGTCAAGAACATCCCAGAGACAGTAAATACCATCCAGTATAGAAATTAAATGAGCCAAACCTTTGGGGATGTTTTCAGAAGATAGCCACTTTATCTTCCAAAAACCTTAATTCAAGGACTGTCGAAAATGTGCTGCCAAAACATATATAAAACTCTGCAATACATTGTAAATTTGCTCATTTTTTCCCTTCCGTAAGCTGTGTTTTCCCATTATCCTATTCATTAGCTCTTATCTCAATCAATGCTGATTAATTCTAATAATTTTAAAGTTAATATTAAAAATGAATCATCAATATATGTATACAGCCATCAAGACATCCACTGGATTGAGCTTGTGACTAACATCCATTTTCTTTTCTGTCTACCCATTTCATTGTTGTTGTTTTCACTCACTGAGCTGTTTCAGTTCTTCAGAGAAGGAACCATTTATTTGATCTTACTATAAAGTACAGTAAGAGTACTACATAACTCAATACTTTTTAACTTTTTCCATATAAAGCCCACATTTCCGATACCTGGATCCACTCCCATTTAGCAGTGATCTAGACAAGACCCTGCTCTCAAATACCAACATGGAAAATTCAGCATAGTCACAACTACCTGACATAAATTTGCAACCAGGCTGGGATCACAAGCCTCAGATTAAGACTCCATGATATAAATAATAATGAGAAAAAAAGTTAGAAATTGAAACAATATAGCATTATCTAGATCATCATTATCTAACATCTACTGTTAAACCATTTTCAAATGACAGTTGATTTGCCTTCCCTTTCATTTCTAATGAGACAATTTTCTATCTATTAACCAAGGTTTACCTTAGAGGTAAAGATTTTGGTGCTTACACAATTTGACCCTATATGTCTTTTGCCTCTAATAAACATTTCTTATTCCCCCAAGACTTTTTGGCTTTATTAACTTGTAATGCCTTTACATTTAAAATCACCAGCACAGACCCTTTATAAACTCCATTCTCAACTTTCATTTGGGGATACTAATATGCATACAGATTGTTTCGGAATTCACACTTTAACCCATCTCTAAGTTGTCAAGTTCATAATGTGCTAGAAAGATCGGATGTCCTTAATTACTACTAGATACTTTCTATCCTTAGTTTAGTGTATTTTTTATACACCACTACCAAAATAAACCCTAGCTGCTCATTTCAACTCAGAATTGAAGAAAAAAGATAACTAGCACCATTGCTAGTCAACAAATTCTGTTAAGCTAAGTCCTTGTGTCTGGTGATTTTTGGAAGCAAACTGAGAAGTGCAATATTGTTTAGAAGTACAACAACATTAAAAATAGGCCAACTTTACTGAAAATGGAACCTATCCTGTCTATATTTGAATTCCATTTTGAAAGGTTAGAAAATCCAGCTCAAACAACCCTCTGAATACTTTGTCTGCACAATTATTTTTTGCCAGGTTTAGGGTAAACAGATAGTACTTTATCTTGTACTAAGAAAACACACACACACACACGTCTGGGTGGCATTTGATCTGATTATATATTCTCAGGCAACAGAAATACTTTTTGACTCTGACAGGGTCATTTCAAGTTAGGTTATTAGTTTTAAGAAAAATGTCACCTGGTGACTGCAATGATTAAATCCAACATCCGAACATCACTAAAAACACTAGGTTGCTTCTTAACAGTGTGTCACCAGCTGAGTAACTGGGCCTAGCTAGGAAAAGGATAACTCCAAATAAGTTAAATAAAATGGGTAAACAGGAAAAAATATGGCACAGTATTGTTTCCCCAATTTCAGACCATACCTGTATTCCTGACTTCTACAACTGGAGGATTTTACTAGAGACTTATATTCACCATTCTCAGAGTTCTTCCTTAACATTCTGCAGAATTTTGGGGCTTTTCTACAGAAGAATGTCTCATCTGCTGTTGATTGGTTATTGCTTCCCCTTAAATTATTGCAGTGCAGCCCTGGATGCAGCCTAATTAAAACCAATTATGAAGAGATAATTATGAATAGCAGTGAGAGAGAGCAAACAATTCATTTTTCTTCTTTAAATAAAGGTTCCATAACTCTACAAACTGGGAAAAAAAGAAGAGGGGAAACATATGAGACTTCTTTCTTCCCCACATTGGCTCAGTTGCTATCACGTTACAGTTCTTCTATTTACTTGTTAAATAGGGATGTAATAGAAGAAAGCAAGAAAGAAAGAACAAACAAAAACCCTCTGTATTCTGGGGAAGATTGGATTAGCTATATGGAATATTGCAGTGATTTAGTGGGATTAATAATAAAGTACACCAGAGATTTATAATATTCCTGGTTGAAATATTTAACTATATCTTTACACTCTTCTAGCATTATTAGCAATTTACAAGAGATGTAAAAAAATATTTTTTTAAAAAATGTCTTTTCCAATTCCAAACACTAGTTTTCTAATCCACAAGGTATATAAGCTTCTTTTTCCTACTCCCTTTTTCTTTACCAACTGTTTTTTTCTTCCCCGGGGCATTCTTTGCACCACCAGCTTATGAAATAACACAGAAGGAAGGAAGCAAACACAACTTAGCAAACATTCTCATACCATTCAGCTGATCAAAGATTTCTGATCATGGGCCTGCTGGAGGTCAAACTTCAGATTTTTGAAGTAATCACATATTCTTTCTCACTCCTTTCCCCAAAAAGCATATCACACTACAAGATTAAACCTGTAACAAAAAATAAAGATTTATACCGATCCTGCAAGTTGTTTCACGTGAATGTGCTCCCATTGACTTATAGGACCAAGGCCTAAGGATGTTATTCTTGATAGCCACTATAGGCTGCTACTGGGAAATGTTCAGAAAATACTGGAATCCTTCAAGTGGAAATGGTCCCAATTCTTCCTAAAGAGCAATTTGGCAGGTTTATTAAGTTCATGCTAGGGTTTAATTTTTAGCCGTTATTTTTGGTAGCAGAATAAAAAGATTTTCCAATCACATTTGATAAGATTTTTCCAATCATTATAATCTTTATTAAACAGCTTATCTGGAGTATGTAAAAACTGTGAGGTGTGACAGTGTAATATGTATCAGCATCTACCACATAACCCCAACAGCTGCTAATTCACAGTTTGGTGAGGAGCTTATTCACAGGCTTAGCCTTTAAAAGGTGGGATAGATAGATTTTCATAGGGTGAATACCACAGAAAAATGTCATTTCAGTAAACATCCACTTGAATTTTTAAACAAATTGTTTCAGTCCCTTTCATATTGACTTTCTAAAAATATTCTAGTAAATATTATTTTTAATTCTTCTGTCTGAGGCACTGAACTGGTCCCCATTACTGTAGTATCCAAGTATCTGATCATTCTTAATGCAGTTATTCTCACACTACCCAATGAGGTAGAGGAGTGCTATTATTCCCATTTTACAAATGGAGAACAAAGTGACTTGTCCAAGGTCACATAGGGAAGTCTGTGGTATATCAAGAACTTGCACTCACATCATTTGAGTCCCAGGCTAGAGCCCTACTTACTGAATCAGTCTTTCTTACACAATTATAAATTCATAGACTCCAAGGCCAGTAGAGGCCATTGTGATCATCTCTAGTCTGACTTCCTGTAGAACAGAGGCCATAGAACTTTTAGAGAAAACATCCAATCTTGATTTTAAAATGATCAATGATGGAGAATCTACCATGATCCATGGTAAATTGGTCGATTGGTTAATTATGATCATCATTAAAAATGTATGCCTAATTTTTAGTCTGAGTTTGCTTCAACTTCCAGCCATTAGATTGTGTTATACCTTTCTTTGCTAGATTGAAAAGCCAATTATTAAATATTTCTTTCCCATGTAGGTGCTTATAAATGGTAAACTTCTCTTTATTAAGCTAAATGGATTGTGTTCCTAGAGTCTCTCACAATAAGGGATTTTTTAATCACTTAATCATTTTTAAAAAGCAACAGAGGGTCCTGTGGCACCTTTGAGACTAACAGAAGTACTGGGAGCATAAGCTTTCGTGGGTAAGAACCTCACTTCTTCAGATGCAAGTAATGGAAATCTCCAGAGGCAGGTATATATCAGTGTGGAGATAACGAGGTTAGTTCAATCAGGGAGGGTGAGGTGCTCTGCTAGCAGTTGAGGTGTGAACACCAAGGGAGGAGAAACTGTTTCTGTAGTTGGATAGCCATTCACAGTCTTTGTTTAATCCTGATCTGATGGTGTCAAATTTGCAAATGAACTGGAGCTCAGCAGTTTCTCTTTGGAGTCTGGTCCTGAAGTTTTTTTGCTGTAAGATGGCAACCTTTACATCTGCTATTGTGTGGCCAGGGAGGTTGAAGTGTTCTCCTACAGGTTTTTGTATATTGCCATTCCTGATATCTGACTTGTGTCCATTTATCCTCTTGCGTGGTGACTGTCCAGTTTGGCCAATGTACATAGCAGAGGGGCATTGCTGGCATATGATGGCATATATAATATTGGTGGACGTGCAGGTGAATGAGCCGGTGATGTTGTAGCTGATCTGGTTAGGTCCAGTGATGGTGTTGCTGGTGTAGATATGTGGGCAGAGTAGGCATGGAGGTTTGTTGCATGGGTTGGTTCCTGAGTTAGAGTTGTTATGGTGCGGTGCGTGGGTTGGTTCCTGAGTTAGAGTTGTTATGGTGCGGTGCGTGGTTGCTGGTGAGAATATGCTTAAGGTTGGCAGGTTGTCTGTGGGCGAGGACTGGCCTGCCTCCCAAGGTCTGTGAAAGTGAGGGATCATTGTCCAGGATGGGTTGTAGATCACTGATGATGCGTTGGAGAGGTTTAAGCTGAGGACTGTAGGTGATGGCCAGTGGAGTTCTGTTGGTTTCTCTTCTGGGCCTGTCTTGTAGCAGGAGGCTTCTGGGTACACGTCTGGCTCTGTTGATTTGTTTCTTTATTTCCTTGTGTGGGTATCGTAGTTTTGAGAATGCTTGGTGAAGATCTTGTAGGTGTTGGTCTCTGTCTGAGGGGTTGGAGCAGATGCGATTATACCTCAGTGCTTGGCTGTAGACGATGGATCATGTGGTGTGTCCGGGGTGGAAGCTGGAGGCATGAAGGTAGGCGTAGCGGTCGGTGGGTTTTCGGTATAGGGTGGTGTTAATGTGGCCATCGCTTATTTGTACGGTGGTGTCCAGGAAGTGGACCTCCCGTGTAGATTGGTCCAGGCTGAGGTTGATGGTGGGGTGGAAGCTGTTGAAAGCATGGTGGAATTCTTCCAGGGCCTCCTTCCCATGGGTCCAGATGATGAAGATGTCATCAATATAGCGTAGGTAGAGAAGGGGCATGAGTGGACGGGAGCTGAGGAAGCGTTGTTCCAGGTCAGCCATAAAAATGTTGGCATATTGTGGGGCCATGCGGGTGCCCATAGCGGTGCCACTGGTCTGGAGGTATATATTGTCACCAAATTTGAAATAATTGTGCGTGAGGATAAAGTCACAGAGCTCAGCAATAAGTTGTGCTGTGTCATCATCAGGGATACTGTTCCTGACAGCTTGTATTCCATCTGTATGTGGGATGTTTGTGTAGAGAGCCTCTACATCCATGGTGGCTAGGATGGTGTTTTCTGGGAGGTCACCAATGCATTGTAGTTTCCTCAGGAAATCTGTGGTGTCACGGAGATAGCTGGGAGTGCTGGTGGCGTAGGGTCTGAGTAGGGAGTCCACATATCCAGACAGTCCTTCAGTGAGAGTGCCAATGCCCGAGATGATGGGGCGTCCAGGATTTCCAGGTTTGTGGATCTTAGGTAGTAGATAGAATAACCCCGGTCGGGGCTCTAAGGGTATGTTGATTTGTTCCTGTGTTAGTGTAGGGAGTGTCCTGAGTAGATGGTGTAGTTTCTTAGTGTATTCCTCAGTGGGATCTGAGGAAAGCGGCCTGTAGAATTGGGTATTGGAGAGTTGTCTGGCAGCCTCCTTCTGGTAGTCAGACCTGTTCATGATGACAACAGCACCTCCTTTATCAGCCTCTTTGATGATAATGTCAGGGTGGTTTCTGAGGCTGTGGATGGCATTGCGTTCTGCATGACTTAGGTTATGAGGCAAGCGATGTTGTTTTTCCACAATTTCTGCCTGTGCACATCGGCGGAAGCATTCTATGTATAGGTCCAGACTGTCATTTCGACCCTCAGGAGGAGTCCATGTGGAATTCTTCTTCCTGTGTTGTAGGTGGGAGGGTATCTGTGTATCAGTGCGCTGTTCAGTGTTATCATGAAAGTATTCTTTGAGTCGGAGGCGGCGAAAGTAGGCTTCCAGATCACCACAGAACTGTATCATGTTCGTGGGGCTGCTGGGGCAAAAGGAGAGTCCCCGAGATAGGACAGACTCTTCTGCTGGGTTGAGTGTGTAGCTGGATAAATTGACGATATTGCTGGGTGAGTTAGGGGTACCCCTGTTGTGGCCCCATGTGGCAGGTAGGATTTTAGACAGCTTACGGTCCTTTTTCCTTTGTAGAGAGGTGAAGTGTGTGATGTAGATCTCCTGTCTTATTTTAGTAAAGTCCGTTTGTTTGGAGGGTTGGTTATTTATGAGAGTCTCCAGGTTGGAGAGCTCTTTCTTGATGTTTTTCTGTTTGCTGTATAGGATGCTGATCAGGTGGTTCCTCAGTTTCTTTGATCTTTCCTTTACAAGCCCTTAGCTTACACATCTGTTGGCAGATTTATCCTAGGAATAGGGGCAGAAGAGTCTTTAGGAAGGATTTAAAGGGCCAGTATAGTAGCTGCTATATGGAGAAGTTGAGGGGAAATGTTTCATGAATAAGTGACAGCATGGAACTAGGATTTGTAGGACTAGGGTGGTGTCAAGGGTGGTGTCAAGCAGGAGATTAAAAGTGGTAGCATTGGCATAGCATGAATTTATGAAATGTATGGATACAAAAATGAAATTTTAAACATGCAAATTTGCCAAAAAGCCAATTAAGAATCTCATATCTAATTAAAACCAATGTCAGTTTCAAACTTTTAACACTGAATTTTACACTCAAAAACCCTGCTGTGGTTAGAATCATCCAATCAGGGAATGGAAATGACCCCATGTGACTATGTAATTCACCATAGGCCCAATTCTGTGATAAATAAATAAATACATAAATAAATAAAGCACATAAGTTAAATTACACGCGTATATGTTTACAAAACTACATCTCAATATAATGAATATTTAACTATGAATTGTTTGCAAACAACCTGGAGACAATGAATTATTCACTGATGACATTTAGCGCAATTGGAAATAAGGATGCTGACTACAGCCAACAAGAAACATTTCCAAGTTGTGAGTGGTGGGTCTTCTAAAATTCCTTCTCCTAAATTGTTTCCTACTTTTGCAAAACTACCAGTACTGCCACAGGTACCAGTAGAGTTCCTTTACAGAAACAGGCATGGAAGTTAATGAAAATAAACGAACTGTCACTATTGGCCCATATACAGTTTATCTTATCAAACATTTAAAAATAAAATAAATACACTTAACTCTCATGTAACATTTTATATCTATTGATTGCAACACACTTTACCCTCATTTTATAGATGGAGAACGTGAGACAACTAGTTTCAGTAACAGCAGTTCAGTGGCAGATATGGGAACAGAAGTCTGCTCTCCTGACTCTCGCTCCAGAACTCTACATAAGCCGCTTCCTATAAATAAAATTGAGTTTTCATGTGGGTCCATAAAACTCCACTTCATCCTTCCTCTAGGAACAAAGCTTTGCTACTTGTCAGTGCTTGACTGAATAAAATATTCAAAGGCTATGCAGCTAAGTCAGCCAACAGTAGAGCTGAAATAATATGGCAATGGCAGATGCTTCAAGGTCAACTATTGATAGAAAAGGGATTTTAAATAGAAATTGGCAATTATTTCTGAGAACTTGGAGGACAGGTGAGGCCTGAAGAGACTGGAAATTACACTTACTTTTTAGAGAGGGAAAAGTGTCAGAAAATAACAGACCAGTAAGTTAACTTTGATATTTGGAAAGATGTAAGAAATATAATAAAACTGTCAATCTCTTAGAACTTAATGATTATTATCACTGTTTTTCAATATTTATAGGATAGTGGTGTACAAAGGCCACAGTAAAAAGCAGAGACACATTCTGCCACACTCTATACCAGCGGTTGGCAACCTTTGGCATGTGGCCCATCAGGATAATCCGCTGGCAGGCCATGAGACATTTTTTTTACATTGATCTTCCACAGGCATGGCCCCCTGCAGCTTCCAGTGGCTGCGGTTTCCTGCAGGAAGTACCCTATCAGGGACCCTTATTCTGCATGATGCCTCACTGAAATTAATGGGGCTCTACATGGTTGGAGGTGTTCACCTGCTTCAGTCAATTTGCAGGAATGGGGCCTGAGAATCAAACAACAATAACGGGTAAAGGAGTCAGAAACATTGATGTATAAAAATGAAACATGCCAAATTAACTGAATTTATTTCCTTTGAAAGGAAATCATCTTACTGTGTAAAAAAAATGCAGTGGACTAAGAGTAAGTTATATAGTAATCGTTTATTATCCATTTGATTTTTATAGAGCCATTCAGCTGAGAATCTTAAAAGTGTGTCTCACACATGAATATCATCAGCCTCACAACACCTATGTAAAGTAGTAACATTTTACCCATTTGCAGATAAAGAACATTTAGAGTATGAATCTGATCATGCTGTTACTGAAGTCAATGACAAAATTCCCATTGAGTTTAGTGGGGCATGATCAAGCCATGCAACTTGTCATGTAACACTGGTCTACAATTTTTGAGAAGTCATCTGCTTCAGAGATAAAATGTGCTATTTATTATGTATTTTGATGTGCTGAATTCAAATATTACAATTAAAGCAACTGATTGGCTACTGTTTCTAAGATATTTACGTTTTTACATTTTATGTCTATGTATATTCTGTAGCTAGTAGAGTTTTAATCATAAATTATAAACCTAGGTCTTCTCATGTGTTTATGGTTGCTTTACATGATAATATTTCACCTGTTCTGTTTATGTAACACTTTAAAAATCAGCAAAAGGGTTATATAAATAACATTTATTATGAAACAAAAGGCAAAAAACTATTATGTACATAGTTTAGTCCTATTAAGTGTCTACTTGGCGCTTCTTGTCTTGTCTCTTGTATTCATTAAATGGAGCATCTCTTGTCACTGTCCAGCAATAGTCTGCAAGCATTGATGGGCTCCATTTGCCCTGATAGCGTTTCTCCATTGTTGCAATGTCCTGGTGAAATTGCTCACCATGCTCGTTGCTCACTGCTCTGCAGTTGGGTGGAAAAAAATCTAGATGAGAGTGCAAAAAATGTATCTTTAGTGACATGTTGCAACCAAGGCTTTTGTATGCCTTGAGGAGGTTTTCCACCAACAACCTGTAGTTGTCTGCCTTGTTGTTTCCGAGAAAATGTATTGCCACTAACTGGAAGGCTTTCCATGCCGTCTTTTCCTTGCCACGCAGTGCATGGTCAAATGCATCATCTCGAAGAAGTTCATGAATCTGAGGACCAACAAAGACACCTTCCTTTATCTTAGCTTCACTTAACCTTGGAAATTTTCCACGGAGGTACTTGAAAGCTGCTTGTGTTTTGTCAATGGACTTGACAAAGTTCTTCATCAGACCCAGCTTGATGTGTAAGGGTGGTAACAAAATCTTCCTTGATTCAACAAGTGATGGATGCTGAACACTTTTCCTCCCAGGCTCCAATGACGGTCGGAGTGGCCAATCTTTCTTGATGGAGTGGGAATCTCTTGCACAACTATCCCATTCGCAGAGAAAACAGCAGTACTTTGTGTATCCAGTCTGCAGACCAAGCAAGAGAGCAACAACCTTCAAATCGCCACAAAGCTGCCACTGATGTTGGTCATAGTTTATGCACCTCAAAAGTTGTTTCATGTTGTCATAGGTTTCCTTCATATGGACTGCATGACCAACTGGAATTGATGGCAAAACATTGCCATTATGCAGTAAAACAGCTTTAAGACTCGTCTTCGATGAATCAATGAACAGTCCCCACTCATCTGGATCGTGAACGATGTTGAGGGCTGCCATCACACCATCGATGTTGTTGCAGGTTACAAGATCACCTTCCATGAAGAAGAATGGGACAAGATCCTTTTGACGGTCACGGAACATGGAAACCCTAACAGCACCTGCCAGGAGATTCCACTGCTGTAGTCTGGAGCCCAACAACTCTGCCTTACTCTTGGGTAGTTCCAAATCCCTGACAAGGTCATTCAGTTCACCTTGTGTTATGAGGTGTGGTTCAGAGGAGGAGGATGGGAGAAAATGTGGGTCCTGTAACATTGATGGTTCAGGACCAGAAATTTCATCCTCTTCCTCGTCCTACTCAAGTGAGAATGATTCTGGAGCATCAGGAACCGGCAGTCCTTCACCGTGGGGCACTGGGCGTATAGCTGATGGAATGTTTGGATAATGCACAGTCCACTTTTTCTTCTTTGACACACCTTTCCCAACTGGAGGCACCATGCAGAAGTAACAATTGCTGGTATGATCTGTTGGCTCTCTCCAAATCATTGGCACTGCAAAGGCAAAAGGCCTAGATTTCCTTTTCCTGTTCAACCACTGGCGAAGATTTGTTGCACAAGTGTTGCAGCATATGTGTGGGGCCCACCTCTTGTCCTGATCTCCAATTTTTTCAGCCAAAATAAAGGTGAAAGGCTTTCTTAACCATAGTGGTTATACTGCGCTTTTGTGATGCAAAAGGCACTTCACCACAAACATAGCAGAAGTTATCTGCACTGTTCATACAAGTACGAGGCATCTCTGCTCACTTTGTCTAAACAGAAATGTGTCCCTTTGCAAAATCAAACACTGACAAATGAGAGAGCACAACACTGTATGATTTCTAGCGGTGATATAGGGCAATTTGTTCAGCAGAGTGATGTAAGCTTCGTTATGATTGCATCATCCATGACTTCTAGGAATAACATGATGCAAATCATATCATGTATGACACAAAACCAGCTTCAGATTGCATCATTCATTGTTTTGCCTAAAAAGCAAGTACTGTCCAAACCCAGTCATAGATTTATTCATAGATCCAGTCAAAGATGTATTTTAGTCATTTCTGGTTTAAATTGAGATCCCTTCCCTTTATAACTCACTTATCCTCTGCCATTCCCAAGTCAAGGGTTGTATATACAGACCCAATAGCATATCTTGAAAACTAGAGCCAATCAACAATTTTAAGCATTATTTTCGTTCTCAGTGACCCAGAATTAGTAAAGTTTGACTACATTTATTTCAGAAGCATTTTGGCTGTAGAGCACTGTAATTGGTCACATAGGAAGTCTCTCGGAATGGGGAACACAGGTGCCCTAAATCAAAGATATGTGCTATACCATCCTTATTCCCTACCACACCATATTTCAGAGTTAAGTCCTCTCATCTAGTTCAACATGATGCTCTCATATGTGAATGATAAAACTGTAGAATACTAAAACTATTGGACCATGGAACTGTTTGGTTAAAAATAAATCAAACACAGAGAATAAGTCTTAAGAATCAAGAATCTAAAGAGCAGATAGTATTGAGTGGAAATTTATAAGTCTAAGATTCTGAGTCATTACTGAGCTGCTAGATGTAGCAGAGAAAAAGGAATGCTATACTGGGATAAAATCCAATAACCTCCTGATTAATTATAGAAATGGATTAAAAGTAATCAACTAACACTCAATAAAGAAAAATGCAAAGTTGCTGCAAAAATATGTGGCAGGGGATATGTGTGTCATGCTGGTATGTTCCATACCTTGGGTCGACTGTTAGCCATCAGACTTTTTTTTTTTTTTTTTTTTTTTACTATGAGTAGGCAATTATTAGCGGGGAAAAAAGACAACTAAGAGGGCTCATGCAATAACTTGTCATAGACTATCGGAGGTGGAAGCGACCTCATGTAGTCTAACCCCCTGCTCAGAGCAGGACCAGTCCCCAGACAGAGTTTTGTCCCAAATCCCTAAATGGCCCTGTTGAGGATTGGACTACCAACCCTGAGTTTGGCAAGCCAATGCTCAAACCACTGAGCTATCCCTCCCTCTATCAATAATGTATTCTTGATCAAAATAAAATAATCCAGTGAAGATTTCTGTGATTGATATGCCTTAATTTTAATACAGATTTAGTATTATAGTTTTACACTACTATAAAAAGCAAAATGAGTGGGAGGCATAGCTCAGTGGTTTGAGCATTGGCCTGCTAAATCCAGGGCTGTGAGTTCAATCCTTGAGAGGGCCACTTAGGGATCTGCAGCAAAAGCAGTACTTGGTCCTGCTAGTGAAGGCTGGGGTCTGGACTCGATGACCTTTTAAGGTCCCTTCCAGTTCTAGGAGATAGGATATCTCCATTAAATTATTTTATTTATTTAATTTTAATAAATGCTGAGAACAAAAATATATGGTTGATGATTATTTACTAGGGTTGACTTTGAATAATTTCTTTAAAAAAGCTTTGTTCATCCTTCAGCAGCTCAGCTCACCCTGCTTCCATACTGCCTAGTCCAACAGACCCACTGCAAACTTAACTCTCCAGACTTTAGGGAGAATTTAGCTTTTAAGAACATTAAGTGTCTTAGGTAAGAATTGGAGTGTCCAGTCAATAGGGAAATGTGATGAAAACAGGACATCAGATGAAGATATTTGATATAGCTTCTTATGAGCTAGTTGTTTGATTGTCAGTACCATAAAAATGTACTTTTAAGCATATGTATTGCAGATAGTTAATAATATCTAGCTCTTATATAGTTAGGGTGGATCTTATGTAGTTAAGGTAGGCTGTTCCACTATCTATTGTAAAAGAAAGAAATTTGAAAAAGAGATTTTAAAATTAGTTTGTAACAAGATTAACTTTTTTCAGTGTATGATGCTGTGACAGAAGCAGCTCCATATTAAGCTATACAAATACTTCCAAAATCCTATATTTAATATTCTTCATAAAACCTAGGAGAACCGTATGGTAGGCACAATATTTTTTTCAATACTTAGTAATAATTTGCCCAGGGCAAGAGAAATCTTCGTTGACATAAAGCTGTCAAAGGCAGCAGCGCTCTTATGTTTCTTGCCACCCTATCTTTGATCCTGGGGGAACCAGAAATTTCAAGTCAATACCAAGTCCTCAACATGGACTTGTCCAAGAAATACAGATGATCATTTTTGGCGATTCCATACTCAGAAGATTCAAAAGAACATTCTGCAAGGGCCGGGCAGAAAACAGGATGAAGTGCTGCCTTCCTGGAGCCAAGACATAAGACATCACTCTAAGGGTATGTCTACACTACAAAATTAGGTTGATTTAATAGAAGTCGATTTTTTAGAAATTGATTTGATACAGTCAATGGTGTGTGTCCCCACTAAGCGCATTAAGTTAGCTAGCATCGACTTTCGAAGTGTTGCACTGTGGTAGCTATCCCACAGTTCCCGCAGTCTCCACCACCCATTGGAATTCTGGGTTGATCTCCCAATGCCTGATGGGGCAAAAACATTGTCGCGGGTGGTTCTGGGTATATATCGTCAGCCCCCCCTCCCCCCAGTGAGAGCAACAGCTGAGAATCATTTCGCACCTTTTTTCCGTGCAGACGCCATACCACGGCAAGCATGGAGCCCACTCAGATCGCCACGGCAGTTATGAGCACTGTAAACACCACGCGCATTATCCTGAAATGTATGCAGCACCAGAACCCGCAAAAGCAGGCGAGGAAGCAACATCAGCGTGGTGATGAGAGTGATGAGGACATGGACACAGACTTCTCTCAAAGCATGGGCCCTGGCAATTTAGACATCATGCTGGTAATGGGGCATGTTCATGCTGTGGAATGCCAATTCTGGGCCCAGGAAACAAGCACAGACTGGTGGGACTGCATAGTGTTGCAGGTCTGGGATGATTCCCAGTGGCTGTGAAACTTTTGCATGCGTAAGGGCACTTTTATGGAACTTTGTGACTTGCTTTCCCCTGCCCTGAAGCACCAGAATACCAAGATGAGAGCAGCCCTCACAGTTCACAAGCGAGTGGTGATAGCCCTCTGGAAGCTTGCATCGCCAGACAGCTACTGGTCAGTCAGGAATCAATTCGGGAGAGGGCAAATCTACTGTGGGGGCTGCTGTGATCCAAGTAGCCAACACGATCACTGAGCTGCTGCTATCAAGGGTAGTGACTCTGGGAAATGTGCAGGTCATAGTGGATAGCTTTGTTGCAATGGGATTCCCTAACTGTGGTGGAGTGATAGACGGAATGCATATCTTTATCTTGGGACCAGAGCACCAACGCAGTCAATACATAAACTGAAAGGGGTACTTTTCAATGGTGCTGCAAGCAGTGGTGGATCACAAGGGACGTTTCACCAACATCAACGTAGGATGTCCGGGAAAGTTACATGATGCTCAAATCTTTAAGAACTCTGGTCTGTGTGAATGACTGCAGACCAGAAAATAACCGTTGGGGATGTTGAAATGCCTATAGTCATCCTTGGGGACCCAGCCTACCCCTTAATGCCCTGGCTCATGAAGCCATACACAGGCACCCTGGACAGTAGTCAGGACCTGTTCCACTATAGGCTGAGCAAGTGCAGAATAGTGGTAGAATGTGTCTTTGGACGTTTAAAAGCACGCTGGCGCAGTTTACTGACTCGGTTAGACCTCAGTGAAACCAATGTTCCCATTGTTATTATTGCTTGCTGTGTGCTCCACAATATCTGTGAGAATAAGGGGGAGACATTTATGATGGCGTGGAAGGTCAAGGCAAATCACCTGGCTGCTGATTATGTGCAGCCAGACACCAGGGCGGTTAGAAAAGCACAGCAGGATGTGCTGCGCATCAGAGAAGCTTTGAAAACCAGTTTCATGACTGGCCAGGCTATGATGTGAAAGTTCTGTTTGTTTTTCCTTGATGAAAACCCGCCTTCTTGATTCACTTTACTTCCCTGTAAGCCAACCACCTTCCCCTCCCCCCTTTGATCACTGCTTACAGAGGCAATAAAGCCATGTGGCGCACAGTGGGGATGATTTCTGTTCAGCCACAGGCAAACAGCCCAGCAGGAACGGCCACCTCTGAATGTCCCCTTAATAAAATTCTCCTATTTCAATCAGGTGACCATGAATGATATCACTCTCCTGAAGATAACACAGAGAGATAAAGAACGGATGTTGCTTGAATGCTAGCAAACACCAGGACCATACACTGCTAGGCTTTGTTATGCAATGATTCCAGACTACGTGCTACTGGCCTGGTGTGTTAAAGTGTCCTACCATGGAGGACGGAATAAGGCTGCCCTCCCAAGAAACCTTTTGCAAAAGCTTTGGGAGTACATCCAGGAGAGCTTCATTGAGATGTCCCTGGAGGATTTACACTCCATCCCCATACACATGAACAGACTTTTCCAGTAGGTGGCCGCGAATGCATCCCATGTCTTCACAGCAAATTAATCATTAAACACGCTTGCTTTTAAACCATGTATAATATCTACAAAGGTACACTCACCAGAGGTCCCTTCTCCATCTTCAGGGTCTGGGAGCCTGCCTTGGGTGGGTTGGGAGGGTACTGGCTCCAGGATGATAAACAGTTCCTGGCTGTCAGGGAAGATGTTTTCTCCACTTGCATGTTGTGCGCTATCTTCAAGGTCCTCCTCATCATCATCTTCCTCGTCCCCAAAATCCGCATTCCTGTTGCGTGAGAATCTATTGATGGAGTCCATGCATAGGAGTTGGGTAGTTGTGGGGGCACCCTCTAGAATGGCATGCAGCTCATCATAGAAGCAACATGTTTGGGGCTGTAACCCAGAGCGACCGTTTGCCTCTCTGGTTCTTTGCTAAGCTTGCCTGAGCTCCTGAAGTTTCACGTGGCACTGCTGCGGGTCCCTGTTATAGCCTCTGTCCTTCATGCCCTTGGAAATTTTTTCAAATATTTGGGCATTTTCTCTTTTGGAACAGAGTTCTGATAGCACGAATTCATCTCCCCAAACAGCAATGAGATTCAGTACCTCCCATTCGGTTCAGGCTGGAGCTATTTTGCGATTCTGGGACTGCATGGTCACCTGTGCTGATGAGCTCTGTATGGTGACCTGTGCTGATCAGCTCGCCACACTGGCCAAACAGGAAATTAAATTCAAAAGTTTGCAGGGCTTTTCCTATCTACCTGGCCAGTGCATCATTGTTGAGAGTGCTGTCCAGAGCGATCACAATGGAGCACTCTGGGATAGCTCCCAGAGGCCAATATCGTTGAATTGCATCCACACTACCCCAAATTTGACCCAGCAAGGTCGATTTCAGTGCTAATCCTCTCATCGGGGAGGAGTACTGAAATCAATTTTAAGAGCCCTTCAAGTCGACGAAAGTGGCTTCGTCATGTGGATGGGTGCAGGGTTAAATCGATCTAGCCTGCTAAATTTGACCTAAACTCGTAGTGTAGACCAGGGCTTAGACTGGACAGGTTTCAGAAGTCGATGGACAAGGGACCATTGGTGACAGTTCATATTAACACTAATGACACTGTCTCAGGATGTCTCACAGATAGCAGATGACTTCACTGAACTCAGAAGCATGCTGAAAAAGAAGAAAGTCCAAACAATCTTCTGAGATCCTTCCTGTCCCATGAGCAAAGAAAGACAGAAGGCAGAAGATTCTGGAAATGAACTGCTGGCTAAGTGGTGTAGGGTAGATGGTTTTGTAGAACATTGGTCTACATTATTAGGGGGAGAATAGGTGGTATTTTGGATGGCTTCAACATCAGTAGAAGGGGGACCAATCCCAGTGACAGGCTGGCTAGAGTAATCAGGAGAGAGTTAAACTAAATAGCAAAAGGAGAAGGTAAGAAGAAGGAAGATATAAGCACTCATCAGAAAATTATGGTGTTGATACCATAATTAATCAAGGAACTAAATGACATGAAGACAAGAAATTCCAGAAATGCCTTTACACCAGTGTTGGGAACCTGGTAGGAAACAAAAGGAACTGGAATTACTCATTGATGAGCAATAAATTCAATCTAGTTAGTATTATTGAAATTAGGTGGGATGATTGGCATGATTAGAATGTTAAAATCAATGGCTATACTCTATTTAGAAAAGATTGAGTGGGGAAAATGGGGCAGGTGAGTGTCACTTTATGTCAAAAATGGCATTACCCATTTCTGACTCACCAATAACTTGGAAGACAATCATCTTGAATGCTTATGGATCAATGACCTAACAGATAAAGAACAAGATGGGTATCAGTTGGTGTCTACTACAGACCATCAAATCATTTAATATTTTGATTTGGAACATTTCCATGTCAAAATTGCTTAGAACTTTCCCTTCCATGGAAAAAATTGATATTTCAAGTTTCATCCCATTTTGGTAGGGAAGGAATGATTGAAGTTTCTCAGAGGATGGAAATTCTGATTTTGACTAGCTCAGAGCACTGACAGAGATGAGAATTTAATTCTTAAAATATTGCTTTTAGGGAAATGTGTTATTTGAAGCACCTCCAATGAATGAAGAATGAAGACTGTTTTTGTTGTATTATGTGTCGTAGCTTTAGGTGTAGATGGATGGAGATAAGAAGAATGGCTTCACAGTGCATCCATAATCTATAGATGGTCATTTAATTACTACAAAAAAAGCAACATATTGTCTCTGATTAATTAGTAATCAGCCAGCAATAGTTGTTTAATTCCTAACTGAAGGGGCCCAAGGAGCATACCAATAATGACAGTTTCACTGCAAGATATTTATCAAGTGAAGTTCCCTGCCACGTCTCATTGAACAGTGCACCATATGAGGATGTTTTAAAGTTACAAAACCTGTTTTTTTTCCTTGTGATTATTACACCGTAAAGGAGAGAGATGCACTGCTGTTTACAAAAGCACAGCTACTCTGAGTAAATCTATTTATTCCAAATAAGTGCTAGTCCAGGTAATTTCCACAGGGCTTGCTTCATTCCACCAAGTCTGTCCCTATTCTCAAATCAGATTGATTCTCCCCTTCGAAAGCAAAGCTTTTTAACCTTGCAGATCTAATCCCCTGAGCTAAAGCTCAACTGCTGTCTATAAAAGTAAAAGGGATTTGGTAGACTTCTTCCCTATAGAGAACCTGGCAGCTCCAAGAACAGCACTTCACAAAAGTAATTTACTTTTATAAACAATATAAATAAAACAGAAATAGAAGGAAATAACTCACAAACTTACACCATTTCACCTTTTACAGCACCCTGGATGGTTTACTTTGTTTCCTGCAGAAGGTCTTCAAGCTGTTCCAGCTGGCTATCTGTAGGAAGTCTCCAATCTGTTCAGGTGTAATTTAGGCAAGTAAAGTTATAGGGTTTTCCTTCTTATGGATTGGAGATGCAAGTAAAGGTATTGCCACAGGGTGGTACTTAACTGCCTGCATAATTCTAACATGTTTGTTGGTAATTTTACAGCTACATAAAGGTGTGTGTACAAATTTCTTTTAACCATAAGAATGAATAGCATAGGGAGGCTAAAAGAAATGAGTTCATGCAGTACACACATCCTCATACAGAACGTGTACACTAAATCACTTTCCCATATTATCATGATTCAAATGAAAATAATATACAGTAAGATTTGTCAATAGAAGATTAAATAATTATTAGCTATATAGCTGCACTATCTGTGTAGTCAGTTCCATCAACACTCCACCAGCTAATAATGGAGTTCTAAGACATTTAAGGAAACAGAATAGCCAAAACAACCAACAACTCAAAGTCCATGAAGAGTGAACTAAATAATATTATTAATACTAATAATATTACAGTGGGTTGGAAAATATACAACCTCAAGTAAATAAAGGTTTAGCATTTAGTAAATATGACAGTAATGTTTCCCAGTAAATAAGGAATAGTTGGCATATAACAGTAGAATGTACTGTAAATTCACCACTTTTCATTCTTAATCAAATGGGAAAGTGGAATAATAAAATCTTTAGATCAACTTGGTTCCTTGGACATTTCCTGTCCCTCCACATGTGAGCAGCCAGTCAGGCTTGCTGATATTATCTATAACATCCAAGGCACAATTTCATTAATTTATTTTCTTCTGAACAAAGTGATGGGAACAGAAATTCCTTTTCACTAACTCTGTTCTTCACAGATGTGAAAGTAAAGCAGGACATTAGACACCTACATTTTCAAAGAAAATGTCATTTGAATTAATTTGAAAATGTTAATTATTTGAAAACATACACCTTAGCAATATTCCAATAAGCAGTATGGGCACACAGGATAAAGGGTAAAAGAAACATGGCTGTCATGGTTTAATGGGGACTGGTAGTACATAACCTTTTTATGATATCGTCATCATCATCCTTCCCTCGGCATCAAGTGGATAAATTGGAAGTCATATAGCATCGATCCTCTCCCAGGCTCAATTTACAAGTCTTTTATATTGAGATGTAATAATGTCATTTCTGCCATTATTGTGCTGCAGACTGTGTTTCTATGTTGGCTTCTTCTTCTCTTGCCCTGGGGTTGTTAAAGAAATCCTTGTTTAGGTAGCCTATTATTGGCATTCTTAACAGATGTCCCAAATATTTTCATCTCTTCTTCCAAATTATTTGTATTGTTGTAGTTAGTTGTGAACATTCTAGGACCTCCTCATTCCTTATTCTACCAGTCCATGTTACTTAGAATATTCTCTGTAGACATATCCTTAAATTTGCATTGATCTACCTTGAATGGTCCCTTACAATATGTGCTAGCTATTTATGCTAAACAACGTGTTACACCTTGCATTTTGCTGTGACACTGGGAGTTCTTTTTCCAGACTTGAATAAGAACTCTGTGGCTCAAGAGGTTGTCTCTCTCACTAACAAAAGTTGGTCCCATAAATAATAATAAAATATGAAGTGAGATATTACATACAATTAAATATACCTGTACTACACCAGTGGTGTTCTATAATCATTTATCTAATGGAGCATTATATTCTCATTTCATTTTTATTATCTTTTTCCTTTCAGTATTTTCATCATTGGTATTCAGAACCTGAGGAACTAAATTCAAGACCAAGGTGGTGAGAAAACGAAAAGATTTCAGTGGATTTTATGGGATGGGCTTCACTCAGGAGTCAGGTTATTTGGGAAGATCACCTCTGCTTAACCAGATTTGAAATGTTAATGAGACAGCTATTCTGCCTAGTGAGTCATGCTCAATTTAGTTCAGGATGTCCCAGGTACATGTACCAAAGAAGATAAAATTGTTTTGTCTTCAAAAAGTATACTGTGCAATGGTTAATATTTTGCCTAAATCTTGTCCCCCACACCCATGAAAAACCAAAGCAGTTGAATCATCTTTATAGAAAAACCTCAATTCAGCAAAAACAGAAATTGCATATGAGGCTATTTTTGACAGAATACAGTCAATTAACTATTCCTGAAACCATTTTTTATTTACAACTATGATCTTTAAGATTTATAATACATATTGAACTTTGCATCTATTGTATGTCAGCTTTAGTTTCCTAATGGACTCCCCTATATAACAGTCAAAAGCTACCTCTCTTTAAGAAAGATGGAGGGAGGGCTGAGTTGCCCTGCAGCCAAGACCTTGGAATTCGTGTTTTAGTTCATCAGCAAGCACTTGGCTCAGGCAGTATAGTGTGAAATTAGATATGTTCCAGTCTTCTGAAATGGAAAGCTCACACATTGCATCTAGTACCCCAGCAAGAATATAATATGCTCCTCCGAGCAATTGTACACAAGATCCAGCAGATGACAAAATAATGTTAATTTACTAGCAAAAACATGTGTATTAATGAAAAGTTAAACCAGAAATATATATTTTTTCCTCACTTTAAAAGCCCCTGTCATTTATGGTTAAGTTCTCAGTTTTGTACTGACACTTTCCTCCAAGTAGTTATAGCATAACATTAAGTGTACCTCATAGTCACAGAGCCATTAGATTGAATTCAGCAAGGGACCTGCATTATCAGGTCAATGCCTATCACTTATACGGTAATTTGTTTTCACTCTTCATTTCCCCCTTTACCAAGTTTCCTCTGCCTTTCACTTTTGCTCATTTCCCCTGACATCCCTCTGCTGCTGACATAGCAACATGTGTGCAACTAGAGCTCTATAAACAGGGATCAAATCTCTTTTGAAAGTGAAGTCTCCCATGTTGTCCAGTAAGTCAAGTTAAAAAAAATCTCACCACTTAATGAATTACTACAATGGTTATCATTTTTATCCAGATGACTAATACTAGAGATTGAATTAGAATTTTTGGTAAAGAGCTGTAATTTGGATTAGGGTATAGTTGCTTTGAACTTTGTTAGTTTATAACACTGAAATAAGTAAGTATTTTGTTACAATATTACTAGAAAAGCCTTGGCTACAAAATTAAAAATACTATTTTTAAAACTAGAGAAAGATTACACAAAAGATGTGTAAAATGTTGTAATTCATAAACAATATAGTTTAACTGTCTGCTGTATACAGACACTGGGTTAAATTCTGCTTTTTAGTAGGCATATGTATCTCCCACTGAAGTTGATGGGGCTTATGCACACATAAACCTCAGGTTACTGTTTGATCATAAAAAGGTTAAATGTTATTGTGACTCTGTCTGGCATGGCTCATGACTGTGAATGCTTACCACAGGTTGTACTGTCAGAAAACAGGGCACACACCCAAACTGGGAGTGTGTTTTATAACTGGATTTCACCAAGCCAGTGACAAATGTGAACTCCTGGATCGCTTTACCTGTCTTACCATGGAGTCGCAGACAGTCCCCTTAAACTCTCCACCCAGGCAAACTGGACTTTGTGATAAGATCTCACTTAAACCAAAAATCACACCACATCCAGTTGCTCCCAGTCCCAAGAGACCCATCACTTACCACAGATAAATTGGTACTCTAGATCTTACACCAAAGACAATGCTGGCAGCCAATTCTATAGGAAACTAACTAAAGGTTTATTAGCCAAGAAAAGGAAATGAGAGCTATTGAGAGGTTAAAGCAGGTAAGATATATGTATGGGTGAGCAGGGACGGCTCCAGGCACCGGCGCAGCAAGCGCGTGCCTGGGGCAGCAAGCTGCGGGGGGCCGTGTGCTGATCTCCACGAGGGCAGAAGTCAGGCAGCCTTCGGCGGCATGCCTGCGGGAGAACCGCCGGTCTCACGGCTTCGACAGCAATTCAGCGGTGGGTACACCAAAGGCGTGGGACTGGCAGATCACCTGCATAAATGCCACCGAATCCGCATGACCGCGGAACGCCCGCAGGCATGCTGCCGAAGGCCACCTGACTGCCATTCTTGAGGCAGCAAAAACCATAGAGCCACCCCTATAGATGAGACACAGTCTATAAATGGTAGCAGAGATGTAGTAATCTGCCAGTTTCCAAAGTGTCTCTCAGGGCTATCCAGAATAACTCTGGGGATCTCAGTCTTCTTGTTCAGTTATTCTGCCCTGTTAGAATCCAAATAGTCCAGAGATGAAGGATCCTTCCTTGAATCCATAGCTTCTTCTAATAGAAAACAAGCTGACAGGGTCACTACCCATGTGGGCTTTTCCTTTGATGATGGAGAGTGAGGAATGCATTTTGATTCTTTGACCTCTGATCATCACACACAGTGACCACTTGCTTTGAAATTAGCACTTTTTTGTTAAAGTTCTTCATTTGCATTTCACAAGGCTTCTTTCTCATTTGATGGCTTGTTTGATAGGTTATTTAGTTACAGTGCTATTTACAATGTAAATGTTTGCTATTACATTATAACAGAATACAGATAAGTGAAAACAATGTAACATCCAACAGGGCTGGCCCACAACATTTTGGCACCTGAGGCGGGGAGCTCAAATGACGCCCCCATATCCCGTCACTTGGGTCAAAACTTTGAAAGGTCTCAATTCTGCCTTCTTCCTGTTCTACTCCTCTCGTGGTACTGCTTTGCTACCTACGCCAATAAAGGAACTATCAACTTAAAATGCTTTGTTCAAAATTTTTAAGTAACACTTAACTTTCAAATGCCTGAACAGCAAATGTAACTTTTTTGTCTGCATAGTAAACACTGGCATTTTTATCGGTTTGAATAATCAAAGTGGTTCTTTCCGTGCCTTCTTGGTTGCAAAGATTTGAACTTCTTCCTGCTAAAGTCCACAATCTGGGCCAGCTCATGCTCTATTGAAATGGTTGAAGCCTCTTCTGTGTCATTGTGGTGCGTAGATGTGTTTTTATTAACTTCAGCTTGGAGAAGCTGCATTCTCCACTGGCAACTGTTACAGGAAGTGTTAGAAGTATGCGCAGAGCAACAAAAGCATTTGGAAAGAGAGTGGTCATCTTATTTGTGCACATATATTCCAGAACAGCCTTTAGAGTTGATCCTGCTGAAATGTCTCTTGAAAGGGCTTTCAGTTCATCACCTAAATCACTCAGATCAATATAGCACATGTCATCATATGTCAACACTGTCTCTAGTGCCCTGCATTGCTGGTGTAGGACTTCTTCAGGTATAGTGAGGAGTTTTGCAATATCATACAACATCACAAATATACTGCTTTGTTCCTTGAGCTGCATGAAATGTTCTTCAATTGATTGTATTGCACAATCTAGTACCTGGTTAAAGAATTCAACTATGAATTGTTGTTTGGGTTCTCTTATGGGATTATCTCATGCCTCGTAATCTAAATGTCTTCTTCTTTGGTGACTCTTGTATTCTTGAATGGGTGGGAAAATAGCTTTAGAGTGAAGCTCCTTTGCCAACTTCTGTGCACTCTTCAGAATGTTTTGAAATCCCTAATCTGACCGTAAGACTGTAGGTATGACTTTGCTTTGTCCAGTTGTTCCATTGCTCTGGATACATCAAAGTCAACACCTTGGATACTCTTGCTTACAACATTTATTTCAAACAGTATGTCATGCCACAACACTAAGCCACACAGAAATTTGAAGTTATGTATGTATCTGGTGATTCCATTTCCCTCTGCCACTGTTCTCCCACCAACAGTTCCTGTCATAGCATTATCCTCCATAATGGCAACTATGGCATCATCTATCTTCACAATTTGGTGTTTGATAGGCTTTATTGCCTCCACTCAACTTTCCCATTGTGTGGCACTCAATGGTTTCAGTGTCAGAGAGGATGTTCCCAGATGTTGTTTCAAAATTTGCCATCAATGAGTTGATGCAGAGAAAAACACATAGATGCTTTGAATTACATTAAAAAATTCAGCAACCTCACTAGAATCTTATGCTGCATCACTGACTACCAAGTTCAATGAATGAGAACTGCATGGGACAAAAAAAGCTTGAGGGTTTAACTCTCTGATCCGTGTCTGCACTTCTCTGTTCTTTCCTCTCACGTTGGCACCATTATCGTAGCCCTGTCCTCTCATGTCAGCTATCGCAATTCCCGTATCTTTCAGCTTTTTAAGAAGCACATTTGTCATACCAGCTCCTGTAGTATCATCAATGTCAATAAATTCTAGAAAATGCTCTCTGACTGTCACCATTGCAGGAACATTTTCACTAGGTTCTGTTGTTGTTACAAAACGCACCATTAAAGTTATTTCTTCCATATGGCTGATGTCAGGGTGCAATCCAGAATACCAGAGTAATATCTTGCTGACTTCAGATCTGCCACAATCTTCTGTTTGACTTTTGTTGCCAGTAACTGTATGATCTCATTTTGAATTGTTTTTCCAAGATAGTGATGTGTGTACAATTCTTGGGTGGTGACTCTTCTTAGATGCTCCAGGAGTACAGCATCAAACTCAGCCATCAGCTCCACAATTTTAAGGAAGTTTCCATTGTTTGGCACATACAGCTGATCTGAAGTGCCATGCAGTGCCAGGTTTTGGATAGCAAGCATTCTCACAATGGCAATGAGCCTTTTCAGAACATTTTGCCAGTAAAGAGACTCTGATGCAATCTTCTCTTGATACTGATCATCTATGGTGGCCTTTAACCTTAATCTTTTCTCAAGCTCTTTCCACCTATCGAATGCTCTCTGGTGATTTGCAGCCCTCTCATGGCATGCCAGATTTCTAGCCAGATTTTTCCAGTCCTGTGTTCCTGTAGAACCCAGTGTGGCTGGAACATTAGACTGGAAGAGTTTGCAACAAAAACAATATGCAGCATTCTGGGTTTCTGAGTACATAAACCATGGCCTCTCCACTTTGTCACCATTGGGGATTTCACACCAGTAATGTGTTGGATGGAAACTTCTATTTTCATTGTCTTTGGGGAACATGAAGTTTTTCACTTGCTGTGGCCCATGCAGTACAAGGAAGTTCCTCAGGCTACTGCTCAAGTGGTTTCACAGTCCTGGATCATCTAGTCTTAAGGAACTAAACTCAGCAGCAGTTGTTTCTTGCGCCTCCACCACACTCTTCTCTGATTTACACTTTTCTTCAGGAATGTGCATGGTAACACCCATTTGAGATGGAGATTTGGATGCTGCAGTAGCTGCCAGGTTACCTGCACTCTGACTAACTGGAAGATCAGGCACCACTCACATCTTCACTGGGGTCGGAAGGCTCACCATGAACATTTGTGTCTATGTATTTCAGGAGAGCTCTTTCCTGCTTAGATAGAAAAGCTTCCTTTGCTTTTTTTCTTTTTCTGAATACTGCCCCAGAGGGGCGTTTTCTTCTTTCACTCATGACTGCTGTTCTGTGACAGCTATAGAGGCTCTCAACACTCAGTTGAAGGGAACAAATAAGCAGGCTGGTAGCAGAGCCTGAGTGAAGGAAGACATCAGCGTCTTAAGGGCCTAACTGGCTCCTACTACTTCAGTTGACTGCCTGTTCTCCCTAAGTGGGTTCAGGGAAGCAGCAGGAAGCATGAAGCTCCCTGAAAAGCTGGTGTTAATCAGCCAAGGCTCCTGGGGGTGCTAGAGAGTTACATAAGAGGCTCCTCCTCCTCTCTCTTTCTGCGGCTCCTGCTGCTTTCCAGCTCCTGCTGTTATTCTCTCTCACCTTTTCTCCTGCCTCTTCTGCCCTCCTTCCTCCAGCACAGCATTCCATCATCTCTGTGCATCTAGAGCAGAGACAATACATATGCACCAGCAGCAGAGACATTTTTCTACACTCTTGGTCCTAGGGGCACCCCGCACACACAATCTGGCACCTGAGGCGGCCGCCTCAGTTCGCCTCATGGTGAGGCCATCAAATACACCCTTATACATTTAACAGTTACTTTAATCTATACTAATAAACAAGTACATTGACCTGGGGCTCAGCATAAACTGGCACCTGTAGTTGACAGTGTTTTCTAGCTCATGACCATTAGACCATAGGCCACATCGTAGAGAAGGAGATATACTACATTTGCACATTTTAGACCAATTTGCCATACAGCAGATGTACCCCCAATAGGAAATTTGGTGGCAGTGGTGGGCTAGAAACGCCATGAAGACTACTGTGCAAAGTTCTCCTGAAATCCTCTCCTTGCTTGCAGGGTTACAGAGGAGGCAGCAAGAGTTAACAGCGTGTAGTAACCTGCATGGCAATTGGAAGGAGGAACACAGCTGCAGGAGGGAAGAGTTTGGAAGAGGCACTGGGAAGAAGTTTCTATGCACATGACTTAAATGCTCGATATTGTTGCAACACCTCTGTAAATCGTCATAATAAAGACCCAGTTTACTTTTAGAAACATGGAATCCTCTCATCTTATTATCCAGCACTTGCTACAAGAAACATATCTTCACCACTATGCATTCAGAGGATCTCAAGAAGGACAGCCCACATTTATGAGCAGGGGTTATCCAATCATGCCACCATTCTGGGCCCCATACCCTTAACAACATGGCTTCCAGAGGAATGATTCTGATATTAGGTGGATATATTGTGCAAAACTCTCTAAGAGAGATGGGTGCAGAGGCAGAATTAGAGTTACTACTGATTCAATCAGTGACAAGCTAGGTGCAGATATCTGCTGTCCATGGAGGAAGGGTAGAATACTGCAGAGAGTCCCAGCTCCACAATGCACCCATGGAGGACCTTAAATGGGAAGCTATGAAGCTGGCACTCTTCTGCTTCATGCCTATACAACTGGAGTCTACTAGTTCAGTCCTCTACCTTGCCCCTATTATTTTCCATTTTCCCAAGCCATGAATACGCTAGTCCATGCTCAAAATTCATTAGTGATAGTTACCGTGAATATATTTTTAGAAAATTCATATATTAATTTTAGGGCAAATAAGCCCTACTGTAAACATTGCATGACACCATTTTAATCAGTGGAGATGTTCACTTTTACTTCAGGTAAAGAAGATTTATCCTCTAGCTTTCAATGAGAACATTGTATATGTATCTAAGGGTGGAATTACAGCATTAATAAATATAATATTGTACTATTACAATATCCACATACACTTAGATTGTCTACAGAGCTACATAATCTGTATCTGGTACTTTATTTCCCTGAAGGGTGCTTAATTTCTTCATAAACAATTTCACTGTTTTGTCCTTGTCATCTAGCTCCTACTCTACCATACTAGAAGATGATTTTGTTTCTGCTTACCTTGCTAATCCATTACACTGTTGTTATACAAGCTGCAGTGGACCTTGACAGAGTATTCAATTTTAGTTCACTTTACCTCTGTCAGATTATTTTATGGCTTTGGAATCAAGAACTTCTATAACTCCCAGCAAAGAATCTTTAGAATTCCATTAGTTTTAGGTAAGTTATAGTAGTGTATAAACTTTTTAACTCTACCCTGTCATTGGTCCATGTTGGAAGCATCATGTCAAATTCAGACTTGCCAATCAGTTCTAAAAGAAGTCTTTGGGATAGTCTTTTCTTTTCCTACCTAGTGTGGAAATTACTAATTCTACACCAAATATATATCAAGAATGAAGTCCAATAAAGAGCAATAGAAGCAAGTGTTTATCCTTCCTTAGAATATATATATATATTGTCAGAGTTATGTTAAATGTATTTTATGGTTGTTATAGTGAAGTTTGCTTGTTACATAATGATTAAAATACAAGGGAAAGAGAATATATTGACAATAGTAAATAACAAAATAAATTTGAAGAGCTGGTTAGCAGTGTATGCATCCCTTTTATTTAAAGAATATGGTCGCCACTGGTGAGACAGTGCAATCTGAATAGAATTTTGGGCTACCTTTGGCTTGTCCTTTAGTGTGAGTGCCCATCTTGAAAGGGTGGTCAAGAATGACTGTTATGACCTCAGGCTCATTTAGAAGTCCCTCCATTTATCTCAGATACAGGCCACTCCACAGTCATTCATACCTTTGTAACTTCCTGGACTAGAATGCCATAACATCTTGCTTTTTGGATGTTCCTTGATATTAATATGGAGGATTCAATGGTAGTGGAGCATGGCTACTCATTTACTTTCTAGTATAGGAATGGGCTAGTCAGGCCACTTGTCATCAGTAATCTACACTGCCTTATCTTGTGTTAAAGGGCTTACTGTAGTTTATAACATACTTCATAAACTAGGTCCAAAGTACTTGAGAGATTGCCTCTTGTCCAGAAGTCACAGCTGGCCAATGTATTTCTCTTCTTTGAGTGGTTGACAATGAGTCAAGTTGGCTAAGTCTGGCCCAAAGATAGCAAAGCTATCTATAATAATATTTTAAAAATGCTCAACTTTCAATCTTTTGCGGGCGCACTTTACTAAGAAATTTGTCATGTTTCATATGCTGTTTACTTAGAAATAGGTCCCTTTTCCAGTCAAAATGAGTCTATTTCATAGAGAAATGGACACAATCCAAGACAAAAGTGGTTTCAAAATCCAAGCTCTAAAATTAACCTGCTTGATACTGAAAAATGCAAACGTTGCCTATTTTCACATGAAAAACGTGTATTTCAGAGATAAACAAAACACAATATAGACTAGTGGTGGGCAACCTGCGGCCCGTCAAGGTAATCCACTGGCAGGCCACAAGACAGTTTGTTTACATTGACCATCCGCAGGCACGGCCGCCCGCATCTCCCAGTGGCTGTGGTTCGCCATTCCTAGCCAATGGGAGCAGCAGGAAGTGGCGCAGGCCGCAAGGACAGGCTGACTGCCGCTTCCCGCAGCTCCCATTGGCAGGGATAGGAGAAGTGTTTTCACTGGGAGCTGTGGACTGCCATGCCTGCAGATGGTCAATGTAAACAAACTGTCTTGTGACCTGCCAGCAGAATAGCCTGATGGGCTGCGTGTGGTCCATGGGCCGCAGGTTGCTCACTACTGATATAGACACATGTAGAATTACCCAAGGGGAATTGGTGAAAATATGAGTCATTGAAAAAAATTTCCCAGTTACACACAGATCTGATAATTACACTCTGATAATCTGTCTGCTGGTAGATTAATGTGTGCTGTGCTTCTGTTTACATCACACTGCAGATTGTGGTTGCTCAGTCATGTCTCTGTTATTTATATCTCACAGAGAAGTTCACACTGAAATTCTTAATCCTCTCTGAAGGAGACTCTTTCCTTTACATTTTGAAATTGCAAATCTCCAAACAACTTTCCAAAATGTTCATTGTACAATGTGTTGTCTTTGCTGTATTTCCTTTCCTGCACTGTCCCTATCATTTCTCTCACTACATAAAGTACTATTTATGTTTTATATATGTATTAAGGAATAATATTTAAAAAGACTTACAACTAATAGCAACAACAGGAGCACCTTAGGAAAGCACTGACATGACAGACAATAATGGCTCTGAAAGAGATACTATGGCCAACTAGCTGCTGATAATGGAATTATCTCACAGATGTCCATTGAGATTGCATTGGGAGAACAATAGTGAGTCAAATGAAAACATATTTGATCCAAAAGTTGACAGGAATCCTGTGGCAGTGTCAAAGGGAACATGTGACAGCCCCAGTATCCCTACACAACTTTAATGCAAATACTTATACTCTGCTAACCAGCCCTGATATATGGCCAGATATATGACCAGATTTTCAAAAGTGCTGAGTGCAACTTCTGAACATTCATTACTTTTGACCGTTTGGCTAATAGTGTTCATCACTTCCTATGCTGAACAGCTGGACCAGGTTTATACAGGCAAAGAGCCACTGGGATTCATTCCAAGAATGTGGATAAAGTGATTCAATTAAACCGTGGTTGCTATTAAAAAGTCATCATTTACCAACAATGTTATCTGGGATACAGGTTTTCCCCCCTATATTGAGGGTCTGATTATGATTGGTTATTATATGAAAGTGAAAAGAGTGGATTCAGTGCAAAGTTCCTAAGCCTCTCCCTTTGTATCCCAGGGACCAGTTACATTTGCAGTCCCCGTGTTCTCCTGACAGCAGTGATTATTCCCTGCTAGAGCTGCACAGGCACAAGATGACATAAAAAGAGCAGGAAGGAGGCAGAAACATGGCCTCATCTTCCAAGGGAGTGGGTGGCTGATCAGAGAAAGCACAGCCTGAATTATTTTATTGGTGGGACAGTGGGTGTGCTTTCCCTGGGAAGTTGTTCCACAGAGAACATGTTATTTAGCAGTGGATTTGTTTTGTTTTCATTTAGCATATTAAAATACCTGACATTATTTAGGGCCAGATATAAAGGACCTTGAAGTCAATGGAAAGACTCCCAGTGACATCAATGAGCTCTGGCTCAGACTTTTCATGTTTATTTAGTTGCTTAGTGGGATTTTCGTTTGTTTGTTTTTGTGTTGTGTTTGTTTATTGGGGAGGAAAATCCTCTCATACTGCAGAAAAGTATTTCACATAATAGTATAGCTGTGCATGCTGATTGCCCAGGAACAATAGGGGATGTTTGCTCATGCCATATCTACATTTCAAATGAAATGCTTAGGGCCTAGGGCCCAGATCCCATGGGGAGTTAGACATAGAAGAACCTTTTGGTATCTGGACCTATATTTCTAGGTATTGCATGGCTTGGTAGACAGAAAAGTGTATTAATTGCTCAGGGGGGCTATGCTTACTCACATAGGAGAGGTCTTACTTCACAAATACTGTCAGTTAAGGAAATAGGTCTAATTGCATGAATAGGTGCTTATCAAGCAATTAAGACTGAACAACCCATCCACAAATTAGCCCAGGAGAATTCAGGTGAATACTGCTGAAGGATCCTAGTAGGAGCTGAGAAGAAGCTTCCTGTATAATATTCTACTATTGGAAAATGCCGTAACTTGTGCAGCAAAACTGCTGCATGTTCATGTTAAAAGTTACAGTATCATCTTCTCCTCTGTGGCTTATGTACACTATAAAAAGGCACTAACCTCTTGAGCAACTTGGTGTGGTATGACAGTCCTTTTCTCAGCCTTGAAGATCCCTGCAGGCTCTCAGATGACCTTGGCTGGTCTTCAGTGACTTAGCCCTTTGGCCAAGTCAAACTCCAAATGAACCCCTTCCATGGTATTAAAGAGACCATTAAACAGTCCTCATTTGGGTCTTCAGCCCCTGTCAAGGCTGGATCCCCACTTTGAACTTTAGGGTACAAATGTAGGGGCCTGCATGAACACTTTTAAGCTTAACTACCAGCTTAGCTCTGGTTCTGCTGCCACCATTTCAAGGCTAATTTCCTTCCTGGGAAGCCTTGAGAAACCTTCACCAATTCCCTGGTGAATACAGATCCAAACCCCTTGGATCTTAAAACAAGGAGAAATTAACCATTCCCCTCCTTCCTCCCACCAACTCCCGGTGAATACAGATCCAAACCCCTTGGATCTTAAACAAGGAAAAATCAATCAGGTTCTTAAAAAGAAGGTTTTTAATTAAAGAAAAAGGTAAAAATCATCTCTGTAAAATCAGTATGGAAATTAACCTTACAGGGTAATCAAACTTAAAGAGCTCAGAGGACTCCACTCTAGTCTCAGGTTCAAAGTACAGCAAACAAAGATAAACACTCTAGTAAAAGGTACATTTACAAGTTGAGAAAACAAAGGAAAACTAACACGCCTTGCCTGGCTATTTACTTACAAGTTTGAAATAGGAGAGGCTTGTTTAGAAAGATGTGGAGAACCTGGATTGATGTCTGGTCCCTCTCAGTCCCGAGAACGAACACACTCCCCAACAAAGAACACAAACAAAAGCCTTCCCCCCCCAAGATTTGAAAGTATCTTGTCCCCTTATTGGTCCTTTAGGTCAGATGCCAGCCAGGTTACCTGAGCTTCTTAACCCTTTACAGGGAAAAGGATTTTGGAGTCTCTGACCAGGAGGGATTTTATAGTACTGTACACAGGACAGCTGTTACCCTTCCCTTTATAGTTATGACACGCCCCCCAAATCACAGATAGTGTTGGACATTCGGTTCCACACTGGCTGTGATTTCTTCCTGGAGTTCTAGGAGAAAACAGAGTTAATAAGACACATGTACCTTTAGACACACTACTGATTATATAAAAACTAACAATATGTTTCATTCCAAGAACAATTGTTAACCAGTTAACTCTGGGAAACTTTCCCGGGAGAGTGCATCAGCCACTTTGTTAGAGGCTCCCGAAATGTGTTGTATTTCAAAATCAAAATCAAAATCTTGGAGAGCTAAACTCCACCGAAGAAGTTTTTTGTTATTTCCCTTGGCGGTATGCAGCCACTGTAGCGCAGCATGGTCTGTTTGTAGTTGGAAACGCCGTCCCCAAACATATGGGCGTAGCTTTTCCAGTGCGTACACAATGGCATAGCATTCCTTTTCGCTGATTGACCAATGGCTTTCCCTCTCAGACAGTTTCTTACTGAGAAACACGACAGGATGGAATTCTTGATCCGGTCCTTCCTGCATTAAAACTGCTCCCACGCCTCGCTCGGACGCATCTGTGGTTACTAGGAACGGTTTGTCAAAGTCTGGGGCCCTTAGCACAGGGTCAGACATGAGTGTTGCCTTAAGCTGGTTAAAGGCCTTTTGACACTCATCAGTCCACTGAACTGCATTTGGCTGTTTCTTTCTGGTTAGGTCTGTCAGCGGGGTGGCGATTTGGCTGTAGTGGGGTACAAATCGCCTATAATATCCGGCCAAGCCTAAGAAGGATTGGACCTGTTTCTTAGACTTTGGAACCGGCCACTTTTGGATAGCATCCACTTTGGCCTGTAGGGGATTTATAGTTCCTTGACCCACCTTGTGCCCCAGGTAAGTCACTCTGTTTTGGCCTATTTGACACTTTTTAGCCTTAACAGTTAGTCCTGCCTGCTGGATGCGCTCGAAAACTTTTTCCAGGTGCTCGAGGTGCTCTGCCCATGAATCAGAAAAAATGGTCACATCATCGAGGTAGGCAACTGCAGATTCTCCCAATCCCGCTAGGAGACCATCTACAAGTCTTTGGAAGGTGGCGGGTGCATTTCGCAACCCAAAAGGGAGTACATTGAATTCATACACCCCTGCCTGGGTGACGAAGGCTGACCTTTCCTTAGCGGGTTCATCTAGTGGTACTTGCCAGTACCCCTTGGTTAAGTCTAAAGTAGAGATGAATTGGGCATGTCCCAATTTCTCCAATAGCTCATCTGTGCGTGGCATTGGATAGTTGTCAGGATGAGTTACAGCATTTAGCTTACGGTAGTCCACGCAAAAGCGTATTTCCCCATCTGGTTTGGGAACTAGAACCACTGGAGATGCCCATGCACTCCTAGAGGGGCGGATTATACCCATCTGTAGCATGTCCTGGATCTCCCTTTGTATAGCAGTTTTGGCATGAGGTGACTCCCGGTAGGGTGGGGTTCTAATAGGGTGAGCATTACCTGTGTCAATGGAGTGGTATGCCCGTTCGGTCCATCCTGGAGTGGCTGAGAAAATTGGTGCAAAGCTTGTGCACAGCTCCTTGATCTGCTGTCGCTGCAGACATCCAAGGGTCGTGGAGAGGTTCACCTCTTCCATGCCAGCATCCTTTTTTCCTTCGTAGTAGACACCTTCAGGCCACTCCGCGTCATCTGTTTCCTGGGCTGTAAACTGGCAAACGTTTAATTCTCTGGAATAAAAGGGCTTAAGAGAATTAACATGGTATACCTTAGGCTTTATGTTGGAGGTGGGGGAGGCTATGAGATAGTTAACAGCTCCTAGGCGCTCCTGGACCGTGAATGGTCCTTCCCACGACGCTTCCATTTTATGGGCCTGGAGCGCCTTTAAGACCATGACTTGGTCTCCTACTCTGAAGGACCATTCTCTGGAATGTTTATCATACCAGGCCTTTTGCTCCTCCTGAGCATTCTTTAGGTTTTCTTTAGCAAGGGTTAAAGAGTGTCGGAGGGTGCTTTGTAGGTTGCTTACAAAGTCTAGAATGTTAGTTCCTAGAGAAGGGGTAAACCGCTCCCATTGCTGCTTCACCAACTGTAACGGCCCCTTAACCTCGCGGCCATACACAAGTTCAAATGGTGAAAACCCTAAACTGGGATGTGGTACAGCCCTGTAGGCAAAAAGCAACTGCTGCAACACTAGGTCCCAATCATTGGAGTGTTCATTTACAAATTTACGTATCATGGAGCCCAAAGTTCCATTAAACCTCTCCACCAGGCCATTGGTTTCATGGTGGTAAGGGGTGGCAACCAAGTGATTCACCCCATGAGCTTCCAACAGGTTTTTCATGGTCCCTGCCAGGAAATTAGTTCCCGAATCTGTAAGGATGTCGGAGGGCCAACCTACCCTGGCAAAAATGTCTGTTAATGCCTGGCACACACTTTTAGCCTTGGTGTTGCTTAAGGGTACTGCTTCCGGCCATCGGGTAGCAAAATCCATGAAAGTCAGTACGTACTGCTTTCCTCTGGGTGTCTTCTTTGGGAAAGGACCCAGAATATCCACAGCTACGCGCTGAAATGGGACCTCAATTATGGGTAGTGGCTGGAGAGGGGCTTTAACCTGGTCTTGGGGCTTTCCCACTCGTTGGCACACCTCACAAGACCGGACATAATTAGCAACGTCCTTGCCCATTCCCTCCCAGTGGAAGGACTTCCCCAACCGGTCCTTGGTTCTGTTCACCCCAGAATGGCCACTGGGATGATCATGGGCTAAGCTCAAGAGCTTTACCCGATACTTAGTGGGAACTACCAACTGTCTTTGAGGATGCCAGTCTTCCTGGTGCCCACCAGAAAGAGTCTCCTTGTATAAAAGTCCTTGTTCTATAACAAACCGGGATCGGTTCGAAGAGCTGAGAGGCGGTGGGGTGCTCCGCGCCGCCGCCCAAGCTTTCTGAAGGCTGTCATCTGCTTCCTGCTCAGCCTGGAACTGTTCCCTTGATGCTGGAGACATCAGTTCCTCCTTGGACTGTGGACTGGGGCTTGGTCCCTCTGGAAGCAATGCAGGTACTGGGGCTGTTTCTATTGACTGTGAACCGCTGTCCGCTGGTGCACTATGTGGTATCTCAGGCTCTGGCTGAGCCTCTTGGGTAGGGTTATCTGCTGCTTCCGCCAGGTCAGGCTCGCTGGTGCCCTCTGGCATTGGAGTTGTAGACGGGTTTGCAAGCGCTGGACTCAGGGCTCGCAATGGTTCTGGTGCTGGTTGCGTTGCCAGTTCCAGTTCTGGGACTAGCTTTGGCTGGGTCTCTGGGATTGGATTCACTACGGTTGTTGCAGTTGTTGGCAGGGGATCCTGTTCCACCACGTTTGTCTGGGTCTCTGGTAACACAGATGGGGCCCTGGTGGACGGCTCAGGAACAGGGATGGGGATGAAAGCTTGCTTAGCCTGGCTGCGGGTGACTATTCCCACCCTCTTGGCTAGCTTCACATGGTTGGCCAAATCTTCCCCCAGCAGCATGGGAATGGGATAATTGTCATAGACTGCAAAAGTCCACATTCCTGACCAGCCCTTGTACTGGACATGCAACGTGGCTGTAGGCAAGGTTACAGACTGTGACACGAAGGGTTGAATTGTCACTGTAGCCTCCGGGTTGATGAGTTTGGGGTCCACTAGGGATTGGTGGATAGTTGACACTTGAGCCCCAGTGTCCCTCCAAGCGGTAACCTTCTTTCCGCCCTCTATCAAGGTTTCCCTTCGCTCCGAGGGTATGAGAGAGGCATCTGGGTTTGCGGATCTTTGGTGTGATTGGGGTGTAATGAACTGTAATCGGTTGGGGTTCTTGGGGCAGTGAGCCTTTATATGTCCCAGTTCATTAAATTTGAAACATCGCCCTGCTAAGGTATCACCGGGACTATGTTGGTTGGTGGAGACTGGTGTGGTGGGGTGAGAAGGCGTCTGGGGTTTCCCTTGGGATGTGGGTGGGGCCTTGGGTTGTCCCCGGTGGTAAGGTTTTGTTTCGGCTTGCCCCTTCTGATATTTACTCCAACTGCTACTAGTTTTTTTCTTTTTTGCCACCTCCACCCATTGGGCTCCAATCTCCCCCGCCTCAGTTACAGTTTTGGGCTTCCTATCTAGGATGCACCTTTCTATTTCCTCAGGAACACCCTCTAAAAACTGCTCCATTTTTACTAGGAAAGCAGATCTTCCAGAGATTTAACATTTGCTCCTGATACCCAGGCATCACAATTTTTGTCAATGTGGTAGGCATGACGGGTAAATGACACATCCGGTTTCCACTTTAGGGCTCTGAACCGCCGACGGGCATGCTCGGGTGTTAGCCCCATTCTGAGTCTGGCCTTGTTTTTAAAAAGTTCATAACTGTTCATGTGTTCCTTAGGCATTTCAGCCGCCACCTCTGCTAAGGGTCCACTGAGCTGAGGCCTCAGCTCTACCATGTACTGGTTTGCAGCGATGCTGTATCCAAGGCAGGCCCTTTCAAAATTTTCTAAGAAGGCCTCAGTATCATCGCCTGCCTTGTAGGTGGGGAATTTTCTGGGATGGGAAGTGGTACCTGGAGGGGGGTTGTTAGGATTGCCTGGTGCATCCTGCTTAGACTTTGCTACTTCCAGTTCATGCTTCCTTTCTTTTTCTCTCTCCTCCATCTCTTTTTCTTTCATCTTCATCTCTTTTTTTTTCAGCTCCATCTCTCTCTTGTGGGCCTCCTCTTTGGCTTTTTCTTCTCTTTCTCTCTGCTCTGTCTCGAGTTTTGTTAATTGAAGCAGTCTCTGATGTTTTCTTTCATTTTCTTCTGCTTCTAGTTTGTCCAGTTGTATTTTTTTAGCTACTTCTTTGGTAGTCATTTTCCTGTTTTTTTGTGCTGGGTCAGCCCCTCTGCAGTTGACTGAAACTGGGAAGCTCTCAGCTCTGGCTGCTGCTGAGTTAACAGAGACTTTCTAACTAGCTACTCCCCAGGATGTAAAAAGAAAAAAAAAAACACAATTCAGCTTGTAAATTCCTTTTACCTTTGTTTGCCCATTTGAACACTTCTCTTAACAAAGGACCTGTTAAAAAAACTTAACACCTCTGCCTTCAGGCAAGGAGAGATAAGATATGTATCTATCTACCTCCAGCTGGGCTTTCCAAGCAGCTAGAAGGAAAAAAAATCTCACTGGCTTTTGGGTTTAAAATGATCCCACCATGTCAAGGCTGGATCCCCACTTTGAACTTTAGGGTACAAATGTAGGGGCCTGCATGAAAACTTCTAAGCTTAACTACCAGCTTAGCTCTGGTTCTGCTGCCACCATTTCAAGGCTAATTTCTTTCCTGGGAAGCCTTGAAAAACCTTCACCAATTCCCTGGTGAATACAGATCCAAACCCCTTGGATCTTAAAACAAGGAGAAATTAACCATTCCCCTCCTTCCTCCCACCAACTCCTGGTGAATCAAGATCCAAACCCCTTGGATCTTAAACAAGGAAAAATCAATCAGGTTCTTAAAAAGAAGGTTTTTAATTAAAGAAAAAGGTAAAAATCATCTCTGTAAAATCAGTATGGAAATTAACCTTACAGGGTAATCAAACTTAAAGAGCTCAGAGGACTCCCCTCTAGTCTCAGGTTCAAAGTACAGCAAACAAAGATAAACACTCTAGTAAAAGGTACATTTACAAGTTGAGAAAACAAAGGAAAACTAACACGCCTTGCCTGGCTATTTACTTACAAGTTTGAAATAGGAGAGACTTGTTTAGAAAGATGTGGAGAACCTGGATTGATGTCTGGTCCCTCTCAGTCCCGAGAACGAACACACTCCCCAACAAAGAACACAAACAAAAGCCTTCCCCCCCAAGATTTGAAAGTATCTTGTCCCCTTATTGGTCCTTTAGGTCAGATGCCAGCTAGGTTACCTGAGCTTCTTAACCCTTTACAGGGAAAAGGATTTTGGAGTCTCTGGCCAGGAGGGATTTTATAGTACTGTACACAGGACAGCTGTTACCCTTCCCTTTATAGTTATGACAGCCCCAGATATGGGGCCTTTAAAATCATCCCTTTGTTGAGACTCCCCTAAGCATGTCTCCTTCTTGAGGTTTACACCACTTTACCTGTGGCTGGTAAGGAACCCAGGCCCATCCATTATTCTGGGTTCCAGCAGCTACATAGAACTTGATCAATTTTGTTGCTGCTTCTTCCCTGGGCCTCCTCTTATCTGGCCACTTTTGTTTCATCCATATCTCAGAGTTCATGTTCTTAAGTCCTCTTTCTCTCCCTGCAAATCCAGATAAGCAAAATGAAGCCAGAAAATAAACTCTGACTACCTCTCAAGTTTCTTTGGCCAGAATGAAGCACCCTTCCTTCCCCTCTAGTCACAACCAGGAACTGAATTGCTAGGCTGCAGCTCCTTTTATTTGAACCTGATAGGCGCTTTCAACTTCCATCTAGCATCAAAGTAGGGTTGTGCAGGGAGGAGGGGGGGATTACAATAGTCATAACTTTGGCAGATTCCAATATGGGTCAGTGTGTTAGATAGTGTTCAGTTGAAATCCCTGTAATGGCTGCCAAAGTGCATTGATCCTGAGCAAAGTAATGCATGGTGAGCAAGTGTCTCTCTATGTCTTATGCAGTTTGTGGTTCTCTCCTCATCTTAGCTTTCCTACCTCCCAAGTAAAGGAAGGGAGCAGGTCAGGACTCAACATGTACATCTACATGGGGATAAAAGCCCTGTGGCATGACCATGTGTTATTGGAAGATGCACAAGCCAATGAAGAGGTAAGAAGGTGCCATTTTAATATGGTAACTTTTCTGATTATGATTACATTTTAAGGAGATTAGACATAGGGAGGATTTCAAGTAGGCACAGCCTGAAATTAGGAACGAGAAAATGTAGTTTATATATTAGGAAAATATTTTTAAAGTAAAGGTCAATTAGAAAATGGAATGATTTCCAAGGTGAGTCACTGTGTCGCCGTCAGTAGAAAGTACATTATACAAGATAAACTGCTTGGGAATTTAGTGTATAGCAAAGAAACCTGCACTATTGCAGTAGATGACCCAGGCAGCACTTGTCATCCCCATCAGTGCCTCCTGTCATACTATTAAGAGCTATAAAAAGAAAAGACTAATATGTGCTCTTTGAAAGAGGATACAAAAAAGTTGAAGATTGATATTATACTTACTTTTAGACACCCCAGGGTACAAGATAATGCATATGAGATATGTATTAACAGCTCCATAAAACATGCTCTGTCATATTGAAATACTTTAATTACAAAATGGCTTTAGAAGGTTGGGCAAATATTGAAACTCTTTAATCACTTATTTTAATTAATATAAACATAGTGAAAAAATGCTGAGATTTTGATTAACATGCTTCTGAATAATGTCATTTCAATGTCTATAGGAGCCAAAAATAACTACTTAGTAGCTATAATCCATTATTATTCATATCAAGCAATATTAGTATCAGCTATGGCAGGTTTCAAAGCCCATTGAAATCAATGAGAGTCTTTCCATTTACTTTAGTGTCCTCTTGATTAGGATACTAACCTATGCTTATCAATAGCAGTGAGATATTCTGGAGAATGCATTTTTCTATAGGTGAAAACACTATCTTTTTATCTCATGTGGTAGTTACATTGCACCCACATTATGCAGAAATCCTCTAAACATATTATTAACATATCTGAGTTTTACATTTCTTAAAGCTAAATTCTGCACTGAGTTACATAGCTGTAAAATCTCAGAAGTAAATGGATTTGAGCTAGGTCTGTCGATTATTCACAGTTAACTCATGCGATTAACTAAAAAAATAATCATAATTAAAAATTTAAATGTGATTAAATGCAGTTTTAATCCTACCATTAAACAATAGAATACCAATTGAAATGTATTAAATATTTTGGATGTTTTTTCTACATTTTCAAATATATTGATTTAATTACAACACAGAATACAAAGTATACAGTGTTCAATTTATATTATTTTGATTACAAATATTTTGCACTTTAAAACTGATAAAAGAAATAGTATTTTTCAATTCACCTTTGGATCATTATTGAGCAGAACTCATCATCAGCATGGTTGCATGTCCTGTGGAATGAATGATGGTTGAAACATGAAGGGACGTATGAATCTTTAGCGCATCTGGCATGTAAATATCTTGCAATGCCGGCTACAAGAGTGCCATGTGAATGCCTGATTTCACTTTCAGGTGACACTGTAAACAAGAAGTCAGCAGCATTATCTCCTGCAAATGTAAATAAACTTGCTTGAGCGATTGGCTGAACAAGAAGTAGAACTGAATGTACTTGTAGGCTCTAAAGTTTTACATTGTTTTATTTTTGAGTGCAGTTATTTTTGGCACATAACTCTACCTTTGTAAGTTCAACTTTCATGATAAAGAGATAGCACTACCTGTATTAAGTAAATTGAAAAATACTATTTATTTTATTTTTACAGTGCAAATACTTATAATAAAAATAAATATAAAGTGAGCACTATACACTTTGCATTCTGTGTTTGTAATTGAAATCAATATATTTGAAAATGTTGAAAACGTCCAAAATATTTATATAGCTGGTATTCTATTATTGTTTCACATAGCGATTAATCATGCGATTAATTTTTTTAATTGTTTGAACCTATGTAGCTGCAGGGAGAATCTATCACCTTGAAGGACATAAATCCACACCCTGCAGAGGTCAAACATAGGAATTTATTACACACAGTGCTGGCGGAGTGTCACCTGGCTTATTAGGCTCAGAGACACTGTCAATCAATTGATTACAATAGAATATACGTATTTTCCATGTGCGGGGGAAAGTGATGGGGTAAGCAGTTCCACACCCCGGGATAGGTCTAACTGCAAGACAAGATAGCACATTAGCCAATGGTTAACAGATCACATAATGTCTCTGCCCATGGTCTCAAGTTAGCAAGTTAACATTTAATTTAATACTTTGATAAAATGTTATTAGTATAAAATATATATGTTGAATTCTGATTTGAGGTCCATAGGAATGAAGTAGCTCCTCTGATTGTCCAGCAGATACATTCCTAGGGTTTAAAACAAAGAAACAGTGAAAGTATATGGCAATAAAGATTGTCTCCTGTGTGTTTTAAGGCAGGCATTGGTCCCTGGGAAAGGGAGGTGGGAGGAGGCCATATCTTATACTGAAATGTGCCAACCTTTCATAAACTCAAGGTTGGATCTGTGGGAAAAATGTCTCCCTACAGAAGAAACTAACAACCAAAACAGGACTTCTTTGTTCAATCTGCAACTCTGAATAAGACACAATTATTTAGTTCTCAGCTCCAACACCTGGCAATTTGCTGACTAGTCTTATTTTAACAAAACAAGATTATCTGTTTACCCTAGCTTTCTCTTAGCTGATCACTATTTGCTAGGCCTCTGGTCCCTTGACCAAACCCTGGACTTTGGGTCTGGAAAAGAGTGGCACAATCCATATACCAGGTTGTTATATAAAATGCACATGGATTTTAACCCTTCACACCTTGAGGAGTATGGCTGTCTCAGAAACAATTTAGGTACCAAAATATTTATATAAACTCTAGCCTGAAACTGGGACAGAGAACCACAGACCGGACCTGCTACAGGTAAACAAATCAGCCCGGCATGCCAGGGTGCTTACCCTGGCAGGCCACGTACCAAAGGTTGCCGATCCTTGTTTTATACAAAACAAATAGATCTAACTTTATAAAGAGAAAAGTAAAAATAATAATTAAACCACATGTAGCATTAGCTATCTTAAATACCTAAATGTATAAGGGTAGGCTCACTGCTGGAACACTTTCTTGCACTGGGCATGGCATAGCAGCTTTTCCCCTTATCTGGAACCCCCATGTATGGCATCTCTGGCCCTTTGATAGTCCGCCTCTACTTGTGGTTCAGGCATCTGGCCAAGTAACACCTAATCTGACCAGTATTGCCAACCTCTAGAGATCTAAAATCCCCCAAAATCATTAGATTGGTCCAGCAAATTATCACAGAATCATAGAAGATTAGGGTTGGAAGAGACCTCAGGAGGTCATCTAGTCCAACACCCTGCTCAAAGCAGGCCCAACACCAACTAAATCATCCCAGGCAGGGCTTTGTCAAGCCGGGCCTTAAAAACCTCTAAGGATGGAGATTCTACCTTGGTAGAATCTTGGTAACCCATTCCAGTGCTTCACCACCCTCCTAGTGAAATAGTGTTTCCTAATATCCAACCTAGACCTCCCCCACTGCAAGTTGACACCATTGCTCCTTGTTCTGTTATCTGCCACCATTGAGAACAGCCTAGCTCCATCCTATTTGGAACCCCGCTTCAGATAGTTGAAGGTTGCTATCAAATCCACCCTCACTCTTCTCTTCTGCAGACTAAACAAGCCCAGTTCCCTCAACCTCTCCTCGTAAGTCATGTGCCCCAGCCCCCTGATCATCTTCGTTTCCCTCCGCTGGACTCTATCCAATTTGTTCACATCCTTTCTGTAGTGGGGGGCCCAAAACTGGATGCAATACTCCAGATGTGGCCTCAGCAGTGCTGAATAGAGGGGAATAATCACTTCCCTCGATCTTCTGGCAATGTTCCTACTAATGCAGCCCAATATGCCATTAGCTTTCTTGGCAACAAGGGCACACTGCTGACTCATATCCAGCTTCTCATCCACTGTAATCCCCAGGGCCTTTTCTGCAGAACTGCTGCTTAGCCAGTCAGTCCCCAATCTCTAGCGGTGCATGGGATTCTTCTGTCCTAAGTGCAGGATTCTGCACTTGTCCTTGTTGAACCTCATCAGATTTCTGTTGGCCCAATCCTCCAATTTGTCTAGGTCACTCTGGACCCTATTTCTACCTTCCAGCATATCTACCTCTCCCGCCAGCTTAGTGTCATCTGCGAACTTGCTGAGGGTGCAATCCACCCTATCATCCAGATCATTAATAAAGATATTGAACAAAACTGGCCCCAGGATCGACCCCTGGGGCACTCTGCTTGATACTGGCTGGCAACTAGACATTGAGACATTGATCACTATCTGTTGAGCCAGACAATCTAGACAGCTTTCTATCCACCTCATAAAAATCTCATAAAATTATGAGATTTTAAAATAATCAAACCATGTTTTCTGTCTGTATTTTGACTTTTTAACTCTATTTTACTCCTCTGGATATGTGTGTCTCATAATTTCAGGTTGAAATATCAACCTTTAATGAATATGAAATGCACACCTTTCTCTGTCTGCTAAGATGGAGATTCTTAACCCCCAAAATAGGAAATATATGGTAGTTCTCCTATTGTCTTGACTTCCCCACTCAGCTCACTGTCCCCTGGTTTTCATCCCCTTCTCTGGACCTGGCAGCACCACCCACTGACTCCTCCCATCTCCTACCTCCCACTGCCCCTGGGGTTTCCCCCTTCCTCAGCTGCTGCTGCTGCAGCAGCACCTCCCTAGATTCCAAGTAGAGGAGAAGACCCCAGGTAGCAGGAGGAGCAAAGTGCAGCTGCTGGTCCTGGGGTGTGAGCTTCTCCTGCAGGTACCAAAATCCCATGATTTATGATCAATTTGTGAAAGTTGGGAATAGCAGCTTCCTCTGGCTTCTCTGCAGGAAGTCCTCTTACTCGCCACTGCTTCCAGGCTGGGGGAGCTACCATTCTATCTCTATCTCCCAGCACTATTCTCTGCACCTCAGTTAGCCTCCCTCCTGCCCTACATCACCCTGTACCTCATTCACATGCAACTCTTAGATCAGCCACCTGCTCTACACAGGGAAAATTTGTGAGTTGACAGCCTTTCAGCATGTTTTATTATTACACGTAAAATAAGACCCCGAAATCACTATGGTCGTGATAAAATCACAAGACCTGGCAATACTGTAATCCCATTCTTCCAGGATAAAAGAAGGTCAAATAGAAGTCCACTATCTTTCAGCCCCATCCCTGGTTCCCATCCTACACCCTTCTCTCAGGGTTCTCAGTTGTCCTTATTTCTTAGGCATCTCCTGCCACCTTCCCTCGGTACGGAAATTGAGGCCCAAACGCTACACTGGGTTCCTTGCAGGAAACCTATAACTATCAGCCAAGGTCTGCTCCCTCAGACTCCTTGCTGCTTCCTCTGTCACAAACTGTGATGGGGATGGCCAGGCCTAATGATCAGAGCTGGAGCAGCCAGGCCTAGCGGGCAGAGCCAGAATCAGAAGTCCAGGGAGGAGTTGAGCAAGGCTGGAAGAAAACTAGGAATAGGGCAGGAGCAAGACTAAAAACAGGACCAAAGGAAGAGCTGGAGCAGGACTAAAAACAGGACCAAAGGAAGAGCAAGGCTGGAGCAGGCTAAGGGTTGGGGAGTTTGTTGCCACTGTCAGGCAGGAATGAGTTCCAAGCTGTGAAGTGATGTTGAATAGACTGAGCTGTTGTTCCTCCTGTGTAATTTATATATCTGGTCTGGGAGTCACATGACCAGTTCCTGGCTTGTAGATTGGCTGGAGACAAGCACACGAGTGACTGATCACCTTAGAGCCTCCCTGGACTTCTTTCTGTTATAGTGTCTTTTTAGGTCTTCTCCCTGTGATGGGGTTTTACTCATCAGAGTGGTGCCTTCTGCTGGCTGTCTTTGGGATTAGCTCTGTCAACCAAAGCATTCTATCCTGGTGGTGCCTCTCTCATCCTCATCAGTGCTTGCAGACCCACCTCAGTCCAAGAACTGCAGCATCCTTTTCATAACTCAGACCTCTAGCCATGTCACCATCTGTTTTTTCCCCTTGCTGAGGCCAAGGTCTCTCAGTCCAATTCCTGCCACTTTCCCAGTGGCAACTGGTCAGATATCAGGAGGCTGATATCCACAGGATCCATGGGTTGAGATCTGGAGTATGGCACGGGACTGGTGCTGCCATACTCCAGATCTCAACCCATGGATCCTGTGGATATCAGCCTCCTGCTGCATCTCTTTAACTTCCGTCTCTGCTGCTTCTCTTCCTTGAGCAACTTCCCCAAGGCCCCAGCACCTTCTTTGTCCTCTTCTCAGGGCTTTCAGCCAGCCAGTCCCAGCAGCCAGCCAGGAGCTTTCTCTTGCTCCTCTGGTCCCTGCTAGCAGCTGCTCTGTCCAAGGTACTTCCTATTCTCTCACCATCTCAGGGATACACTTCTCACTCCCTGTGCACCGAGCAACCACTGACTGCTCTTCCTCACAGTTTCCTTTTATGTGAGTCTGCTGGGACCTGATTGGCTGCTTCCTGTGCAGCCTCCCTAGGCTGCTTTGAGGTCTCACCTCCACTGCTCCTCTCTGAGACAGGATATAGCCAGCCCATGAGGCCTCCATTAATCCCTTTCTCTCTGGTGTAGGGTTGAACACCCCATCACACTCCCCTAGCCCCTTTCTAGCTGGTCATTTGTTTGTTGTGTATTATATGACTTACAGTGCTGGCCTATTTGCATACTGAGCCACAAGCAAAAGAAGAGATTGAAAAATTTGTAAGAGAGGATATTCACAGTGTGAGACAAACAGCAGGTGGTGTCCTGTTTGTGTTTAAAGACACAGGAAGGATATATGTTTGGGATAAAGAAACACATGTAATCCTTCACCTAGGAGACAAGCTGACAGTGTGGCTGTTTCATGAATGGATGGTCATAGCCAAGCCTGAGTGTAAAACATTGCAAGGATTTTGTGTGACCAATATTCTACAAGATAGCTCAGTGGTTTGAGCATTGGCCTGCCAAACCCAGGGTTGTGAGTTCAATCCTTGAGGGAGCCATTTAGGGATCTGGGGCAAAAATCTGTCTGGGATTGGTCCTGTTTTGAGCAGGGGGTTGGACTACATGATCTCCTGAGGTCCCTTCCAACCCTGATATTCTATGAGTATCTTGTTAAGTAACTCTGGGCACTAGAATGTGTGTTACACTTCTGTTTTATATGTAACCATTTGTTTCCAATACTTCCATTTGCTAGTACTTGAATCTTTATGCTTTGTTAAATAAATTTACATTTAATTTTACTATAAACATATCTAAGTGCTGTGTGCTAAGAGCGGTGATCTGAGGTGGAACTGGTAAGGTGTTGATGTACTGGGTTTTTTTGAAGCAGCAAATCTGTGAATATTGAGAGTGTACATTGAACAGAGGCTGGATACTCCAAGGAGAAGTTTGGAAGGTTCAAGGGTAGGAGTGTGCCTATCACTAACCTGTAGAGAAACAGCAGGGCCTATAAGGTCCTTAGGGGAGTGCTTGTGTTGTCCATGGATGGCAGATCTGGGGACCTGACCCTTAGAGGGCACAAACAAGGCTTCCTCACACTAAGGGCATATGATAGCGAGGTGCCTAACAATCCGGCATACCCCTGGGAAGGATCACACCCAGTCTGTCAAAAAGAGAGGAACCAATGTGAAGCATGGGAGTGGGATCATTTATTCACTTGGTTCTATAATGCTGCCATAAAAGGACATGTGTATGCTCCCCCAAGTAGCTTGTATGCAATTCTATTGCCATATGACTTCTCTGTGGGAATCTCTCATGAAGAAGATTTTATTTTTCAGAATAGAATATCTGCACATTGAGAAGAGAGACACTATCAAGGAGACTGGAATCTAGATGAGAGCACAAATTGTACATTAGTTCTCAAGCAATTTTGATAGCATGAAAGTTTAAGATTCTTATGTCCCATGCTATATATTAGTCAAACTTCTTGGGGAAAATAATAATGAATTATATTTTTCCTTGACCTATGCACGGAATAATTATAAAAGATGTATCAATGTGGAAGTTTATATACTGTTGAATTCCAGGAGTCACTTGGATCAAAACAAATTAATTTGGAAATTTACAGCATATATTGAATTCTGCTGAAATATGTACAATAAGGTAGATGTTTATTTGCTTTTGTTATATTCCTTGTTTTAACTTAATTTTAAAAATGTTAACACCAGAATCCTAAAATATGTACTAAATAGCAGAGCTACTTCTAAAATTAATTTGTTTTATTTTGGGGCTGATCTTGTAGTCCTTGCGCTTAAATGCCCTTAAATGCTACTTTTTGTGAAATGATGACTTGAATATAATCAGAATCAAAGAATTCCATAGTTTTCTGTTTCTCAGCTTTCACATGTGATGGGAATGAGTGCTTCTGTTTTCATTATTTTTGTTTAATGTGCAGCACTAGTTAACATAAAATAAGAAGCTTCTTTAGGAGAAAGTCTTCTTTCAAATAATATGGACAGATGTTCAAATTGCCTAGTACAAAAACATCAGGTTGTATATGCTACAAAATACTAATTACAGCCCAGAGGCTTATTTCCTTAAAATCTGACCTCATAATTTTTGCTTAAGGTTCAAAACTAACAATCCTTTGTAGTTTCTGATTAACCATATTGCATAAATGAATAATAATATAATGGTTACATTTTTGAGGCTTATTAACATTACTATATATGAAGATGAATCTCTTACATGATTAATTCCTTTTTCTGATAATATAGGGAGAAAAGTTAGGATACACAATTTTGTTGCAATATTTTGGATGTATTTCAAAATCATTTACATTTCCTAATAGGAAAATAATAAATGCATTGAATAACACATAATATTTAGGGCCCAATCCTGCATTCCTTGCTCATCCAAGACTCCTATTGACTTCACTAATTGATATTTCTCTTTTAAAAAGCAAAAACTCTATGGAAAAAAAAGCTTATAAAGTCTTCCTGTTATCTAAACTTTAGATACTCTATTAGAAAATCTCAGCTCACTCAAGAGAGACAGATTGTTATTAAAGAGGTCTTTAATATGTAGCATACTCAGCAGCTCTCATACCAGGAAACAAAACATGAAATGAAGAAACTTCTCATGTCAAATAATTTTCACTGAAACATGCCATTTCTGAAAGAGAGAGAAAAATGTGGCTGACAGGCATTTGAAAATGGTGTAGTTTTCTATAATACCTACAATAAGCAATGATGCATAGATAATAGAAAGAAAATTGGTTCACCCCAATTCCCAAGATCAAAACTGAGTCTTTATGAAGATGAAGTCTGTACTTGAATGATAGCCAGTCAAGTTTGAAAGGAAGATTACTTTTATCTGTTGTATTCCCTGAATGGAGAAGTGTCCTTCCCTGGCATGTCGGAGAATCAGATCTGTACAATTCAACTGCTCTTAGCAATTGTATCCAGGATGATTTTGTCACCAGTTTAGGGTTGGCTTAAAGAAAGAAATATATTTAAAGGGGGTTTGCAGGGTGGGCAAAGCAATATTTGATGTTAGATTCCATTGTTGATTTCCTTAAGCATTTTTAGAGTGTCGTTAATTTAATACTAAAATCAGATTTAGACAGGGAACAGAATAGTTGGAATTTGGTCTCCTCTGAAAGAATAGACACTAACATGGAAATGAATATCCAAGTCAGATGATGTAATGTTAATATGGGACTGATTGTGCTAACGTCTGTGTTAAGCCTCTGACTATGCCAAATGTGTTTGAGCAGAGTATATGTGTAGTTATAAAAGTGCCGAGTTTCCTCTCTTGATACATCTAGTTCTTGAATTCTTTCTAAATTGTTAGTCTGGCTTCTTCTTTTTTTTTTTTTTTTTTTAATTCTTATGATATCTTATTCTTGCTATTCCTTGCATTTATCCTCTGGAATTCATCTTTCCTTTCTTGCTATAAGTTAAATTTCCTTCCAGTCCCATGTTAATTCCCTCCTATTTCTCCGACCCTACAATAACCCCCCTCCAACAACTCCCTTACCACTGCAGCATTCCCCAGAATCGTAGCCCTAGATTTAGAAGGGAACAGGAAAAGCAAAGCAAATGTTTTCAATTAAAACCATTTTTTGATCAAACAGAAAATATTAATAGAAAAATGGGACTGGTTGAAAATTTTCCACCTAAACTTGTTGTTAACCAAGAATTGGGTTTTTGACTAAATGAAAATATTCAGAGAAAGTGCTTGCTTTCCTCAAAACAATTCAATATTTTGTTTGGAAACCTGAAAACCCCCAAAAAATCACCACCACCTCCTTCTCCTCCTTCTGGAAAAATCATGGAGCAGGTCCTCAAGGAATCCATTTTGAAGCACTTGGAGGAGAGAAGGTGATCAGGAACAGTCAACATGGATTCACCATGGGCAAGTCATGCCTGACTAACCTGATTGCCTTCTATGATGTGTGCAAACCCAGGACAAATGGCTACAAAACTGGGGGTGGGGGAGAGGTAATAAGTCACAGGCAGTTAAAAGGCCTCTCCCAAACCACTGAGGAGAGATAACCATGGGGAAATAAGGTTCAGCTGGAAAAGGAGTTACCAGGGAACTAATTAGGTTCAGCTGACTCCAACTGCTTGAGACCTTTTTAAACCCTCCCCGGCATGGAAGGGGGGGGAGGGGTCAGAGTGAGAGAAGCAGGGAAGCTGCCAGTAAGCTAGGTGCAGCAAGGCTCTGACCCCTTCCAGCAAGGAAGGCCGCACTCTGTCCCAGAAGGGAAGAAGAACAAGCACAAGGGACTGACTGAGGGAAGGAATAGCCAGACCCGGTGCTACCTATGAGGATTTGCTTTGCCCAAGCCTGTGTCTCCAAGGCTAAAAAGGACTGAGCCTGCCAAGGAGAAGAAGATACTTTGCCACAGATGAGAAAACTGTCTCTGTGGATATGGGGAAAGTGGTGGATGTGATATACCTTGACTTTAGCAAAGCTTTTGATACGGTCTCCCACAGTATTCTTGCCAGCAAGTTAAAACAGTGTGGATTGGATGAATGGACTATAAAGAGCCAGATCATTGGGCTCAATGGATAGTAATCAATGGCTCAATGTCTAGTTGGCAACCGGTATCAAATGGAGTGCCCCAGGGGTCAGTCTTGGGGCCGGTTTTGTTCAACATCTTCATTAATGATCTGGATGATGGGTTGGATTGCACCCTCAGCAAGATTGCGGATGACACTAAGCTGCGGGGAGAGCTAGATATGCTGGAGGGTAGAGCTAGGGTCCATAGTGACCTAGACAAATTGGAAGATTGGGCCAAAATAAATCTGATGAGGTTCAACAAGGACAAGTGAAGATTCCTGCACTTAGGACAGGCTGGGGACTGACTGGCTAAGCGGCAGTTCTGCAGAAAAGGACCTGGGGATTACAGTGGATGAGAAGCTGGATATGAGTCAACAGTGTGCCCTTGTTGCCAAGAAGGTTAACAGCATATTGGGCTGCATTAGTAGGAGCATTGCCAGCAGATCGAGGGAAGTGTTTATTCCCCTCTATTCGGCACTGGTGAGGCCACATCTGGAGTATTGCATCCAGTTTTGGGCCCCCCACTACAGAAAGGATGTGGACAAATTAGAGTGAGTCCAGCGGAGGGCAACAAAAATGTTTGGGGGCTGGGGCACATGACTTACTAGGTGAGGCTCAGGGAACTGGGCTTATTTAGTCTGCAGAAGAGAAGAGTGAGGGGGGGATTTGATAGCAGCCTTTAACTACCTGAAGTGGGGTTCCAAAGAGGATGGAGCTAGAACATAACAGAAGAATGGTCATACTGGGTCAGACCAAAGGTCCATCCAACCCAGTATCCTGTCTACCAACAGTAGCCAATGCCAGGTGCCCTAGAGGGAGATCAAGTGATCTCTCTACTGCCATCCATCTCAACCCTGTGACAGACAGAGGCTAGGGACACCATCCCTTACCCATCCTGGCTAATAGCCATTATTGGACTTAACGTCCATTAATTTATCGAGTTCTCTTTTAAACCCTATTATAGTCCTAGTGTTCACAACCTCCTCAGGCAAGGAGTTCCAGAGGTTGACTGTGCATTGTGTGAAGAAGAACTTCCTTTTATTGGTTTTAAACTTGCTGCCTATTAATTTCATTTGGTGGCCCCTAGTTCTTATAGGAACAAGTAAATAACGTTTCCTTATTCACTTTCTCCACACCACTCATGATTTTATATACCTTTCTTCTATCCCCCCATAGTCTCCTCTTTTCCAAACTGAAAAATCCCAGCCTCTTTAATCTCTCCTCAGATGGGACCTGTTCCAAACCCCTAATCATTTTAGTTGCCCTTCTCTGAACCTTCTCTATTGCCAGTATATTTTTTTTTGAGATGAGGAGACTACATCTGTACACAGTATTCAAGATGTGGGCATACCGTGGATTTATATAAGGGCAGTAAGATATTCTCCATCTTATTCTCTATTCCTTTTTTAATGATTCCTAACATCCTGTTTGCTTTTTTGACTGCTGCTGCATATGGAGTGGAAGTCTTCAGAGAACTATCCATGATGACTCCAAGATCTCTTTCCTGATTAGTCGTAGCTAAATTAGCCCCCATCATATTGTATGGATAGTTGGGGTTATTTTTTTCCAATATACATTACTTTTCATTTATCCACATTAAATTTCATTTGCCATTTTGTTGCCCAATCACTTAGTTTTGTGAGATCTTTTTGAAGTTCTTCACAGTCTGCTCTGGTCTTAACTATCTTGAGCAGTGTAGTCTCATCTGCAAACTTTGCCACTTCACTGTTTACCCCTTTCTCAAGATCATTTATGAATAAGGCTGTTCTCAGTGGTGGCAGTTGACAGAACAAGAAGCAATGGTCTCAAGTTGCAGTGGAGGAGGTCTAGGTTGGATATTAGGAAAAACTATTTCACTAGGAGGGGGTGAAGCACTGGAATGGGTTACCTAGGGAGTTGGTGGAATCTCTATCCTTAGAGGTTTTTAAAGCCAGGCTTGACAAAGCAAGCCCTGGCTGGGATGATTTAGTTGGGGTTGGTCCTGCTTTGAGCAGGGAGCTGGACTGGATGACCTCATAAGGGCTCTTCCAACTGTAATAGTCTATGAGTATATGATTCTTCTTCTGTTTGTTGTTGCTTTTTTTTGAGGGGGGGGGGAGGATTGCAAAGCATTTTCTGGTATTTGGCCAAAAGTCAAACTTTTTCCATGAGAAATCTCCATTTTCTGACCAACTCTATAGAAAGTTAATATGTAGGCCAAACAAATGAGAAAGAAAAAGTAACAAGAATTTAGGGAGAATGAGCCTGATATCTCACCTCAGAGAACACTGTGCAAATTTTGTGAAAGGGGAAGGTATTTATTTTGGTCTCTTTCCTCCTAATCTTTAGTGCATTCTATTACCTTCTTTCTCCTCTCCCTGCTGTTAGGTTGGGGGGATAAGCAGGGGGCAGTGTGAAGCAGGACTCCTAATCCTTTAAGAAAGGACAGGGTGAGAGAGAGCATTGCCTGATCATCAGCATACACAGAAAGCTGCCCTTCCCTAGGATGCAGGGGAGTGCCGGAAAGGCAGCCAATGAGAAAGCTTTTCCCTTTAGATTGATATGTTTGGACATAGCCATCTAGGAAGATGTGAAAACCCAAAACCCTTAGCACCAGCAGCCCTGAGATTGATGTTGCTGAAGTCAGAGTTAAGATTTTGTACTTCAGTAAAAATTAGACAATTTTGGGGTTGTTTTGCTTGTTACTAAACTGGAGGTGCAGAGTCTGTATGTATGAGTGGTGAATGTGATGTGTGGGTTTTAACAGATGGTAAAGAAAGTTCCCTACCTGCTTTTTTTTTTTTTTTTTTGCCTTTACAGATTTCTGTGGGTGGGTTTGATACATAAATAATTTTAATTGGGTCTAAAAAAGTTTTTGTTGGTGGCAATATTATACAACAAATCAGCTTTATGAGAGATATAAGTACTTTAAAGTAAGGACTCACACAGGGACCCATGCAGCTACCATTTTGTTTCATGAGTGTCCCTTTGCAAATCCCCCTAGCTCTTTGAAAAAGGCCTCTATCTATTTTATAATTAAACCTTGTTTTGGCACAGACAATATAGTGCAAACTTTATAGTAATTGAATCAGCTATATTGTAATCCAAATTAGAAACAGTAGCAGGATTATGTGAAGAAGTTTTCCCCCCCCTAATGCTATCATGTTTGTCTTCTGTGAACAAGATTACAGAAAACAGGCTCTGAATAAACAGGATAATCTAACTCTATTATTTTTTTTCTTTTGATAGATCCATTGTATTATATTAGCAATTACAGTATATGCTGCATTTGCATTGTTCACTCTGTTGTGTTAGGTTTTATCAATAGAATCCTAGTGTGTAACAATAACATTTTTTACTTAATATGATTTAAAGGAAATACCAGTACAAAATAATATTAATTATTTTTAAGTTGCCAGAATACTACATTTTCTTGTTGTTTTTATTCATACAAATTCACTAGTTTAAGAAAACTTGGAAATGCTAAAAGTGTAAAAACAACATATTCAGCCTGGAAACATGTCATGCTGAATCCTTTTACATTCCAAAGGATTATTCTCTAGTGATTGTTCACTCAAATCTGATTAAAGGCCTCTGCCAGGGGACTTCTCTCTTCTTTGGCCTTCTCTGAAATTAGGCCTATTTACAGTAACTACGGTAAAGGAATACAACAGTAATCAACCTATTTTTTAACAAATATTCAGTATTATTGGTTCCTTTATTGGGGTGAATGGACCCATGCAGAATCTAGCATGGATGGTGTTATGCAACTAGATGCCTCTAAAAAGCTGCCAGGATGGTAACTGAATGGAATCACATGACCACTTGATTGCCTGCAATGCCTTAACAAAGAACAGTGACTCAGCATGATCTGTAGGGATGGAATGGTAGCAAGACCCTCTTCCTTTAAGAGGGAATGTAAATCAGAACAAAGAAGAAGCTCAAATACAGGAAGAAAAAGAAGGCTGGGGAATGTGGGAAAAGAACAAACACGTGTTCCTCCCTCTCCATCTCAGGGTACTTTGACAGAATAAAGCCTTGTCATAACTATAAAGGGAAGGGTAATAGCTGTCCTGTGTACAGTACTATAAAAATCCCTCCTGGCCAGAGACTCCAAAATCCTTTTCCCTGTAAAGGGTTAAGAAGCTAAGGTAACCTGGCTAGCATCTGACCTAAAGGACCAATAAGGGGACAAGATACTTTCAAATCTTGGGGAGGGGGGGAAGGTTTTTGTTTGTGTTCTTTGTTTGGGAGTGTGTTCGTTCTCGGGACTGAGAGGGACCAAACATCAATCCAGGTTCTCTACATATTTCTAAACAAGTCTCTCCTATTTCAAACTTGTAAGTAAATAGCCAGGCAAGGCGTGTTAGTTTTCCTTTGTTTTCTCAACTTGTAAATGTACCTTTTACTAGAGTGTTTATCTTTGTTAGCTGTACTTTGAACCTGAGACTAGAGGGGAGTCCTCTGAGCTCTTTAAGTTTGATTACCCTGTAAGGTTAATTTCCATACTGATTTTACAGAGATGATTTTTACCTTTTTCTTTAATTAAAAGCCTTCTTTTTAAGAACCTGATTGATTTTTCCTTGTTTAAGATCCAAGGGGTTTGGATCTTGATTCACCAGGAGTTGGTGGGAGGAAGGAGGGGGGGGATGGTTAATTTCTCCCTGTTGTAGATCCCAGGGGGGTTGGAACTGATTCACCAGGAGTTGGTGGGAGGAAGGAGGGGAATGGTTAATTTCCCCTTGTTTTAAGATCCAAGGGGTTTGGATCTGTTTTCACCAGGGATTTGGTGAAGGTTTTTTCAAGGTTTCCCAGGAATGGAATCCATTGAAATGGTGGCAGCAGAACCAGAGCTTAGCTGGTAGTTAAGCTTAGAAGTTTTCATGCAGGCCCCTACATTTGTACCCTAAAGTTCAAAGTGGGGATCCAGCCTTGACAAGCCTTTAAATACTTACTGGCTGAGGGGAGGCCTTTTTAATTTGCTTCTTTAAATTAATCTGTTTTTAGGGGGCACAACACATTTGTTTCACTACATACAAATTAAAGAAATCAGTTCTGTACTTCAGAGTGATTTGCCTAGCTGCTGCTACTGTCAATAGATTTTCATAGTGTTAAAATCTAAGAGAACTGAATCCATTTTCTATATCCATGTTCTATTAGAATTCATGTTTTTGTCCTGCACTTACTTATTAGTCAACCATATTTTCTTTGTGAATAAGGAATAATAAATTGGACATGTTTTTATATGCATCAGAAATACACATTTATTTTATATAGAATCAAACTTCTTATAGTGAAAAATACAGTGTTTCAGATCAAAACATCAAAAAAGGTATACGCTGATGAACATATTTCTTTCCTCAAGGAAATTAGCTTTTATAGTTGACCTAGCAGCAGGACACCAAATTAATTGTTTTGCATAAGGGCTATTAATCACAATAGTGACAATTTCCCAGAATGCACTGGCCTAGTAATTGAATATTGCCATTCACTTTGAGTATAATTTAAATCACACAGGATGGTTAAATGCTGCAGATGGAAGAGAGTGTACGTTTTTTGGAGATGATCCATAAGCTAATTGCTAAGCAGTGGTGGCATTTTCATTTATTATAGTCAGCTCAACCATTAATTGTGTATGGTGATACAGTTCAATGGAGTTTCTCATTGAACAAGTTATAAAGGTTAACCACAGCTGAAATGAAAAGAAGAAAAATGCAATTGAAAAATAAATGACTAAAACAAAAATTGGATTTCAACTTATTGTCATATCACATAGACAATGTAATAAGAAATTATATAGAATTGTAAAAAGGCTGGTCAGTTTTTATCATATAAGCAGAAGATACGATGAATGTGTTCATCAGAGTAATAAAACTGAAAGCTATATACTCAGATTCATGCGTGGGGAATGTGAGGCAGAGATGATTATATTCTTATGATAATAGTTGAGCCAAAGTCAGAGTTAGTAAACAACTCTGGTTGTTTTGGTTAATGAATTTATCCACCAACTTTTTTTTTAATGACAAAGTTAAAACTAGCAGTTGCCAAGCTAATATACCTCATTTTAGTATAAAAATGAATTTATTATGATCATATTTCCCCTTTTTCTTAATGAAAACTTCAGAGGAAACAACTTACTAATAAGGTGGTTTTTAGGGTATTAGTCATACTTTTGATAACAGATCAGAAAACTAAAACATTACACTTCATATCTCAGTTATTAAAATGTATACAATATGAAGAAACTTGGGTTTTAGAGGGTTCTGAACTCAAGTATCTAGGGCACTCTACTGGATTTACATGTAACTATTGTGTTATAAACAAGAAATATGTACAATATTCAGAGCTTTCATCTCGACACGTAACTTTGAATCCAGAACTCAAAAAAGCAAACCATGTACAGAGGTCAATCTGTCCACCATTACAGACAAATGAAACAAAGAATAAATTATATGTAGGGCAATATGTTTGTCATTGTATGTTGGGAGTGGTCCTGGAGTAATGGTAATAATATCGTGGAAATCACAGCAAAAAGCATCAGCTGTAATGACAAACTTACTCTTTCGGGCCCACACTCTTGCATATATTCATTTTAAATATTTTGGCAGTACAACCTCCTGAATGCTATACTTTCCCTTTCTCATTTATGCAGCCTGCTTCATAGGATCTGGATTCTTTGTCTTTAATTTAATCTTTTTTTAAACTAATCATGCTTTCAAATTATAGAGGGTGACTTGCTGCCAGCTCTTTTATGTTTTCCAGTTGTGCCTTTTTGCTGTAGTGGTCTAGTCTGCAGCACCGCTTTAGTGAGTCCCCTGATCTGGTCCTTTGTGCTGATTCTCTTCTCCCTGTTAGCACCCTGTTCAGTGGTATGAGTTGTTATCTTAAGGCTTCCTGTAAGTCTGCAGTGCACAGCTGTACACCAGCTCATTCACTTACCAAAGCAAAAATCTCAAGATGTCAGAAGTCATAGACACAAAAAGAAAAAGTCAGAGAAATCACAGAATCCAGGACTCTCATGACAGCTGCTGTGACAAGCATTCATTCTTACTGATGAGGAAGATCTCTTTTTTCATTTTTAAAAAAATGCCATTTATACATAGATAGCATTGAGTCTGCTATGTACAGTATCTGTCATGAGCTCTAGTGTGATGGGAATAAAATTAACTCCTCTCACCACTACTGTAGAAGTGTGTCTGATTTTCAAATGTAGTGAGTTCCTCATCAAATCTCTCAGCTGGTTGTGAGTTGTTTATGATATCTAATGTGTATTTGACTTTGACTGCTGGATTCTTTAGCTTTTTTTCACCTGGTGGGCCTCTCTGAATGTAGTATTTAATCACTGTTTAGAGTGTAATATCAACATTTGTGAAACAATGGTGCTGCCATGATAAGATCTTGACTGTGAGTATCAATTTGATCATCACAACAGAGTCAGATATTACTGGCAGGAAGCAACAGGTACACATCAGGGAAACATCAGTGTTAAAAAGTACCAGAGGCTCTTTTCTAACTAGATACTATTTTAATTGTATATAATCATCAGCTACAGTCAATTACACCTGTGTTGTGCAGGAGATCAGACTAGATGATCATGATGGTCTCCTCTGACCTTATGTATTAATCCATGAAATCATGATGATTTATATATATATATATATATATATATATATATATATATATATATATATATATATATATATATATAAAAACACATGCCATTGTAAGGAATCAGATTTGTCTGAACCAGAATCAAGGACCACTTCAGCTCAAGAAGAATTTCCATTATTGGTAACAACAGGGCATATATCTGTTTTATAGCTCTTCTCCCAGTCATACTACAGTGTAAAACCATGACAGTGTGAGGTGATGTGGTGGAGGCTGTTTACTTCCATAATGGAAAACAGCAAAACTATAGGACTAGTCACCACCTCTTCTAGTAAGTGGAAAAATAGATTAGAGAGGCTTTGGCCTTGTAAATATGAATCCAAATAAAATTAAATATTAACCTTTCTAATTCCAGATGATTTTTCTGCATCTCCAAAACAGTGTTCTGGAGTGCTTGGGGAATTTGCTCACATCTCCTGTTTGCCAGAGAGAAGCACTAATGAAATTATGCTCAGATACCAATGATCCTTATTAGTAACTATTTTTGTAAAGTAAGCTCCCATAGTACTAAATAAATAGAGGTACATTAAAGGGAAAGCCATACAAATAAGCACACCAGCTAGTTCCTACTCTAAGTGAAAGCAAATTCAGCAAACTGGCAAAAAAGAACAGTAACCCAAATTTTAAGGGTGACATATTGAAGACAATGACAAAATTCACATAGACTTCAATGGAAGCAAAGGTTCCTCCACAACTTACAATGAAAAGATGAATAGCAGTGTCATAGGTTTTACCCCCACTCTGGGCTTTAGAGTACAAATATGGGGACCTGCATGTGAATCCATAAACTGAATTACCAGTTTAGATCTGGTTTTGCTGCCACCACTCCCAAGTTCTAACTCCTTTCCCTGGGTAGCCTTGAGAGACTTCTTCACCAGTTTTCTGGTGAACACCGATCCAAACCTTGGATCTTAACACAAGGAGAATTTAACCATCCCCCCCCCCCTTTCCCCCACCAATTCCTGGTAAGTCCAGATCCAATCCCCTTGGATCTTAACACAAGGAAAAATCAATCAGATTCTTAAAAATAAGACTTTTAATTAAAGAAAAGAAAGGTAAAAGAAAACCCTCTGGGAGAGAGCATACCAGCTGATCTCACAGACAACAGATTCAAAACACAGAGGATTCCCCCTGGGCAAAAACTTAGTTACACAAAAAATACCCAATTTGATTATTCCTTAATGCCCAAGACAAGTTACAAAGAAATAAACATAAACCTATTTTTTCCTTCACTAATACTCACTACTTGATAAGAGGCTGAATTCTGGAGCTTTTCCACTCTGGTCAAAACTGAAACTCTAAACAAAGGAAACTTCCCTCCTTCCTTTTGAACCATCTTATCCCCCCATTGGTTCCTCTGGTCAGGTGTTAGCTAGGCTAGGTGAACTTCTTCACCCTTTACAGGTAAAAGAGGCATTAACCCTTAACTCTCTGTTTATGACAAGCAGCAATAGCTGAAATTACATAGAATAAAACCAGTAACATTAGGAAAAAAATGCTCCAGTAGGGAGAGAGAATTGAAAAATTTAAGGAGGATAAGGGCAGGACTGACACACATATGACATAATTTAACTGGTGCTTTGCAATACTTTTCTTAATGAAAATGACTGACAAAAGTATTCCACAGTGGTATAACAGAGTCACACAAAACTCTGGGGTTGGACTACACTGGATTCTGCTAAGAACAGGGACAATCATTGATCCTCCTACTCACACCTTCAGTTGTAAGCAAACTGATGTCAATATCAGCTAAAGCTCGTTTGCAGTTGACATTTATACAGCTTATAAATAACAGTGTAAGACTGCTAGAATTAAGAAAAAATATTTAGTATTGTAGTTGCAGTGTTTCTCAATCTAAATTTCAGGAAACTTTACTGTTAGAGGCTTTAATATTGGCCATCTAAAACATCTAAAACAGATTATTTGAGTAACTAGAAAAGAACAGGAGTACTTGTGGCACCTTAGAGACTAACAAATTTATTTCAGCATAAGCTTCAAAAACAGACTCCAACGAGAAATTGAATTAATATGCAAACTAGATACCATTAGCTTTGGCTTGAATAGAGACTGGGAGTGGCTGGATCATTACACAAATTGAATCTATTTCCCCATGTTAAGTATCCTCACACCTTTTTGTCAACTGTCTGAAATCAGCCATCTTGATTATCACTACAAAAGTTTTTTTTCTCCTTCTGATAATAGCTCATCTTAATTAATTAGCCTCTTAGAGTTAGTATGGCAACTTCCACTTTTTCATGTTCTCTGTATGTGTGTGTGTGTATATATCTTCTTACTATATGTTCCATTCTATGCATCTGATGAAGTGGGCTGTAGCCCACGAAAGCTTATGCTCAAATAAATTTGTTAGTCTCTAAGGTGCCACAAGTACTCCTGTTCTTTTTGCAGATACAGACTAACATGTCTGCTACTTTGAAACTTGAGTAACTAGAGTGTCTCAGGGGCAAGAATATGTTAGGGAAACAGCCTAGACCAGCGGCCCAATCAACACACCACTGCAGCCCATGTGACATCCTCAGTGCCATACAGGTAGCATATATACATATGCAGCCCACAATGATAAATAGGTTGAGAACCACTGTTCTAGACCTAAAATATTCACTTTAAACTCAAGATAGTAATACATTTATTTAGACTGTAAATTTCTCGGGTCAGTGACTGTCTCTCATTGTGTGAATGTAGAAAGACTAGTAAAAAGTGTCCTGATCTGGGTTGGGGCCTGTAAGATAATTAAAACTGATTAAGTTCACTCTGAAACATTTGAAGAAAAATTGTGTAACACTGTTAGCTAGAAGCTAATAAGTGGACAGTGTTTTTGAAATTCAAATGCCATTACTTGTACCACTGCATTTTTTTTTTCTTTATTGAATTCTTTTTCTAATAAACCAATTAATTAAAAGCTCCAGGTGTTCCATCCATAGTATTATTATTGTTATATATAAACAGATAGACAAAGTCAATCACTCCCAATAGATGGATGCAACTACATATAAGCTAACAACCCTAACACATAGAGTTATTGTTAACAATATTTAAGGTAAGCTCAAATAAATAAGATGAGTCCCATAAACAAAGCAGATTAATATTCAGACCAAAATGGAGAGAAAGGACATGGCCTACAAACAATGCAGTCTTGGCGTTAAACTTGCAACCAGATATGGCTTCCTTAACATTAAAAAAGATTTTGTTTAAAAGAAAGGAAAAAAACAAAGGGGAAATACTTTGGGGGAATAATAATCGATGTAATAGAAAATAAATATGTTGCCAATTGTTGATAGTTAAAAGTTTTAAATGATTACTGAATATACTCCCTCCCCCCATGGACTGCTTCTTGCATTCTATATAAATTCCTTTTACATGAACAACTTAATAGAATTTGAATTGGAAAATTCTTTGATTAGACATGATAGACATAATCTATAAGAGATGACAAGTCTCTAGGACTTGTAAATGGCTAAAACATACTGTTTTCAGTTGAGGTAAGTTAACTGGAATGTTTATTCTTTCTTGTCTTCAGTAATACATAACCTGTAGGCTTTCAATAAGTCTTACTGTCTCCTTACAACTTACTTTATGCAAATCTCAGTGTTTAGATCTAGTTTGAGTCACTCAAAAATGGGGGGAAATCAATGTCTCTAATTGGACAATTAAATGTATTTCAAGTGTAATACAAAACTGATGTTTTTGAATGGAATGAAATAATAGGAGATACATATACTACAATTGCTCAAAATTTATATTTCTCCAGATCTACATTTTGGTTTCTTCAAATTTACTGGTCTATTAGGTGAGACAGTGTGCAAGTAGCTGGTGGCATCTGCCATGTGTTATTGTCATTTCTAATGTGACAGCTAATCAGTGTCATGCAACGTTGCAGAATATTATTAAATATCAGCTTTCAGAGCACTACTTTTGAGAACCACAGTTAAGCAATATAGTGAGACTTCCTGATTTATGAGTAGTTTGTTACTAAAACACTCTATATATATATCCACAAGCCTTTGAACACCACTGTGTGGGGCCTATATTTTGTTAAACTAGTCCAGCCCAATTCTAATGCATATATTTTACTACTGTGTATACTCACTTATCTATGTTAAGAGTTTTCCATAATGCCCAACACTATAGCACCTAAATACTTCTGCTGTACATTCAGCTGCATGTGGTGGTTCCTACTGGATTTTAAGGAGTTTTTTCCCCCTATTCTCTCCTCTTTAGAATACAGACACCAATTTAGCCAAGTCTCCTTCTAATCATTAGGCTTAGATTTTCAATAATATTGTCTTTATAAAGCATTTTATCTTATGCTTGTATTTAAACTGTCTGTAAAAGGAACACGAAACAGCCTCAAGACTCTAGATGAAATGTTGTGAATAAGGCAATCACCATTTAGGTGTGGTAGTCTTTGCCGAAGAATGAAATGAAAGAAAATCATTCAAGCCTGAAATCTACAAAGGTCACTAAATAAAATGAATTTAGGTTGTTATATTGGAGTAAACTAAGAGAGAAGTATTCAGATCACTGCTCCCTACTAAAGCTAATGCTAATTGAGGTGAATTATCCCTCAGAGATCCTAAATCAAGTAGTTTCACAAACTTTAGGAGTAATAGGATGCATTGTTAATGATGAAATAAATACCTTATACCCCTATAGCAGCATACAAATCTTTTTATAGTCATTTTATAGTCTCATAATCCAAAATCATTATGAACACTTAACATGTATCATTTATTTACGCTGTCTTTTATGAAATTGAAATTGCTGATTGCCAGTATCTTTCCAAATACACAAAATACAACTGCAATTTGCAACAAATTTTATGTTTTCACTTTCAATTTTAAAAGGTAAATGGAAAACAATATTATGGCAGTATTTTGTTCCATTTTTATATTAGAAAGAAAAAGTCAAATAGGGTTTTACTATATAAAGGTGTGTCTGGGGGTGGGGGGGGGGGGGAGAGGTCAGCTGCTTAGCTGTTTGACCTTCCTTTATGATGACAATTAAAAAAACAAACCCTCAAAGCATGTCAGTGACCAACTATGAAGAACAGTAAAATCCATCATTAATCCATCAATAGGTATAGTGAGAATGAGAGTTGTGTGAAATATTCAGTTCAAATCACAAATAAGCAAGAACTGGCTGAGGTTGCAGTACTACCTGGATTAGTGAAACTCATTCTATATTCTCAAAAGGGCTGACGTTGCCTGTATAGCCAGGAAATCAGAAAACCTCATTTCTGTATTAAATTGAGTGATGTCAAAGCTACCACAAAGCATATGGTTAACAGCTTCTCCATTATAAACTCCTGTAGTTTGACCCTCATAATTTTCTTAGAAAGAGTTTATTAGGGGCTGAAGTTTCTCATGCTTAATCTCAAACCAGAAATATTTTGTTGTTATTGTTGTATTTTTAATTTTTTTTTGAAGATTTAATCAAATCAGTTAATTTATATTTGCACCCTGTCTGACACCTTCCTTAGTAAAGTTCAGCCAAGATAGACATTTTATGGCTATATTAAAACCCTCCTCTGATGATAAAGTTTTCTAATAGAAATGCTGACAGATCCAGCATTACTGTGTTGCTATTGGGCAGTATTATAATGAATGTTGCATTCTGAAATGTTAATAGTAACAATATGCTATGTAATGGATGTTTCTACAGAGACTATAATCTGCATGTCATGTATATTGCATAGTTGCTAATATGATGAAAAATAGATTACCAAACACACTTCATCATTTTTATCAAAAACCAAATCTTATTGATTTGTTACCTCCTAGAATAATGCTAATAACAAATGTAATGATAAAAAATTGAAACTAGTTATGATAGTAGTGCAAGGTTTGATGTTCACCAGAGTATCCCCCAAATTACTAACTATTGATTTATCAATGTCATTTACATTAATTTCAATAATACTATGCTCTGGGAGGGCAGGGTATGCTCTCTTCTGAGATTACATTGCTGCACAATGGCTGGTAGGGTGGATGGAGACTGGTTTATGGCTCTGCTTCCCTTAACATTAATCAGCACAGACAGTGTAGGTAGTCAGGAGGGAGGGGGGATAATAAACTATCCCTCATTAAGGTCCCTATTCAGGAAAGCATTTAAGCATGTGCTTAACTTTAAGCACATACTGAACGCCCATAGAAGCCAATGAGACTTAATCTCATGATTAAAGCTAAATGTGTCCTTAGGTGCTTTCTTGAATTGGGGCCAAAGAGAGATATTAGCAGGTAGCATAGAGGCTGCACACCTGGGAAATGTGGGAGGCATTCTGAGTCTCCAGAAGCAAAATCCGTCCTGGGGAGTCACCTGGGCAACAGAGCTATGAACTACATCCAACATATAGCACTTCTAAGAAGCAAAATTAAGCAGCCATTAAGTTCTGTATCAGGGGGCTCAATTCAAACATGAAAGATGTTGTTTTTAATTTTTAATTTGCAAATCCTATACACACATCCTAGGCTCTGAAAGTCAAAATTAATTCCTTCCCTCTTGATGTCATCCTCAGCAATAAAGATTCAGTTACACCTGTGTAGTCCCATAGTCTTCAATTATGCCATCACTAAAATTCATGTGATCATATTGCCTTCAGTGGTTTTGCAAGGCATAAGTGACCGGTACTATGATTGTGCTGGGTTATACTGGGAACTTACTTCAGCATTGCTATGTCTCTTGGGGTGTAAAAATTCACACCCCTTGAACATAGCTATGCTAACCTAACCCCTGCTGTAGAGAGTGATAGATCAATGGAAGAATTCTTCCATTGACCCTAGCTACAACCTTTCGGGAAGGTGGATTACCTACGCCAATGGGAAAATCCCTCCAGGTGGCATAAGTAGTGTCTACAATCAAGGGCTACAGTGGTGCAGCTGCAAATGATACAGCTGTGCCACTGTAGCAGCTTAAGTGTAGACATACCTTTAGTTAACAGTTCTATTCATGTGCATATAAGAACTGAATTCAGCTCACTGATTTTTAGCTATGTTAGCTCTATGAGGTTAGCAAGATTGAAAAGCAGTAAATACTTATTTCTGGTTTCTTCAACCAGATATGATTCAGAAGGTCTCTTAGGGTAGAAGGTGCAATGTTTGTATGGTAACTTGTCAGAGTGGAACAACACTTTAAAGGGTTAAGATTAATGTAAGTGACTCTTCCTATAAAAATATTTACAATGTGAGATAATAACATGCACTTTTTAAATTAGTGAAATATAGCTTTAATTTGTTGAAAGACATACCTCAGCAATTTTTATATTTGTTTCCTCAATAGAGACAAACATATTGTCAACTCCTAAATTTACAGTAATAGTAATAATATCACATTGGTTTATCTAACATCATAGTCAAAGTATTTCACCTAAATTTTTAATGAGATGCAGTAAGAACCACCTATTTCCTCTTATACCTTCTTCATAGATTAAAGCTGTGAAAACAATTGACCTTGGGTTGGTGTTTTTTGTGCCTTTGAAGATTTATCATGTTCAAACTTCAATAGCAGCCGTGTTAGTCTGTATCCTCAAAAAGAACAGGAGTGCTTGTGGCACCTTAGAGACTAACAAATTTATTAGAACATAAGCTTTCGTGGGCTACAGCCCACTTCTTCGGATGCATATAGAATGGAACATATATTGAGGAGATATATATACACACATACAGAGAGCATGAACAGGTGGGAGTTGTCTTACCAACTCTGAGAGGCCAATTAAGTAAGGGAGGGGGAGGGAACTTTTGAAGTGATAATCAAGATAGCCCAGTACAGACAGTTTGATAAGAAGTGTGAGAATACTTACAAGGGGAGATAGATTCAATGTTTGTAATGGTTCAGCCATTCCCTGTCCTTATTCAATCCTAAATTGATTGTATCTAGTTTGCATATCAATTCCAGCTCAGCAGTCTCTTGTTGGAGTCTGTTTTTGAATTTTTTTTGTTGTAAAATAATTACCTGCAGGTCTGTCATTGAATGACCAGACAGGTTAAAGTGTTCTCCCACTGGTTTTTGAGTATTATGATTCCTGATGTCAGATTTGTGTCCATTATAATATTTGTTAGACTAAAAAAAAGGTTACTCTATTTAATGAAATGGGAATACCCATCAGAGGATTTTCAAAGGCTGTGATGAGATAATTTCCAAAGGTTTTGCAAGAATCATAATATTCTTGAATAAAGATGTTATGCATGCTACTATTAAGTTATTGATATTATATTGTATAATGTATATGCTCTAAAAAAAAGAACTAAAATGCACAGGTTATATTTTTCTCCATTTTTAGTAAAATATGTAAATTAAAGGTTGTCAATTTTAAGGTGGTTTTATGTATTTTGAAATTCCAAATAAATTATAAATTTTATAACCAATTAACTTTAATGTGACATTTGTATAATTTAAAACATCCCAAAAAATAAAGGAATGAATAAAAGTATTGAGTTTACTATAGACCCAATTCAACCAACCACTTCCCTTTAAGCATGTGCTTAAGTTCCCTTTGATCTTGGGGGACTCTGCCACAGAGTAGGAAAGGCGGCATGCTCTGAACCACACCAGTATCTCCAATCAGTATCTACTAAGGCCCAGCTACACAAAGGGATTTAGGGCCCATCTACACTGCAGCTGGGAGCCTGACCCTGGTGGCTATCCTGAATCTCCACCAGAGCCATAACATCCTCACTGCTATTTTGAGCATAGTACCTCAAACCCTCGCACATGAGTCTATCTACTTGGGCTGGGAGGCTCGCTCCTATCTGCAGTGTAAACGACCCTTTGTGGGGATGGGCACAGGAGCCTCTGACCAGCACCATCTAAGAAAAAAAGCTCTAGAAAATATATTTCAAGAAAAGTATCTTTGAGAGAAGAGCAGAAGAACTGTCCTGAAGGACCATCACACCACACCACATTACACCACAACTTCACCACTAAAAAGTGTACAATGAAGGTGCTTCTGAGTCTGTAGGCAAGAACTGAGTTTGCACAAAACACCACAAAGTGACTATTTAATTTAAGCAATTTTATGTCTGTGCCATAATAGTTAGACAATTCTAGCTGGAGAGAACAGTCATACTGGCTTAGAGAAGACAAGAAGTATTCTTAATTGTAATTGATAATATCTCCAGCTACTGAACAATTTCTTCAGAGAGCTCAATGGACTTTAAAGAACATGACAAAGACTTTAATATCTGGATACTTAATTTCCCTTGATAACCATTCATAAACCTACATTCTCCCTAGGCCAGATCACAAAAAAGAGGGGCCCCACTATGACAAGGGCTTTAGATATATAGATTAAATATATTGATAATTGAAACTGAATAGACTTATTGTCTGATTACTATAGTATGCTATAAAGTCCAGGAATTCACATAAAAGAGAATAAATTATATGGGAAGCTGACTGAAGAGAATGAAATTAAATTAGTTAATATATACTGACTGAATACTTCTTATGGATAGTTATTAGTTTTTAGTTTTTTTCCAGCTCATTATGTTTATGGTTAAGAACTCTGTAAGTTTTAGAACAACTGAGAAAATCTACTCTGCTTTGGAAGCCTAACAGTACTTGACCTCCAGAAAAAGCCAAAACATCCAAATTCTCCCTAGAACCTACTTAATGCTTGTGTTCCCTAGAGAGGTTATCTTTTTAATAACCACAAGATCAAATCTCACCATTTATTGGCTTGGATATCCCAGATGGATTTGCACAAAACCAGAAGTGGTAATCCCTAGTATACTGGTAAACATCCAATCCTAGTAATTCATTCTGACTACCTAAATTCCTCTTTTAGTTTCAGCTAGATAACAAATATTCCTTATTTTCTCTCTTAAAAACTCAGCTATGTACAGTTGCTGCCATGTTTCCAAATTTATTGGATAGGGGAATTGTTTCTTGTTCATATCCATAAACACTTTAGGATGTTCAAAAAGTAATTATACAACTGGAAAAAAATTTGTATTAAATTAAATTAAATTAAATATATTAAAAACCACAGCTGGAGCTTAAGAGTTGTTAAAGCTCATTTGGGATTAGAACTTGATATCAATTTTAAAAATTCTACTTATGCATTTGTGATAGTATTGAAAATCTCACTTTATTTTCTTGACTGTAATGTAAAGTGTTCTGTGATTCTGTTTCCACATGCTTTTCATTTTATTAAACCACACACAGAAGTTCTACATAAAGTGTTTTTTTAAATACTATCTTTCTGAAATGACATATAAATCCTTACTGCAATCGAAACATCAATCTTCCATGCAAAATGTAATTTATGGTCAGTTAACATTTATTAAGAAAATATCCAAGCTTGCATCACATCCCAGTAAAAATTTCATAGTACTTTATGAATATTGAACATAGTCTTCTTATGTCAATAGAGACAATGCTGCATCTCCATGAACCCAATAAAAAAGGCTAAATGTTACCAATAAGGAAGCATGAGAACAAGAAAAGGTCAGTCTTGGACTAGATAAACATGAAGATACTTTAAAGAACCATATTTGGTTTATTTAATTCTTTGACCAGTTTTTAATAGATTATGCACATGTAAACTTCATATGAAAATTCATTTTATTTGCTTGGGGGGAAGAACACTTCCACTTAGAATACAAAATAATTCAAACTTTGCTCTAGGAATATAAAAGCAAATGATTTATGCTTAGAAATTTTGGCAATACTACTGTTGTTCATGCAGTATGGCACTGCATCACTTTATGCTTAATGAAATTACACATTATTATTGTTAATCAGTTCTGTAAAATAGCTCCTGCTAACTAAGAAATATAGATGGTTCAGCATAACTTCACATAACCCAAGTGTGTGTCACCAGGCTTAAACAAAATTGGTTCCTCTTAAGCTCTTTTTACTTTTTACCTAAAAATATGTAAGAGCTCTTCAATTTTGTCATTAGAAGGCTATATAAGAAGAAGTGAATCACGTTAAAATGAAATAGCCTACCAGACAACAATAAATTATAAAACATAAAATCAGGGCTAACAGATGACAGGCTTAATTCAAAGTCAGTGAAGTGATCTAGGGGAGTCTCTCCATTCACTTGAATAAGCTTTGGATTAGGTCCAAAACCAGCAGTTTGAAAAAGATGGAAGGGAAATGCATGAAGAAGCTGGCCAGGGATGGAAAGAAGAGAATTCCTAAAAAGAAGATAGACTACAAAGAAAGAGAAAAAGATAAATATAAAGGAAAGAGTTAGAGAGAAAAGCAGAGATAAAAAGAAATGTGATGGAAAAAACAGCCAGAAGGATGCAGTGTGTTGGACTGCCATGTAAAAGATGGATGTTCAGAATCAGACTTTGTCTGGGACTACCACAGTGAACATAATTCCAAAATAGTGCTCTCTGTGCCCAAATCAGAAATAAGGAGCCTTTCTGTGAGCTGTCAGAAGAGGAATGGGAGTTGGAGGTTAGGAAACCCAACCCAACCAAACAAAAAACCCTGAGAAACAAAAAAGAACAAAAGACCAAGGAAAGAGCTTCACACAGAAAGAAGCAGAAAGGGATAGGATGTGTAGGAAATTGGAAAAAGTTAGACAAAAATGACAAAATTGGCTGAAAAGGGATAAAAATGAAAAAAAAATGGCTTTGATCTCAAGAAAGAAACAAAATGATAAGAGTTAAGAATTTAACGTAAGCAAAAAGAGGTAGTGCATAAAATATAAAAGATAAATGAGAGATGAGAAAAAGGTAAGGATTTACAGTACTGTGAGCTGGATATAAATGTTTTGTAATATAGAGATGCATCTAGATATAATCATAAATTTGAATATTCACAATTACAGTTCAGGCAACATGACAAAATTACTGTGTAATATATTGAACTATTTTAGTTTGTTTCAAATAGCCCACAGACATTGCAAATGTTTTATCACAATCAATTGTAGGTCATAAATAGTTTGTCTTCAATATATTATTTTGTTTAAATTATTCCTACCAAGTTTTGAATTAGATAAGTTTTTTTGATGTATTTATATGCAGCATCAATTACTTGACCAACAAATAACAATTACTAGAGATGATGCGAAAAAGGTACATATCTGATCTATTTGTATCCTATATGCCCCTGTGTTCAGAGATACCCAACATGTATCAGACAGAGGTAACCTATACCTAAGTAATAACACTTAAATATCTTATTTAAGAGGCTCTTGTTAAACCCAAGGCTTTCTCCTAGGGACATGCACAGCTGCACACAGGCATAGAAGATATATCCCTGCTCTTGGTGAGGGGAAGCTGTGCATCTTGGAATGATGGTGCTTAAGGGAAGATGTAATCCAGCAAGGCATCTGGGTCCATAGACAAGAATGGGAATAAAAGGGAACTACAACTCCTATGAGGCACTGCAATCCCCGTTTTTGGCTGAAATATTTCATTTTTATCTGAAATATTTCAACAAAACAAAAAAAATTCCAAAACAAAAAACAAATTTTTCATGGAAAGCAGATTATTTTTGTGACAAATAAAAATTTTATTTACTTGAAAACTCAGTTTTCCTAAAAAAACAGGTTTTATGGTGGTTGGTTGGACCCTACAGCTAGACATCTGGTAAATGTTTCAATTCCTTCTAATAGCTATACTGATAGTTCTGTTTTTTGTTTGTTTGTTTGTTTACAGAAACTGAAGAGATTCTAAAAAAAAAAAAAAAAAACAAGAAGGGGACAGACACACCAGTAAGGAAGTAAATTCTGGTTTAAGGCTTTCTTACTGATCTGATCCCTTTGCAGCAATCCCAGTTCAGATAAAATTCCCACAGGAGTAAATGGAGTTTTCCCTGGGAATGAAGAATTTTGAATGGGGTTTTGGAAATAAATTTGGTGTAGTGTGGGTATGTCGATACTGCAATCAAAGTTCTGATCAAAGCTCCGTTGGATAGCTTTAATCTAGCTAGCATGGCTAAAAATAGCAGTGAAGACTTAAAAGAAAACCCCATGCCAGTGAGTCTCAGAGCCTGGGTCACCTGACTGGGGCTTGCACTTTGGGGCTAAGATTTCAGTGTAGGGTTTCACACCATGGGAACCAGCATGAGAAAGACTGTTTATACTGCCATTTTTAGCCCTGTAGCATAAGCCCAAATCAGTAGACCCAGGTTCTGAGACATTCTGCTGAGGGTATTTCTTTTGCAGCTAGATATAGTGGCATGAGCTATATATGCCCACCCTGGACCTTGGATACGTACCAGTGCTTAATTTGTCATGAAAGAGGTGCCGGGGCTCAAGCTGGATGGCCAGAGAGCAACAGCTACTGGCCAAGCACCCAGCATTGAAGGCGGCGCCACCAGCAGCAGCAGCACAGAAATAAGGGTGGCACGGTATGATGTATTGCCACCCTTACTTCTGTGCTGCTGCTGGTGGTGGCATTGCCTTCAAAGCTGGGCAGCCAGAGAGTGGTGGCTGCTGGCTGGAGCTATGAACTGCCAAGCCTAGAGGTGCCAGGCCTTAGCTCCGGAAAGCCCCAGGACAAATTAAGCACTGGTATGTTCTTATGTTGCTAGCCTGCTCTGAAGCCTGTGCCGGTTTTAGTTATGCTAGCTAGATCAAAGCTACCTTCAGTAGGCCCACCCAAGATGCACTCACACATTTCATAGACCCTATGTAAATATTTTGAGACCCACAGGCAGGGCCGCCCAAAGGGGGGGCAAGTGGAACAATTTGGGCCCCACAGGGGCCCCCACGAGAGTTTTTCAGGGCCCCTGGAGTGGGGTCCTTCACTTGCTCCAGAGGCCCCGGAAAACTCTTTTGGGGCCCGGGCCCCCTGGGCTTCTTCCGCTCCAGGTCTTCGGCGGCAATACCATAGCGGTGGATCCTTTCGCCCCGGGACCCGCTGCCGAAGTGCTGGGTCTTCGGTGGCAACTCAGCGGCGGGAGCTCCCCACCACCGAAGACCCTAGGCCCCCTGAATCCTCTGGGCAGCCCTGCCCACAGGCAATAGTCAGATAATTTTCAAGAAGAAATATCTCATCCATTTCGATGAATTTTCAAGATACTTAAAAAATCTAAATCATTGACTAGATTATGTTGTATGTCAATTTTCATTTTTAAAATGAAGTCATTCTCCCCTATTCACCAATCTAAAATTGTGTAAAATGCTGTTTCTGATGGATTAAAACAATGTAAAAAAGTCAGACAACAAGCCATTCTAAAAAGACTCTAGCCAAATAATGTACATTATTAAATTTCATCCTACCGCTAATACTAACTCCTCTCCCAAATCCAGAAGGAATAGTATTGTTGTAAGTGCTATCATATATTTAACTCTAGTGACTGTACTAATACTGTTTGTTTATTTATTTATTCTGTTCCTCTACAGAAACATTTCCATAATATCAGCATTACTATGGAGAGATTTAATTTTTTAAAAGTCTAAATTTAAACAGACTATAAACATATCAAAGACTTAAATTACTTATTTAAAATTATAAGTTAAAGTTCAAACCAACAGATGCCAAAATGCTTCAATTAAAAAGAGAGTTTTAAATTATGTTCATCAATCAACAGCCTTAACTCAGACTGAGATAATCCCAGATTTCGGATTTAAACCTAAAGAGGCTCGGCAAAGTCACAATGACATCCAGAAGGGCATTCCATAAACCTAAAACTGTGTCAGGAAAAGACTATCAACACAAATGGAAGCCACAGCACGAGGCTTGGTTCCCTGAAAATACCTCTCAAGCCAGAGCTTACATGAGAAGATACAGGGAATAATAAATACAACACTACAACACCTGAAACAAACAAATAAACTGCCTCATGCTACTTGATATGTCTGATACATCAGGCAAAATGCACCTCCATTAAATAACTGCTATGATAACAATATTAATGCCATCTCTGATACTTTATTCTGACATCCATGGAGTTCTGTCTGTCTCTTTATAGAATACCATTGTGTATACAGATAGAGCAGAAAATGGCAGCAGGTGCTTAAGATAAAATATTTTGTGTTGTTAATTGAAATCGATGGGGATACAACAATATGGGCAGTGTTTCTGTATTGTTATGAACTGTCCTTCCCCCAGAGCAATACAGTTAAGATTAAGAAAGACCAGGTGGATTGTAACCATTTATTGACAACTACAATAGAACCCAAATATGTGATCCTAGGCTACCGTACAGCAAGTAAAGTAAACAATCTCACTCCCTACTAGGTAGTGTGGTGAGGCAGAAAAACCTTCCTGTCTGTTCAGAGTCTGTCACCTCTCCACAACACATTAGACATAAAAGCTTTTAACACCCCCCCATATCCTAAATTATGCACGTGCTTTGTGATGTTCACATATCACATACATGTGTCCAGACATGCCCCAACAGGGCTCCCCCTGCTGCAGGAAAATGTAAAACACATGCTAAAAAGACAAACATTAAAACAAGAAGGGTGAAAGTACCACACCCCAGAGAAACAGGAGCTTCTAAGGGTGCTGTCTGAATGGGGGATCTCCAGTCCCCTAACAGTAACCGCAAAAAATAATAATCGGCCTCTGGGGACTGCCACACTGAATGCTGATCCTGAAACTTGCTAATCATCTGTTATGAGATCCTGACCACTCACAATTCCTCAGCACTTGAAGCTAGATTTTTAAAAGTGCTCAGCACCCACAGCCAAAGCCAAATTTTCAGAAGAACTCAGCACGTTGGGTGCTGCTCTATTTAGCCATCTGGTCATAAGTTCCTGAGTGCCAAATTCTTAAAAATCTGTCCGTCATTTTGGTGCTTACGTGGGAACTGAGGTCAACATCCTCAAAGTTATTTAGGTGCCTAACTCCTAAATAAATCTTTGTGAATTAGGCATCTAAATACCTTTGAGGATCTGGGTCTAAGCTCTGCCAACAATCCTGGCTTCTGAGCACTTGAAAATCTGTGCCTGACCTCTTGAAATCCTAGCACCTTTGGTGTAGCATCCTGTGCTTTAGGCCACCATATAATTGCTGTCTGTAGTCTCTCATGTCACCTGGAGTTTAGCTTTGCAAAAATCATGACTCCCCACAAGGTTTGTTCAACTTATTTCTAGGCCACTAACACAAAATCCTCAAATGTCAACAGTCATGATTGCTTTCCCAGAGAACTGAAAATGATGGCAGCCATGATCCTAATGACCATCTTGATGAAAATCAAACCTCATTCTGAAGCTGTCTATACAACTGGAACAGAAAAACTTTATTGAGTATTATTTTAACTATCCTCATTCTTTGTAGGTAAGCAGGCAATCAGCAATTAAGGAGATTTTTACAATCTAAAATTGATAATTAAAAATTGTCAGAGTAGTACAGTGTTTGGGTCAGCAGGTATCATAATTATCAGCCAACCGTCTGACAGCAAATGCCTGAAAACTACCGGTAAATAACTGTAGTTACTCAGCATGCTTGAGAGCCATTTCTCAATTTGTGGGTAGACATGAAATGGACGCACACTCATAATTGCAAGACTTTGAATGACTGCCCACTTAGAGCTTGAATGACTTTTCTGCATTTCTTACTACAAAACTACACAGAATCTAGGCAGAAAAATACCCCATAGTGATAAATACAGCCATGTGAATCCAAATGTTATTGTTCCATGGTGGCTTGACAAGTGCTTACATATGTCATTAGGGTTTACGTGTGCTCACAAAAACTGATTTTTTCTCTGGGTTTCATCAACAGCAACACAACAAAAAACTAAATTTCAAACTAGTGCATTTTGCCAGGTCTAGGATTTCAGCTTGAACTAGTCATAATCATAGTCCTAATATTATATAAGGGCCAAGTGTTATCAATCGTAAGGTTCAGGTTCCTTACAAAACCTCACACCAAGGAATTTTGACTTGATTCCAGGTCTTGTTATGAAATTTTTGTCTACTGCTAATGAAGGCTGTTTAGCACAAAGCAAATGGGAGTTTACATTCAAGAGTTTTCCTACAATATATCACTTCAGTATGTTCTTCTTTGAAATATTGGGATTACTCTTGTAAATGCTAATCAGTATTTAGTAAAGGATTCATAATCTGGCCCTTAGCTTCTTTTCCTAAAATAATTGAGTTAGACTGTAATTTTACAATCTGCCCTGAATAGAGTGTGGTCGGCATCCTCTCTTGGAGTAGATAAGAGAATGAACTGAGGTGAGAGTGTTACAATCCTTTCCCTGCTCCTACTATGCTGCACTACGGTGGGGAGTGAATTACTTACACCCTTTTTGTAGTACAGCTTTCTTCCCTCAGTGTGCCTGGTCATTTGCTTTAATCAATGAATAGGAGGGGCAGAACCAGGTTTCCTCCCACTTCCCCATCAACCCTTTCTCACCTACTCACCTTAAAGACGAATATTGGGTGAATAACTCTCGATTTCTTACCCCAGTGCCTGGTTTGCAATCTGACCAGGGCAGAGAAGAGAAGTAAGGGGGAGCCTTACTCCTCTCACAGTCAAGTAAAGGCCATAGCCATCAATCTCATAGTGATCTAAAATAAAAGCCAAGTTTGATGAATATGGTTTATAAATATTAAAGCTAGAAACATGTATAGTAGGAATTTTTGCACATGTGCAGTAGAATTTTGCTTTGTAGTTACTTCACTTTTTAAGCATCTTGAGCAGAGTAAAATCTTGAAGGTTCAGATGGCTGAGTGATGATTTTGTGTTTGAAATGGTAGTGGACTTGAAAATATTTTTATGTCAAAAATGGAGCTGAACCATGAAATGTGAAATTGTATACAGATGTTGATCCCTCCTCCAATATTTGGATCCAGGGTATTGTATTCAATCCATTATAGAGATAGCCATCAGCCCCAAAATTAGGACTTAGATCTCGATCCAGGTTCAGATAGTGAATCATGCAAAATTATGATGTTTTCAGGTAAGGGACCAGATCCTCAGCTGGTATAAAGTGTCTTTGCTTCATTGAGATGCAGTCAAATTTACACCAGCTGAGGATCTAGCCCCTTATATCTTGGATGAGCCTATATCTCCTCTTTATTAATAATTAATTAATCCCAAACTAAATTGATGCAAAACATTCCTTTTTACATGTTACTTGCTAGAGGACAGTCTCCAATAGCTTCCCTGCTCTGCAAGCATAGAGGAAGAAGATCACACTGGAACACATATAGCACCTGATTATACATACCTTATTCATGTAAGTAGTCTAGCAGGTAGTTCACTGACTTTAATGTGAGTACTCACATGCGTTAGTGTTCACCAGTGAACAAGGGTTGCATAAGCAAGCCCTTTCCCATATGAATGTGAGCAGTTTGCTCATGATTGTGCTCCACCTTGCTGCTGCTTGCTGCATCGGAAGATGGAAGAAGACTGCATGTGCTGCTGCTGCATAAATGCAATTGCTGTTGACATTGGTGCTGGTGACTGTAAGGCCAGTTCTATACTGAAGACATACACTGGTATAAGTACATGGCTCAGAAGTGTGAAAAATCCACAACCCTGAGTGTTGCAATTATACCAACCTACCCTCTGGTGTAGACAGAGCAAAGTCAATGAGAGGGCTTCTCCTGTCGACAAAGCTACTAACTCTCACAAAGGTGAATTAACTACACCGATGGGAGAAGCTCTGCCATCAGCATAGTAGCATCTTCACTGAAGCACTACAGCTGCAGCAGGGTAATGCTGGCACCACTTAGATGGAGAAAAGCACACTACCTAGCAACATGCTATCCAAGGACCAGCCAGCATCAGTGCTCCATGGAAATTAATGGATGCAAATCCCTGGAAAACCCACAAAATCTGCAGAATTAATGTGATTCAGCAAGTTTGTGTTTCACGGTTTTTGTTCTTAAGAGGGACTCTGTTTTCTTGAAGAGAGTCTCTACTGATATGATATATCCTTTGCTTCCCAAGATAACATTTAATCACTTGAATGCACATAGACATGCTCCGTACATCCATCTTGAGACAACGTGTACATCCCTATGGATATATAAACAATGTCCTTTCAAAAACTAGAGCGCTTTTTTTCTTTAAAGTAAAACAAAAACAAGTGATTCATCCTGCTTCATCATTAGCTTGAATGACATGAGAAAAGTGAAGAGAGGGTCACGTAGCTGAGCACTCCTACAGATATACACAGACATACACACGGTGTCACATAAAGGTCAGACTTCTTCAACAAGGTATTGCTATGATATATTAACTCAGAGAAAATAATTTGCATCTGTTTACTTATTCTCTAGCGACAGATATCAGACAAAGAACTGTCTCTTTTAAAAAAGCATAGTTTTTCAAAAAACGAAACTCATTCCTTTAAAAAAGAAAAAAAATGTATTAAGTAATTTAATTGTGTTCATAACTAAGAAACTTACTGAAAGTATTAGCAATAAAAAATAAGAATTTCATCCTTTGAGCACTCCTGTATATTCCTTAATTCTCAATGATGCTTCTTGAGAATTTTAAATAAACATATTCTAAAAATACTTATAACTATGATCTTGCTAACATGACATTTGTGCTCTGCATCAAGCACGCTTTGACACTTTCAAAGCCAGAAAATGTAGAATCAAGTCTGGACTCTCTGTTACTGTTAAGGACTTGATCCTGTAGTGCATACTTGGGCAATACACCTGCTGTTGCCATGCATATTGTGCAGTTTGGCAGCTAAATTCCTTTATTGTTATGTCCCATATGAAACTCAAATGTCTTTTCATGTTGTCTGGAGTGGCTCACAAATGTGAGTGCCAAGCTCAAGGCAAACTCTTACAAACCCCAAACTGGTTGTATGTGCTATACTTCAATTTCACCAACCAAATATTATCTGTGAATTCCCCAAACACAATAACAGCCTTAATATGGAGTGACAGACTGTCCTCTTGAGTATTCTGGTCTGTCTTGCCATCCAGGCAAACCTGCTTTTCTGATAGATGGTCCCTCACACCAAAAATCACATCAATATTCAGTTACTCCCATTCTCAAAGAACCCATCAATTACCCAAGGTGAATTGTACCTCAGATCTATCACCAAAGACAACACTTGCAGCCAATCCTATATTAAATTATCTAAAGATTTATTATCTAAGAAAAGAAATAAAAGAATTATTTACAAGGTTTAAGCAGGTAAAGGTATACACACAAATAAGTTACAGTCTTAGAATTCAAAAAGTAATACAAGCTGTGATAATGTGCAAGCTCTATATGTTCTTTAGGGTTAACACAAGCTAAATAGCTGAGGATCCCTTGCCAATGCTTAGAAATTTTTCCCTCTCCCCGAAGTCCAAGCAGCATAGGAATAAAAATTTCTTCCTGTCAGGGATTTTTACTCCCTCCCCCCAGAGCTCAAACGGACAGGATGAGTGTTTGTGCATGTTTACTCTTCATGGGTGTGGGGGGAACAATCAACAAAGTATTTTGTCCACTGATGTTCCACAATGGCTTGTCCAGAGGCTTTCTTTTGTTGGGGAGGAGATGACATCGCTTGTGGTAAACTAGTATTTCACACTTGGTAATGCTTCTCTCATGACTGGGGGAGGTGTTCCAGTTTTAGAGCAAATATTTAAATATTACCTTACAACATGGGGTCCAGATATTATAAATAAGAATAATACAGGCTTATAACTCTAATATCTATTTTAACAATACTAACACACAAGTGAACCAGACTCGTTTACAGCTATGCATTTGTCAGTGTTCAATGAGGCTAGGGTCTTTGGCATGAGCTGGCACCTGGTCTGCCAGCATCACACATGTATTTGTGTATATTTAATCATATCATATTCACATTCATCAGACTGCCTCCTCCCCAAAGGTGACAGATGCAACCTTGTGTGGTTCAGTGAAGAGAGAGATGATCAGTTTAAAGGGCGTGATTTTTTTAAAAAATCTCCTTCTTGAAAACTGGATGCTCTATTCTCCCTATGCTCTGTTAGAGGCACAGAAATCAACAGATCCCTGCAATTTACACAGCAGAGGATGTCCCCCTTTAGGTCTAAGAAGACAATCTTTGTCTGATGGGTTTCCTTTCTTCCCTGTTTGAGCTCCTGAAAAGGACTCAGTACATTCCTCAAAGTAATTCCCATAAATCCAAGCCTTCATCTGTGTTTATTTGAAGAAGGAAGCTATTGGTGGTTGTTTTATGCTTAATATGGTATTATACTGCCACCACCACACTTGTCACCTGAGTGGCCCATAGAGCTTCCTTTGGACAGACATTATGGTGAATGAGGATATAAAAGCTAAGACATTTCATTTTTCTTTCCCTCAAAATGTTCTAGTTAAGATACTTGGAAATTAATTAATTTGAGCCAAATACAATGAAGCTTGTGCTACAATGGCAAGTGATTTCTTACCCCACCTGAGAAGCTTTGTTTTTCCAATTTAAAAATTCCTAGACTGTGTGGACATTGTTTAGCACTCCGTTTTGGAAGGCTTGTTTCTTTGTCCCTTGTCCATGATAAGTCCTGCCTTAAATAACATTCCTTATAATCTACTGCATTGGGTACAGTGCACACAGAAAGAAAGATGTCATAGAGGGTTAATTTCACATTAAATTTTATGTTGATTTTTTGTTACATCCCAAAGAAACAATTTTTACAAAAAGTTATCAGCTCCCTATTAGGTTTACATTCTATATATCCACTTTGGCTTCCATCCTAAGAACATTTTATAGAAGTAAACTTACCAGTCAGTTCAGATATGCCCATATAATCCTTTATAGAACACCACTTTAAAACAATCCTTGGGGGCAGAGAAGAAATATTTCCACAATGTCACTATCAATACAGCTTGATTATAATGATTACAGCTACAGTATCATTGCTCATGAAGCTTCTATCACAGTGCAGTGCTGATTGTACCACTGCAGTGCGTGACATTTTCTGGGACATCATAAAGGCTCCAGAGGCCATCAAAGATATGCTTAATGTACTACAGGACATGTCTCATAAAATTAATTGCTCAGACAGGGCACTGCTGTGAACAGAGCCACCTCCAGCTTTCAAAGTGAATGTTTGCAACTGAAGCAGCAACATCTTGATTTCAAGCCAGCAGAATCTCTCATGCACTTTCCTTGTCCATTTACCAAGTTTTATTGCAACTGGCAAGAAATAAACCTTTAAGTGATGTACGTTTGACAGTGTAAGATTTATCAGGATGCTTAGTAGATTTACCCAAGTTCTCATCTCTGAAACACTGGTTTGAAACACAATGAAGAACTGTGCCAGGTGAGTCTAAGACATTGTATAGGTGAACCCACTAAAATTTTAGAGGTTTGAAATTTTGACTTAAACTTTAATATTATTTGGTTCACATTCTACTTAAAAGAGACTGTGGAAGAGGGAACAGAAAAGGGGTGGAGAAAGCTAAACAAGTAAACAAGTCAGAGTATAAAATAGAGCAGAGAGTGGCCAGAATAAAAATAGAATGTTTTAAAAATGGGGTGGGAGCCGAAATAATATGAGTAAAAGAAAGAGAAGGAGTGTGAGAGAAAAACAATGAGGAAATAAAAATAGTATGGGCATGCAGTTTTCCATATTGATACCCTACTGGCACACACTATTTTTGTAGCTTCGTGTGCAAGTTAGGGTGCCATTGCACATGCATATGTGAAAATCAGACTTCACATCTACAGTAACATATATAGGGCACTCTTTGTACAGCCTTATTTTGTGGGCCTTCATAGGTTCTTAGAAATTTGTGCCAAAAAGGACCATTATGATCATCTAGTCTAACCTCCAGAATAACAAAGAAAATCACTCACTCAAACACATGGTTCCCTTTAGCTAGAAGATGTTCTTTGTTCAATTTGGATCATTCTGGAAATAAAGCAAGGAAAAAGAATGCTAAAACACTAACTAGTTTTGTGATTCTCTGAACTTTGCAAAATATTTAACTTCTAAAATTCTCTCCATCCTTCTGGATGTATGTTTCTTTGTCTCCTGTTTACTAAGTGACCCCATTTAGCTTCTTTCATTTCTTTGCAAACAATGGGCAAATTTCAGTCACGAAATAAACAAAGCCAAGGTGTTTAAGAGATCGAATAATATATCTATAATTAAAGAGGGGGATTTCAACCAGTGTATCATCTAAAATAAAGTTATACCCATTTCTCTCAGAGCAACTTGAAAGCTCACTTAGTAAGAAACCCTACTCATTGTCCTAAAGTATGAAATGTATTTGATATTTTTTTTAATTAAAAGTGGCATTTTCCACTACGCTGCGTCTGCTGTTGGTGCAGGTAGTGGTGATGGTGTTTTTCCGTTTTGTTTGTTTTGCTGAAGAGATACTATTTGCTATTCTGGTGCCTTTACGGGAACTTTAAAACATAAAAAAACCACCACAAAATAAAACAAAAAAACTTTTAAAACCAATTTCTTTCCTCCTGTGATAATCAGAAGAGTAATATTGATGTTACATTTTCCACAGGCACTGTTTCATTTCTCATTTGGTAACATCCCAAAGTGTACAGTGTTCATGATATTAACACACATAAGCCTGAATACAGCTGGAACCCCACACGCTGAAAAAAAGATAGTTACAATTAGTGAATAACAATGCATGAGAAATTTCATGTGAAGTGTTTAAGTAAAGGCAGGATTCAATATTTTTGTACTTCTGTTTTTTTTTTTAATTTTCTTTCCTTCTTTTTACTTTTGTGCATATATACTGAAATGATCTGCCATAAAATTGTATTCATGCTCTATTTTATTCATTTTATACAATTTAAATCATATTCCCATGAAGTTAATGGAGGGGCTACATATTTACACCTTCATAAGTGAGAGCAGAATATGGGCTTACATATTTAGGACCATGTTCTTTTGAGGGAAAGCCCTCCTTATTAAAATAAGGAGGTAAAAATAATGTTGGCAATAAAAAGTCACATAATGTGTCTATAAAATGCAACTGGTTTTATCTGCTGAATGATGAACCTCACCCTATTGCTTTTGTATTACCTGTGCAAGGTAGCATCGCAGTACCCTTTTCCCCTCCAGAAGAGACAAAGAAGCCCTTCTTCACAGTCACCACAGGCCAGGGCAGAGAAGCTTTGAGGAAAGGCAGGAGGGGCATATCAGGGTATGGGAGCAGCCTGCCCGTACTGCACGTTCCCATGCAAAATGGGCTGTATTTCTACCAGACTTTCATGTGAAAGTTAACTCAAGTAGAAGCAGCATTCGTTTCTTCTATGCTGTGTCATCCACTGCCTGTGGAAAAGGAGTAAGTTGTAAGCAGAGGTGGGCCAACTCAGGGTTTTTAAGGTAGTATCACATTCCGGGGGTACAATCTAGACTAGTGAGGGGTTGTGTCAACACCTGCCCTGTAACCTATCCTCATAATGCTTTGCTGCTGTAGCTCCCAACCTGGCCCCTCACAAACAGCCAAACAGTATGCAGGTCACACCCTGAGTGTCTATGCAGAGCTGCAGCCTACCAAAAACAGTCCAGTCCCAAATTCCCCCCCCCAAAATGTGTGTACTGCACTGTCCAGACCTCTCCTTGATGGTTCAGATATTAGAGGTGTGTTGCCTGTTTCAGTTTACAACAGTTTGCTACTCTAACTGGAGCTACCAAACAATTCAGTTTAAACAAAACATCTCATTAGTTTTGACTTAAGGAGAAAACAAATGTATTTAATTACAAAGACTTAGATTTTAAGTGAGTATAAGTATAAGGCATTAAAGTTAGACATGGTTACAAGAGAAATAAAGATAAAACAATTTCTAATAACTAAAATTTAACAAACGAGACTTGGTTCAGGGTAAAATCCTTAAGACATTTTCCCAACAACATAACTGAGTAAATTCTTAGGTCAAAACTCCTACCAAAGTCCAAAGGCTGATTCCTTTGTCTTCTTAGGTGAAAGAGAGAGAGAGGGGGGGGGCTGGTCCACACTAACCCCCCAGTTCGTTTGGACCAGCCCTCCATTATGTGAATAACGTAGCTGAAGTCGAAGTACCTTAGTTCAAATTACAAGGTACTTACCGCGAGTCCACACGCGGCAGGCAGGCTCCCCCATCCACTCTGCATATTCCTCTCGTGGAGCAGGAGTACCGGTGTCGATGGCGAGCACTTCTGGGATCGATTTATCGCGTCTAGACAAGACGCGATAAATCGATCCCAGAAGATCGATTGCTTACCGCCGAACCCAGAGGTAAGTATAGACGTACCCAGAGAGAGAGAGAAAAAAATACCTGAGGTGTTTTTGCCCCTCCAGTAAGCTTTTGAAATGCATTTCCCTGAGGATTACCCCTAGACAAAATTCATTCCCACTCTGAGGATGGAGTCTCCTGGGGAAAGAGGTTCTATGCTGTTGTATTCTAAAATAGAGATCAATCTGTTCCCACCTCCCTCCATTGTCAAAGAATAACCACTTGACAGGTTGTTGCCCATCAGCTTTGATGACACCGGGCTAGAGGAATCAGCTTGTCCTTTGAGAAAGAGGTTTGCCCATCCCCAGATTTGTCTGGTGAACACATTTCAGTCATAATTCAGCTTATTCTCATAACTGTACATATAATGCTGCTACATACATTTCACCGTGGTATTACTGACTAGTGAGTTGTTAATTTTTAAATGATAACTCACAAGGCATATTTTGTTCAAAGCTTATTACAGTTGTGTGTAAGGTATGACTACAGAGGTGCATTTGGTCACAGGGAGACAAGTTGCTAGTCAGAATGACAGGAGACTGAAAAGCCGCTTTGAGAGGCAGTCTTACATATAATAGGTGGTTCCTTTCCCCAGGTAACCATAGGGTTTAGAGGCTGTATCCCCTGTCTCTATCCATACCTCTAAACTCCTGTCCCCCAAGAAAAATATTCAGAGGAAATTCCATGGCTGAACTCTCGGCCCCATTTAAGTCAACAGGAGTTTTAGCTTTGACTTCAATAGGGACAGGGTTTAACCCCAGGAAATTAGCCTTGTATGGTTTCCTGAGTTCTCTGCCCTCCCCCTCTCCCATTTTCAGAAAGTCTGAGGATCATAGTATACTTAGACAGAGAAAATTTATTTTAGCTGCTGTGTTCATTTTGCCTGAATAAGGACTACCATTAATATCCATTGTGCTAGGTTCAGACATGCGTAATACAAGGGTCATGCATGGAAGATGAAATATGCATGGAACACGAAAGTGTGTCCTTACGTAGATACAGTTTCCTTGCATTAAACCTTGAATAACTAATACTAGCATACTTTACACCATCCATGAGTTATTTTCAACTTTTTCTGGTATATGTGAGTAAAGAGTAGGAGGACTGTCCCAAAGCGCATTAGGCAAAATTTGCCATTACTATATTTAGCTACCAAGGGAGGAGAGGACTGACGTTAATTACTCTTTTAGAACTTCTGAGCCATTCTATTGTTGCAGGGCAGGTTTTCTTGGGAAAGCATTCTGAGGTCCAAAAAACAACACTGTGTACCATGTCTACTATACAGCATTTAACTCAGCCATGTCTTCGAAGCCACCAGACCAAGCCGTCCTGGGGACATGGACTGCCAACTTGTGCAGATAGCTGTTCCCTGCCTATGCTAGACTTGGAATTCTGCTGTGGTACAGAGGGTGAGAAAAAGGTTCCCTGCAACTCTCTTTCCCCTCTAGTACACCCATTTAGCAGAAGGTAGGATACAGCCCATTATGTGCAGGCACTTCCTTATCAAAAGAATGCAAATGGTAATGGAACATGAAATTAGCTTTTTCATGCTATTTTTTTATTTGATTAAATAAGCCCATTTCTTCTCTAACAGTCTCGGTATTATTGTGGATGACACACTTTAGTTGTTTTGAAAACAGCAGTGTCTTCATTAAACAATACAAGCGTTTCCTCTTGATCTTTACAACTAGCACTTGAAGAAGTGGCTTCATAACCTCTGTTTGCTGAAGTCAAAGCTCTAGAGAGTAGTCTCGGTATGTCTAGTGCAGCACGGAGCCCTTATACTATTAGTTTAAAGCCAAAACAAAATTATATCTAAAAGAAAAATTGTAATCAAACAAAATAAAACAATTTATTTCTTAACAGCACCTTTATAAAAGCTAGTGAACTAGAACAAACTACTAGGAATATAGAGTTAAGTGGATATGTATCAGTATTTTATTTAACAATGAATAATATTTATCCATAGCAATTAATTATAATACATTAAAATTAGATTTTCCTAGCATTCTTGCTCATGAGAGAAATGAGTGTTACTCTGCATAAATACATAACAACCATTAACAGCAGCAACTGCATTATTCTAGGTCTCACCAATATTCATTTGTATACCTGTAATTTATAGCTAGGTTATGCATGATATGAAATTTTAGGAATATTCCTCCTTTATCTTTCTAATTGATCAAGCATATGAAATCATTTGATATGCATAATAGAATTTTGATCACATGATGTGAAATGTTGAAATCACTGTATTTCTACTCTACAGGAATTTGCAATTTGTCATATTAATAGATGCATAGGCACTTTGCAAAATGTGCAGTTATTTCACCAGTGTTAGGGCAGGAAGAATGTATTTAAAAAAAAATTACATCAATAACAAGTCTTTATTAAATATCCTTGTAGAAATCACTGGGTGAAATCTATAGCCTGTGTTATGCTGGATGGTTCGTTATGCCGTAATGGTTCATTCTAGCCTTAAAATCTGTAAAACTAGGAATCCATGTTTAAGGTCAGGGATAGATATTCTGAGACCATCTCTGACACAAGGACTGAACATCAGAGGGAATAGTTGGTTAGAAGGACTCACCAGACCACCAACAGAATATTCCATATGCCATATTTTGGGTTTGGGCATGAATATTGTAGTTCAAACAAAGCACTAAGAGTAGGCCAGGCTACATTGTGGTCTCCAAGAATAAAAATGAGGGCAGAAGATATGTAAATCAAATGGAACATCACAGGCCTGGAGATAATAATTGTGTTTAAGACAGAAAACAATGGAATACTACTAGATGGTGAGAAATTAATGCAAACGGAGACCAACAGACCCCAGAGGTAGATGAATCCATCTAAAATATAGGCTAAGAGTTTCTGGATCTAGAAAGAAATATGGGTAAAACATTAACATGGCTTCTATGGCTATGGATCCAGAAATGACTAAACTAGTATTTAAACTGGATCCAAGAAGATAAATATTGTTTTCATTGTAAAAAAAAAAAAAAAAAAAAGGGAAGTTAAGAACATAAGAATAGCCATACTGGGCCAGAGCAAAGGTCCATCTAGCCCAGTATCCTGTCTTCTGATAGTGGCCAATGACAGATGCTTCAGAGGGAATGAACAGAACAGGTAATTATCAAGTGATCTATCCCCTGTCGCCCATTCCCATCTTCTGGCAAACAGAAGGTAGGGACACCATCCCTGCCCATCCTGGCTAATAGCTATAGATTCAACTCTGTTTCCAGTGGGACTGCTTTTTCAATTGGATAGGATAGCTTCTGGATGTTTCTGACTGCTTATATACTAAGTTCATTTTAAAAGCTTGTTCTTCCATGATTACACAATTGTTAAAAGGCTAATAGCCTATAATTTAAATAATTTGATCCAACACTTTGAGAAATTTATTACATGAACAAATGTGGGTATCATCAGTTCTTCCTTGATTCTTACATAATGTCACAAAAAACACTACAATTCTCAACTGTAATCAGAGGATTACATCCTCTGTCATCCCACAATGTTGCATTCTCTGATTTCATGTTTTGTCTAGTACAATGACAAGCACAGAGTCAAGAATTAATAATAGTATACACCTATAACAATAATCACCAATGAGTTCAATAAACAAATGTCATTTACAAAAATTATATATTTGCCTTCTATATTGATTTCCACAGAGCTCAACACTACAACTGTTGACGTATCAAGGCAAAAGCTTTTATCATACTTGTGTTGTGTCCACTTGTCTAACATTAAATACTACATACCATTTAAAATATCATGCCAAAAGAAACAAGCTCAGATTATGGATTGAGAGATTGAATTCCACATTGTAGATGTTGGCTTTTCTCAAGAGAAGAAGAAACATAAGTATAAATCACTTTATTTGGGTTTTGTTGACCTAAAGAAATAAAGGAGTGAGAAAAGGGAATTAAGACTCTGATCCTATCATATCATGTTTCTTAATTGGTACTGACCTCAATGGGATTTGAGTGTACTTTGCCGCTCACAAGAAGCACTCATTTCCTTGCCCCTAAGAGTTTTAGTCAATACCTACAAGAAATAGTTCCTTCAAAGTTTGAGGGTCATTTGAACTTTTCTATTATTGCTGTTTGAGTGAATTCTTTTGTCTTCCCTTTAATCTCTCCTTAACATGTTATATTCCTATGGGATTTTGCCAAGCTCTTTTTTCTCTTTTCCCCCTCGCCTTTTATTGGAAGGCTGAAGTTTAAAAAGTTTTGAAATGGAGAAGAGCAAAATGGCAGTAGAAATAGGAATGAATGATTGAGGGGATAGACAACCGGCAAAGAAGCAGAGTGGGAACCAGTGGGATAGGGAGAAAGATAGATGAATTAAAGCAGGGAAATATTGGGACAGAGAGAGTGATGGTGGGGTATGAAAGATTAAAAAGGTGGAGAGGTTTTTAGATAGTAGAACCCTTGGAATATATAGTATCTTACAAAACTTACCCAGACAATATATTTAAAAAAACAAAACAAAACAAAACAAAAAAATTCTCCAAACATCTGACCTTAGGAAGAATTTAACTTTGTTATTTAAAATGGTTCTTGCCAAAGAAAGAGCAGAACTGAGTAGTTTTGTTCTAAAGTGAGGGACCTAAATGCATTGCACCTCTTTCTTCTCTCCCTCCCTCCCACCACAAGAAGAGAGCTACACTATGAACAACACATTGTTCAAAATTGTAAGAGCTACAATAATAGTCTGTTTGAGGTAAGGAAGGAAATAGGTGGCATTCACATTCACAGCCTTTACCCAGCTACCTCTGGTTGCGGAATAGCGAACATGAAAAATCAATCATCCACAAGTATGTGAGAATGATGTGAGTGCAAATTAGCTCATTATCATAATTTTGAAGGACCTCTCACTAAACTGAAAAAAATAGGTCCTTTTTTGTGTTGATTTGGGGGAAATGATCATGGAGCAGATCCTCAGCTAGCATAAATTGGTGTAACTCCATTGAACCTGATACTATAAAACTAATCACCCTATCTTCTAATATGTCCTCCAACATAGTGTTATATGGATATCACACCTGGGATAGACAAAAACTATTCTTTTTTGGACATTGTTTGCCCAGTGTAAAAGCCTGAAATAAATAAAATATGGCCTACAACTCAAATACAGACCACAAAAGTCTAAAATGAGCTTTTTGGCCACCATCATATTGAGATGTGACCCACAGAAACTGCAGATCCTGACATGCAATGATCCTTCATCTGAGCAGCCATTAACATGATAATGGTTGACGTATATACATTAGGTGTGGCTCTCAAGAAGCTGCAAATGAGGCTCTCAATTAGGCAAAGTTTGAGCATTCTTACAAAAAGCCAGATATACTGTTTTATTGTGATTGTTCAAGATCGTTAAAGATCATTATAGATAAATATGCTTCTCTGCAATCTATACAGCATGTATCTTTAAGGCAATTTGAATTCTCCTATACTAATACCAATAGCAGAGCAATCTGGAAATTGGAACTTCAAGAAGGGTTTTAACAATTTTATTTTTGCTTGGCTTTCTATTTTAGTTCATCACCAAAACTCAGCAGAACTTGAAGTGTCACACGCCAAATTTTCACACTTTGAAATGGAGCCAGATTTTTCATTTCTTACCAGATCTGGTTGAGAAAGAATGAGATCAGTCAAAATAAACAGCTTGAATGTGCTTGAAATTGTATCCAAGATTCCTTGAAACATTTGTGTCAAAAAACCGGAAAGCCGAAGTTAGACCTGTATGTCAGATAGATTAGGTGTAATGACAGTTTCCATCATCTATTCTTAAGGAGTCCAGGGGGAAGGAGACCAAAGCTCTGAGGTAAGTGGGGAAGTGGAATACCAGGAGGAAGCACAAGCAGGACAACACAAGAGTGGAGGACTCCTGTCTCATACTGAGTAAGCAGGACAATCAGCAAGTTATTTTATGTGCCTATACACAAATGCAAGAAGCCTGGGAAACAAGAAGGGAGAACTGGAAGTCCTGGCACAGTCAAGAAATTATGATGTGATTGGAATAACAGAGACTTGATGGGATAATTCAAATGACTGGAGTACTGTCATGGTTGGATATAAACTGTTCAGGAAGGACAGGCAGGGCAGAAAAGGTGGGGGAATTGCATTGTATGTAAGAGAGCAGTATAACTGCTCAGAGCTCCATTATGAAACTGCAGAAAAACCTGAGAGTCTCTGGATTAAGTTTAGAAGTGTGAGCAACAACAGTGATGTCGTGGTGGGAGTCTGCTATAGACCACCAGACCAAGGGGATGAAGTGGACGAGGCTTTCTTCAGGCAACTAACAGAAGTTACTAGATCACAGGCACTGGTTCTCATGGGGGACTTCAATCACCCCAATATCTGCTGGAAGAGCAATACAGAGGTGCACAGACAATCCAGGAAGTTTTTGGAAAATGTAGGGACAATTTCCTGATGCAAGTGCTAGAGGAACCAACTAGGGACAGAGCTCTTCTTGACCTGCTGCTCACAAATAGGGAAGAATTAGTAGGGGAAGCAAAAGTGGATGGGAACCTGGGAGGCAGTGACCATGAGATGGTTGAGTTCAGGATCCTGACACAAGGAAGAAAGGAGAGCAGCAGAATGCGGACCCTGGACTTCAGAAAAGCAGACTTTGATTCCCTCAGGGAACAGATGGGTAGGATCCCCTGAGGGAATAACATGAGGGGGAAAGGAGTCCAGGAGAGCTGGCTGTATTTTAAAGAATCCTTATTGAGGTTGCAGGAACAAACCATCCCGATGTGTAGAAAGAATAGTAAATATGGCAGGCGACCAGCTTGGCTTAACAGTGAAATCCTTGCTGATCTTAGACACAAAAAAGAAGCTTACAAGAAGTGGAAGATTTGACAAATGACCAGGGAGGAGTATAAAAATTTTGCTCAGGCACGCAGGCATGCCTGACTAATCTAATTGCCTTCTATGATGAGATAACTGGCTCTGTGGATAAGGGGAAAGCAGTGGACGTGTTATTCCTTGACTTTAGCAAAGCTTTTGATACGGTCTCCCACAGTATTCTTGCCAGCAAGTTAAAGAAGTATGGGCTGCATGAATGCACTATAAGGTGGATAAAGATGGCTAGATCATCGGGCTCGCTGGTATCAAGCGGAGTGCCCCAAGGGTCGGTCCTGAGGCCAGTTGTATTCAATATCTTCATTAATGATCTGGAGGATGGCATGGACTACACCTTCAGCAAGTTTGCAGATGACACTAAACTGGGAGGAGTGGTAGATATGCTGGAGGGTAGGGATAGGATACAGAGGGACCTAGACAAATTAGAGGATTGGGCCAAAAGACATCTGATGAGGTTCAACAAGGACAAGTGCAGAGTCCTGCACTTAGAACAGAAGGATACCATGTACTGCTACAGACCTGGCTGGGATGATTTAGTTGGGGATTAGGCTCTGCTTTGAGCAGGGGGTTGGACTAGATGACCTCCTGAGGGCCCTTCCAACCCTGATATTCTATGATTTGCTCTGAGAAGTCATTGCGGGTAGGTGCAGTCAGTGTGGGAAACTACAGCCTGGTCTACACTACAGAGTTAGGTTGACACAAGGCAGTTTACATTGACCTAACTCTGTAAGTGCCTACACTAAAATGTCACTCCCACCAATGTAACTCACCCGCTGACTTAATAACTCCACCTCCAGAAGAGGCTTAGGTTGGCATAGTTAAGGCAATGAAGTGTCAGTCTAGACACTGTATTAACTACATCAACTTTAGTGGCCCCCAGGAAGGGTCCCACTATGCCCCATTGTCTCTGCTCTGGTCACAGTTTTTAACTCTGCTGCCCAGCAGTCAGGTACACGCTTCTCCCCTTTTAAAGCCCTATGAATTTTTGAAATTCCATTTATTGTTTGCTTGGCATGGAGAGCAGACCTAGCAACTGCCTATCTGATCATACCAGCTCCATGATGCAAATGCTCTCTTGCCTGGAGTACACAGGAGGTGGTCGATCTCCTGAGTCTGTGGGGAGAATAGACTGTGCAGGCACAGCTCTGATCCAGCTGTAGATATGTCAATATCTATGAGCAGTTTGCTTGGGGCATGGGAGAGAAGGGCTACAAGAGGAACCCGCAGCAATTTCATGTGAAAGTCCAGGAGGTGTACCAGAAAGCAAGGCAGGCTAACAGTCACTCTGGTGTGGAGCCGCAAAGATGCCACTTTTACAAAGAGCTGCCTGCCATCTTCAGCAGATACCCTACCACCATCCCCAAGGATCCTGTGGGTACTTCAGGGGAGTTGGAGGCACAGGCCCCTGGAGTGAACAGTGAGGATGAGGAAGAGGAGGAGGAGGAGGAATATGGGGGACAAGTGACTGGGGATCCAGTGGTGCCAGAGCTAGCACCATTTTTTGACCTCAGAGCAGTTGAGCCAATCCCTACAGTCCAACACAGATGAGCCTGATTCAGGGGAAGGAGCCTCTGGTAAGTATACAGATTGCTTTGATATTGCAGGGATACATCTGTTCATTTACTCTTTTTTAATCATACTAGACGAGATAATGAAATAACTAATAGAGGTAGAGTTGCTATCTGTTTCTCATTTCCCTTGTACAGTTATGTAGAGGGGACCCTGCAGAATAGTTTATGTGCACTGGGATGTCCCATAAATTCTCCATAGAGATCTTGAGGAAACTTTCCTGGAGGTAGCTTGCAATTCTCTGCAGAAGGTTTCTGGGGAGCCCTGCCTTATTTCTTCCACCCCAGTAGGGCATTTTCCCATGCCATTCAACAATTACTTCAGCAGACACAATTGCAGCACACAAGCTGAAGCATAGGGACTCAGTTCATGGCCAGACATGTGTAGGAGCTGTTACCTTTCAGCCTCCATTACCCTTAAGAGTGAGGTATCAGCTAAAATCACCACGGCCTATGGAAAACGGTGCTAGTATTCAGTTTAATTGCCCTATCTACATATACTTACGCGTGTGAAGTCCTTCTGCTCCTCCCTCCCCGTATTGTCCCAACACTTCCCCCCGGGCTGTACTCACCATGGCTGGTACTGCTGCACTCCTCTATGAATCCTAAGGAGAGGTGAGAATGTAGTACTTGCAACTTGTGTGGATCAAGGGGAGTGAGTTCAGTATACCAAGTTTCCATTTATCTTGTGAATTCACTCACAGTAATATCTCTATACATTGTATCTTTTGCAGTTGGAAATTTGGCCTTGAGGGTTTCTCCATGCACACCAGTGGAGCAGCTCTGCTAGATAAAGACGTGAAGGAAGAGGACATGAGATGACATGTTCCAAAAGATCCTGCAAGCCTCTGGTGCTTTGGATATGAAGCACAGGGCTTGGAGGATCACCCTAACAGACACAATTAGTGACAGAGATAGAGCAGAGAGGAGAAAAGCATAAGAAAAGGAGAGAGACATTAAGCAGGAGATGGTGGCACTTCAACAGACATGCTGGAGACTCTTGTCTACCTTCAGGTTCAACCGACCTGTGCTTGCCTCCCTCTTCAAGCCATAGAGAGCTGCTTTCTAGGACCTTCCTACACATACACCCCTAACATTCCATTTGGCATCTGTGGTGCTACACTACACCTACCACTCCACCATGGGGGAGAGTACAGACAATCACAGCCACACATACACTGACTTGTGAGAGAGACAGTTGGTATATGTGTTTGTGAAATGGAAATGACTGTTCTTTCCCCTTCAACAATTCGTTTTCCTGTATTTATAATGTTTCATTCAGTTTTAAATATGCTGGTTGAATGGGTTTGGAACAAAAGTCTATTTATGGAAACTTAATATTTATTAGTTCACAACATATATTGGCTGCGGCTGACATCATTCACAGATAATAGCAATAGGTATATTTTCAATGTTATATTACTACACATGCAGCTCTCATTACAAGGTTCATACTGGGATGCTAGGCACAGTATACTACAGCAACATACATTACTGTGGCTCACTATTAAAATGGTCTTTCAAAGCCTCCATGAGCTGTATAGCTCCCCATTGAGCTCTTCTTATAGTCCTGGTATCTAGCAGCTCAAAATAAGCTGACAGCCATTCCACCTGCCCACTCCACCCCGGCAGAAACTTTCCCCCCTTTGCTTCACAGATATTATGAAGCACACAGCAAGCAGCTATAACAATGGGGATATTTTTTTCCACTGAGGTCTAATCTCATGCATAGAGAGCACTAGCAGCCTTTCAAATGGCAAATTGTCATTCTGCTGACCCTATAGTTGAAGTGTCCCTTGTTGCTGTTGAGGTGGCCGGTTCATGGCTTCATCAGCCATAGGAGCAAGGGGTATGTTGGGTCTCCAAGGATCAATACTGGCATTTCAACATCCCCAGTGGTAATCATCTGGTCTGGAAAGAAAGTCCCATCTCACAGCTTTCTAGATAGGCCTGTATTCTTAAAGAAGTGTGTCATCTTCCCTGACCATTCCGCATTGATGTCTGTAATGGGGTTGGGACTCACCACCGTGGCGCCTCCTACTGGTTGTTCTGGGAATTAGCTCAGTCCAGTGGAGCGCCCCCTCCTAGTGGTGTCCCGACAGTCATCTCACCCTCGGTTGGCGTGTCTGAGCCCACGTCGCTCACCAACTCATGGCATCCTCTTCGGGACCACTGCCCTCCAGTAGTGCCCCTCTCTCTTTCCACACCCCCTTCCAGGGGGTGTCAATCAGCAGTCTCCTCATCCAGCCACCGTAGTCAACCACACACCCCAAAGTCTAATCCCTTCCGTCAGGGATCTGGCGTGGTCTGTACTAGCCGCTCCCTATGGCCAATGGCTAGATGTACTGCAAGGGGGTAGGGGGGGACCCAGGCCCACCCTCTACTCTGGGTCCCGACCCAGGGACCCTCTGGCAGCAGCCTCGCTGTCCTCCTACTCTCCCCTCATCTGTCCGCTTCCCTGGGCTGCTTCCCCTACGGCCCCTTGCACCCCCTAGGCCCTTCCACTCAGGGCCTGCAGCCTGGCAGGCCTCAGGCTAGAGTTCCCCTCTGCTCCCTGAGCTTGGCCAGCACTGCTCTGTCCGCAGTGCTAGTCTCCCAGTTTGGAGATAGACCTTCCCCTCTCAAAGGCCTGGGACAGACTGCTTGCTCGCTCCCTGAGTAGCCTTTTATAGGGCTGAGCCTGGCCCTGATTGGCTGTCTCTAACCTGGGCCCTGATTGGCTCCCAGTAAGCCCTTCCCTGATTGGCTGTGCATCTGCACAGGCCCCCTGGCCTGCTGCAGCCCATAATCTCAGGGAGTGGGGCAGCTGCCCCACTACAATGTCATTAAAATGTTCCCGGTGATCTACCATTGATTGCAGTACTATTGAAAAGTAACACTTTTGTTGATGTACTCTGTGGCAAGGTGATCTGGTGCCATCTATCACCCCATCTCAGATCAGGAATGCCTCTACCCACTGCTGCAAAACAATCCACTGTGTCCTGCACATTGACCAGAGTCACAGGCCTTCATTGCAGGACACAATTAATGGCTCTGCACACTTGCGTCAAGGCAGCCCCATGGTTGATTTCTCAAATCTAAATTGATTCCCAATTGATCAGAAGCAATCTGACATGACCAGCTTCCACATAGTGATTGCCACTCGCTTCTCCACTATTAGTGCAGCTCTCATTTTGGTGTCACTGCACTTCCAGGAATGTGGCCTTGTGCATCCAAAAGTTACTGCTCATCGTCCCATACCTGCATAACAATGCAATCCCACCAGTTAGTGCTTGTATCTCAGGCCCAGAACCGGCACTCCAGCATCTGCAGCTGCTCTGTGAATAACAACAACAACCTTGAATTGTTTCTATGTCCCACAGCAATCTAGCCATTAAGGAATTCTAATGTTCCCTGCAGCTCCCGTGGCAGGACTGGGTGTGTTGTGCTCACAACACGCATCACATAAGTGCAGAGCTGTGCAGGATCGATGCTTCTCACAGAGATAGTGAATGTTTGGGTTTGCCAGACTTTTAAAAAGAGATGTAAAACACTATGGAATGCCAATAAAATTATGGGATGGAGAAAACTGCATAACTGCATGTTCCCAGTCACCCTTACGTAACTTGTTTGCCTCCATGAGGCATTGAAAACCCTTCACAAAACACCCTGCACTAGACAATGGCGAGTTTCACAGTGGGACAGCTACCTGAGGTGCACTACTCTCTGCATCGATGCAAGCATTGCACTGTCAACACAAGGAACATAATGTGGACATGCAAAAGTGATTTAATTAATGTGGCAGCTGTACATCAACATAACTTAGGTCGGCTTAATTTTGTAGTGTAGATTTCCCCTACATCTATAGGGAGGAGCAACTTCCTCAGTGGTTTGCATCAGCAGCGTTTAGGAGGATTTAAACCAGGGATGTAGAACTGTCCCTTGGGGTAACCCCTCTGGGCCCCATACTTTGGGGGGCCCTGTGGGGCAGTGCGATTGGCTGGCGTGGTTGGCCCCAGAAGAGATGGGTTGGTCCCGGAATTGACAGATTCGTCACTTCCACCCCGGGCCCCAGGCCCCCCTATGGATGGCCCTGGAGGGATGAATCTGATCCAAAGTCTCTCTGCGAAAAAAAAGAGACAGTTTTGCCTATTAAACAATTATGATTTTTTTCTGCACTGATTTCTGCAGGTTCTCACAGTGAGTACAAATCTGCAAAACTCTGCTGATGTCTTGCTCATTCTCTGGCTGACATGACTTTCTTAGTACCAGCAGAGAAGAAGAGGTGGTTTTCAGAGATCAGACACAGAGGTAAATGAGATATCACACTTGCAATGAAACATGAACCACTGAAAAGTGAAGTGGTTTCATGGCAGAGTGCAATCTTTTGTACCATTTAACGATACCATTTCAGAGTGAAACATAACTCACTGCATCTCAAATGTATCTCAAACAATTAAAAAGGAGTTCCTGCTAAGAAGAGAGAGAGAGAGAGAGAGAGAGAGAGAGGTCTTGATCATATGCATGCACTCCTACCCTGGAGGGAGATGCACAGAAAATCTGTTTGCTTAAAATTTTTACTGTGTATTGGTCTTTACAGATGTACAGAATCTGACTGGACAACTGCATTAAGATGAGTATTTTAGAAGATTCTATAGAAAAGCAATATTTCTCAGTCAGCCAGAATCAAAGAAAACAGATGTGAAGGAATGCATACGGTACAAGTAGAGCAGCAATAACATTGGAATATATGTATTACATCAGAACACTAGTTCAATTATAATATTACTTTAATTTTAAAAGAATCAATGAAACTTTTCACTATGATGTCTCATTTCCATCCCTTAGCCTCCCCAAAATCATTTTTCTCTAATTAAATGGGATGATTCCTCAACCTTTGCTTCAGCAGTGCAAAGCACTTGGAAGGCTGTGAAAAAGGGACAGCCAAGGAATACTCAGACAAAAGAATCTTTGAGTGGAATAAATCCAAAATAGCCAGTTTTACATCCTTATCTCCACACAGCCACCTAAACCTATGGTGGTGGAGTGGGAAGGGGTGTTATAGGAGGAATATGACATTCCACAAGCTCTTTGGTCAGTACAGAAGATATCGAAGCATCATAATATAGAGCAGCCCTGCAAACCCAGAAAAGCTAAGAGTTAAGTCCCATGTGTTTTAAAATAATTAAGTTTATACAATGCATTTCAGGTTCTGAATAGCACTGACAAATGACTCAAGCTTTTATCATACAATTGGAGGATTGGAAGGGACCTCAAGAGGTCATCTAGTCCAGTCCCCTGCACTCATGGCAGGACTATGTATTATCTGGACCAGAGGTTCCCAAACTTGGTTCGTGGCTTTTTTCAGAGTAAGGCCCTGGCAGGCCACAAAACGCTTTGTTTACCTTAGCGTCTGCAGGTACAGCCACTCACCACTCCCAGTGGCTGTGGTTTGCCATTCCTGGCCAGTGGGAGCTGCAGGAAGCGGCCATCCCTGACAGGTGTTTGTCTAACCTGCTCTTAAAAATCTCCAACGATAGAGATTCCACCAATTCCCTAGGCAATTTATTCAAGTGCTTAACTACTCTGATAGTTAGGAAGTTTTTCCTAATGTCCAAACTAAACCACTCTTGCTGCAGTTTAAGCCCATTGCTTCTTTTCCTACCCTTTTCTACCCATTTCCTATACTCAAATATTAAGGAGAACAATTGTAACAACCTTTTATGTACTTGAAAATTATCTGTCCCCTCTCAGACTTCTCTTCTCCTGACTAAATAAACCCAATTTTTTTGGCAGGTCATGTTTTCTAGATCTTTAATAATTGTTTTGCTCTTCTCTGGACTTTATCCTATTTGTCGCCCAGAACTGAACACAGTAATCCAGTTGAAGTATCCTCAGTGCAGATTAGAGTGGAAGAATTACTTCTTGTGTCTTGCTTACAACACTACTGCTAATACATCCCAGAAAGATGTTCGTCTTTTTGCAAAAGTATTACACTGTTGACTCATATTTAGCTTGTGATCCACTATGATTCCAGACCTCTTTCTGCAGTACTTTATCCTACGCATTCATTTCCCATTTTGTATGTGTCCAACTGATTGTTCCTTCCTAAATGGACTATAATTAGCTTTTGTCCTTATTGAATTTCATCCTATGTACTTCATACCATTTCTCCAGTTTGTCCAGATCATTTTGAATTTTAATCCTATTCTCCAAAGCACTTGTGACCCCTCCCAGCTGGTATCCTCCACAAACATTATAAATGTACTCTCTATGCCATTATATAAACCATGGATGAAGATATTGAACAGAGCCAAACCCAGAACTGATCCCTGCAGTACACCACTTGATATGCCCTTCCAGCTTGACTGTGAACCACTGATATCTACTCTCTGGGAACAGTTTTCCAACCAGTTATGCCCCAACCATATAGGAGCTCCATCTTCCCTAGTTTGTTTATGAGAAGGTCATGCGAGACAGTATCAAAAGCCTTACTATAGTTAAGATATACCACATCTTCTGCTTGCTCCCTCTCCACAAGGCTTGTTACCCTGTCAAAGAAAGCTAATAGGTCAGTTTGAAATGTTTTGTTCTTGACAAATCCATGCTGACTATTATTTATCACCTTATTATCTTCTAGGTGTTTGCAAACTGATTGCTTAATTATTTGCTCCATTGTCTTTCTGGGTACTGAAATTACAGAATAGTTGTAGAATTCCCCCGGTTCTACATATTTCCCTTTTTATAGATGGACACTATATTTGTCCTTTTGCAATCCTCTGGACTCTCTACTGCAGGGGTCAGCAACGTTGGGCACGCGGCTCACCAGGGTAAGCACCCTGGAGGGCCGGGCCAGTTTTATTTACCTACTGACGCAGCAGGTTCAGCCGATCGCAGCCCCCACCTGGCCACGGTTCGCCGTCCCGGGCCAATGGGGGCGGCGAGAAGCTGCAGCCAGCACATCGCTCGCCCGTGCCCCCATTGGCCCGGGATGGTGAACCGCGGCCAGTGGGGGCCGCGATCGGCCGAACCTGCCACGTCAGCAAGTAAATAAAACTGGCCCGGCCCGCCAGGGTGCTTACCGTGGGGAGCCGTGTGCCGAACGTTGCCAACCCCTGCTCTACTGTCTTCCATGACTTTTCAGAGATAATTCCTAATGGCTCAGATATCTCGTCAGTGAACTCCTTGAGTATTCTAGAATGTAATTCATCACTCCCCGGTGACTTGAAGATATCTTATTTGTCTAAGTAATTTTTAACTTTTTCCTTCCCTATTTTAACCTCTGATCCTACTTCATTTTCCCTGTCATTCACTATGTTAGACATGCAGTCGCTACTAACCTTTTTGGTGAAAACCAAAACAAAAAAAGTCATTTAGCACTTCTGCTATTTCCACATTTTCTGTTATTGTTCCCCCCCGCCCCCCTCAGGCCTACCCTGTCCTTGGTCTTCCTCTTGCTTCCAATGTATTTGTAGAATGTTTTATTTTTTATTGTGGTTTATTGTATAATTAGAATCTCTCAATAAGATAGCAGTCTTGAGTAACAGTACATAGTTCTAAATGCTATTATTTTACAAGTAGTCCTTACTCACTGATATTAGAATTAAATAGTCATACAAAAGTTACCCAGAGAAAAGAGTACATAACTGACAAGAACTATGCTAAACTAGTAGAGACAAATTATTCCCACACAAAACTCTTTTATAGGATTACATGAGTGCCACTCACTAATCAATGGCAGGGGGAGGAAAAAAAGATATTAAAAGTCAAAAGTGTCAACAAAGATACAATAGATATTTTTTATTTTGGTGGTAAGGATGACTTACATGAAAGCAATCATATTGCCATTGTTTACTGTCCAGGGCACAGAAAAATAAACAAAATAAAAGCAAATGAGTGTGAGTGTGTGTATATATATATATATATATATATATATATATACATATAGAAAGCACAGCTACAGACATATCTACTGTGGCTTGAAGCCTTTTGTATCAGTGTAGATGAGCTATTCATTAAAACAAAAATGAGACATTTGTATTTTATTGGTGTCAGCTGTAGAATCTGATTCTTAACTCCACTGATGTTTCCAAGTTTCAACAGAAACTCACAACTATCAGACTTCCATGAATGGACCACATAAGTTTGACATTCTGGAGATGTTCTCAGAGCCTCATATTTTACAGAAGTGACATGGAAAACAAAGGTGCCCATATTGAGAAACCCAGTATAAACATAACATACTAATATTAACACAAACGGATCTTTATTGTAAAATATTAGTGCTGGCTACTGTGAGCTCCCTGCTTTTTATCCTTGATATTTTTCTATACTGTTATACAGACTTTTTTCTCTTCTTTGATAGATATTTTTTTCAAGAAAGCAAATATCATAGGATCAGATGCTCAACTAGAGTAAATGAGCATCTCAATTGACTTTAACGGAGTCATGCTGTTTTACAGGAGTTTAGGGCCTTTCCTTATATAATCTTATTTTTTGTATATGTGTTTATAATGTAATTTTGATGAAGAAACCAAATGTAATTAAAAAGAAAGGTACACCTCTCCTGAATATTCTCATAGTTAAACATGAAGATTTATATTCTCAAAATAATTGAAATAGGCTCTCTCAGGAAATAATGACTAGGGGAGAATCACATCAAACAATTTAGTGACCTGTGGTAGTTCTTTGGTGGAAGGAATAACTGAAGTATTATTCTTAATCTAAGATGACTCATTTTAGAGTCAGATCTTCAGCTGGTAAAAATCAGATTAGCTCCCTTGAAACCAATTGCTTTTGAAATCAATGGAGCTACTCTGATTTATACCAGCTAAAGATCTGGTCCTTAGTATTCACCAAAAGGAGAGTTTAGTGACCTTGAAAATTGTGCCCACCATTTTTCATATCTGAGTTTTCAGTTTTTCTTAATATCCATATGGTTGTGCATAAACTGTATGCTAGTGAGACACTAGTTCTGCACAAAACTGAAACATAAAAAATTGGAGGTAAAATGCTAGAGGCTGCTTTGAAGTCTCTTAAAATTTGGATCTTGAAAGCAACGTTTCTCCCCAGCAGCTTTGGATATTCATCACCTAGTAGAACTGTTTGCGTTTCTTCTTACCTTAATAATTTTGTCTCCCTTGTGTTCTCAGCAATGCAGACTACAAATACCCAAATCCTTCCTGATTTCTTACCATTTGAGAGAGTTACTTTCTGCACTATAGGAGAGGAGGAACAAGACAAGTTTTGAATAGGAAATTCAGCACCAGGACGAAGGATCATAGCAACAAGAGACATGTAGATCATGTCTTAACTGAGCACTAGGATGAAGAAATCACTCCAATAAAACAAGGACATACAGAGTAACCTCAGAGTGGTCCATTTACTTGAAATGTGACTACTGCCTTCCTGTCACAAAATACCTTCTGTAACATTGTGATGGTGTGTCCAGCCCCATTGGCCTGTAAGGGGTTAATGGAGCCCTAGGGAGGCTGTGCAGAAAGCAGCTAATAGGAGAGGGGCTCTGAGGAGCAGCCAGTCAGGACCAGGCAGGTTCATATAAGATATGGGTCCCCCTTGAACCCACACTCATCACTGAGGAAGTGGCTGGACCATTGAACTGCAATACTGTCCCCTAAAAGGGGGAAGCACAGAGTGTAGCACAGCCATAGGGCTGTGTCCTGAAGAGGATGCCGTAGATAGGGCTGGCTCTAGGTTTTTTGCCGCCCCAAGCAAAAAAATATTTGACTGCCCCCCGTCCCAGCCCTGGGCTCCTCACTGCACCCCCACTGCCATCCCAGCCCTGGGCTCCCCCCCCACCTGCACCCCCCTGCTGCCCCAGCCTTGGGCTCCCCCCTACTCCCCCACCATTGTCCCCCACAGACACCTCCTGCCGCCCCAGCCCTGGGCTCTTCCCCCCCCCCACCTGCATCCTCCTTCCGCCGCAGCCCTGGGTCACTGATAACTCGCTGCCAGGGTAGGTCATTCAGCAGGAATTTTAGATGTGCACAGAACACAGACAGGATTGGTTCCCATATGGTTACAGAACTGCAGTAAAGTGGAACAATTTTCAGCTTGTGTGATTGGAGGATATTTGGATGCATATTATAAGACTGTCCTACATAAATGAGGAAAAGTTGAGGTGCCTTTATTATTCTTTTGTTCCACTCTTTCTTTCTATGGGGAATTTGCCAATGCAATATCACTGTCTTCCTTTTAAACAAACAAAAGGCAATGGCTGTTGAAAATAGCAATTCCAGTCCTAATAACTACTGGGAAGCATTTCTTGCTCAATTGTATCCTACTTTTTCTACAGCAAGTTACAGTGGATCAGTATATTTGATTTGGGAGAAATGAAGTAACAGCCGCCCAAACTGAGCTTGAGCACTCCTGAATTTTGAGGTGTTTAAATCTGGAAGGCAGGTGCTGGAGGGGGGAGGGCTGTAGGTCTGCAGGGGAGCACGGCAGCATGTATGCAGCAGCGTGTCTGGCGCTGTGCGAAGCCAGACACACTGGTCTGAGTGGCATGGTAAGGGGGGGTTGGAGAAGGGGTCGGGAGTTCCAGGGGGGGACAGTCAAGGGACAGGAAGCGGGGGGGGGTTGGATGGGGTGGAGGTTCAGGGGGGCAGTCAGGGGCAGGGAGAAGGGGGGGTTAGATGGGTCAGGAGTTTGGGGGACAGTCAGGGGGACAGGCAGCAGTTGGATAGGCATGGGAGTCCCAGGGGTTTGTCAGGGGACAGGTAGGGGGTGGGGTGCTAGAGGGGAAGTTGGGGGGATCTCAGGAGGGGGCAGTTGGGGACAAGGAGAAGGGAAGCTTAGATAGGGGGTAGGGTCCTGGGAGGGGGCAATCAGGGGACAAGGACCAGTGGGGCTTAGATAGGGGATAGGGTCCTGGGGGGCAGTTGGGGCAAGGGTCGGATGGGTTGGGGTTTCTGTGGGGGGCAGTTGGAGGGAGTGGATGGTGGCAGGGTGGCGCTACCCTCTCTCCCCGTGGAGTATCCTATTTTTTGAATGTTAAAATATGCTATCCCTATTCACAATGCAGCTCTCCATTCACAGCAGGCTGCAGCATGAGGTCTCAGCTTCCTCACTCCCTCCCCCTCTTTCCTGTTGGTAGTGGCCAAGGGAATGCTGGAAAATGTAGTTCTTTCCCTGCTCCTGGGCTGGCTCTATAGACAGAGAGCTAACCACAGAACTACAGCTCCCAGGGCCCATGCTGGATCCCTGCCGCCCCTGCAAATGGGCTGCCCCAAGCATGTGCTTGCTTTGCTGGTGCCTAGAGCCGCCCCTGGCTGTAGCCCTTGGAACAACATGGGTCCAGGAGCAGGCAATACACCACCAGGAGTCAGTGTACTGACCTGTGGAGCTGATCTGCAAGATGACCAGCAGGAGGAGCTAGTGGGGTGAGTCTCAGCCCATCACAAACATCTGCTAAAGAGTGTCTTTCATTCCTTATTCTGTGTCAGTAATAACAGGGACCCACAACTGAATGAAAAATACAAGTCATATTGGCTGAGACTTGATTGCCAAGGCATGCTAGTCTAGCCTTCAAACATAGTGTATGTTTTCATATAGAGCTTAACTATTTTGTGGTGTCTTTGGAAGTACAAAGAAAACCTAAGAGTGTCCCCAAATGCATTCTGTGTTGTGGTTATTGCCTTTTAAAAATGCAATTTAATTTAAAGGTTATTCAAAATACAGTATCTATCTCATTAGTTTATGGAATTTTTTATAGTTTGTCATGTGTTATCTGTTTCCATTACTAGGGTTTGTTCTTTTTCTTTCTTTCTTGGGTGAGGAGAGGTAATAAATTAAGTAAAGTATGTTTATAAAGATCTTTCAGGAAGGTTTGACTGTCATGAGACCCTATTAGCATAGGTGTCATTTGAGATAAAATCAGTAGAATATCAGTGAATAAGAGTAATTATATTATTTGTTTGGCTTTCCACTTCTTTCTCAAGGCCTCATCCAACATCCATCAAAGGAAAAGTTCCTGTTCACTTGGATAGAAATTGGATCAAGCAATAAATGACTGTGAAGAGAATACTTAAGAGTTTATATTATCAGAGGGGTAGCCGTGTTAGTCTGAATCTGTAAAAAGCAACAGAGGGTCCTGTGGCACCTTTAAGACTAACAGAAGTATTGGAGCATAAGCTTTTGTGGGTGAATGCCCACTTCATCAGATGCCACTTCATCGCGTCTGATGAAGTGAGTATTCACCCACAAAAACTTATGCTCCAATACTTCTGTTAGTCTTAAAGGTGCCACAGGACACTAAGAGTTTATAGTAATTCATAATTTTAGTGACATAAATTTCAAGGCTCTCTTTTCTGAATAACAATAAATAATAATTTGAATAGATAGGGCCAGTTTTTTACCTGCTCAGGACCCAGAATCGGAGCCAGAGTTTCAAAAAGCTTTGCTTCCGTTTAAACACCTAAGTAAGGGCTGGCATTTAAAAAGTGCTCTGCACAGGACCTCCCATTATGACTCTTATAGCAAGATAGTCAAAATAACACTGACCCGAATGTGCTGAGCTCTCTTAAAATTCTGGCCCTGGACTATGCACTTTTTTGAAAATCTGGCTCATAGCAAACCCTTTCATGTAGTGCTTTACACAAGATTAATTAAGCATTCATTTATTAAACTACTGTTTCAGTTCAGACATGTGGATTTCTTAAAGAGGGCGGAAATAACATTTGGTATTGTTATTGGGGATAGTCAGTTGAAAAGTTTTTTTTAATTTAATTTTTCCAAGGAATATTTGTTATTTCCAAAGAGAAATACTGTGCAATTCATTTTCCCTTCATTAACTTCACAAACTGTATACATATAAATATACATGAAAACAAAAGTTAAAAAAAAAGCGAAGAGGTGGACTGATCTAGAGCCCCAAAATGTTATTGGAAAGATTCCTATTGACTTCATTGGGTTTTGGATCAGGCCCATAATGCAGTAGCTAAGCTAGTATTAAATGTTAAGCAGCAAACTCAAAGACACAATTTTAGTATCATTTAGGTTTACAAATCATAATGTATTTTGAAAGGCGTTTTTATGTTAATTGCATAATGAACATACTCAGAAGATGAATTTTGCTGGCTGATTCACTAAGCAGCATTGATGAAAGAACAACAAGAAGTTCCTCCCAGAGAAATAAAAAGTCCTGCTGGAGTTATTGTCAATGAGAAATTTAAAATGGAGAGGGAAACTAGAGAATTAAGAATACCCTAAAAATGGCATCATGGGAAAAGCTATTGGATGGAGAGTTAAATAAAGTATTGAAAATTAGTATATTATTGTTCAAAAGAAATCATATTAACCATATAGTATTAAGCTACGCTGTGCACATAAACATAGACTATTATGAACCATTTCATTAGAGGCAACAAAAGGGTGCCTGGAGGCTCTTCAGCATAGATACAATTAGATGAAACTTCATTATTCTTTAACATGCTGTGTTTTCCATTAGGCGGCGATCAAAGAGAAAATACCAAAGGAGATCTGTAGGATGTAAGATTGATTACAGACTGATTCAGCAGTGCAATCACTAGTTGGTGCAATCTCAGCATGAATGGAATCCCCAGAGAGAAGTTTGCTATTTGATAATATTATACTGAGGAGAAAAATCAAATGACTTTTAGAACGTAGATTGGCTTGGGTTGCATTAAACAGGAAAGGATTATATCGCAGAGTGCCATCTATCCTGGCTTCCAAATGTGGTGCTTCTAAAAACATTTCATTTCCAGTTTCAGGTGTACATAAAACCCAAAGCACAGACCTATTCATTTACTTAAATGAAGCTAGAACAAGTTACACATTTCCTCTCCTGTGTTATTATAAAACAAACAGAACCCCAGTCAATGAGCCTTCTATTAGTATAGGATTTAAAATACATTTGTTCTTATATTTCTTAGCCTCAGTTTTTCTTTTTATATGAATACTTCTACTCCTCAATCCTCCATAAACCACTGGGATTTCGTATTATAGTAGACAAATGTATTAGAGGGTTATTTTATGACTCCAACAGCTTAAGCCATGTTGCAGGGAGAAGAAGAGATGCGCCACTAGGCAGTGGTGTTGAAAGGCATTTGGCTAACGGAGCAAACATCCACTGAAGCTGCACCCATTTACACCAGCTGAGAAATTAGACTATAATGTTCATCTAGGGCAACAATCAGCATAATGCCATCAGGAGAGTCAAAGGGGGCATACTCCTGAATGACACTTGCTAGAGTCATTGAACAGGTACAGCAAGTTCCCCCACCCAAAACAATCCTGCAGCCCTTTTCCAGTGTGCAGGAGGTGAGACTATGTCTCCTGTTGTCTTCTGGGGCACTGCGTGCTACAACTAGTGATATCCGCCCCCCCCCCCACCCTTGTATTCAGGGAATGCAGTAAGTCATGTTATCGGGAAAGAGGAGAGAGGAGTGTTTCCTCAGCACTCCCTCTTTTCCATAGACTACTGGCAATGGGCTAGCCATTCTCTAGTGCATAATTTGAATAAGACACAAACTGTTGTTAACTTTCTCTATGTCATTAAAAAGACAAAATGAGTATGGCAATATCTTTTATTGGACCAACGCTTCTTCAGACCTCTGTCATTTGAAAGCTTGCCTCTTTCACCAACACAAGATGGTCCAATAAAAGATATTACCCCGCCCACCTTATCTCCCAGATATCCTGTGACCAGTATAGTTACAACAACACTTCAAAATTGATGTCATTAAAACATTACTCTGTAAAAATTTGGTTCCTAAATAATAAGCTTTTACTAGATTATTTTTTTAATTTAAATTATTTTTTTAATTAGATAGCATCAGTCATCCCCAAATATCTCAGAGTACTTTGAAAAATTAATGAGGAAGATCCTCTGCTGCATCTGGCTTCTGTTGCATGGAGCATAGTTAGTTATCATGTGAATCTTCCTAAACTTTGGAAGATGTGAGAGGCTTTTGATAACTCCCTCCCCTACATAATTTGAATTATGGTTCCATATATTCAGTGGCCAAGACCCAACACCAATGCTTGGGGTGAGGGATTTACTCCTGCACAGCAAAAGCAACTCCTCCAATTGACCAAGGACTTTGCAACTATATTTTCCCTGCTCAAGAAGAACATAGTTAATCCAACACCATCTAGAGACTACCCCAGGCCAGCTAGTCAGACAGAACCCTCGGCCATTGCTACAGAGCATGTGGGACACAATCCAAGGAGTATGAGTGGTGCTAGAGATGGGAGTAATTAGGGTGTCCAAAAGTGAATGCAGAAGCCCCAAAATTCAGGACAGTTCAGTTCATTTTTGCATCAATTTCAGGAAAATTCATTCCATCTTTAAATTCAATGCCTACCTGGTGCCAAGGGTAGATGGTTTAGAGTGACTGGGATTGGCAAAGTACTTAAATACTATTGACCTGAGGAAAGGTTATTGGCATTTCCCTTTATCACCATGCTCACAGGAGAAAATTGCTTTCTCGACCCCCTACAGCCAATTCCAATCTGAAACTATGCGGTTTGGACTCCACCAGGCTACCACAACTTTCCAGTGGCTTATGAATAAAATCCTCAATCCCCATCAGTATGCAGCAGCCAACATATATGACACTGTCATTTACAGTCCTACATGGGGAGACCTCCTGCAGAACTTAAGAGCAGTGCCCTTCAAGACACAAGCCAACTTTACAAAATGTAGACTAGCTATGACTAAGGTAACCTACCTGGGTATCACATAGAGGGAATCCTTCTGAAACCAGTGACTGATGAGGTGCAAGCCTTAATAGCATGCACAATTTCCTGGACGAAAAGGCAAGTGAGGCATTTTCTAGGCCTGGCAAGGTATTACTGGGATTTATTCCAGTTTTTGCCTTAATTGCAGTCCCCAGTATGGATCTCATAAAAGGTAACAGATAAAGAAGATCTGGGATGGGAATTGCAAGGAAGCTTTTACTGGCCTGAAATCATGATTGTACTAGGCACCCATGCTCTTTAGCCCCGATTTTTCCTGTGAATTCATACTGCACTCAGATGTCAGCCTCAGTGCCATGCTCTCACAGGACGTTGAAGGAGAAGAACAACCAGTCCTGTACCTGAGCAGGAAGATATTCCTTAGTGAAAAGGCCTACTTGATTACTGAAAAGGAGGCATTAGTGATTAAGTGAGCCAAGGTGTCCCTCAGGCATTACCTGTTGGGCAGTCCCTTCCCTTTGATCACAGAACATGCTCCCCTACTCTGGCTCCATACTATGAAAGACAAGAAAACATGAATAATGTGGTTGTACCTCACACTACAGGGCGCAACACAGGTCAGGAATCGTCATGCTAATGACGATTTTTTTCTGGGAAATTGGAGATGGAAGTGAGAAGCCACAAGACCATGTTTCCAATCTGAGGGATGGGGCATCTGAGGGGGCATCCCCTCACTCTGTAGAGAGAATGTTAACAAGCTCTAATGGGCTCAGCCAAAATTAACCAGACACACCTGCAAGACTTGCTCTGCCTGGAGGGAGGAAGCTTATAAAGGGAAAGCCTACCACAGGATGGGGCAATAACCAGGGATAGATCAGTAAAGAGGAAGACACAGCTGTGCCTCAGACATAGCTGGTGACAGGGATAGATCTGCGAAGAGGAAGACAGTCTCAGGCCTTGCCACCTCTCAGACTGTATGGACCATGTACAAAGCAGGGTTATAAAAAGGTGAAGGACTAAAGAGGGACCATAATCCTGACCAAGGGGGTGACCAAGGGACTGCCTAAGAAATTAACCAACTTCTTCTTTTTAACTATGATTCTCCCTATCCCCAAGGAGGAAAAGAACCTTCCGTTTGTTTGTTTGTTTGGACCTCTTGTATGACACAAGCAGGGGAAGGACTCTGCAAGTGCCAAAGAAGGGAAGCAACACAAATCATGGTCTGGTGGGGACTCAAGGAGGCCCCCACCCACCACAATCCTCGAAGGAGCCTAGTGGAGTGGATAGGGGGTTATCAACATATGGTGAGATTATATCATGTGTCCCTCCCACCCCCAAATACAGAACACAAATAATTTTGAACACTTTTGCCTTTATTTTTGCATTATTACTAATTCTGCTATTTCCATCTAGGCATTATCCTTTTTTCCCCCTAATACACTTAAAAACTCCTTCTATTATCAATTCCCTACAGTTCCTAACTTCTGATTTATATTCATTACTATCAGCTTCCCCTTTCTTTCATTTGCACACATATATACAGAGAGAGAGAGAGAGAGAGAGAGCGCTGCATTTACCCATTGTGCTACCATCTCTGTGAAAGCTTTTTATATAAGTACTGCAAGGAAGAATATTGCATCCAGTCAAAATTGAAGGGGAAGTTGTTTACTTTGAATTGAAGCCAAAAAGAAAGTTTTGATAGTAAAAATGTTATTTAAAAGAGGAATACTCAATCTTTCAAAAAAATGTGCCATGTGTTCTTAATGACCACAGAAGGTAAGGGCTTCTGTTTACTTCTCAGTGAAATGATGGTACCTCTAACAGCACATTTTCACTACACCAGACTACCGTGCTGCTGCACTGGTTCAACAGAAGACATACTACCTACTGAATAACAATATTTAATGCAGCATGAGATCTCATTGCCATGAACTGGCCATGCTTTGCTTTAATGATATATTAATTCAGTGCCACAGATGGTATGGCTGTAAGCTATGCTAAAGATGCATAAATCATTCACACATGTTATACTCTCCGAACAATTACTATGTTTGACTGATACTCATATATTGGTTGCCAATAAATTCTTATTAATATTGCTGTGGTATTTGCATTAATCTGTATTATGTACTATATAGTAGAGTGGGCGGGGAAAATAATTTTCCATTTTGCAGGAAAATCTGGGTTGTCATTTTTTCATTTTGTTCCACATCTGACTGAAATTATGACATTGTATCATTTCAGTGGAAATTCCACAATCCGTTTTGGCACCTGCAAGCCTACCAGGAAGATTACTTTCTATCCAGGGGGCCCACCCACCAACCGGCCAGCCAGCTAGCAGTCAAGGCAACTTGTCGGGTAGCCAGCTGGGCACTGGGGAGATGGCCAGCAGGCAAGCCAGTAAGACAGCTGAGCAGCAGCAGAACCATGGAGCTCTTCGGCTGCTTAGCAAGTCAATGGGGCAATCAGTGTACCCACCTGATAGGCACCCAGGAAGCCAAAGAGCAATTTGGAAATCCATCAGCTGGGGAGCTGGTCAGCCCTTCAGGCAGCAGACAAGCCAGGCAATTGAACCGCCAACCAGCTGTCCAGGATGCCTGCCTGGTTCCCATCAAAAGTTTTGATGATATTAAACACATTCCCAAAAAACATTTTTATTTTTGCTAAATCGGCGTTTTCCAATAGAAGACTTTCATCAGGAAAAAAAAAAAAAAGAAAAGACCAGCTCTAGGCATATAGCACAGGGTACAAGCAATGCTGTGACTATTGCTCTCATTTTATTTCCAATTGGCAATTGTAAAGCATTTATTGGCAATCACTATGTATTCTTTCTTTGTGAGATTTCCAAGTATTTCAGAGTCATGGATGAATTCCTGTTCTATCGTGAAGTGTCTGTTTTGGATTATATTTTCTAAGTAAATTTGCTTTTTCACAAGAAGTTTCTGCCTATCTTTCCAATCTCTCTGTCCTAATTAGTGCTTACAATCACTTCAAATTTAGTGTCATCTACAAATTCACTTAATGCACTGTTTAATTTCCTTTTCTAGGTCATTAATAAAGATGCAAAGGCTAGATCTAACACAGATCTCTTCAGTATCTCACTAGACACCTCATTTGTCTTGACAAATTCTCCATTTACTGTCATCTTAATTAGGGTCCTTCAGACACTTTTCAATCATGTTACTGTTCTTATCAAAGTCAATTTGAATCCCATTCCCCCCTTCAGTTGCTCCTTAAAAAACGCGTATTGCTCATTATTTCAAAGATATTTAATGATTTTTTTCATTCTCTCAGTATTTTTTCAATTATTTTACTGGGGAGAGAAAATACATTCATAAGATGGTAATTGCCAGAATCATTATTGTTTCTTTTTTTGAACATTAGTACTACATTTGTTTTCCTCTAGTCTTACAGTATCTTCCCAGTTTTTTTATAATTTAGGATATATATTATTTGGACCAGCTAATTTGTACATGTTCAAATATTCCATTTATTCGCTTTCCTTTTGTTTATTAACAGTAGATATGGTTGAATTCTATTCAATACATTTTATGGAGTATTTGGTGAATAATTACAAATTATTTTTCCATTATTCAATCAACTCCAGTCAGCTATTTCCCAAAGGTATCCTCACTTCTAAAATGTCTAAATACTCCATTTCTGTTTTTCTTCTTTAATGCAAATAAAAAAAGTTCAGGATCTCTCTCATATTTGATTAATCACTTATTTAGACCCCTTTTTAATTTAAGCACTAAGTCAGCAAGGTATTTCAACATGTACTTATTTTTATGTGATTAATCCAACCAACTTCACTTGTGGCACTACTTACATGTTTCGAGTTATGCATGTGTTTAAGTATCTTGCTGAATTCGGACCTCAGAGTTTTTTTCTCTCTAGTACTTCTTCCTTTCTAATAAATAAAACATATCCCTGGGGGCAGTGGGGGGAGAGATAAGTAGTAAGTCCTTATATTCCCCATAAACCCTAGAGCAAACATTGATTCATTGGCCCACGTTTAAGATTGCCAATTTTGGTTGGATGTATTCCTGGAGATTTCATCACATGGCATAATCGTTAATTAAAGATTAATCTTTAAATCCTGGAGACTTCAGGACAATCCTGGAGGGTTGGAAAACCTACCTACCTTATATTTCTTTGTCCTGTATTATACATGAGGTCAGAGTAGATTATCTTAATCATACCTTCTGGCCTTAAACTCTATGAATCTATAGATCATTAGATTATTATATGTAGGTATTGCTAGCGATCTTCTAGTGCATTTTAATTTTTAGGATTCACGGTAGCATTTTAAGTTCCTCATTGAAGACTCAACATGGTAAAAACTCCAATTAAACTTACCTATGAATAATGTGTTTAAATGTGTGTGTATCAGCATTACTTGTGTTCCTTCCTTGAATTTTACTAAATAGATTTGGTGGGCAACAGAAGCAGTTTGCTTGGCACATATTTAATGACAAATATATAAACATCTCTCACTTAAACAAATATTTGGATTCAAAATTCTACAAAATATATGCAAATCAAAAATCACTAAATATTTGGGCATGCAGAATGCAAGGTGAGCTGAGGAAAACAGGAAATACAATGTTCAGAGAGCACACAGCACTATATATTTTTATATAAAACACTGTTATGTGCCTAGTTCTGTTGTATTAATTTAGATGGACTATATGGACCAAAGAGGTTACCATAACAGCCACTGTTCTACATTAAACAGTTTTAAGCAAGGTTCAGGGTGTGGCACACAGACTTCAGCTTGCTTAGTACCATGTCAAACACACCATTAAATCATGCCATTTTATTAATGATACTGAAAGGGAGTGAAAAAAAGTTCAAACATTTGAAATGTAAAATACTGAATCAAGTTTTCATTTTAACATCCGTTGTTCTGTTAGCTGATGAGAGTTTTTAGAAGGAAAAATCCCTGTGTTTGACAGTTTCTTAGATGGTATAAAAGGTAGTAAGTAATGTCTGTTTAGGAAGAGGAGAAGAATTGAGATGGGTTAGAGCTGTTGCTGTTGCTATTGCTAAGGTCCGATTCTATTTCCTAGAAGGCAAAATAAGACAAACATACAGAAAAGGGGAAACAACAGAGCAACAAAGATAGAAAATGCAGGTTCTTTCTTTGGTGTTCCTTTTACTTTCATCCTCACTGCTGGAAAAATACCACAGGAACAGCACAAGGTCTTATCACTCCAAGACCTGACAAACTTGTACCAGCATCAAGCTGCTGAGGGCATTGCTTTTAGCTGCCTCTCTGGCTTACAGCAGTGTTGAAAATATGTAGTCTTGGCTGGCTAAGCCAGACTTTTATTAGACAGAAGGAAAGGAGAGGGATAGGAAAGAGAAAAAATAAGATGAAGAAGGAAAAAGACAAATTGGGGGGTATGAAAGGAGGGAGACGGTTTCACATCCGAGGGTATGTTTGGGATTCAGTTGGAGTCTGTAGAGGTGGCAATGTGATTGGGTTCTTCTCTCTGGCCCAGTCTGATCTGGACATCACTCAGGAGCAAGAAGGTGGTCTGGGGTCCCAGCATATGGTGGGGTTGTGCCATGGTGGTGAAGCTCACTGTCACTCTCACAGCCAATTTTTTGCCTCAAACTTTATTTCTTGAAGGACCCCAAAAGGGAGTGATGGGCGGAACAGCCCATCCCCTCATTATTCTGTTCACTAGTTAGACCTAGTTTCTCACCCACCAATTTTGGTTCATTAAATGTTGGTCTCACAATATTCATTTTTACCCAATACAATCTTAACACATTCTTTGAGTTATATCAGTCAGCCTTTTTGTTTGTCTCTCTTTCATACCTTTTCCCATCAACATTTGTTGTTATAGATTATTGTGATATTTTATTATCTTTCACAATTAAGCTCACAATTAAGGTAAATTTGTATGTTTAATTATCACAACAGCTACCTCTACAATTAATGGGGAGAGATAGGCAATGAGAATATGATCCACAAAAGCCAGCATACTAGAAGGCTACTCACCTAAGGTGGCCAACAGGAGATGCCGACAAAAGTGATGTATACTAAGCCTCACCCCTCTCACAGAAATAGGTGCCTAAAACCAGTCTGCAGGGAAGCACCTTTCTCTGTTACGGATCCATAATGGGGACCCCACTCCTGTAGTCTGGTGGCGTAGGCACTTAATTCATTTATTGTAAGAATACAAAACAAAATGACCAGAGGAGGTGATAGTACTTCTGCTCACCTTGTATCTTTTACCCCAGTAGTTAGTGCACTCACCTGCCAATGGTCCACCCCTGGACCCCCACTCCTGCTTCCTGCCTGCAGTGCATGTAGCAGTGTGGCTCCAGTCCCCCTGTGCGGTGGCCCCAGAGCTCCGGGTCTGGGGACTAGCCTCCTCCAGCCTGCAGTCCACACGCCACCAATGGGGATATCTTGATTCAATTCCTGCTTGTGCCTAATGAGGATACAGGATTTGAATAAGGGTTTACTACCTCATAGGAGAGGGGCTCTAATCATTGAGCTAAGGAATATTTGAATGTTGCGGGGCTCCTTTAGTCTCTCCTGTTGAAGTTGTAATACTTAAAGAATCATTGGGCCAGAGAGAGAGAAAGAGAATGAATATAGAGCCTGATGGTTTGGGTACCCATGTAGGAGGCCCTATGTGCCAATGATTTTTTGATTATTTATACACAGTGGAACAGCTTCAACGGGAGACAGAAAGTATCCCACAGTTCAGTGCTTACAATAGTCACCAATGAGGTGGTAGACCCCCTGTTCAAACCTTCTCTCCCTATAAGGTAGATTGGGAAATTAAACCTGGGTATCATCCCATATGAGTGTCCAGACCACTGGGCTAAAACTTATAAGAGAGACAGCACCTCGTCCTCCAGCACCTAGATTTTGATTGGGACCTGATCCAATAGGCAGCCATTGAGTATGTCGACCAGACTGGGCCCCCTGGCAATGATAGACAATCCTCTATCTACCTTCCCTTGCTTGTGGATCACTCTGGAGGTTAGGCGTCATATAGGCATCTGGATGCCTAGAATGAGGCAGCAGAATGCATAGGCAGAAACTTAGACACCTAGGGAACTTCTACAGCAAAAATGTAGCCCCCAATTGAACTCAGGCATCACTGCAATCACAAAATTCCTGGCTGGCCACCATAGAATTCTGTGATGATGCCAGAGTCTGGGACTTAGATACGTAAGTACCTTTATGGATCTGGGCCTTGATCTCTCTCTGCCTTAATTCCCTGTTTGTAAAATGGGGACAATGATACTTCCTTTCCTTGCAGGGCTGCTGTGAAGGCACATTCATATGCTCAGATATTATTGTGATGAAAGCTAAAGAAGTATCTAGATAAGTAGTAACATTCTCCTGACACTTCCTGTTCATGTGCACTAACAGAGAGGAGTTTTCCATGGTATCTAAATTTGGTTACTTATAGAGATAGGCCCAAAGTAGAATCTGAAATCTTTGAGGAAAGAGGAGGAGTTGTTTGCATTCTGGACCCAATCATCTCTAAACAGTGTTTGTTTCTTTCATATATGAATTTTAATGCAAGTGTCAGGTGATGCAGGTGCAGAGAATAATGACAGGAATGCCAAGTTTCTTCATGCTTATTGTCAGAAGAGTCATAGAGTGAAATCCTGGTCTCACTGAAATCAATTGGAGTTTTGCCATTAATTTCAGTGGAGCAAGAATTTAAACCCTGGTTCATCCCGTTGCCCTGACCCTTCATTACTTGGATAATCCCCCAATAAATAGCCATCTCAGTATAATTTTTAAGTCATCTAGCTTGTGTCTTCCTTACTGCCTTGATAAATGTACTCTCCTCTAGTCTACAGAAACTTCCTCCCCAATATACCTTTCTAAGCGATTTTCTATGGCTCTTCCTGGCAATCAGATTTTTTGAGAATGTTCTTGATTTTGTTCTTCCACCAGCAAGAACCTTAGTGGGTTGTTGTAGACAGGCCTGTACTCCCCCTGGATCCAGAGGGATTAGCAATCAAAAGTACTCAGGAACAAGTATAAATACTTGTGCTCCAATGATTTGGTTGAATTAGGGCATTCCATGTTGCCATGTTTCTGTTACAAACACAAGCAGAAATTAAAAAAAATCCCAAAGCCTATAATTTGGATATTTTTTCATACACAAGATCATTCACCCAGGAAGCTCTATTGTCAATGTTGATGCTTTATGTAAAGTATGAGGGCCTGAAAATTTGTACATGTCTCTGTAAAGTACTGAACATGATATTCAGGAGCAGATCAAACTGGTAGACTTCAATGAAATTTCCTCAGAGTGCATTGTCAATTCAATTCAGCCCCAACCTGTACATGTAAAGAATGGAGATGCCTAGGAAGCAGGATGAGATCAGCAAACTCAGGGCTAGACCATGGTATACCATGCAATACAGGTAAGAGTGCAGGAGGGTAAGAACAGAGCTGCTCTAGACCCACACGTGGGCAAGAGGGGGCAGAGCTGTTCTGGGCATAGAGCAGTGAGGGAATCTGAATCACAGTTTCCTTTACAGGCTGTTTCAGGGACAGCTGAACAATGCAGTGAGCCTTGCTCAGGGCAAATTATATAATCGCCATCTAGCTCTGAATTTTGAGACCCAAGGACAACTTGAACATATCTCTAGGAGTAAAAGACCACCTACATCTCACATCACCATCCCAAACAATTTTTAAATATCTTTAGCTGCAAATGATTGCTTTATTGTTACTTTTGTCAATGGAAGATACTTCTGTGTACTGAGGAACTTTATCAAAGTCTCTCCATTAACTCACTTTAGATTAATACAGCATACAGCTTTTGCGAACAGGGGCTGCTAACAGGGAGTTTCGTAAGGGAGTTTGGAAGGGAGCAGGAAGGGGGCGAGGGTCCCTTGCCGGTACTATCTGTTTTCTCTTTATTCCCCTTTGAACCTATAACCAACTACATTCAAAACTTCTTGCTTAAACAACCCTTTCAGCGGACAGGGGGCTGCAGACGAGAGTTTGACAGAGGGAAGCTTACGATGGTTAGGAAGACCCGCAACACCTGTGCCAGCACTGCTTCTGTCTCCTCCACCTGTGCCTGTAGCCAGACAGAGCTCCTGAGCATGGATGCTTCTACCCAGATCCTGGTGTGGTTTTGCAGAGACTGTAACTTGCAATTTCCACTTACTGATATCCAGGCTGGGGGGACCATCCAATGTGAGAGGTGCCTGCTGGTGGAATCTCTCAGGCAGCAGGTGGGAGAGCTACAGGAGGAGGTGGCTAGGTTGAGGAGCATCCGAATCCACGAGCAATTCCTGGACAGTGTCCACGTGGAGACAGCTGAGGTAGCTGTCCCAGTACACAGGACTGCTGATACACCACTGGTGGAGGAGGAGATGGCTCAGGGTGGACACTGGCAGCTGGTTACTTCTGGCAGCAGGCAGTGCTCCACCCCTGCTCCGAACCCTCCTGCCGTGATAATAGGTAACCGTTATGCTCTTCTTGATACAGGAAAGAAGGAATCACTCCCTACAGTAAAGGAGGAGAAGCCTCGTACCCCTAAGGCTGGGAGGTCTGCTGCCACCACTGCGAATAGGAAACGTAGGGTAGTGGTGGTCGGAGACTCTCTGCTGAGGGGGAGGGAGGCGCCCATCTGTCGCCCTGATATTTCATCTCGGGAGGTATGCTGCCTGCCGGGAGCCCGTATCCGAGACATTACGGAGGCATTGTCGAGGATTATCCAGCCCTCTGACTACTACCCCATGCTACTCATCCATGTGGGCACAAATGATACTGCGCGGTGTGACACTGAGCGGATCAAGAGTGACTACAGGGCTCTGGGAGTACAGGTGAAGGAGTTTGCAGCGCAGGTGGTATTCTCTTCCATTCTTCCTGTCAAAAGTAGGGGCCTGGGCAGAGACAGATGCATCATGGAGGTGAATGCCTGGCTGCGAAGATGGTGTTGCCAGGAGGGCTTTGGCTTCCTAGACCACAGGATGCTATTCGAGGAAGGACTGCTAGGCAGAGATGGCGTTCACCTTTCGAGGAGAGGAAAGATCCTATTTGGACACAGACTGGCTAACCTAGTGAGGAGGGCTTTAAACTAGGTTCGACGGGGACAGGTGAGCAAAGCCCACAGGTAAGTGGGGAATATGGAGACCGGGGAGATGGGTCGGAAACGAGAGGGAGTGTGGGCTATATTGTCAGAGAGAAAGGAGGGTCAGGACAAAACTGGGAGGAAAGATCAAACCAGTATCTTAGATGCCTATATAAAATTCGAGAAGTATGGGGAATAAGCAGGAAGAACTGGAAGTGCTAATAAATAAATACAACTATGACATTGTTGGCATCACTGAAACTTGGTGGGATAATACACATGATTGGAATGTTGGTGTGGATGGGTACAGCTTGCTCAGGAAGGATAGACAGGGGAAAAAGGGAGGAGGTGTTGCCTTATATATTAAAAATGTACACACTTGGACTGAGGTAGAGATGGACATAGGAGACGGAAGTTTGAGAGTCTCTGGGTTAGGCTAAAAGGGGTAAAAAACAAGGGAGATGTCATGCTAGGAGTCTACTACAGGCCACCTAACCAGGTGGAAGAGGTGGATGAGGCTTTTTTTAAGCAACTTAACAAAATCATCCAAAGCCCAAGATTTGGTGGTGATGGGGGACTTCAACTATCCGGATATATGCTGGGAAAATAACACAGCGGGGCACAGACTATCCAACAAATTCTTGGACTGCATTGGAGACAACTTTTTATTTCAGAAGGTTGAAAAAGCTACTAGGGGGGAAGCTGTTCTAGATTTGATTTTAACAAATAGGGAGGAACTCGTTGAGAATTTGAAAGTAGAAGGCAGCCTGGGTGAAAGTGATCATGAAATCATAGAGTTTGCAATTTTAAGGAAGGGTAGAAGGGAGAACAGCAAAATAGAGACAATGAATTTCAGGAAGGCAGATTTTGGTAAGCTCAGAGAGCTGATAGGTAAGGTCCCATGGGAATCAAGACTGAGGGGAAAAACAACTGAGGAGAGTTGACAGTTTTTCAAAGGGACACTATTAAGGGCCCAAAAGCAAGCTATTCCGCTGGTTAGGAAAGATAGAAAATGCGGCAAAAGACCACCTTGGCTTAATCACGAGATCTTGCATGATCTAAAAAATAAAAAGGAGTCATATAAAAAATGGAAACTAGGACAGATTACAAAGGATGAATATAGGCAAACAACACAGGAATGCAGGGGCAAGATTAGAAAGGCAAAGGCACAAAATGAGCTCAAACTAGCTATGGGAATAAAGGGAAACAAGAAGACTTTTTATCAATACATTAGAAGCAAGAGGAAGACCAAAGACAGGGTAGGCCCACTGCTTAGTGAAGAGGGAGAAACAGTAACAGGAAACTTGGAAATGGCAGAGATGCTTATTGACTTCTTTGTTTCGGTCTTCACCGAGAAGTCTGAAGGAATGCCTAACATAGTGAATGCTAATGGGAAGGGGGTAGGTTTAGCAGATAAAATAAAAAAAGAACAAGTTAAAAATCACTTAGAAAAGTTAGATGCCTGCAAGTCACCAGGGCCTGATGAAATGCATCCTAGAATACTCAAGGAGCTAATAGAGGAGGTATCTGAGCCTCTAGCTATTATCTTTGGAAAATCATGGGAGACGGGAGAGATTCCAGAAGACTGGAAAAGGGCAAATATAGTGCCCATCTATAAAAAGGGAAATAAAAACAACCCAGGAAACTACAGACCAGTTAGTTTAACTTCTGTGCCAGGGAAGATAATGGAGCAAGTAATTAAGGAAATATCTGCAAACACTTGGAAGGTGGTAAGGTGATAGGGAACAGCCAGCATGGATTTGTGAAGAACAAATCATGTCAAACCAATCTGATAGCTTTCTTTGATAGGATAACGAGCCTTGTGGATAAGGGTGAAGCTGTGGATGTGGTATACCTAGACTTTAGTAAGGCATTTGATACAGTCTCTCATGACATTCTTATTGATAAACTAGGCAAATACAATTTAGATGGGGCTACTATAAGGTGGGTGCATAACTGGCTGGATAACCGTACTCAGAGAGTTGTTGTTAATGGTTCCCAATCCTGCTGGAAAGGCATAACGAGTGGGGTACCGCAGGGGTCTGTTTTGGGACCGGCGCTGTTCAATATCTTCATCAACGACTTAGATATTGGCATAGAAAGTACGCTTATTAAGTTTGCGGATGATACCAAACTGGGAGGGATTGCAACTGCTTTGGAGGACAGGGTCATAATTCAAAATGATCTGGACAAATTGGAGAAATGGGCTGAGGTAAACAGAATGAAGTTTAACAAAGACAAATGCAAAGTGCTCCACCTAGGAAGGAAAAATCAGTTTCACACTACAGAATGGGAAGAGACTGTCTAGGAAGGAGTACGGCAGAAAGGGATCTAGGGGTTATAGTGGACCACAAGCTAAATATGAGTCAACAGTGTGATGCTGTTGCAAAAAAAGCAAACATGATTCTGGGATGTATTAACAGGTGTGTTGTGAGCAAGACACAAGAAGTCATTCTTCCGCTCTACTCTGCTCTGGTTAGGCCTCAGCTGGAGTATTGTGTCCAGTTCTGGGCACCACATTTTAAAAAAGATGTGGAGAAATTGGAGCGGGTCCAGAGAAGAGCAACAAGAATGATTAAAGGTCTTGAGACCATGACCTATGAAGGAAGGCTGAAAGAATTGGGTTTGTTTAGTTTGGAAAAGAGAAGAGTGAGAGGGGACATGATAGCAGTTTTCAGGTATTTAAAAGGGTGTCATAAGGAGGAGGGAGAAAACTTGTTCACCTTAGCCTCTAAGGATAGAACCAGAAGCAATGGGTTTAAACTGCAGCAAGGGAGGTCTAGGTTGGACATTAGGAAAAAGTTCCTAACTGTCAGGGTGGTTAAACACTGGAATAAATTGCCTAGGGAGGTTGGGGAATCTCCATCTCTGGAGATATTTAAGAATAGGTTAGATAAATGTCTATCAGGGATGGTCTAGACAGTATTTGGTCCTGCCATGCGGGCAGGGGACTGGACTCGATGAGCTCTCGAGGTCCCTTCCAGTCCTAGAATCTATGAATCTATAAAAAGAGAGTTGAGAAAATACATCTGACAAATTGAGACATGAGATTGGATTTGGAAAATATTACTGGGACACAAAATAATTAATAAAGAATAAACAAGTTACTTCATGTTGCTACATATTAAGATCTGGAACAAAGAACCTTTGATAGAAGCAAGAGTTGACAAATGGAATAGTGTGTCCGAGCTATATTGTTTATGTGCATTAATAAGCTTTAGAGGCAGATTAACTTTCTTTGTTCAATATTTATTATTATTTCATTTGCTTTGATATAATAGTAGCAAGCACTATAACAACTGGGTTGAAAGGTTGTCTTTTCTCTTTAATTTGCATAAGTAACTGTCATGTCCTCTGATATTAAATTGTAACTTTGTATTGTACTATTCTTTAGTTAATCATAAATGACTACTACTCTTTCACCAACAGTAATAAAACTCAAGGACCACTTTTCTCTCTGTCTACTAATGATAGAAAACCATTGTCCAAAAAGTAGATTGCTTTATCCCAGAATCAATTCTGTGACTATACCATCTCAGCACACCCCCTCACAGCAAGATCCAGCATTGAAGTATTCTGCCTCATTTTCCCCACAATATTTGTCAACCTACTCCCACTATAGAAATGTCTTGGACGTTCAACCAAACCCCTTTAAAGAATTCCACCCCTTCTAGGTAACAGAGTCCCTTAGTCCAAGTCCAAAACAATATTAACACAAAAGATTCTTCACCCCCACTTCCTCACAGACAAGCTTCCAGCAGCAATGGCCTACCTCACCATAAGCTCCTGAGCTACAATCATGCCAACAATCCAGGTGGCCTTTAGCAGGCCACAGCCATCAGCTAGTTCCTAGCTCAAGACCAGCTTCTTTCCATTCTCCTTCCCCACATAGCATTCCACAACTGACTGTTCTCCTCAGTCAATGCATCTGCTTTCCTCTCTAGCCAGGACCCTGCTTTTGGGTTTTCCTCCTCTTAAATCCCACATCTTGGGATAGAAGGGTGAGGAAAGGTGTGGGCTGACTGGCTCAAGGCCAGTCCTTTCCACTTTTGCTATAATATGCAACATTTGAAACAATCAACAATAACATATCTATAAAGCAGAAGTGGTTTTGAGTCACTGACCACAAAATAATTTCTATTCTATGAAAATGTTACATTTGGTAAATCTTTCTATCTGTGTTTCACTACCGTGCATACTGCCATGATATCTGAGCAACATGACATACAGGAAGCTTTCAAGGCAATGTGGGTAAGTAGCTGAGGACTTACTCAACATTTGTTGGACAGAATGATTTATCTCCAAAGCAAAACAAAAGCCGTCTCTACCTCTCCTTCATCCCTAAGCCATAACACAAATGGATGGCAGAATTACTTCCTTATGACAGTTTTGAAACAGAAGTTATGCAAGGTGTTGTCTACAGTACATAGGCTCTGCAATACTGGCAGAGCCTCCTAGTGTATACACAGTGTATAATGACAGAAGGAGGAGTTCTGCTGGCATAGTAATACCCATAGGCACAGAGTATCTAATCTGTTGGGGGGGACTTCCCTCAGATCTGCCCAGGCTCCACCCCCACTCCACCCTTTCCCCCTAGGCCCCACTCCCACCCTGCTTCTTCCCACCCTCAATACACCCCCGCCCCACCTCTTCCCGCTACTGCCCCACCTCTTCCCTGCCCAGTTCCAACCCCTCCGATGAGCATGCTGCACCCTTGCTCCTCTCCCCTCCCCCCAAGCGCCTCCTGACTCCGCAAAACAGCTGATCGCCAGCAGACTGTAGGTGCTGCGAGAGAGAGGGAAGTGTTGATTGGTGTCGCCTGCTGACATGCAGGAGGTGCTGGGGGGAGGTGGTTCTGGTAGCGGGTCTCCTGGTGGGTGCTCAGCACCCACCATTTTTTTACGGTAGGTGCTTCAGCCCCGGAACACCCACGGAGTCTGTACCTATGGTAACACCACCTCTGCAAATGGCATTAGCTATTCCAACCGAAGTCTTCTTGTGTCAGCGTAGTTGCAGCTACACTGGGTTTTTTCCAGAATAGCTATGCCAGGTAGGGGTGAGGGTTGATTTTTACATCCCCAATTGACAAAGCTATGCTGGCAAAACTTTGTAGTATAGACCTGGTGCAAGTCTTAATAAAAAACATTATTCATTAATATTCCCTCTCTCTGTTTCTGAAATGGTGGTTACACTATTCAACGAGGGATATTTAACTTGTGATGAAGGGGAAAGAATACAGGCATGCAATCTAAGATAGGAATTTCATAAGAAATACCCAAATTAACCTTGGAATAAAAGGATTTCTTTTTTATCACAAGTTAAATGTCCCTCTTTGAATAGTGGTGTCAATTGTTTCATTAAGAGAGAGCGAGATTACGTTGTGATTTAATTAAGACTTGCATAACATCTGTTTCAAAACTACATAAGACAGTAATATTAGTATCTATTTTCATACATAATGACTAGGGCTGGTAACAAATCGTACCTCTTTCACAATTAAAAAAATAGTTTCTAATTCTTTTTAAAAAGGAAAATACAAATATATATTGATTTGTTATTTATGTTTTGTGTTCTTCCATTTTCTTCCCCTCTTATCCCAGCCCCCCTTCCCTTACCAGTGAATCCAGTATCAGATCAAGGTCTTATTTAGCTGCCTAAATATAGATTTAGATATATAACGTAAGACATCCAATTTGAAAATGTTGGCCATTGTCCAATAATTTTGACAATAATACTGAATTTGTACCCATGTTAACACTTCATAATTAAACCTGTTTTTGTCACAGGTATTATGTGAGTGACATTTAGGGATATTTTTTCCATAAAATGTCAAGGACATTTTTAGTCTGCCTGATATTAGTAAAGACTCTTCTATGATTTTTTTTAAATACATGGCTTTTATTGTAGTTTGTTTTCTTTTTGTACTTTTTAAACTATTCATAACAGCTATTAAACACTTTTCTAATGGAAAATGAACTTGATAGTTAAGCCACTGTGTGCCAGGCCTTGTTCTACTTTTTCCATAAAAAACAACCTTACACAAAATGCACTATGACATTATGATTTAACATTTACATTGCAATGGCATCTAAAGTCACAACCAGGTTGGACCCCATTGCATTAGGCACTGTAAGAAAAAAACATCCTTGGCCCCAAAAGCTGACATTATAAAGGGCAACAGATAACAGGTGGACTAGACTGTGACTGGGTGAACTCACTGGTAGTGGCACTTCTTCCTGACTTTCCTGAGGATTAGCTCTGGCCAGGCATTGCACTCTCCTCCAGCAATATTTCTCCTGTCATCCTCTCACCATCGGCCCCTCATGGGGATCCTTCTTCATGACTTGGCCCTCCAATCAGGTCACCATAAGTGTTTCTCCTTACGGAGAGATGGGATATCAAAGTCTCTCCATACAAAATGGCACTCTTCCCTTTACTGATCCAACCATGCCACCCCTTCAATGGCTGGTAGAGGACCCGGATCCACCCTCTACTCCGGAGTCCCAGGAAAGGTCTGACCTACCCCATGCTTTCTGCTTTTCCCCTGAGCCTTGCCTACCTCTTTGGCTCTTCCTCTTCTCTGGATTTGCCACCCCAAACTCCAGCCTCCCAGGGAGTAGCGTAGGCTACTTGCCGCTAGCCCCAGACACACCTGCCTTCTCCCAGGGAGTGACTGCAGACTTCTTCCCTGAAGCCCCTTTTATTACCAGCTTATATAAGGCATCAACTCTTCCTGCCCAACTGAGCTTCTTCTGATTAAATCCCTGCTCCCTGTCTTCTTCTACAGTGTTTGTGATTTTGTTTGTATTGCTAATAAAGTTTATAACATTGCTTGTCGGAGAATATGAAGTGGAGTGTTTCTCGTGGGCTCCTTGGGGTTCTCATTCTAATGACAACCTCATCACTGTGGCTGATCTGGAGGCAGAACTCTCTGACCACTGCATGGTAGATAAAATTAAATATCCCCTTATAGATCAGGCTACATGCATCTCTCTTGTCTATTTAGATTGTAAGCATTTCAGGGTAGGGACTGTTTACTGCTCTGAGTTTATATTGTGCCCAGCACAATGTAGCCCCATTCTCAGCTGGCCCCTAGGCACTATCATAATGAACATGATTAAAGATCCTCAAAGTGCTCCTAAAACTGAAATAGTTATTTTGAAGTTTGTTGTATAAATTGTAATAGAAAGCAACAGCTTTCCTAATCAACATGCATAAGTTCATTGATCCCAGTGATGTGTTCTTAGTATTTCTATATTACTTTAAATGTACATAGAATTGTACAAACAATGAGCTCCCTGCTCTGAAAAACTGAAATCTAAAGGTATGTATGGGACCAACACAGACCAATCACAAGTGGCATGTGGTCTTATATTTGAAATGTTTCACTAAACAGCTGCATTTTCAGCTGATTTCGGAAGAGGAACTGTGGGACTTGGCCTACACTGAATGGGGGCTATTCCAAGCATTAAAAAAAAATATGAAAGAAGGCATAAAGTCAAAAGTGGACAAAAAGGAAATGGAGCAATCATGTGAAAACCTTGGATATAGTATAAAAAAGGAAAAGAAGAAAATGAAGGCAGATACATAGGCATTCCTTATTATTGCAACTGTTTATTTTGGAATAAATCAAGTATGATGTTTCTGCATGCAAGGGCTAATGTTACTGTTTTATTTATGTAGATTTGCACGCTGACATCTTTAGGTAGAACTTACTATATGCATACAATGATCCACACTTCACTCCAAAATAGTCTCTCTATGGCATAACACTTTTCATCTACAGAGTTCTATGAACTATGAATTAAGCCTTATAATACCCTTGTGGATATTATAAATTATTATAATATATTTATACTGGGGCTCATACAGAAAAAAAAAGAGACCTCAAATGTCTCCAAGCAAGTTAGTAGCAGAGTCAAGAACTGATATTGCTTTTTTCTCTAACCACTTCCTGACATTCCCTCTCTATGTAAATAGAGAAATTGAGCCTACTATTTAAAGTCACAGGAATAAAACTACATTTGCAATGCTTATTTTGATTTGACGTATGGGTTCATGGTTATTTCTGGAACTAATTGGGATTCTAAACATCATGAGAAGGATGCTGAATTATGCTTGTCAAAAATGTAACTCTGACCCACTAACAGCATGCACACAGGCACACAATGAGGATTTTTCTTTAAAACTTGGGTATAAAATGTGTGGTATAACTTTTGAGGGGGGAAAAATGTGAAAACAATGTGACCCAATTGCATAAAAATATCACCTTGTCCTTCAATGTTGCCCAAAAGTCAATACCTAAGAGACCTCTAAGACACATTGGTAGAGCATTCTAGTGAAGACTAATGTAAACTGTTTTATGTCTGACCATGTTAAAAAAGGAATGAAACCTCTGCTAGAATATTCTCTCTTAAAATAAGTAAATACATGTTGATTTTTTTTATTTACAATATAGTACCAACTTAGTAAAGAAGTATGTGCAGCATTTTGGTATAGCACAAATACATGCTATTAATTTTCAGGACAAACAAAAAAAAGTAGCAAATTGAGTTGTGAATATTTGATAGTTTTTGCTACCATTTGCATTTATTAGAGGAAGAAGTAATTGCTAATACAAATTCTACCTAGAACTTGATTGAGGGTGTATAATACTGAGCTAAGGAAACTTACTGGACTGTACCTGCATTAAGTTCAGCTGTCCCCCAGAGAGTGATCTTAATTATTTAAGTACATAGCAGTTCTTTTAAAAGCTTTGGTAAGCACATACTGGCAGTTTTACTTTCACTCCACCACCACCACCACCACCACTCCAGAAACTTATGTAATCATCTGCAGTGTTATGTCAATATCAGATGAAAGCAAAAGCCAGAAATAAAGTTTTAAGTAAGCTTAAATTGGGTTTAGAGCGTAAGCATTATCAGTGTTTCCAACTCTCAAAATGTTATCATAAATCTAGAGATAGTTGGTGATTTTCTTAAAGCTTTAGGAGTTGGAGTCAAGGGATTACATGAGAAACTCATCTTTTTCTTTTTTAGGAAGCTTCTAGTCCTCATGGCTATGAAAAAAAGCTTGAAAATGTGACCCAAATACATGTGAAAGTTTAGAGATCTGAAGGCAAAGAAAAAGAACCTCAAAATTATTATTATGAAACAAGTTCTCTGATTTTAAAGCTAATCTCATGATTTTTTGAGGCCTTGAATTATTATTTTTGTATGCTTGGGATTGATAATACTGTTGGCTTATGTTCAAACACACAAGTGTAGGGGAAGATTTCCCATGCCACTACCATCAGTCATCTGCCATCTTTGCTCACATTGAGTCATACTTTAACCCAGGAATAGCCTCATCCACTTCAAAGAGGTTACCAATGGAATATTGGTATAAATCAGCATGATTAAAGATGGTGAAACTGGTCCTAAGTGAATCAGCTTGCATTTTAACGGCAAGTGATTCAAAATTGTGCTACCAATGGGTAAACTTAAAGAGAAACTTTAAAGTTGACATATATCCTTTACAGTGTCTTGTTTCCTATTTACTCACACAGAGACAAGAATCATTTGCACAGACCAGGCTAGTCTACATCAGCCTCAGTACGAAGTTTACATTCTACATTAGTTGTGGTTGTTTGTTCAATAAATAGGTTATCCCTGAAACCTCTCAGTCATACATAGTTATCACACTTTTACATGTTTTAATTTTTGTTTGAACAATTATTACAGATTGTTATACAGTCCAACAGTTCAGTAGCTTCCTGAAAACCAGGGCTTATAACCAAATACAATACACAGTCATATAGTTTAAGGCCAGAAAGGACCACCAGATCATCTACTGTGTGATTCTATCTATTATAAAGACACTACCTATGTCCATAACATATTTATCACATATATTAACTATTTATTAAACTTTACTAAACAGATCTTAGATATACCATATGATCTACACATTTATCACCAGTATCAGAATTCAGTCACATGGTAATTTAAGTGAGAAAAGATACTTGAATGGCTTTCCCTTTTAAATTACCAATACAGTCCAAAATACATGGTAAATTCAGTGGCTTTGCACCAAACTGCGAGGGAAAGTATTGCTAAAATCAGTGTAGTTGGCCACAGGAGAATCACCATTGGTGTTATAGAACAGGTATAGCAGTTCCTGTATCACTGCCCCTTTTGCTGATGATGTAGGCCTGTGTGGTTGAAAAGGGAGTGGCCAGAGCTTTGGCATCTCTGGCTGCCATATCAGCCTTTTGGGGATATTGAAACTCTAAAAGATGTCTATATGGCATCTGGGAGCAAGCTCCCAGCATGGGACCATAGACTTGTGGTAATGGGGATCACACTAGCATTCTAAAAATAGCTGTGTAGACATTACCTTTAGAGCTGGAGCTCAGGCTCTGAAGCCCACCCCTCTGGCTTCAGAGTCTGAGCCACAACTTCTACACAACTATTTTTAGTGCACTAGTGTGAGGCCCACTAACACAAGTCTATGGACCTGGACTGGGAGGCTTGCTTCCAGAGTCAATGTAGATATACCCTAAGTGATGGCAGGAGATTGATCTTACACACTCATGTCATAGGATTTAAGTGAAAGCCACCTATGGACTTACCTATGCACCTCCAGCACTGATCTATACAGTGTGCTGTTCAGAAGTTGGAAAGTAGTTGAGCGAGTATCTAGAATTAGAATTGACCAAAACATGTGATTCCATTGTTCTTTAATTAAGTCAGGCAAATATTTAATTCAAGAAAATTGTAAAAGTTACTATTCAAATTTAACACCTTTTTAACATACATTTTTCAGCCTTGAAGAATCGAGTTTGTACCGTCTTGGTTTCACTCAAATGCAAAAGAAAAAATCAACATAGTTTCAGTTCAATATTCCTTTTTCACAGTGAAATAATATTACATACCCCTTATGGTCTCTTGACGATTATATTAGTGCTGTTTTTTTGTCATGGTGGTGTTTGTGTGGAAAGTCTTGACCTTGTTATGGTGAATAGGACAAAAGTAATAGAAATATTCTTTTAAAAATGTGAAAAAGTCAGAGTCAGTGTTTTATAAGTAATACAATCTTTATTTTTCCATTTGTAATACCAGCACAAATAGAGCATGTATTATCATAACAATAATGATTGTAATTGCAGTAATTATTGACCATGGCTTACAAAAAACATTGATAGAAACTTTATAAATACCAAAGATAAAGATAGAAAGAATACTTGTATGCCTTAAGCTTATCTCTGTAAATACATGACAAGGGCCCAATTCCTCAGCCACAAGGTAGCTCCTATTGAAGTTTTACACCTCATGGGGGAAGGTGGAGGGACGTTATGAATGTATAGAAAATTAACACTCTCAAGGACAGTTAAACGAGGTGCCTGTTTTGTCACTATAATATCGCCACTGAGCTCCTGGAGTAAAATCTGTGGCAAAACTCAATTGATTTTGATAGGGCCAGTATTTCACCCTGACAACTACACCTATATCCTGCAAGTTGTTCCATGTAGGGAAACCCCAGTAAACACAGTGTCCCATTGATTTCAGTGAGGGTCTGCACTGGGGAGACATCTCCTGCATGGAACAGCTGGCAGGATCATGACCAAAACAGCTATTATATAGAATAGAATGAAACTTTCTAGTACTGTAAGCGTCCCAGTAAATGTTCAACTGATGACCATTGCATTCCCAACATATATTCTAATTCATTGATTCTTCTATCTTGATAAATCAATTAATGAAAATTATTCAAGGTAATTTAAAAGGGAAAGCCATTCAAGTATCTTTTCTCACTTAAATTAAAAATTAAACACCTAAATCCATATTTAGGCACCTCAGTAAAAAACAGAATGATTTGTCACTGAGCTGTCAGTGAAAATCACACTACTTTTAATCTGGTCATTAAATCCAGAATTAGGTGTTGCATCCAAGTTTTAAAACTTTGGTATACTTCTCTCTGTGGGCCTAATTCTGATCTCATACACTTAGATATGAATCACCAATATAACTGTGAACATGTCAATGGAGAATGAGACCAGATGGACAAGGATATTAGAACTCAGATGAGGAGCCCGAAAAGTGGAGACTGGCACTGGCTTGGTGAGGAAACTGGGAGAGGACCTGAGGAGATGTGGAAGAGTAGAAGGATCTGAGGGGATGGAGGAGAGACAGGAATGGCATAAGAAGGTTCTGGAGGGGACGTGGGTAGGAGGAGTCAGGCGTGGAGGGAATAAGTACAGAAAGAGTGCTCTGGGAATGATTCAGGGTGGATAGTGAAGGAAGGTGTCTGAAGAAACAATGTCTCATTTGTTGCAGAAGTTGAAAGATATGTAGTGAATAGGTAGGGCATTTACAGCGACAGGATGGTTAAGGCAGTGGAATGTTGCCCTGGAGGCTTGGAGTCTATCCCTGTCTCTGCTACTGAGTTTCTATGTGTTACTGAGCAAGTCACTTAATCCAAATATTTCACAGGTGGCCATTAATGTGTGCTTCTCATTTTCTAGATGATTAGTTTGAGACCCTAGGGCTGAGCACACAGACCTTCAAGTGAAACAAATGGGAGCTGTGCTTTGAATATATAACATTCTATACAATGCTGTACTCTGAATAATCAGGTCCTAGGCATCTCAAATTGGACACACAGCATTCGTGGACAATTTTGGGCCCTCTCTTTCTCTCTGTGTCTCAGTTCCCAATCTGTAAAATGGGGATAATACCCCTCACCTCACAGGAGTCTTGTGAAAATTAATTAATTTCTGTGAAGCACTGATACTATAGTAATGGGCACCATAGAAATGTTCATGGGGAAATTAATAATTCTGTCAGAAGGTCAGTGTGTGAATAGTGTGCAGTAAATAAGGCCCGGGGCCAGCCATTGTACACTGAGGATTAAAACAAAATTGAATAGTGCTCATTTTAATGAGCACCATCCATCTTGTACACTGAATGAGTCTGGGGTCCTGTGGGAAAAAATAGTACGTGATCATGTAAGTAAAGATTGTATTAAAATGCATATGCTCAAGGGGGGCAAACTAAGGTTGCATAGCACCCTTAATTGCAGTATTTCCTAACTGCTGAGTGCTTGATTATGCGACCTTACTAATGTTCTTTTAACACAGCTTTTTATATGTAATATGTATGTAAAATAGTATACATCTGATCTTTTCCCTCTCTTCCAACCTTCTTATGTTGCTTGTCTTCTAATATTTTGTGATCTTAAGACAGGGGCCATGTTTATTTCTAGGACCTTGATCCCACAATTCTCTGCTTTAAATTAATGGAGCTCACAATGAATTGCATGATTAGAGCCCCAACCATAACTAGGACAGCTATGTAATATTGTAATTAATAATAACTAATACTATGTCAGTGCCCCAAAAGTATGTAGTTCCAGCTTTCATTCTCAACCAGACTTTCTGTTTTATTTAATCTAGTACAAATGATTAATTACATATTAATTAACTGTGATTCAGATTCTATTAGTTTTTTGTTTTCCTTAAATATTATCACTATCATTGGAACTATGGTTTATGCGCCTTTAATATGTCAAGTGATTGCCCTTCCCCCTCCCCCACCGCCCTTTTGGAACTAATTCTGCCCTTCATGGCTCATTTGTTAGTCTGTGACTAATCTCTGCAGTTTACGTCTGCTTTCCAGAAGATCATTTTGGGTACTGTATACCCAAGGTGCCCTTGTTGAGACAGAATTGTTCCTAATCTGCATGCTGCCAGTGTCATCTGGGAACCTGATTCTCAGGCAAAATTTGAGATTCCACATGTATGCTAATAGTACCCAGCTACATTTTTCTTTAGAACCTTCCATCCCTGAAGTTCATTTAGTCTGACTGTTTCTGAGCTCAAAAGCTTGTCTCTCACCAAAAAAAGTTGGTCCAATAAAAGATTTTATTTCACCCACCTTGTTTCTAAGATACTACATTTTGGATGACTTCCAATGTTCTGCAAGTGAACAGTAAACATAGCAAAAACAGAGGCCATTTTAATTGTTTCTATAATGAATCATGGCTACATGATCTTTGTTTTATATAGATATATTATTTAAATTAGAAAACATATTATGGCTTCATTACAGTGGTCTACAATTTTTGAGAAGTCGTCTGCTTCAGAGATAAAATGTGCTATTTATTATGTATTTTGATGTGCTGAATTCAAATATGACAATTAAAACAACTGATTGGCTACTGTTTCTAAGATATTTAAGTTTTTACATTTTATGTCTATGTATATTGTATAGATAGTAGAGTTTTAATCATAAATTGTAAACCTAGGTCTTTTCATGTGTTTATGGTTGCTTTACATGATAATATTTCCCCTGTCCTGTTTATGTAACACTTTAAAAATCAGCAAAAGGGTTATATAAATAAAATTTATTATGAAACAAAAGGCAAAAAACTATTATGTACATAGTTTAGTCCTCTTCAGTGTCTACTCGGCACTTCTTGGCTTGTCTCTTGTATTCATTAAATAGAGCATCTCTTGTCACTGTCCAGCAATAGTCTGCAAGCATTGATGGGCTCCATTTGCCCTGATAGCGCTTCTCCATTGTTGCAATGTCCTGGTGAAATCGCTCGCTGTGCTCGTCGCTCATGCTGCACAGTTCGGTGGAAAAAAATCTAGATGAGAGTGCAAAAAATGTATCTTTAGTGACATGTTGCAACCAAGGCTTTTGTATGCCTTGAGGAGGTTTTCCACCAACAACCTGTAGTTGTCTGCCTTGTTTCCGAGAAAATTTATTGCCACTAACTAGAAGGCTTTCCATGCCGTCTTTTCCTTGCCACGCAGTGCATGGTCAAATGCATCATCTCAAAGAAATTCACGAATCTAAGGACCAACAAAGACACTTTCCTTTATCTTAGCTTCACTTAACCTTGGAAATTTCCCACGGAGGTACTTGAAAGCTGCTTGTGTTTTGTCAATGACCTTGACAAAGTTCTTCATCAGACCCAGCTTGATGTGTAAGGGTGGTATCAAAATTTTCCTTAATTCAACAAGTGGTGGATGCTGAACATTTTTCCTCCCAGGCTCCAATGACTGTTGGAGTGGCCAATCTTTCTTGATGTAGTGGGAATCTCTTGTACGACTATCCCATTCGCAGAGAAAACAGCAGTACTTTGTGTATCCAGTCTGCAGACCAAGCAAGAGAACAACATCCTTCAAATCACCACAAAGCTGCCACTGATGTTGGTCATAGTTTATACACCTCAAAAGTTGTTTCTTGTTGTCATAGGTTTCCTTCATATGGACTGCATGACCAACTGGAATTGATGGCAAAACATTGCCATTATGCAGTAAAACAGCTTTCAGACTTTATTCATAGATCCAGTCAAAGATGTATTTTAGTCATTTCTGGTTTAAATTGAGATCCCTTCCCTTTATAACTCACTTATCCTCCGCCATTCCCAAGTCAGGGGTCGTATATACTGACCCAATAGCATATCTTGAAAACTAGAGTCAATCAACAATTTTAAGCATCATTTTTGTTCTCAGTGACCCAGAATTAGTAAAGTTTGACTACATTATTTCAGAAGCAATTTGGCTGTAGAGCAGTGTTATCTTTCAACTCTCTGATGTGTGCTGTTTCAAAGTCAGTCTTCTTATATTGGAGCTCTTGAGCCCAGCAAGGATATCTAAGGCTCATTTCTATACTATCACAAAGGCCATCTTTATGTAAGATGTAAAGGCATCATATTCCCTTAATCTGGTGCACCTGTTGATTGAACCCTCATTCTGCATTTAGTATTACACCTAGGCTGTGATATTTTCGTATCCTGATGGCCGGTTTAAACATTAAATATATTAGAAGTAGACTATAGCTGATCCAAATATGTGTAGCTCTGCTGATAAATAAATAAAGATTTGCTGAAAGAGTATAGCTACAATTCCATCTGCACTAGGTTTTTCTCTTCTCTGTCACTGTTCCATTGTTCTCTCTCTCTCTCACTTTCTCTAAAAGTATAAAGGGTACTAAATTTGAATCCCTTGAGAGCAACAACACTTGACATAACTCAATGTCATTTAACACTTTAAAAATCTGAACATAGTGTTTCTGTTTGGAATAGATGGTTTATGGTTTGCTTTTCACCCCAGGAAAAGTTTAGCCATTCCTTGAGTTGATAATTTTTAACATTTAGAACTCTCTTTGTGCATATTTCATAAGGCAGTATAATATGTACATACAGGTGTGTAAATATGAGAAGAATAGGCTAAACTCATTCTTGGTGTAACTCCACAGCAGTCAATTAATTACATCAGGGAGGTTTTTGGCCCAATTATTTTAGATGAGGACAATCCAGTTCCTATTGCAGTCTTGATCTCGTTTATCCCAGAATTCTATTTGATTTCTTTTGTTTTGTTTTGGTACTGCGGAGAAACATTGCTGATGACTTCATTGATTTAAGCAAACTCTAATCTATTTCCTGATCAGCAGAGTGTATGATTCTCCCATGTAATATATATACCCTCTTTTGACTTGTCAAGCTCTACTATGAGATGTATCTTAATGGGATTAGCTCTCAATTAATCCTATCGTTAATGGTAGTGATGTAACAAAATATCTGCATTATGCTGAATATTTGCAACTTTATTTTCAGTATTAGTAGAAGAAAGCCCATGCCGCTGCAGAGGTGTGGCAACTGGGCCAAGTAATCCACCATCTGTGCTCTATATCTGTTTCATTTTTCCTTGGTGTTTCTTCTTCTAGCCTCTTTGAAGCCAGTGGGGGTATATTTCTTTTCCAGCATTGTTTAGGGGAGTACTGGTAAAAATGTGACTATATACCGGTACATATGGGAACTGTTTTCACTTCTGCCCAGTTCTGTAAGGCTTGGAATTGGATTTTTCAGTACTTGCGGCAGGCCTTCTCATGCATATCGCTGTTTACTGTATCACCGAACACCATAGCAGGAAACATGCTATCAAAACACTGCAGCAGTGAGCATGCTAATACAGCACAAAGCAGCAAGTATTAGTGAACAGGAAACCATAAAGAATGTCAGTAAAACCACAAAGGTATGTAGTACTTTGGGGCTCTTGTGGCCATATGGTGTGGTATAGTTAGCAAAGTTGCTCTTTGTATGTGTTCCCAGAAGATTATGCACAGATCTGCTTCCTGGCTCAATCACCTCTTTATTACCCCACAACGCTTTTACTCCCACCTTCTCTGATCAACTGCCACATTCTATCTGCCACATAATCTTTGGACCTCAATATTCTATTTGGTTCTCATCAGGCCCAGTGATCATTAAAACTGGTGGCAGTCTAAACAAAAAGAGCTCTCAGCCACGCATATAGCTTTTCCCATTGCTTCACACTGACTCAGACAAGCTTCAACTGACACACAGACAGTGAGAATCCTGGAAGATTTGTGTTGATCTGTGCAGGTGGGGAATGAGAGGTGTTTGCTGCTGTGAGAGGCTCTCTCTGTTGGGGTTATTGTTTGGGTTAGATTTGAAGAACTGTGGCACTTGGGGCAAATAATTCACTATCTGTTCAGTCTCCCTCATACAACCAATGCAACTGTTGCATGCAAATTAGCTGTTGAGTAAGGGTGGTGACTGGTGAGTTATCTCTGATATCACAATGGTCTAGGACTCATTGTATGACAAAGATGCATGCCTGACTATAGCTGTACATCACAGGGGTGTAATTCATAAAGTTAAAATTGCTGAAAGCTTAAATACTATATGGTAATATACTGAAAAACCCAGTGATGTTTCAGCCTGCTGATATTCTTTAAAAAAATTGTTCTCCACCATGCTTGTAGATGCTTCCATTGTTTCACTGTATCCAGATATTTTCAGCTTCAGACTGACATTCCTGGAATGAATGTCTCAGGGTATTTTTACTGCAATCTTTCACCTTTAGGTCAGAGTTTTAAATCCAGCTTTATATGAAAGCTATTCATACAATCATAGAGAACAAACAAGCAGTCTTAGCCCAGTCTTCAGTGGAAGAATGTCCACATCAGAAAAAACACCCTCACAGCTGGCACTAGCACCCAAGTTAGTAATCTCACTAAATGATGCAAGAGATTGACTGGGTTTGTAAAAATGGATTGTTGTGTCACCTCAAATCAAAATTGCAGTATTTTGTGAGGAAGCTTGAACTATTGTTGACCTCCCGTACTTATTCTGTGGACAGAGAGAAGATTTCACTCTACTGGACAATCAGCTGATCAACTTTCATACCCTTAGTTCCTTTGAAGCCTCTCCATTCTGACTAAGCTGTTGATCTCTTGTGTGGTCTAGGTTCCAGAACTGTATCTGTCTTTAACTGTAATTAAGAAGCCAGCATCTTTCATAAAGGCTAAATTCATTTGAAAGAGAGACAGTGAGAGAGAGAGAGACTTTCCAGAAATTACTAGTTGAATCCACTCCCAATTAGTTTATTTAAACACTCATACTCCTCATGCTTTCCTTAGTCCTCTCCTGATCTTGCCCTTGCTCTATCTCCTCCAGCTTCATTGCAGAGAAAAGGAAGCTGTAGGGCAAAGGAGGCAGAACCTTCTGAATCTGCATACGGTGACCCCCATTCCACAGGGGAGATGGAGCTTCTTCTCACTGCAGCTAGTTTTTTTCTGGCAACATGGCAGGACCTGGCTGGGTGTCAGCAGTGGGGAGGGAATTGTGCTGGGAAGAGCACAGGAGCAGCTAGGGGAGGGCTATAGACCAGAGAGAGACTCCCAAAATATAAGGGATACAACACACTCAATCCCTCACTCAATAGTCTTTCCTTCCTCACTTCCTTCCAATATTTCCTTGTCTGTTCCCCAGAGCGCAGTTGGTTTATTTTAGGATTAAAGTTTTGGAACATGAGATAACTGGTGAAGTCTCAGCTGAAGGTGAGGATTTGGACTTCCACTACTGAATGTTGACATCTCTGGGGACTGAGTAACTCAACCTCCCCTAAAAAAAGTCAAAAATATAGAAATACTCTGTCAACTTTGTTGGAAAGGTGCACTTTCCCAGTAAATGCAAGGGAAAGGAGAGCTATTCAACAAACTGTTGGTGTTGATTAAAAGAGGGAAAATTAACGCTTCTTGGTGTATCTGAGCAAATGTTAATATTTGCAGTTACTAGTCATTGGGTTTTGACATGACTTTTTTGTAAAAAAAAAATCTTTGTTTATCATGGTAAGAATAAATCTGACTTGTTCTATGTTATCCAGTAATTCTGTTGTGTAAAAAGGAATAGAAAAAAATATTTAGCCTTGGTTTGAATGGTGCTATACAAGTATAAATTGAATAGGAAAAAGGTAAGCAATTATAATTATTCTAGCAATGTTTGCATAAACTAATATTATGAGATTTGTTATAAAACATGCAGACAATTCAACCAAAGTAAAGGCAAAGTCTACTAGTAAACTTCAGCTCTTGATAGGCAGTGTAAAAACAAAGTAGGTTAACAGCTAAGACTCCTGAGAATGACTAATGACAATGTCAGATCTATTTCAGAAGGAGATATCACTATTTCCAAAGTATTCAAAAGCCCATGAAGCTTTTCATGGAAAGTGCACAAACAAAACCCATGACCAAGGTCACCATTCATTGTGAACAATAAAACAACATAATGATACAGACTATAGGAAACGTCAAACATTTTACCAACGAGGGAGAATGGAATTACTGGAGAACAAGTACACAAAAAATATCAAGAGGCTTGACTGAAAATTGCTGGACGGGCACATTTTGCATATCAAATACTTCATTTTTGTATTCAAATATATATGAAGGAGGAGTGGGATATATCATACAAAGCAAAGTGCAACCATTACCTTCAAAACCAGTGATCAGGATTTATTTTGCTATGTAATCCTTTCACATGATCATATTTACTAATCAAGTACATGCAATCCTGCATAGCATCTTCAATCTGCATTATTAGCATGCACTGGAGGCTGAAACCTCAAGGCTAACAAATATGTATAAAACATATGGCATCTCACAGAAGATAAACTGCAAATGGAAATACTAATGAAAGAGATGACAAACACTGCATCGACCTGCATCCTACTTAGCTATAAGCGGAGCAAAGTTGAACACTTGTCAAAGGATCAGTGAATTATAAATTGTTTTACCTACAAACAGTAGACAGTTTCCACTCCACCTTTATTTGGAGACTGTATGGTCATGTATTCTGCCTCTACTTTCATTCTGTTGAAACATATCTGAAGCTATGAAGTAAATTTAAAGCTATGAAGTAAATTTGAATATTGCTGAGTGGTTTATGAGAACACCTTTCAAAGCAATGTCTATTTCTAATTACTTTTCACTAAAAGTAAGGGATTTATGCTTGAAATGCTCTAATTAAACATATTACAGCATAAGTAAGTTATTAGACTACTACCATGGGTTTTGTATATTTTAATGTCTGTTCTTGAAATCAGGATGTGTGATAAGTGCTGCATTAAAGGCCAATGTCATATCTCATCACATTGCAGGATAAGAACTTGCAAAATGTAGTTTGATTCCTGGTACCAAGCCAAAAATCTCATAGTACACATCCCAGTTTTGATGCAGTAGGTGAAAGTGAATTCCTTAGAGGATGAAAAACCTTAAATGCACTGTTGTCTGCTCAATCATCACATACTACTGGATAAATGGTCAACACTGACTGTTCTCTTTTTCTTTTTTCTGTTGAAAAAATGCCTGCATGGCCACTGTTGTCAGTCACCAATGAATATCACACTGAGGATATTGGATCAAGAAGACAACATCAACAGAGGATATTGAAGGGAAAGAAGAGAAAAAGGATAAGAGGAAGTAAGGATGAAGAGGGCCATGGTGAAACTGGCAGTGGAGAGAGGATGCTAGATCAAACAACCAGTCTGCTTACTACACTGGAATCCCGGGGCTATGAAAGGGTGAATGTAAAGACAACCAGGAGGCCTATCTAGATCTGTCTCCATTCCAGTGCTACTGTTGCTCCCAGATATTGTTGAGGAAAATCCTGCCTGTCCCATTATCTTCCTCTGCCTTCAGAAGATCCTGCTCTTCTTCCAGAAGCTGTGAGATGGAAGGGGCATTTCTGTGACCTCGTGCCACTAAATAAAGGGGGGCCTTTCAGCACCTGAGTCAAGAGAGGAGGATGTACTGTCTTGGTCCTTTTCTGCCCTGCTGCTTTTCCTGCTCCTTCCAGCCTTTGTGGAAAAGGTGGAATGAGCAGCCATTTAAAAGTACAGGGTGACATTTCTGCTCCAACAGATGATTCATAGACCATTATGAGTAAAACAGTAATGGTTCAGTATAAATAGATTTTCCTAAGAATGACTTTCACAAGACACTGAATGCAAACTAGACACATTGCATCCTTTCTGGAAGTTATAACAAACAATGGTAAAAGTGAATATGATAAACATGAACATTTGGATACCCTGGTTCTATAGACTATTCACCATTACCTGTTTCAAAGGTTATTTGTGATTTTCATACTATGTGTTCTTGTCTGCAACAAGAAAAACATTTTTTTCATTCTTTTTAATACAGTGGCCGTGTATGTGACTTGCACTATAATTTGGATTTAGGAGGGCAAAAAACCCAAAACAAATGGCAGTACAATTCAACACCATCCCTCCTACTTAGTCACAGGGGTCATGCTATGTCCCTCATCATGCTCATAAATTCCTGGTGTTGTCAGATATAACCTGCCTCACCAGTTATCCAAATTACTTACAGATAGTTTGTAACATCTCTAGCATCATACGAACATCTGTCACATTATGCCTCACGGAAGTTAACACCAACTAACATCTTTGCTTTCCAAATTTAAAGGACTTTGTTTGTAAATTTCTTAGCAATTAAAAGTTGATTTTGCCTCTCCAAACTCTGCCGAAATCCAGTTTTAATTTAATTTAATTCAGTTAAAAGAATAATCAGAAGTAGAATGGATTTATAACCTAAAATGTGATATACTTATGATTCCAGCCAAATGGAAAAAAATGTCTGTTAAATCAAAGAAAATCACAAAGAAGTATTACATTAGGAATCCCATCCCTCCCACACAATTTTCTATAAATTATTTCAGCTATCATGTTCAGTCATCTGAAAGATGCCAGGTAAACTCTTGATATAGGAGATGAATGTTTAATGTACCAGTTGTGTGTATGTTTGAAGAAAGTGGAGGACAGAGGGAGGCAGAGAGAATTATCAGCTTTTATATGTAGTTATAATATGCTTTCCAACATATGGTTGCTGCAGTGTGCTTTCGCAATTTGCAGTCTGTTAGCGTGACAGTCAGCATATGCCAGTTCTCTCAACCCTTGAAGAGGAAATAGCCTTAATTTGAAATTTAAAAAAAATCTTCTGAACTGATCAATAACCGCCCTCTCATAATTTAAGTAGGCTTTGTACTCTGTTTTACATCAGATTTGACAGCAAGAGTATGGCTCAGGTTTTTAACATTGTATTATTCAGTGGAGAGAAGGAATGAAGGAGCTTTCATAAAGTAAAAATAAGCTCTCTCTGCAAGTAAAAGTCATAAAACTGGCTTGTTGATGTGCCTCTAGCCCCAACTGTAGCAGCTCTAATATAGTGTCTTTATAACTACAAAAAAAAAAAAAAAGTACTTACATGAAGTAGTCTTCTGCTAGGGGGTATCAGATCTGTGCCACTGGCAACACTGTGAATATATAATATCTGTAGTTGGTTTAATTAATTTATGAGCATTTTCATCTCTGCAGTCCAACCAATGTGTCACAGATTGAAGATCAAGTCTTGTGTATTTTAAAAAATTTTACTTTACCATAGGCTTTACAGATCTCAAAGTTATATGATGGGAAGCATTACAAACAACAAAAAAATGAAACAATGTTAATGTTGAAGATCTGATTCAAAGCTTCCAGAGCAAGATTTATAAAATTATAGAAATAAAAGATTGTCTTCCACTGTTGTCTGCTCCCAAGTCAGGGATATTTCATAATGACTAAAAATTAGGTTGTGTGAAAAATTGCTGTAGAAGGAACAGTGAAGTGTTTAGGGTCTTATTCTAAACTTGATCAACCCAAAGCCACAAAATCTCAATGGACCTCATCTGATGCTTTCACAACATCACCCCAAGCTTTTCATTCTCCTTTCCTTTCAAGTTTTTTTCTGCACCCTGTATTCACAATCAGATGTCTTCAGGGGTGAAGGCCTGATCCTCCTCTGTCGTCATGCTGGGTGCTCTGTTAGGGGCTTCCGTATACTTTTTTGAGTATGATAAGTTTCTACTTCTCACTCTCTAGAAACTTTTAAAGGCCATGCAAAGCCATTCCTAGAACAGTCTTTGAGAAGCCAGAAAGTTAAATTGTCCCTGCAATAAAACATGTTAAATTGGGAAAATGGTCCCACTTTTTAAACCACACCCATCTAATACAGGTAACACTCTACAATATTTGCACAGGATAGATAGGGATCATTCCATACAAATTGAAGTTTTAAGTGAATCAGCAGCCATGTCCTTTGCTAACCCCCATGAATCAAATGCCATTTATTTAACCTATAACTGAACTTGGAAGTGTTTAAGCAGTCCTAAACAAATCAAGGCTAGAGTTCACACCCATTATTTTTCATCTTAGTTAATGTCACAAGAAAACGTTTTACAAAAAACATTAGAAGGAAGAATAAGAGCAAGGATGGGGTAAGCCCATTACTCAATGAGGAGGGAAAGACAAAAACAGACAATAGGAGGGAAAGACAATAACAGAAACACAGCAATGTCCAAAGTCCATCTCTTTTTTGTTACAGTTTTCACCAAAAACGTTAGCAGTGATTGAACAACTAACATAGTAAACAGTGTAAATGGGTTAGATCTGAAGCTAAAATAGGGAAAGAACAAGTTAAGAATTACTTAGACAAGCTAGATGTCTTCAAATAGGCAGGGTCTGATAAATAAATTCTAGAATACTTAAGGAACTGGCTGAAGAGTTCTCTGAGCCATTAGTAATTATCTTTGAGAACTCATGGAGGATGGGAGACATCCCAAAGCACTGGAAAAGGGCATATATTGTATCTATCTATTCTAAAAAGGGGAAATAAGGACAACCCTGGGAATTACAGACCAGTCATCTTAACTTCAGTGTCCATAAAGATAATGGAGCAAATAATCAAACAATTAATTTGTAAGCACTTAGAAGATAACAAGAAGTAACAGTCAACTTAGGTATGTCAAGAACAAATCACATCAAACCTAATATCCTTCTTTGACAGGGTAGCAAGCCTTGTATATGAGGGAAAACAGAAGCTGTGAGACATCTCGAATTTAGTAAGGCTTCTCATAACAAAACTAGGGAGCTATAGTCTAGATGAACCTACTATCAATTGTGCATCCACCTGGTTGGAAAACCGAACTTAAAGAGTAGTTGTCAATGTTTCACAGTCAAGCTGGAAGGGCGGCACATGGAGTGGCGTTCCTCAGGGATCTGTCCTGGGTCCAGTTCTGTTCAATATCTTTGTCATAACTATAAAGGGAAGGGCAACAGACCTCCTGTGTATAATACTATAAAATCCCTCCTGGCCAGAGACACCAAAATCCTTTTACCTGAAAAGGGTTAAGAAGCTCAGGTAACCTGGCTGACACCTGACCCAAAAGACCAATAAGGGACAAGATACTTTCAAATCTTGGTGGGGGGGGGAAAGGCTTTTGTTTGTGCTTTTTGTTTGTGGGTTGTTCGTTCTTGGGACTAAGAGGGACCGGACATGAATCCATGCTCTCCAAATCTTTCTGAACAAGTCTCTCATATTTCAAACTTGTAAGTAACAGCCAGGCAAGGCGTGTTAGTTTTCTCTTTGTTTTCTCAACTTGTAAATGTTCCTTTTGCTAGAGGATTTACCTCTGTTTGCTGTAACTTTGAACCTAAGGCTAGAGTGGGTTCCTCTGGGCTCTTTGAATCTGATTACCCTGTAAAGTTATTTTCCATCCTGATTTTACAGAGATGATTTTTACCTTTCTTTCTTTAATTAAAAGCCTTCTTTTTAAGAACCTGATTGATTTTTCCTTGTTTTAAGATCCAAGGGGGTTGGATCTGGACTCGCCAGGAATTGGTGGGGGAAAGGAGGGGGAATGGTTAATTTCTCCTTGTTTTAAGATCCAAGGGTTTGGATCGGTGTTCACCAAGAAATTGGTTGAGAAGTCTCTCAAGGCTACCCAGGGAAGGGTTATAGTACTTGGGAGGTAGATATTCTGGGCGGGAGGTAGACAGAGTTTCCCAAATGACTCATAAATATTTTGGATGGTGGCAGCAAAACCAGATTTAAGCTTAGAGGTTCTCATGCAGGTCTCCACATCTGTACCCTAGAGTTCAGAGTGGGGAAGGAACCTTGACAATCTTCATAAATGATTTGGATAGTGGCATAGAGTTTATACTCAAAGTTTCCAGATGATACTAAGCTGGGAGAGGTTGCAAACCCTTTGGAGGACAGGATTAGAATTCTAAATAATCTTGACAAACTGGAGAAATGGTCTGAAATAAATAGGATGAAATTGAATAAAGGATAAATGCAAAGCACTGCACATAGGAAGGAATAATCAGTTGCACAAATACAAAATGGAAAATTACTAAAGGACTACTGCAGAAAAATATCTGGAGTTATACTGGATCACAAACTAAATATGACTCGATAATTTAATACTGTTGTAAAAAAAGTGAAAATTTTGGGATTTGTTAGCAGGAGTGTTGTAAGCAAGATATCAGAAATAATTCTTCCACTCTACTCAGCCTTGATAAGGCATCAGCTAGAGCATTGTGTCCAGTTCTGGGCACCACACTTCAGGAAAGATGTTGACAAATTGGAGATATCCATATGAGAGCAACAAAAATTATGAAAAGTGTAGAAAATATGACCTAGTGGGAAAGAGTGAAAAAATTGGGTTTGTTTAATCGGGAAAGAGAAGACTGAGGGGGGACATGATAAAAATTTTCAAGTACGGAAAAGGTTGTTAAAAAGAGGAGGGTGATAAATGGTTCTCCTTATCCAGTGAGGACAAGATAAGGCAAACAACTAATGGCCTTATATTGCAGCAAGGGAAATTTAGGTTAGACATTAGGAAAAACTTCCTAACTATAAGGGTAATAGCCAAGTACTAGAACAAATTATCCAGAGACATTGTGGAATCTACATCATTGGAAGTATTAAGAAAAAAGTTATACATACACCTATCAGGGATAGTCTAGATAATACTTAGTCCTGCCTCAGTGCAAGGGACTGGACTAGATAAACTATAGAAATTCCTTCCAGTCCTATATGTCTATGCTTCTGTCATCAACAAAGGGAAACACAGTCACTTGTTTATTTACGTTGCTGTAGTCTTTTCTCTGACCATTTTACTATTATTGATGTATTGCATTATTTTGAGAGTCAAATATTTAGTGTGCCAATATAAGACAATATTCTAAAATTAGAATCAGAATAAAAGAATTGGAACTAAGTTGTCCAGCCAATTTTTCATAATTAAAGAAAAACTTTAAATAGTGTCAGAAACAGACTGAGTATACTGTCTGCCTTAATTATACGTGATAAATAGGAACAGTTTTGCTTTAAAATGAAGTTAGATGACCTGGGTTCAATTTCAGATTTCTATGTGACCCAGAGCAAATTAATTATCTCAATGTGCCTCAATTCCCCATTTGTAAAGTTGGGAAAATAGTATTTTCCTCCTATGCTTTGTCTGTCTTGCTTATTTGGATTCTAAGATCTCTAAGGAAGGCACTATTTCTTACTACAAATTTATACTGAAATTAACACAAATTAACAGAAACTAACACAATGTGGCGGAGATCTCGGTCTCTAGATGCAATTATAAATAAGAATAAGTGCCACTGGCTTTTCAGTATCCAAAATGAAATGAGACTGTAAAAACATCCTAGAAAAATGGAAACAACTCACATAATGTGTGGCATGAATGTCTGGTTCTCAAGGTGAAAAATGTCAAAAACCAATGTGGATTTTTTCACTTTTCTGGATCCATTGGTAAAAATATATATTTATGGAGGATGTTAAGATAATAATAGGTGATTTATAAATATGAAGTATAATTCACATCCCATGGTTTCATTTTCATCCTACATCTCTATTGTTAGTGTAATCAGACTATTTCAATAAATCTGAAAAGGGATTGTTATCCTTAAAAACTTAGTGATGATTCCACTGAAGAGAAAGGAGATGTGTACTAAAGTTCTTTACAACTTTCTTCCTCCTTACTGCAGCAACTGTATCTCCCCTTCTCTCTCTCTCTCACACACACACACACACAATTCCCATTCACTCAAGGAAAGGGTGCTAACTGGCCTCCTTTTCAGTGGGCTTTGATTCATCCCGTCCCATCCCAGTGACTAAAGGAACTGAATTTTATCTTTAATAATTTAACAGGCTACGGTTTTTAACACTTTAATATGTTATGGGTTCTTTTAAACATATTTTTATTGTCACTCTAAAGATGGAAAAGATCATGTAAACCATGACTGCTCGGTGTGGTACTCTGTCCCCCTTCAGACCAACTGGAGATTGATGAGCCTGCTACATCCGAGTCTAACAGAAGCAGTGGGTCTTTTAACTCATATAGTCAAGGCTCGTGTGTTAAAATCCCAAGGTCCCAGGTTTGATCCCTGCTGCCAACTATCCACCCAAAGGAGCCAGAGTTACAAGTGGTAGCCCAGAACTGAGAAATCCCTGAAGCTTGGGATGTGTGTCCCCAACCAGGGGGAAGTGTGTAAGCCATAGCTTCTCATTGTGGTACTTTGTCCCCTTCTTGTGCTGCTAGGCCAACTAGAGATTGATGAGCCTACTATGGCCTTGTATAACAGAAGTAGGTCTTTGAGCTCAGCAGTAGAGGTTCATCAGTTAAGGTCTAGTGGTTCTAGGTTTGGTTCCCACTGCTGACAACCCACAGCCAGGTGTATCAGTGTTTTACAAGTGGTGGCCCGTAGAGGTGCTCGAACCAGTTGGGGGAGGGATAGCTCAGTGGTTTGAGCATTGGCCTGCTAAACCCAGGGTTGTGAGCTCAATCCTTGAGGGGGCCACTTAGGGATCTGGGGCAAAAATCAGTACTTGGTCCTTCTAGTGGGGGCAGGATTCGATGACCTTTTGGGGTCCTTTCCAGCTCTGAGACATACCTATCTCGTATATTATTATTAAACTTGTAACACCACCACCCCTGACTGGATTGTCAGCAGAGGGCTTGAACTTGGGACTTCTGGATCTTAACGACAGTTGAGCCTCTACTGCCTGAGCTAAAAGACCCATCTGTTAAAAAAAGGCTGTAGCAAGCTCTTCAACTTCTAGCTGACGTAGCCACCACTAGACAGGGATTGAGCACCTATGGCTTACAATCATTTTGTATACAATTATGATCTTAATTTGTTGTTATATATGTAAATGTATAGTTGTATTTTGGATTTTTACATGCATGTGTTATACTTCTGGTGCTTACAACAAATGCACAGCCATTCCATTATGCTGTCTAGCAGTTTTAGTGTATTCATTTTCTGAAAAAAATTTAGATTTAAAACCTAAATATAGTTCTATAAATAAAGAACAAATGTTTAATTGTTTAATGTTAACAATGATGAATTGTATTTAGACTGAACAGACTTTGTTTAGAAATTTTCCTAAAGAAGCAGAGGATTCATGTTAAAAAGTTCCATAAAGATTTGACAGTGTATCTTCAGTACTAAGGAGACCCAGTAAAAGCTTGACAGCTATTAGAAAATATTGCTATTCTATAATAAAAAGCAAACCCTCTGATGGGCTATTTTAAAGCTTCTATTTCTGATTTTTCCATGTGAACAGATGCTGTTTTCTATCTAAACAGTAGAATAGCATACTGAATACCCTAATCTGCAGCAAGGGAGATTTAGAAAGTTTTTTTCTAATAGCTAACCTAACTATAAGGGTAGTTAAATTCTGGAATAAGCTTCCAAGGGAGGTTGTGGAATTACCATTATTGGTGTTTTTTTAAGAACAGGTTGGAGAAACACCGGTCAGGGATGGTCTAGGTTTACTTGGTCCTAGCTCAGTGCAGGGGGATGAACTAGATGGCTTCAAGGTCCCTTCTAGCCCTACATTTTTATGGTTTTATAATTAAAAAGCACATGCACAGCTAATTTGGGTTTACTGTGCCACACCTCCAATTTTGTCTTAGAGCCTTAAATTTGGAAGTAGCAAACAGTGGATACTTAGGGTCACATCATCAGCTTGTGTAAATCAAGTCAATGGAGCTAAATAAATTTACATCAAGCGGAGATCTAGCCCTTAGAGTTTTATAATCAATTTTCCTCCCCCTCCGCCACCCCCCCCCCCCCATTGTAAGCACTGGCTTTGACTGTGGGTCTGAGAGAGAAAAAGTTTGTGACTGATGCTTAATAGCTACACTACTTAAAAGTGAGCAACCAATAGTATTAGGTGATACAATTGGAGGACTAATGAAAGCCCTTCTTCCGAGGTGACTGATTTGGCCTACAGTGGCATGACAATAAAAACAGTTTGCTTGGTTTTGCTTTTTAATCTTTCAGATACTTGATGAGATGCTGGCATCATAGCAATTTTCTAACTACTAATGGCCTGAACCATATTAATTCTGGATGAGAAGCTATGAGATTCATTATGCTACTCACAGTAGAGTTATAGATATTTTTTCTTGTTTTTCCCCCTACAGTCTAATTATGACTAAACAAACTTCCTTAACAAGCTTTACAAACAGTAAAATTCCAAAGAAGCATTGAGAAGGTGCTAGAGAGAATTTTGTTACCAGCTGGCAGACAGTTTCAATTAAAAGTTGTAAATCCAGGTGTGACGGATTTGTGAATTGCCAGAAACAGATTTTGCAAAAAATACAGATATAGATATTCAGACAAATACCTTTCTGATGCAACTCAACTGACAGCTGTCAAATTACATCAGGGGTTAATTTAGCCCATTATCTATATTTAAGCCTTTGATTTAAGCAAAAGGGTGAGAGTCACCTGTCTTCCTGCAAAGTATAGTAAAAGTCCACTTCTGTAACTATTTTGTAAACCAAAACTAAAGGCAAATCCACCATATACAATTCAAACAGTCAGTCAGGATCAAACATACACAAATGGAAAAATTGTGTTTTAAATAAAGTTATACATAGGTTGAAATGATATTAGTTTAAAACTTATAAAGGGCAAAATCTTTTTTTTTTTTTTTTTTTTACAAATCTTTTCTTCAGACCCTAAGCCTCCCCATGGTTCCATTAGACCCATCTTATGAGACTCATAATTATTGCTTTTCCAGTGCTACAGGAAAAGGGCACACAGGAATAAATAGGCATTGTGTGAGCATGAGCAACAGAAAAGGGGACATGCCAAATAAAAATGAAGAATGACAACAGTATGTTTAATCCCTCTCCCCAGGAGAAAGGGTTATGTTCATGACATACACACAGAGAAGTTAGATAAAAATAGAAATATTCTTGCTGGAATGTTGCAAAATAACAATACTTTTTTTTCCTTAGAATTCAGAACAATAACCCAAACCAAACAGATACACAACTACTCTCCCATCTTACTCTAGCTGGTTCTCTGCAGACTGACTCTACTAGGCCCAGATCACACACTTCCCTAGACAGTCCTCTAGTCTGTAAGCAGGGCCAGGAAAACCCTTGACATTGAAAGTGCTAGTTTGTAATTTTAACACTTTTTTAAATACACAATAGGAAACTACATGGCAAAGGCATAGGAGAATAGGATTAAGTTGCAGTAGATTGCTTTAACATATGTGTTTGCTGTGCTATTCATTCTCCAGGTTTCATTGATACGTGCTGAGCTATTGTCAGAAGCACTGCTGACTACATTAATTATATTCCAAGCTAAATATAGTATGGATCAGAGGTGGAGGGTCCTCAAACATTGCTAGCTCATCTGTCTATAACCAACAGAGTGGTAAAATGTCTTCTAAGTGTATGACTACACTGCAGTTAGACATCAACAGCTCGCCCATGCCAGCTGATTAGGGCTCATGGGGCTTGGGCTGGAGGGCTGTTTAATTTTAGTGTAGACTTTCTGGCTTGGGCCTCAGCCCAAGTTCTGGAACCCTCCCACCTCACAGGGCCCTAGAGTTTTTGCTCCAGCCTGAGCCCAGATGTCTACACTGCAATTAAACAGCCCCGCAGCCTGAGCCCTGCAAGCCTGAGTCAGCTAGCATGGGCTAGCTGTGGGTTTTTAATTGCAGTATAGACATACCCTGAGTCACTGAGAAGACTCATTATCAACCCAAACTCCAGCCAAGCACAAATCCCCTGGGAGAGCAGGTCCCTTCATTGATGGTGTCTACACTCACATCGGAACTGTTATCTGTGGGCACATAGTGTACTTCAGAGACCCTGGAGCAATGGTTAGGAGGCTCAAAGACTCACAGTTCTATCTATATCTGGCCTGGATCTTATGACAGATTGCTGTAGAACCCTTCTCCCAGCAGATATCATTGATTGTGAGTGTATCCTTTGACTAATGGTTGCTTTCATGTGCTCTTGTCCTCTGCATTTGGAACAATTACTTCAACACATAGTTAATCCTACATGGGCATGCTGTGCTCCATGAGCCACCACCCTTTACTCCTTGTATGCAAACAAATATCCACACTCTTAAAATATTGTCTGTAGGTATAATGTAGATCCTTTTCTCTTCAACTTTCAGCACTTCCTTTTCTTGACTGTACATTTGTGTAATTGGGCCCCAGAACTTCTCAAAAGCCTTAGACAAAGTCCCTTATAGAAGGTATTAAGGAAACTAAGTAGCTATGGGTGAGAAAAGTGCTGTCTTGCATTAGAAAGTGGCTAAAATATAGATACCAAAAGATGATCAATGTTCATCTTGGCCAAGATCCATATTATACACTGTGTTTAATACATTAGTAAATTATTTTAAACGGGATATGAACAGAAGACCCAAAATTTAGATAGCAAATAAAGAATATTGTGATGAATTCCAGAGGGACAAAAATTTCATGTTGAATATTCAGCAGTAGCTATATAAAATAACGGGGCCTAAATTAGCTGCAACCACGCAAGAGAAAGATCTTAGAATCACTGTGGGTAGTTCTCTGAAAAACATCCAATCAATGTGCAGCGGCAGTCAAAAAAGCAAACAAAATGTTGGGAATCATTAAGAAAGGAATAGATAATAAAAGACAGAAAATATCATACTGCCTCTATATAAATCCATCTTGAATACTGTGTGCAGATCTGGTCTCCCCATCTCAAACAAGATATATTGGAATTGGAAAAAGTACAGAAAAGGGCAACAAAAATGATTAGGGTATGGAACAGCTTCTATATGAGGAGAGACAGAGTTTTCAGCTTGGAAAAGAGACCACTAAGGGGGGCGGGGGGATATGATTGAGAGCTATAAAATCATGACTGGTGTGGAGAAAGTAAATAAGGAAGTGTGATTTACTCCTTCTCATATCACAAGAACTAGGAGTCAAAAAAAGAAATGAATAGGCAGCAGGTTTAAAACAAAAAAAAGAAGTATTTCTTCACACAACACACAGTCAATCTGTGGAACTCTGTGCCAGAGGATGCTGTGAATGTCAAATCTATAACAAGGTTAAAAAAAGAACTAGATAATTTCATGAAGTATATGTCAATCAAAGGCTTTTACCCAGGATGGGCAAAGTTGCAAAACCATGTTCTGAAGTGTCCCTAGACTCTGTTTGCCAGAAGCTGGGATTGGTGACAGGGAATGTATCATTTGATAATTACCTGTTCTGCTCACTCTCTCTGAAGATCCTGGCATTGGCCCCTGTCGGAAGACAGGATACTAAGCTATACAGACCATTGGTCTGACCCTGTCTGGCCATTCTTATGTTCAGGATGGCAGATAAAATTCAGAATTGATAAGATTTTCATTTTAGTGTGCTTTGCTATGACCGTCCAATGAAGTGAGAAATCCCTACACATATCCCTAATAACAAAACAAACAAATTAAATAATAGCATGGAACTACTAAGTGTGAATATTGGATAGCATAATCAAGATTTAAGTAATACTGTCAGTCTAGCAATAAAATCTGACAAAGAATTCTTTGTGAACAGATTGGCATACCTAATTGATTTTGATTTGTTAACATTAATTTGCAGCTTTTAGAAGGTGTTAAGCTCACCCCAAATTATGATTCAGAACTTTTGTGTTTAGCATTAATTTATTTTATTTCTCATATATTGGAAAAGAAGGTTAAGAAAAATTAAAATCTATTGCTCTGTGTGGAAAATATTTGTCTAGTTTTAATATCCAAATACTGTATATAATTTTGGTGTTTTTTTTTCTTTTCATTTTCTGTATTGTTACTCCCAAATCTTTTAAACAAAATCTGTTTTCTGTCACTACATCCAATTTTCACTCTCCTGTAATTCTGAAAGTAGTTACTCTCAGTTCCATCCTACCTCAACTCTCTGATAGTCTTTCCCTGCAGTGATGGGCATATGGTCATGATATTCTAATTCACTTGTGAACATATTGTATTATTGAACGTGAACATAGTGATTTATAATAAAATCTGTTATACTCACTGGAAAAGAGCAAACAGAAAAAAAAAAAAAAAACTATAAATGACTATTGATTATCCTGACCCATTTGGCAATGGATGGGAGGTCTATACCCAGGGACTTGTCTAGACACGCCATCTGGGCATGTTTTCCTTTGTTATCTGAGACAGTACCGAGGTTACATTTGTGTGATCCTGGATGGCCAGTGCTTATTTCATAGCTTCAACAGGATCCTCAGAAAGATGCTGAATGCTGAATTTTTGGTAGACATCTGGCTTGAAGCAACAGCTTTCTAACATCCCCATTAGGAAACCAGATGTCTCTCCCTGCTCATCAATGGTTGAGGTCTTGGACAGATAGAAAACACCTTACGAAAGCATACTGAACCAAGGATTTGCTGATAACTATCCAGAGCTGTGTGACCTGGTAAACTGCAGAACTAGGGATGAGCACTGGTCCTGTCACTTGAATTACAAAAGGCCATCCAAAAGTTACAGAATGGACATGCTGCTGGAACTGATGTTAGTCTACCTGAGGTGCTCAAACATGCATTGAAACCAGTGAGCATCAGCCTGCATCAATTGTTCTTAAAGGTGTGGGCATCCGGTAAAGTAGCAGCAGAATGAAAAGCTGGCATCATAGTGTCTCTGTACAAGGTCAAAGGATCTCACCCCAAGTGTGGCAAGTATAGGCTAATCTCCTTTTTATCAGTTCCTAAAATGTTCTTCACATAGGTTCTGCTTGGTAGGATGCAGCTGCTCGTTAACAGACCAATCAGGTTTTACTGTAGGGGCAGTCAACAATGGACACTGTTCTTGCCTTCCAGCTTCTGGCTGAGCTCCATGGAGAATTTAACTGCCTGCTTCATGTAGCATATATTGACATCAAAGCAGCATTTGATTTGGCTGACAGGTCTGAACTTTCACACTTTCTGAAAGGAGCTGGTGTTCCAGATGTTTTACTAAATCTGGTGCACAATATTCACACCAGTACTTGTGAGAGTGCACATTGGTTCATGGCTTTCACTGCGTTTCTGCACAACCACAGGTGTGCAGCAGGAATATATTCTTGCCTGGAATTCTTCTGTTGAGCCATCAACTGTATATTAGGACTTGCTTCAACACATGCTGAAATCCAGGCCAACCAACCAAAACCATGCTGACTTGTTTGAAGAGAAGTTGGAGAATTTCAGTCCCATCCCTGAGGTCTCCAATACATTGCCCACACAGTAGGGTTGAATATCTCATGGCAGAAGACCAATGTCCAGAACCTCAAAGACAGGCCACCAGAATCCCCAGTGCTGAAAGTATTGAGTATCATTGACAGTGCTGATGAGTTCAAACACTAGTAGCAAACCTGATGTTCTTCAGCAATCAGGTCTTGCCACCTCCTGCATAAAGTCCACGTCTCGATTATGGATGCAAAAATTACCCTGTGAACAGACCATGTTAACTGTGTGTCCACCATTGCTGGCAGAAAACATGGATCCTGCAGTGTTGCAGTATTGTGATGAGCATTATGAACACAACACAGCTGATCCTGCAGTATTTCATGAGCTGTGAATCTGATGACGATGACACCATGGTATCTGCCCTGTTGTGTGCTATGGACAGAAACAATTCAAGTTTGCTGTTGGGATTCATGGAGCAGCTGCACACAGTGGACTGTTGGTTCTGGGTTCGAGAAATAAGATGTGAGTAGTTGGATTGCACCATTATGAAGATATGGGATGACGATCAGTGGCTGCAGAACTTTCAGATGCGCAAAGCCACCTTCTTGGAACTGTGTGCAGCGCTCGCTCCTGCCCTCCAGCTCCAGACCATCAGAATGAGAGTTGCCCCACTAGTGGAGAAGCAAGTGGTAATCACTGTGTGGAAGTTGACAACACCAGACTGCTACCAATCAGTCATGAATCAGGTTTGAGTGGGGAAGTCCTCCGTGGAGGTTGCAGTGATGCAAGTGTGCAGGACCATTAATCGCCTCCTACTATGAACAACTATGACTCTTGACAATGTTCATGGCATAGTTAATGATTTTGCAGCAATGGGATTCCCCAATTGTGGTGGAGCAATAGCTGGAACACATATCCTCATTTTGGCCTCAGACAATCTTGTGACAAAATATTTCAACAGAAAGAGTACTTTTCTATGGTATTGCAAGTGCTGGTGGATCACTGGGGTTATTTCAGTGCCATCAATGCTTACTGGTCAGGGAAGGTGCATGACACACGGATCTTCAGAACACTGGCCTGTACATAAAGCTGCAAGCCAGGACTTTGTTTCCAGACCAGAAGATTCCCTTTGGGGATGTTGAAATGCCCATAGTGATCCTTGGAGACCCAGCCTGCTCTGGGTTCTAGCCCAAGGACCCTGTACTAAGCAGATAAGGTCTGCTTCCTTTGACGCACTGCTGCATTCTTGGGCTATTTCTCACCTTCATCTACCATCCTTTTCTTAAAGAACATCCTTCTAGAGTTTTCTCTCTAGAGTCTCCAGCTTCTCATGCCATTTCCTGCCAGCTTGTGCATAGTTCTCCTCACACTCCCTGGTAGAATCATAGAATCATAGAATATCAGAGTTGGAAGGGACCTCAAGAGGTCATCTAGTCCAACCCCCTGCTCAAAGCAGGACCAATTCCCAGCTAAATCATCCCAGCCAGGGCTTTGTCAAGCCGGGCCTTAAAAACCTCCAAGGAAGGAGACTCCACCACCTCCCTAGGTAACGCATTCCAGTGTTTCACCACCCTCCTAGTGAAATAGTTTTTCCTGATATCCAACCTGGACCTCCTCCACTGTAACTTGAGACCATTGCTCCTTGTTCCGTCATCTGCCATCACTGAGAACAGCCGAGCTCCATCCTCTTTGGAACCCCCCTTCAGGTAGTTGAGGGCTGCTATCAAATCCCCCCTCATTCTTCTCTTCTGGAGACTAAACAATCCCAGTTCCCTCAGCCTCTCCTCATAAGTCATGTGCTCCAGACCCCTAATCATTTTTGTTGCCCTCCGCTGGACTCTTTCCAATTTTTCCACATCCTTCTTGTAGTGTGGGGACCAAAACTGGACACAGTATTCCAGATGAGGCCTCACCAATGTCGAATAAAGGGGAACGATCACGTTCCTCAATCTGCTGGCAATACCCCTACTTATACAGCCCCAAATGCCATTAGCCTTCTTGGCAACAAGAGCACACTGTTGACTCATATCCAGCTTCTCGTCCACTGTGACCCCTAAGTCCTTTTCTGCAGACCCAAAAACAGTCAATGATGGAGAATGTCTATAGTGTTGCAGTCAGCTAGTTGATTTTCAACATAATCACTGGAGCTGTTAAATGGGAAAAAAAATGGAAACAACTTTGAACTTCAAAACATTTCATTTAACAAAGGTTGACATGGATTTTTCTTTGAAAAAAAATCGGAATATATTTTTGAGAGGTATTGAATTTTTGTCACACCCCCTTTTACTTTGTTTTTGTTTGTTTTGTTGGAGTTTATAGTTATGTATGGTGGGTTGTTGGTTTTTTGGGGGGTGAGGGTTGTTGGATTTTGGGGTGGAGAGGTGGTTGGGTTTATCAAAATAACTCTAATTGTATAAGATGCTCAACTCAAAATGTATTTAAAGCTTCCTGAAAGTTATTGTGGTAAATATATACATACACTCATATATATCCACAAAGAACAACATTATTGTGTTCCCACTCTCACAATGTTGTCATGCATCTCATCACTTTTGGTATTTTTTTCTTTAAACACCATTTCCTGGATCTCTATGATTTCTGGGGAATCTTTAAAGAAAACATAAAACAAAACAACCCAAATAATAAAACATAGTATATTTCTGGCCATCATGGTTAAGACCTTGAATATGTGACTGTAAAGGCTCAAATACCAAATGATAAATTAAAAAACAACAACATTTATTATTTTTCAAAGTATCATTATTTGTAAATCAACCTCCTGAGGGCTTTGTTGTTGTTCTGAATCCTGCTTTTTGAACACTCAGAGATTATTATACCTACCCACCCTAAAATGATATGGATTGTGGCAGAAAGTTCCCAGCCAGCTGGGAGGGGGTATATGAAATCCATCCTGCCACAGTCAGTTAAGATACAGTAACTATCAGCTGCAGCTAATTGGTCGGATGTATATATATTTAAAACAGTGTTATTTCAGTTATACCAAGTATCAAGTGACATGAAGGTGACTCACAGGTATGTATTATTTTCCCTATGCATAATATAAGACCCGTTTTTATTCCAAAATAGCAATCTAAATTGTATTCACATATCGGAAATTCAAGAACAGCATCACATATTTAGTCATGTTGTCATGGTTGAGAGGGCAACATGGTAGTAAATCAGGTGTTATCCTATCTCTTACATCTTTGAATGAAATTCAGAACAAGGGTAGAAAATATAAAAAAAAACCCTCCACTTGGAGTTCTGTCCAAGTTTAAATCCTTTCTGTTTTCATTTCTCAGTATGCAATACAAAGTCTGTGATAATTCAACCATAAAGTAACAACATTGCTATGGTGAAAATCAAGACACTCCCTGAGCCATTTTCCAAGAAAAGTACACCGCTGAATCTAATGGATTAGATACAAAAACAAAAGAAGTGGCTGTTACAAAGCGAGTAAGGTGGCCCACTGTGTTTTACAATAAAACACAGGGGAAAAAAGCTGGATCTGGTGTAAAGCTGGATTTTTTTTTACCCTTTAAAACAATCAAATCATGCAAATCATGAGAATGCTTCATATTTTTTTTGCATCTCCGTGATACACCGAGTTTCAATACACTTTTAAAAAATCCTCAATAACATTTGAAATATGGAATACAATTTAGATTCATGAAATTAGCTGCTGTCTTTCAGGCCCAGCTCCTGCAATCAGATCCACCACAAGATCAAGATGAAATATGAATAGCCCCTTGTAAAGAATTACAGTTCATGGTGACATAATTTACATAGAAGTGTTGGTTTTGACTAAACCAGTTTACAACAAAACAAAAACATTATATTGCCCAAAACAGACATTTTTATGAATGAAAAAGAGACTTGGCCACTGATGCCAATGAACATTTTGCAATTGACTTAACTGCACTAGGATTTAATCCTTGTTCAATGGAAGACCACATAGAAACAAATGTCCCTTTTTTCTCATGGCTAGTAAGTTCATTGTATTACTCTGTGTGAATAGTTAAGATTCTTTCATCCGTCGTGTGCACCTTATCTTTCAAAAGATGTAATATTATTAACTGATGCCAACAATCATTCATAGGTGTTCTTCAAACCCAGAGAAATCACCTAATCAATCATCATCTAGAAAGAAGATGTTTTGATCCCATCTACCACTCTGGTGTAAATAAAACAGAACAAGAATAGAAGTGTTCCATTTCCCACTTCTCACAAAGGAAAACAAAGGCTTAAATATAGAAGGCCAGATCCTTGACTGTTGTAAGTCAGCATAACTCCATTGAAGTCAATGGAGATACACTAATTTACATAAATGATGATCATGCACATAATTTCCTATTGTCAACTGATGAAATATGAAAGACTGGTGTATCCATAGTTTTTGTACAACATTAACTGCATTGGTTTAGAAATCAGTAGTTAAACTGATGCAACTCTCTAGAGTGGTTCTATCAGTATATATTACTTTGGATGGAGCAAAAAATGAGATGAGGAAACAAAACAAGATGAGGGTCAGAGCAGAAGACTCCAGGTGACAAAAATATAAGTTTAGTTTGGTTAAGAAGGCACAGAGGAGCCAGCGAGTAGATATTAAGTGGAGCTAAGCCTGGCTAGAGTGATGGACATGATAAAGGATTTGGGTGCAACATTACAAATGGATTGAAGGGTTTAGCAGCAGATGGGGTAAGAATGCTAGAGATGAGATGGATGCAGTAGTTGAGTCTAGAAATGAATAGGAGTTGAACAAGGAGTTTATTAAGAGGAGTGAAGAGGAATAAGAGGATTTACTTCTAAAGAATTCACTTTAGTCAATGAGATGCTAGTCAATGAATGCTGGTTTTATTACTTTTGGGTTTAATTCTTAAGGACAAATTAATACTGGTGCAATTCCAGCAGTCTATAGATTTCTGTGGCTCTACAGGGCCAACGTGTCATACAACATGTAATAGTCTGCTGTCATTGGCCTGTACTTCAATATTAGATGTACAAGTTGGGGAACTCTATCTTTCCTGTGTCCCTTATTCTTGGAATAGCATCTTTTGGTATATAGATTCCCCCCCCCCCATTTCTATAAGCAAACTAGCAAAGAACATGTTATCCCAACATCATTCTCAGGTATGGGGATAACTGGGGATTGTCTGTTGAAAAATTTCTCAATTCTGATACACAGAAGAATATCAGGTCTTATTTGTTTGAACCTTCAGAAAGTTTCAATTTTTTAAAAAAGCTAAAGAAATAAAAGTATGCCAATTTTCAATACCCAACCAGTGATTCATAATCATGTAATTCTTGGAAATTTGAAAATTGTGATTAGAAAAGTGTTATTTCTTCTGGTATAAGAAATAGTCTACATTTAATACCAGACATCCTTTGGATATCACAGCATCAATATACATTTTCACAGCTGTGACAGAATGTTGCAATTTCTAAAAGTAGCTAATGCCAATAAAAGTGAGGTACATTTCCATTATATGATGATCATACCAGTACTGGTGGAGCATCAGCCTTTTTAATACATTTTACAACAGAAAAATCTGGGAAAGGTCTCTAAATTTTGTCAGGTTGTATATTTCAGGAAAGAAGTGCCCAAGGATCACATTTATGGTAGTTGACCTTGATAGCCAGCACAACAGTCATTTAAATGGCTTAGTTTTTTTCATATCAGAGGATTCCAGAACACTTAAAGTAACAAATGGGTGCACCACCTGTAACAGGGATAATTAGCTTATATGACAATACTGTCATATTGACCAAGAATATTTTAAACATTATAAAGAGCAGTGTTAAGCTGAGGAAGCTGTTTAAAGAACCACAGGGATGGGAGTTTGGATCCATCTTCATAGATTCTAAGGCAAGATTGAACTATTGTGATCACCTATTCTGAACTGTATAGTACTGTTTTTCTGAACTAAAATTCCCCAAAGTAGTTCATAGAGATTTCGAAAAATATCCAATCTTCATTTAAATGTAGTCAAATGTTGGACAATCCATCATGACCCTTAGTAAATTGTTCCAATGGTTAATAACTGTCTTTGTTAAAATATGCCTTATATCAAGTATGAATTTGTCTAACTTCAGCTTCTAGCAATTGGATTCTGTTAAACATTTTTCTGTTAGATTGATGCATCCATTATTAAATATTTGTTCCCCATGTAGGTACTCATAGACTACATCAAGTCATCCCTTAACTTTCTCTTCATTAAACTAAGTAGGCTTAAGGAGCTAGTCACTAAAAGGCATGTTTTATAATTCTTTAATCATTTTCATATCTCTTCTCTGAACCCCTCTTCAATTTTTCAACATCCATCTTGAATTGCAGGTACCAGAACTGGACATAGTATCTCAGCAGTGGTTGCAACAGTGCTAAATACAGAGGTAAAGTAGCTCCTTGATTCCTACTTCAGATTCCCCTGTTTATCCATCCCAGGATCACATTACTTTATTGGCCTCAGTGTTTGTCTGAGTATACCGCAAGAAGGACAAGAGACTTGTTATGGGTTTTAATCAGGCCGCAACTTTATTATATAGATGTCTGGGACTACCCAGCAGATAAAGTGTACAGTGCAGACAAATCCATGCTTATTTAAATCAATTCTCTGGGGCTTTCACCAGCCGCCCTTTGTTTCCATCTAGGTCCCCCAGCCGACCCATGGCTTGGACCTTACCATCTACCAGCCTCGTAAGAGGGTTAAGGAGGGCTATGAGAATGGAGGGGGTTGGATCCCTGCCATGCCAATCATAGGAGTCCCTGAACCCCCTCCCCCGTTCTGTTCCTTTATCCATGACCTCCCTTTAAGTCCTTTACCAGGCCATTTATCTGGTCACTGGCTGCCCTCCCTATGGAGTACCTACACTGAACATCCACCCAATATTACAAAATAAGTTGTGACGTATGGCCTACCAACTTTTCTATTCACCAGAAAAGGTCCATCCTCACACCTGCTGTGAAGAAGGCGAAAAAACCACACTCCACCAAAGCCAATTCTGGTGGTGTGGGAAAAATTCCTTCCCAGCCCCCCTTTAAAAGGGGCAACTAGCGTAATGCCCACAGTAGGTTCTCACCCAGCCTACCATTCACCTCCACTAGGGGAGGGAGGGTGGGTGTTGGCTTCCTCGCTGCTTGGACATAGAGACTTGCCCCACCCAGGTTTTGTACCTTTATGCACATTCCTGGGGGTGGGAGGTGGATGAGTCACTGCTGCAAAGCACCTTTTGCAGCAGTTTGTGACCTTTCTCCTTCCCCCCCACCCAACCACAAAGCAGAGCTGCCCTTCTCTGGATAAGCCCAGCCAAATTCTGTCCCACCTTTAGTTGTGGTGCAGTCATTCTCCCATTGGCAGTGGTGACCGAAGTAAGTCAGTGCAACTCCAGGGGGGTTTCTTTATTCCTCACCTCTGGTTTTGATATTTAAAAAGTGGGCTTCAGGGTAGGCCCAAGCAGTACTCTTCAGCCAAACAAAAGAAACAAACTCATAACACAAAAAGGGAACCATAACACCTTTCTCTGTCTCATCTCCCGGGCATTGCCTTATTATGCTGTCTGCTTGGTGCCAGTTCTTCCCTCAACATCCATTAAATGGTTTGCTTCCCCTATACAGAGGGCAGCAGCCTTCAACCCAGGGCAAGTCTTTTCTTCCTGCAACCATTAACCCTGCTGAAGCTTGTCTCTCATTTCTTCTCCACTTCCCCCATACCAGAAGCTCACAGGCAGCCCTTCATTGGATTCAGGTGTCTCTACTTAATCCAAGGTAACCTCTTTTCAACTCAGGGGGAAAAGGGCTTTTACCATTATAGGTCTGATATACTTGCCTTTACCCTCCTCTAGCTGTCAGGTCTGGTCTTTTTGTTATTTCCAGATATCTACTTAGAAATCAGAAAGGAATGCAAAACAAGCTGTATTTATAGAGGTTTGTTCCACTTGCTTCTCAGGAGAGCTCAGCCATTTATTTTTTCCACTGAAGAAAAATTTCAACTTTTCAACTTATTACGGGCATATGGCCTCTGCAGAGCAACATTCTATAGTCACAGTCCATAGTCGTTCTATAGTCATAGGTCCATAAGCCATTTCAAGGCCTCCTCTGTGATGTTGTGAATATCATCCATTTCACATTTGATCCCAAATTCACTCAGTTGTGCTGTATCTGATGGTTTGGATGTTCTCACCACAGCTGCACAAAGGGGAGTCTTTGTTTTCTACTTGTGCTCAAATAGCTGCATCTTCCATGGCTTGTTTGGATGCAGTTTGATGTGGTCTGAAGTCTACACAGCTTGGGATGGTGGCTTGTTGGGTCAATTATAGAGTGCTTGTTAGGACCAATGGATGAGGTCCAGACACTTTGCCATCCTTTAGCCAGACCCAGAGATAAGAGATGGCCGCATGCGGTCCATCATGGTTTTCTCAATTTCAGGTGTTATTGCGGTATGTTGCCAATAACCTTCCAGATGGGAAGTTCTGGATAGTCTTTGGTGAGTTTAAGCTCCCATGCTGAAGCTATATCTCAACTGATAGCTGAAGGATCAGTGTCTGCTCATTCAGAAAGCCAAAGTAGATACATTGATTTTAAAGCTCCTGTGATGATTCGCATGGTCTGATTCATCTGCCTATCTACAAGTTGGGTATGGCAGCCTCTTGTCCACATTGGTGGAGAGTATTCTGCAACCAAGTACATGAGGGCCAAAGCTAATGTTTGTAGCACTGGGGTAGGGGATTCACAACTAGTTCAGACTAACTTGGATAATATTGATTCAAGTCTTCACTTTGGAGGCTACTTGGTTGAGATGGCCATGAAAGGTGAATATGCAGTCAAGAATGATAGCGAGAAATGTTGGTTTTGTATTATAAAACAGTTTCACCACAACACTTAAAACTGTTTGATAGAGTTCTGTTAAGGTATAAAGTAGAGTCTACCAATTTACTTGGATTTGGTTTCATCTGCCTGTTTTTGGAAATTCTCCTCCATGATCTTAAGATTAGATGTAAGGGCCACTTCAAGCTCTTTAGAGCTACAGGATTGAGTTGCAAGTGCCAAATAAGCTCATGTAAATTTCTGTGCTATTATATCCATCATCTCTCTTGTGTAGATGCTGAAGAGTATTAGAGCAAGCACAGATTCTCCTGGTAGCCCATTATTCAAAGTGCATCACTTACTGGTTTGGCCTCCAAGATATAAATACCCCTAGCAGTAGTTTAGCCTGGTGTTTATCAGCTGGAAAATATGCAGAGAGGGAATCACTTTGGCCAGTTTCAGTAGCAGTCTATCCTTCCAGATCTGTCACATGCCAAATTCCAACAAAGACTCAAGCCCAGCAATACTTTCATTGATCTGTCAGTGGAATATGACACAGTCTGGAACTTTTCAGCAAAACACTGGGAAAAAAATAAAAAATGGCCAGAAAGCGGGGGGAAAAATATCTGTTAGATTTTTTTGGCTCAAACATGAAAATTTCAATTCAGAAGTGTGGCTTTAGTGCCTCATTGGAATTATAGTTTGGAAGAATCATCCCCACATTATCCTTCAGGTGTGAGTTGCTTGGCTGGAGTATATCTTCCCTGGGTAGATTAGTTCATCTCCCTGAACAAACAATATTGTGCTCTGTAATGAGGTTCACTCACTGCACAAGCACTGTCTCCTGGCTGCACATGGCACAGTGGCTTTCTTCCCATATGGTGTCCTCTACCAAAGGTCACTCTGTCACTGTGGTGATCTCTTCCCATAATTCACACTGATTTTTACAGACCCTCTAGCTAGGTCACTGTATGATCCGTCTGTCCCTCTCCCTCAACCTCCTCCCACACAGGATAGCAAAGCCTCTGGGCCAGGGGTCCAGTTAGCAAATCCAGCCACTCTGCAGAACTTCCCAGTACTGGTAGAAGATCCCAGTCCCTTCCTCTACTCTAGGTTGTTAAAGTTTGAAGTGGCATAATACACTCAGCAGTGAGACAGAGCTAAGGCTCAACCAGAATGAGTTGAAATATTGAAAATATAAGGTGTCAGAATGAATTCTGGATCTGAACTTTGTGGCTTAGGTCCTTTACTACTTGGCCATACACAGTGAAGGTTTTCATATAATCAGCTGAGTTTAGTACTGATAGGGGTTTCTTGACCTGATTACATTCAGAAGGATTTGAAATTGCTGAAGAGCTGAAGCATGCTGGATCTGATAATGTAGCAAGAGTAAAACCCAACACACCCTTGAACATGCGGACAACAGGTGCCAGCTTCTCAACTGGACTTTTTCAGGAAAATAGGATTTTCTTAATTTATGCTCCATTCCAAAGAGTCTCCCAGTGTTTCTACTTTCCAGGACTTTCTATCTTTATCCTTTAGTCTCATCATTTGATGGACTTAAAGGGAGGGACATCATACCACAGTGAAAAATGAAGATTTATCTATGAGGTTTGTTCTACTGAAGCTGAGATGTGCGTGGTCAACTTAAGGATCAGATGAATATTCAAGGGGAAAGGAGGGGGCAACATTTGGCTTTTGTATTATGTGTACACACACACACACACACACACACACACTTTAAGGACCTGAGCCACTGAATTAATAGGTGTTTTTCCATTGATTGACAGGTGTTTGGTCATCCTCTCGATAAAGATCAGAAGAGTTGCTTTTTCCTCAAACAAAACTCTTGAGGCTTGTCTATCACTAGCAAAAGCATATAAAACAGCTTTCAGTGGGAGATATTCCCAAAACAGGCAAAAGAGCCAGAGTTGCCAGTTTCACTTGTGTGTTATACTATCATAGTTCTTGTCCAGACAGTGATCGTGATTCAGTGCTTCTGTTCTGTATTACCTTATATTTCAGCAGCTTTGTATAAATTCCCTACGGGCTTAGCAGTGCAATTTTTGGCTGTTTTTCCTAGCCTTGTTCTTCATTGTGAGACTGGTAGGGGCATTCAGCCTTTTGATAAAGAGGGAAGCTAGCAGACAATTATTATTGAGCTTGGGAGCTTTGAATCACTTGTTTGGCAAAGGAAAGAACATTTGTTACATCTCTATTTTAAACCCATTTCCAGACTGATTTTATAGCTTCATAATTTGAGTGCATTTAAAATTATATTCCTTTCTACATGTTGTCTTTTCAAGGTCAAAATTTCAAAAATCTGTGTTGCTATGGAATCTGCAAGTGTGGATCATGTAAAATTATAAATTAGAAGTAAGAAATTTTATTTCTAAATGGCACAATATTGCTTTCACTTTTACCACCAGTTGTCCTCCAGTCTATGGTACATTTGTTGCTGTCTGTAAAAGGTATGTGCATAGAAGTTATTTAAAACTGGCATAAAGTATCCCAGCAACAGGCATTCTTACAGAAGAGTGCAACTACACAGTTCTTACAAATTGTTATGTTTGCACAAACTGATTTGCAGACACATTAGTACTCTCACTATAGATAAGATAAGATTCGATAACTGTTTCCATTCTAATCTCAGTTTTCAATCACTTGTAACTATCTGAAACATTGATATTGTGAGCTGAATATTTCAGGGTTGGTGTCTATCTGAAGGTAAAATGTTGGTAAAGTTTTTTGACAAAACACAGCATGAAAATTAATATGGCAACATCCTTTTGAACAGGGCTACAGCTGAAATAGAGACATAAAGCTGAAGTCTGGCAGTGAAATTAGCCCTAATTGAGAAGGGGCTTTGCTTGCTCCAGGGATTTTTATTTTATTGAGGTATGAACATTTGAAAAAAATCACATATTAAATTTACAGGTGTTTTTTTTCATTAATATCATAAAGTGTGCACTAAGGAAAGAAGTGTTGCACATGTATGTATTCCTAATTGAACTTTGTAGTGAAAAGTCTCAAATATAAATGTGATGTCCTGTGCTTTTAAATGTTGGATCACTCCCTCCTCCCCTGCGCAAAGCCTCACTTTCATGTTGGTTTCATTTTTGCAGCCAGGATAATAAAGCAATCCTTGCAGACACTCATACAGTTGTGTTTCTTTCAGGTCCCTTGGTATCTGTCCATCTCCTTCTCTGTTAGGTCCAAATATAACAGTAAGTCTAAACTGATGTTTGGGGTCCTTACTTCAGCCCTTATGATATTTCACTCTGAGGAACCATCTCGTAGTTACACACTTTGAAAATATACACACATAGAATATTGTAGTGCTTTGTACAGCATTATTCTGTTTATGCCATAGAAATAGAGGCCAGGAAAGTTATTTGAAAAAACAAACAAACAAAAAAAAAACCTACCTAGTTAATTGAACTTACACAACATACTGCAGATTAAGTACAACAGCATAGCGTAATAAGCAGAGAGAAGTGAAAGGACTGTCACAGAGCTGGGAATAAAAACAAGGTCTTCTAAGTCCCAGTTGGGTACTACATCCACTGAACCACATTGTTTCTTTGCACTATGTTCCCTCTCCCATACATTGTCTGTATTGTTTATTAAGACTAAGTACCAGATTTTAATGCAATGCTGAGTGCAGCAATATTTTAAATACTCTTTAAAAAGTCTGGGCCTCAGACAATGACAATAAAAATAGGGACAAAGTTACAAAAGGCTATACTTATGTATCTAAGGTTATAGAAAAATATTGAATTATTTGAAAGATCATTTGTAATTGTGTAATTAAAGGCTATAGACCAAGTTCCATCCTAGATGGAACATGCAAAATTCCTATAGGCTTTATTTATTTTACTGGAGTAAATGTTATCGGCCTGACTTTCAGCTGGATTTGAGCCTAGCCTTTAATTTTGTGCCAAGCACTCCTTCCTACTAAGTGCATCACAAAAGAGGGCTCTTGAGATACATAGTAGCCAAATTATTTCTTAGACACCAGTCTTTGTTTTTCCGCATGATCATGAATAAATAGAAAAGTTTCCAGGTGGATTTTGATACACACAGAAATACAGAGCATCAGATTGAATAGTCACTTACTCCAAAAGTAGTCCAATGAGTTCCATGGGACTGCTTGAAATATAGAAGGGAAAAATTCCTATACTACAAGTAGTCCCATGGCAGTAAATTGTACTACTTCTGGAGTGAGGGACTGTTCAGAGTGAGCAAGGCCCTGTATGCATGTATATCAAAATCCATCCAAAAACTCTGTTGATTCATGATCCCAGAAAGACAAGAAAACCACTTTCTCCTCCTGTCGGGGAAATAATTTGGCTAATAATAATTTGGCCTCAAGACCCATCTTCTGTAGTTAATGGAAAAGAGCACTTTTCTTTTGATTGAGGTAAAAGGTCTTTTTTTTTAAAACAAATGGATTGTTTCCTTTTTTTAGCATTACTCCTTCTTTCTCTTGCTGCCCATAAAATTGTCATTCTTGGCCATGCTATTATGGTTCCTACCTCCCACTGGTTTAAAAGCCATTTCCATATAAATTAGGTCATCCTTTGCATTTAGTACCACAAGTATTGGAATCTGTTTTTCAGGGAATAGTTTCATCTGTTCCCTCTAGAAGCCTGGCAGTGAATAAGTTGACACTCTTCACTTGACTCTCCACTATTTCCATCCAATTTATTATCAATCCTGAGTGCACTAGTCTTTAAAACTTGTGTTTTTACTACTTCCAACTCATCTACCTTAGATTTCATATTCTGACATCAGTCAGACTATGTGATTTTAAGGTAGTGTCCTAGATATCAAATATGTCATCAATACCAGTAATTTCATAGTTAATTTCCTATAGCTGAACAATCAGAGTTGGAGAAGTGAAAAATTAAATACTGCATTGTTTGGTCTGAATTGCTGGGATCTTACTGAAATATAATTTCAAACTTGATGGATTAAAGTCAGAAGGAGCCGCGGTTGTGTGTGAGAGAGTGGGAAGCTTCAGTTATGAAGAAAGACTAGACAGATCCATAGTGCATGGAATGGGGGCTGTGGAAAGCTTACTATAGATTTGTCAGTGCTACTTGAGCATATGGCAGTGTAACAATCCTGTGCCTCTCCCTGAAAGGTAGCTGTCCTACTTTCCTGCAGGCAAATGGGGGATGGGGTAAGTTTCTGTGTTCTGTTCCAGTAGCTAGAGAAACTCAGTGAAACTGCCTCTCAGGTGACCAGAAGGGTGAAGAAACCCTGCTGCTTCCCTAGGGATGGGAAGAAGGAACTTCCAGAGAGTAGCTGAGGGAAAGATATAATGGAGATGGCCTTTCTTCTCTGAGAGAGAGAGCAGGCACTATCAATTCTACTCCCCCTCTCATTTCAAAGCATCTTAAAATAAACGTTAGATTCTGACTGGTCCTTTTGGATGTGCTGTGTTTGTGTGTGGCAGGGGGTGTAAGGATCCTGCCAATCAGAACTATAGTCTCTCTGCTTTGTGAACACAGGAGCTGCTCTGTTCCTACTCTGCAAACAGCATACTGTGCCTCAAGTGGGGTGGACAGGAAGCTGGGCTATGAGTCTATAGCCAAACACTGGCCAGTGGAGCTGGCCAGCCTCATGGGAAGGAATAACCCATACATAGTAAGGGTGCAATAATGGGTACACAGCCACTGCACGTCCAGTCACTTTCATATTTTCCATAAAAATAATATTCTAGTTAGAGACCAAATGTGAATTCCTAGGTGGAAAGGAGTTTGAGGAACATTGGTTAAGGCATTATTAATTTGCTATAGTTCTTATGTAACATGGTACATATAGGTACACAAATATACAGTGATTGATAGCACAACTCTCTGGAAGTGTTGCAACTGGAAGCATAAATCAGCAGCAGTTTGAAATTTCAAAGTTGTAAAACAGAAAACAATTATTTAGTTTCCAGTACACTTACGAGGGTTTATGGGCCAAATCCTCAGCCAAGGCTAATCATGCTGCACCCAGTGGCTGAGGATCCTACAAATTATGTGTGTAAGTGCTTGAAATTATTTCTGATAAGTTAATCAAAAGTAACTCTAAAGGCTAAATTGGAAGTCATTTTTTTAAAAGTTTGCTCCAAAAAGCAATTATGTAATATTGCAGGACAATGACTGTAATTACAAGTGGTGTAGGCTTCCAGTGGCCTCATCTGAGGGTGCAATCAAGTGGTTAGATGTTTAAATTCATTGTGCCTGGTGGTAGTGGGCTCAACATTTCAGACATAAAATTAAAGGTTTCACTAAAGCTTTTAGTCCTAAGTGTTCCTGTGTTTCCCTCCACCCTGCCCCAATGATTCATCTGGTTTAAAGGAATTTTACTAACACTTAATTAGCTTCTGTAGACCAACATACTTGTTCCCAACTAATAAAAGCTTCCCACACAAATCCCTAGTTAAAACAATTTAAGAGTTTAAAGCAGTCTACTAATTTGTAAAAAACTTAAACATATCAAAGCTGCAAAAGAGGCTTACTCTATAAGTATGTTAATTCAGCAAAACCGAAAATGATCTAATTACCAGCATTGGTTAACCTAACTTGACATTGTTTGTTTAGGGTTTTGTGCTATGTGATTGTTGGCCTCCACCACATCAAAAACTAAGTCTCTTTCTCTGGCTGTCTGTATTTTTACTACATTAAATTCACTCTACAGATGGAAAGGCAAGCATTGCACAATAAAACAGGAAGCACACACTGACACTATGGGCCAAATTCTGTCCTCAGACCCATGCAACCCTATTAGCTTCAGTCAGGTGTGTCTTTCCCCAAGATACTCCAAGCCCCATTCCAAAGAGAATGATGTTCCTCCAGAAGTTTGAAATTCCTACTACATGCAGAAGGAAGTTTACCGTCTAATGTTTCAGTGAAAACAAAGGAAGCAGTCAATTCAGTGGCCTTGATCGTATCCATGTCTAGGACTGGGAAATGATTGATTCCTTTCATCAGAACTGTGCTCAGACTCCAACCAGGAACATGACATTGACCTTTCTTCAGGGGAAAAAGGATATTTCTAGTCCTTATTGTACATTTAAGCTAAAGTGTGCTTAACCTATGATACAAAACAATGAATTATGTGCTCAAAAACCCTTAGCTTCATACTGGCTGGATAAGAAAGCTGCACAATATCAGAATAATTCATTTAAAAAAATAATTAGTCTACTCAGCTATATTGCCTGTTATGATGTAACATGTAGGTAGACAGGCATAGCTGTACAAAGGATATTGCCTAAAAAAAAAAGCAGGGCACTTCATCTGTTGCTTTTTCCTATCATGAAACTGCTTTTTGATCACTGTCTCCCACTATCCTCCCATCTATGATTTTCTGTTTGCTCACTCCCTTTTAGTGCTAGGTTTACTTCTCCCAGATGTGTACCATCTGGACTAACCATTATAGTATTGACCAACCAATATTTAATGTTTTAAACATCTCTAAATAAGATGTTTGGCATGAACGATTTTCTAATTGTGAAAGGTCAGTTAATAGTTGGATGACAGCAAAGTGGGAGGGGAGGAGCGAGAACTTTCTATTGTAACCCCTCACAGTTAAGCCTAGGAAGATGGGATCTTGGTCTTTTTACTATCATTTTTCCAAGATGCTTTTCAGTGCAGTTCTGCAAGATGTGCAAAGCTTAAATTCAAACTCTAAACCCATGCCATGGCCAAAAAACTATCTTGAATCATTTGCAGTAAGACATTTCTGAGCTTCCGTTGAATAACTGTTCTAAAAAAAATCCCCTTTCAACAAATCCATTCCTTAAGGAGAGTTTTAGAAGAGAAAAGCTGACTTGCTAAAGAGACATCAGACTCTGCCTTCCTGACTGTACATTTTTTAAAGCATAATCCATAAGTCTACAGCTGAGTTTCAGCTTAATTTATGCCGGTCATGGAAAGAGCTTCCTGATGTCAGGGCTAGCTCTGTGGAGGGCTGTGCAGGGGGATCAAGCTGTGCTACTGTTTGGGAGCCCTGCCAAACAAGTGACATTTTGCAAGAACATAGGCAGAATTTTAAGAAGTTGTCATTGTCCTTCTTAAATAATGGGGTTAAAAGAGAGTTAAGAAAAAAAACTTCAACCTGGTTGGGGTATATGAAGAAAAGGAGCAAGAAGAATGCACAGAGCTGTTCTGAGCCACAACTAGTATTTCCCTTAAGAATAAACTATGGAAATGAATGTAAATGGCATTTTTTGTAAATGGCTTTATTTCTAATTTTAAATATTTAGGTAATTAGAATATTTTTGAAGATGTGTTAAATATTTATAGAATCACTGTTAAACTGAAAACCCTGCTGTTCTTATCAATTTGTCACTGATGCATCAGAGCATGGACCAGCAGTGGGAATAATAAAGATGGCAAGACCACAAAACAGAACTTCAAAGAGACCTGAACATTATGCATTGAAAGTTCTGTATGTAGTTAGCACTATTACAGTTAACTTTTCAATTAAGAGGCTCCTTTAAAGCTGTGTTTGGTCAGACAATTATTGGATCCTTTGCATTTTGGACGTAAAAGGATAGGAAGCAAATAAAGATCTAGAAAATTAGGTACCTCAATAAAGGAGAGAACCTTCATGCTTCAGAGCATAAGCTGGTATCTGACTAACAGAAAGTTTCTTTGTAGCTCCTTGTAGGTGGTTTATTCCAAAATTGATCACTTCAGGGGTCTTATGGTCTTTCTCTGAAGTGTCTGAAACTGGAGACTGCCAGAAATAGGATGTTGAAGTAAATGGTCTGATCAGGACTGGCAATTGCTATATTTCTACCCAGATTTCGCTCCTGATAGGATAAAGAAGTGTACAAACAAATTCCAATAAGTTTTTATGATAAACCTATAAAGCTACCATTTTTGTTTGTTTGTTTTTATTGTTGATATATTTGTGAAATGCAGTGCTTATGAAGAAAATCACACTGACAGCTTGGAGACTGAGTTCTTCTGCGTACCATTAGAAGAAATAAATATTGGAAGTAGCAGTCCAAGTTTCCCCAGGCTTCCCCCTGATTGTGTTTAACTACTGAGTTGAAGGAAGCTCCTCTACGGAGAAAAGGTCTCTTTGCTTCTTGACCTCTTTACTGACACTGATAACAAGGATCTCATATATTGTGACACAGAACACAAATCCACAAGGAACTGAACTGATATTACCAATTCATTTACTATTTAAATTAGCGTTAGGATTAGTATTATTGAAGTACCCAGAAATGCCTTTCTAGATTGGGGCCCCATTATGGTAGACACCATATAAACAGGACAATAGTTATTGGCCTGAAGAGCTTACAATTTAAGCCAATACAAAACATAAAAAGTGAGTAATGAATAGCAGGAAGGAATGGGGTGGGGAAAGAGACGAAGAATGAGGGAAACCATGACAGCCATATGGAGTTTGGGCCATCAAAAAATTTATAGAGCTACTAAATTGAAATCAGATCATCTCAAGCCTCCCAGACCTGTTAGTAGTATGTTAAAAACTGAACTCAAACAACGCTGGCCTTTTAGAAGTGTTCAGAAATTCAGAATAGTTTGAGAATAATAGCATGGAGATTTATTTGATCTTCAGTTGTTTATGGATTCTTTGAAGTATTCTTCATTAGACCCTCTGAAATAATTAGAGTATGATTACAGTCTAAAATTAAACTACAAAAGGAGTTTTGTTTAATAAGTTGAAGAAAGCTGCTAGTTGCAGTAGACCTGTATTAGCAGTAAAAGATTTGTCGTTATCACCACTGTAACAGAACCACTTTATTGTGAAAATATATACACTGTGCCGCTTTCTTCTTATCAAACCTGCACCTTGAAGTCTTTAAACCAAACATACGTTAGGGGTTTCATACAGGAGTGGGGGGGTGAGATTCTATGGCCTGCGTTGTGCAGGAGGTCAGACTAGACAATCATAATAGTCCCTTCTGACCTTAAAGTCTATGAACCTGTCTCTCCAGCAATTTTATTTTAAAGGATGCATTTCTGTGACCTCCTTTATTTGTTGTAAAACTTAAAAAACACTTTCATTTTATGCAAACTCATGGAAATATCTTTTGATATCTGTAATTGATTGACAGATGCTGTGAGTCAAGAATAGAGAGTGAGTAGTGTGATAGAGCCAGTGGGGTACAGGAGTCTGGTAGAGGGCAAATATACTGGTCACTGGATGAGTAGTTTTCTGTTCCCTGAGTGACCAAAGCAGGGGCTACACTAGAGTAATCAGAAACCTACTAGAATCAATTAAGGCAGGCTAATCAGGGCACCTGGGTTTTAAAAGGAGCTCACTTCAGTTTGTGGTGCGAGTGTGAGGAGCTGGGAGCAAGAGGCGCAAGGAGCTGAGAGTGAAAGGGTGTGCTGCTGGAGGACTGAGGAGCACAAGCTTTATCAGACACCATGAGGAAGGTCCTGTGGTGAGAATAAGGAAGGTATTTGGAGGATGCCATGGGGAAGTAGCCTAGGGAGTTGTAGCTGTCATGCAGCTGTTACAGGAGGCACTATAGACAGCTGCAGTCCACAGGGCCCTGGGCTGGAACCCGGAGTAGAGGGCAGGCCCGGGTTCCCCCCAAACCTCCCAGTTGACCTGGACTGGTAGGTTCTTCCAGAGGGGAAGGTCTCTGGGCTGTTCCCCAACCCACATGGTGAATCTCTGAGGCAGGAAAATCCGCCAATAAGTGCAGGACCCACCAAGATAGAGGAGGAACTTTGTCACACTAGTGTCAGAGTGGGATCTTGGGATGCACAGCGCGGCAGAAGGAGGGTTATTTAAAAAAAAAAAAAACACAACAAAAAACAAAAAACAAAAAAGGGAGAGGGTTTATTTTTTTTCACCACAATGGATGACGTAGTGCGGGCACTGATACAAGCTATGGCGGCCTAGCAGGAGGCTACCCATGTCCAGGCAGCTGCCCAACAGGAGGCAGTGCGCTGCAGCAAGAGACTAATCGCCTGCTGATAGACCAGGCTGCTCAAGACTGAGCTATGCTGCGGGAACTCGTAAACCAGGTAAAGTCCCTTACAGAGCTGAATCACGGCCATGATGGGACGCAGCTCATATGGGCCAGCCATTGGCTGCAGAAAATGACATGGGAGGATGATGTAGAGGCATTCCTTGTGGCCTTTGAGAGGACGGCCCTACGGGAGGCCTGGCCTCGAGATCAGCGGTCTGGCATCCTTGCCCCATACCTGTGTGGGGAGGCCCAGAAGGCCTACCATGATCTGCCTGAAGAGGCTGCAGCAGACTACCCCCAGCTGAAAGCAGAGATCCTGGCCAGATCTGGGGTAACAACAGCAGTGCAGGCCCAGAAGTATCAGGGTTGGAGGTACCAGGAGGACAAAAACCCATGGTCCCAAATGTATGACCTCATCCATCTCGCACGAAAGTGGTTGCAAACAGAGTCCCGGAGTCTGGAAGAGATACTAGCGGTTCTGGTCATCGACCGATACATGAGGGGACTACCACCAGATCTTCATGCCTGGGTAAGCCAGAATGAACCCTCCACCTATGACGAGGTTGTCACCCTGGTAGAGAGGCAAAGGACAGTGAGGGAGCTGACCCAACCAGTTAAGGAAGAGGCACCTGGGGTTAAACTAGCAGCACCAAGCCCTAAAGTTTGGGTGACTGGGCCACCAGGAGGGCCCAGGTGGAAAAAGAGAGAGGCCAAAGGCCCATCAGAGGCCACAAAGAGTCTGAGCACTGAGGGAGAAGAGGATCATGCTGTTAGACTGCCCAAACCAAGAGATCGGGGAACGCCTAGGGCTCCATACAGATGTTATGCCTGCGGGGAGTGGGGACACATAGCTGCACAGTGTCCCAATGCTGAGGAGCCTATGCAGTGTAACCTGGGGAACTGGGCAGATCTATGCTCCCTAATCCACCTTGTGGAGGTCTCACTAACCCCACATATGTATACCAGACTAGTGAAACTAAATGGGGTAGGGACCATGGCACTGGTTGATTTGGGGAGTGCTATCACGCTTATCTCAGGGAAGCTCGTGAAGCATAGTCAGCTGCTGCAGGCTAAACGTACGGGGATAACATGTGTCCATGGGACAGTTAGTTACTACCCCACCATCCCAGTAAAAATTGAGATCAAAGGGAACACTACTGAGGTAGCAGCAGGTGTAGTCCCTAAATTCCCATACCCGGTGCTCATAGGGAGGGACTTCCCAGGGTTTGGAAACTTACTCCCAGTAGGGGGATTGGAGAAAGATGGGGACCCTAAAATTGGTGACGCATCTACAGCGGACTGTCAACCCGCAATCTTCTCTGAAATATCCCCAGATTTGTTCTCCACTCCCAGACGGGGTAGAAAGACAAAAAGGGAAAGAAGGGCAGCTAAGGCCTTGGGAACCCGAATACTGACCCAAAGCCAGAGGGTCTCTCTTGTAGGTAGGCGGACCCGCGCAGCTGAAAAGGAGGCCACGGAGGAGCGAGAAGCACCTGAGTCTGACCCCCACCCTAATGCTTCTGAACCAGTAAAGGCAACAGAGACTGGGCCCCTAGATCTTGGGCAGATTAGTCCCGGGAGAGGAAATTTTGGACAGGACCAGGCAGAAGACCCAAGGTATGACAACATTAGAAAGGAGGTGACTGAAATAGATGGGGTCCCTGTGGAAGGGAAAACCCAAGGACCAGGACCCTATTTCATAATGAAGAAGGATCTCTTATACTAGGTTGCACCAGTACAGGGGCAGAAGGTACAGCAGATCGTAGTACCTCAAAAACACCAGAACGCTGTATTAAGTCTCTCATAATCATCTTTTTGGGGGGCATTTGGGGGTAGAGAAGACCCTGGCATGAGTCCTACAATGGTTCTTCTGGCCCAGAGTACATGAAGAAGTGCGGAGGTACTGTGCCTCCTGCCCGGAGTGTCAGCTGCACAGTCCCCGTCCCCACTTGAGGGCATCTTTAGTACCCCTTCCCATCATAGAGGTCCCCTTCGAGCGAATAGACATTGACCTAGTGGGACCCCTGGAGAAGACGTCTCGGGGCCACCAATATATACTTGTTGTTTTGGACTATGCTACTCACTACCCAGAAGCCGTCCCGCTGCAGAACATGGCCTCTAAAACTATAGCCAAAGAGCTGGTGGGGATCTTTGCCCGAATGGGGCTACCGAAGGAGATATCAACCGACCAAGGAACCCCATTTATGTTGAAGCTAATGAAGGACCTCTGTACGCTGCTCCATATACATACCCTGAGAACTTCGGTCTACCATCTGCAGACTGATGGGTTGTAGAAAGGTTTAACCGAACCCTCAAGGCTATGATAAGGAAGGTAGTAAGTCGGGACGGGGAGGATGGGACACCCTACTACCCTACCTTATGTTCGCTATCCGGGAGGTACCTCAGGCCTCAACTGGGTTTTCCCCCTTCGAGTTATTATACGGGCGTCACCCCCGTGGCATACTAGATATCGCCAAAGAGATCTGGGAAGAGGAACCCAATGAGGGGAGAAATATAATAGAGCATGTAATGCAGATGCGAGACCGGATAGCCTGGGTTACCCCTATTGTACGGGAACATTTGGAGAAGGCACAGGAGGCCCAGTGAACCCATTACAATCGCCAGGCAAAAGTACGACAGTTCCAACCAGGGGATCGGGTTATGGTGTTGGTACCCACGGCAGAAAGCAAGCTTCTGACCCAGTGGCAGGGGCAATATGAGGTGGTTGAACCCATGGGGGAAATAACCTACAAGGTGCGGCAGCCAGGACACAGGAAACAACAATAGATTTATCACGTTAACCTTCTGTAACCCTGGCATGCACAAGAGGCATGCACAACGGTCAAAAAGACCTAACTCAGGAAAACAAGCCTTCCAAACAGGTGAGTGTCTCCTGATTTAACACCAGACCAGAAGAATGAGGTGTCTGAGATGATCTTTCGGAACCAAGATGTGTTCTCGACAAAACCGGGTCGAACAACCGAGACATATCACCACATCATCACGGAGTGACAATGTTGGTACTGACAATGCAGGAAAAACAAGCAGTTTCCTTATTGTCCCAAAATACCGAGGTCCAGTCAGACTCAGCTTACATTTTTAAATTCAAACACTAAGATGTGTGTGTTTTATAGAACAGTATTTGTGGTGATCAGTGAAGAAAATTTTATACTGGTATCAGTTTATCCACAGGAGAAATCTGATCATTTTCCCTATGTCATTAGTAAATGATAGTTTTTGTTGTTGTTGCTTTCAAAAACCGCTTGTCATTTTCAAAGCAACAAAAACATTCAGTGCTAAAACAGACTTTTCACAGAGCTATCAAACGTGATTTTATGGAAGTTTTGCTGGCAATGCAAAAATCTTCCATGCAGCTCTAGTGCAAAATTATATTATGATTTATTAAATCAGCAACATCATAGCTGTGCATGACATTTACAGACAAATAAGACAGTGGAGAAAAAAAAGAATTAAAAACTATAAATAGAAACATGGTTTTCAGCCTATTGAGAACATTTCTACCCTCATTTTCCCAGCAAGAAAAGCATGAAATAACATGAAAATATATTACTATATCTTGGAAGAGAAAAAAAATACACATTGAACAGAAACTCAGTGATAACTTGCTGGTATTTTTGCAGTTTGGGAGAAATGTACCCCCCAGTATAGAACCTGTACGAGCACCTGTTTTCTCAGAAAGTAAAGGTGTATTAAGTGTCATTCCCCTCTGCTAGACTTTTAGTCTCCATTTTCATTCTTCCAGAAATAAAGCTTCTGTCCAATTCAAGTACCTGTTGTGAAAGGCTCCTATTGTCCTTTTGGTCCATGCAGTCATGCAAATTGATGGTTTTGGCAACCACTTTGAAGAGAATAGTTCATAACTATTCAAATTAATATTGTCCGTGTTTCTGTTATGATTAAACTTCCTAGATCAGCACAAAGAACTAGGTACTCCTCTCCTAAAAGCCTCTCCCCTGACATCATCATCACAAGTACTGAGACATTAACCACAGAAGCTGATGCTATTATATCAAGTCAATATATAAATATAGCAGATCACTCCAGTGTGTTGCCCCCAAAAGTGCCACATACCAGATGTTTTGGAAGAAGTACCAGGACCCCAAAGTGGGAATCCCAGAAAACCTGGAAATCAAGAGTTACTGAGCAAGTGATTTCAGAGACCTGTAACTTTTCATCAGTCCAGCAAAGTAGAGATGATGTGCAGAGGTTAAAGTAAAAGTGAATTCTCCCTCCTCTGTTAAAAGCAGAACTAGAGTTCTCCCAACTTTTCCTCCTTTGAGTGTGAGGGAGCGCTGCTTGCTCAGAGATCCTCCTTTGTTCTCACTGGCTGGTGGAATGACACATCAGGCATGAAAAGTAGGACCAACATGAGGAATTGTTGCCTGTCTGGAGGGGATTATAGGGCTTCAAACATTTCCACAGATATAAAGCATCACTGGCACTTGAGGGAAGAAGGATTGCCTGAGTTAGGAGTGCCCTATCTACTTCCTTTCCCCTATGGAAAGACTTGTTCTCATGCTGGTGTCCTTACTTTCCAGGAGATAGAGATGGAAAGAAGACCCAGATACAAACAAAACACCCAGAATACTAGAGCCAGGAGCTTTCCTTTCTCTAGGTCTGCCACTGCTGTTACAGTTAAAACTGCACATGTTGCAGGGATGGTGGGAAATTTATGCCAGAGAACCCTCGTGTAGATAAGGCCAGAGTTTTCAAAGCATCCTCTCTTATGAAGCAAGACATTTGATGTTATGGGAATGGCCCTATGAATTCATTAGTGTTTGAGAGTCTCAGAAATTACTAAAATAAACCACCAAGGTCAAATTCTCCACACAAACATAGCTTTACCCACATAGAGAAATCTTACTCAGCTAGTATTTGCATTGTGTTACTTTTACTTATAGGGTACAGCACTATTCAATGTTGAGTGAGGTGGGAGGAGAATGTGTCACTAGATAAATAAAATCCAGGTGACCTGAGATCCACTTGATAATCTGGTTTCATTCACATGTATGGACAGCCATTCTGTAGTTTTGCCTGGCCTCTTCCTTCACTTGGCATCATGCCACACACATGGAGAGTATTCCCATTGGGGGCCCGGCCACGGAAACCAGAAGTCTCTCTTGAATGAATGTGCATTAGTGTGCACACATATGTGAAGCAGGGAGCATGAATTAATGCTGCTCTGAAACATGAATTAATGTACATTAAAAAAATGTTGGGACTTTTTGCCTCCATTGCTATGTCTTATTTGGTTAATCAGTAATGTAAAATTTTAAAATGAACCCTGACCGATTAAAATGCTATTATTTTCCTTTTCCCGTTTGCTCTAATTGTAGTGTTCATTAAAAAAATCCAGTATCAAAGTGTGGCACCTCTGATTCTTCCCCTTGTGGCTAGAGGGTCACTGAAAGCAGCCCTCTACCTCAATTATCCCCTTCTGGGCACTCGCAGGTGCCACCTAAATTGGTTGCCTGTATCCTCCACCATATGTGATAGGTAGCCCCTTTCTGGGGCATCCTCCTGTGGCAGGCTGCAATAAAACCAGTGTGCCTGCCTTTTGTTCTAGAGTCCAAAATAACTCCACACAAGCTTTCCAAATATTAAGCACTTTGCAAGTTTCATTTATTACAAGAATTCCACGCATGAAAGTCAAAAGTCCCACAACTATAACTCAGAATTCCCCAGCAGAATTCAAACAGTACAGTCAATCTTTCAAGTCCCAAATGTCCACTAACACCAAGTATAGCTCCCACATCTCTCACTAGATCCCAGTATAGCTCTGGCATCCCTCACCACACTTTGCTCCAGCCCCTACAGCTAGGGTGTTTCTTTACCTTGTTTCCTTCCAAGTATGGTTCCAGCTCTTGACACCATTTGACTGACCCCCTCATTCCCCAGCCTTCAGACCCCTTTGGCCTTCTAGCTTCAGATCTCCAACTTAGAGAGCCAGTAGGCATCTCCCTAGGCTGCTGTCAGCCTTCTTGGGCCTGGGGAATTTTGTAGGTGATCCTTCAACTGCCTAACTGCCTTCTGTTTTCATCAGCCTGATCTGGCTCCACTGATCACTGGGGAAATCACTCTCCATCCTTTAGGGGCATTCCCACCCTGAAGCGCTGTTCTTCTCAGTTCTTTCCACTCTCAGGATTCTGGGATCTAAAACTCTCCTCTCTCTGGATTCTGGACTCTTCTCAAGAATCAGGACTCTCCCACTCTGGGTTCCAAACCCTCATCTTTGAGCTGTCTCTCATTCATAATTTCTGGGGCAGTCTCACCATCCTTACTGCATCAAACTAAGACACATCTGGACCAGAACAGGAGACCTGGGCCCAATTTCATATAATGGGCCAGTTACCCTGTTATACTCAGCTAGAAGATGAATGTTTTCCTTCAGATGCTCCCTCATCTCTGAAGAACAGATTTAAATATATTTTAAAATGAAGTCATAGATGATCTCATTCCATTTCTCTTCGTTATAAAATAAATTCTTTTAAAAAAGAACTAGATCAGGAAAGCCAAAGTATGCTTAGTACATCCCTTCCATTTAGCATGCTCCAATTTATTTAATTTACTTGTGGCATCTCCAAATACTAACAGTTTCTTTTCAAACTTTTTTTTAAGTTTATCTTTCACATTCAGTTCTTTCATGGCCAGTCACAATTATATCCCACAGCTTTCACTCTAAATAAGGTTATTCATTCTCCATAACCTTCCATTATCTCTGTTAGAGATATTAAGATAGAATCTTAGTATTTAATTGTCATACATTTTCATTTCCTTCCAAATATTTCACTTTGACATTCAGAATGTCAAATTCTCCTCAATAAGGCTCTGTTCCTGCTTTCATTGAAGTCAACAGCAAAAATATCATAACTTCAATGGGAGCAGCAGCAAGACTTAAATGTGCCCACTTTTGCACTCAAAGTAAATTGTAGTGCTCTTGAGAGGTGCCAGATTGACACAAATGGGCTTCTAGTCTCAGAACAGAATACAGCACTGGGCATCACTGGCAGTGCTATGCCCTTGGTGCCAACATGAAACAAGATTACACAGCTTTAACAGCCACCATATCTGACAGTGTCAGGTTCCTTTTAGTAGATATTTGTAGCACCACCAGGGACTCTTCTGTTTTCACTATCTTTTATGTAGCTAGTCTCACTTTCCTTTATATTTCTCAGTTTATTCTGTCCAGGGAGAGTTTGTACCCATGATATGTCAACCCAAAACGATTACTAGATAGAATAGAATGTTATAAAAATCCAATTTCAGGTTTTTTTATCTTTACAACTTGGTCTTCCAGTTGCACAGCTTTTACAAGAAAGGAGAGGAAGTCTTTTGCTTTTAGTTCAGTTTTGCTTTTTTTTAAACAAAAGTTGTAAGCACTATTTTGCTATAGATTCTCTTGCTATTTTGTTCAGCAGCAACATTGAAGTGATAAAGATGCCTTTTTAAAGGATAAAGTGTTAGTCCATGGAGTTGTCAAAGAGTTTGTATTTTTTAAGATTGTATTGACAGTTAAGCAGAAAAACCTCATTGTTTAAGCTTTCTTTAAAGGCATAACACTGGACATAATGAGCAAAATTCAGTATTTATTAAGATAAGTTATTAGCACTTTGATAAGGAGAACTTCAGCCAACCACAGCCAGAAAAATAAGTTATCTACTGACAAATAACTTATTGAGAATGACTCTAATTACATCATTCTTCTCTAAATAAGTTGTTCCCTTTGTCTTCTTCTTCCTTGATCTGATAGTTATCTTATTTTCTTTAAAATGTTAATTTGGAATGTATAGGGATATTTGAAGGTAATTAGAAAGGTAAAATATACATAGAATAGACTTAATACAGTGTAGAGTTTTAAAGAGTAAAAAAATCAGAACTTTTTCCTCTTCCCGCTTAGTTATGCTGTCTTCATTTAGATGGGTAAACAACTATCCACTATAAGATTTATTACACCTTGCTCTGAAGAATCTGGTACTGATTATTGTCAAAGATTGGATACTGGAGTAGCTGGACCTGATATTGTATGGCAATTCCTGTGTTGCTATGTTCCTAAATATTGTTGTGACAGAACACTTGATAAACCATGAAGATTCAGATATTAATGTGTAGTGGGGCAAATCCTGTCCCTGCCTGTAGAGGAGCGGACTCACCCCTGCAGCGCCTCCTGCTGGTGACTTCCAGGAATTAGCTCTTCCAGCATCCCTCTGCAGGCCAGTGATCCACCTGTCCTCTGGCCCCGTGTCCCTCCCAGGACCCCGGTGCCCCTTTCTCTGGGTGCTGCCCCCTGGCAGGAACCCCTCAGTCTTAGGATCTCCCCTCCCCAGGGAACCCCCACCCACTATCCCCACCTCACCTTACTATAAGGCTACTCTCAATCATCATCTAGCCCTACACCCTGGGGCAGACTGCAGTATCAGCTTACTCATCACTGGCAAGGTTGGGTTTGGACCTGATGCCTTTGCCTACCCCTAGGCTGCCCTCTGCAACCCCTAGTACCTATTAGCCCAATGCTAGGCCGCAGCCTGGGGCTTTCCAGGCTAGAGCTCCATGGGTCCTCTACCTTTCCCCAGCCCTGCTTCTCTCAGGTGCTCTAGCTCTAGCTAGAGAGAGACTCTGAGTTCCTGGCTCCCAGCCTTTATATACAGGCCAGCTGTGGCCTGATTGGGGTGTGGCCCAGTTGCAGCCGCTTCCCCAATCAGCCCAGCTTTTAGAGCTGCAGCCCTCTGCAGGGCTGGATTCAAGCCCTCTTTCAAGCAGGAGCGGGTGTCCTCTTCCAGGTGCCCTCCAGGGCAGGAGTGGGTGTCCACCCTGCCGTATTGGCAAACACCCAGATGTCATGGGGGCTCAAAGGCTTCCCCTTGTGGCTCCTCATAGCCCAACAGGTGCATTTCTCTTAGTATCCCCTCAAGTCCTTTCAGGCAATTACCCAGACCAGATTAGTTCAAACCTATATTACCCTTTCTGGGGTCTGGTTTATACACTGATTCTACAAGGGGTAGCTCACTTATTTAGCCACTCAAGTTCACACCCATTCTTGGACCACCTAAAAGTCATGGTCCCAGAGATGTGCTGTACTTCAGATACTCCCTTTGTCTCTCAAGACAGGAGACTCCAGCTCTCCTCTCTGGAGGTGGAGTCATAATTTAGGCCAGTTGTAGAGCCTCAGGCAGCTTCTCCTCCAGCAGGCCCTTTTCTGCAGTCAGTCCTTTCACCATCAGGCTAGGAGGGTTTAGCAGGCCAGCCTCCTTCTGCTACTGTCCGTCTTGCTCTGAGGGAAAATGCAATATATGATGGTCCCCTTCCTCAAGCTCATCCCCAATTAGTAGAATGAGATAGGATCTGCCTCTCTCACTCTGCAAGGGTCCTGGCCCCTTAAAGAAACAGTGAGGAGAGTTCCTCCCAAAACATGTATCCTTGGACTTGTTCCTTTCTATTCCTATCTCTTATGTCCTTCTATGTATCAGAAGATTCAAAAATCCTGAAGGGCCATGCATATGCTAGGAATGGACTGACTGCTTAACATCATTCCTCTGGAGTGGCAGACAACCTTATCACACCAGGAATGAGCCTGCCTGCAATGGAATAGAGAACAGCATTTGAATAGTTCACATAAGGGGTGTGTACCCCCAACATGTTCTGGAGCTCTGTTCCATAGGAACTCCTCCCAAGTACTTGCACAGTGGGATCTGGGAGTGGTGCAAAGTCCAGGTAAGTGAGTTTGGGTAATTGATCTGCTGCTACACATGTCCACTTTTCAATTGCTCTGTCTCCTCCATTCTCTGTAAAGCGGGGGTTGCAGCAGCTGGAAGATCTACCACTCTGTCTTAGTAGTAGCTACAGAGCACCTTCACTGCTGCTCATTGGCTGTATCCCTTCCCCATCTTATGCATCAAGACAAACTCCTTAGGCTTGGCTCAGTTTAGGCAAGCAAGAGGAGAGGATTTGGCCTTTAGTTTGCTGTTGCTTGGTTTTTCATTTACTAGTATTAATTTACTAGTAAAGTAAAAGAATAATAGCTCAGTGGTTTGAGCATTGGCCTGTTAAACCCAGGGTTGTGAGTTCTATTATTAATTTAGTTAATTATTGGTATTGTAGTAGCTCCCATAGTCCCCAATGATAGATGGGGCTGGACCATGAACTGAACCCAGAATTTCTGAGCCTGAGTGATTTTTTTTTTAATCAAGTCAGTATAGTACATGGTATTAAAGACACCCAAAACTCAGAAACACAGTATGTTTATGGTTCAGATCTGAGTATAAAGAGCAGATGGAACCCTCAACTTCAGGTGTTAATACAAACAGTTTTCAAAGCTTCCTTAGCTCTACAGATGAATTCCCAGATGTTCCAAATTTGTAGACAAAGGTCAAGATGAGGTTTCTTTTATACATCCCACATCACAGTATCATTCTAAGTATTCCAGATTCATTCCATTCCTGATACTATTTTGTAGAGGTATCTTGCATCAACACTTGATCTGAATGACCTTTCTGAACATTCTTAGTTTTAGTTTTGAATTATATTTTTTGTCCAGAACTTTGAGCAAACAAATCTTATGTGCCAGAATGGGAAATCAAATCCAGACATGGCTCTTGGGAAAAGCCAAATAGTGTTTCAAGCTGAACATAGTATCATGTTTGAATAACATAAAACTGACTATCATATAAATTATAGTAAATCTGAATTGCTTATACAATATAGATGATTTTGTCAGCTAGGAAAGAGAGATACACTGTTTACATATAGACTTTGCATTCGTTTTTAAATATTCAATTTTCACTGTTACCAACACTTGCAAGGAAATTTTAAACGTAATTTTAATTGAAGTTAAATTTTAAATTATCATCCTCTCATCTTCAATGGACCAGATACTCAGCCAGTGCAAATAGCATAGTTCTATTGACTTCAGCACCCATCTGCTGAGGATCTGGTCCTATATATTTAAATGTCAGAATGCTGTTAATTTCCCAACAAAGGATGAAAAGACATTCACTGTCCCTTTGGGAGCCCTTTTTATGCCTATGTATATTCACTCGACCCTTATCACAGTTCCAACAGAAACTCCATGTTCCTAAAGTAAAAGGCAGATACAATTGTTTTCATTCCAAACTAAGCAAAATGTGAAATGTGGTGTTAGCTAATCAACTCCTCAAGTCTTTTTAATTGTAACATATTTAGAGTGTTGAGTCACAATTAATTGGGACCTTTAAATGAATGGGAATTAGCAGATTATCTCAAGAGGCAGGACTCATTCAAAATGCTAGCCAATGCATTGAGGGCCAAAACATGTCCTTCAGGAGGACAAAAGTTGGGAGGAAAACTCTGCAACCTTGAGGCTATAGAGTTTCCTCTAAAATATCACATAAGTAGGGTATAGTTTTGTCCCACACAGAAGAGACAGAGGGTATGAGCCTCCTTTCATGGACTACAGCCCACTTCTTCGGATGCTGTAGTTCACGAAAGCTTATGCTCTAATAAATTTGTTAGTCTCTAAGGTGCCACAAGTACTCATGTTTTTTTTGCAGATACAGACTAACACGGCTGCTACTCTGAAATCAGTTTTTCACTAGAAGCACTAGCATAAGGCCTGATTCCAGGTAACTGATGTCTGTTGCCTAACCCTGCTTAGAGGGCCCGCATATAGGACATTCTACAGATTCTGGTGGGTGAGGACTGAGGAAATAATGACCCTTAAACTCAGTCTCCCACCTACAGCATTTCTCTGACCTGTTTTGCATGGTTCTCTGGCCCTCTATGCAAAAAGTGCAAGCAGGAATACTTTCCTCTTATCAATAATCTTCCCATAATGGTGAACTTTAAAAGCTCTGTAGTAGTGATGATTACTAAGAGAATAATAAAATTCTAAACAAGAGATGAAAAAGATAGGTGTGGCATGCTTAGAAGCAGACGAGAGATGAAAAAACAGTCGGGTTTTCCCTCCCAGATATTGTATTACTGCAGCTCTCCAGGGGGATGTTATGAAGCCACATTAATCCTAAAAATGAGGAAATTTTTTTGGAATAAATGATTATTTAATCTAAATTAAAGCTGAATCACTACTACTTTTTGTTTTGGTTTTGAACTCTGCGTTTGCTAATTACAGAGATTCCGTTTTTATTGAGATGACTAGTTTGGAATGACATGTGGATAATCTAGGACTAGAATGGGTGAAGGGAGGGGTCAGACAACAAAATGTACTATTGGAAGTGCAGAAAGTTTCTCACTGTTGGCAACATTCCTCAAAAAAGAGATCACCTTTTCCTAGTTTTACAAAATTTTTTGTAGGTTCCCTTTTATTTTATTTTGACAAGTTTCTGTGAAACTAAAACAGTGTCAATGACTAGAAAGGAAACTATCACTTTACTGAGGAAAAAAAGAATTAACATTAAAAATATGTTTTCACGAGTACTAAGGAATAGAGATAATACAGCAGAAAATATTTAAGAATGTTCTTGCAAATAAAAACAGTGGATTCACCTTGATGATCATGGTCTGTTGTAATTACTTACACATGAATAATCACATAAGAAAGCATATTCATGTAAAATAATGACCAAGTAAATTGTTTGAGACAGAATTTACATCAGATATTTTCCTCCTATGGCCATGTTGAAAATACACAATAGACATTTCAAACAATCACAAATGTTCATAGATAATCTCCACAATGAGAAAGGTATTCCTCATGTGTGCAAAGCTTAGGCCGTCTGATCAAAAAACAAGAACATTGCCGTGGGAAAGACCTCATAGCTGAAGGGGCTATGGTTGTTTTCAGCAATGTTTGCAGCCTCAGTGTAGCCCCACTGTAACTTAGAGAGAGAGAGAGAGACTCAGGGACTTGCAGCCTCCTTGCATGCTTTATGAGTCTTAGTGCTGGCAGTACTCTGCAGACGGGGTGTGTGTGCCACAACCCCCTCTTCAACATGCACCTTCTAGCCTGCAGTCCCACCCTTGGCATCCCACTCCAATACAAGGGCTTGTGGGGGGCCTTCAAAGGACAGCCACTTGCTATCTTCCAGTACACCTGCATGAGGGAAATCTTCCCTTTTCTGGATTTGGGGGGCCCTTTATTTTTTTTTTATTTTTATTATTATTATTTTATTAATGGAGATATATGTTGGGAAAATAACACAGCGGGGCACAGACTATCCAACAAATTCTTGGACTGCATTGGAGACAACTTTTTATTTCAGAAGGTTGAAAAAGCTACTAGGGTGAAGCTGTTCTAGACTTGATTTTAACAAATAGGGAGGAACTCGTTGAGAATGTGAAAGTAGAAGGCAGCCTGGGTGAAAGTGATCATGAAATCATAGAGTTTGCAATTCTAAGGAAGGGTAGAAGGGAGAACAGCAAAATAGAGACAATGGATTTCAGGAAGGCAGATTTTGGGAAGCTCAGAGAGCTGATAGGTAAGGTCCCAAGGGAATCAAGACTGAGAGGAAAAACAACTGAGGAGAGTTGGCAGTTTTTCAAAGGGACACTATTAAGGGCCCAAAAGCAAGCTATTCCGCTGGTTAGGAAAGATAGAAAATGTGGCAAAAGACCACCTTGGCTTAACCACGAGATCTTGCACGATCTAAAAAATAAAAAGGAGTCATATAAAAAATGGAAACTAGGACAGATTACAAAGGATGAATATAGGCAAACAACACAGGAATGCAGGGGCAAGATTAGAAAGGCAAAGGCACAAAATGAGCTCAAACTAGCTACGGGAATAAAAGGAAACAAGAAGACTTTTTATCAATACATTAGAAGCAAGAGGAAGACCAAAGACAGGGTAGGCCCACTGCTTAGTGAAGAGGGAGAAACAGTAACAGGAAACTTGGAAATGGCAGAGATGCTTAATGACTTCTTTGTTTCGGTCTTCACCGAGAAGTCTGAAGGAATGCCTAACATAGTGAATGCTAATGGGAAGGGGGTAGGTTTAGCGGATAAAATAAAAAAAGAACAAGTTAAAAATCACTTAGAAAAGTTAGATGCCTGCAAGTCACCCGGGCCTGATGAAATGCATCCTAGAATACTCAAGGAGCTAATAGAGGAGGTATCTGAGCCTCTAGCTATTATCTTTGGAAAGTCATGGGAGACGGGAGAGATTCCAGAAGACTGGAAAAGGGCAAATATAGTGCCCATCTATAAAAAGGGAAATAAAAACAACCCAGGAAACTACAGACCAGTTAGTTTAACTTCTGTGCCAGGGAAGATAATGGAGCAAGTAATTAAGGAAATCATCTGCAAACACTTGGAAGGTGGTAAGGTGATAGGGAACAGCCAGCATGGATTTGTGAAGAACAAATCATGTCAAACCAATCTGATAGCTTTCTTTGATAGGATAACGAGCCTTGTGGATAAGGGTGAAGCGGTGGATGTGGTATACCTAGACTTTAGTAAGGCATTTAATACGGTCTCGCATGATATTCTTACCGATAAACTAGGCAAATACAATTTAGATGGGGCTACTATAAGGTGGGTGCATAACTGGCTGGATAACCGTACTCAGAGAGTTGTTATTAATGGTTCCCAATCCTGCTGGAAAGGCGTAACGAGTGGGGTACCGCAGGGGTCTGTTTTGGGACCGGCTCTGTTCAATATCTTCATCAACGACTTAGATATTGGCATAGAAAGTACGCTTATTAAGTTTGCGGATGATACCAAACTGGGAGGGGTTGCAACTACTTTGGAGGACAGGGTCATAATTCAAAATGATCTGGACAAATTGGAGAAATGGTCTGAGTTAAACAGGATGAAGTTTAACAAAGACAAATGCAAAGTGCTCCACTTAGGAAGGAAAAATCAATTTCACACATACAGAATGGGAAAAGACTGTCTAGGAAGGAGTACGGCAGAAAGGGATCTAGGGGTTATAGTGGACCACAAGCTAAATATGAGTCAACAGTGTGATGCTGTTGCAAAAAAAGCAAACATGATTCTGGGATGTATTAACAGGTGTGTTGTGAGCAAGACACGAGAAGTCATTCTTCCACTCTACTCTGCTCTGGTTAGGCCTCAGCTGGAGTATTGTGTCCAGTTCTGGGCACCGCATTTTAAAAAAGATGTGGAGAAATTGGAAAGGGTCCAAAGAAGAGCAACAAGAATGATTAAAGGTCTTGAGAACATGACCTATGAAGGAAGGCTGAAAGAATTGGGTTTGTTTAGTTTGGAAAAGAGAAGACTGAGAGGGGACATGATAGCAGTTTTCAGGTATCTAAAAGGGTGTCATAAGGAGGAGGGAGAGAACTTGTTCACCTTAGCCTCTAAGGATAGAACCAGAAACAATGGGTTTAAACTGCAGCAAGGGAGGTCTAGGTTGGACATTAGGAAAAAGTTCCTAACTGTCAGGGTGGTTAAACACTGGAACAAATTGCCTAGGGAGGTTGTGGAATCTCCGTCTCTGGAGATATTTAAGAGTAGGTTAGATAAATGTCTATCAGGGATGGTCTAGACAGTATTCGGTCCTGCCATGCGGGCAGGGGACTGGACTCGATGACCTCTCGAGGTCCCTTCCAGTCCTATAATCTATGAATCTATGAATCCTATCTCCTAGAGCTGGAAGGGACATTGAAAGGTCATCGAGTCCAGCCCCCTGCCTTCACTAACAGGACCAAGTACTGATTTTGCCCCAGATCCTTAAGTGCCCCCAAGGATTGAACTCACAACCCTGGGTTTAGCAGGCCAATGCTCAAACCACTGAGCTCTCCCCCCCTCACTGTCCTGTCCTGTCCCGTCCCGTCCCTTCCCTTCCACTTGTCCACAGTGGGGTGGAGATCTGTCCTCATGTGACCTCATGTGACCTAACTGTGAATAAGGAATATTGCACAGCAAATACTCACAGCAGGCAGTCCATGAATATACACATGATACACAGATACATTTGCACAAAATTTAACAATTGCAATTGAAAACAGAGGGCAAATATGTGAAAAAACAGCACCTGTTTCTGGAGAATTCACAAATAGAAGAAGAGTTTAAATTTGAAAGTAGAATTATCCATAGCAACTAATTCAACCATTTCTATTCAGGAAGAAAACACTGGCAATTTTTGCACCACTCTGTTGTGAGGGCACTTGCTTAATGCTGACAATGAGCTGTACCATTTAATTGATTTGAGTTTAAAATGCTTTTGCTATCTCTTCTAATCTATCCTAAACTATTGAGGGCCTGATTATCATTTACAGATGCCCCTTTCCACCACTAAAGTGGTGTGAAAGGGCTGCACTGTAGATGAGAATCAGGTTCTGTGTTCACTCTGGATGGAAATTTCATTTTAAAGAGTAGTTTATTCAAAGTGTCTTATAATAATCAATACTGGGAAATATATTACCTTTTTTTTTTTTTTTTTTTGTCAATGTCTGCTTTTAGTCCTTTGTCCTTAATTTTTTTTTTGTCCTTGATATCTGTGTCAGAAAGTTGAGAGGATGGAGACAGTGATTAATATAAGCTGGGCTCTAATTCCTTCTGGACAGTACAGCCTGTGTCTGGTTATATTAACTATTCTCAGAAACATACAGTTAATTATTTCCTTTACATGTTAAGTTCAAGGTCACTCATAGGTTAAACAGCTTCTGCTTGTTCTATGAATATAATTTATTTGGAATTGCTCCATGCCTTCAAAGCATCATGTCTGTATTCTGTCTCCTTGCATAAAGCATTCTGTGATATTTTTCATGAAGGATGCAGTGTAAAAATGAATTGTCCTGTGGGCCCAAGATGGTTCTACGGTGCTTTTTTAAATCACCTTGCATATAATATTATCAAAAGAAGAAACAATTAGGATTTTGTAGCACAGAATAATGGTGGATAAATGATATAAAGGGATTAGAGATTTTTAGTCTTTATTTTAGCAAATTTCAGGCTCATAAAAGATACATACCCAATTTGTTACAAAATTATGTTATTGATTTCATTTTAAATGAATTGAAATCATTATGTCTTGTTGACCCGAATTTATGGTCTAGTTTATTATGGCTCGCCACTGATCTGGTCAGAAGGTATTTTAGGTTCTTGTCCCAATTCAGACTACAGGGATAGAGAACACAGAGAATTCAATATCGTGAGAGGACTCTCAGGGTGTATGGCAAGGACACATACTGAGGACAATAGCAACCTGTTAAGATCTTTATTAAAACGAATGAAAGAAGAATAAATGTTACAAAACACAAAGTCACAAAGAAGTAATACAATTCTATGACCCCTGGTGGTAACATTTCTATTCTAAAAGACTACTTAAGATCGCATATTCACACTTTTTCCTGAAGACCTGGTAGTAGGAGACAGAGGACTAGCCTCAACTCTGGCATGTCCAGGCTTCCCAAGTTGCTAGGGATTAGGTTCGAGTGTTGAGTAGCTAGGCTGTGTTGCAAAGCTGAGCTAATAGCTTGATAGAAGATAGGAAAAAGCAAACCTCCTACATGTTTGTTTGCCCTCTTAAGGGTCCCAGTATTACCCACTGCTAGACACTAGGCCCAACTACCATGCTCAGATCTTATTTCCTCATCCACATAAATCTTCAGGTGCACTTACTCTATAGGTTAACATATTATGTCATAATATTATGACATATATTCAAACATATTATCTCATTCCCGAAACCATTACCCTTGGCCTAACTCATGACTTCCATGTCCTCTGGTGTAACCTGCGATTACTGCTCTGCTCCAGACCTAAGGTAAACAGATTCAGTTCTTTGTTCGGCTCCCCAGTCAGTTCCCCAAAATAAAGAGGATTGACCAGTAGGCCATTTATCTATGCCAAAGGTTGCAAACACTCATACTAACTTACTCTAGCTAATCATACAGGATACACGCCTGTAGGTTACTTGCATTACAGCCAACTATTATGAATAAATCTTATGAATACCATAAACTGGAATTCAACATAAACAAAACCCAAGAAAATACTATGATTCACTAATAATAAAATATGATAAAATAATATGAATCCAATAAAAAAAAATATTGCGCAATATAGCAACCTAGCAAACTGGCGTTATAGGCTACAGTCTAGGGCCCTACTAAATTCACAGCCATGAAAAATGCATCACGGACCTTGAAATCTGATCTCCCTTCGTGAAATCTCATCTTTTGTGTGCTTTTACCCTATACTATACAGATTTCACAGGGGAGACCAGCGTTTCTCAAATTGGGGGTCCTGATCCGACAGGGAGATCCCCACAACTCCTTTTTCGGTCAGGACCCCTAAAATTACAACACTGTGAAATTTCAGATTTAAATAGCTGAAATAATGAAATTTACAATTTTTAAAATCTTATGACCATGACATTGACCAAAATGGACCGTGAATTTGGTAGGGCCCTAATTCTGTCATTTGATTGATCTCAAAACTTGCCTCACTGGTAGAAGCAACTAAGGAAATATTGTTTGAGCAGCCCTAGAAGGCCCTCATATGGGAGTCCTGAGTGGTAACCATCATCTTGGTTGATACCAGAAATGTCCTAAGCTAAACAGATGAATCACTACAGCCTAAGCTAAAAAGCCAACCTCTCAAGCTGAGAGCTGCATCTTCTCTGGATGGACCACAGAGAAGAACACCTAGAATACATTGACTAGTGGATTACAAGAATTGAGACAAAACTCCCACAGATATCAGTGATCTGACCTCAAAATATTAAGCAATAAATATTTGAGATAGTAAAAGTCTTCCTAGGAGAGGATCCATATGGAATATTTTAATTTGCCAGGGTTGCACTTTGATGCAACTCTTCAGATCCTTATAAATCAGAGTTAAATATAAGTATTATTTCCCTGGAAGGAAGGACTAGTTTACAACAGTATCCAGTGGGAAAGATGAACTCCCTCTGCACAGTTCTGCTTCTACATTTATATTTAAGCACCTAAGCAGAAATGTCCACATTTTCAAAGATGCTGAACTCTTGCAACTTACTTTGACTTCAGTGGAGCTGGAGATGCTCAGCAACTTTGAAAAATAGGGCACCACAATTTAGGGAGATAACCCAGCTTTAGGCCCAGGGTTTGAAAAAGTTGGCCTGAGCCTAATTACAGGCTGTCGTTTAAAAAATGGGGGGGAAAAATCCTGACCTTAAAGTTCTCAGTGAAAATCTATCACAAACGAGAAGTAATGGTATTAGACTGAGATTTACTAGTTTCCAACTTGAAGTTTGCATACTTTTTTTTTACAGAAATAAAAATAAAGTTATCCTTCAAGGAAGGCCAGTTCATGCACATCCACAGAAATTTCCAATTAAGGAGAAGCAAGCATTGTAAGTATGAAAGTTTGATTCACATTGACATGCCTAATCTTCCCCCTCCCCTCCCCCCCAATTTGGGAAAAATAGATTGTGTAGAGCAATAAAAATCCAATGGAAACATAGCAGCAAAGAGAATGAAGAATTAAGAGAAATTGGGGGTGGGGGGGGGAGCAGAGAATGGGAAAGAAGATAAACAAAAAGTAAATAAAGCACTGCATAGGAAGCACCTACTTTTGCCAGCCTAGATTTTGGGGGCAAAGGGACCCATTCTATCACTAGTACACAACAGGCTTCCCTTGAGCTGAAAAACAATTAAGGCTCACTCACTATTCCAAAAATATAAGTTTACATTATCATTCTCAAACCTGATTTACGGTAAGTTTTATAAACCTTCTGAAACTCCAAAAATATTTCAAGAATTTGACAAAACCTCCATTTCCATGAGGTTCAGTTTGTGAAATACTTTTACCCTTAGGGCAATACCTCTGCGAGAGCTATTTAGCAAACACTGTAGACTCCACAGTTTTCTTCCTATTTGTGTATTTTCAGCACTTTTACATCAGCTCTCTCTCTTCCTCTTTGCTGCTTCTCATTTCTTTCATTAGAGATACTTAGTCTTTCACTTAATGCAGATGTATTCATTAAAAATGTCCAGTCTGCTCTCTTCTAATTGCTATTAGTGCTCAATCATTCCAGCATTATTTCTCAAATTGCATGGGCGTATGCTGACATCTGAAAAAGTGTCTCATTGAATACTGCTCATTAAGACACATATAATAATGATAACTTGCTTTTCAATATTTCTTTACATCTGAGGATTTCTAGTCACTTTATACACATTAATGTAGCATTACAACATCCCATCCGATGCAAGTACTACCTGTATTTTATAGATGGGAAAACTGAGTCCCAGATAAGTTGACTGGCCACCAAGGAAGTGATTAGAATCCATTTCTCATGGCTAAGATTCTTGAGCTTTAACCATAAGACTTTTGTTTCTGACTTGCAAAGCAACATTTGCAATTAAGTAAGAGCTGTTAATAAGATCTGAATATTGCGTTTGTTTGATTAATGAAGTACTGTGTGGTGATATTTTACTGTTCACAATTATTCACATCACAAACTTTTTCAAAAAATTCAATTCAAACCCTCATTTATTGATCTCAGTTATCTATTAGTCTCCAAAAGCTTTGCCAATAAATTCTCAGAAAGAAAATGGAAATATTAAAATATATTAAAAAAAAAAAAAAAAAGCTTTAGAAGAGACAGACCTTAGAATTAATCTCCTGCCTCCTGTGTGGCATGTTCAGAATCAGAACTTTAAAATGGAAAGCATGGCACAATCTTGAGTTGGACTACTGCTGTTTAATGTCTGTGTGTTTGCACTGGTTCTGTTAGGGCTCAGAAGTTGGAATTTTGGAGCAAAACTTGAGTCAGAGATTCTCTCTCACTAAAAGCTCAGACAAAAATAGACATGCTAATGAATTTAAGCAATTGGAAGAGGGCGGGACCCCAGTGCTTACTCTCCCTCTAGAAATCCTCCTTGTCCATAGTCAACTCCCTTTCTATCTAAGGAGTGACTGCAGAGCACCTCCCTATAACATAGGTACTGAGTCCATGGGTGCTTTGTACTTCATGCTTCGAGCAGCCAGGTCCCACACCCACAGTGCCTCCTCCCTGCCAGTGGCCCCACCAATCAGTGCCTCCCCCTCCTTCCCAGCTGTTCCGTGATGTGCACGAGGGGCTGAGGGGACGTGGAGGAGCCAGAGTGGGGCACACTTGGAGGAGGGGGTGAAACAGGCTGGGAAGATGCCGGGCAGGGGTGGAGCGGGGTGTGGGGCGTAGATAGGCAGTGCAGACTGCGAGAAGAGGCAGGGCAGGGTAAGGGCTTGGGGGATGGGATGGAGTGGGGATGGGGCCTGGGGCAAAGCCAGGGGATCGAGCACCCTCCCGCACATTAGAAAGTCGGCGCCTTTGCCCTATAGCCCTCCTGCTCTCAACTTACTGGCTTTATACAAGCCACAGCCTCTCCAGCTGGACTTCATCTTCAGTTACTTTATCAGTCCTAGTCTCTCCTCTTACTGTACCCCCATAAGGCCAGGTTAATTTGTCCATTGTAACCTGTTCTGGCCTGAGGAGTAATAAATGACAAGAGCAAAGAGGTGTACGTGGAAGACAAGGTTCCTTGTTCATTGACCTGTCTCCCACTCTATACCAGTGCAAAAATCAGTGACAATTTGACACATAGTGTACTATTCTAATTTTATATTGTAAATTAATTTCATTTGTGTTCAGTAAAACTACCATGGTTTGGAGGGAAGCATTATGGGAAGTAGTAAACTCAGATGGAATAACTGCAATTTTAGAAGTTAAATATGAAGATTCCTGCAGTCCTGCATGAATTTGTGGAAAAATAAGCAACTATTTGAAGTCAAAGTTTGAAGTGAGGCGAGAGGACATGGAATCACTGTCACTTTTAATCATGTTCTTAAATTTGGTGTTAAGAATAGTATATGAGTTGGAGGGTGTGACATTTACTGATCTGGAGTTAAGCTCTCTAGTTTATGCAGATGTTATCATGTAGAAAACCTGGACTTACAGTAAATGCCAAGAAGATGAAGTTGTTGCATCTTGGAAAAGGAATAATAGATAAAGTGTTGAAATGCAGCAATGGTGAAGTTGTAGAAGAAGTAAAATTTTATGTGTACCTAGGAAGCTAGATCAGTGCCCATGGTTCAGTCAAAGATGAGGTTAAAAGGATATGTGCTTTAGCTACAAGAGCTGCACAGAAGTTGATGAAATTAGAAGAACATAAGAATGGCCACACTGGATCTGACCAATGGCTCATCTAGCCCAGTATCCTGTCTTCCGACAGTGGCCAATGCCAAGTGTCCCCCAAGAGGGATTGAACAGAACAGGTAATCATCAAGTGATCCATTCCCTGTTGTCCAATCCCAGCTTCTGGCAAACAGAAGGTAGGAACACCATCCCTGCCCATGATGGCTAATAGCCATTGATGGACCTATCCTCCATGAAATTATCTAGTTATTTTTTGAACCATGTTATAGTCTTGGCCTTCACAACATCCTCTGGCAAAGAATTTTACAGGTTGACTGTGCATTGGGTGAAAAAATACTTCCTTTTGGCTGTTTTAAACCTGCTGCCTATTAATTTCATTTGATGACCCCTTGTTCTTGTGTTATGAGAAGTAAATAACACTTCCTTATTTACTCTCTCCACACCAGTCATGATTTTATAGATCTCAATCAGATCCCCCCTTGGTCGTCTCTTTTCCAAGCTGAAAAGTCCAATCTTATGAATCTCTCCTCATATGGAAGCCATTTCATACTCCTAATAATGTTTGTTTCCCTTTTCTGAAACTTTTACAATTCCAATATATGTTTTTTGAGATGGGGTGACCACATCTGCATGCAATATTCAAGATGTGGGTGTACCATAGATTTATATAGAGGCAATATGATATTTTCTGTCTTATTATCTATCTCTTTCTTAATGATTTCCAGCATTCCTTTTGCTTTTTTGACTACCGCTGCACATTAAGTGGATGTTTTCAGAGAAAAGAAACAGAGGGTCCTGTGGCACCTTTAAGACTAACAGAAGTATTGGAGCATAAGCTTTTGTGGGTGAATGCCCACTTCATCAGATGCAAGTAATGGAAATTTCCAGAGGCAGGTATAAATCATATGGAGATAACGAGGTTAGTTCAATCAGGGAGGGTGAGGTGCTCTGCTAGCAGTTGAGGTGTGAACACCAAGGGAGGAGAAACTGCTTCTGTAGTTGGATAGCCATTCACAGTCTTTGTTTAATCCTGATCTGATGGTGTCAAATTTGCAAATGAACTGGAGCTCAGCAGTTTCTCTTTGGTGTCTGGTCCTGAAGTTTTTTTGCTGTAAGATGGCTACCTTTATATCTGCTATTGTGTGGCCAGGGTGGTTGAAGTGTTCTCCTACAGGTTTTTGTATATTGCCATTCTTGATATCTGACTTGTGTCCATTTATCCTCTTGCATAGTGACTGTCCAGTTTGGCCAATGTACATAGCAGAGGGGCATTGCTGGCACATAATGGCATATATAACATTGGTTGACGTGCAGGTGAATGAGCCGGTGATGTTGTAGCTGATCTGGTTAGCTCCTGTGATGGTGTTGCTGGTGTAGATATGTGAGCAGAGTTGGCATCGAGGTTTGTTGCATGGGTTGGTTCCTGAGTTAGAGTTGTTATGGTGTGGTGCGTGTTGCTGGTGAGAATATGCTTAAGGTTGGCGGGTTGTCTGTGGGGACCTTGGGAGGACTGGCCTGCCTCCCAAAGTCTGTGAAAGTGAGGGATCATTGTCCAGGATGGGTTGTAGATCACTGATGATGCGTTGGAGAGGTTTAAGCTGAGGACTGTAGGTGATGGCCATTGGAGTTTTGTTGGTTTCTTTTTGGGCCTATCTTGTAGGAGGAGGCTTCTGGGTACACGTCTGGCTCTGTTGATTTGTTTCTTTATTTCCTTGTGTGGGTATCGTAGTTTTGAGAATGCTTGGTGAATATCTTGTAGGTGTTGGTCTCTGAGGGGTTGGAGCAGATGCGGTTGTACCTCAGCATTTGGCTGTAGACGATGGATCGTGTGGTGTGTCCGGGGTGGAAGCTGGAGGCATGAAGGTAGGCGTAGCGGTCGGTTTTCCGTTTTCAGAGAACTATCCACAAGGACTGCAAGATCTCTTTTTTGAGTGGTAACAGCTAATTTAGACCCCATCATTTTCTATTATATAGTTGGGATTATGTTTTCCAATGTGAATTACTTTGCATTTATCAACATTGAATGTCAGCTGCCATTCTGTTGTCCAGTCACCCCGTTTTGTGAGATCCTTTTGTAGCTCTTCACATTCTGCCTGGGATTTAACCATTTTGAGTAGTTTTGTATCATCTGCAAATTTTGCCACCTCACTCTTTACCCCATTTTCCAGATAATTTATGAATATGTTGAATAGGACTGGTGCCAGTAGAGACCCCTGGGGGACACCACTATTTACATCTCTCCATTCTGAAAACTGACTATTTATTCCTACTCTTAGTTCCTATCTTTTAACCAGTTACCAATCCATGAGATGACCTTCCCTCTTATCCCATGACAGCTTCCTTTGCTTAAGAGCCTTTTGTGAGGGACCGTGTCAAAGGCTTTCTGAAAATTGAAGTACACTATATCTACTGGATCCCCCTTGTCCTCATGCTTGTTGACTCCCTCCTCCCCCCCCCAAGAATTATAGTAGATTGGTGAGGCATGATTTCCCTTTACAAAAACCATGTGGATTCTTCCCCCCCAAAATATGTTCATCTATGTGTCTGATAATTTTGTTCTTTACTATAGTTTCAACAGTTTGCCTGGCTTACCGGCCTGTAATTGCCAGGATCACCTCTGGAGCCCCTTTTAAAAATTGGTGTCACATTGGCTATCTTCCAGTCATGTGGTACAGAAGTTGATTTAAATGATAGGTTACAAACCACAGTTAGTAGTTCTACAATTTCACATATGAGTTCCTTCAGAACTCTTGGGTAAATATCATCTGGTCCTGGTGACTTATTACCGAAGAAGTGGGCTGTAGTCCACGAAAGCTTATGCTCTAATACATTTGTTAGTCTCTAAGGTGCCACAAGTACTCCTGTTCTTATTACTGTTTAGTTTATCAATTTATTCCAAAACCTCCTCTAATGATACATCTGTCTGGAACAGTCTCTCAGATTTGTCACCTAAAAAGAATGGCTCAGGTTTGGGAATCTTCCTCACATCCTATGCCATTAAGAGTGATGCAAATAATTCATTTAGTTTCTCTGCAATAGCCTTATCATCCTTGATTGCTCCTTTAGCATCTCAATCTAGTGGTCCCACTGATTATTTAGCAGGCGTCATGCTTATGATGTACTTAAAAATGTTTGCTATTACTTTTTGAGTCTTTGGCTAGCTGTTCTTCATATTCTTTTTTGGCCTTCCTAATTATATTTTTGCACTGCATTTGCCAGAGTTTATGCTCCTTTCTATTTTCCTCACTATAATTTAGCTTCCACTTTTCAAAGGAATCCTTTTTGCCTTTCACTGCTTATTTTATTTTGTTGTTTAGCCACGGTGGCACTTTTTTGGTTCTCTCACTATGTTTTTTTTTTTTTTAATTTGGGGTATGCATTTAATTTGAACCTCTATTATGGTGTCTTTAAAAAGTTTCCATGCAGCTTGCAGGGATTTCACTTTTGGTACTGTACCTTTTAATTTCTGTTGAACTAACTTCCTCATTTTTTGTGTAGTCCTTTCTGAAATTAAATAGTACAGTGTTGGGGCTGCTGTGGTGTTTTTCCTGCCCCAGGGATGTTATATTTCATTATATTATGGTCACT